>NC_092373.1:19447501-20846949 GCF_030028105.1 Mobula birostris | reverse complement strand
AGTCCCAGAACAACCTGAAAAAATTAAAGGTAGAACTTTTAGGGTCAATGTTAAGATGCTAAAAATGGTGGACTCTCCCGCAGAAAGCTGTTCAGCCTGGGTCATAAAGCCCCACAAGGGATGGGTTACCTCTAGGCAAGATTTTACAGAATAAGGAATAGCAGAAAGTAAACAGAGTTGAAATGCAATAAAGCTTTGAGAAAACTGAATTGCAGTAGCAAGTTCAGGGTTGAGTCCTTTTCCTGTGTTCCTTAACAATGGGGAAATCAGGTTATATCATGCCATTACTTCCAAAAACAAATGATGGCTATTCTTAGCAACACACACAAAATGCTGGAGGAACTCAGCAGTCCAGGCTGCGTCTAAGGGAAAAGAGTAAACAGTTAACGTTTCAGGCCGAGAGCCTTCATCAGGACTGGAAAGGAAGGGAGGTCAGAGTAAGAAGGTTGGGGGGGGTGGGGGAACGAAGTAGTACAGGGTAGTAGGTGATAGGTGAAACTGGGAGAAGGGGAGGAGTGAAGTAAAGAGCTGGGAAAGTTGATTGGAGAAAGAGATAAAGGGGGGAATCTGATAGGAGAGAACAGAAGACCATGGAAGAAAGAGAAGGGGGAGGAGCACCAGAGGGAGATGATAGTCAGGTAAGAACAAAAGGTTTGAAAGGAAAATGAGAATGAGGAATGGTAAAGGTGGATGGGAAGCAATTACCAGAAATTTGAGAAATCAATGTTCTGGCCATCAAGTTGGAGGCAAAACAGACAGAACACAAGGTGTTGCTCCTCCAACCTGAGTGTGACCTCATTGTGGCAGCAGACAAGGCCATGGACTGACATGTTGGAATGGGAATGGGAAGTAGAATTTAAATAGTGGCTACTGGGAAATCCTGCTTTTTGAGGCGGACGGAGCGAAGGTGCTTGACGAAACAGTCTCCGACTCCACGTCAGGTCTCACTGATATACAGGAGGCCACACAGCGAGCACCGGATAGACGACCCCACCTGAAAGTACAGTTTAGGGCCCTATTCCTTTCTGGCGTGTTCACTATTTCAGATTCATCACTAAATCTGAGAAGCAAATACGTCTCAGTCTCCCAGGATAATGTTTTCCCCTTCCGTGTGTTCCTCCAACCCTTTTCTTTTCTATTTCATTTTCTCAATCCTTCTGCTCCCTGTTTGCTGGAAGAAACCCCATGGCCTTCTGTTGCAGGAGTAGAGGAGCATCCCAAAACGAACAATATTAGTTAAAAGAACCGTCTCTTACCAGACCCATGTCATCTGCCAGGATGCCTCCATGAACATTTTCAGGCCTCTCCTTTTCTGCAAAGTTTGTCAGCAAATTGTAGTACATGTTGTCCCTTTGCTCCCAGAACGGAGGAAGGTCAGTGTTATTTTCCCTCAGTATCATCCAGGCCAGCGCCTGCTTCTGATGAGGCAGCAATGGTGTACGACAGCCTGTTAATGCAAAAATTCAAACTACTGCAACTTCACGGGTTAGAAGGATGTTTTCCATGGTGAGCAATAACATGCATCTGAAGCAGCCAGTCAAAACTGGCTCTTGCCTCCAAATTAAGAGCTTGCGCTTACGTCCCAGAGACTTTGTCACACAACTGCTGAGCATACATTATGGGTGCTATAATTGTGTAAATGAACCTCAGTCTTTCTTGGACCGTACAATGAGTGCCCGGGTGGGAAGCCTTTTGCTCCAGACTCTCTGGCGTCCAGCTGATAAAGTTGTTAAGTTTTCCACAAAAGACTTCTCCTGACTTTTCACACCTTTTGGTTTCGACAAAAAGGCAGCTGCTGACGGAGCTTAAGACAGGACATTCCTTTATCAATTAAAATTTAAATTTCAGTGGAGTCTTTTACCTGAGTTATTGTTTTGCTCTGTTTGAGTAGCTGGGATGTCTATTGAACCAATTGTTCTTTTGTATCAACCTGAGTGTTTTTATATATCGGTAGCTTGTAAACATCCTGACGCCAGGCAGTGAACTTGTTGAACCACTGGAGGGATGAGAACACTTCTCCCCTGCTGTCAGGACCAAGTTCACTCGCCGGATGAGACAGAAGAAATAAACTCGTGAAAAGATAAGTAATGATCTTTTTGTGCTGTGGTTATTTGATCTGGCAAGTTTACATTTACACAGCCAATGAAATGCATAGATGGGAAAGTTAAGAAAAGCAACTTGTGCCATCCACAAAATGAGCCCTAATGCATCTGCATTGAAAAGTAACAGTGAGTGAAAATGAGACAGTAATTCCACAAAATTTCATGTAATGCACCCAGTAGGTTAAAAAGCAATCCAAGTATTTTTAGAATGGCAGTAAATTGCCAGTTGCAGCAGTAGAGTTAGCATTATCATCCAGTATACTTTTTAGTCAACACCGTTGGCGTGCTTGTGAACAGTACCAACTACAAGTCACAGCCTGCAATTACATTATTACAAATAACTGTCTAAAATCCACAGTTCCCAGTCCCCACAGAGAGCAACTATATACAGGAGAGGGGGGAGAGGGGGGAGAGGGGGGAGAGGGGGGAGAGGGGGGAGAGGGGGGAGAGGGGGGAGAGGGGGGAGAGGGGGGAGAGGGGGGAGAGGGGGGAGAGGGGGGAGAGGGGGGAGAGGGGGGAGAGGGGGGAGAGGGGGAGAGGGGGGAGAGGGGGGAGAGGGGGGAGAGGGGGGAGAGGGGGGAGAGGGGGGAGAGGGAGAGAGAGAGAGAGAGAGAGGAGAGAGAGAGAGAGAGAGAGAGAGAGAGAGAGAGAGAGAGAGAGAGAGAGAGAGAGAGAGAGAGAGAGAGAGAGAAACAAACTAGGGTGTTTAAGACCTATGCACAGTACTGTTGCAATTTTATGTATTGCACTGTACTGCTGCTGCAAAAACAAACTTTCATGACATACCTGAGTTATGATAGATCTGATTCTGATATGCATCACTATCGTGGACTGAGAGTGGGAAGGGGGTAGGGAAAGGGAATTCATGGTTGGGAAAGGGGAAGGGAGCAGGAAGCACCAGAGAGACATTCTGTAATGATCAATAATCCAATTCTTTGGAATCAAGTGACCTTGCTTGGTGTCTTAGGGTTGAGTGCATCCTCACCCATGCAGCCACCCGTCCCTAACACTCCTCCTCTGCCACTCCTTCTTTGCCACTTGTCCCAGACCCCTCCTACGGCACTCTATTCTCTCCATTCCCAACATCCTTTGCTCCCGTCAGATTTACAAACTGCTCTCCAGTTCATGTTGACAAATACAGTACTGTGCAAAGTCTCAGGCACATCCATCAAACAGCTAGTCAGATCTCTTACTCCCATTTGAAGGTCGGTCAGTGAGCCCTTGGTGGGCAAAGGAAATGCTTCAAAGATAACATCAAGATCAGCCTGAAGAAATTCAACATTACATCTAAAAACTAGGAAGACATTGCATTCAATAGATACTCCTGGAAGAAATCTGTTCAAGAGGAGCTGCGCTACATGAGAACGACCTGTGCTGTGTTGTACAGAACAAGCGACAGCTGTGAAAGGAGAGACTGAACAACAAAATGGCCCAAACACTAACCACAGCCACCACTGAATATGTGGATCTTGGACTGGCCTCTACAGCCACCTGAGGACCCACCAATAGACAACCCCTCAGAGAACATCTTACTTAACTTGAGAGCTTGCACTACTACTACTAGTCGGATTTGGTTCTTGCCTCTGAATAGGAGGGCTATGACATTCCAGAGACTTTGGCACCAGTCATCAGGCACACTTGTTAATGAATGAGGGATGAACTGGAAGCCCACTGTGTCTTCACACGCTGATCAAACACATCCCTCATCAACGTTTAAAAACAAGAAGAATTTGGCCCATGCTCTGATCAACAATATTTAAACAATGACATTCATTTCTAGATACCCCCTCAAGGTAACACCTTCTTCGTCCCCATTCCCATCAGCATCTTGTATGTTTTAATCAAATCTCCTTAAGCTCCAAGGTCCAATGCATATAAGCCAAAGCCTGTCCAGGATTTCCTCACAACACAACTCACACACTCTAGCTATTAATCTAACATTTGCATCCTTCACAGCACTCCAAATATCCTCTCACCAGTATCTGATACAAGGAAGGAGAACCTCCCTTTTCCTGTGTTCAGTTCCTTTCTTAATAAGCAACAGCATCCAGTGAGCTTTCCTGTTATTTGCTTTCCTGATACTTGCCTGTTGTGAATCGTGCAATAAAAGGACAAGCAGATCCCTCGGCATCTCTGAACTCCACAATCTTTCATCCTATAATAAACACAAGAGATTCTGCAGATGCTGGAAATCCACAGTAACACACACAAAATGCTGGTGGAACTTGGCAGGTCAGGCAACATCTATGGAGAAGTCATGATGACCCAAAACATCAACTCTATTTCTCTCCATAGATGCTGCCTGACCTGCTGACTTCCTCCAGCATTTTGTGTGTAACTCTCACTTTATAACCTGCTTTAAAAATCCGGTCAAAATAAACATTTTCACACATTATCTTTCATTGCCTGATCTTTGCTTACATTTGTATCTGTCACTCCCCCCCCCAATGTCTTCTTTGCATCCAACTTCCCTCTCTATCTTGGTATCAACAGCAAACTTAACAACCACACTTCTGGCATCTTCATCCATGTCACTGATAAAAAGAGCAAGATGACGTCTGAGGTCCCATTACCAAACATGTGGCACACCACCCACTACATCCTGCCAAACAAAAGACACATTAATGACCACTCTCTGCTTCCTATTAGCAAGCAACACCAAAATTTCACATTCTACACCAAAGGGCCTTTGTCTTCCACAATTACCTTTAGAGTGGCACAAAACCAAATGCTTTCCAAAACTGTAAGAATACCAACTGTTTCCATCTTATTTCAGATCTAATGTAAATAGAACACCATAAAGTTCGATCATAATTTTGTTTTATATGCTGACTACACTTCTCGCAGATTCAGTAAAGTAGCCAACATGATCAAAGACCTCTCCTGCCCCAGCTTCCTCACCCTCCTTCTGTCAGGCAGTAAATACAAAAGCTGAAAAGCATTGTACCATAAAGCTCAAACACAGCTTCTATCCTGCTGTTTTAAACTATTGAACGGTGCTCTCCTATGATGAAATAGACTCTTGACCTCACAGTTACCTTACCGTACTTTATACATTAATGTCTACTGGCACAACACTTTCTCTGTAGCTGTAACCTTATGTTCTGCATTCTCTTACTGTGTTTGCCTTGTACAACCTTGAAGTACTGAAGTGATGAAATCTGTACAGATAGCTTGAAAAACAATATGTTTCACCATACCTCAGTACAATAATAAACCAATTTACTAATTCCAGATTCTGCTTGATTAATTGATTGATATTCTGATGATTTAGAGCTTCCTAGCTAAGTAAGTTCTTTAATAAATCTTTGAAGAGGAAAACAGTGCTTCCCCACACCGTTATTTCTTGTTACATCCATGCAAACAAAAAATTTCACGACATATGCCAATGATATTAAACCTGATTCTGATTCTAATTCGGAATACCAAATACCAACACCTAGTGTCATCCCAATATTGTCCGCCCAGAAAAAAAAGCAATCACTATTTAGGGCCATGAGCCAAATTCTAGGACGACATTCTGTTAGGCTGATTACTTAAGACCAGAGTCAAAAATGAACAGGTAGCATCTAAATAGCTTTTTAGTGTGGTGAGATATTCCAAGGTGCTTCACAGGAGCTCAAAAGATTTTTGTATTTTCACCCAATTACATTCATTGTGGTTCACTTCACCTTAGCTGGTTCCATTTCCCGAGTCTTATCGTGCTCTTTCAGATCTTCAAAATCTTGTCAAATTCATTCTTTAGCTGCAATAAAAAAAATTCTAGCATTGAGCAGCAAATAAAAGATCAATAAAGACAAATCACTGGAATGAAGGAGGCTGAGGGATATGACCTGACAGAATTACAGTTATGATGGATATAAATACAATAGAGAAATAGTTTTTCCCATGGCTGGGGTACCAAAAATATGAAATTTTGGAAAGAGGAGATGGAATATCAAAGGGATCGGAGTGAAAAAGGTTCGTTTAATTTTATACAGAGTGGTTGCCAAGGCAATACAGTCACAATGTTACAATCACTATGCTTCAATTAGCAATCCAGAGGCTGCTCAGAAGCTCGGAGTTTTCCGACGGATGGACTCAGGGTCGGCTGCTTCCAAGGCATCAGCAAGTTGACGGTGCCTGGAGGTTTATGTCAGGGAGTTTCTCCCTTTTGCCGCCGCTATCGGGGACTCGGGAGTCGATGGACTCAGGACTTTGAGACTATTTTTTTTTACTGTGCCTATGGACTGTTGTTCATTAAGTTATGGTATTGCTTTGCACTGCTGTAACTATACGGTATAATTATGTGGTTTTGTCAGTGTTAGTCTTTGGTCTGTCTTGTTTTCTGTAATATCACGCCGGAGAAACATTGTATCATTTCTTAATGCGTGTATGCATTTCTAAATGACAATAAAAGAGGACTGAGTGTTCTCATAATCTAATAATAATTTATTGATTTGGAATGATACATTTAAATTCCATTAATCAAGCAAATTCTGGACAAAAAGGGTTTCGGTCACCAAGCTTTGACTCCCGGACTTTCCCTGAAAGCGGCATGACAAATTCCACAGTCACAACTGAGCATTTAAAAATTAATCCTTACCTGTTCCGCTGTCATCTGAACAGCCGTGTGCACAGGAGCTTTGTAGCTTGGACCAGCTCTTGCAGATCCTGTTCCAGGCCACCCTTCAGAAAATCCACTGCCTATAAAGAATATCAGGTCACTGTTGCATTGCTCGGCATTCATTTCCATTAACTAAATATAAAACTGCACCACATCAATTATTATAAAACTCCAAGTTGTTTATCTTTCCAAACATTGGTCATACATGTAGAGGAGGGAGGAAGATACGTTCAAGAGAGGTGAATTAAACATCAGAAGACATACAAAGTGTTTGATAGATCTAGGCCTGTACACTGGAGTTCAGAAGACAGTGATTTTATAGAGTGTTAACTTTGAAGAAAAGATTTATTGAGGTGAGCACAGTGCCTGGAGCAGAATGATAAAGTACAGGAGACTATGTTGCTGTGCTAGTTGTAAGGAAGGCAAATGCAATGTTAGTGTTCATTTCGAGAGGACTAGAATATAAAAGCAAGGATATAATGCTGAGGCTTCCTAAAGCATTGGTCAGACCACATTTGGAGTATTGTTAGCAGTTTTCAAGGATACACTGGCATTGGAGAGCCACCAGAGGAGGGACTGAAAGGGTTCACATACGAAGATCTGGGTCTGTACACTGGAGCTTAGAAGAATGAGGGAGGACCTCACTGAAACATAACGAATATTGAAAGGCCTAGATAGAGTGGATGTGGAGAGGAAGTTTTCAATAGTGTGAGGGTCAAAAACCAGAGGAAACAGCTACAGAATACAAGGATATTCTTTTAGAACAAAGATAAAGAAGAACTTGATTTGCTGGAGGGTAGTGAATTTGTGGAATTCATTGCCACAGACGACTGTGGAGGCCATATCACTGGATATATTTAAATTGGAAAGTTGATAGTTTCTGATTGGTACAAGCATCAAGGATTGCAGGATGAAGGCTGGAGACAGGATTTAGTCGTGTCATAGACCATTACAGCTCTGAAACAGACCCTTCAGCCCATCTAGTCTGTGAACAGTTATTCTGCCTTGTTCCATCAACCCATGCCTAGACCATAGCACCTCCATACCCCTCCCATCCATGCAGTTATCCAAATTTCTTTTAAATGTTGAAATCAAACCAACATCCATCACTTCTGATGGAAGCTTGTTACACACCCTCACCATCCTGAGTGAAGAAGCACCCATCATGTTCCCATTAAACATTTCACCTTTCACCCAGAGAATCACCCAGCAGATTCAATTGGTCGAATGGACTAACTCTGCTCTTATACCTTACAGTTAGTGAAACCACATCAGAGTCTGAAAACTGTTGAACTCAAGCAGTTCGAGAAATCAAACCCAGTAAAGGTAATCCCTTGTGTTTAAGGTATACCTATTTTTTAAATATTCATTAAAGGGATATAGCCATCGTAGGCTCAGCAGCATTTAACTGCTAATCAGCAAACTCAGCGAATCAGGTAGCATCTGCGGAGGGAAATGGAAAGTGGACATTTCGGTCTAGTCCAGTCCAGATGCAGGGTCTTGACCCGAGACGTCAACTGTCCATTTTCCTTCACAGCTGCTGCCTGGACCTCTAAGACCCTCCAGCACTTTGAGCGTTGCTCTACATTTCAGCATCTGCAGTCTCCTGTCTCCTTTAATCACCCACTCCCTGATGCCATTGATAATACGGCAATAAGCTGGCTTCCTGAGCCACTACTTCATTGAGATGTGGGTATCACCACAATGCTGAAAATCTAGGTTAGCACATCAGCAGATTAGTGAAGGAGTGCCATACTTCTCACTAAATCCTGGAAAGGGCACAGCTTCAGAATAAAGGGACATCCATTCAGGACGGAGATGAGGGAAATTTCTTTACCCAGCAGGTAGCAAATCTATGGAATTCAATGCCACAAACAACTGTGGAGGCCAAGTCATTGAGTATATTTAAAGCAGAGCTTGATAGATTCTTGATTAGTAAGGATGTCAAAGGTTACGGGGAGAAGAGGTTTGAGAGGAATAACAAATCAGCCATGATGGAATGGTGGAGCAAACTCAATGGGCCAAGTGGTCTAATTCTGCTCCTAAATCTTATGGTCTTATGGACTTATCCTCATCTCCAAGCAAAAGATCTTAGAGCTTTTCCAGAACAAGCCCAATGATCTGAGCAACAATCAAGAAAAGCAGATTAATTTAAGGGGGTCGGCTTCGTGCAAACTGGCTGCCACAGCTGTAACAGTGCCTCCATTTCAAAAATTCCTCACTGCTATAAAGTGACTGCGATGTCCAAAAGGAAATAGTAGAGTTACAAGTGGATGGTCTTTGCTGGAGCAGAACTGTTAAGAATGTCTTGAAGGGCTGGGAGTACCTTTAATAACAAAGGACAGGCTCTTCAGCCCACAGTGTCTGTGTCTACCATGATGCCTTAAATGGTAAGAGGGGGGAAATCGTTTCCGAAACTTACCTTTGTTGGGTGGTGCCAGTTTGAAGTTGTGCATCTTCAGTCGATCCAGAACAGCACCGCGGTTTTCCTCTTTGCCCCAGAAAGAAAGCTGCACAGGCATGGTGAACACGTTGTTAGCTCCATAGGGGACAACCCTGTTGGGAAAGGAATCGACAGAAGCAGTGATTCACAGCCATTCCCCATCCTGCACATCACCAGTGATTGACTGAAATTACACCAGTCTTACTGCAGATAATAAAGCTGCACAGACAGGAAATTTACAGTTTTACATCTAAATGGGAAGCAAATGTCACCCACATTGTAGGAGTGTGACTCTGTGGCTGTACGATACAAGTTCTACTTCTGGCGACAGGAGGTCAGCAGCACTGGGATAGTCACCATGGAGCTGGCAGCATTCCCTCCCCTCAAAGCCCACCACTGCAGTGTTAACTTACCAATTGCGTGCCATAGCGGGAGGTCCCAGGTCACATTTTTCAAAATGTTGGCGCCACAGGAGCTCCACAAAACAAATAATAACGCTGAGCACTGAGCCTACAAATCAAGGAGGCAAGCTGCCACCCTGCAGCTTAAGCAACTGCTGATGTGGAGAAGGAAACATGAAGCACTCCCACAGGAGCAGCTTGTTGTATTTATTGCCAGACTTTAGATTACTCCAAATTAGAAATTTTGCATTTCAATTTGATTCTCCCTAAGCATTCACATCTAACAAAGAATCCTTTCCACACTGCCCACAATTCATTTCAACGGAAGAGATAATCAAATGAACGTTAACCGGACAACCAATTTGCTGCCACAGACTGTCACACTCCTCTAGATCAGCAACTCAATCTCTTCTCCACTGACAATTTAATTCCAATTTGGTTCCTCTTAACTCAAGATTTGCAGACTGACAAACAACCAATGTGCAAAAGAAGACAATCTGTGCAAATACAATAAAAAATATAAGAAATAAATAACGCCTCTCAAAGTCCAACCCTACGTCTCTTGTCTTGAGAGATGGAAATGGGTAAGGCCAGCCAACAGGGCTCTGGTGAAGCTGTATAGGCCAATCCCCTGCACAGTGGATACAATGGAGTACAGAAATATTGACAAACTCCAGCCATACTATCGATTTTGAATGATGGAGACGGGAGGTCTATGATCTATAGATCAATGGCCTATGCTCCACTGGGAGCTAAGGGCCCAAGAAGAAATGATAAATAATATTAAGTACACGAGTTGTAGAATCTTTGAAATTGAGTCCGTAGGTTGTGGAACTTGTTCCAAGTTGAGATGAGAGAAGTTATTCCCGTTGGTTCAAGAGCCTGATAGTTGAAGGGTAATAACTGTTCCTGAACCTGGTGGTATGGGAACCAAGGTCTTCCAAGATCTGCATTAAAGCCATGCTGGTGGAAAATATTCCCTGGTGCACAAGATGGAACAAATTTGAAAACTTCATTATTTTTATGTTTTATTATGCAGACTTCAGGAAACTTGCCAAACAGTTGAGACAATCTAAAGGTGTGCTTGTGTCGACAAAACACCTTCACTAGAATCTCAAGCTTTCCAAAAGAGGTTCTCTGTAAAAGATTTGTCCTGGTAATGCTGTCACTGGCTCTTTCAATTCAGCAGGTTTGAATAATTTTAAAAGTGATGAGTTAAATTATTTTTGATAATGTTGATAGAGAGAGGTTGAGTTCTAGGAAAATGCAATGGCCTTATTAAAAAAAAAAGTATCTGTAATGTCAATTCAATCAGGAAGATTCCTTACACACCATTTCCTTTGCACAATCTGAACCACAGATCAGAACATTTGAGGTTACATTCTCAGTACATTCCCTTACTCCAAAAGATGTCATTACAAATCTTCAGGTCTACATGCCTTGCAAAGAAATCACAATCCTTGCAACTTTACACCATTCAGGCCATGCTCTCTTCTTTCCACCACCAACAGGCATGAGGTACAGGAGCCTTCAGTCCCACACCACCAGGTTCAGGAATAGTTATTACCCTACGACCATCTGGCTCCTGACTCAGCGTGGACAACTCCACTCACTACAGCTCTGAATGGACTCCACAACCTACAGACTCACTTTCAAGGATTCCACAGTCATGTTCTCAGTATTTATTTTTTTATATGCACAGTTTTCTACTTTTGCACATTGGTTGTTTGTCAGCCTTTAAGTATAGTTCTTCCTAAATTCTATTGCATTTCATTATTTTCCTGTGAATACAAGAAAATGAATCTCAAGTTAGTGTAAGGCAATATATGCATATTTTGACAATAAATTTACTTTGACTTAATTCCACCACTCATCTACATTATGAGCAATTTATCTCCCAATATGATGTATGTTAAAATTCCACATCTTAATCCCAAATTCAGAATAGCCCGTATTTTAAAAAATGCTATTAAAATTCATGTGCATCCTGAACAACATGTCAGAGCCATGTATCCACTTTCTGTCTAACTGTATTGTATTTTGTGCTGCACGTTTACTAGGAGTAATTTGTCACATGGGCTGGGGTGTGGTAGCAGTGAGGAGTGTAGTTTTGTATTGATGCTTTGCCTTTAGTTAGTTTTAGTCTGGTCAGAATAGGGAGCAAGTCAGTGAATGATATTTTTCGTTGACTGTTCATCCGTTAAATATGCTTAGGAATGCTTGGCCTAAAATATGCCTGAATACTCTTAGACTGTTTATTTCATTATGTCATTAGTTTAGTTTCATTAGTTATATCTTACAAGATCATTCAACTTTGCTGGTTTCTCGATAAAGGGCAGAGCATACTTTCTTCAACTTTAGAACTCAATTATTTGTGAAACGCATCATGCAGTGTCAAACCCCGTGCTTAGTTGCTCAGCAGTTTTGGTTTGTTTCAAAGCAACTGCTACACAATGGATATAGCTCAACCTTCATCTCTTACTTCACGCTTACTCACCCTTCAACTCTGGCCAATTTATTATCTAAGATGAAGGCCAGGGGCGCCGCCAACTCTCGTTTGATGTGTCCCACTTGAATACCGTTCACATTATTTACCTGGACTGCATTACTGTCATAAGGATTGTTCGGATCTCGCTGAAGAGCAACCATTTCATTGTTGCTCACCTGACAACAATATCAAAACAAATTAGTTTTCAGCATAGCATTTCCACAATCCTGGGGCATTGTATACTGTAATGTCTCAAGTGCAGTAAACACAACTTCACCTCTCACACTTGTATCAAAGAGATTGTCCACCGGCAATCAACAAACTGCACAAACAGCATCTCTTGCTGGACAATGGATAACTACTTACAAATTTCAGGTTATCTAAAACTACCACATCTAAATAGGTTCATGCCACAAGGGGGAAAAACTATCTGTATATTTAATAATTTTATCTTCTCAGATACCACTACAAATTTTAGCATACCTACAGTACTGTTAGGAATTATTGAGAAATCATGAATTATGTGAATATCATTATGAGCCATGTTGTATGACATAGGCGATACTGGCTCCATAACCATGACTGCCGTTGGCAAATTCTTCCACAGTAGTGGTTTGCTATAGTCTTCTTCTGGGCAGTGTCTTTACAAGACAGGTGACCCCAGCCATGATCTATACTCTTTAGAGATTCTTTGGCGTCAGTTGTCACATAACCAGGACTCGTGATATACACCAGCTGCTCATGTGATCATCCACCACCTGCTCGCATGGCTTCACATGGCACTGATTAGGATCTAAGCAGGTACCATACCTAGCCCAAGGATAACCTGGAGGTCAGCGGAGGGAAGGAGCACCTTTTACCTCCTTTGGTAAAGATGCATCTCCACCCCAACACCCACTATATGAATATATCAGAAATTAATTCAAATGAGAAATAGTCTTTTATTCTCAATGTAATTTACAAACAGTAAATTTGAAGTTAAAAGGGCAACTTCATGAACAAAGCTGGCCCATAGCAAGGAACTGGCCGCTGAGAGATATGATTAGGAAACTCTTCTTCGATTTGTGCCAGTCACTCTTTAATTCAATTTAAAATTGTACATCGTTACTATTTGACAAAGGAGAGACTGTCTAAAATGTTTCCTAATGTTGATAGCCAGTGTGATAGATGTAAAACTGAGACAGCTACATTGACACGTATGTTTTGGTCATGTTCTGTATTGAAACAGTTCTGGAAATCTATTTTCTCTACAATTTCTAAAGCTTTGAAAATTAATTTACAACCTAATAAATTGACAGTTTTGTTCGGTATAATCCCTCAATATATTCATGGTATTTCTATATCAGACCAACATGTAATTGCATTTGTTACATTATTGGCCAGAAGGGCTATTTCATTGAAATGGAAAGATGCCTCTGCTCCCACTTTGATACAATGGTTCTCTCAGGTGATGTTATGTCTTAGTTTGGAGAAAAATCAGTAGTCAAACTTTTGATCCTCGATTTGACTTTGAGAAAAAGTGAGGTTCTTTTGCCCACTACTATCATCTGATTTGAGTTAATTAAGATGGTTTCCTTCTGATTCTTGTTTAAATGGATTTGAGTTGGTGGATTGATATCTTTCTTTTATGGAAGCTTGTATGGCCTATAGCTCATAGTCATACTTTATTGATCCCAAGGGAAATTGGTAAATTGGTTACAGTTGCTCCATTAATAATAAATAGTAATAAGACCATAAATAGTTAAATAGTAATATGTAATTTATGCCAGGAAATAAGTCCAGGACCAGCCTATTGGCTCAGGGTGTCTGACCCTCCAAGGGAGGAGTTGTAAAGTTTGATGGCCACAGGCAGGAATGACTTCCTATGACGCTCTGTGTTGCATCTCGGTGGAATGAGTCTCTGGCTTAATATACTCCTGTGCCCAACCAGTACATTACGTAGTGGATGGGAGACATTGACCAAGATGGCAAGCAACTTGGACAGCATCCTCTTTTCAGACACCACCATCAGAGTGTCCAGTTCCATCCCCACAACATCACTGGCCTTACAAATGAGTTTGTTGATTCAGTTGGTGTCTGCTACCCTCAGCCTGCTGCCCCAGCACACAACAGCAAACATGATAGCACTGGCCACCACAGACTCGTAGAACATCCTCAGCATCGTCCGGCAGATGTTAAAAGACCTCAGACTCCTCAGGAAATAGAGACGGCTCTGACCCTTCTTGTAGACAGCCTCAGTGTTCTTTGACCAGTCCAGTTTATTGTCAACTCGTATCCTCAGGTATTCGTAATCCTCCACCATGTCCACACTGACCCCCTGGATGGAAACAGGGGTCACTGGTACCTTAGCTCTCCTCAGGTCTATCACCAGCTCCTTAGTCTTTTTCACATTAAGCTGCAGATAATTCTGCTCACACCATGTGACAAAGTTTCCTACCGTAGCCCTGTACTCAGCCTCATCTCCCTTGCTGATGCATCCAACTATGGCAGAGTCATCAGAAAATTTCTGAAGATGACAAGACTCAGTGCAGTAGTTGAAGTCCGAAGTGTAAATGGTAAAGAGAAAGGGAGACAAGACAGTCCCCTGTGGAGCCCCAGTGCTGCAGATCACTCTGTCAGACACACTGTTGCAAGCACACTTACTGTGGTCTGCCAGTCAAGTAATCAAGAATCCATGACACCAGGAAAAGCATCCACCTGCATCGCTGTCAGCTTCTCCCCCAGCAGAGCAGGGCAGATGGTGTTGAACGCACTGGAGGGGTCAAAAATCATGACCCTCACAGTGCTCACTGGCTTGTCCAGGTGGGCGTAGACACGGTTCAGCAGGTAGACAATGGCATCCTCAACTCCTAGTCGGGGCCTGTAGGCGAACTGGAGGGGATCTAAGTGTGGCCTGACCATAGGCCGGAGCAGCTCCAGAACAAGTCTCTCCAGGCTCTTCATGATGTGGGAGGTCAATGCCACCGGTCTGTAGTCATTGAGGCCGCTGGGGCGCGGCGACTTCGGCACAGGTACGAGGCAGGACATCTTCCACAGCACAGGAACCCTCCGGAGCCTCAGGCTCAGGTTGAATACATGGCGAAGTACTCCACATAGCTGAGGGGCACAGACTTTGAGCACCCTGGTACTGACACCATCCAGTCCTGCAGCCTTACTTGGGTTGAGATGTTTCAGCTGTCTTCTCACCTGTTCAGCTGTGAAGCCCACCGTGGTGGTTTCGTGTGAGGAAGGGGTATAGTCATGAGAGCAGGGTGGGGGACTGTGAGGAGGGGTAGGAGGGGAGAGTGGAACATGTGTTGGTTGGGGGTCGACAATAGATGACTCATGTGGGGAATGGGCAGGGGCCACAAAGTCAAATCTGTTAACGAACAGGTTAAGTTCGTTGGCCCTGTCCACACTGCCTTCAGCTCCTCTGTTGCTAGTTTGCCGGAACTCAGTGATGGTCCTCATCTCCCTCTAGACCTCTCTCATGTTGTTCTGCTGGAGTTTCCGCTCAAGCTTCCTCCTGTACCTGTGTTTAGCCTCTCCGGGATCATGCTCCCAATGGTTTTTTTTTCTTTTTGTTTTTTTTTGTTAGCAGGGTTTTTTTGTTTTAGTTAGTAGGGGTTCTTTTTTCCTTCTTTCTTTTTTCCAAAAAAAATTCTTAACACTATTTTTTCTAATTATTGATATATTGTTTAGCTTTGTTAATCAGTTATTCAGAAAGCCGATGATTAGACAATCATGATTTGAATAGCTCAGACTCAGCAGAAAGCAGCTGATTGGGCAGTCGAGGTCAGGTGACCAAGCATTTTGAAAAGCTCAAACAGGTTAATAGAGGGATAGCTCAAGCGAAGCGGCCAGAGCGTGAGTGGGCCAGTGAAGGAGTGGAGCTTTGACTCGAGAGATTCTGGCAGTTTTGGCAGTTGGTCTGTGCAATCAAGTCAATCAAGATTTGAATAGATCAGCAGAAAGGTGTTGATTAGACAATCAAGATTTGAATAGCTCAGACTTAGCAGAAAGTAGCTGATTGGGCAATCGAGGTCAGGTGACCCAGCATTTTGAAAAGCTCAAACAGATAAATAGAGGGATAGCTCAAGCGAAGCGGCCAGTGAAGGAGTAGAGCTTTGACAAGAAAAGGCAGAGGACAAGCTTGCTCGCAGTTAGTCTTTACAATGTCTCCTGAGACGGTGACGTGCCTCTCATGTGAGATGTGGCAGTCTTGGGGGAACGCCCCTCTCCCGTAGACTCACATCTGCCAGAAGTGCGTACGGCTGGGCGATCTGGAAGACCGTGTAAGGAATCTGGAGCAGCACCTGGATGACCTTCGACTCATAAGAGAGAATGAGGCAGTCATAGATGAAAGCTACAGGGAGGTCGTCACACCTAGGCTGTCGGAAGCAGGTCGTTGGGTGATAGTCAGAGAGGGGAAAGCGAAGGTGAGCAGACAGGTAGTGCAGAGCACCCTTGTAGCCATTTCCTTGAATAATAAGTTTACCGTCCTGGATACTGTTGGCGGGGACGACCGACCAGGTGTGAGCCACGGTGGCAGGGCCTCAGGCACTGAGTCTGACCCGGTGGTGCAGAAGTGTGGGACGGAGAAGAGGAGAGCTGTTGTCATTGGAGACTCTATAGCCAGGGGAGTAGACAGGAGATTTTGTGGATGTGAGAAGGACACCTGCATGGTTTGTTGCCTCCCGGGTGTCAGGGTCCGGGATGTCTCTGACCGGGTACACAACATCCTGGTATGAGAGGGAAAGGAACCAGAAGTCGTTATACATGTTGGGACCAATGACATAGGCAGGAAGAGGGATGAGGTCCTGAAGTGTGAGTTTTGGGAATAGGCAGAAGGCTGAAGAACAGGACCTCAAGGGTGACGTTCTCAGGACTGCTGCCACTGCTACGTGACAGTAATGGTAAGAAATGGAGGAGATGGCAGTTGAATGCGTGGCTAAGGAGTTGGTGCAGGGAGCAGGGTTTTGGATTTTTGGATCATTGGGATCTCTTCTGGGGAAGGTGGGACCTGTACAGATTGGATGGGTTGCACCTGAACCCGAGGGGGAGCAATATCCTTGCAGGTAGGTTCGCTGGCATGGTTCGCGAGGGTTTAAACTAATTTGCAAGGGGGATGGGACCTAGAGCGATAGAGCAGTGAAAGAAGTGCATGGAGTAAAGCCAGATCTAACATATAGAGAGGCTTTGAGGAAAGAGAAGCAGAATAAACGGTGTAAAGACGGTAAGGTAGAAGGGCTGAAATGTGTGTACCTCAATGCAAGAAGCATCAGGAACAAAGGCTGTTAAGTTTGTCCAGGACGGATTCCTGTCACAGTATGTGGACAGGCCAACTGGGGGGAATGCCATACTAGATCTAGTACTAGGTAATGAACCGGGTCAGGTCACAGATCTCTCAGTGGGTGAGCATCTGGGGGACAGTGACCACCGCTCCCTGGCCTTTAGCATTATCATGGAAAAGGATAGAATCAGAGAGGACAGGAAAATTTTTAATTGGGGAAAGGCAAATTATGAGGCTATAAGGCTAGAACTTGCAGGTGTGAATTGGGATGATGTTTTTGCAGGGAAATGTGAAGAAAAAAAGGATGACAGGAGTGAAGGTGGGACCGATTAGAGATAAAGGTGGGAAGATGTGCCTGGAGGCTGTGGAAGTGAGCGAGGTCCTCAATGAATACTTCTCTACGGTATTCACCAATGAGAGGGAACTTGATGATGGTGAGGACAATATGAGTGAGGTTGATGTTCTGGAGCATGTTGATATTAAGGGAGAGGAGGTGTTGGAGTTGTTAAAATACATTAGGACAGATAAGTCCCCGGGGCCTGATGGAATATTCCCCAGGCTGCTCCACGAGGCGAGGGAAGAGATTGCTGAGCCTCTGGCTAGGATCTTTATGTTCTCGTTGTCCACGGGAATGGTACCGGAGGATTGGAGGGAGGCGAATGTTGTCCCCTTGTTCAAAAAAGGTAGTAGGGATAGTCTGGGTAACTATAGACCAGTGAGCCTTGCGTCTGTGGTGGGAAAGCTGTTGGAAAAGATTCTTGGAGATAGGGCAGATCGTGTCTAACAAGCCTGATAGAGTTCTTTGAGGAGGTGACCAGGCATATAGATGAGGGTAGTGCAGTGGATGTGATCTATATGGATTTTAGTAAGGCATTTGACAAGGTTCCACACAGTAGGCTTATTCAGAAAGTCAGAAGGCATGGGATCCAGGGAAGTTTGGCCAGGTGGATTCAGAATTGGCTTGCCTGCAGAAGGCAGAGGGTCGTGGCGGAGGGAGTACATTCAGATTGGAGCATTGTGACTAGTGGTGTCCCACAAGGATCTGTTCTGGGACCTCTACTTCTCGTGATTTTTATTAACGACCTGGATGTGGGGGTAGAAGGGTGGGTTGGCAAGTTTGCAGACGACACAAAGGTTGGTGGTGTTGTAGATAGTGTAGAGGATTGTCAAAGATTGCAGAGAGACATTGATAAGATGCAGAAGTGGGCTGAGAAGTGGCAGATGGAGTTCAACCCAGAGAAATGTGAGGTGGTACACTTTGGAAGGACAAACTCCAAGGCAGAGTACAAAGTAAATGGCAGGATACTTGGTAGTGTGGAGGAGCAGAGGGATCTGGGGGTACATGTCCACAGATCCCTGAAAGTTGCCTCACAGTGGATAGGGTCGTTAAGAAAGCTTATGGCGTGTTAGCTTTCATAAGTCGAGGGATAGAGTTTAAGAGTCGCAATGTAATGATGCAGCTCTATAAAACTCTGGTTAGGCCACACTTGGAGTACTGTGTCCAGTTCTGGCCACCTCACTATAGGAAGGATGTGGAAGCATTGGAAAGGGTACAGAGGAGATTTACCAGGATGCTGCCTGGTTTAGAGAGTATGCATTATGATCAGAGATTAAGGGAACTAGGGCTTTACTCTTTGGAGAGAAGGAGGATGAGAGGAGACATGATAGAGGTGTACAAGATAATAAGAGGGACAGATAGAGTGGATAGTAAACACAAAATAATCTGCAGACGCTGGGGTCAAAGCAACACTCACAACACACTGGAGGAACTCAGCAGGTCGGGCAGCATCCGTGGAAACAATCAGTCGACATTACGGGCTGATCATTTCCACGGATGCTGCCCGACCTGCTGAGATAGAGTGGATAGCCAGCGCCTCTTCCCCAGGGCACCACTGCTCAATACAAGAGGACATGGCTTTAAGGTAAGGGGTGGGAAGTTCAAGGGGGATATTAGAGGAAGGTTTTTTACTCAGAGTGGTTGGTGTGTGGAATGCACTGCCTGAGTCAGTGGTGGAGGCAGATACACTAGTGAAGTTTAAGAGACTTCTAGACAGATATATGGAGCAATTTAAGGTGGGGGCTTTTATGGGAGGCAGGGTTTGAGGGTCAGCACAACATTGTGGGCCGAAGGGCCTGTACTGTGCTGTACTATTCTATGTTCTATGTAATTTAATTCCTCATTGTACATATTGACACGTTGACTTGATTACTTTAATGTATTTTTTGTTGATCTCAATAATAATCAATAAAAAATTTAAAAATGAAAATGAAGGAAACTGACTAAGATGCTGTCATCTGTATTAGACAATGGGGTTATGTTAAATGGCCTGCAGGCAACTATAGACTAAGTTAGTTGCACCATAATACACAAGTTCAATGAAGCTTGCAGGCCAGACTGATATTATCACTTTGAACATCAAACATAGCCACAAGCATAACTGACCTATCAATAGTTGAGAGAGTTATATACTCAAAAGAGTCAGCCCATACAAGACTAATTTTGGGTGTCCGGGTTCTCTGTCCTCAGAAGCTTTTAGAACATCTGTGTGAATTAGTTTGTCCCAGCAAAGTTGTTTGAACCTTCAGAGTTGTCATATCAATTACAATGTGTTTCCACTAAATATGTACCCCAAAGGTCAAACATCTTCAAGGAGCGATACCTCAAAAAGATGGTACCCATCATTAAAGATCTCCATCACCCAGTGCATGCCCTCTTCCCATCACTACAGGAACCTGAAGAGACACACTCAATGATTCAGGAACAGCTTCTTCCCCTCGGCCATCAGATTCCTGATGGACAACTAATCAAAATGCACTACCTATCACACTTGCACTGTACTGCTGCTACAAAACAACAAATTTCACGACATATGCCTGTGATGTTAAACCTGATCCTGACAAAATGTTGAAGTAAATTATGTCATTGTAACTATGGAATTTTGTTTATTTATTTAAATATTGGGACACAGCACAAAACAGGCCCTTGGGCCATTTGAGCCGCGTTCCCCAGCAACCCACAATTTAGCCCAAGTGAGGAAACGAGCACCAGGAGGAAACCCACGCGGTCCTGGGGAGAACGTACAAACTCCTTATAGACAGCAGCAGGAATTGAACCTGGTTCGCTAATACTGTAAAGCATACTGCTCACCACTACACTACCGGGTCCTGTACTGAATTGCCTGCAGTACCTTTGATCTAGGGGATAAGATTGTGATGCATTTTGAGTTGGGAGATTGTAGCTGAGATGATCTCCAAGATGAATAAAGATTTCATATCCATCAGCTTCTCCAGCGAATTAGTTATCGTCACAACACATACCTTCTGGAGGTCAAACACTTGCCTAGGGTTTACCACGTTGATATTGTACACTGAAGAAAACTAGAGGGCACAGTGACTAACAAAGCCAACCAGAGGCACAGCTAGCACTGGGAGAGGCCCTGTACTCCACCAATCATCTGCCTCCCTGTGGAAGTTTGAGCCCAGGACTATACTGTGCACAAGGTAGGCAAACGGTGACTGATTATCAGATTATCCAGTGACTGATTATCAGGTGATTCCCTCCCCACAGATTTTGTTACCAAAACATCAATTAGTTCTACACTTACCTCCTACTTTCCATTTCCAATTATTAAGACATTCTTATTACTTTTTTTAAATAAGTACTTATAGCACTAGAGGAGGGCATTTTGGCCTATTGGTTTTATACTAGCACAGAGCCCACCAATTTTATATAACCATATAACAATTACAGCACAGAAACAGGCCATATTGACCCTTCTAGTCCGTGCTGAACTCTTACTCTCACTTAGTCCCACCAACCTGCACTCAGCCCATAACCCTCCATTCCTTTCCTGTCCATATAGCTGTCCAATTTAACTTTAAACGACAACATCGAACCTGCCTCAACCACTTCTGCTGGAAGCTCGTTCCACACAGCCACCACTCTCTGAGTAAAGAAGATCCCCCTCATGTTACCCTTAAACTTTTGCCCTTTAACTCTCAACTCATTTTCTTCTATTAAAATTTCCCTGTAATCCAGAGGTTCCCAACCTGGGGTTCACAGAGCCCTTGCTTAATGGTATTGGTTCACAGCATAAAAAAAAAAGGTTGGGAACCCCTGCTGTAAACAATTCTCTGCACATTCCCATTGGTTCAATACGAGGAATCAATTTAAAAGAGCAGATAGCCTATATCATGCATATCCTTGTCACATGGGAGCAAAGCAGAGCATCTTCCGGAAATCCAAGAACAGAATTAAACCTGGGTTGCTGAAACTACGAGGCAGTAGCTCTATTTATTAATTATACAAGTTTAATCTGCACACTTAAATTAATTCAACTAATAATCAATCTTTATAAATGAAGGCATAACTTAACTGTTTGTACTATTGTAATAGAAAGGAAGGAGATCCTACCACACCAGTGTAATAACGTAATCCAACTATATTTCCTCGGAGGTTTCCAAACAGGACAGCCGAATCCAGATCCTCGTCTGCTGCTGCCGCGTCATCTGCAAGTGTGCGGTTTATCATTTGGGACAGTGACTCTTCTGGATCCACAGCAAAGAGATAACTGCCATCGGAGAAATGGGAAGCGGATCGTCCCCCCAGGTACTGGGAACTGTACCAATTCCGCCACGATAACATGCTATGAAAGCAAAGCAAAACCACCCTGATTAATGAGAGCAAATCACTTAAATTCACAGTATATCGATATTTGAAATTAACCTTTTTACTGCAGCCAACATGGAGCAGGTTGTTTCCTGCAAGCATCATAAATCCTACAGCATTTCATAAGTCTGCTCCAACGCATGACCATGCTTGGGTAATAATATCAAACAGTAATATACTTCATTGTTTTGGGTAAATACGACATGGAGCTCATAATGGGAGATGGTTCCATCCACTCCCTCATCAGCTTATGTGTCAGCAATTTACTTTTATTATCAACAATAATTTGTAGTTAACACGAATGACACATTTCACTGTATGCTTCAATGTATAGGTGATGAAAAAAACTTGAATCTTAAATCCCATTTTGGCTTCCAAGGGATAAAAGATTTCAAAATGAGAAAGCAGCTTCACTGCATCTGAGATTACCTAAAAATTCAAAGTTTTTTTTAAATAAATCAGAGTACATATATGTGTAACCATATACAACCCTGAGATTCATTTTCCTGTGGGCATACTCAGCAAATCTATACAACAGTAACTGCAAAAGCATCAATGAAAGATCAAGCAGAGTGCAAAAAGCAACAAACTGTGCAAATTCAAATATAACTAAATAGCAATAAACAATGAGAATTTGAGATTGAGATAAAGAGTCCTTAAAGTGAGATCATTGGTTTAGGGAACATATCAATGGATGGGCAAGTGAGAGTAGTTATCCTCTTTTGTTCAAGGGCCTGATGGTTACCACTTCCTGAAATATGTCTTAATAAATTTGGCTCTAGGATTAAAACACAGTGAATACATAAATATGCTCCAAAAGGACCACAGCCTCATCGTGACTTGGAGGCTTGTGTGCCTCAACAACCTGGAGAATTATGCTTGTTGGAGTCAGGGATTTATGCTTTGGCTCTTGGTGGGGTCACCCATGCCAAACAGGCCAAAATGCAGAGGACAGACTGAGTGGTCCATCGGCCCTCTGGTTTCAGGGGTTCAGCTCAAGGCAAGCAACCCTGACTGGTAAAACTAAATTGTAATGGAAACAGCAATGAAGAATCCTTCTACATCTGAGTGTGGCCATATTCCTGAGACTACACCCAGACTGTAGCGAAAACCGAGAAGAAGCTACTGACATGTTGAAGCAAGCCAGAGATGGAGGACCTTCACTGCTGCCCTAAACACCAGTGGCATAATAAGCAGTATGTAAGAAGAGGTAAATATCCATTGCAACACAAACTGTAACACAGATACAAGAGATTCCGTAGATGCTGGAAATCCAGAGCAAGAAACAAACTTCCGCATGCACTGCCATCTCATACACCTCCAATTTGGCTTTTGTTACATCTTTACATGTTCTTGTTCCATACGTGTGTAATGTTTTACTTTTTTTCAATCCTAGGCGATGGTTTAATCAGTAGTATCCTGGCATCAAACTTTGCCCACAACTTTAAAAGCCTTCTGAAGAATACTCTCAGGTTAACACCCATAGAGAAATGTACTTGCACGCCAGTCCTTTAAATATCACTAGGCATGACGTATTCAGGTGCCAACTATGCAAACACCCGGAAAGTACTGTGTATATCGAGATTTTCTTCTGTGCGGATAACTGTTACTGCACTTTGTTGGGAGCTGGAGTCACTACTAAAATATTTCAAATCCTACTCAAAACCGAGCAATTAGGCTGAAAGCTGTTAGGTAGCCTACTTTTAGCTCAATGAGAAAAGCAAAGATCATCTGCATGATAGATTTTAAGGTTTGCCTCTCTGACTCATATAACATAATTCTGAATCTGATGGATGGCGCAGGCTCTGGCGCAGCACCGGTCCATTTCTCCAGTCGTGATGAAGAGGCACTTTAAACTACACAGCTGGAAGGAATGGTCGCTGTGCTTTCTAACATTAATCTTTGGTGAAGTGATGGTAACAGGTAACGTTACCATTTTCACTTCCTTCTTTTCAGAAATAAAACCTTTCATTCACTGTTTTTCTCAATGGCAAACCAGGCCCCAAAGCAAGGCAATGACAACGTTCCCGCCTGCCCTGTTCGATCTCCTATAAATATTTAACATTGGCTCAGAATTACAAAGTCTCAAGAAATGGCATGATGTGAAGGCGCTCTTAGCACAGTATTTAACCTGAGCTCCAAGTTTAAACAGGACTCTTACAGATATAAACGTCTGCAGCCCAGTTCTCATGAAAACATTTTAAAAGAAACGCAGCTCTTAAACCGCAACTCGCACATGGAAGCGTTTTACTACCTCTGCAAATAATGATAATCCTCAGCACAAAAGCAAATCGACCCCCCTGTCAGTGATTTCCAAAACAAAAAGGCCTTAAATTAGCAACCACCGGCGCGCAATCCTTCCTTTTACTTTCACATTTGCAGGCAAGGTTCATGCTGATTGACGGGAGCTTTCAGCCATACACACTGGCTCGTCGCCACTGTCCAACCTATAGAAGCGCGTAGGAGGCGGGTGTAGGGTGACGCAAGCCAACAGCAGCCAATCGTTAACCAGTTACCATTCCCGCCGTTCCAACTCTTAAAGGTGGAGGGTTGACGTTGTAAATATTATGAAATATAGATACATAGAAAACCTACAACACAATACAGACTCTTCGGCCCACAAAGTTGTGCCGAACATGTCCCTACCTTAGAAATTACTAGACTTCCCCATAGCCCTCTATTTTACTAAGCTCCACGTACCTATCTAAGTCTCTTAAAAGACCCTATCGTATCCGCCTCCACCACCGTTGCCGGCAGCCCATTCCATGCACTCACCACACTCTGAATAAAAAACTTACCCCTGTCAACTCCTCTGTATCTACTCCTCAGCACCTTAAACCTGTGTCCTCCTGTGGCAACCATTTCAGCCCTGGGAAAAAGCCTCTGACTATCCACACGATCAGTGCCTCTCATCATCTTATACACCTCTATCAGGTCATCGCTCATCCTCCCCGACGTTACAAGGAGAAACGGCCGAGTTCACTCAACCTGTTTTCATAAGGCGTGCTCCCCAATCCAGGCAACATCCTCGAAAATCTCCTCTGCACCCTTTCTAAGGCTTCCACATCCTTCCTGTAGTGAGGCGACCAAAACTGAGCACAGTACTCCAAGTGGGGTCTGACCAGGGTCCTACATCGCTGTAATATTACCTCTCGACTCCTAAATTCAATTCCACGATTAATGAAGACTAATATAATGTATGCCTTCTTAACCACAGCATCAACCTGCGCAGCTGCTTTGAGCGTCCTATGGACTCGGACCCCAAGATCCTTCTGATCCTCCACACGCTAAGAGTCTTACCATTAATACTATATTCTGCCATCATATTTGACCTACCAAAATGAACCACCTCACACTTAGCTGGGTTGAACTCCATCTGCCACTTCTCAGCCCAGTTTTGCGTCCTATCAATGTCCCACTGTAACCTCTGACAGCCCTCTACACTATCCACAACACCTCCAACCTTTGTGTCATCAGTAAACTTACTAACCCATCCCTCCACTTCCTCATCCAGGTCATTTATAAAAATCACCAAGAGTAAGGGTCCCAGAACAGATCCCTCAGGCACACCACTGGTCATCGCCCTCCAAGCAGAATAACACCTGTCTACAACCACTCTTTGCCTTTTGTGGGCAAGCCAGTTCTGGATCCACAAAGCAATGTAACCTTGGATCCCATGTCTCCTTACTCTCTCAACAAGCCTTGCATGGGGTACCTTATCAAATTCCTTGCTGAAATCCATATACACTATATCTACTGCTCTTCCTTCATCAATGTGTTTAGTCACATCCTCAAAAAATTCAATCAGGCTCGTAAGGCACGACCTGCCCTTGACAAAGCCATGCTATTCCTAATCATATTATACCTCTCTAAATGTTCATAAATCCTCCCAGGTGCCAGGGTACGGGATGTCTCGGATCAGGTCCAGAATATTCTGAAGGGAGAGGGCGAACAGCCAGTTGTCTTGGTACATGTTGGTACCAATGACATAGATAGGAAAAGGGAGGAAGTCCTGAGGAGAGATTTCTGGGAGTTAGGAAGGAAGCTGAGAAGCAGGACCTCCAGGGTAGTAATCTCAGGATTGCCACCTGTGCCACGTGCTAACGAGGGCAGGAATAGTAGGATTAGGCAGATGAATGCATGGCTGAGAGACTGGTGCAGGGGGAAGGGCTTCAGATTCTTGGATCATTGGGATCTCTCCTGGGGGAAGTATGACCTGTTCAGAAAGGACGGGTTACACCTGAACCGGAAGGGGACCAATATCCTGGTGGGAAGGTTTAATAGAGCTGTTAGGGAGGGTTTAAACTAATTTGGCAGGGGGACGGGAACCAGAATGATAGAGCAGAGGAAGGGGAAAACAGAAATAAATCTAAGATAGTGAGCAGTAAAGATGTCAGGAAGGACAGGCAGGTGATGGGGCAAATTTGCAGCCATTAGGATGAGTTGCAGTGCAATCAAAGCAAAAAATACCAAATACTGGTCTTAAGGTGTTATACTTAAATACATGCAACATAAGGAATAAGGTGGATGATCTTGTCCTACAGCTACAGATTGGCAGGTATGATATTGTGGCCATCACTGAGACGTGGCTAAAGGATGCATGTCGCTGGGAGCTGAACGTCCAAGGATACACGGTGTATCAGAAGGATAGGCAGGTAGGCAGAGGGAGTGGTGTGGCTTTATTGGTAAGAAATGATATTAAATCATTAGAAAGAGGTGACATAGGATCAGAAGGTGTAGAACCTTTATGGGTTGAGCTAAGGAATCACAGGGGTAAAAGGACCCTGATGGCAGTGATTTATAGGCCTCCAAACAGCTGCAGTGATGTGGACTACAAATTACAACAGGAAATAGAAAAGGCTTGTCAGAAGGGCAGTGTTATGATAATTGTGGGGGATTTTAACATGCGAGTGGATTGGGAAAATCAGGTCGGCACTGGATCTCAAGAGAGAGAATTTGTAGAATGTCTGTGAGATGGCTTTTTAGAACAACTTGTTGTTGAGCCCACCAGGGGATCAGCTGTACTGGATTGGGTATTGTGTAATGATCCAGAGGTGATTAGAGAGGTTGAGGTGAAGGAACCCTCAGGAGACAGTGATCATAACATGATTGAGTTCACTGTGAAATTTGAGAAAGAGAAACTGAAATCTGGTCTGTCGGTATTTCAGTGGAGTAAAGGAAATTACAGTGGTATGAGAGAGGAACTGGCCAAAGTCGACTGGAAAGGGACACTAGCGGGAAGGACGGCAGAGCAGCAGTGGCTGGAGTTTATGCAAGAAGTGAAGAAGGTGCAAGACAGATATATTCCAAAAATGAAATTTTCGAATGGGAAAAGGATGCAACCGTGGCTGACAAGAGAAGTCAAAGCCAAAGTTAAAGCAAAGGAGAGGGCATACAAGGAAGCAAAAATTACTGAAAAGACAGAGGATTGGGAAGTTTTTAAAACCTTACAAAAGGAAACCAAGAAGGTCATTAAGAGGGAAAAGATTAACTATGAAAGGAAGCTAATAAATAACATCAAAAAGGATACTAAAAGCTTTTTCAAGTATATAAAGAGAAAAAAGACAAGCAAGAGTAGATATAGGACCGACAGAAAATGATGCTGGAGAAATTGTGATGGGAGATAAGGAGATGGCAGAGGAACTGAATGAGTATTTTGCATCAGTCTTCACTGAGGAAGACATCAGCAGTATACTGGACACTCAAGGGTGTCAGGGAAATGAAGCGTGCGCAGTCACAATTACGACAGAGAAAGTACTCAGGAAGCTGAATAGTCTAAGGGTAGATAAATCTCCCAGACCAGATGGAATGCACTCTCATTTTCTGAAGGAAGTAGCTGTGGAGATTGCAGAGGCATTAGCAATGATCTTTCAAAAGTCAACAGATCCTGGCATGGTTCCGGAGGACTGGAGATTGCAAATGTCACTCTGCTATTTAAGAAGGGGGCAAGGAAGCAAAAAGGAAATTATAGACCGGTTAACTTGACATCGGTGGTTGGGAGGTTGTTGGAGTCGATTGTCAAGGATGAGGTTACAGAGTACCTGGAGGCATATGACAAGATAGGCAGAACTCATTTTGAGGAAATTACAAGTAAGCTAGACAAGGGAGATGCAGTGGATGTTGTATACTTGGATTTTCAGAAGGCCTTTGACAAGGTGCCACACATGAGGCTGCTTAACAAGATAAGAGCCCATGGAATTACGGGAAAGTTACATATGTGGATAGAGCGTTGGCTGATTGGCAGGAAACAGAGAGCGGGAATAAAGGGATCCTATTCTGGTTGGCTGCCGGTTACCAGTGGTGTTCCATAGGGGTCCATGTTGGGGCCGCTTCTTTTTACGTTGTACATCAACGATTTGGATTATGCAATAGACGGCTTTGTGGCTAAGTTTGCTGATGATACAAAGATAGGTGGAGGGGCCGGTAGTGCTGAGGAAACAGAGTCAGCAGAGAGACTTGGATAGATTGGGAGAATGGGCAAAGAAGTGGCAAATGAAATACAATGTTGGAAAGTGTATGGTTATGCACTTTAGCAGAAGAAATAAATGGGCAGACTATTATTTAAATGGGGAGAGAATTCAGAGATGCAATGGGAATTGGGAGTCCTCGTGCAGGATACCCTTAAGGTTAACCTCCAGGTTGAGTCCATGATGAAGGCGGCAAATGCAATGTTGGCATTCATTTCTAGAGGAATAGAGTATAGGAGCAGAGATGTGATGTTGAGGCTCTATAAGGCACTGGTAAGACCTCACTTGGAGTACTGTGGGCAGTTTTGGGCTCCTTAATTAAGAAAGGATGTGCTGATGTTGGAGAGGGTTCAGAGAAGATTCACTAGAATGATTCCGGGAATGAGAGGTTTAACATGAGGAACGTTTGTCTGCTCTAGGGCTGTATTCCTTGGAGTTTAGAAGAATGGGGGGGACCTCATAGAAATATTTTGAATGTTGAAAGGCATAGACAGAGTGGATTGGCAAAATTGTTTCCCATGGTGGGGGAGTCTAGTACAAGAGGGCATGACTTAAGGATTGAAGGGCGCCCATTCAGAACGGAGATGCAAAGACATTTTTTTAGCCAGAGGGTGGTGAATCTGTGGAATTTGTTGCCATGGGCAGCAGTGGAGGCCAAGTCATTGGGTGTATTTAAGGCAGAGATTGATAAGTATCTGAGCAGCCAGGGCATCAAGGGTTATGGTGAGAAGGCGGGGGAGTGGGACTAAATGGGAGAATGGATCAGCTCAGGATAAAATGGCGGAGCAGACTCAATGGGCCGAATGGACAACTTCTGCTCCTTTGTCTTATGGTTTCTCAGGATCTTCTCCATCAACTTACCAACCACTGAAGTAAGAACAACATCCACAACCCTTCAATCCTCCAGAAACCTCTCCCGTCCCCACTGATGATGCAAGGATCATCGCCAGAGGCTCAGCAATCTCCTCCCTTGCCTCCCACAGTAGCCTGGGGTACATCTCATCCGGTCCTGGCAACTTATCCAACTTGATGCTTTCCAAAAGCTCCAGCACATCCTCTTTCTTAATATCTACATGCTCAAGCTTTTCAGTCTGTTGCTAATCAGCACTACAATCACCAAGATCCTTTTCCATAGTGAATACTGAAGTAAAGTATTCATTAAGTACCTCTGCTAGTTCCTCCGGTTCTATACACACTTTCCCACTGTTACACTTGATAGGTCCTATTCTTTCACGTCTTATCCTCTTGCTCTTCACATACTTGTAGAATGCCTTGAGGTTTTCCTTAATCCTGCCCACCAAGGCCTTCTCATGGCCCCTTCTGGCTCTCCTAATTTCCTTTTAAAGCTACTTCCTGTTAACCTTATAATCTTCTAGATCCCTAACATTACCCAACTCTCTGAACCTTTTGTAAGCTTTTCTTCTTGACTAGATTTATTACAGCCTTTGTACACCATGGTTCCTGTACCCTGCCATAACTTCCCTGTCTCATTGGAAAGTACCTATGCAGAACTTCACACAAATATCCCCTAAACATTTGCCACATTTCTTCTGTACTTTTCCCTGAGAACATCTGTTCCCAGCTTAAGCTTCCAATCTCCTGCCTGATAGCTTCATAATTCCCTTTATTCCAACTAAACATTTTTCTAACTTGTCTGTCCCTATCTCTCTCCAATGCTATTGTAAAGGAGATAGAATTATGATCACTATCTCCAAAATACTCTCCCACTGTGAGATCTGACAGCTGACCAGGTTCATTTCTCAATACCAAATCAAGTACAGTCTCTCCTCTTGTAGGCTTATCTACATATTGTGTCAAGAAACCTTCCTGAACACACCTAACAAACTCCACCCCATCTAAACCCCTTGCTCTAGGGTGATACTACTCAATATTTGGGGAATTAAAATCTCCCATCACGACAACCCTTATTATTACACCTTTCCAGGATCTGTTTCCCTATCTGTTCCTCGATATCCCTGTTACTATTGGGTGGCCTATAAAAAAAAACACCCAGTAAAGTTATTGACCCTTCCTGTTCCTAACCTCCACCCACAGAAACTCTGTAGACAATCCCTCCATGACGTCCACCTTTTTTGCGACACTATCTCTGATCGACAGTGCCACGCCCCCACCTCTTTTGCCTCCCTCCCTGTCCTTTCTGAAACATCTAAAACCCGGCACTTGAAGTAACCATTCCTGTCCCTGAGCTATCCAAGTCTCTGTAATGGCGACCACATCATAGCTCCAAGTACTGATTCGCGCTCTAAGCTCATCCGCTTTGTTCACAATATTCCTTGCGTTAAAATAGACACATCTCAAACCGTCCATCTGAGTGTGTCCCTTCTCTATCACCTGCCCATCCTCCCTCACACACTGTCTCCAAGCTTTCTCTATTTATGAGCCAACCGCCTCTTCCCCAGTCTCTTCAGTTCGGTTCCCACGCCCCCAACAATTCTAGTTTAAACTCTCCCCAGTAGCCTTTGCAAACCTCCCCGCCAGATATTGGTCCCCCGGGATTCAGATGCAACCCGTCCTTTTTGTACAGGTCACACCTGCCACAAAAGAGGTTCCAATGATCCAGGAATATGAATCCCTGCCTTCTGCTCCAATCCCTCAGCCACGCATTTATCCTGCACCTCATTCTATTCCTATACTCACTGTCGCGAGGCACAGACAGTAATCCCGAGACTACTACCTTTGCGGTCCTGCTTCTCAACTTCCTTCTGAACTCCCTGTAGTCTTTTTTCAGGACCTCTTCCCTTTTCCTGCCTATGTCATTGGTACCAATATGTACCACGACCTCTGGCTGTTTTCCCTCCCACTGCAGGATATCTTGGACGCGATCTGAAACATCCTGGACCCTGGCACCTGGGAGGCAAACTACCATCCGAGTTTCTTTCCTGCGTCCACAGAATGGCTTGTCTGACGCCCTAACTATAGAGTCCCCTATCACTGCTGCCTTCCACTTCTTCTCCCTACCTTTCTGAGCCACAGGGCCAGACTCTGTGCCAGAGGCATGGCCACTGTCGCTTCCCCCAGGTAGGCTGCCCCCAGTACTCAAACAGGAGTACTTATTGTCAAGGGGTACAGCCACAGAGGTACTCTCGAGTACCTGACTCTTCCCCTTCCCTCTCCTGACTGTGACCCACTTGTCTGTCTCCCGTGGCCCCGGTGTGACCACCTGCCTGTAACCCCTCTCTATCACCCCCTCACTCTCCCTGACCAGATGAAGGTCATCGAGCTGCAACTCCAGTTCCCTAACGCGGTCCTTCGGAGCTGCAGCTCGACGCACCTGGCGCAGATATTGCCGTCCGGGAGACTCCAGGACTTCCCATATCTGACACCGAGCACAGAAGACCGGCCTCACACACATACTTCCTCCTTTCCGCAATTAACACAGGTAGACCTACCTCGGCTCGTTACCGCCTCAGCCCGTCTCACTCTGCTACCCTCTCACTCCGCTGCCCGCTAGATATTGCGGTCTTCTTCTTAAACTTTTCCCGCTCTACTGGCTGACGTCACGCGCCTGCGCAGTCTTCCCTCTCTTTTACCCCGAGTGGTAAAAACTGCCTTCGCTCCGGAAATCCTTCGCCATTCACCCGCAGCCTTCTTGCTCCGAATCAAAATCCGCTGAAGATTACATGCCTTTTTAAACTTTTCCCGCTCTACTGATATGGGGTATCTGACATAGCAGGAGATGCCTGAATAAAAAGGTAGCGGAAGGGGAAAGAGGCCACAGCTGGAAGATGATGGGTGAAACCAGGTGGGTGGGAAAGATCAAGAGCCGGAGAAGAAAACAATCTGATAGGAGAGTGGACAGTAGGAGAACGGGAAAGCAGAGGGAACCGGGGGGGGGGGGGGGAGAGTAATACGCAGATAAAAAGAAGTGAAAGATCAGAGTGGGGAACGGAGGAATGGGGAGGGAAATTTATTCACCAGAAGAAATCGATATTTATACCTTAAGGTTGGAGTGTATCCAGACGGAATATTAGGTGTTGCTCCTCCACATTGAGGGTGGCTTCATCTTAGCACAAGAGGAGACCATGGATCGACATGTCGGAACGGGAATTGCAATCGGAATTAAAATATTTGGCCACCGGGAAGTCCTGCCTGTGGCAGATGGTGCGGAGGTGTACTTTTCACTGTGTCTCAGTTACAATATGAACCAATTCCAATTCCAGGTCTATCAATCACTGCAGCAACTGAGTCTCTGCAGCACCCAACCTGGCCAGAGACTTCCAAAAAATAGCCGACCGGTGAGGGAACGGATTTCCTCTGTCCTGACCGGCTAACCTATGATTTTAGCACTGCAGTCCTGGTTCCACGTACCCTGGCCAAGGAAAATGTCATCTCTGCATCTGGCTTCTCAAAAAATGCTTCCTCTTCACTTAAGAAGTAACAACTCTGCAACTTTCAAAGTCACTCATGGCGTCCCATGTGATTGTGACGAAAAGAAATCTGTTTGTACTCGATCTTGATTTTCCTGGATTGACAGAACTTCCTCTTGGTTCGCCAACACCACTCCACAGTCAAACTGCAGAATAGTTCTGAATCAAGTCATAATCAGATCATCACCTGGAACAACTCCCCCCCCCCACCATACACCAATCGTTCTGATGACTCCCAGCATCTATCTTTAGTTCCCTATTTTGTATCTAAATGCTATTATGTATAGTAGACTTTTGCACAGTACTATAGTAATTTTATGTATTGCACTGCAGCAAAAAAAAAAACAAATTTCATGACATATGTGAGTGATGATAAAACTGATTCTGATATGGGTCTCCATTGTGGATTGAGAGTGGGAAGGGGCAGGGCGAAGGGAATCATGGTTGGGAAAAGGGGCGGGGAGGCACCAGAGAGACATCCTGTAATGATCAATAAACCAATTGTTTGGAATCAACTGACTTTGCCTGGTGTCCAAGGGCTGGGCATGCACCCATTCCACCACTCGTCCCTGGTGCATCTTCTCTGCCACCCCTCCCATGATGCGCCACCCTCACCATTCACAACATCCTTTCCTCCAGCCAGATTTACAAACTCGTTCTCTGCTGCACGTTGACAAATACAGTACTACGCAGAAGTCTTGGGCACCCTAGTTATATACGTACTTAGGCACTATAAATATAAACACACAGTATTGTATGCTATTAACCTTTTTCTTTTGCACCAGTTCCATCCACCACTCCATCAAAATGAACCCAAATCTTGTTAAACATATATACAGTCCTACTGTTCTGGCTGATCAATCATCTTTGGTTTTGATCACTCCATCATTGGCAACTATGCCATCAGCTGCAAGGGCTTGGTAAAAGAATTCCGTGTTTTTTTTTCCTCCACTTTTTGGCTGTACCAGTAAACAACCTTTGACTGAGTGTTTGGTCACAAGGATAGTAATTACGTGCAATGAAAGTCAATTACTTTTGTGAAACTTTCACTACGTAAGAATTGCTAAAAATATTATTTTAAAACTGACTATAAATATTAAATATGCCAAATGGCATTCAAACAGAATATCACTATTTAAAACTCTACACAGTTGAAATTCTTTTATTCCCTTGAAAATTTTGACTGTATTCAGTAAACTCCAAACCTTTATGCTCAGGAAAGAACGTCATCTTTTCGGACAGATTTCTAGAGCAGGGGCACATCAAATACAAAGACAACTCAATAAATTGTTACAGCAATCTGATTAATGACAAATTTCAGTTAATGTGAGTAAGTACACAGTAATGATAATGATACTAGCAATGGAAGTTAAATAGCTTTAGGCTGCAGGGCTACTGAATCAAAAGCACACTAAACTCAACAGGGCTGTGCACAATGCAGTAAGGAAGTCATACCAATACAGCATTGATTACAGGAGGTAATAAGACTATGCAAAAGGCAAATTGGTTGGCTGCACTCGTCTGTAATTCTGGTTATATATCACCAGGTTATTCAGGCATTGTAAACAGAATTTAACCAAAATGTTCAATGGCTGTTTTCAGAGAAGGCACAATATCAGACAGCACGGTAGCCTATCAGTTAGCATAACACTATTGCAGCGCCAGTGACCCTGGTTCAATTCCTGCTGTTGCCTGTAAGGAGTTCTTATACGTTCTCTGTAGGTTTCCTCCAGGTGTTCTGGTTTCCACCCACGTTCCAAAGATGTATGAACTAGTAGGTTAATTGGTCATAAAGGTTTAATTGGACAACGTGGACTTATTGGGCTGAAAGAGCTTGTAGCCATGAAAGTACGGTATACCCAAGTAAATTAAAGACCCTGTCCGCCTTTTACATGTGAACAAATTGCACAAATTAAACAAAAATTGTAGGAAATATTCAGAGAACTGTCAAACATATATACTGAGAGGTATAGATTTTATGTAGCCCTTTCCTGCAAAAGAATAGGCCGTTGTTATACTATGCCATTATTTTGAAGAGTAACAAGAATGTTTACCTAGAGGTATACCAGAAGTAGCAGCAAAGTATAACACAAAAAGATATAAAACTGGTTTTGTATTTTATTTACATTTCTAGCACTTACAAATATAATCACATTTACTCTATTACTATAATGATTATACTTCAGAAGTATTTAACTCAGTAAATTGCCTCAAATGTCTGGAGATTGTACAGGGCAAGTTTTTTTCCTTCATTCTTCAATGGATGCAAACTTGGTGAAAAGGTTGAAGAGCCTAGGATAGCTTTCTCTGATATACAGTGCCTATAAGTAGTATTCTTCCCCCTAGGAAGTTTTCATGTTTTATTGTTTTATAACATTGAATCATAGTGGAACACATGCAAAATGCTGGAGGAACTCAGCACGCCAGGCGGCATCTATGGAAAAGAGTACAGTTGATGTTTTAAGCCAAGACCCTTCAGTGGGACTGGAGAAAAAATTATCATTCAACCATACATGAATACAGCTGAATGAGACAGCATTCCTCTGGGGCCAAGGTACAAAATATACACAAAACATTCAAAATAGCGAACACAAAAAAAAATACATATAGCCCAAGTCCCTGAGCGACATGTCGATGGTGCAATTCCAGGAGGTGTGCAACAAACATAAACATGCAATCCAGCCTGTCATTCTACTGATTGAAAACTAGAGGGCAACACCGATGGGAGAGGCCAACCCCCAATCTAGCACAGATGCAACACTACACTGCCTCTGGCATTTCCTCTCTCGGACTGCAGCTGCAGGCAAGCCTGCAGCTTGAGGCCTAGTCCTCACTACAACCGAGACCACGCAGCCCTCCCACCATCTGTCACACCACCAAAGGAAACACACCTGTGACATCTTACATTATCAATGTCCAACAGGGTCTTGCAATCGCAAGTGTACAATGCAATCACCCAGTTACACTGGATGCCGCCTTCACACACTAACTCCGATGCTTTTGATGCCTGCATGTGACATGGCCTGCACCAAATTCAGCTCTTCCAACACCAGTCCAGCTCCTCTGGTCAATGAGCAGCTCACTGATGGGGTAGACCTGCAGTACCCAGAGTTCTTGGAGTCCAGGATGATCTTGCAATTGTAAACAAACATCTTCAGTTGGCCCAAGAGACCACCATGTCTGAACACACCACCATCTTACTGGAAAAGCAGGCTGTATTTGCCTTCAAAGCAAAGCTTTAAAGAGATTTTCATGATTGCACTTGTGATTTTCATGTGGCTTGGGTAAAGCAAATATTGCTCCCTAGTCTATCAATCCCATTATAATCAATTCACATTATGGAAATACCATATGTATTGTAGCTGAACTACTTGCAATTAAAGTTTTCTGCTTTCTTAGTCGGAGGTGGTAGAAAGTGTATTTGTAAGAGATGGATTTCCAGCATCTGCAGATTTCCTAGTGTTTGGATTTCTTTTTACTGGTTTAGATAAGAGGGGATCTCATTCAAGTGTCCAAAATTTCTGACAGGGCTGACAGAAAATATCTGGGGTGGATGTATGTCTGGTTGGGTGTGGGTCTAGAATGCAGGGCAAGGGCTCGTTGTCTCAGTATTTGAGGTAAGATAACTAGGACTGGGACTAGCTGAAACTTTTTCACTCAGAGGATCATTAGCCTATGGAATTTTTAAAAGACATTTGGACAAGTACATGGGATGGACCAAATGAGACTAGCTTAGATGGGAATCTTGGTTGGGATAGAAATTTGGGCCAAGGAAATTGCTTTTTTTTTTTTGCAGTTTCTAACTCTCTGCCACAGAAAGTGGTAAAGGTCACATTTCTGAAGATATTAAGAAAGAGGCAGATAGAATTCTAGACATCTATGGATTGTGCTGCTGAGGTAGAGGATCAACCATGATTGTATTAAAAGGTGGAATGTACTCAAAGGGCTGAGCGGCCTACTCCTGCTCCCCCTTTCAACATTTCCATGTAGAGTAAGGAGGAAAAGCCAAAGTTGGAACAACATAAATACATGGTTTTGATTTTTTTCCAATTAGTATTGATCAAAATAGAATTCTTGATGGTTTTCATTTATTTTCCCAATAGTTTATCTGTATAGAATTTCTAATCTTAGGAAATTAAAGCTTCATGTTGTCCAAATCCAAATGCACTTACCTTGAAAAATGAACTCAAGTGTTTCAGATGTCAACATAAAAACATGATAACTTTAATATTTATTTCTCGTACAAGAATATGCTTGAAGTACAAAGCATAAAAGATAACCTGCAGAGTACTCAAGTGTTCTAAAGAAAATATGGCCGCGGCATTGGACAAAATACTACTAACAATGTTGTAACACTGGGCATTGCATGTTCACTTTTAATATTGGAGTTGTGTTGATACAAAGTAGCAGTGTTCCTGCAGATGGGGATCTTCAGGATTCTTCATTAAATCTGAAAGTTTGTTTCAATTAAACAAAAAGAGAAACAAGTTAATTATTTTACCAGACAGAAGATAATGACAGTATGCATTTAGAACATATTTTATGGTTTTGTATCTAATCCAAGTCAAAATCCTATTTAACTTAATTGTAGCTAAGCATTACGTCAATACAATTTTCCCCATTTGCTTAATCAAAGAGTTCCATAATTTTGAACATTTAAAAAAAATTTCTCCTTAACCTTTTCTTTTCAAATATAAGTTTCTTTAAATTCTCCATGCAATTATAATTCCATAATGCTCTACAAGATAAAAACAGAAACGCTGGAAACAGTCAATAGGTCTGGTAGTACAAGTGCAGAATGAAAAACAGAGTTAACATTTCAGGTCAATGAACTATTATGAGAAATCTAAGTCCTGATGAAAAGTCCTCAACTTGAAACTCTAACTCTATTTCTCTCTCCACCGGTGCTGCAAGACTTCCTGTGGTTTAAATGTCTTCTTTAAATGAAAACAAATTGTACTTGCTGCTATACTACATCCAATCCAGTTTGGGGGTGGCGTGGTGGAGATACGTCTCTACCAAAGAAGGTGTAAGGTGCTCCTTCCCTCCGCTAGCCTGCAGGTCACCCTTGGACAAAGATGTAGCACCTGTTTAGCCCCACCCCTCCCCCACCCAAAAAATCAGGGTCACGTGGAGCCATGGGAGCAGGTGGTAGATGGTTGTATGAGCAACTAGTACATATCACAAGTCCTGGTTATACAGCCACTGACACCAGATAGACAATCTCTGAAGAGTATTGTTAATGGCTGGGGACCACCTGTCTTGTAAAGACACTGCTCAGATGAAGGCAACAGCAAGTCATTTCTGTAGAAAAGTTTGCCAAGAACAATTATGGTCATGGACCACGATCGCCCATGTCATATGACACAGCACATAATGATGAATCGAATTTGAAATTACAGAAAAAGTTAATGTCTGTTCTATTATCTATGGCTTGTAACAACCTCAAGTCCTTTTTCAAATGTGAATGCAAATTTTGACACGAAAAGCTGTAATATCAAACACAAGAATATTTAGAAACGTAGAAAACCTACAGCACAATACAGGCCCTTCGGCCCACAAAGCTGTGCCGAACATGTCCTTACCTTAGAACTACCTAGGCTTACCCATAGCCCTCTATTTTTCTAAGCTTCATGTATCCATCCAGGAGTCTCTTAAAAGACCCTATTGTTTCCGCCTCCACCACCGCTGCCGGCAGCCCATTCCACACTCTCACCATTCTCTGCATAAAAAAAACTTACCCCTGACATCTCCTCTGTACCTACCTCCAAACACCTTAAAAGTACGCCCTCTCATGCGAGCCATTTCAGCCCTGGGAAAAAGCCTCTGACTATCCACACGATCAATGGCTCTCATTATCTTGTACTGTTCTGCTCAGGGCCAGAACATTATTTGGGCTGTTCTGCAGCATTCAATATATTTATAAGCATCATTTTCAAATTAAGTTAATTTTATATAAAATTACAACTATTTAAACACATAAAATAGAGATAATTGTTAGAGTGATTTTTGGGTCCTTCAGCATTTTCAAGAACACTTGGTCATCCCTCCCTGGATTATGCATCCCTGAATACTCCTCATACGCTCGATATTTACGTTCTGCAGAATCCATGGCTGTCTCATCAGCTTTTTGAATCACTGCCATTGTCATTTCCCAGTTACTCTCATCTCCTGGGGGCTCGTCCGGGCAGAATACATATGCTGCGGTTTTGAGTATGTGCTATTTAACTGGTCTAACTAACCCATCTTTTATATTTTGCGTAGTGTGGAGGTATTTCAGGGAGAAATTTTACCCAGATATATCTGTTGGGATGGCACCTATCAAGATCAAGCAACATCAGGTTGAGAACCCTGATGATCCAAGCCAGCCCTTGACAATGATTACGACCATTCATAAGCCCTTCACCCCTGGGGAGAAACAGAGCATTTTGTCAGAGTTGTCCTCACTTAAAGTCGCATGTGGGAATTCAGAATTCTGGCGTAAGCTTGAGGAAATGGTTAAAATTCACCATATGCACCCTAAAGATATACACGTGTTGGTAAAAGTGAAGTGCCTGAGGAATATGTGGGACAGTATGGCCCGGGAGTGCGGGATGGTACATGGGCAACTATCAGGAATGCCAGCAAAGAAGAAAGATATCGCTTTTTTTTTAAGGGGAAGTGAGGCAGTGAATGTGGGGGAAGTGAGAGCAACTGAGGAACAATAATGGCAGTGATTCAAAAAGCTAATGAGACGGCCATGGATCATGGAGAACGTAAATATCGAGCGTACGAGGAGTATTCCTGGTTGGATAATCCAGGGAGGGATGACCAAGTCTTCCTGAAACTGCTGAAGGAAGGTCTGAGCTCAGCCCACCGGGAAGTTTTAGGTTTAAGCATAACAGTGGGGTCGACCTACTCTGCGATAGTTTCGTGGGCCAGTGAGATAGACCAAAGAAAATGCAAGAGAGATCTTAAAGTGGCTATAGTGGATGCAGCTGCTGTGATGTCCCGGAGAGTTTGTTTTGTTTGCTGGCAGCCAGAGCACGAAGTGAGGAATTGCTGGAATAGATGTGGAAGGCTAAAGGAATTGATATGCTACAGGTGCGGCCTATTGGGACATGGTTAGAGGTAGTGTCCAAAACAGGAAAGAAAAACAGGTGAATGTCACAGCAGACACACAATCTCTCACCCCATTGGTGCCATGTCTGAACAATCTGACTGTCGATCAGATCAAAGAGCGAGTAAAGACGGCTCCTAGGTCAGAAAAAGGTGTGGCAGAGGGCCCCACTGCCAGCACTGGTGACCCGCGGATGTACATAACAGCATTGTTAGGGGGACGGCAATGCGATATGTTAGTGGACACAGGGGCATCGGTATCGAAAACAGACCTACCCTTGCCAACAACTAGACAGGCCATTGATATTTGAGGTGTAGGAGGGAAAACAGTGAAAGCAGAAAGAAGTGAGTCGCAGATACTAGAAATCGGGGGAGTTCAGCTTCCAGCGTATTTCTGGGTATGCCCAAATATCGAAGGCACTATCCTTGGAATAGACATCCTAAGGGAAGCAGGAGCTGTTATAGATTCAGGAAAGGGAGAAGTAATATGGACAAGTCAGGGGCAGTGAACGTGTACAACCAATAGAACACACAACCTGGCTAGCATTGTTGCAGCTGCCCCGATCACCAAAGACTGAAACCAGGATGGTGTCTATGGGTTACTTTGTCAGCAGTTCCCAGCTATGTGGGCTAAACACAAGCAAGATTGTGGTCAAGTAAAGATAAACCCAGTTAAAATAGAGGAGGAGCAACACACATAAAAGTTGCTGGTGAACGCAGCAGGCCAGGCAGCATCTATTGGAAGAGGTACAGTCGATGTTTTGGTCTGAGACCCTTCATCAGGACTAACTGAAAGAAGAGCTAGTGAGAGATTTGAAAGTGGAAGGGGGAGGGGGAGATCCGAAATGATAGGAGAAGACAGGAGGGGGAGGGATGGAGCCAAGAGCTGGACAGCTGATTGGCAAAAGGGATATGAGAGGATCATGGGACGGTTGGAGGAACAACACCTTATATCCCGTCTGGGTAGCCTCCAACCTGATGGCATGAATATTGACTTCTCAAGCTTCCACTAATGCCCCACCTCCCCCTCCCATTATTTATTTATTTATATACACACATTCTTTTTCTCTCTCTCCTTTTTCTCCCTCTGTCCCTCTGACTATACCCCTTGCCCATCCTCTGGGCTTCTCCCCTCCCCATTTTCTTTCTCCCTAGGCCTCCTGTCCCATGATCCTCTCATATCCCTTTTGCCAATCAACCGTCCAGCTCTTGGCTCCATCCCTCCCCCTCCTGTCTTCTCCTATCATTTCGGATCTCCCCCTCCCCCTTTCAAATCTCTTACTAGCTCTTCCTTCAGTTAGTCCTGATGAAGGGTCTCGGCCCGAAACGTCAACTGTACCTCTTCCAATAGATGCTGCATTCATCAGCAACTTTTATGTGTGTTGCTTGAAATTCCAGCATCTGCAGATTTCCTCATGTTTGGGTTTTTAAAATAGAGGAGGGTCTGTATAAACCCCAGGAGCAGTACCCTATAAAAACTGACACACTGACAGCTGTCCAGGGTATAGTGAAGGAACAAAAACACCAGGGGATACTCAGACTAACTCGCCTATATGATCATATCCACGAACAACAGGCTATACCGCCCTTAAGACCATGCCGAGATTGCATCCCATAGTGGCGGGCCATGCAACAATCCTGAATGCCTTGTCTCCAGAACATAAAACTTTTCCAGTCCCTCTGAGAGCAGACGTTACTGCGAATAAGGCAGCAGAGGAACAAGAGGCAATTGAAATTGCAAGTGCGCAGGAAGAAACGCCAGAAGCCAGTTTAGTAAAATTATATGAAGAGGTGGAGGCAGAACAGGAGGAGGGATAGCGGAGAAAGGGAGCAAAGGAGGGACCAGATGGGAGCTGGGCACACACGAAGGGAAGAGTCATGGTGGCTTCACCACATATTAGGCAGATATTACTGAAGTTATATTATGGGGTAATTACAGGTTGCGGAGAGCCCGAGGCTTACAGGGATAGAATGACACAATATGTGAAAGACCTTTGTAACCAACATAAGGTGTTGAACGACTGAGCGAAACAACAGCAGCAAATCGCTGATCAGAGAGAGCCAGAGGGAAGGGATATAGTCCTTCCACTGCCTGGTGACCAAGTCATGGTGAGGGTGCTGCCAGAAAGGCCAGGGTTTCAGGACCACAGATGGTACTCTTAACCAATGATGCTTGTGTCTGTGTGCAGACTTAGCGAAGCAGCCAATGGAAACACTGGACTCAGGTTAAAGCATACGACTCACCCTCTTGTTACTCCCACAGACAGAGCAGGGGATCAAGTGTACCCAGTAACCATGTAATTACAGAGAACCTAAGAGAGGAACACCAGCCAGCCATGCCAGACCTGACCACAGCTGATGAAAACATACTCGGAGGAAATGCAAAGGCAGAAAACCCCGAGAGCGTGGCAGAAGACACTGAGAGCGTGACAGAAAACCATAAATAGCATGCTAAAGTGTGATGATGATGGTACTCTGTAATGAAAACTGGTTGCTGAAGGTAGAGGATTAGTTTCGTAGCACAGGATAGAAAAGACTGGAAAATAGATGGGGAGGGATTCTTAAGTTAAAGCAGAGACAGCCAGTTCCACAACTCTGATGGCATTTCAGACTGCACACGACATCTAAAGGCAGTCATCCTCAGTCTGAATGAGGAGCTGGGCCCTTTCAGCAGCTGGACCAGTGATCGACTGGATGGTTCAGAAGGGGGTGCCACCAGGGAGAGGTCCTTGCAGACATTTACGTAGAGGCCACCCCAACCCCTTCCTGTACATCGATGAGAGGGCCTGTCGGTGCTCCCGGAAAGAGAGTTTCAGCGACCAGAGAATGAAGGGATGAAGACAAAGGAATGTGATTAAGCTGCAATCAGCCTGCGGGGAAAGAGCCCACAGGCACACAAAAGAAGCCGCACATCTAAAGACTTGTTCAAGTTTCTGGAACAGCCTCACTGCTTAACATTTGGTAGGTAGCGATTAGGGAATGCTAGGGTAGATATCGAGGCACACAAAATTGGGGGGGAATTTCGAGGCAGAGCGTTTTTGCTGCCCTATTTGTGTAGATCCTCCTAGGTTGGCCTTTCCTGGTACAAATTTATTTTTGTCCAGGAGGGCCAAGAGGAGGGACTGATATAGCAAATGGCTTTGGCTACCAGTCTTCTGTTCCTTGACAATGTATTGTGGATTTAATTTGGAACAATGCATCTCCTAAAAGCTGGGAATCCCAGTTCACAGACGATGCTGGTGTCTGTGGGATGGATGTGAACCAGAAGGTGTGAAGTTTGCATGTAGCTTCAAAAGAAAGTATTATCTATACTTTGTAACTATAGAATTGTCCTTTGTGTTTAGCAAATAAATATCGAGCCCCACATTGGGCCAACAGACCTTTCCACCGAAAGCGTCTCCGTATGATGCATGGGGTACCTTGTTTTGTCGAATAAAGAAACTGCTTTGTATCTATCAGTAACTCTCTCTCCAGTGATTTCATTCACGCAACAATAATTATTAAAAGTAGAGAGATGCTTGAATAAATGAGCATATTGTACAATAGATGATAGTAATCAAAAATTGGACAAAAGAGAGGTGCACAATGAGAATCTACACGAAAAGTGTTGCAAATTTTCAGTGCCTAAAACAACCATTAAAAACTGAGTTCTTTCCTATTTTTTTCTGACTCAATAACTGTCCTCGAAGGGCAAAATTTAAGACTACACAAGCTACTACCAATTAATAAAGAATACACATAGCCCAGATTTAGCAATTAACCACTCCAGTCATCAGGCTCTAGGTCACAGTCAAGGGAGATAAAAGATGGTGATCACAAATATTTGAAGAGCTTTAGCTATAGATATTCTACTGCTTAAATAATCACTTCTAATTTAAGGAATATTTTGATTAAAGTAATTACTGTGTTATACCTCTTGATTTTAAACAAGACCAAATCTGTAATCAATTTGAGTATCAGTTCTTTCCAAGAGATCTGCATCCTGTAGAAAAAAAGAAACAATGTTAAAATGCATGTTGGAAACAATATTGAATGCCCAAGAATGTGCATTCAAGAAAGGGAATTAAGGGTTATGGGGAAAAGGTAGGTAGGTGGAGATGAGTCCATGGCCAGATCAGCGATGATCTTATTGAATAACGGAGCAGATTCAACGGGCCAGATGGCTTATTCCTGCTCCTATTCCTTATTTCTTATGTTCTTAAAGCAAGAAACAATTTCAGTAATAAAAATTGAATTTGATTAGAATATGCTAGGATAAGACTGCAGTTATCTTCTTATTCATCAATTGTATGATTATGTAAGTTCTCACAATCTTTCTTTCTTCATTTTTCCCCAAATTATAAATAATGGGATTTTTTACCTCCTTCAGACTTCCTTTCCTTTAAAATCTCAACGAACATATTTTATACAATCCTGTCAACTTTTCCTACTCCTTCAACTGTTCTCTAAAATTAACCCAACCTTTCATTTGGTTTAATCATATTTTAAAGATATACATGCAGGTACAAATACTCCTAACCTTAAGCAATAAATATTTAAAATAAAAATAATCATATTTGTCTGCTATATTTATATTAGGTTCAAAAAAAAGTCTAGAAATAGAGAGTTTGGACATCTCAATTATTTAATTAAAAGGTCAATTTAACAAGGGTATTGAAATCTCTTAACTGGTACTCATCCTTTACTGGCTGAACCACAGGATATTGGAGTAAGGAGTTGGATTATACTCAACATTTTAAATTACTAATCGAGACATCTAGAATACTGCATTCAGTTCTAGTTATCGCATTACAAGGATTTGATAGCATAAGAAAGAATATAGGGGAGATTAACAAGGTTGATACCACATCCAGAGTACTGCATTCAATTTTATGTGATAAGATTAGATTCATTAGATTAGATTCAACTTTATTGTCATTGTGCCGAGTATAGATACAAAGCCAATGAAGTGCATTTAGCATCTGACTGGAAATGCAAAGAATAGTGTTATTTACAAAATAACTGCAAATAAAAAGTGCTACAGCAATATGGATGCAATACTGCTTAGCGCTGTGATGAGAGGTTCAGCAGCGTCACAGCCTCAGGGAAGAAGCTCTTCCTGTGCCTGCTGGTGCAGGAGCGGAGGCTCCTGTAGCGCCTACCGGATGGGAGGAGAGTAAAAAGTCCATGGTTAGGGTGAGATGCATCCCTGATTATGCTTTTCGCCCTGCCCAGGCAGTGTTTATGGTAGATGTTCTCAATGGTGGGCAATTGGGTGCCGATAATCCGCTGGGCAGTTTTCACCACATAAGAAAGAGTAAGGGGAAGATTAACAAGGATAGTGAACCAGAATCAGGTTTAATATCACTGGCAAATGTCGTGAAATTTGTTAACTCAGAGGCAGCAGTACAATGCAATATATGATAATAGAGAAAAAAAGTACATCAGTTACAGTGAGTATATACATGCATATTAAATAGTTCAATTAAAAATAATGCAAAAACAGAAATAATAAGAAAAAGTGAGCTACTGTTCACGGATTCAATGTCCATTTACAAATCGGATGGCAGAGGGGAAGAAGCTGTTCCTGAGTCACTGAGTCTGCGCCTTCAGGCTTCTGTACCTCCTACCTGATGGTAACAATGAGAACAAGGCCTGACCTGGGTGATGGGGGTGCTTCGTGATGGATGCCACCTTTCTGAGGCACCACTCCTTGAAGGTGAACATTGCCAAGACTTAGTAAATTTTACAATGAGAAAAGACTAGACAGAATGGGTGAATTTTATTTTGAACAAAGGCAGCTCAGTGGAGATTTAAGTGAATACAAAATTATGAGAGTCCTAGATAGATAGATAGAAAGAACCCGGTTTCTTTGAGAGAGATATCAACAAGCCTAAGTTACTACCCAAGAGATTGGTAAAGGCGCAAGCAGATTTCCTTTCACCTCAAATTGGTGGAATTAAAGCACTCGGTGTCAGATACCAAACTAGAGGAATAACATTCATTGAATTTAAACTGTTCTTTGAAGACCGTTATCTTCTCTGACCAAGAGTTGAGAAACAAGATGCCAGCATAAACACAGAGCTATGAGGCCATAATCTTATGAACTAAATGTCAAAGTGTCACTTTCAGATTACAAACATGGATTCTCACTGCAGGGACTGCCACGTTGTTTTGAGACTCATATAAAACAAACACAGTCAGTATTTACGGAGAAAGGAATGCATTTAACATTGCAGGTAAGCTAAATTTTAACTTCGCTTTTCTTTCTTCACATGTGCTGCATTACCTGAGGAGTACTTACAGCACTTTCTGTTTTATTTCACATTTCTTGCAAATGGAATATTTTAATTTTACATTATTAAGAAGCTCAAGATAGTTTTTACCTTACCTCTTGCAAGGTACAGTTTCTTGGCCCATTGGCAGTGGCACCTCTGGAATTATTGTTGATGAGGCTAATGACACTGATATTTCTGTGTATACGGTGTCCAAATTTCACAAAGCTCTCCTGGGATTCTGATGCATATCTCGTAAGTGCAATCCGTGAGGTGTCAATGTGAAAGGGAAATCTTGTGTTTGTATGGAATGGCCTGGTTAGAAACTAAACAACAAAATGTATATTAAATATATGACAGAATACATCAAGTATTAGTGAACACTCTATGTAATTTGACAACATTGAGTCATAGAACATAGAAATCCACAGTACATTACAGACCCTTTGGCCCACAATCTTCGGCCAAGTCATATCAATTTTATAAGATGTAAAATGCCACTTCCCTTTGGGATTGTATTTTTGATATTGTCATATGCAAACTCTAGCAATGTTCTATGTGGCAGTGGAGAGCATTCTGACTGGTTGCATATGGCCTAGAATGGAGGCTCCAGTGCACAGGATCAAAAGAGGTTGCAGAGGGTTGTAGACTCGGCAGTTCCATCCTCCCCACCATCGAGGACATCTTCAAGACAGGATACCTCAGAAGGCAGAATCCATCACTAAAGGCCCTCACCATCTAGGACATGCTTTCTTCTCATTACTACCATCAGGGGAGGAGGTCACTCAATGATTCAGAAACAGCTTATTCACCTCTGCCATCAGATTTCTGAATAGTTCATGCACACATGAACACTGCCACATTGTTCCTTTTATTGCACTCTATATTTATTTTGTAACTTATAGTAAATTTTATGTACTTGCACTATATTGCTGCCACAAAACAACAAATCTCACAAGTTAGTGATAATAAACCTGATTCTGATTCATGGCCGCATGTATGCACAATCTAATAAAAAATGTACATGCAGCATTATCACAGACGCAAGCATCAGAGAGTGTTGCTATACTGAGGTAGAGATTAATGTTGTGCAGGTTGGTTCAGGAATCAAATGAATGAAGGGACGTACATGTTCTACTGGCGTGGAACTTTAAGCTGCAGGCCAAAGGTACTTGCAAGGAGATGGCAAGTCATAGATTTAACAAAATGATGCTGTTTAATTCAGACATACATATATTATACACAGTAAATACAACACTGTTCCAAATACAATCCTGATATTCTTTTCTTCAGCCCACAGTTGTCCTTGAACCATGCAACCGTGGCCTCTCTAGGCTGTGATATTAGGAGGTTGGCACTGCTTTCAGCTCCTGATAGTTCTCTATGAGAAAGCAATGGTGGGGTATCCAGAGTAGGTTACAAGCATGTAATTTTATTATGGAAATTTGCTGGTCATGTTCTTGATGTGAGCTTTTCAAAATATTCTCAATGTTGGAGTTAATTTTTAATTAGTGAAATTGTAAGCACTCAGATAAGAAAGTAGTACGCACACGTAAAAGTTGCTGGTGAACGCAGCAGGCCAGGCAGTATCTCTGGGAACAGGCACAGTTGATGTTTTGGGCTGAGATCCTTCGTCAGGATCCTGATGAAGGGTCTTGGCCCGAAATGTCGACTGTACCTCTTCCCAGAGATGCTGCCTGGCCTGCTGCGTTCACCAGCAACTACTAAAGATCTTTCACTTACCAGCATAACAAAATAGACGTAGAATTTCAAAAGCAGCGAGATCGCACACACAACACGTTCACGTTTCCAGTTTGGAATCATAAATTGTCCAAAAAGGCTACTGATAGGCACTGCAAAAAACCTTTGCAAGAGGGGAAAAAGTTAAATAAAGTATATACAAAAGTTGATCCAATTATAATTGCCAGTGTAAACGTAATTTAGGAGGAGAGTTCCAGCATTTTTGGGGGATTGAGCAGGCAAGAACAGAATTTATAGCCCATCCCTAATCGTTCCTGAGACATGGCTTGTTTGAACCACCAAAGTATCTCTGATGAAGTTGCTTCCCCTGCACTGTTGGAGAGCAATAGTGAATAGCCCCAAGTCAAGATGATATGCAAGTTCAGAAGCAGCCTGAAGTAAGTGATGCTCCCTACACTTGCTGTTCTTGGTGGCAGACTCAGGGATTTGGGATGCGCTATCAGTGAATAGCACCCGGACACTTTTCGATGACACACACTGCAGTTATAGAGGATCAGTGCACTTCGCAAGTTTATTGAAAGATTTAGACTCAAGATCAGTTTCTATACATATGAGTAACACTAAGTTTGACATGGAATAGGTTGGGATTATATCAATACACCAAGCTTCAGAATACGAGGATATTCCTTTAGAACAGAAATGAGGAGGAATTTCTTTCACCACAGGGTGGCGAATCTCTGAAATTCATTGCCACAGATGACAGTGAAGGCCATGTTTCTGGGTATGTTTAAAGTGGAGATTAACAGGTTCTTGATTAGTCAGGGCATCAAAGATTACGGGGAGAAAGCAGGAGAATGGGGCTGAGAGGGATAATAAATCACAATGACGAAAAGGCACAGCAGATTCGACGGGCCAAATGGCCTAGTTCTGCTCCTATACAGCAACAAAACACTTTTAAGCTGGGAATATAATGGCTAAATTAATTTTAACATAATATAAAATTTTGATGCAAAGAGACATCTTTACCCAGAGCACTGAGAATATGGAAATACAGTAAACACCATGGGGATCTGTTTGGATGCTTTGGTTGCATTTAAGAAGAGACTGGATAACTATAGTGGGGGGAGGGGAAGAAAAAAATTGCTGAATACAGAGGGTTAGAAAGGTGACATGGATTGGTTGGGCTGAATGGTAAAATACCACGGATATTATTGTCATAGTAGGTGTAACAAGAGAGCTATAGATGGTAGTGAACCCAAGTGCAAAGTAAGGTCTAGAATTAACTCAGACTTAGACTTGAAGTAAACAGGACAACGCAAATGAATCCAAGGGCCAAATCACAAACAGCAGTACTGGAAATGGAATGCCTACGATTGAGCACTGAGTGCTCACCACGAGGCCTTAAGTACAGACTTTCCATGAAGGATTGTGGCAGGCAATAATTGTCATCTGAGTCTTAAAGGGACAACGCCAGCTAACCATACTCCGGGGAATTGGGAATTGGAGTGCTGAAACATGGATGCCTGCCGTGGTACAGTAAGGACCACGACAATCACAGCAGTCAAGTGTGGACAAGAAAGGAGAACTTCAACAAGGAATTTATAACAAGGGGATGAGTTAAGGTTGAATCAAATTTCTACAAAACAAATTTAGGAATTGGGAATCAATGTGGGATTGCTAGGAATAGAATGAAAGGCAAGAATGGGATTTGTGCTGGAAAAGATGCAGGGCGAGTAATAGACGAGCAAAGTTCATGGAAAATGGCACTAGAACAATCGAACCTGAATACGGGTAAAGTGTGCATGTGAGGGCTTCAATAGTGTCAGCAGAGGTGAGGATACAGGCGGAACTGTGTGGTTTGTGTGATGGAAAATACATACAGCTAGAAGTTCTAATCAAGATCAAATGAAATGGAGAGGTTATCAAGGAGTCTAATCATTGGATGGGTTACAGCTAATTATAAAGGTCAGTGTCATGTGTACATCAGTCAGAATGCCGAGTACAGGAGTTGTGACGCAAGTCACAAGTAAGGCCATATTTGGAGTACCGCATACAGTTCTGCTGCCCTGCTATAAGAAGGATGTTGTTAAACTCAAAAGAGTTTGAACAAGATTTACAAGGATGTTATTGGGACTGGAGAGTGAGTGTTATACAGACAGACTGGATAGATTAAGACTTTTTTCCCCTAGCGCATGGGAGACAGGAGGATAACCTTATAATGGTTTATAAAATCATTACGGGCATAAATAAGATAAATAAGCACAGTTCTTTCCCCCAGGAGAGGGGAATATAAAACTAGAGGGGATAAGTTTAAAGTGAGAGGGCCTGTTTTCCAATCTGGATGATTATTCAATAATTGATAACCTAAATAATTATTAAATAATTTAGCAAAGCCACAGGGAAAATCAAGTGTTGTCACACAAGCTACATACCTCCATTGAAAAGGCAAGCTTACAGCCCCATTGTCCTGAAGTCATAGAGAATGGTGTGCTCCATTATAAAAAAAAGACAACGTAATCCATATCAGAAAGGTACCTCACTGGATGTGCCATTCTGGATCTTCCTAGATAGCCTTAGTAAAGAAAATTGAATCCCATCCTCTCTAACCATTTGCAAAAAGAACAATTAGCTAATGGAGTAACTCACCAAAAGGTGAATGCTGGAAAGAAAAGAAGATAAAATGGCCGTTTCTCAGGATGCTGGTGCATGATCTTGTATGTTGACTCTACAAACCAAATTGCTGTCAGAAACTGTAGGGCAGTTACAGCATAGCCAATAGGAGATTCCAATGAACTCTGTATCTTTCCCGCGTCTATAAGCTATTTAAACAGAAAATGTTATTTGTTATTACACAACTGCAGAGGTTACACATTTCATTTAATTTAGCTTTGCAGTGAAACTGCAGCAAAAAGTATCTATTTGCAATATACACTCTGACCTATTTTCTGATGAACATCCATCAAAAGTGCATAACTTTCTTCTCTTTCGTAACACCAACATTTTCCCCGAGTCAATTATTATTTGATTTTTTTCTAAACAATTCTATAATTCCCTAAAACCAGCAGATTGATGTTTCCTTAACAGGTAAAAGAAAAATACACTGACATTTGTAACAAGTCTCAAATGCTTTAAGCCACATACATTTGAAGTATGTCTGTGATGAAAATGGAGCAACTGATTTCTGCAGAACAAGCTCACATAGAGTGCAGTGTAATGATGACTAGATGATCTGTGTCACTGGTGTTAAAGGAGGCAAAACTATTGGCAGGAGAAGTCTTTTTCAACACAGTGCTGTATCTATCAAGTGGGCAGGAGGAGTTTTGTCTTTAATGTCTCAGCTGAGAAATTCATTCTCTCTCTCTCTCTCTCTTTTCCCCCTCCTCCCCATACTGAAATGTCACATACAAGAAAATTCTGCTCAAATCTCTGGAATGGAGTGTGAGAATGTTCCTTTGCACTCTCCTATATAGCCTGCACTTTGGGAATGTTCCAATACAGGCAAATCACCATGCTCATCTATGTCATCTTTTGAGCTAAAGCAAAAGCCCTCTGCACGTGTGTCTCTTTTTCAGTACTGCTGAGGTCATCTAAGGGCCCATCCTACAGGAAGCTAAGAACAGAGAAGAGCTTATCAAGGATAGACAGTTAGCACTCGTTTGGATGAACCTCGTTATCGTGAAATGCAGCCTGCCCTCCACTACTTCAGAAAAGCGGTTAACACAATCTAGGATACATCCCACCCTGGGCATTATCTCTTCTCCCCCTTCCCTTCAGGCAAAAGATACAAAAGTTTGAGAATACATAGCGCCATGTTCAAGCGCAGATACTTTCCTATCGTTAGAAGACTCTTGTCTCTCATACGATAAAGATGAATTCTTGATCTCTCAAACAAGAGAAAATTTGCAGATGCTGGAAATCCAAGCAACACACACAAAATACTGGAGGAACTCAGCAGGCCAGGATGAGGAGTCAGAGTAAGGAAGTGGGGGGAGGGGAGGGGAGGGAGGAACAGAAGGTGATAGATGAAACCGGGAGGGAGGGGTGAACTAAAGAGCTGGGAAGTTGATTGGTGAAAGAGATACAGGGCTGGAGAAGGGGAAATCTGATAGAAGAGGCCATGGAAGGAAGAAGAGGGGGCGGAGCCACCAGAGGGAGGTGATAGGTAAGGAGGTAAGATGACAGAGGGAAATAGTGAAGGAGAAGGGGCAGCATTGCCGGAAGTTCAAGATATCAATGTTCATACCATCAGGTTGGAGACTGCCCACGTGGAATATAAGCTGTTGCTCCTCCACCCTGAGCATGGCCTCATTGCGACAGTAGAAGCGGCCATAGACTGACATGTTGGAATTAAAATGGGTGGCCACTGGGAGATCCCGCTTTTTCTGGCGGGTGGAGCGTAGGTGCTCAGCGAAGTGGTCTTCCAATCTACGTCGGGTCTCACCGATATATAAGAGGCCACACTGGGAGCATCGAATACAATATGACCCCAACAGACTCACAGGTGAAGTGTCGCCTCACCTGAAAAGACTGTTTAAGGAGCTGAATGGTAGTCAAAGAGGAGGTGTAGGGGCAGGTGTAGCACTTGTTCTGCTTGCAAGGATAAGTGCCAAGAAGGAGATCAGTGGGGAGGGATAAATGGACAAGGGAGTCACTTAGGGAGCGATCCCTGCAGAAAGCAGAAAGTGGGAGGGAGGGGAAAATGTGCTCGGTGGTGGGATCCCGTTGGAGATGGCGGAAGTTACAGAGAATTATGTGCTGGACACGGAGGTTGGTGGGGTGGTAGGTGTCGACAAGAGGAAACCTATCCCTGATCGGGTGGAAGGAGGATGGGGTAAGGTCAGACGTGCACAAAACGGAAGAGATGTGGTTGAGGGCAGTGTTTATGGTGAAGGAAGGGAAGCTACTTTCTTTGAAGAAGGAGGACATCTCCTTAGTTCTGGAATGAAAAGCCTCATCCTGAGAACAGATGCGGCGAAGATGGAGGAATTAAGATAAGGGGATGACATTTTTACAAGTAATAGGGTGGAAAGAGGTATAGTCCAGGTAGCTGTGCAAGTCAGTGGGTTTATAATAGATATCAGACTGTCTCCAGAGGTAGAGACAGAGAGATCGAGAAAGGGGAGGGAGGTGTCAGAAATCAACCAGATAAATTTAAGTGCAGGGTGGAAGTTGGAGGCAGTTGTTGAAGTCAACGGGTTCAGCACAGGTGCAGGAAGCAGCACCAGTGCAGTTGTTGATGTAGCATAGGAAAGCTAGGGAGTGATACCAGTGTAGGCTTGGAACATAAACTGAAAGAAGCAGGAGCAGCCGAAGGAGAAAGTATTGAGAGTGAGAACAAGTTCTGCCAGATGGAAGAGAGTGGTGGAGGGGACCTGGTTGGGTCTGGTGTCCAGAAAGAAACAGAGAGCTTTGAGACCTTCCTGGTAGGGGTTGGAAGTGTCTAGGGACTGGACATCTCTCAATCAACTTTGTCATGACCCTTGTATTTTATTTGTCTCCCTGTACCGAACTTTCTCTGTACTTGTGACATAATATTCTTTATTTTTCCTTTGGTTCTATTTCAATATATCTGTGAGTTGAATAATCTCTCTAGTTGGTATGCTCGGTGTGCATCTGCTTGGAAAACTGAGGAGTGACTTGTTTGAAATATACGATTCTGAAGGATTGGGTCAATGTGAAAAGGAAGGTTCTTCTTGAGAATCTTGAACTAAGGGGTCATGGTTTGAAAATACAGGATACTAGTTTATGACACAGATGAGGCAAAAATTTTCCCTCAAAAATCATGATTTTTCCTCCAAGGGCAGTTGAATAAGAGCTTTAGATCTTTTTAAGGCAGACAGAGAGATTTTTGATAAGCAAAGAAGTAAAAGGTTACCAAAGGCAGATAGGAATGCAGAGTTGAGGTTACATCCAGATCAGCCATAATCTTTATTAAATGGAGGCTAACAGTGGTCCACCCACACTCCTAATTCGTATGCTTATATAAATGATTATAAGCACTCTTAATCTGTAGAGGCATAGAAAAATTACATAAATCTCATTCTGTACTTACATGTCTTTCACCAAGAAAAAACCAGGTGTACATAATTGCAAAGGTGACCATCAACAGACAGACAGTGACAGCACTAGACTGATGAATCTTGCACCTAGTCCAGAAAAAACATTATGTGGTCATTCTATTTAATAAAATTCAAGTATTTGTTTTAATAAGGCTCTTAGTAACACAGTAATTTTTGTTGTTGTTTGTGGAACTCTCATTTATAGTGTCAATTCCTTTATGAGTCCAGTAGCACATGAGCTGTATAAATAAGCTAGTACAGAGTGATTGTAATTCAAATTGAAGTAACATCAACAATTGTTTGAAATACACTTATTTTATCCATTTAGAGTCATAGAGAAACACAGCACAGAAAGAGACTCTTCAAGCCCAACTTGTCCATGCTGACCAAAGTGCCTACCTGAGCTCGCATTTTGGCCCATAAAGCACTAAACCTCTTCTATCCATGTACCTGTTTTAATGTCTTTTAAATGTTGTAATTGCATCTGTTTCTACCACTTCCTCTGGCAGCTCATTCATTTTTTTGTACTAGTCCGTGTCAATAGCTTTCTCCTCTCACTTTATCCATGTCTCACGTGATTTTATAGACTTTGCCCCCTCAGCTTCTCATACTCCAGGAAAACCCATTATCCATAATTCACCAATCTCATAATATAGGCTTATTTATTGCATTAAGTAAAAAGTAACTTGAGAAAGTGAAATAAAATAATAGTGCAAAGGATGGCACGTTTTCCATGATTAGAGTTATAGGAAGGTCAGGGAGCCTTGTCTAGAAATCACTGCACACAACTATTACCAAAAATACCCCTTTATAGAAAGATTGCAAACTATCAAATAAAAATACTGAGAAGTACTCCGATACAGGATAATAGTTTTTAAAGGGTTATTTTGAAATACTTCTATAGATTTCCTTTTGCACCATGTCCACAAGTAATTTGGAAAGCATCTAATTCGTCACGCTAGCACTTTGTTGCTTGACAACATTCTAAGTGCCTAATTTCCAAATTTCTCAGGAAAGCTAAGTCAAGTGCCAGCATAGAATGAAATTGGATTCTCGAGGCAGAATCCTGTAGCCTAAGTTGGTAATGACTCTTGCACACTAATAATCAAAGAGACCTGTGGAACAATCAAGGCATATGATTGATATTTTCAGACCATTTTTGTAACATTCTTTTGGGCAATAGTTCAGATATATGATCTAAAGCAGAAAACCAATTGTGAGCTCAATCACTGGATAATAATGTGTAGCTCGATAATCCAATAATAGAAATTGCCGCAGTTACTCTGTAGCCAATAGCTCAAATTTTTTAACATGTCAGTCATCCAGCTAAATGGACAATAATTACAGCAATATTTTTTTAATTTTAAAGGACTACCAATATTGAAACATTTTGTTTCTTACCACTGCTACAATTCTTATAATCCGAACATTTAAACCTGCTCTAATGCAAAGTGAAACAGGAGATCTGTAATGTAACACTATCCATTTATGAAAGGAGAAACACAAGAGATTATGCAGATACTGTAAAACTTGAACAAGACACACGAAGTGCTATGGAGGGAATTAAACTTTCGATGTTTTGGGCCGAGACCATCCACCAGCCCTACTGAAGGGTCTCAGCCTAAAACATTGACTGTTTTTCCCCTTCTATAGATGCTACTTGACCTGCTGGGCTTCTCCAGCATTTTGTATGTTACCCATTTATGTAAGGAGACTGCATGCTGTAATCCATCTGAATTTTTGAGCTTCCAGTTGCCCTTCACAATAAAGCCACCTCACACAGACCTCGATACTTCAGCACCTACATCTACACCTAAACTCAGTGTAAGCAATTCAACATCGATTTCATCAATTCAACATCTGACATCGCCTTTGACTTCCGGTCAAGATGGCGCCTGCGTACACTACTCCTTCAGTCGACATCTTCTGGATAGATCACAAAATCATATATTTCACTAATTGTATGTCTTTTATGTTTAGTTTTCATCTTGAATGTGATTCTGGAACCTATGATTTGCAGTTTGAAGATCGTTTGGGTTTTTCAACACTCGGCAGTCTCCTGGAGGATTCCGGGAGGCAGAGGCAGTGTGCGCGAACCTCATGGCAAGAAGGCTGCGGAATGGCTGCGGGGCGTGAGCTGACGTCCAACTCCATTTCACCGATCAAAGCAATAAGGGAGATTGAAACATAGAGGTGAATGCAGAAAGTGAGTGCCGGCTGCTTGCCTTTTGATCGCTAATGGGAGCGCTCTGCTACAGAGAGGGGAGACTGCCTACTGATTACTAATGGGAGCGCTCTGCTACGGAGAGGGGAGACTGCCTTTTGATTGCTGGTGGGATTGCTCTGCTATGAAGAGGGGAGACTACCTTTTGATCGCTGGTGGGATTGCTCTGCTGCCGCAGAGGGAAAGGACTGCTGCTATGGCTGGAGAAATGTTACCCAGGTTTTCTGCAGTTTGGAGATGGACTTGAACTATAGATTCTTTTTCCAGCCTTACAGTTTTTTTAGATCCTGTGTTTTTATGCCTGATCTTTCTCATTTTTTGTGAGGGAGAAAGTTTGGGGGGGGGGGTTCAATGTGCCTGTTCCATTTTTGTTCATTTTTTGCGCAGGAAAAATGATCACGTTGCTATTGGGGGTTGATGATCATGCTGCTATTCCCTTCTTCCTTTTTGGTTATCTGGAGAAGAAGAATTTCAGTGTTGTATACTTTGATAATAAATAAACCTTTGAACCTTTGTAGATTCTAGTCTTCAGGACTCAGCAATGAATTCAACAATTTCAGATGGTCAGCCCTATTAGTCCAGTATCTCATATCTCCAGCATTCAGGTTTCTTTTCCCTCACCTTTTATATTAGTTTGAATTTCTTCCACTGTAATGCAAAAGAATGTTACACTCTCACCGTGGCTCATAATAAACTAGGCTCCTTAGCTATCTCCGACAAACAGCCATGACACTCAGCATTGCATAGTGAGACCATCTCCAATAAGCAACACACGTCTCGGGTTGGCATGATTCGGGTTCAACCAAACAGCAAAGCTGGAATGTTCCATCAAGGGAGCAAAAGTTATGGTGAATGCTGTGTAAATACAGCCCCATTCGAAGTTATCATCTCCACTAAATAATGGAACTTACACCGGCATAAACTTAAAGTGGAAGTATATTTACAAACATTTCAACTATAACAAACAGTTAATAGAAAAAGGGCCGATTATAGTTAAACCAGTCTAGAATGTGCACATAAACAACGGAGCTCATGCTGAATAGTCGAATGCTTCACTTTATGGAGCGTATGCTTAGCCCACTGCTCTACTCTCTCTATACCCATGACTGTGTGGCTAGGCATAGCTCAAATGCCATCTATAAATTTGCAGATGATACAACCATTGTTGGTAGAATCTCAGGTGGAGATGAGAAGGCCGTACAGGAGCGAGATATGCCAACTAGTGGAGTGGTGTCACAGCAACAAACTTGCACTCAACGTCAGTAAGATGAAAGAGCTGATTGTGGACTTCAGGAAGGGTAAGATGAAGGAACACATACCAACCCTCATAAAGGGATCTGAAGTAAAGGGGGTGAGCAGATCCAAGTTCTTGGGTGTCAAGATCTCTGAGGACCTAACCTGGTCCCAACAATTCGATGCAGCTATAAAGAAGGCAATTATACTTCAATAGGAATTTGAAGAGATTTGATATGTCAACAAAAACACTTAAAAACTTCTATAGATGTATGGTGGAGAACCTTCTGACAGGCTGCATCACTGACTGGTATGGTGGGGGGGGGGGGAACTACAGCACAGGACCAAAAGAATCTGCAGAGGGTCATAAATTTAGTCAGCTCCATCTTGGGTACTACCCTACAAAGTACTAAGGACATCTTTAAAGGCAGCATCTATTATTAAAGACTCCAGCACCCAGGGCATGCCCTTTTCTCACTGTTACCATCAGGTAGGAGAAACAGAAGCCCGAAGGCACACACTCAGCGATTCAGGAACAGCTTCTTCCCCTCTGCCACCCAATTTCTAAATGGGCATTTAATCTGTGAACACTACCTCACTTCTTAATATATATTATTTCTGTTTTTGCACGATTTTTAATCTATTCAATATACATATACTGTAATTGTTTTACTTATTTATTTATTCTCCTATATTATGCATTGCATTGAACTGCTGCTGCTAAGTTAACAAATTTCACAACACATGCCAGTGATAATAAACCTGATTCTGATTCATGGTCTGACTGAAAGACACCAGCCACAAAAATTGAACTTTCCTCAAAGCCCGTTACTAACTGGCTAACTCAGAGTATTGGTACTTCCTCCCTGGAACCATTTGTCTGCACCAATAACTTCTTACAGTGGTGTCTGACCTTTGGGTGGGGTTCCGCCAGCATACACCAGCTCCTTACCATTACCATTCTCCTTCAGCCCAGCAGCAGCATCACTACCACTTCCATCTCCTGTTTATTTCTGGCCCTGCCCTATCACAGACCTTCCCTTTGCTCCCACATTTTCTGCAAATTAAAACAGGTTTTATTTATAACTCTTCCCAGTTCTAATGAAAGTCATTGACTGAAAATTTTATCTCAGTTCTCCGTCCTTTTATGCTGCCTGACCTGCTGAGTTTTCTGGTGTTTTCCCTTTTTATGACAGACATTCATTGGATATGGAATGCCAGTTCAATATTATTAGTATCTTTAAATGTTGACGCGAATCTGTATCATTTTGACTAACTTGTATTTGAATGATTTTCACCTTGTAATTGTAAACCCATGGCTCATGAGAAGCAGCATTGGAACAAGCAGTAAATAGCTAATCACCAGCAACAAGCGTCCTGAGGAAATAAAAGAACGGTAAAAGGAAAAACTGACAATATCAGACCACGCACAAAGAAATGATTTAACAATATGAGCAAAAGAATAGTTGAGACATGTATTTGTGTCCTTTATGGTGTTTTAACTACATGTATCAATACTTTCAAATAAATTGATATTAAATATGCCTTCCAAATGTTGGACCATGGACATGTAAATCAATTTACATTTCTATACTGATACTGCATAATTCAATTTTTAGACCACTTGTATTGTTACAATTGTAATGTAATGCTCAAGTTCCAGTTCAAATTTATTGCCATTGAACCGTACACATATATTACCTCAAACAAGACAATGTTCTGCTTATGCCCCACCTCCCCCTCATACCCCATCCGTTATTTATTTTTATACACACATTCTTTCTCTCACTCTCCTTTTTCTCCCTCTGTCCCTCTGAATATACCCCTTGCCCATCCTCTGGGTTCCCCCCCACCTTGTCTTTCTCCCCAGACCTCCTGTCCCATGATCCTCTCATATCCCCTTTTGCTAATCACCTGTCCAGCTCTCGGCTCCATCCCTCCCCCTCCTGTCTTCTCCTATCATTTTGGATCTCCCCCTCCCCCTTTCAAATCTCTTACTAACTCTTCCTTCAGTTAGTCCTGACGAAGGGTCTCGGCCTGAAACGTCGACTGTACCTCTTCCTAGAGATGCTGCCTGGCCTGCTGCGTTCACCAGCAACTTTGATGTGTGTTGCTTCAGTGTTCCTCCAAACAAAGGTGCACAACACAGTACTTATAACACATAGTAATATTATCACAATAAATTAACAAGTAATAAGTTTTAAAGTTCAAAGTAAATTTATTATCAAAGTACATATATGTCACGATATACAACCCTGAGATTCATTTTCTTGCAGGCATACACAATAAATCCTTAATAGAATAATAACCAAATAGAATCAATGAAAGACCACACCAACATTATGTCTGCATGTACAATACAAGTTAAAAAGTAAACAGTATAACATTACTGTTGCTTCATACATGATGAGACCTAGGTGATGGCAGAGAATTCAGTAGTCTTATGGCTTTGGGGAAGAAGCTGTTTTTCATCCAAACAGTTTTTTTTCCAAATGCTATGGTACCTTCTGCCTGATGGTGGGAGTCAAAGAGGTGGATGGGAGATATCACTGATGATGATAAGGGCCCTGCATATCAGTGTTCCTGATAAATATCTCAAATGGGAGACCCCACTGATCCCCTCAGCAGTACTTGCAATCCTTTGTAGGGACTTGTAATTTCAGTACCAGATGGTGGCGCACAGCTGGTAGATTCATAGCTCTGACACCTCCAAGAGGACTACAACCTTGTGATTTGAAGGATTGTGTGCCTCAACCCGGACAGCAATGTTGGCCAGAGTCAGGGCCTTGTGCTTTGGCTCTTGGTAGGGTCACCCATGCCAAACAGGTCAAAGAGTAGAGGCCAGACTAAGAGTCCTCCAGGTTCGGGGTTCAGCTCAGGGCTAACAACCCTGACTGGTAAAACAAAACCGTTAGGGAAACAGCAACGGAGAATCCTTCTACATTGGAGTGTGACAGTATTCCTGACCCCCACCTGGGAGTGGTGTGACTGACAGCAATGAAAACTGTGAGGAAGCTACCGGCACGATGAAGGAAGCCCTGAACACTGCCGGAGATGGAGGACTTTCATTGCTGCCCTGAACACCAGCAGTATAATGGACAGTAAATAAGTCACAGCTCTTGGACAGAGCTGCATAATGAAAATGAAATGTTCATATCATGCATTAATACGACTTACTTACCGATTATTTTGACAGGTTCACAATCTACACCATTTCGTGCATAAATGCCAAATTGAATGCATAGGAAGAAATGGCCTAGAGCTAGAAAGAGATAACAAATTGTACATATCTTGCATGTTGAAACATTCACCATTCTATCCATAACTGGCTTTATCAGTTTACAACAAGTGTTGTTATAGACATATGTATTTTCAAAGTGACTTATGCACTCAGTTGCCTCTATTTAGTACAAGTGTCATCACTTGAGCCTGCACAATGAGAGCACTGCTTTCAAAAGCAGCATGTTTTTAGAACCTGCATTATGCAATAGAACCCTGTTGTGAATAGCTACAGTTACAAACAGAGACCTCTGGAGTTAATTTCTTTTGGCCATCGACAATACCCTTACCCTATTTTAGAGCAATTAGACATGCAACCATTTCAATATTAGAGCAGAACAATACAAAGCTACATGTTGTTGACAAGGGCTGCAGCTGGGTTTTGATGCCTGAGTGAAGACAAATAGGAGAAGTAACTTTTTCCACACTGAGGGTGGTGCGTAAATGGAACAAGCTAGTAGAGGCGGGTACAATTACAACATTTGAAAGATATTTGGACAGGGTCATGGGTAGAAAAGTTATAGAGATGTGGGTCAAATGCAGGTAAATGGGACAAGCTCAATTAGGCAAGACATAAGACAAAAATTCTGGGCTCTTTGTATTATAAAGTAACTTAATTGATGAGCGTAAACATATAGTAAATATAAATTTTGTTAATTATGCTGAACACAATTATCATACATTACCTTCACTGATTTACAGAAGTCTCACCTTCTATTGCTATAGAGGCCATTAGCATCTGATAGCTTGAATGCAGTAAATGTCTTCTCTTCAAATAATCTACAAAAAAGTTTTGAAAGGCTTATTCTCATTATAAAGCTACTGCATATAATGTTCTCATTATAACGCTACAGCAAATACATTAGTTTGTAACAGCAGATTACTTACAAGCAAAATATATACAAACTCCAAGTACAATTACGAATAACAACACTGAAAGTATGTGTACTTCAAGAATACCTGCAAAATGGAAGGATAAAGATCATAAACACAAGGAATTCTGCAGATGCTGGAAATTCAAGCAACACACATCAGAGTTGCTGGTGAACACAGCAGGCCAGGCAGCATCTCTAGGAAGAGGTACAGTCTATATTTCAGGCCGAGACCCTTCATCAGGACAAAGTCGGTCCTGACGAAGGGTCTCGGCCCGAAACGTCGACTGTAACTCTTCCTAGAGATGCTGCCTGGCCTGTTGCATTCACCAGGATAAAGATCATGTTTAGTTTGACCACATCCATAAAACAACTAAAAACAATACTGAACATTTTTACCTATCTGATTGGCAGAAAAATGTCTTCTCCATAAACTTTTCCCATTCAACATTTTAATTTCGTATTCCAATTTTATTTCTCCACCCTAATTAAAAAGCAAAGAATACAATGGCTAACATAAAAAAAATGCCAAGCAGTAGTTCCATCCAAGCACAATCTTACTCATATCGGAATTTTTTTTTTATAAGCATTGTAGTCTCCTTTCAACACATCAACTTACATTACTTGCAATTGACATAAGCAATGCACATATTTAGCCTTGCGTATAGTCAAGAACAGGATGTGGATTTTACAAATTTAGCCACACAGACATGCATTCCAACTACAGAAGCAAAGAAAGTGAACTTACTTAACATGCTTTATAACACTTTAAGCTGCTTCACAAACTATTAATTATCTTAAATCCATGGTTACTATGAAAGCAAATGCAATTTTACACAACAATAAGAAATGCTGGGAAAAAAATCAGCACATCAGGAAGCATTTGTGGAAAGAGAAACAGTTAATGTTTCAGGTCAAAGATGTTTCATCAGAAATGTAAAGAGCGAGAATCTGACATGATCCTAGTGAAAGCTGGTGTGAGTTTGAGTGCTAACTTGTCCACCCCAGTTCCTGTTTCTGGGCTCTTAAAATTCAGTATTTCCTCTGAGTTTGAATCACATAAGTATCTCAGGGAACAAAGTTAACCATATTCTTTGTTTTGATCATAGCACCAAAAATCTTTCTTCATTTAACTCATATTTTTAGCACTACGGCCATGTTCTTCTTGTTTTTTCACAATATCAAATCCACTAACACCTGTCAGATATATTTATCTTTATTTTAATGATCTTCATTTCAACCTTACTGACAGCAACATATCCATTCCTTTTCACTTATAAATACAAGGCTAAAAGGAGAACAATGAAAAAATAACCAGTTTTATCATATTAAAAATAATTTGATGAGGTCCTCTGATTTTCCACCACATTTCTGACTGCCCCAGGAAGAGAAGCTGGTATCTTCCGAGCATTTATCCCAGCCAAAGAGCAAAGTAATCAGCTTACTCCAGTTACATCTGCTGGAATGTGCCTAACGCCCAAGGCATTTCAACCAGCCAGGGGTTCCTAACCTTTTTGCTGCCATGGAGCAGCAAGGGTTCAGTGGACCCCGGGTTGGGAACCCCCGCATATCAACTCTCTCCTATGGAGGGGGAAGTGCTCACTTTTATGTATTGCCTCCCTCAAAATGCCGGACTTCAATGATCAGAACAATGCAACTGGTTCTACTATTCCTGCACATTTTCCTCTTGAAGAGGACTTCTTAAAAACTTCATTAAAAAAAATCATGAATGAATACCACATTCAGAACTACAGGATTTTAAATGGATTATGTAAATTACAGCTTTCCTTACAGTCTAACAATAGCTTGATTTGCATCTGGTAATCAGTGTAGAAAATGAACTTCATACCCTACAATTACTGATTGCAAGGAACCACCATCTCTCCCTTGCTGAATGGAAGTTGAGTGTTTTTTGACAATCTGTGTAATTCATTCCATTCATATCTATCACCTGCATGAGAAAAATATAAAAGAAGCTATCAATGATATTACTGAGAGTTTTTACATACTTTTTTTGAATCAATTCATTAGGGCATGTTTATAAGGATGGATTTTCCGATTAGATTGATGGGAAAGTTGTCAGTATTTACCATTGCTGCACAGTCAGAAAGTTATGGACTATATGTATGCATAGCTAAGCATAGTAAGTAACTCAGAATGTGTTGTCAATGAACCCACAGGATGTGCCATTTTGTACACTTCTCTAATGTAATCAAGAGAGAAGAGCTCAATGGCTTTATGAGGTTTAGATATTTATTAACCATTTTCATGGTAAAATATATAGAAACATTTTGAAAGAACTGTGAATTTTTCAATGGTATAATATAGTTCCTGGTCACCTAACTTGCTGTGTGGACTGTGATTGCAGGTAAATGTTTTAAAATAGAATGGATTTTAAAACTTTAGCAAGGCTTACAATTCTTTATTCTCTTCCCTGATTCTGTAAGCATGTTGCAATCTTTATTTCTCCAAAGTATTTAAAATAATTAAATCCTTTCTTTTTCTTTCATGGTTTATCAACTGAAAAGGTTATGCCAGAATTGAGTGTCTTGTCTAGAAGACCTCTGAATTAGTCCTGGATAACAACTAAGATCAGGAAAGAGAAGTTAATGCCACAGGGATTACTAGATGTCTATGGTGAGTTACCTTTCTGATCATCAGTAAGCATCTTTCACATCACGTTAATTACAGCCACAGGCAATCAGTACCTACTCTTCCTGAAACATCAACTGTTCATTCTCCTCCAATTACGCTGCCTGACCGCGCGCATGTATGTGTGTTTGTTTTTTTTTCCCAGATTCCCAGCACCTGTAGTTTTCTACGTTTCAGGAAAATCTCTGAGAGGCTTTCAGGACAGAGGGGTGGATGCCTGGTCAGGTCAACTTGGACCTGGACATATCATACACATACATAGTGTACATGCTCTCCAAAATCAAGTTTCGGGTTAGAATCAGAAATTATTGTAGACCCAAATGCTCTACAGAGAAATCCATGGTGTAGTCCAAATTAATGAGTGAGATATAAATAGATTCCCGTAAAATCTGGAGTCAGGCAGGATTGTTTACTCTCCCTGTCTTCTTTATGTGCTGCATGGAACCCTTTGCTGAATCCATTAGGAAGGACAAGAGCATGTGAGGGGTGATGCTGCCAGGCAGTGGAGGTGCGGTAGTCAAAACCCCCCTGTACCTGGACAAAGCCCTCGTCTTCCGCTTGGATCCACAGACAGTTTGCAGATTGATCAGCTTCTGACAGCTATTTGATGTGTCACCAGGCATTAGAGTCAATTGCAGGAAGAGAGAGGTAACTAGCCCAATTTACTGCTTGAAGGTGTTGGGGATCTGCTTCAGAAGGACTGAAGTCTGTGACAAGAATTGGCAATATATTGGAAAAGTCAAACAAAAATTGGGTATATGAAAATAGTGTTCTCTCTCAATAATTGGCAAGAACCTAGTTTTCAGGTGTGGCCTGTTCCTTGCTCTTTCTTCTTGGTAATTAACCATGAGGTCTTCCAGTTTAGCTGGGGGTATGAGATGGATTCCAAAGGATTGCATGCACAAGTCCAGAGAATAAGGACAAAAGTGTTCCCACATTGCTTTCATCCTGATAATTGTGTTTGTGTTTGGCTCCGTCAGCCAGCGTGTGAACCCAAAGTACATGGGCACCAAGTGTCACTGTGTGCTGAAGCTCTACCTGTCCCTGCTTTAGCAGGAGGTCAGCCTGGCCCCATTACCACTAACATCCTGCACTACCTGTCCTTCGTGGAAGAGTAACTCCAAGTAAACGCCTTTGACCACAAATCCATCAGTCAGTGGTCAGCCTGGAACAAACTACAGACACTGTGGGACAGGGACTATGAGTATGGTGGTGTGATTCCATGACAGAATGTCCATAGCATCTGGCAGAACACCTCATTGACAGATCTCACCCACATGCCCCAAGATCCTGCTTGGCTGACAGTGAAAGGGTCCTCCCAGACAGATCCTTCCTGTACAGATGGCATAATATCCCCAACACATGCTGTCCTCAGGAAGTGATGAGGAAGAGGCTGTCACCCACCTCTTCGCAGAGGATGTGAAGATGGATACAAGGATCAATGTCCCGGTCCATCCCCAGTAGCTCCATAACAGAGGACTCTCTGATCCAAGAGGTCTCCCACCCCTATATGTGTGACACTTACTGGCAGTGCTGCAGACGAAGGACCCAAAGCAGTGTTGAGGAAGCTTACCACCCTTCTTACAATCTCCTTGACACAACATCATCAGGAAGGAGGTACAGAAGCATCAGAAGTAAGACTGCCAGACTGGGTAACAACTCCTTCCCTCAGGCTGTGAGTCTAATGAATAGCCTGCTCCCACTGAGGTCTCGTCACCAGGACAGCCAGCTGTTAACTGTATAGTTTACTGCTTACCGGTGCTGCATTTTGAATTACATTTTATTAACTTATTTATAACATAAAATTTTGGTTTATGGGCTGTGTGAGAGAATATGTTGTGTGGATGCACCATGGTCTGGAGGAACGTTGTATCGTTTGGTTGTACAGTCAGATGCCTATGAACTTGAACTGTTCCCAAGGATACACACTGAGACAGACATCAAGTGCTGCTGGAAGGATACTGCAAGGTGCTCTTTAATCTGACTGAAACTTGTCTGTGAGGGAATACTTCTGACTGGCTGCAGAAGTGCCCCTGTACAATAGGCACTCCTGTTTGAGTACTGTTGGGGGAAACAGCTTACCTGGGAGAAACGACAGTGGCCGTGCCTCCGGTACAGAGTCCGGCCCTGTAGCTCAGAAGGGTAGGGAAAGGAAGAGGAGGGCAGTTGTAATAGGGGACTCGATAGTAAGGGGGTCAGATAGGTGATTCTGTGGACGCAGTCCAGAGACCCGGATGGTAGTTTGCCTCCCTGGTGCCAGGGTCCGGGATATTTCTGATCGTGTCCAAGATATCCTGAAGTGGGAGGGTGAGAAGCCAGAGGTCGTGGTACATATAGGTACCAATGACATAGCTAGGAAAAGGGAAGAGGTCCTGAAAGGAGAATACAGGCAGTTAGGAAGGGAGTTGAGAAAAAGGACCACAAAGGTAGTAATCTCGGGATTACTGCCTGTGCCACGCGACAGTGACAGTAGGAATGCAATGAGGTGGAGGATAAATGCGTGGCTGAGGGATTGGAGCAGGGGGCAGGGACTCAAGTTTTTGGATCATTGGGACCACTTTTGGCACGGGTGTGACCTGTACAAAAAGGACGGGTTACACTTGAATCCTAGGGGGACCAAAATCCTGGCAGGGAGATTTGCAAGGGCTACTGAGGTGACTTTAAACTAGAATGGTTGGGGAGGTGGGAATCAAATTAAAGAGACGAGGAGAGGGGAGGTTAGTTCACAACAGGGGGATGGGAACCAGTGCAGAGAGACAGAGGGGTGTAAAATGAGGGTAGAAGCAAAAAGTAGTAAGGTGAAAAGGACAAAAATCAAAAAGGGCCACTTTTCAACATAATTGTACAAGGGCTAAGAGTGTCGTAAAAGCGAGCCTGAAGGCTTTGTGTGTCAATGCAAGGAACATTCGTAACAAGGTGGATGAATTAAAAGTGCAGATTGTTATTAATGAATATGATATAGTTGGGATCACAGAGACATGGCTCCAGGGTGACCAAGGATGGGAGCTCAACATTCAGGGATATTCAATATTCAGGAGGGATAGCCATGAAAGAAAAGAAGGTGGGGTAGCATTGCTGGTTAGAGAGGAGATTAACGCAATAGAAAGGAAGGACATTAGCCTGGAGGATGTGGAATCAATATGGGTAGAACTGCATAACACTAAGGGGCAGAAAACGCTGGTGGGAGTTGTGTACAGGCCACCAAACAGTAGTAGTGAGGTTGGGATGGTATTAAACAGGAAATTAGAAATGCCTGCAATAAAGGAACAGCAGTTATAATGGGTGACTTCAATCTACATATAGATTGGGTGAACCAAATTGGTAAGGGTGCTGAGGAAGAGGATTTCTTGGAATGTATGCGGGATGGTTTTTTGAACCAACATATTGAGGAACCAACTATTGAGCAGGCTATTCTGGACTGGGTATTGAGCAATGAGGAAGGGTTAATTAGCAATCTTATCGAGAGAGGCCCCTTGGGTAAGAGTGACCATAATATGGTGGAATTCTTCATTAAGATGGAGAGTGACATAGTTAATTCAGAAACAAAGGTTCTGAACTTAAGGGTAACTTTGAAGGTATGAGACGTGAATTAGCTAAGATAGACTGGCAAATGACACTGAAAGGGTTGACGGTGGATATGCAAAGGCAAGTATTTAAAGATCGCATGGATGAACTACAACAATTATTCATCCCAGTTTGGCAAAAGAATAAATCAAGGAAGGTAGTGCACCTGTGGCTGATAAGGGAAATTAGGGATAGTATCAATTCCAAAGAAGAAGCATACAGATCAGCCAGAAAAAGTGGCTCACCTGAGGACTGGGAGAAATTCAGAGTCCAGCAGAGGAGGACAAAGGGCTTAATTAGGAAGGGGAAAAAAGATTTGAGAGAAAACTGGCAGGGAACATAAAAACTGACTGTAAAAGCTTTTATAGATATGTGAAAAGAAAAAGATTGGCTAAGACAAATGTAGGTCCCCTACAGACAGAAACAGGTAAATTGATTATGGGGAACAAGGACATGGCAGACCGATTGAATAACTACTTTGGTTCTGTCTTCACTAAGGAGGACATAAATAGTCTTCCGGAAATAGTAAGGGACAGAGGGCCCAGTGAGATGGAGGAACTGAGGGAAATAAATGTTAGTAGGGAAGTGGTGTTAGGTAAATTGAAGGGATTAAAGGCAAATAAACCCCCAGGGCCAGATGGTCTGCATCCCAGCGTGCTTAAGGAAGTAGCCCAAGAAATAGTGGATGCATTAGTGATAATTTTTCAAAACTCTTTAGATTCTGAACTAGTTCCTGAGAATTGGAGGGTGGCTAATGTAACCCCACATTTTAAAAAAGGAGGGAGAGAAACCGGGGAATTATAGACCGGTTAGCCTAACATCGGTGGTGGGGAAAATGCTAGAGTCAGTTATCAAAGATGTGATAACAGCACATTTGGAAAGCGGTGAAATCATCGGACAAAGACAGCATGGATTTGTGAAAGGAAAATCAGGTCTGACGAATCTCATAGAATTTTTTGAGGATGTAACTAGTGGAGTGGATAGGGGAGAACCAGTGGATGTGGATTTGGATATTTGGATTTTCAAAAGGCTTTTGACAAGGTCCCACACAGGAGATTAGTGTGCAAACTTAAAGCACACGGTATTGCGGGTAAGGTATTGATGTGGATAAAGAATTGGTTGGCAGACAGGAAGCAAAGAGTGGGAATAAACGGGACCTTTTCAGAATGGCAAGCAGTGACTAGTGGGGTAACGCAAGGCTCAGTCCTGGGACCCCAGTTGTTTACAATATATATTAATGACTTAGATGAGAGAATTAAATGCAGCATCTCCAATGCGGATGACACGAAGCTGGGCAGCAGTATTAGCTGTGAGGAGGATGCTAAGAGGAGGCAGGGTGACTTGGATAGGTTAGGTGAGTGGGCAAATTCATGGCAGATGCAATTTAATGTGGATAAATGTGAGGTTATCCACTTTGGTGGCAAAAACAGGAAAACAGATTATTATCCAAATGGTGGCCAATTAGGAAAAGGGGAGGTGCAATGAGACCTGGATGTCATTATACACCAGTCATTGAAAGTGGGCATGCAGGTACAGCAGGTGGTGAAAAAGGCGAATGGTATGCTGGTATTCATAGCAAGAGGATTCGAGTACAGGAGCAGGGAGGTACTACTGCAGTTGTACAAGGCCTTGGTGAGACCACACCTGGAATATTGTGTGCATTTTTGGTCCCCTAATCTGAGGAAAAACATCCTTGCCATAGAGGGAGTACAAAGAAGGTTCACCAGATTGATTCCTGGGATGGCAGGACGTTCATATGATGAAAGACTGGATGAACTAGGCTTATACTCGTTGGAATTTAGAAGATTGAGGGGGGATCTGATTGAAACGTATAAAATCCTAAAGGGATTGGACAGGCTAGATGCAGGAAGATTGTTCCCGATGTTGGAGAAGTCCAGAACGTGGGGTCACAGTTTGAGGATAAAGGGGAAGCCTTTTAGGACCGAGATTAGGAAAAACTTCTTCACACAGAGAGTGGTGAATCTGTGGAATTCTCTGCCACAGGAAACAGTTGAGGCCAGTTCATTGGCTATATTTAAGAGGGAGTTAGATATGGCCCTTGTGGCTAAAGAGATCAGGGGTATGGAGGGAAGGCTGGTACAGGGTTTTGAGTTGGATGATCAGCCACGATCATACTGAATGTCAGTGCAGGCTCGAAGGGCCGAATGGCCTACTCCTGCACCTATTTTCTATGTTTCTACATACAGACTGGACTAAAACTTAGTGCAGCCAATGCTAAGGCTCTGTGGGAAAAGATCACAGTATAGGTTCCTTCCATTTCTGCACACGGAGGGCCAGAGTTGAGTGGAGAAGCCCCTCGGACAATCGTTCACTTGTTCCATTTAATATCAGAGAATATATACAATATAACAATGAAAAGGGCAGATCACCCCCAGAGAGACACACGACTGGCATGGTGGTATATTTTTCTTTTTAAAAGTTTACACTACTGAATGTAATGATCATGAACGCATTAGTTTTCTTTTTCATTGTTTCTTTTGTATAAATTTTTGCTTTTATATAATTTAAAGAAAATCAAGTTTGATTTTGAAATAAAGTTTCCTTGCTTATCTACACTCAAATCAAAAACAAAAGTGACAGTAGCTGAGCCAAGAAGAAAAAGAGATTTCATCCTTCCATCTAATTCATTCAGTTCTCTTCATTAGCTAGAAAATAACTCAATTTCTATTTGACAGATCTCATTATCTTACATCCATCTGACTTGTCCCCTGATAAATACAAAAGCTGAAATAATTACTTAACATTTCTGCTATTTTGCTGTTGCAGTCTGTGATTTGATCCTGTCAATGTCTTAATAATCTTATTCCTAAACCATTGTTCCTTTATAATTATGTAATTATGTAGATGTAGAAAATTATATTCATGCTCCTCTGACTTTTCTACTACTCATTTTGTATTCTCTCTTATCACGCTCTCTCCTGCTCTAATTCTATGCCATCTTGTTCTTGTGTCTTTATTTACCCATAAGCTTTTGGTGTCCAGTTTGTTATTAAGTGGAACATATTTATCCTGAAAGATCTCCAAAGACAATGGTGCTGTACCATAGAGGTAGAAATGAGGACCCTGAACCTCACCTGGGACACAATAGAGATGATAGCCAAAGACACACAGAGACGGCAGACCCTCATTGCTGCCCTAAATGCCAAGGGCATAATGTGCAGTAAGTAAATAATACTTATCTTGGGCTGAATATGGTTATAAAGGTTTCTCTTTTAGTTTACCATCATTGTTTGTGTTATGTTATTATCAACTCTAATTTCTCAAGTTTTCACCCTCTTAAAGAGCATTGTCACATCTACTGTACATTCTTCTCAATTACCAATTTAAATTATTTACAATATAAACAATGTTGCCTTACTTGATTTTCGCATCTGCTCTAATTCATTGGCATTAGCAGATACTTGACCAGCCTCTCAAAGCATTTTTCTTATTATTGAGGTGAGTGCCACAGGACGCCAGTCGTTCAGACATGTTACCTGGGTCTTTTTTGGTACAAGTACAATGGTGGATAATTTGAAACAGGAGGGCACTCTGCACTGGGAGAGGGAGAGAGTAAAAATAACAGTAAACACACCTGCCAGTTGTGCTGCGCACATCCTGAGTACTTGCCCTGGGATGCTGTCTGGTCCCGCAGCCTTGCGACTGTCCACTCGTTGGAAACATCTGTATATCTCAGAGATGACCAGGTTGCAGGCTGCAGCGGCGGCTTTCCTCAGGGGCTCAGAGTTAGCAACATCCAACCGAGCATAAAAGCAATTCAGTTCATCTGGGAGAGAGTCCGTGATGTTGGCAGAACCGCACCGTTTGGCTTTGAAGTCTGCGATAGTATGCAGCCCTCGCCATAAATCACCTGTGCCATTCACTGTGAATTCTGACTCAACCTACTCCTTATATTGTTCTTTCGCAGCCTTGATAGCTGCATGTATTTTGCTCTTTGCCCTACTTAATGTGCATATCTGGTCAAAGAACACTGAGGCTGTCTACAAGAAGGGTCAGAGCCGTCTCTATTACCTGAGGAGACTGAGGTCCTTTAACATCTGCCGGACGATGCTGAGGATGTTCTACGAGTCTGTGGTGGCCAGTGCTATCATGTTTGCTGTTGTGTGCTGGGGCAGCAGGCTGAGGGTAGCAGACACCAACAGAATCAACAAGCTCATTCGTAAGGCCAGTGATGTTGTGGGGATGGAACTGGACTCTCTCACGGTGGTGTCTGAAAAGAGGATGCTGTCTAAGTTGCATGCCATCTTGGTCAATGTCTCCCATCCACTACATAATGTACTGGGTGGGCACAGCAGTACATTCAGCCAGAGACTCATTCCACCGAGATACAGCACAGAGTGTCATAGGAAGTCATTCCTGCCTGTGGCCATCAAACTTTACAACTCCTCCCTTGGAGGGTCAGACACCCTGAGCCAATAGGCTGGCCCTGGACTTATTTCATAATTTACTGGCATAATTTACATATTACTATTTAACTATTTATGGTTCTATTACTATTTATTATTTATGGTGCAACTGTAACGAAAACCAATTTCCCCCGGGATCAATAAAGTATGACTATGACTATCTCTTCTTTATTACATAACATAGGCTGTAGACTATATCTGTTAGTGTGGTCAATCTTAAATTGCTCTTAACTATCCTCATGCATTCCTTGAAATGAAATTGTTTTATTATTGTCACATGTACTGAAATATAGTGAAAACCTTGCCTTGCACAGTGTTCTTACAGATCAAATCATCACACAGTGCATGGAGGTAAAACAAGGTAAGCATATAAGAGAATGCAGAATAAAGTATAACAGCTACACATAAAGTGTAGTGCAAGTAAACAATAAGGTGCAAGATCATAATGAGGTAGACTGTGAGATCAAGGGGCCATCTTATCTTATAATAGAACCATTTAATAGACTTATAACAACAGGATAGATGCATCGAGCCCGGTGCTACGTGCTTTCAAACTTCTGTATCTTCTGCCCGATGGAAGAGGGTAGGAGAAATGTCTGAGGGGGATGGGGTCTTCGATTATGCTGTTAAAAATTTGAATCACACGGCTATGGTCACTTCTCTTTGTAGTTGTTAATGATTTCCCCCACCTTTTCCCCAAATATGCTACCTACTCTACATGATGAAAGAACATTTGTTTTTCCTCATTTACCATTCATCACAGTGCACATAACTACAGATAAATACTGAATATATACCTGGCAACCGGACAATGGAAAGTCATGAGTGAGGTTCAACAGCTGATTATTTCCAGTGGCAGCCACTGCTTCTTTACTCCAACAGCTCTAATTGAACATTTTCAGATTAAAGTGAGTATGAATAACAGAACAAGGTAATGCTATATAAAAACAGAAATATTCAACAGACAGCAACTGAACAGAGAAACACTATAGAGAGAAAAATAATGTTTAAGTTTCAGGTCAATGGCCACTAACTATCACCAATAAAAAATATTAAAAATAAAACAAGCTGGGGCTCCCTTGTGGCTATGTATGGAGTCCAACTCTGTTGTCAATTCCTCCTTGCCAGCCATGCTGTTCTCCAAGTCAGAGAGGCCTGGGACTTCAAAAAGCTTGAGTTTTGTTTTGAAAAATTCCGTCAGAATTCTAAATCAGATTAGGAGTGCTCTGAATTTACCAGAGACCTCTGTATAAACACCAATCTGTTTCAATCACTCCTTTCTACCCTCATGGTCAGATAAAACTTACCATGCTTGGAGGGAGAAGGGTCTAGTTTCTATTGAAGACCTGTACATAGAGGGACGGTTTGCAACATTTAGTCTGCTGAAAGAAAAATTTGAGCTGCCTCATTCACACTTTTTTCATTATTTGCAAATTAGACACTACGTTCAATCTAAGATTTGTAATTTTGAAATCCTTCCAGGGAAACATATGTTTTTTGATATTTTAAAGAACCCTCCTGACTCCAGGCATCTCGTTTCTAAGTTTGTATGTTTGTTTGATAATTGCACTGTAGCGTCTACTGTGAAGATTAGAGATGCCTGGAGAGAGGAGTTGGGCATTGAATTATCAGAAGCTGCCTGGATAAGTGTTTGTCTATGATACAGGCTTGCTCTGTTAACAGCAGGCACCAACTGATCCAGTTTAAAGTTGTCCACCGTCTCCATTACTCTAAACTTAAATTGCACAGGATTTACCCTTCTGTCTCGCCAAGGGACGGAAGCCACGTTGTCACACACCTTTTGGTTTTGCCCATTACTGACTGGATTTTGATCCAAAATATTCAACTGGTACTCAAAGGCCTATAAAAGATCCTTCCCGTTGGAAGCTGGTCTTGCTATATTTGGCTGCTCGCAATCTACTATTTGTTTCCCTGTAGCCCTACAACAGTCTCTGATGCTGGGGATGATTGTCACCAAAAGACTTATCTTGAGGGAATGGAAATCGCCTTCTCCCCCTTCCTTTCGGAGATGGATGGCTGATATGATCTCAGTCATACAGATGGAGAAACTTAGGTTCTTGAGAGCCAATTCAATTAAAACATTTTCGGCTATCTGGGATCCATTTCTTGCCTACCTGGACGAGGCCGGGGGCAGATGAACAATTTCCCCCCAGTTGATTTCTCACGGCCCTCGTTTAAGATTTAATATTTAGTATTTTTGAGCACTTTGTACAATAAGCATCCTTCTAATGTTATTCTTTCTACAAATGTTTTTCTCTCTACAAACACTGCCTGACCATTATTTTCTGCATCAATTTGAAATGTTCTACTTCTTTGATTTTCAGCATGTCTTTGTTTTTCCAGGACCTTGCAAGTAAATTTAATAGCTCTTTTTGCTGGTCATGAACTGCAGGGCTTTGTCGAGAAATTGGACCAAATAGTTTAGAACAGGGGTTCCCAAACTTTTTTATGCCATGGACCAATATCACTAAGCAATGGGTCCACTGGTCTACACTATGTACAGTGATTTAATCACAGTAGCAGTTCAGGTGTTAGAAAATGTCTCATCAAGATCCCTGATAGGGAACTCTAAATCAGTTCATGATCCTTATCTACAAATTCTTACTGAATCAAATATGCCTCTGCTGCTCCTGACAACATTTTCTTGGCTCAGACTTTAAGAGAGGCCATTTGGGTAAATTATACTTTCCCTGTCATTTACTCCAGCAAGATAAATCTCCACAGAATCCCAAGCATCATTCCAATCCCCACCATTGAGCACATCTTTAAGGAGTACTGCCACAAGAAAGCAGCATCTCATCTGGGACCCTTGCCATCCAGGCCACACTCTCAGACATCCCACCTCTCCCGGAAGTTCCAGGAGTCTCCCGCATATTAATAGTGGCTCCCTGATGCCTGCAAATTATATAAAATGTCCCGGAAATCAATTTTTTTGAGAGAGAGCGAGCGTGAGAGTGACCACGAGAGAGCCGGGGGGGGGGGAGAGAGAGAGGGAGGGGGGAGAGAGAGGGGGGGGAGAGAGAGGGGGGGGAGAGGGGGGGAGAGAGGGGGGGGAGGGAGGGGGGGGAGAGAGGGGGGGGAGAGAGGGTGGGGGAGAGAGGGGGGGAGAGAGGGGGGGAGAGAGGGGGGGGAGAGAGGGGGGGAGAGAGAGGGGGGGAGAGAGAGGGGGGGAGAGAGAGGGGGGGAGAGAGAGGGGGGGAGAGAGAGGGGGGAGAGAGAGGGGGGGAGAGAGAGGGGGGAGAGAGGGGGGGGAGAGAGAGGGGGGGAGAGAGAGGGGGGGAGAGAGAGGGGGGGAGAGAGAGGGGTGAGAGAGCACGCCATGGCAGAGTGTTCCAAAAAAAGAAGAAAATATAAAACGTACATCACCCCAGACTACACTAAAGTGTACCCCTGCCTAATAGGGGTCAAAAATAATGACAGTGTTGCTCGCTGCACTGTTTGCAACAGTGACTTTTCTATTGCCCATGGTGGGTTAAGACTGTAAAAGACATGTTGAGGTGAGTTTAACAGGTGTCATTCGTTCATTAGCATAGCTAACGTTATTTAAACTAGCTGGCTGGCTGCTAAGGAGCTACTCTATTGCAGACATCCCATCTCTCCCAGAGTCTCCCGCAAATTGATGGTGCTACCTCCCTGAAATGAGTTTATGCAGGGTGGGATGTCTGCACTCTCTTCTCGCTATTGCCAACAGGAAGGACGTTTAGGAGCCTGAGTTCACACACCAGCAGGTTCAGGAACAGCTATGAACCTTCAACCGTCAGGATCCTGACCCAGCATGGATAGCTTCACTCACTTCAACTCTGAACTGATTCCATTACCTATAGACTAACTTTCAACGACTCTACAACACATCTTCTCAATATTATTGCATTTGCAGTTTGTCTTCCTTTGCACACTGGCTGTCTGTCAGTCTTTGTGCGCCATTTTTCTTCAACTTGCTTATTTCTTTGTTCTACAAAGAATACCTGCAAGAAAATGAACCTCAAAGCAAAGACAAGATCTGGAGGAATGGCCAAAAGGAGCAGTGTTTAAGAGTTCATATTTAGCCCAAAGTTATGGCAACACTAGTTTTCGTAATACAGTCATACTTACTATTTATATATTAGAGTGTAAATACTTTAACTTTATTGTTTATTTGTTGGTAAAACGACAAAATTAAAAGTGCAAGAATGATTTTCTTCATTGAAGACTGACAAACCCCTTGCAGAGAACTGCGGAATTGAACCTAGGATTGCTGGCACTGTAATAGGGTTACACTACCCTCTGCAGCTTCTTGCTTTCCTGTGTATTCAAACTGCTGCACCAGACCATGTGGAATTACTAGACTCCTGCTGCTATTTTTTTAATATCCTGATATTCACAATCTGTAGGAACACACAACTACAATGTGGGCGATCAACAAACCTTGCACGTAGTGAGAATTTGATCTAAGAGTCAACATCCTCAACAATCCTTGCCACCTCTAAGGCCTGGAAACTGCATCAGATCTTTGTAAACTTTTGCCAGAACTCCAAACATTGCTGAAACAGAGTGCGACATTTTACACTCTGTGGCAGTAAACGTGTGTTAAATAAATGCACTACACTGTGTGTACTGCTCACAGGGATTACTTTCACTTGCTTCTGAAAAAGCTACTTTACCAACAGTCAAATAGTTTATCTGTTTTTCCTAATATGTTTATTTAAACTACATTTTGTCACCAGACCTACCTTTGAGTTATTCTTGTACACAGAGTGCCACTGATTCTTCTCATCATAGTAAAATAGCAAATTTACTTCATGTTTTCCCTTCAGAAATAATTTTAATACATAATAGAAATGTTAAATTTTTATATTTCAAATATTTTACAATACTTTATTATATAACAGACTGCATGATATCCTACAAACATGATCTACTGCAAATTTGATTTTTCATAATTAAATTCCTTATCATTGTTACACAGAGCTGTAAAGCACCTCCTAGTGGTGAATCCTGAACAGTACAGGCAGTCATTGGAGTGAACTAGTTTAACTGTTGTCATTCTTAGTGAACTGGTATGTGAACGGCAATTTTAAATAAGTTCATTTTGGATATCATCAATCATTTGATTTTTTTTAATATTGCTAAAATAAAACCACTCTCACTGCTTTAGTGTGTCTGGTGTTTTACAGAAGCCCTTTCTAAATTTAGGTTTATCAATCATCACAATTTCTACCTGCAGTGGAAATCAAATGCTACCGTGGAATAGTGGAAGAAAATCTAAGAATTGCAATCACTTACACTAAATACAATTTTTTTTGGTACATTCATTCTCTAAACAGTTCTCTTCTAAAGTAAATGGTTGGTCAGTATTAAAAAGACAAAAACTGAGCATGAACCAAACTAAACACATCGCAATTTGTGGGGGAGGAGGTGGGAATTTCAACTTAACACTTGGAATTGGCTGCATGGTTGATTAGCTTTCTACCCATCTCAAGTCAATGGAGACTATCACTGAGCAGTGAGTAAAACCAGTGATCTGCCTGATCTTACACAATCCAGCTGCTTGAAAGTTATTGTTTTAGAAACTATATTAAGATTCAGGAAATCCGTACAGGTTGAGCACCCCTTAACCAAAATTCCAAAATCCGTTATTTTTAAGCTTGACATGATGTCACAAATGGAAAATTCCACAAGGCACTGGGAAGCTTCCAGGGCAATGTGCAAGTCTCTGTACGCAAGGCAGTTCAGAGAAGTGACTTCACATATATAATCAACAAAAGTAAGTGAACAATATAAAAACACTGCTTAAAGTGAAAAATGAAGGTCTCAATCGTGACTTGAAAGAGTGAATTTGTCAACGTTGGAGTGAACATATGGCGCTTAATAGATGCTGATCAAGAAACAAGCAAAGACCTATCGCAACAAACTGAAAATTGAACTGAATTGGGGATATTCAGCAGGTGAATTGCAGAAATTTAAGAAAAGACACTGAATTAAATTTTTTAAGATTTAAAAAAAATTTTAAAGGTAAAGCATCTGCTGGTCAGGAAGCATCAGAGACATTCATTGGTAAGTTTACAAAGATCGTCGCTGATGAAATTAACACCAGAACAAGTCTGCAAAGCTGATTGTTTTATACCTTACATAAAACCTAAAAGAGTAAACTACAAACAACAGGAATTCTGCAGATGCTGGAAATTCAAGCAACACACATAAAAGTTGCTGGTGAACACAGCAGGCCAGGCAGCATCTCTAGGAAGAGGTGCAGTCGACGTTTCAGGTCGAGACCCTTCGTCAGGACACTACAAATAAACTACAGTAATCTACAAATACAGTGTACTGTAACCTTTTAATCAAAACACTGCATTGTAGGAGGAGACAAAGCCTGCCATTGTTTGTTTAATGTTCAACAGCTGATTCAGGTATTCTCCCAATGCTGCTGTGCTGTTTTTGTTACCCTGCACACATTATAGTTTCATTATGTTAATGGTATGGAATAATTTTTACTGCTGAATAGAATTGAATCGACTTTATTTTTTACATCCTTCACATACATGAGTAAGAATCTTTACGTCTGAATGTGCAATGTGCAAATTGTAGTAATTTGTAATAATTAGTATGTACAGTAAAATATACAGCAGAACAGTCAATATAGCTTAGAAATACAAATGTATCAGCGTAAATTAATCACTCTGATAGCCCGTGGGAAGAAGCTGTCCCGGAGTAGAAGCTGTTAAGCACATATGTGTGATGAACAAGTATGAGATAAAGACTTCTTACCAGCAGCACATAAATTCAGAATCCGAAATGATGGTGATCCCAAACTATCTCATTATATATTCCAAAATCTGAAACACGACCAGCCCCAAGCATTTTGGAAAAGGTGTACTCAACCTGTACCAACTGCGTACTGATAGGTTTCAGACAATGCAGTTAATGGCCCTTTGGAACAGTAAGCAAGCATACCACAGGGTGACATGGAAGTGATTTTCACAGATGGAGATACAAAAAAGCAGAAACAAGAGAAAATCTGCAGATGCTGGAAATCCAGATGTCTCGGCCTGAAATTTTGACTGTACTTTTTTTCCATAGATGCTGCCTGGCCTGCTGAGTTCCTCCATACAAAAAAGCAGACAGCTCAGGCAAGTAAAAGTTTAATTCATTAAAATCACTCCTAAGCAAACTCTAATATTTAGTTGTACTGGACTGAACATTAAATTAGTCAAAAATTACAAAGGTATACACAGAAATAAAAAAAGTAAACCTCTTGTAAGTTACTTCATGCACTGTTGGGCCAACTAACCAGTTGGTTCATTACTGGATCTGTTAGTCAATCAGTTCACTGGTATACTTCAGGATTTCCTGTCTTTCTCACAAATATCAAAACTTTAGGATGTTTTAATTTAGCACTTACCTTGGGGTAACAAACAGCCAGCGGGATTAACTAAGCAGGTCATGCAGCATCTGCGAGGGGAAAGGTATAGTCAATGTTTCCGGTCAGAACCCTGCTTAGGACACGAAACGTTGACAATTTCTTTCCCCACAGATGCTGCTCGACATGCTGAGTTCCTCCAGCACATTGTTTGTTGCTCCAGATACTGGCATCGGCAGTCTCTTGGTGCCTCCACTTACCATGGGATATCTTATATAGTAACTGATCTGCCCATTTTCAGGTAGGAAACAAAATTTGGTCAAGAAAACCCAATTCTGAAACAAAAATGAAACAATTTCATTAGTAACAAAACAGAAAATTGCTTAAAAGGAATACTGCAAAAATCCCATGCAAGCTCTGAAATAATTAAAATTAAAAGACAAATTAATTTGCCAGTATGTGCATTCTTGCTTAACCAAGTACACTTATATTCAAGATACAAATGAAAGATAAAAAGCTTAAAGATTGACTTTATTTGACTAGATATAATTCCACAATTCATCTGATTCTTTTATTTTGTTCATCACAGAAATACACAGTAAAACTCCAATAATGTAACATGATCAGGACTTTATTGGGCCAAACTGGCAGATTATTCACTTTTTTTTAAAAAAAAAGCATTTTACATAATGTGATAATTAATTTTTCTAGAGAACCAGGTGAATTGAAAAGGAATATGAAATCTAGGGCTCCAGCAAGTGGTAAGCAAGTATAGGAACTGGGACCCTAGTGTGCTAGAGGGAGAGTGGGAACCAGAGCGCCAGTGAGTGAAACGTTACCTGGTTCAGCATCTGGCTCACCACAATTTCCAATTGCTAGATCGTAGGTTATCAGACTTTTACTATATATAGATTGTGAATTAAAACTTGACTGAAATAAAAACTTCTTCTGTGTACCACTGGCATTGTACAATGTAATCTTTGTTGGCTTCATATAGGTAGGCCTTCATGCAAGTTCATCTCTCCTTTCTGTAGATTTCATATTTTTATTTCTCCCCATTAGTTTTTACACTTTTACATCTACCGCTTTGCTTCTGACCCATTTCCCACCTTTGTTTCTACACACCTCAACTCCAACGCAAAGTATAACTCTTCTCTCAAGTAGCATTACTAGAAATGACCTTCAGAAGAGTTCAATTACCATCTAAAGTCTACAGAAAGAGATGAATAAAGACAAGCAGTCTTTATTTATGTGTAGTTTTTTCTCATAAATCCTGTTATATTTCTTTATTTTCTTGTAAATGCATGCAAGAAAATTATTCTCAGAGTAGTATATCATGACATATATGTACTTTGATAATAAATTTACTGTGACTTTGAGATACATGTAAGGGGAAGGAGATAAACACAAGGTGGGAAAGGAGATTAGAAGGTGATGCCCATTCGGTGAAGTGAAGAAAATGTGCAGAACACAGACGTGTAGGAATAAATGTCTCTTTCTGCGGTGGTATAAATAACTTTAAAGCCTGTCTTTGGAATTTGTACTATATGTATACATATTTTGATAGTAAATTTACTTTGAACTTTTAAGTCTTATTACAGATGTGACCGGAACACTCCTTAGCTCCTACTTGTTACAGAAGTAGGAGGGAATCTATCAAGATTCCTAAAACAAATATGGTCCAAGTTCCAAATGACTTCTAGGTGGCCTTATCAAACAGCTGACAATATCAAGTGACTTTAAGAGCAAGCATCTGGCAAAATCTCCTCAAAAAACCTGAAGACCCTTGAAGTGATGTGTGTCAGGACAGGAGGTAAGGTGAAATCTTTCAACTGACTACTGCACTTAAAATAAATAAAATGCAAAAGCATATCAAAGCAAATTATCCAATGATGATATATCTCAAAGACTCAAATCAGTACATAAAGAGACGATGGACATCCCCTGGTTAACAACCCTAAAAAAACTAATTAAAATGGCATCCTTTTTAAAAGGGCTGCAACTAAAAATAGTTACCACTGAAAACAATGTTCTGCTTAAGATGCATGAGGCTCCATTAATGTTCTGGCTACTCACAAGTAGAAGTCGCATCATTCCACAATTGTTGACAATAATTTAATTAAAAACAGATATTCCCACTAATTTATCAGTTTTTCCATGTGACAGACATAGAACTGCAGAAACAAGACATGACTGTCAAACATTCACAGGATAAGCAATCAGTTAGAAGACTTCAGTTGGTGAGTAAACGAGAACTCTGTCTTCCCAGTAAATGGTAACATTCACATTGGATGGTTTCAGAATGACTGGCATTATCCAGCACTGACCTCAAAAAATTAAAGATCAGCTTTACTTGTCACGTGTACATCAAAACATACGGTGAAATGTGTAACATAGAAGCATACAGCACAATACAGGCCCTTCGGCCCACAAAGCTGTGCCAAACATGTCCCTACCTTAGAACTACCTAGGCTTTAAAAATAGCCCTCCATTTTCCTAAGCTCCACATAGCCATCCAGGAATCTCTTAAAATACCTATCGTTTCCGCCTCCACCACCGCCATCGGCAGCCCATTCCATGCACTCACCACTCTCTGCGTAAAAAACTTACCCCTGACATCTCCTCTATACCTACTTCCAAGCACCTTAAAACTGTGCCCTCGCGTGCTAGCCATTTCAGCCCTGGGGAAAAGCCTCTAACTATCCACACGATCAATGCCTGTATCAAATCAAATCAGAGAGGGTTGTGCTGGGCAGCCCACAAAAGTTGCCACTTCTGGCGTCAACATAGCATCCTCACAACTCACAAACCCTAAATGTACATCTTTGGAATGTGGGAGGAAACTGGAGCAGCCAGAGGAAACCCATGTGGCCACAAGAAGAACGCACAAGCTCCTTACAAGCAGTTACTGAACCCTGGTCGGTAATCGCTGGTGCTACAATTGCATTATGCTAACCTCTATTCTATTGTGTCACCCTCATATTACAACAACTCTTGTATTCCACACTTTGCAGACCAAATATTCAATTTCCATATTTCTTTACAACATAGGAAGCCACAGAGTCAATGCCAGCTCATTGACAGTCCATGTGATTGATCCTTCCCACATTCCTAGTGATGCTGCCACCACACTATGATGGGGACAATTTACAGTGGTTAAACCTGCATGTTCTTTTTAGGATGTGGGAGAAAACCTGGGTGCTCAGAGGAAATACACAGTCACAGGAAGAACATGAAAATCAGACAGAGGCCAGAATGGAACCCAGGTTGTTGGAGCTGAGTGTACTGTAGTCCACTAAAATGTAATACTACTTCTCCCAAGCAACACACACACAAAATGCTGAAGGAACTCAGCAGGCCAGGCACTATCCATGTTAAAGGATAAACAGTCGATGTTTCTGGCCAAGACACTTGATTAGGACTGGAAAGGAAGAAGTCCGAGTAAGAAGGTGAGGGGGGAGGGGAGGAAGTACAAAAACGTAGGTGATTAATGAACTGGGAGAGGGAGAGGGGGTGAAGTAAAGAGCTGGGAAGTTGATAAAGTGCTGCAGAAGGGGGACTCTGATAGGAGAGGGAAGAAGACCATGAAAGAAAGGGAAGGGGGAGGAGCACCAGAGGGAAATGATGGGCAGGTGAGAGAGGGAAATGGGAATGGGGAATGATGAAGAGGGGGCAATTTTCGGAAGTTTGAGAAATTGATATTCATGCCATCAGGCTGGAGGCTACCCAGAAGGAAAACAAGGTGTTGCTCACCCAACTGGAGTGTGACCTCATCGTGGCAGTTAGAGGAGGACATGGACTGACATGTCAGAATGGAATGAAAAGTAGAAGCGAAATGGTGGCCACCGGGAAGTCCCACTTTTTCTGCCAGACTAAGCATAGGTGCTCAGTAAAGTGGCCTCCCAATCTACATTGGGTCTCACCAAACTAAAGAATGCCACGCTGGATACATTAGATGACCCCAACAGACTCACAAGTGAAGTGTTGCCTCACCTAGATGACGTGTAGGGGCAGGTGTGGCACTTGTTCTGTTTACAAGGATAAGTACCAGGAGGGAGGTCAGTGGGGAGGGACAAGTGGGCAAGGGGATCGCGTAGGGAGCAATCCCTGAGGAAAGCGGAAAGTGGGAAGGAGGGAACCATCTTCTTGGTGATGTGATCCCGTTGGAGATGGCGGAAGTTATGGAGAATTATGTGCTGGACAAGGTAACTAGTGGGGTGGTAGGTGAGGAAAAGAGGAACCTCATGAGAGGAACTACTACTCCCAATGGCTTGTGAGCTGTTCTGGTTGTCTCACTCTATGAACAATGTCATTAAGAACAATGATACAACAAAGGTTCATAAGGATGTTCCAGACAGGATAGCATGAGTTACAAGGAGAGACTGCATAGGATTGAGCTTTTCCTCCTGGAGCTTAGAAGGCTGAGGGCTGACCTCACAGAGGGATATATAGTCACGACTTTTTCCCAGGGCAGTGGAGTTTAAAACTACTGATTGAACCCCACCGCCCCTTTACTTTATCGCCCCCTTAGAAACTCCCACTGCCCCCCGGGGGTGGGGGGTGCGATATCACACACTTTGTGAACCATCGTCTAAGAGAACAGTGGGTTAGTAAGAGACGAAGTGATCACGTGGTCATCATATTCAATTATGAGACACTGAGAATCAAATACTGAACTAATTCGTTTCTTAAATTAATTCCTCAGCTGCCCCCTTGCTACTCAGCTCCCCCCACACTGCCTCCGGGGGAGGGGTGGTGATATTGCTCACTTTGGGAACCGCTGGTTGAGAGGGATATTGTTCAAATGCAGCCAGATGGGTCTAACTCGAAAAGGAAACTTGGTCGGTATGGACATGGCAGGCTCTAGGGCCTGTTTCCCACGCTGTGTAACTTGCTCTTCAAAACTCAGTCAACATGAAAAGAAATCTAACTGAGAGTAATACATGGAGTGAGTTAACGCCCTCCTTTAAGGGGAAGTACACCTAATGTCTGCTACCCTTGAGCTGTCAATGAAACAGCCGTATACAGGGCCTAGAAGTATTTCCCGCCCCCCCCCCGGATGTTTTCACCTTTATTGTTTTACAACATTGAATCACAGGGATTTAATTTGGCTTCTTTAAAAAAAAACAATGACCAACAGGAAAGACTCTTCTGTGTCAAATTGAAAACAGGTCTCTACAAAGTGATCTAAATTAAATACAAATATAAAACACAAAATAATTGATTGCATAGGATCTTCACCTCCTTTAATATGACACACAAATCATCACTGGTGCAGCCAATTGGTTTTAGAAGTCACATCATTAGTTAAAAGGAGATCACCATGTGCAGTCAAGGTGTTTCAATTGAATGCAGTAAAAAATACACCTGTATCTGGAAGGTCTAACTGCTGGTGAGTCAGTATCCTCGCAAAAGCTACACCATAAAGACAAAAGAACACTCCAAGCAACTCCAAAAAAGGTTATTGAAAAGCACAAGTCAGGAGATGGACACAAGAAAATTTCCAAGTCACTGACTATCCCTTGGAGTACAGTTAAGTCAATCATCTAGAAATGGAAAGAATATGGCACAGATGTAAATCTGCCTACCGCAGGTTGTCCTCAAAAACTTAACGACTGTTCAAGAAAGGGACTAGTGAGGGGAGCCAACAAGAGACCTATGACAACTCTGGAGGAGTTACAAGCTTCAGTGGGCTGAGTTAGCAGAAACAGTGCATACAACAACTGTTGCCCTGCTGCTTCATCTGTTGCAGCTTTATGGGAGAGTGGCAAAGAGAAAGCCACTGTTCAAAAAGCTCACGTGAAATCTCAGCCAGAGTTTGCCAGAAGACATGTGGGAGACTCTAAAGTCAGCTGGACGAAGGTTCTATGGACTGATGAAACCAACATTGAGCTTTTTGGCCATCAGACTAAATGCTTTGCTTGGAATAACCCAAACACCGCACATCATCAAAAACACACCATTCCTACCATAAAGCATAGTGTTGGCTGTGGGGATGCTTCACTACAAGTAGGCCCTGAATGGCTTGTGAAGGTAGAAGCTAAAAAGAATGCAGCAAAATATAGGGAAATCCTGGAGGGAAACCTGATGCAGTCTGTAAGAGAACTGTGAATTGGGAGAAGATTTGTTTTCCAGCCAGACAATGACCTCAAGCATAAAGCCAATGCTATACAGGGATGTCTTAAAAACAACAGTTATTGTCCTGGAGTGGCCAAGTCAGAGTCCAGGCTTCAATCCAATTGAGAATTTCTGGCTGGATTTGCAAAAGGGCCATTCATTCACAATCCCCATGCAATCTGAGATTGAGCAGTTTTGTAAAGAAATATGGGGAAAAAATTAGTGTCCAGATGTGCAAAGCTGATAAGTGACCTATCCACACAGACTCAAAGCTGTAATTGCTGCCAAAGATGCATCTACTAAATACTGACTCGAGGGGGATGAGTAATTACGCAATAAATTATTTTGTGTTTAATAATTATAATAAATTTAGACCAATTTGTAGAAATTTGTTTTCACTTTGACACGAGTCTTTTTTGTTGATCAGTGTCAAAAAAGCCAAATCAAATCCACTGTGATTCAATGTTGTAAAATAATAAAACATAACTTCCCAAGTGGGTAAATACTTTTTATTGGCACTGTAGGTAGAAATGATTATTCTGCTCCTATATTGTAAGGTCTTATACCATTTACTATGAAGGTGCAGGTACCCTTGCTGTTTGTTTTAAATCTTCGTGGTATTCGGCAGGAATCTGTTCTGGGGCCTCTGCTGTTTGTGATGTGTATAAATAACTTGGAGAAAATGTAGATGGGTGGGTTAGTAAATTTGCAGATGAGAGAGTAGATGACTGGCAAAGAATACAGTATGATATAGAGCAATGAGCAGTTGGAACTTAACCCAGATAAATGTGAGGTGTTGCACCTTGGTAGGGCAAATGCAAGGAGATAGTACACTGTTAAGGGCAAGATCCTTAACAGTATTGCTGAGCAGAGAAATCTTGGGATCCAAGTTCACAGCTCCTTGACAGCGGTCACACAGGTCGATAAGGTGGTTAAGAATACTTATGGAATGTTTGCTTTTATTAGTTGAGGCACTGAGTTCAAAAGTCAAAAGGTTATATTGCAGCTTTATAAAACTCTGGTTAGGCCACATCTGGAGTATTGCGTAGTTCAGTGTGCCCCACTATAGGAAGGTTTTGGAGAGGGCAGAAAAGGTTCTCTAGGATGCTGCCTGATTTAGAGGGCATGTGCTATCGTGAGAGGCTGGTTTGTTTTCTCTAGAGTGCCAGAGGCTGAGGGGAGATCTGATAGATATTCATAAGATTATGAGAGGCATGGATGGAGTAGACAGAGTATCTGTCTCTCAGGGTTGAAATGTCTGATACCAGAGAGCACACATTGAAGGTTCGAGCAGGATGTGAGGGATAAGTTTTTTTACTTAGAGTCGTGGATGCCTGGAATGCACAGCCTGGTATGGTGGTATTATGCAATTAGTGGCTTTTTGAGAAACACTTGGATAGTTACATGAATGTAAGGAAATGGAGGGATATGGACATTTTAGGTAGGAGGGATTAGTGTTTGGGTGTTTTTGATTTGCTTTTTAGATGGTTCGAAACAGCATTGTGGGCCGAATGGTGTGTTCCTGTGCTGTACTTATATTATGTGCATGTGGGAGGTATGATTAGTAAACTCACAAATGACAAAATTGGAAACACTGTTGATAGGAGGTATTCTGAGACTCTAGGGCAATACTGACCAGTTGGTAAGATGGCAAAGTAATGACAGAATTTAAACCGATAAATGAGGATACCGTCAGACAGCCATAAGACCATAAGATATAGGAGCAGAATTAGGCCAATTGTCACATTGAGTCTGCTTTACCATTATGACTAATCAATTTCCTTTTCAGATCCAATCTCCTGCCTTCTGCCCACAGCCCTTCATGTCCTAACTAATCAAGAATTTATCAGCCTCTACCTTAAATATACCAAATGACTTGGCCTCCACAACAGCCTGTGGCAATGAATTCCACAGATTCATCACTCTCTGGCTAAAGAAATTCCTCATCTCCATTCTAAACTGACATCCCTCTGTTCTGAGGCCGAGTCCTCTGGGCTTAGACTCCCCACACAAGAAACATCCTCTTCACATCCACTCTATCGAGGCCTTTCAACATTCGATATGTTTGAATAAGATCGCCCTTGTTCTTCTGAATTCCAGTGAGTACAGGCACTTTCAGAACCTTCAAAAGCTTCTCATATGATAAGCCTTTCAATCCTAAAATCATTTTTGTGAACCTCCTTTGAATCCTCTCCAATATCAGCATATCCTTTCTTGGATAAGGGTCTCAAAACTCCAGTGAGATCTTACCAATGTCTGAAAAAGCCTCAACTTTGCATTCTTGCTTTCATATTCTAGTCCTCTCGAAATGAATGTTAACATTGCATCTGCCTTCCTCGCCATCAAGTCAACGTGCAAATTAACCTTTAGGGAATCCTGCACAAGGACTCTCAAGTCCCTTTACCCCTTAGATTATTGAAATTTCCCTCCATTTAGAAAATAGTCTGCATTTTTATTTCATCTCCCAAAGTGCATAACTATACACTTCCTGACACTATTCCATCTGCCACTCCTTTGTTCATTCTCCTAATTCTCCTAAATCCTTCTGCAACCTGTTTCCTCAACACTATCTGCTCCTACATTGATCTTCGTATTGACCACAAACTTGGCCACAAAGCATCAATTCTGTCGTCCAGATTACTGACATGTAAAAAGCAGTCCCAAACAGACCCCTGTGGAACACCACTAGTCTCCGGCAGCCAACCAGAAAAGGCTCCTTTTATTCCCAGTCTTTCCCTCTGCCAATCAGCCAAAGCTCTATCCATACTAGTATCTTCCCTGTAATCCCATGGACTCTTAACTTGTTTAGCAGCCTCACGTGTGGCACCTTGTCAAAGGCCTTCTGATAATCCAAGTGCACAACATCCACCAATTCCTCTTTGCTTGTTATTTCTTCAAAGAATTTCAACCGATTTGCCAAGCAAGATTTTCCCTTGAGGAAATCATGCTGACTACAGCCTGATTTATGTGCCTCCAAGTACCCCAAGACAACATAACCTAAAACCACATCGTTAACAATTAATTCCAACATCTTTCCAACCACTGAGGTCACACTTACTGGCCTATAATTTCATTTCTTCTGCCTCTCTCCCTTCTTGAATAGCGGAGTGATATTTGCAATTTTCCAGTCCTCTAGTATCATGCAAGAATCTAGTGATTCTTGAAAGATCATTACTAATGCCTTCACAATCTCTTCAGCCACATCTTTCAGATCCCTGGGATGTAGACCACCTGGTCCAGGTGACTTATCTACCTTCAGACCTTTGTTTCCCAAGCATATTCTCCCTAGCAATGGCAACTTCACTCACTTCTGCCCCTTGATGCTCTCCAATGACCGGCATACTGCTGGTATCTTCAACAGTGAACTATCATGCAAAATACTTATTCAGTTTATCCACCATTTCCATTCTCCCATAACATCTCCAGCATCATTTTCCAGCGGTCCGATTATCTAATCTTACCTCTATTTTGCCCTCTATATCTGAAGAAACTTTTGGTATCATTTTTAATAGTATGGGCTAGCTTAACTTCATATTCTATCTTTTCCCTTTTTATAACTTTTAGTTGCCTTCTGTTAGTTCTTAAAAGCTTCCTAATTTCCCACAAATTTTTGCTCTATTATATGCCTTCTCTTTGGCTTTTATGTTGGCTTTGACTTCCCTTGTCAGGTATGGTTGTGTCATCCTGCCATTAGAATACTTATCCATCTTTGGGATGTTTCTATCCTGCGCCTTCCAAATTGCTCTCAGAAACTCCAGCCATTGCTGCTCTGCCATCATCCCTGCTAGTGTCCCTCCTTCCAATCAACTTTGGCCAGCTCCTCTCAAGACTCTGTAATTCCCTTTACTCTATACTGATACATTTGACTTTAGCTTCTCCCCCTCAAACTGCAGGGTGAATTTTATCATATTATTTCTCCCCTAATGGTTCCTCTACGTCAAGTTCTCTAACCAATTCCGGTTCATTGTACAGCACCCAATCCAGAACAGCTGGACTCAACCACGAGCTACTCTAAAAAGCCATCTTGTCAGCATTCTACAAATTCCTTCTCTTGGGATCCAAGACCAATCTGATTATCCCAATCTACCTGCAAAGTGAAATCCCCCATGACTATTGTACCATTGTCCTTTTTACATGCATTTTCTATCTCCCATAGTAAGCTGTAGTCTACATCTTTGCTACTGTTTAGAGCTCTGTATATAACTCCCATCAGGGTCTTTTTACTCTTGCAGTTTCTTAGCTCTACCCACAACGATTCAACACCTTCCTATGTCACCTATATCACTTTTTTCTAATTATTTGATTTCATGTTTTTACCAACAAAGCCACCCCACCCCCTCAGCCTCCCTGCCTGTCCTTTCGATACAATGTATATCCTTGGGTGCTAAGCTCCCAGCTATAATCTTCCATCAGTCACGCGTAAGTGATGCCCACAATGTCATATATGCCGACCTCTAACTGTGCCTTAAGTTCATCTATCTTATTCCATATACTGTGCATTCAAATATAACACCTTCTCTTACTAGCCCTTCTTTCAGTTAGTCCTTACCAAGCGTCTCAGCCCAAAACATCGACTGTACTTCTTCCTAGAGATGCTGCCTAGCCTGCTGCGTTCACCAGCAACTTTTGTGTTGCTTGAGTCCTCTTTTTGTCACCATTTTTGATTTTCTCCTCTTTTTACATCGCAACTCATCTTATTGACTGCAATTTTGCCCTATCATCAGCTTGACCTATCAGCTAGCAGTCTCACTACACACTGCCTCTGTTTGTAAACCAACTGCCTTACCCTCAGGCTATCATTCCAGTTCCTAAACCCTGTCAAATTAGTTTAAACCCTCCTAAATAGCACTAGCAAACCCGCCTCAAGGATATTGGTTCCCCTCAGGTTCAGGTATAACCCATCCTTTTTGTACAGGCCGTACCTTCCCCAGAAGAGATACCTAGGATTCAGAAGCCTCACCACTGCCCCCCTGCACCAGTTTCTCAGCCACGCATTTATCTGCTATTCTTACCCTTACTGGTGCATGGCACAGGCAACATCCAGAGATTTCTACCCTGGAGGTCCTGCTTTCAACTTTCTAGCCTAACTTCCTAAACTTTCTCTTCAGGACCTCCTTGCCTTTCCTACCTCCATTGTTGTTGTCATCATGTACCAAGGTTTATGGTTGCTCACTCTCCCCCTTTAGAATGCCATGAACACGATCCGAGATATCCCTGACCTCGGCACCTGGGAGGTAACATACCATCCTCATGCCTCTATCGTGTTCATGGAATTTCATCTCTATTCTTCTAATTATGGAATCTCCTATTACCACTGCAGTCCCTTTCTCAGCTACAATGCAAGATTCAGTACCACAGATCTGGTCACTGCAGCTCCCCCAAGTAGGTCGTCCCCCTCAACAGTACCCAAAATGATATACTGATTATTAATGGGGATGGCCACACAGGTACTCTTGTATGGCCATCCTTTCCCCTTTCTTCTCCTGACTGTCAGCCAGTTACCTGTCTCCTGCAACCTAGGGGTGACTACCTCCCTGTAACTCATATCTCTTCCACAGTCTCCCATATGAGCCAAAAGTCATCAATTTGCAGTTCCAAGTCCTTAACATTTTCTCAGAGGAGCTGATGCTCCAAGCACCTGCTGCAAACGTGGTTATCATGGAGGCTGGAGGTCTCCCAGAATTCCCACATCTCTCACAAAGAACACAACACTGCCCTTGGAGTCACTCTCACTGCACTAACTGTGCCCTAACAGATGAGGAATAAAGACAAAGAAACTTACCAAATACTTACCTCGCCCAAGTCTGATGAGCCACAGCTTCCCCACTCTTAACACTGGCCCACTCCAACAATGGCTGTTCCACTTGCCCCTGCCTTATTTTTATTTGCCTTTGCTAATGAAACCTGCTCGCTGACTGGGTGCAGTTGAAACTCTGAAAACTGCTGCAAAGTGCTGCTTTTTAATTCTTCAATCACAGACCTGTGTGAAGTCGCTGAATCTTCTTGCATTCCCATTCACCGATTGGGGAGAATTCAAACTCAGATGGCATCAAATAAACTAATATGTTAAGTCATACAGAATGAAAAGTAAGGCCGAGGAACTGAAAGTCTTTGGTGTGAAGTCCAAATATCCATGAAGGTGACAATAGAGGTGTAGATAAGGTGGTGGAGGGGGCATAGAGACCAGTGAATGTTAGGGCAGGGAAGATATGGCACTAACGTAAGCATTAGTCAGGTCACAGCTGCAGTATTGTACATAGTTGACTATAGAAAGAATGTGATTCCAGAGGAGTGTGTGGAGATTTACCAGTTTTTTATCCACAATGAAGCATTTCAACTTGGGGGAAGAATATAGTCGTTACTACAGTCTGTAGTCCCCACCTGCCTTAAGTCGCCACAATAATACCCATACCAAAGAAAAGTACAGTGAACTGCCTTAATGACTATCGTCCAGTTGCTCTAACTCCTATCATCATGAAATGTTTTGAGAGACTCATACTGTCTTATATTAAGTCTGCCATACCTGCTGACCTTGATAAATACCAGTTTGCGTATTGTGCAAACAGATCGACAGAGGATGCAGTCATCACAGCTCTTCACACAGCCCTTACAAACCTGGATCAGGATAACACCTATGTAAGAATGCTGTTTGTGGACTACAGCCCAGCTTTTAATACAGTCATCCCCTACAAACTGGTGCAGAAATTGAGGAACCTGGGCCTTGGCAGTTCACTGTGCTCATGGATACTGGATTTTCTGAGTAACAGACCCCAAAGTGTCAGGATGGGAGAACACACATCATCTACTCTCATCCTGAACACCGGTACACCACAGGGGTGTGCTCTCAGCCCCATCCTCTATTCTCTTTTCACCCATGACTGCTCTACCATTCACTCCACCAACACCATTGTCAAATTTGCTGACGATACCACCCTAATAGGTATCATATCAGACTGTGATGAGACAGCCTATAGGGAGGAGGTACAGCATTTGACAGAATGGTGTTGTCATAATAACCTGGACTTGAACATCACAAAAACCAAGGAGCTGATAGTAGACTTCAGGAAATCAAAGCCCGTCGAGCACTCTGCTCTGCACATATACAGGAAAGAGGTGGAGAGAGTAGAGTGTTTCAAGTTCCTTGGCGTCCACATCTCGGCTGACCTCACCTGGATTGCCCATATCTCTTATCAGGTGGGGAAGGCCCAAGAGAGGCTCTACTTCCTAAGGAAGCTAAAGCATGCTCTCCTCCCTCATCACCCGCTGATCAACTTCTATCGGACAACTATAGAGAGCCTCCTGACGTATTGCTGTGCAGTGTGGGTTTGCCAGCTGCACAGAACAGAACAGGGAGGACTTGCAGTGGGTGGTGAGGGTAGCAGAGCGGGTTATTGGCACAACATTACCCTCCCTCAGAGACATTTATACTGGCAGACTTCAAAAGAAGGCTACTTGTATTTCAAAGGATCCCACTCATCCTGGACATCACCTGTTTTCCCCTCTACCTTCTGGGAAGAGATACAGAGCATTAAGGATGAAAACAAAGAGACTCCTTAACAGCTTCTACCCACAAGCAGTGAAATGTATAACACCCGCTTCCCTTCTCCTGCCCCCCTCCTAAGACGGCGGCAGCTAAATGCATCACACTTCCAGGAACGGCAGGTGTGCAATAGTCCTACCCCCCCCATCCATATACTATTAATTTTGGACTGCACTCCTGAGGTTTTAGAGTTTATTTTATGTGTATATTCTTTGTCATGCTGCAAAACGTTGAGCTGCTAACCTGTGTTTCATTGCTCCACAATAATAACAATAAAGATATTCTTCTTCTTCTTCTTAAATGTCCTTAGCTACTGGTAGTAAAAGTAATCAAAGAATATTTTCACCTGGAATTCAGTATCACCATCTTGGGGCAGTGGAGAGGCACACTCACAAAATTTCATTAATAGCTATATCACTGACAGTCCATAGTGAACGAAACCTGTGGTCTTGTAACACTAGAATGTGACCTTCCATCTCAGAACCAAGAATGCTATCCACTAATTAAATAAAGATAGTTCCTACTACAAAAGTGTGAAAATCTGCAGATGCTAGAAATCCAAGCAACACACACAAAATGCTGAGTTCCTCCGGCATTTTGTGTGTGTTGTATAGTTTCCACTTCACAGTCCTTAGCGTCTAGTCCCTTGTCCCAGACCATACTCCTTCAGGTATAATTTCGTCAGATAAACTTAAATAAGTTAAGGTGGGCCGGCAATACTCATTCTTAGCGCTATTACTCAATCAAAACTGTATATAAAGTTGATAGAACAGGGTTAAGATGGAACAAAATAGCAGGTCAGGCAAAAGTAGGGGGTTACCCAACATTTTGTGAGTGTTGCTTGGATTTCCAGCATCTGCAGAATTTCTCGTTAGGGAAAGATGGAGATTTATTTTCAACACCAACTCAAATATCCATTTTTGTACACATTTAATTTTATCTCCCAGACAATGCACCAAAAATAGATCAGTAGCGCGGTATGGGAACCTTATAGCAGTTATTTCGTTTGAAATACACATAAAGCAGACACTTATCCTCCAACTGGAAAGCTAATATCGGCCTCAACGCGTCACGTGACATTTTCCGCCCGTCGTTCTGGCTCTACCGTACTCTACTCTTATTTAAATATTAATATTAGGATGTTACCTTATACGTCTCTAACTTTCCTGCTTCGAATTTGCCACTAACTAACCGCAAACAAAAGAGGAACAAAATCCAGTACAACGCCCACCACCTCATCCCCTCAACAACTCCTGCCCGCACGGTGTCACTACGGAAGCTTATGCGTTACGTACCAGGAAATTATTAATTGGCTAATTTCAATAATGATTGACATCTATATTAACCAATCAAATATCTTAAGTCCTTCCCAAAACGCGATAACAATCAGATTTCTCTTAATTTTTCAAGTAAGTATCTCAGTGGATTTATTTTTACTCATTATTTAGCACAGACATTGAATCTGATTATAAAACAATTCGTGTTGTTGCTAGCCTCTTGATTGACAGCAAATATAACCAATAAACGATATACACAGTGACCAGGATAAACGCCAGGCTTGCCTTGACGGACATTTACGCAAACCAGTCAACAAAATATTCGGGTGTAACAAATGCTGGTAAGGAGGTGGCTGAATGTATCTCATCACAAGACTCTAGTTCATGTGATCAACGTTCTTCCTGTATTTCATCTTTAAATATAAAAAAAAATCATCTTTAATCCAATATTAGTTGAATCCAGTTGGAAAATTATTAACTGCGAGTTGTTGATATAGGCAAAAAAGGCGCAGTTACAGCTTAGAAACCCAATCTGACGCCAGAGATTCAAAATTCTCAGTGGTAATTCTAACAAATAATTTAAAGAACCAATTAAATTGTCTTCAGAATGAAAACGTTTTATTGTATGGTAAAAACATTACAAAAAAAGACCTCAACCACATCTGAGCAGGTCAAGCCACGTCTGTGGAAAGAGAAACCGAGTTAACATTTGGTATAGAGACACTCAGATTAGTAAATAGTTGAGACCAACAGTATTAATGAATTTAAGGGAATCTTGGTAACCCCATCATCGAAGAAAAGTGGGTGTGTCGTTAGCTAAAATTATGTGCCTCCAGTTCTGATTACGTCCCGATGCGGAGTATCGACAATTCCTCCTTCCCCTTCCCCCAGTTGCTGCTCGACCCTCTGAGTTCTTCCAGCTGTTTATATATTTTTTTGCTTTATATTCCAGAATCTCATTGTACCTCCAATTTCGTCTTGTCTGATTGTGAAGACAGACCGATTGGATATTAAGGGAATCGGGGACTAGGTGCTGCTGCGGAAAAGTGACGCTGTGTTGAAGGCCAGTCGTTATATTGTTTGAATCACGAAGGTCCGAATGATCGGTTCTGGGGTCACCTTCCTGTAACGGATCGATAATCTCTGCACCATCGACTCTTCCTTTGATTCGTTTCAGGCTGCTGCAGTCATTTTAATTATCTGACGTTTATATTTAGAAACATGATTTTAAAAAACATCTCTGAGAGCATAGCTTTACTGTTTATGGGAGTTCACCACAATTACATAGAGCAGTGACGGTAGTTTCTATGGTTCTATGATTGACTTCATTGATTGCAAACCTGCTGGGACTTCTAGAGGTCGTGAAAGGCACTGCAACAAAAAAAAACCTGTTTGATTGACGTCCCCTCTCCTCTTCCGATTGGCTTTCTATGTTCCCGGTTCCAATTGACTGAGGCGAGGGTGGGCGTGATCGGAATCACAATAGATGCGGAAGCCGCGCTGAAGTTGGAAACATTCCGATAGCAAGGAGTTGGGAGGAGAGCAGAGAAAGGAATCAAAACAGCAGGATTAAGAGCTGTAAGGAGTTAATGCACGATGCCAATGTGAATTTACAGGAAAACAAGGTCCTGTAACTCGGTTAGTTGCAAATATTAATGGTTTTAAATAAAAGTTCACATTGGAGATGTAACTAGAATACTATATAGAGTGCTAAGTGTTTTTAATCTCCAGAGGTTATGAAAGTGCGCTTGTCGGGTTGTTTTCTGAAAATGATTATAATAAATGACTAGTTTAATTTGATAATTTCACCTTGTGTGATCCTAGCAATTTAATGGGACACCTACCGCCCCTCGTCCCCTCTGCACCGAATCCGGATTTCGATGAAACGCATTGGAAATGGTGCGAGTATACAACTGCCATCCGTTTTCCTCCCAGTTCATCGTCCCGGTTGAGCACGAACCTGATACTTTCTGCAGTGGGAGAGATATTCTCTTCGTTATATCCGCTGGGTGTAAAGTAGAGACATTTAACCTTGTCCAGGGCGGATATGACTCCCTCTGCACGTTCGCCACTCTCGGGAAAGTCCAGAAAATAACATTCAGCGACATAGGTAAATGATGTTTCCACGTAAGTTCTATTGAAATGAAGTAAATGGCATTACTGGTACAGGCATTGCAAACCTTGTTCAAGGGCAGAAAAATGTAAAAATACAAAACTACAGCCATGTTTTGATTCTCTGGCAGTTATGTGGGTTGAAGGGACTACTTTAATAAGCAGCTTGCGAGCATTCAGTATGTTTTTTTTTCCCTCTCCTTTGAATCATCTGAACAATTTTACAGACCGACTACGAGTCAGGTCTCCGCCCGAATACTCTTTTCTATAAATGCCGCCTGGCCTGCAGAGTTCGTCCAGCTTTCTGTGTCTGTTGCTTGGATTTCCAGCATCTACAGATTTTCCCTTGTCAGTATTTCAATGAATCGCTTTGTATGGCTTGCAGATTTAATAATGTCGTTAACGGATGTCATTTGCATAATAAACACATTGTTGCGTGTTAGATGCACAGTTGAAGGGACTGCATAGTATTTGCATATTAAGTTGAATTTATTGCCACTGCGAAACCAAATGCGATTCAATTGTCTTTCGGTTTTTAATGTCTGACCTTCTTCACCTCAGGAGATTACCTTGCTGCAATCGAAGAGAAGAACAAGATTCTTTCCCTCCGTGTCTACTTAAACTGGAGAAGATGCCAAGCGAAGGGGTCCCCGCGAGTCAGCATCCGAATGGTGGGACATGCGTTGCAAGCCCCGTTTATTGGAGCACCCAAGGATCAAATGGAAATCATAGAAGTGCCCCTTTCGGAGCCCCCCATTTCCATTTGCTGCTGCCCTGTGAAGGGGGATCTAGTGGTTGGGTGTCAAAACAAAGTGGTGCTGTTCCGCTTGAAGGAAAGGATGGTGGACGGTGACAGTCGTGTGTTAGACTTCGAGCGATTCTTGATCGTGCACGTCCATCTGGATTTGCTGGAAGTGGCCTTCTGTCACGGATGTGTGGCCGTGGTGACGGACCTGGAAGTGCTGGTGCTGAAACTGGAGAACGCCCAACAAGAGGAGGGCAAGAGCCAGCCGGAGAACCCCCCGAAAATGGCGCTGGTCACCCCGGATGAAGGGGGAAACGAGCCTGCAGAAGGTTCGTAGTAAATTAATCAAACTACACAAATTATTTTCAACTTGTTATCCCAGCAGTAACAAATGTCCAGTCATGAACACTTTAACTTTGCAGACTCGGGTACATACGAAGCTCAGCTCTAAACATTGAATTAGAAGGGTGCAACCTCAAAATATAAACCGAAAGTTGTGGCCCCTATTGTGGGAGCAAAACATTTTAAGCTTCCCAATTCAAATAACAGATCAAATTCCTAATGTTCTGTGGGCAAATGTAAAATATCCCATACTTTTGAAGTTTATTACTCTTATTTACTATTGCTGATAGGTCCTTAGCATAGAACATACACTGGGAGAGGGCCTTCGGACCACAGTGTTGTGCTGAACCTGCTAAAAAGCAAATCGCAAACACCCAGACACTAATTCCTCCTACCTACACAGTGTACCTACACAGTGTACATATCCCTCCGTCTTCCTTACATCCATGTGCTTATCTAAACATCTCTTAACAGCCTCTACCACCATACCAGGAAGTGCATTCCAGGCATCCACCACACTCTGAGTAAAATAACTTGCCTCCACACCCCCCTTGAACCTATCCTCTCTAGAACCTATTCCCTCTCTCTCAATGCATGCCTTCTGGTATCAGACATGAAACAGATGCTCTCCGTCCTCACTATCTATGCCTCTCATAATCTTGTAAACCTCTATCAGATCTCCCCTCAGCTTCTGGCGCTCCAGAGAAAACAACTCAAGTTTATCCAGCCTCTTGTGATAGCATGTGCCCGCTAAACCAGGCAGCATAGTGCTAAACCTCTTCTGCACCTTCTCCAAAGCCCTAACATCCTTCCTACAGTGGAGTGCCCAGAAAGGTTTGCAATGCTCCAGATGTGGCCTAACCAGAGTTTAGTAAAGTTGCAAGGTAACCTCCCGACTTTTGAACTCAATGCCTCAATCAATAAAAGCAAACATTCCATAAGCCGCCTTAATCACTTTATCGACCTGTGTGGCCACTGTCAAGGAGCTATGAACATGGATCACAAGATCTCTCGGTTCAGCAACACTGTTGAGGATCGTGCCCTTAACTGTGTACTGTCGCTTTGCATTTGCCCTACCAAGGTGAAGCACCTCACATTTATCTGGGTTAAAAACCATATGCCATTTCTCTGCCCATATGTGCAACTAACCTATGTGCTGCTGTATTCTTTGCCAGTCTTCTACACTATCCACAACTTCACAATCGTGGTATCATCTCCAAATTTACTAACCCTCCCATCTACACTTTCTTCCAGCTCCTTTATATAAATTACAAACAGCGGAAGCCCCCATCACAGATCCCTGTGGAACACCACTAATTACAGACCTCCTGCTTGAATAAGTTCCTTCAACCACTACCCTCTGCCTTCCATGCACAAGCTAGCTCTGAATCCACACAGCTAATTCACCCTGGACCATGTACATCTTAATCTTCTGGATTAGCCACCCTTGAGGGTTTTTTTCATATGCCTTACCATGTAGACAACATCCACTGCCCTACCCTCATCAATCTCTCTCATCACCTTATCAAGTTTGTAAGACACAACTTTCCCTGCACAAAGCCGTGCCACCTGTCCCTAATTAGGCCATGGGTTTCCAAATGCTCAAATGTCCTAAGAATTTTCTCCAGCAATTTCCCTACAACTGACATGAGACTCACCAGTCTATAATTCCCAGGATTTCCATTGTTCTTCTCATAAATAGAAGTATAACATTAGCCACTCACCAGTCCTGTGGGACCTTATCTGGGGCTAGAGAGTGCACAAAGATGCTGGTCAAGGGCCCAGCAATCTCATCTCTTGCCTCCTTCAATAACCTGGGGCAAATCCCATCAGGCCCTGGGGACTTGTCCACATTAATACTTATTTGCAGGCTCAATACTTCCTCCTCCTTGACCTCTAAACACCCTAACATATTTATACACTCAGCACTGATCTGGTCCTCCATCATCTTTTCCTTGGTAAACACTGAAGCAAAGTTCTCATTAAGTACCTCACTCACATATACTGCATCCAAGCAAATACTTCCCCCACCCCTCTCCTTGAGTGGTCCCACCCTCGCCCTTGTTATCTTCTTGCTCTTGATGTATGTATAGAATACCTTGGGATTTACCTTAATCTGACTTGCCAAGGACATGTCATGGCCCTTCCAGGCTTGGCTAGTTCCCTTCTTTAGTTATTTTCTGGCTTCTATATACTCCTGTGCATTGTTTGATCCTGCCTTCTAAAGCTTTACATGCTTTTCCTTTTTTTTGTCCTGACTAAATTCATCACCTCTATGGACATCCACAATTCTCTTACTTTTCCATCCCCGTCCTTCCTTCTAACAGGAATATTGGTTAGCATTAGTTCATGTGAATGATTCCGGGAATGAAAGGGTTATCATAGCAGCAAATGAAGGCTGTGGGTCTGTACCCGATGGAATTTTGTAGAATGGGGGAAGGGGATTTCATTGAAATCTATAGAGCGTTGGAAGGCCTAGATATATTGGATGTAAAGATGTTTCCTTTGGTGGAGGAATCTTGGACCAGAGAGCACAGCCTTAAAATAGAGGGACCTCCATTTAGAACAGAGATGAGGAATTTCTTTAGCCAGAGGGTAGCAGATCTGTGGATTTTTTGCCACAGGTATTTAAGGTGGGGGTTGATAGGTTCTTGATTAGTCAGGGCATGAAAGGTTATGGAGAGAAGGCAGGAGAATGGGGTTAAGGGGGAAATGGATCAGCCATGAAGAAATGGAGGAGGAGACAAAATGGGCTGAATGGCTTCATTCTCCTCCTATGTCTTGTGGTTATTATCCCATTGCTCCTTGCAACTGGGAGCAAAGTTTTCCTTCTTTGCATCTTTGATGTAGAATCGTTTCTTTATATTAACAAAGCAAATTAACTCAAACTACTCTCAACAATGTTGAGGTGTTAAAATTGACATTCCTGAGAGCCTGGGAAATGAAGGGTGACTAGGTTTTTAATCAAGTCCTGACGAACAGGACTTTTGCAATGGGTGGTCATTCAATATGAACATAATTGATTGCAACTGAGAGGTCTCCTTTTTGTACTTGCCAAAAGAAAATTTTGCCAACACAGTCACGCATCTCAGATGATTAATTAGTAACTTAGTTTTCATTCTTGAAGCATGTACTGAGGCATAGTGGAAAAAATGTTTTGCACGTCATCCATACAGATCACTTGATCAAACAGTACATCGAGGTAGTACAAGGGAAGAGCAATAACAGAATGCAGAATAAAGTGTCAGAGTTACAGAGAAAGTGCAGTGTAGGCAGACGATAAGCTGCAAGACCATGTTGCTGTAGATGATGAGATCAAGAGTCCATCTTGTAGAAATGAACAATATTGTGAGCCAAACCCCAGCAAAATACACACTGGGGGAAGTGGTCCAAGTTACAAAGGAAGGGGTAAAGTACTTGTCAAAGTTTATTAACATGTGGACAAGTATGTTAATGCATGGGTGCAATGAAAACTTCATGGCCACAGCATCAGAAGGACGTAGCATCAAACAAGTGGCGTTCAAACTTCAAAGTAAACTTATTATCAAAGTACCTGTATGTCACCATATACCGCCCTGAGATTCATTTTCCTGCGGGCATACTCAGAAATCCATAGAATAGTAACTATAACAGGATCAATGAAAGATCAACCAGAGTGTAGAAGACAACAAACTATGCAAATGTAATACCCTGGTTTAAGGCCATGTTTTATTTTATTAATATAGTTATGCTGTTGGGTATTCTTTTCAAAGGTTTCAAAGGTACATTTACTGTCAGAGAAATGTATACAATATACACCCTGAAATGCTTTTCCTTCGCATCCATCGACGAAAACAGAGGAGTGCCCCAAAGAATGAACGACAGTTAAATGTTAAACCCCAAAGTCCCCCCCCCAGCTCCCCTCCCTCACACGCATAAGCGGCAGCAAGCACAATCCCCCCTCCCCCCCACCAGCAAAAAAAAAGCATTGGCACCCGTCACCGAGCACTCAAGCGTGCAGCGAAAGCAACAGTAAAGACACAGACTTGCAGTACTGCAAAGTCTACACTGTTCACCCAGCATTTGACATACCACAGGATCTCTCTCTCTCTCCCGAATAAAGGAGAAAGAGGTGTCTCCATTTCACAGCAAGAGGGGGAGACATAATAAACAACTCACTGGTCTACAATGTTAAAAACTCGATGGCATCACTTTTTTCAAGCTCTGTGCCCAAAGATCCCAGGTCTCTGGGCACACAGCCAAAGATGTTCCAGCTCTCACGATACACCCGTCTGGGACACCGACCTTTGATCTGCCTGTCTCCAGAGCCCTGAGATCCTAAGCCTGTAAAGCCAAGCCGGACTCTTAGGCCGAGCCCTTTGCGTACCGAACAACGGCCAGTTATGAAACCCCGAGAGTGGGTCCCATTCCCATAAAAAACTGTAGTCAGCGTGTAACTCCAGGTCAGGGTCTTCAAAAGAACCCTGAAAGGGGAAAATAGAGATATTAAAAATGGAAATAGCGCTGTTTCTAAAGATGCAAGCAAAGGAGTTGCCATTTAGCGCCATCGTCACTTTGCTCTGCCTCCAAATTTATTCTCTCAAAATGCAATGTGTTCCATTAGTTACATTATACAATAGAGTATTTCTTTTTTTTTGCTGTTTAAAATATTCAGTTGATTAAGTTAAGCATGTTGAATTAGCCAATAAGATTTTGTGTTGCCGCCTTGTTTGGAGAGAGTGAGGGAAAAGAATGGGGGAGCCATTTTCTAGACAGCGCGTGATCAAAGAAGGAGAAAGGAAATGGACAACGAACATCGAGAAGGACATAGTGAAACACTCATAGACACTGTCCTTCCAAATTGGAAAATCCCCATGCAGACAAAGGTCTCACAGAGAATGTACAGATAACTTTCAGTTAGCTAGTTAGAACACGACGTAGTGGAAGGTCCGATGTTTTGTTTTCCTTGGATGTTGCGTAAATACTTATTTCCTGGGACAGACTCATCAGCGCAAAACCGTTTCTGTACCATGGGTAAACAAAGTGGAGTAAACTGAATTGATTATGCAACAATGAGCTCCAACGATCACATGCACAATACAGGGTATTATTTATATATATGATGGTCCTTTTCTTTATTTTGTATTATATTTATTATAGTTAAAATTTTTGTTAATAGATTTTCAATCTAAATTTATACTGGTGTGAGTTAAATTGTTTCCTGACAAACGATGCATTTGCATGGGCGTGTCAGTGTTCATAGAGTAACTGCCTTTGTTTTCCCTTTAAAGGAACATTCAAACTTTCATGTTTGTATTTACCTCAGTCATATTTACCATTGACGTGATTGTTTACTGGAAATTACCTTTACATTGTTATTTCCATGCATTGTTGAGTATTGTTGCTGTTAGGTTGAATTCACGTAATAGTTAACCCATTTCAAGCCTACAGTGAGAGGGTTACACAAATATAAATAGCAATAAATAATGAGAACAAGATAGGGTCCTGAAAGTGAGTTCGGTGGTTGTGGGAACATCTGAGTGGATGGGCAAGTGAGTGTAGTTATCGCCTTCTGTTCAAGAGCCTGATGGTTGAGGGGTAGTAACCGTTCTTGAACCTGGTGGTGCGAATCCTGAAGCACCTGTACCTTCCACCTGATGGCAGCGGTGAGAAAGGAGCATGGCCTGGATGGTGTGGATCTCAAGAAAAACATAAATTTAACACACATTTGGATAGTATGGCATGACAAAAAGTATCAGCCTTCTCCCTTGTTCACCCAGACATGGAGCAAGTGAGCTTCTAGGGTGCAGAACTCCGTTAGAAAAGTTTGTACAAATGTACATAGCTGGGGGGGGGGGGTCTTAAGTGTGTGGAAGATAATCTGGATCAACCATTACAACATTTACTCAAAACTTTTAATTATGTGGTGGTAGCGGAGTTAGTACTTCTCTCTTTCCCTCAGATGGGCATAATAGCCTAAAACAACATTTGAAGAGCAGGGGACTTGTCATTTGTGTCCTGACCTGTATTTATTCATTAGAGAATGGTTGGAGCACTGTGTGATGGTCAGATTGTTTTTCTGCTCCCCATGTTGCAACAGTGTCTTTAAAAGTAGTTCATTATTATAATGTGTCATTAAAAACTTTGGATTAAAATTTCATAAGTGAGACACTTTGTTTTTATGGCTTTATGCTAATGTAAATCACTTGTGCTTGGTGGCCAAGACAATTGCATTAATTCTGTGTCAAATTCCACCACTTGACATTTAACTGATAATGGATCCAATGGTGAATCATGCTTTCAGTTATATTTAAGGCCCAATCTAAATTGCAGTATCAGTTCATTACTGCAATAAGCCAGATTTGATAACCCACTGCCTGCTCTTGAGATCTGTCTTGGCTCACTATCTACCCACCCATTTTTTTTTTCAGACCCCATGCTCACTGGTTTCTGTAACAACCCATCTGAAGTATTGAGTTCAGGAGTTGTGATGTTGCGTTGAGTACAGAAGTTGGGACGTTATGTTGAAGTTGGTGAGGCCAAATTTGGAGTATTGTGTGCAGTTCTGGTCGCCTACCAACAGGAACAATATCAATAAGATTGAAAGAATGCAGAGAAAATTTACAAGGATGTTGCTGGGATTTAAGGCCCTGAGTTATAGGGAAAGGTTAGATAAGTTAGAATTTATATCCCTGGAACATAGGAGAATATTTGATGGAAGCATATAGACTTGAGTGGTATAGATCAGGTAAATGAAGCTTGCTTTTTCCATTGAGATTAGAGTTTGGGGTCATGGGTTAAGGGTGAAAGGTGAAATGTTTAAGGAGAGCATGACGGGGTGCTTCACTCTGAAGGTGTATAATGAGATGACGGCTGAAGTGGTGGATGCGGATTTGATTTCAACGTTTAGAAGAAATTTGGATAAGTACATGGATGGGAGAGATCTAGAGGGCTATGTTCCAGGTGCAGGTTAATGGGATAGGCAGAATAATTAGGTATGGACTAGAAGGGCCAAAGGGCCTGTTTCTGTGTGTGTGTGTGTAGTGCTTTGTGACTAATTAAACTAAATCAACTACATTCTCAGATTGGATCTGTGAATTGTTTAAATATCATTAGAAAGTATGAAAGACTTTTATGCAATTTATTTATTCCCCAGAAAAGCATACACCTAAATTTTGCAAGTACAGTCTAGCAACAATGAAACATTACTTCTCTGCAGTTTTTTGTTTTGTCAACCCCTGAACTGTAATTTATTTTTTTGCTTGGAGCTCCCTGCAGTTTAGACAGGCCCTTGCTGATGACTCAGTTTTTTTGCACCAGATGCTTGTGGAACTTTGTGGTTCTCTGTTCAACTTCCCCCCCAGGGCATTGTCTGGGGAATTGGGTCTTGTTCTGAACTGTGTCTGTCACTGGGCACTCAGAACTATTGTGCTTTTAATACACTGTCATTGCTGTAATGGGTACTTCATTGTCCCCCACCCCCACCCAACTGCTCTCAGAGACTTCAGCCTTGATTCTCAACAACTGAGCACCTTCCGCCATAACACACCTGTTTGCCTATCTTCCAGTAATTTCCTCCTCCCTCTTTCACCATTCTCATTCCTCTTTTCCCCCCCTCACCTCATTTCCTTATCACCTCACTCTGGTGCTCCTCCCCCATTCATTTCTTCAACTCCCTCAACAGATTCCCCCTTCTCAAACCCTTTCACCTATCGGCTGTTTACTTTGTGTCTCTCGCTGTCTCACCTGCCACCTTGTACTACTTCCTCCCCTCCCCCCACCTTCCTGCTCTAACTTCTTCTTTTAGAGCCCTGATGAAGGGTCTCAGCCCGAAACATCGACTGTTACACTTTTCCACAGATGCCGCATAGCCTGCTGAATTCCTCCAGCGTGTGTGTGTGTGTGTGTGTTGTTGGCCTATCTTCCACGATATTTTTGTACATTCGACAATAGCTCAGCACATAAGTTACACTTATAAAGACCAATTCAGGAATGCCCGCCAACTTGATCTTCGGTATTATTAAATTTTGCAGTCTGGGTCCTGTGGCTGGAAATGTTAGAATGTGTGCCCCAACTTGTAGCTTCTCTATCCCTTTATCAATGACTTTCTTGACTTGCAGTTAATGAAACGCATCATATAACCATATAACAATTACAGCACGGAAATAGGCCATCTCGGCCCTTCTAGTCCATGCCGAACTCTTAACCTATCCTAGTCCCACCGACCTGCACTCAGCCCATAACCCTCCATTCCTTTCCTGTCCATATACCTATCCAATTTAACATTAAATGACAACATTGAACCTGCCTCAACCTAAATCCGCATCTCTCTCGTAAAGGCAAGAACAAGGTGGTGCAGAAGAAGGTGTTGAGCACACTGGCCTTCATTAGTCTGGGTACTGAGTACAGGAGATGGGACGTTGCAGTTGTGAAGGACAGTAGTGAAGTTATACCTGGATTGTCATGAAAGATTTGGCCACTGTGTGATAGGAATGATGTCATTAAGCAGGAAGGAGTGCAAAGAAGATTCACAAGATATTGCCAGGATCGGGTCTGAGTTTTAGGAGAGGTTGGGCAGTCTGGGTAGGACTTTATACCCTGGAGAGCAGGAGACTGAGGAGTGACCTTGGAGGTGTATAACATCAGAGGGATATAGATAGGAAAATGCACGCAGTCATTTCCCCAGAGTGAGGGAATTCCAAACAAAAACCTAGAAAGCATAGGTTCAAGGTGTTGCGGGGTGGGGGGGGGGGGGGGAGGAGGTTAACAGGACCTGAGAGGAAACTTCTTTACACAGAGTGTGGTGTATACATGGAACAAGTTGCCAGAGAAGTGGTCAAAGCAAGTACAAGAATAATGTTTAAAACACACTTGACAGGTGCATGGATAGGGCAAGGGTCTAAAGCAAGGATTCCTAACCCGGGGTCCATGGACCCCTTCTTAATGGTATTGGTCCATGGCATAAAAAGGTCGGGACAGGTTGGCTGGTGCATAGTGAGATCAGCGCCGGGCTCGAGAACAGAGGTTCCCGAGTTCGATCCAGTGACAGACCGCTCCCGAGCGTGCTCTCCATCCGTGCGGGTGATGTCGAGCTCATAGCTCGACCTCGTAAAAAAAGCACTGCCACCTCCAGTTTAAATTCCATGTGGAATATTGTGGAGGATCAAATACCCAAACCATACAAAACTGCTGATTTAGAGGGTGTAAGCTAAATGCAGGCAAATAGCACAAACTTTGGTCAGCATTCTGGTTCAGCCAAAGGCCTGTTCTTTGAGCTGTATTGAGCTAACTGTATAACAATGGGCAGGACCATTATTATTAGAAAGCGTCATCTACTGTTGGTTTAGAGCTTCTGTAAGTGCTATGTTGTCAGGCACTTTTGTTTAGAGTGTAGCATTGACACAGAACATTAGAGAGATGGAAGCATTATCTGCAGTGTCTCTGGCGCAAACTTTGCCAACCAATCTTTGGCTTTGTGCGTTTCTTTCAGAAGCACCTCTGAGCCAAGAGCAGGATGATTTTGTCCTCTTCAAGGCTCTTTGGAACTGCTTGGTGAAGATGCTTCAGGATCGGGAGTGTCGATCAGTTTGGAATGGACCGGTGTGGAGGCTTTGAACGCTGAGCTGCAGGATAGTTTACATCTTCGGCAAGTTCTCTATCGGTAAGGCGGGGTGATCTTGTGATCTGCTGACTTGTGTGGAGGGTTTGTTTTGTTTCCTTGTCCAATGGTCCATATTCAAGATGTTTTTTGTCATCATTCAGTACGTGAGTGCAAAGGAGAACGAAGTGATGCAGCAGAAAAAGCACAGACAATAAGCATAAAGAACACAACAAAACTAAATATTAATATAAAAGCAATCTTAAGAATGCATTGTACAAGTAACCACTGTATACAAAGACTGATTGTATGTACGTAAAGTGATGCTAGTGATGTGTATGTAGTGTTGGTGGTTGGGTGGGTTAATGGTAGGGGTGTTGATCAGCCTGACGGCTCGGCAAAAGTAACTGTTTTTGATTCTCGTGATCCTGGTCTGGACACTGTGTAGCCTCCTCTCTAAAAGGAGTGGGCCAAACAGTCCATTGGCAGAGACTTCTACACTGGGAGGATTCACAGCGATTCACCTCAGTTATTAGGGTTCCCTTGCCTGCCCCCCCCCCCCCAGGTTTTATTAATCTTATCATGACGTTGCCATCCTCTGTTTTTGCAACCCCTTGTGGTCCTGGTGAAATATCTATAACACTTGCGTAATTGTGATCAGTTTGCAGTTAGTGCCTGTGTTGTCAGCTTGGTCATAGTTTGCAATTTTCTTCCTCGACTTATTTTTCTTCCCCTTCACTTGGTTTGATCTCTTTCTCTCGGTCTCGCTCTCATTCTCCATTGTGGAGCTTCGCAATTTTTTTCCTCAAATACTAAAAATACTAGGCAAAGTGACAGAACGATTGCTGTTATAATGAGTCTGCTACCTGGGGAGAGGTTAGGTTGACTAAGTTTGTTAACTTTCTAGAAAGAAAGCCATTCATGCAATTTTCTGTTATGCAAATACTTGTCAAAATTGGCAAAGTTTGTTGTTTTGCACTTTTATGTTCATTCAGTTATTTTTTCCCTCGTGCGAATTCCATAAGGGAACTTTCATTTCGTACCTCAAAACAGTTTTTGGGAGTAACTTTGACTGAACTGTTGTATCATTGGGTTGGGGGGAGGTGCATTGTATTCTGATTGGTTGAGATGTGTTGGATACGGGAAGAATGTTCCCTTTGGCAGGGATCTCACATGAGGTGTCAGCATCTCACAGGATAGGCAATTCAGTACTGGGATGAAGAGGAATTTTTTTTCATGCAGAAGTTGATGGACATTGAACAGTACAGCACAGGAACAGACCTCTCCGCTCACAGTGTTGTGCTGAACGAAATAGTACAGTTGGGCATTTGATTACTAATTTAATCCTTTCTGCCTACACAATGTCCACATCCCTTTTTTTTTCTCATATTCATGTGCCTAGCTAAACATCCCTTAAAAATCCCCAAAGTATCTGCCTCTACCACTGACCCAGACACCCACCACTCTGTCTTTTCAAAAAAAACTTGCCTCTCACATCTCCTTTATAATTATCCTCTCTCACCTTAAGTTCATGCCCTCTGGTATTAGACATTTCAACCCTGGGAAAAAGATACTGTCTGTCCACTCTATCTATTCCTCTCATGAACTAGTAAATCTCTACCCAATCTCACCTCGGCCGCCACTGCTCCAGAAAAGAAACAAACCAAGCTTGTCTGAACTTCCATTATAGCACATGGCCTTTAATCCAGGCAGCATCCTGGTAAACCTTTGCTGCATCCTTCACAAAACTATCCTATAATGGGGAGATCAGAAATGTATGCAATACTCCAGATGTGACCTAACAAGAGATTTATAAAGCTGCAGCATAAATTCCTGAATTTTGAACTCATGCCTCGACTAATAAAGGTAAATATGCCATAAGCCGCCTTAACCACCCTATCAATCTGTGTAGCCACTTTCAGGAAGCTATGAACTTGAACCCTGCGATCCCTCTGCTCATAAACACTGTTAAGGGTCTTGCCCTTAACAGTGTACTGTCTCTTAACATTTGACCTACCAAGGTGCAACATTTCACATTTGGCCGGGTTAAACTCCATCTGACATACATCCCGCTGTATTATTTGCCAGTCATCAATGCTATTCACAACAACCTCTTCCCACCCCGCCACATGCATCTCATAACTACCTCAACTATACCTCTCCCCACCCCGCCATATGCAAAAATGCCATTCCCTATTCCCAGTTCCTCCGTCTCTGCCGCATCTGCTCCGAGGATGAGGTTTTCCGTTCTAGGACATCTCACATGTCCTCTTTCTTTAAGGATGGGCCCTCACCCCATCCTCCCACAACCACAACAGGGACAGAGTTCCCTTTGTCCTCACCTACCACCCCACTAGCCTCCGGATCCCACACATTATCCTCCGCAACTTCCGCCACCTTCAACAGGACCCGACCACTAAGCACATCTTTCCCTCTCCACCTCTCTCTGCCTTCTGCAGGGATTGGTCCCTCCGCGACTCCCTGGTCCACACATCCCTCCCCACGGATCTCCCACCTGGCAGTTATCCCTGTAAGTGCAAGTGCTACACCTCATCCCTGTGGCTAGAGAGCAATCAAGGCCCCAGCAATTTCTTGACTTACCTCTTTCAGTAGCCTGAGGTATATCCCATCATGCTCTGGGTACTTATCCACCTTAGTGACCTTTAAGGGAGCCAACACTGTTTCCTCCTTTACTTCGAAATTGCCCAGTTTATTAATAATTTGGGCACTGATTTCCCTGACTTCCTTCTTGGTAAATAATGATGTGAAGTACTCATTAAGGACCTCACTTAAATTCTTCGCATCCAAGCAAACGTTTCCACACCCCCCCACCCCCCCCAACCCTGAGTGGTCCCACCCTCTCCCTAATTATGTCTGTATGGAATGCCTTGGGATTCTCCTTAATTCTACTTGCCAAGGACTTTTCACGGCCCCTCCTGGCTTTCCTAATTCACTTCTTGAGTTCTTTTATAGCTTTTTTGTAATCCTATGGAATTCATAATCTCAGAGGCCTGTCCAAGTTGAGTCAATAAATATATTTAAGCAGATGAGTAAATATCTTTGACAAGGGGGGGTTACGGGGAGTGCAACAAATCAGACATTGGAGGAACTCCGCTGATCAGGCAGCATCTGTTGAAGGGAATTTCGACAGGCCATATTCCAGGTGGGAAGCCTTCAGTTGGACCAATAGATCAGGGGTCCCCAACCTCTTTTGCATTGCAGACCTGTTTAATATTGACAGTATTCTTGAGGACCGGCTGACCGTGGGGGGCGGGGGTGTTCAGGTAGGGTTAAACTCACCTCAACATGTCCTTTACAGTTAGGGTTGCCAACTTTCTCACTCCCAAACAAGGGGCAAAAGTGTCAGTCAAATCCCAGGACACTTGTGTTTACCCCAGGAAAGACTACTATGACCATGAAGCCTTGCGTGGGCACCTGTGTGTGCATGCGTGACGTGCACATATGGGATGTGCGCATACACGTACGTACCAATTTTTTTTCCCCACAAATCGGTTTTGGCTTAATCTTCCTGACTATACTGTACATACATTATTTCTACTTTATATAGGCAATGTATTTATCATATCATTCCTGCTTTTACTATATGTTAGTGTTATTTTATGTGTTCTTTGGTATGATTTGGTAGGTTATTTTTTGGGTCTGGGAATGCTCAAAAATTTTTCCCATATAAATTAATGGTAATTGCTTCTTCACTTTACGCCATTTCGGCACAAACAGTTTCATAGGAACGCTCTACCTTAGCGGGGGAAATAAGGGACAAGGGCGGTCCCGTATGGGATAAACCAATTTAGCCCAATATACGGGATGTCCTGGCAAATACGGGACAGTTGGCAGCCCTATGTCAAGTTCACAGTGCGTGACAGGGAATGAGGAAAGGTGCAGCTGACTCATATCGGTTCCTCGCGGCCCAGTAGCACATGCTTTGCGGCCCGGTGGTTGGGGACAGCTGCAATAGATAGATGGGAGATGGCCAGTATAAAGTGGTGTGATAAGTGGATCCAGGTGAGGAGGGTAAATAGGGAGGAGGTTGAGTGGCAATAGTGATGAGGTTGGAAGGTGATAATTGGAGGCAACTAAAGGCTGCAGATTATGGAAAATCTGATGGGGAAGGAAGATTGAGCATGGGATTAGATAAAGGAAGGTGCGATGGGAAGAAGGGAGCCAGTGGAAAGAGAAGGGAGAAAGTAAAAGCAGGAATCTGGTGTTGAGATAAAGGATAAGCCATGATAGGTTCAAAAGGCTGGTGGACCTACTGTTGTTCCTGTTTTCTGACCGACGGGTACTAGGTTTACCATTAGCTGTGGTAAGTGCTGTGTGGTTTTAAATTAACTATTCAGATTTTAAATTGATTGTTTCAAACCGTGAATCTACTTTACCTGACAAGTAGTTTTTCTTGACTTAAATAAATCCTAATGCTGGTCCAAATGGACAATTCTTCCTCACCACGTTGCTGCAAATTGAAACAGTCAACGGTCCGAATGGCCTAATTTCTGCTCATGTATCTGATGATTGTCTGATGTACTGGAAGAGAACAGTATGAAGTTTTGTTTAAATTACTGCTGGGTGGCCTGTTCACCCATTCCCTTGAGATTAAGACAGAACTAAAACCAGAAAACAAGGATTAGAGTTGGGCCTTTCAGCCCATTGAGTCTGCTCTGCTATTCCATTATAGTTGATTTATTATCCCTCTCAACCCCATTCTCCTCCCTTCTCCCCTTAACCTTTGACACCCTTACTAATCAAGAGCCTATCAAGTTCTTGGCTTGGCTTCCATAGCCTCTGTGGCAATGAATCCCACCTTTGGCTAAAGCAATTCCTTCTCATCTCTGATCTAAGAAAAAGTCCTTTTATTCTGAAGCTGTGCTCCCGAGTATAGGAAACATCCTCTCCTCGTTTATTAATCAAGGTCTTTCAGTATTCGATAGTTTTGAGTGAGATTCCACCTCCTCCCCCCCCCCCCATTCCAAACTCAAGCAAGAACAGGCCCAGAGTCATCAAACACTCCTCGTGCATCAATCTTTCCATCCCCAGATTATTCTCATGAACTCAAAGGTCATTATTGTTCAGTTTCGGTGTATTGCGTCCAGGAGCAGTGGGACACGGGTTTAGATTTTGGGGTCAGTGATTACCCGATTATGATCCGCAGTCTGAAATAAGAACCTCACTACAGAGAGTTGCTGGGTCTTTGTTAACTATAATAGGTTTTTGGTAATCCCCTCCAGTACATCTGGTTCCCCTTCTGTTGACTATGGATGGTACCACTAAAGGGAAGCTGAAGGAAATGATCCACTGGGTGATACCACACTCACGATGCTGACATCACTGTTGTTGTCTCTTATCCAATTATACAGGAACTAGTTGGAATCACTTTGAGTCATCCCCTTGCCAAAAGTGAACAGTGTTCTGTGCTCAAACCCAACACAAAAATCTACCTCCTATCATTAGCAAGTGTTTGTATAGAGTAAATGAGGGGGAATATTTCCCCTTGCAAAATGGGTCACAACCAGGGGAATGGAAATGGTGGGGGGGGATGAAGATGGCTATCATGCAAAGGTTGTTTTATTCTGGAACTGATAATGGAAACTGATTCAATGATGATGTTTGTAATTCTTAAAATGGGAACACCGCACGGCTTCTGTGCTGCATGCTCTTATGAATTGTGCTTTTGTTAGTTTAATTCTCTTTTTCCCAAATGCTCCCATTTAAATCTCACTAATTCACTTCATTCCAGTTTAAAGCTTAATTAAATCATTCAGCTGTATGCCACTCACAGCCAAAACAGGTTGTGTTGATTTGCTCTCCAATCTTGGCAATCCATTTGCCAACGTTTTGTCACTGTACAAGCAGACATCATCAGTGCGCTGTTCAACTGAGTGTCCTCGGAATGCTTGGCCTTTATATACCTCTCAATCAGTTGATTGGTGGTCATTACAGAAACTCAATTGTGACCAATTCAATTGTCAACAACTCAACCTAACCAGCAACCACCCAAGCTTCTCATTTTCTGACTTATTTCCAACAGCCAAAACAACAAACCTTTCAGCAAACCATGATGCCACAGTTGCATTACACAGTTCTGATTTTTGTTATGTTGAATGTTTAGCAATTGAAAGATCAATTTTAATTTGATTTTTTCCCCCTTATTCCAAGGCGTTTTGCACCAGATTTATCCCATATTTACTTGGAAGAGAAAACATCACTGCACTCCTTACAGCTGCTCCCAATATTTTCTGCAGGTACTGTAACATAGAATGCATCGTAGGTTACATGGTTGGCACAACACTGTGGGCTGAAGGGCCTGTAATGTGTGGAAATTTCTACGTTCTATGTATGTTCATTGTATGGTGTTTGCTTTCCTGCAGGAGCCTAGATTTATGCAGAAGTTTCAGCCTCAAATCTACACTCAGAAGGGATGGGGTTTGAGAGGTGGTTCAGGGTAGCGAGTGAATCCACAGCCTTTTGACTCTGGTGGACATTTCTGTGAATCGAGTTGTGTGTGGTCCTGTCAGATGGGGAAGGAAAAGAAGGAAGTCTTGAAGCTGACTACTTTGCTCATTGCTCCGTGCAAATTCACAGCACAAGTCAAGCAGAACCAGAAGGATCTCTTTGCAAAAGAATCCGTAATCAACCAAACAGAGCACTTCACCTTTTGACATGTGTTTCCTAGTAATTTTGGCCATTTCCTTTAGGTTTATGATCTTATAATGTTTAGCTTCCTCCCGGATTGTGCTTCCCCTTCCAACTACTGCAGGTGAGTTCTTCTGCATACATTTCTCTCAATCACTCCCTACACAAGCGGCACAGTAGTGTAGTGGTTAGCGCTACGCTTTACAGTACCAGTGACCCAGGTTCAATTCCCACCACTGCCTTTAAAGAATTAATACAGTCTTCCCTTGACTGTGTGTAGGTTTCCTCCCACAGTCCAAAGACATACCAGTTGGTAGGTTAATTGGTCATTGCAAATTGTCCCGTGATTAGGCTATGATTAAATTGGGGTGGCTGGGTGGTGCGGCTCGACAGGGCCAAAAGGGCCTACTCCCTGCTGTATCTCAATAAATAAATCCCTTGCCCCTTCCAACGCAGTTAATCCCCCATGCAATTCCAACTTCTTGAAGACAATTGCACCCTGCCTTCCGCTTAATGGGCTCGGACTCATCTGACAGACTCGATCCAGCCAACAAGGTATGGGCAAAGCCAAGAAACGAAGTCTAGTTAGAAGCTGATTTTAAAGGAGAGGGAAAGCAGAATGATGTAAAACAAATCAGATGATGTTTAAGTACAAGTAGTGTGATTGAAGGTTGCAAATATTAACCAAATCATCACAACAGAGTAAATGAGAAACAGGAGAAATAGAAAACCAGAAATGGATCTACAAAAAAAAACGAGAAGGCACAAAGGAATTTGGGCTTCATAATCAAAGAGGTACAAGGGTGGAAATGGCTAGTACATTTCCTGGCTAGTGGATGGAGCAACGTATAGAGGGATGTCAGAGGTAAGTTCTTTTTTAACAAGAGGAGTGATGGGTGCGTGGAATGCCCCACCAGGGGTGGTGGTTGAGGCAGGTGCATTAGGAGCACTTAGGAAATTCTTAGGTGGGTACATGGATGAAAGAAAAATGGAGGGCCATGTCGAGGGAAGAGTGTGATAGATCATGGTGTAGATTGAAAGGTCAGTACAGCATCGTGGGCCGATGGGCCTATACGCTGCTGTTATTTTCCATGGTCTAACAAATGCAGAAAGGTTGAAGATGCAAAGTGCTAATAATTTGCAATCAAACTGCTAAGGTGCTGGAACAAAGGTGTTAAAATTGAAACCTATTTCTGATGGAACGGAAGGGAAGGGTATGTCACATCCGGAGTTTCTCCGGTCAGTGGACGATTTCCCTCCATGCCTCTCTGACGTAGTGGGGAACCACGTACGAGGCAAGTTACAGCAGTGGTCAGCCATTGCCTTCTGCCGGGTGAGTTTCCAAAGAGATCACCAGCTCGTAACCCAGCACGGATGGAAAGCATGCAGGGGAGCCGGCTGGAGTTGGATTCGAACTCCGGACCTTTTGTCCCGAAGTCTGGTGCTGATACCTCTACGCTACCGTCTCTGATGCGTTCAGTTTTATTACATAAATTTAGGGATTAACACTGATTATATGAAGTTTGTAGATTTAATAACTAAGCAATGATAGGGTAGTAACTAATTTGATCATATAATAATTTTGCGTGCATCGTCTGGATACCCTTATATATGAGGGAAAAATGAGCTCAAATTAACAGGACAGATATGCAACAAAGACAGTGTCTTGTGCAGAAGGGAACCAAGACCTCTCTACCATGTCCCAGTGATTGATATTTTTGGTCTGAAAGATGCTTTTAAATGTTTGGCAACCTTCTGCTGTGATAAGCAAAGCTGTTGGCCATCTAATTTTCAATAAGAAGACTATTTAATACATTTTTCCATATCAGTGTGTAATATATCACTGCCTTCTGGGGTGTGTGTCTGTCTGCGTATGGGTTTGGAGAAGGGCAATTGTCTGCTGAAATCCAGGTGGCTCTGGCTGTGACTACACAAGGCCAACTGACTATTGTTTTCTGCTTTGGTCTAGGAGACTTGGAACCAAATGGTTCTCCGGGGAGGAAGGAGAGGCAAATGCTCAGCCTGTTCTGTTTCTTTTCGTTGCCGCACACAGGCTACCTGTACTCTGTTGGCAATATGGTGCAGGAGCTCTCCACCTACAGTTACCCAGAGAAGGCGAAGCAGGCAATGCTGAGTTCCCAGCTCTTGCACGTCATCACCAGGTATGACAAGGACCATTCTGGCATCTGAGCTCAAGGATGTGGCCCTGCACTGTGCTCTGTATGTTTTGAGGTGCAATGATATATGGAGAGACTTGTTTTCACGAAACACCTCCTGCATCCCTTTTGGGACATCTCGAAGAGTCCTTTTTAAATATAGCCGTGTGATGTAGAAAATAGGATGGGAAATAGAGGTAGAGCAGGCATTCCCAACTTCGGGTCCACGGACCCCTCTGTTAATGGTAAGGCTCTGTGACCAAAAAAAACATTAGGAACTCCTAAGGTAGAAAAGTCTGATAGATTTCAGTCTTACGACAAGGTAAACTGTTTTGATGTTGATTTGAGGTGCCTGTATGGTACTGTATGCTGTGATAAATCTCTCCCATGCTCTTCCTTGGATACTTTACCTGACGGTGCTGAGAAGTTGAAGTGAATGTATTTAAATCTTACATCTGTACCAGGTGAGATCTTCGGTGATGTGTATACTGAGGAACTTGAAACTACTCACCCTCTCAACTGCAGTCCTATTAATGCAGATCAGGGTGAGCCTGTCTCCATCCCTCCTGTAATCCACAATCAGTTTTTTGGACATTGAGGGAGAGATTGGCACCTCTGTGTCAGGGTGTTAACCTCTCCTCTGTGGGCTGTCTTGTCACCACTCGAAATAAGGCCAATCTACGTCGTGTCATCTGCAAATTTGATCGGATTGGAGCTGTGTGTGGCAACACAGTCGTGGGTCATCTCTGTTCATAATAGCTCAGACCTGCACTGGTCTAGCAGTATGGGATCTTTCATTAAGCTCTGTAATAAACTTGAACACTGACCTTCTACCACAGTGGTGAGTGTGTTTAAACCTCTGAAGAGATGACTAGGCACTGATAGAAGTAATGCAGATCATACAGTTTTATTGAGAGATACAGCAATAGTAACAGCCCCTTCTGGCCCAATGAGCTCGCACTGCCCAATTACCCCCTTATGTCCAGTTAACCTACTAACCCACACACCTTTGTAATGTTGGAGCAGAGGAGATTTACAAGGATGTTGCCTGGATTGGAGGATGTACCTTTTGAGAATGGGTTGAGTGAACTTGGCCTTTTTTCCTTGGAGCGACAGAGGATGAGAGGTGACCTGATAGAGATGTATAAGATGATGTGAGGCATTGATCGTGTGGAGAGTCAGAGGCTTTTTCCCAGGGCTGAAATGGCTAGCACGGGGGGCATACTTTTAAGGTGCTTGGAAGTATGTATAGAGGGGATGGCAGGGGTAAGTTTTTCACACAAAGTGGTGGGTGTGTGGAATGCACTGCTGGCAACAGTGGTGGAGGCGGATACAATGGGGACTTTTAAGAGACTCTTAGGTAGGTACATGGAGCTTAGAAAGATAGAGGGCTATGCAGTAGGAAAATTCTAGAGAGTTTCTAGAACAGATTACATGGTCGGTACAACATTGTGGGCCAAAGGGCCTGTAATGTGCTGTAGATTTCTATGTTGTATGTATGAAACCGGAGCACCAAGAGGAAACCTACACTGTCATGGGAATTTTTGTGTAAAGTAACCAGTGAAATGATCCATTAGCTTACATTCCTTGCATGTTTTGCTTTGAGCTGCAGTTAAAATTAGACTTCAAAACCACTCCCACGGTTCATTAGTTCACTTTAATATCAATCAGCTGACATGAGTGTTTAAGTTGCAGTGTTAGAATCCACCAGTTTATAGACGTTGGTGAATGGAGTTCTATAAAATGCTTGCAATCACCATGGAACAATGCTTTCATTCAGTACACAGCACATGAAGTAGGAACATGGTTGGTTCACATGGTTCTTCAGGGCTGCTCTACCATTTCGTAATTCCACGTTTCCAACCCAATTCCACATCCTTTAATTCCTTTTAAAGCTGGATGTTTTTTTGGTTTCTGCCTTGAATACACAGAGCAGGCACCTACAGTCCTCTAGATAATGCTGAACAAGAAAGACTTTGCTTCCTGAATACTTTTGGGGCGTATCTTGTGGATTTTGGGCTATTATTCAAGAAAATTCCATAGTGATTTTCATATCGTGCACCATTTTTTTTAAAATCGCCTGTATTTGTTTTTTCAATTCATAATTCAAGTCAGAATAACTGATGCTATGATGAAGGAAGGCATTTTTGTTGGTCCACAAATCGACAGGTCATTAATGACAGGTAATTCAAAGAACTTCCAGTGGGACTGGAGAAAATTGCATGGAAAGCGTTCCAGGATGTTGTTGAAAATTTTCTTGGCAACTACCGAGCACCAAACTACATGCCGCTGGTTGACAGCATGCTTCAAGCATACAAAACCATTAAGTGCAACATGTCCCTACAGACTCGTTTTCTGCATTCCCATTTAGACTTCTTCCCTGCAAATCCTGTCACTGTCAGTGATGAGTATGGTGAAAGATGCCACCAGGACATTGCAGTCATGGAGAAACAGTATCAGGGTGACTGGAATCCATCAGTGCTGGCTGATTATTGTTGGACACTTAAGTGAGAAGCCTCAGGCACTGAGTACAAATGTAAATCATCAACAAAACACTTCTAGCTTAGTTAAACTACTGCAAAGTGCCAGCACCGTTATTCAGTGAAAGTAATTATATTCAATAAAAGTTAATTCCCTGTTTCTCCAAATTTCTACGTGATGCAAGTAGCCTGGAATTGTATTTGTGTTCCGCTTCAAGTGGTCTATCATAAACAAAAAAAAATATATAAATTCTGAGGAAGCAACACTACCAAAAAAATACTTGTCCAGTGTAATAAACCATCCTAATCAATGAAGTATATCTTCCTCATTGCATGGAATGGATCCTTCTGCTCAATGTGTACTTGCCAGCCATCAGCTACCCATCTGTTCTCTGACTTTAAATGGCTTCTCCTCCATATCCTGACACTTTCTCCCTTGTTCTGGATTACCCAGCCTCAATAGCAGTGTTTGTCATCTGGGAGCTACCAGACAACAGAAGCTGGAATCAGCGTAAAAGACCCTGGTGGAGACCCAGTGCGGAGTTAGAATTTTTGGAGGGAAATGAATATATTTTAGCCCAGATGAAGGATCTGGACCCGAGAGGTAAACTGTCCTTTTCCATCCATAGATGCTTCCTTGCAGCATCTTGTATTGCATTTGTCAGCAAATCTGCCAAGCACTCTACAAATGTTCTCCATAAGAATGTGATCCCAATATAGAAAATAGAATCCTATGCTACTTTTTATTCATGGGATAGCACTTGTTCAAGGAAACAATGCAGTTGGTTGAGTGGTGTCACAGCAACAACCTTACACTCAATGTCAGTGTTCTGAAGAATTGATAGAGGACTTCAGGAAGGTGAAGTCTAGGGAACACACACCAGACCTCATTGAGGGATCAGAAGTGGAAAGTGTGAGCATCTAAAAGACCCATCCTAGGTTCAATATATTGACACAATTACAAAGAAGGCTATATTTCGTCAGGAGTCTGAGCAGAATTGGTGTGTTACCAAAGGCACTCACAAATTTCTATAGGTGTACCCTGGGGAGCATTCTAACTGGTTACATCAGTGTCTGGTATGGAGGGGCCACTGCACAGGATCAGAAAAAGCCACAGAAAGTTGTAAACTCAGCCAGCTCCATCGTGAACGCTAGTCTCCCCAGCATCCAGGACACCTTCAAAAGGTGATGCTTCAAAAAGTCAGCATTCATCATTAAGGACCTTCATCACCCAGTGCAAACCCTCTTCTCATTGTTACCATCAAGAAGGAAGTAAAGCAGCCTGAAGACACTCATACTCGATGTTTCAGGAACAGTTTGTTCCCCTCTGCCATCAGATATCCAAATGGACCATGATCACATAAACACTCCCTCACTTTTTTCCTTTCTTTTGCATGACCAGTAATTTTTTAATGTACACTTATTGTAATTTATAGTTATTATATATTGCAATATACTGCTGCCATAAAACAGCAAATTTCACAACATACACCAGTGATACTATGCCTGATTCTGTTTCTACAGGAAATATGTGATAGCGCTGGGGGGATGCAGATGAACTATGTACCTTCAACGTTGGTTATTTGACCTACTTAGTGGACCAATCAGTTGGAGAGTTAGAGGATCCTTGTATTGCTTTCATTCTGACCTTTATTCATTCAAAGTTCAAAGTAAATGTATTATCGAAGTACATATATGTCACCATATACAACTCTGAGATTCATTTTCTTGCAGACATACTCGGTAAATCCATGAAAGAATAATAACTATAATAGAATCAATGAAAGACCCCACCAAATGCTATTGGAGCCTCAATCCCACTGCACTTGAAACAGCTGTGGTGCATGTGAAAGAATCATCCACCCTCTCGTGGACCATACATTCATTGAGAAGGTTTAGAAAGAGCTGTTGTGGTCCTTGTCAACGTTTCTGCTCAGCAGACGTGTAAATTTGGTCTCTGATCCACAGGTTGCCACCAGGGATGTGCACCATGGCAAACGTCGACCTCTGTTGGAAGATTATCAAGATACACTTTGATCTGCCTGTTCTTCCAATGTGAGCAGATGTTTAGAAGTGTGTGCTGTTAACTGACCCTTTCCAAGTTGCAGAAGTACTTGCTGAGGATTGCAGTACAGCTCAGTGTAGCCAAGGCTCTGTGAGGAAAGACTGCAGACTAGGGTCCCACTGCATTTGGACACAGGGGTTGGGTCCTCTCAAACAAGGGTGATGTGATTGTGTAGAAGTTAACATAACACTAATACAGTGCCGGCAAACTGGCCTCAATTCCACCGTTGTCCGTAAGGGGTTTGTACGTTCTCCCTGTGACAGTGTGGGGTTCCTTCAAGTGCTTTGGTTTCCTGCCACATTCCAAATACATACAGGTTAGTAAGTTATTTGGTCACATTGGTATAATTGGATGGTGCAGGCCTGTTACGTGGTGTACCTCTAAGTATTTTTTTAAATCTCTGCATTATTTAAGCAATAAATGTGAATGGCAATGTTGATTGTAAGGAAATGTGTTGATGTTACGACGAATGTAAAAAAACATGGCTGTATTTAATGTGTATATGTTGTGATTAAAATATGTTTTATAATGAGAAAGTTTCTGATAAGGAAAAAAATCGAAAAGTATTGCAATGGCCTACTTGAATCCTTTTTGGTATTGCCTGCAGAGAGGAGGTGGAAGAGCTCAAGCATGGTGCTAGGCAAATAACCACTTCCTCAATGTCAACAAGGCCAAGGAGGTTGTTCTTGACTTCAGGAGCACACATACCACTCACATCAGTGGCAGAGCAGTAGAAACTACGGGTATCTTCAAACTTTTGGGCGTTCACATCTCACGCATTTTCTCATTGTCCCGGAACACATTCTACACAATCAGGAAAGCTCACCAACACCACTACTTTCTGAGGGGGCTGAAGAGAGCTGGACTATGCACATCTATGTTCGTGTCTTTCTACAGACACGCAGCAGAGAGCATCCCAAAGTGCTGCATCACTGCATGGTGTGGAAACTGCACTGTGGCAAAAGGAGGCTGTATAAAACTGCACAACACATCACTGGCACCAGTCTACCTGCCATCAAAGACATATGTACAGAATTGTGCTGCAAAATGGCTGGTAAAATCATGAAGGATGCCATCCACCCTGCTCATGGACTGGCCCCAGTTCAATCAGTAGGGAGGCTAAGTTGCATCCAAGCCTAGACCACCAGACTCAAAAATTGTCAACGTGGAGCAGAGAGCGAGTTTGATAAATCTGGCGGAAGCAAAGGATGTTGGGAATGATGAGGGTGGAGTGCTGCAGGAGGGGTGTGGGACAAGCAGCAGAGGAGTGCAAGGGGCGAGGGGTAGCATAGGTGCAGTCACACCCAGCCCTGAGACACTAGGCAAAGCTACTTGATTCCAGACAGTTGGTTTATTGATCAATACAGAATGTCTCTGAGGCTTCCTCTCCCTGCCCCTTTCCCATTCTCACTTCACAATAGAGACCCATATCAGAATCAAGTTTACCGTTTCTTATTTGTTATGAAATTTGTTTTTATTTTGCGGCAGCGATACAGTGCAGTAAGTAAAATTACCTTATATCCTAGCTATATACTGTATGTGTGCCTAAGACTTTTGCAAGAGTACTGTACATACAATCAATCTATGTATATAAGCTATTTTGTGTATTTATTGTATTTTTATTATTGTGTTCTTGTTACGTGAATGAAGGTATTAGAGAAAATTACTGGTAGATACGAAGCAGCTTCTTTATTCGACAAAACAAGGTACAGCAGGCATGATAGGAAGACCTTTTTCGGGGCAAGGTCTTGCTGGCCCAACATGGGGCTTGATATTTTATGTGCCAAACATCGAAGTTCACTCCATATTTACAATGTATGGACAATGCTTTCTTTGAAACTACATACAGCCTTCACACCTCCTGATTCACATCCACGCCACACATATCCAAATGAATTTGGCTGGACTGGGATTAACAGCCTTTAGGCATCCATTGTTCAGAGCTCCACGCCAAATTAAATGCACATTTTCAGATATGAAGACTATTAGCCAAAGTCAATTGTTAAATATATATGTTGTAAACCCAAAAGTTACTCTAACATTCTTTATCTTATTGTGTTTATTTTGAGCTGCATTGGAGCTGGAGTGACAACTATTTCATTCTCCTTTACACTTGTGCACTGGAAATAGCCTTAAGCAATCTTGAGATGAGTATAGTCTGTAATGGAAGAACCAAGACTAATTAATGTACAAAATAGTGAATATTCTTTTTCCTGGAGCAATGCTGTGAGTTTTATAATATAATTAAGCTTTCACACACTGGGAAACAGGAAATGAGATAATCCTGTAACGAAAGCTATTCTGCTCAGTAATATATTCTGTTTCATCACTTTGCTATCGTGCTTTACTTTGCCAGAATGGCCATCAGCCTACTGCAGACACATTTGTGACCAGTGGTAATAGAACACAGGACATAGACAGTACGGCCCAGGGACAGTCCCTTCAGCCCAAAATGTTGTGCTGAACCAGCTAAAAAGCAAATCAAAAACACCTAAACTCGAATCCCTCCTACTTACACCATGTCCTCACGTTCATGTGCCGATATAAACATCTCTTAAAAGCCTCCACTGTATTTGCCTCTACCACCATACCGGGTAGTGCATTCCAGGCATCCACCACAGCCTGACTAAAATATTTACCCCTCACATCCCCTTGAGCTCTCCCCCTCTCCCCTTCAATACATGCCCTCTGGTGTTAGATATTTCAACCTTGGGAAACAGATACTCTCTGTCCACTCTATCTATGCCTCACATAATCTTATAAACTTCTATCAGATCTCACCTCAGCCTCTGGTGCTTCAGGGAAAACAGCCCAAGTTTATCCAATTTCTCACAATGGCCCTTTCCCCCTAAACCAGACAGTGTCCTGGTGAACTTCTTCTGCATCCTCTCCGAAGCCTCAACATCCTTCATATACTGGGGCGAGCAGAACTGTACGCAATACTCCAGATGTGGCCTAGCCAGAGTTTTATAAAGTTTTATAATGGGCTTGAATATCTTGTATGACACCCGCGCAGAGCTCGCAGCCTCAGTGGAACCATGTTCACTGATGACTCTTAACATGATAATTATTCCTGACTAATACATTTTCCTCGTTCATTGACAGGAATCACTTGCTGTGTTACAGTGTCAGATGCAGTGCAGTAGCTGCTCGAGATATTGATCCAGAAATTGACACTAATGACAAGGTACTTATTTAGCTAGTAATAATATAGCAGTGATCTTTCGTTCTCTATAATTGCTTTTAAGTTTCCCTTTAACACAATGTCAATTAAATCAATGTTATTGATTGAGGGTAAATTGTTGACTTGGGATACTCTATGAAATTAATTCCCTCTTATTAGAAACTGCCACAGGATCTTCTGAGATCTGGAATGAGTAGAGAAGGAATTACTTTTAACAGTTGTTTTAAAGATTAGCTTTATTTATCACGTGTACATGAAAGCCTGCAGTGAAATGCATTTAATTTTGATTCTCATTCCAATGTGTCGACATGCGGCCTCCTCTTGAGCCAAGGTGCGGCCAACCTCAGGATGCAGTAGCAACACCCTACGTTCTCTTTGAGTACAGTACCCTCCATCCTGATGGGATGATAATGATTTCAAACCCCCCTCCACCCCCCCCCATCCTCTATTCCCCACTCTGACTTTCACTTCTCTCACCTACCTATTACTTCCCCCTGGGTCCCCTCCTCCTCCCCTTTCTCCAATGGCACACTCTTCTCTCCTATCAGATTCTTTCTACTCCAGCCCTTGACCTTTCCCACACACTTGGCTTCGCCTATCACCCTCCAGTTAGCCTATTCCCTCCCACCCCCACCTTTTAACGGGCATCTTGTCCTTGCCTTCTCAGACCTGATGAAGGGTCTTGGCCGGAAATGTCGACTGTTTACTCCTTTCCATAGATGCTGCCTGACCAGCTGAGCATTTTGCGTGTGTGTGCGCGCGTGTGTGTGTGTGTTGCAATGAAATGCATTGTTTTCATCAATGACTGACACAATCCAAGGATGTAGAGAGTGCAGCCTGCAAGTACCGGCATACTTCCAGCTCAATATAGCATGCCCATAACTTACTAACCCACATGTCTTTGCAATGTGGGGGAAAGTAGAGCCCCTGGAGGAAACCCACATGACCAGGGAGCAAACATGCAAACTCCTCAGAGAAAGCAGTGAGATTTCAACCCCGATTTTACAGCTGGTGCTGTAGAGTATTGCTCCTTATGCTACCATGAAATAGGCATCAAGGGTGACGGGCCTCTGTAATTCTCCATCCCAGGGATTGTGCAGGCTGGATTATTAAGTGTATTCACAGCTGATTTTTGGACTACAGGGAATCGAGAGCTGGAAAGTGAAATGACACTAACAATTGTATCAGCCACGTGCTCAAGTGGGCTCTTTGGTTTTCCCGTCCTACCTGTTATGCTCTAACATGGGAGCATCCGCAATCAGTGCTTAACTGCTAGAATTCAGTCTTAATCCTTTATTTCACAGACTGGAATGTAATCCTTTGGGCTGAACAGGTGAACCCTTACCCTTTAGAATATCCTCAAAGATGATTTTCAGAAGTAAGCTTGGAGCAGTGGTGGTGGTTGGCAGAGAATGCTTTACTGTTAAATGTCTCACCATTGTGTATGGACACATCATGTAAATGTCGTTATTTTCCCTCCTGTTTTTTTTTAAATTTAGGCCTGTCCACCATTCTTCCTGCCCGTGTCTGCCCTGCGTATGCAACTCTTTATCGGGTTGAGAGCTGTGTGCCATTCCAGGAACCACCTAATACTGCTGTCCAAAGCAGAATTCAACGCACAAAACAGACAGAATGAATCCAGTAAAGGATCGTGAGTAATTTTGCTTCAGCCTGTCACTCCATAGCATTTGGGCATAATGGCTTTCCCTGATGAATCAATCCCAAAGGGCAGCTTGCAAATCAGAAAGAAAATCTAAATGAAGCCCGATAACCGAGTTCATTATTGGATCCAAATTGATCGTTTTACCTCCCTTGTAACAAGGAATATTTAACGACATTTTACTACAGATGTATCCACATGATTATCAGGCCCAAGTCCCTAGGTACCAAAACCAATGTGCGTAATAGTGTTGAGGATGTCTCTGATCTACAGTACTGTGCAAATGTTTCAGGCACATATATATATATATACTGTAGCTAGGGTGCAGTACTGTATTTGTCAATGTGGGGCAGAGAGCAAGTTTGTAAACGTGGCGGGAGCAAAGGATGTTGGGAATGGTGAGGGTGGAGTGCCACAGGAGGGGTGTGGGACAGGTGGCAGAGGAGGAGTGTCAGGAGTGGTGTGTGGTGCGGTTATAGAGACACGCAGACCTGAGACACCAGGCAAGGTTATTTGATTCCAAACAGTTACAGAATGTCTCTCTGGTGCTTCCTGCTCCCTCCTTTCTTCTTACCCCTTTTCTCAATCATGATTCCCCTCTCCCTGCCCTCCTTCCCACTCGGTCCACATTAGAGACCCACATCAGAATCAGGTTTATCATCACCCACGTATGTCATGAAATCTGTTGTTTTTTTTTGCAGCAGTGCCCTGCAATACATAAAATTACTTCAGTATCATGCCAAAGTCTTAGGCACCCTAGCTATATATGTGTGCCTAAGACTTTTGCACAGTAGGGTACATGTGGGTATCTATGTTGACGCTATGTTAGATTTTCTCGATAACTCTGAAAGGCTACCGAGTACTTGCACTGTGCCTAACATTAATGATTTATTGTTAATTAATGTTAATAATCCTTTGAGGCATCATTTATTTAAAAATGGCAATGTGAACACAATGCAGTACCACACAATCGAGCCATGGTGCCTCAGTATTTAAATTACAAGACTAATAATCCAGAGGTCAGGACAAGTCATTTACAGTAAATAACAAAGTTATGCAATAATTTGGAGAACTCAGTTTCAATCCCGCCCTGAGAGCTGTGCAATTTAAATCTAGTTGATCTAATGAAACAATCATGTAAAAAAAAATCAATCAGGTTTACTGATGTCTTCCTGAATAGGAGAACTGCCTTCCTTTCTCAGTCTGTAACCCCAGGCGTTCCAAAGTGTTGAATCGTGAAACCCCTTTGTAAAAATGGTTTCAGAGATGACAGTACTATCAGGGCTAAGCAGCTGATCTTGTTTTTGTCTCCTAGTTTAAGAGCAATGAATGGTCCGTGTGCCAGTGTTGCTCAGATGCTGAGAGAAGAATAAATGAGATATTGTAGCAATGGTTGAGGTACACTTCTGCGGACTGGCAGCTTCTCACGTGCATTAGGGAACAATTATTGATGGTAACTGCTTGGTCTACAAGCTAGCATCATCAATATAACCCAGTTAGCAGTCGTTTCCCAGCCATGACACACAACAATTCTAAACAGGAGAAAGTCTGCAGATGCTGGACATCCAAAGCAACACATACAAAATGCTGGAGGAACTCAGCAGGCCAGGCAGCATCCATGGAAATGAATAAACAGTTGATGTTTCGGGCCGAGACTCTTCTTCAGGACTGAGAAGGGAGGGGGAAGATGCCAGAATAAAAGGTTAGGGGGAGGGGAAAGAGGCTAGCTGGAAGGCGATAGGTGAAGCCAGGTGGGTGGGAAAGGTCAAGGCTGGAGAAGAAGGAATCTGATAGGAAAGGAGAGTGGGCCAAGGGAGAAAAGGGAAGAAGGAGGAGACCCAGGGAGAAGTAATAGGCAGGTGAGAATGAGGAATAGATAAAAAGGGGGGTGGGGTATTTTTTTTGCTGGAAGTAGAAATTGATGTAGGATATGTAGATGGTATGTAAGGTGTTGCTTTTCTGCTCTGAGGGTGGCCTCATTTTAGCACGAGGAGGCCATAGACTGATATGTCGGAACAGGAATGAGAAAAGGAATTAAAATGTTTGGCCACTGGGAAGTCCTGCTTGTGGCAGATGGTGGGGAGGTGCTGGATGAAGTGGTTGCTCAACTGACTGTAGGTCTGGTCTCACCCAGTGTAGCGAGGCCACATCAGATGACACCAGGACTTTGGTTCCAGCCTGAAAGGTCGACGGTACATTTTTCCATAGATGCTGCCTGGCCTGCTGAGCTCATGCAGCATTTTGTGTGTGTTGCTCGGCTGGATGCCTGAGGGAAGCTGGGTGGGTGGGGTGGGGAGGCAGTGAGGGTGGTGGGAGGTAAAAATATGTTTAGTGGTAGGATCCTTTTGGAGATGGTGGAAGTTGTGGAGGGTAATGTGTTGATTGCAGAGACTGCTGGGGTGGAAGGTAAGGACAACAGGGACTCTATCACTATTACAACGGGAAGATGGGTTGAGCGCGGATATACGGGAAACGGAGGAGTTGCAGGTGAGGGCAGCATCAATAGTAGAGGAAGGCTTCCCCCTCCCTTCCTGTCTCCTGTTCTGCTTTCTGCCTTTCACCTAATGGTTCCCATTTTCACTTCCTCATCAGAATCCAGCATAGGTAGTCCTTAAACATTCTCGACTACTTCCTTCCAGCAGCTCTCTCCAACCTTAACCCTCCCCTCCCCTCACCCCGCCTTGCTCCATCTGCCTCCATCTATCACCCCCACCCCCCCCCCCCCAGCCTCTGCTTCCCATCTTCACCTCAACCCCTGGAACAACCTGCCCGTCATTTTTCACCCCTCGTCAATCCACCAATTAGCTTGGGTTCCTATCCCACCAGTTCTCCCCTCCCCCCCCCCCACACATTTTATACTAACTGTCTCCCCTCACCACTCCTGATCTCAACACGTAAGTGCATTCCAAACTATCCGTTGCTTTCTCCTCACCAACCCATTCTCACCCCCACCCCACGATACAGCTTGACCTGCTGAGATTCTCCAGCAAACTATGCTGCTGAAGTTGCTACAGCTGCAGCCGGTCCAGTTACAAGCCATGGGGCTTGCCTAATTCAGCTAAGGCAGCAAATTAGCAAATAAGAGCTGAGCAGATTTTTTTCTTTTTCTTTGCAGACTCCAAAGATCCAGGACTCTGAATAATACGCCACCAGTTATTAAGGAATGTGGCTGGAATTTATACTGCTTGCAGGTGATTCCAACAGTTCAGCTGTGCAAAGAGATGGTGAGTGGCTAACCTTTCCAGCTGGTGTTGAGTTGAAAGGAAGTCCCGGAGCCCGAGGACCCACACCTCGGGGTACATCAACAGCTGCTTCCCCACTGCAACCAGATTCTTGAAATTACCTCAAAAATGCTAACCTTCTCTCTGTCTCCCTTCCTCCCTCTCTCTGTCTCCCTTCCTCCCTCTCTCTGTCTCCCCCCTCCCTCTCTCTGTCTCCCCCCTCCCTCTCTCTGTCTCCCCCTCCCTCTCTCTGTCTCCCCCCCGCTCTCTGTCTCCCTCCCTCTCTGTGTCTGTCTGTCCGTCTCTCTCTCTCCTCTCTCGCCCTTTCCCTCCCTCTCTCCCTTTCCCTCCCTCTCTCCCTTTCCCTCCCTCTCTCCCTCTCCCTCCCTCTCTCCCTCTCCCTCCCTCTCTCCCTCTCCCTCCCTCTCTCCCTCTCCCTCCCTCCCTCTCTCTGTCTCCCCCCTCTCTCTGTCTCCCCCCTCTCTCTGTCTCCCCCTCTCTCTGTCTCCCCCCCTCTCTCTGTCTCCCCCCCTCTCTCTGTCTCCCCCTCCCTCTCTGTCTCCCCCCCTCTGTCTGTCTCCCCCCTGCTCTCTGTGTCGCTCCCTCTCTCTGTCTCCCTCCCTCTCTGTGTCTGTCTGTCTGTCTCTCTCCTCTCTGTCTCTCTCCTCTCTGTCTCTCTCCTCTCTGTCTCTCTCCTCTCTGTCTCTCTCCTCTCTGTCTCCCTCCTCTGTCTCCCTCCCTTTCTCCCTTTCCCTCCCTCCCTCCCTCTCTTCATTTCTCTCCCTCCCTCCCGTTCTCCGTCCCACCCCCACTCTCCATCCTACCCCCCCACTCTCCGTCCCACTCCCCTTGTCCCTGTCTCTCTGGCTACCTCCCTGCCCCCCCCTCTCTCTCCCTGTCTCCCTCACTCTCTCCACCTCCCTCCCTCCTTCCCGTTCTCCGTCCCACCCCCCACTCTCCATCCTACCCCCCAACTCTCCGTCCCACTCCCCTTGTCCCTGTCTCTCTGGCTACCTCTCTGCCCCCCTCTCTCTCTCCCTGTCTCCCTCCCTCTCTCCGCCTCTCTCCCTCCTTCCCGTTCTCCGTCCCACCCCCCACTCTCCATCCTTCCCCCCCACTCTCCGTCCCACTCCCCTTGTCCCTGTCTCTCTGGCTACCTCCCTGCCTCTCTCTCTCCCTGTCTCCTCCATGACATCAGGGTAAAATGTTTATTTGCGCACTCGCAACTTGCTGTGAGATTAATGAATTTTATGTTAATTTGTGTATGTTAGTTGCTGTGCTGCGATTGCAGAACGGTAAGTTATTGGTGGCGTTTATACCCTGTGTTTGCCAATGATAAACTTGGGCACTGTTCTCTGGCCCTCCTGTAGGTGGAGTACAGCTTGAAGTACAAGACCTGCAGTCCACAGAGTTACGTCCACTTGCTGAGTGAAGCACACCTCATGCTAAAGGCTGCTCTCCTGGATCCCGACCTCGGCCAGTGTGACAGCCCCGAGCTACTCTCCGCTTTCCGAGAGAACTGCATCCAGTTGGGAGACTGTTTCAGTCAGTATGTGCTGTCACTTCTTTACTGGGTCCTCGTTACCGTAAAATATTGAAACGCAGGGTTGTCGGGGCCATGTATCCTCACAAGATAAGACTCCATTTGGCCCATCAGATCTTTCCTGGCTCAAGAGTGAACCCGCTCCCCCACTACTTTCTTGCTCCCACACTCCCGTCAAGTTCTGCTACTTGGGGCAGTTTAGCACAGCCTTTAAACTGACCCACCGCGTCTTTGGGGTGTGGGAAGAGACTGAAGCACCCAGAGGAGGCCCACACAGTCACAGAGCGTGCATGCAGACTCCACGCAGGCCGCACCACAGGGCAGTGGCCGAACCCCTATCACTGGAGGTGTGGGGCAGTGTCTCCGCTGGCTGCACCAACCTTGCAGTCCGACCACGTTAACACGAGATCATCTGACACCTGCAAATGTCTCTACATCTGGTTTGTAGCGGTCCATACTTGGAGCACTGTGTACAATCCTGGAGCCTAAAAGAATACGGCACACTGCTGCTTTGAAGACCACAGGAACTGTGTAGTGAGATGAGATTACGTATATCTGACTTGAATCTCCAGAAACACTGGATGACAGAAACTAAATTCATTAAATAATTTTGATGAATATTCATAGAGTCATAGAAAACTACAGCATAGAAACATGCCCTTTGGCTCATCTGGTCCATGCCGAACCATTTAAACTGCCTACCCCCATTGATCTGTACCGGGACCATAACCCTCCATATACCTCCCATCCATTTACCTATCCAAACTTCTTTTAAGCATTGAAATCGAGCTCCCATGCACCACTTATGCTGGCAGCTCATTCCACATTCTCACAACTCTCTAAGTGAAGAAATTTCCCCTCATGTTCCCCTTAAACATTTCACTTTTCACCTTTCACCCTCAACTGTGAACTCCAGTAGTAGCCCCACCCAACCTCAGTGGCAAAAGCCTGCTTGTATTTACCCTACCTGTACTCCTCATAATGTTGTATGCCTCCGTCAAAATTGCTGTCAGTCTTCTACAGTCCAAGGAATAAAGTCCTAGCCTATTCAACCTTTCCTTATAACCCAGGCCCTCCAGACCCGGCAACATCCTTGTAAGTGAGGGTAGAGTGATGGGGTGGGTGGTGACCAGGACTGGGCAAAACACACAAGAGTCAAATTGGAAGCCCTTCATGGATAGGGAAGTGATAGAGTGTGTCTCTGTCAGAGAAAGCTGTATCATCGTGACTTTGTTTAAAAGAAAAGTTGACAGGCTGTTGGAAGGGGACTTAACTGGATAATTCCTTCAGTTATTTGATTTAATAGTTTTTACTGTTTTGATGTATCTCGCAGACTGCCATTGTACTGATGAAGTGATCCAGCATTTTGTGTGTGTCACCTACCTGGGTACAACCACTCTTAGTTGCCACCTAATTCTTCTGCTTTTAAACATTGATATATATTTATTAACAATGGGTGTTCCATTATTTTTTAACTAGCCCACGTTAAGGGCTTGAATGACTGCATGAACAGAATCTGTGTTGAAGGCTGTTTTAATTGCTGTGTGGACTTATTTTGGCACTAGGTTTGAGATGGATGATTTTCACCTCACTCTCCCCTACTATAAGATGTCGGGCAAGTCATTGAGTGAACTAATCAGCAGGATGCTTGTCTGGGAAAATGAACCTCAGAAGTTTGGAAAAGGATTTATGTACTACTTGAAGCACTTAGTCTATGAGGAAATTGAAGAGCCGCTCAGTGCAGTAAGCAGTTTTAATTTTAGACTTGGATGCAATCTGACTTTATTCAGAATATTCCATTCGGTGCTGCCTAGTGTTGCCTGGCTATTGGTCTGAGTTGATCCACCAACAGACTGATGTGGGAAGGAAATAATGCAAATGTTGGTGTTACAGGCAGATTTGTAGATGGTCAAACTTAGAAACACATTGTAAAACAATTTTAGCCACCCAAGTGGAAAGTATCTGTATGTCCTCTCCTCACAAACTCCTTCAATTCAACCACCAGCTCTGCTGCTCCACAATAAATCAGTTAATATCAGTAATTCTGGAGGAACTCGGCATGTCAGGTAACATCCATGGAGAAGAATAAACAATTGCTACTTCGGGTCGAGACCATTTATTTATTTAAGAAATAATTTCCGTGTCTCAGAGTCCCGGTTTAATTTGATGTGACATTTCAGATTTGCTTTTCCTTTAATACTTTGCATCCACTTTGGATTAGATCTAATCTCTGCTGCCTCTCTTCCTACCTGTCACAACCTCGCTTTGACCCCTCCTGGATCTGAGCGATAGAGATTTCATGCCAGACACTTACACTACCTGTGATGCAGTTGTATATGGCACTCTTCTGGTTACATCAAAGATGAAAGCAGTACATTTGGAAGGTGCTATATGACACACAACCTTCATTCCTACTCTTCAGTCCTGTAATACCTCATGATTAACTCTGTGTCTTGTTCCTTCCATATCTCTTCCTCAACTGAAATATCCTAACTTTTGCTCCAAAGTTCACGCTCTGACATTCCCATCTGAATTTTAGCATTATTTTTCTGCCTTGTTAAACCAAATATTGTTTTCACACTACTCTTGTCCAGCTGTGCCTCTGTTTAAAAATCCTCGCCCTCTTTTTTTCACCCACAAGACCAAGGAGCAGAATTAGGCCATTCAGATCATCGGTGCTACTCCACCATTCCATCAAACCCATTTTCCTGCTGCCTTCTTGTAACCTTTGACACCCTTACTAATCAAGAACCTATCAACCTCAGCTTTAAATGTACCCAGTGACCTGGCCTCCACAGCTGTCCTTGGCAATGAATTCCACAGATTCACTAATGATTTGTAACTGCAAAACATAAAAACTAACCAAAAGAAAAACAGGTAATTTGTATATGTTTAGTTTAGTTTAGTTTAGTTTTTACTTTAAGCGAGGCATGCATGTATGACGTGGTGGCGTGATGACGTATGCCATTCACTTTTACATATAACCCTTAATGGATTATTTAACCGAACGAGAATATGTACAGTGTTGTGCTGCCATGCCACCCCATCTATCTTCTGTGTGGCTTGATGTCCTATTTGTTTATTAGCTTCCTTTTTGTATGTACCAGGGCTTTCTAACTGCCTGTCTCTCAGCATAGTTCAACTTCCTTCTTAAAAATGTTCAGTTAACTGGAGTACAAAGATCTTGAGAAAAAAGGAGAATCTCAAATTCGATGTAAATGGGGACTTCCAGTGACTGGCTGAAGTATTTTGGTGAAGTGTTTTTGGAAAAAACAGTACCTTATTTTTAATTCTTTAGGAAACGGCAAACCAAGTGTTGCAGGTATTCAAGTTGTCAGAACCAACCCAAATTCCCCACGCCGTGTGCAGCCCGTGCATGAGAAACGTGTGCCTGAGGACGGCATGGGACCATCTGGAAAGGCTGGCCTCCATCAGCCCGTCACCCCTGGTGACGCTGACCAAAGCATTGGTGGCGTTAAGAATTGAAGACCAGCAGAAATACCAGATGGCCATGAGGCGATACACAGAGGTAATGTGCAAGGCAAAATGTGCCCAGTCCATCCAGAAGGAAAAGCTGGACGTATGAGGAGCATTTGATGTCTCGGGGTATCAGAGTTCAGAAGGATGAGGAAAGAACCTCATTGAAGCCTATTGGATACTGAATGGCCTTCATAGAGTGGACATAGTGAGAATGTTTTGAACAGAAAGAGAGTCTAGGATCCAAGGGCACAGCTTCAGAATAAAGGGACATCCCTTTAAAATATAAATAAACATATATTGTCATTCATTTATTTATTTATTTATTTATTCCCCCCCCCCCCCTCCCCCTGTATATTTATTGTATTCAATTGCTGCTGCGAAGTTAAAAAATTTCACGACACATGCTGGTGATAATAATTCTGATTCTGATTTGGAAAACTGAAATGCTGAGGTATTTCTTCAGCCAGATAGTGATGAATCTGTGGAGTTTGTTGCCACAGAGGGCTGTAGATGCTGACCCACTGGGTGTATTGATAGGTTCTTGATTGAATAAGGGGGTTAAGGGTTATGGGGAGAAGCCAAGGGAATAGAGTTGGGAAAAATCAGATGATTGAATGGTGGTGCAGACTTGAGGGGCCAAAGGGCCTAATTCTGCTCCAATATCTTATAGTCATGTGGTCTCAAACTCTTTGTTATCATGGTACATCAGTCACTGATTTAATGGAGGAGTAGTACCACCCATCTTTTAAAGATAAAGATTAGTTTACCATGTACTTTGAAATGCATCATTTGTGTTAATATCCAACACAGTTTCATCTTGCTTATGGTACCAAAATAGCATGCTCACAACTTACTAACCCATACGTCTTCGGAATGTGGGGGAAACCGGAGCACCTGGAGGAAACCTCCAGGGTTATGGGGGGAACATATAAATCCCTGACTGTGGTGGAAATTGAACACTGATTGTAGGCGTTGTAAAGCATTATGCTAACTGCTATGCTTCCAGCCATCTTTGTGCATACGAAACTTCCATAAGTATTAATAAATAGATAATCTGAAATGTCTTCTGGGGAATAGATATTGGTTAGGGCACTAAAGATGACTGAACCCATTTTTTAAATGTTATCAACTAATCTTTTAGTTACATCCGAGAAGGCGGTTTTGGTTTCAGCTGAAGGTTCGGTGTCAAACCTGGTGATGTGTTTCCCTTGCTTTGGAAAGAAGTAAACTTTAACATGTTCTGGATATACAGATGTTGTCTGGGATGGCAATAAGTACATACTGTGAACTTACCATTCATTCAGAAACCTGGTTGGCACTGCTTCAAACTGGGAAAGGCTAGTAAAATCCAGTGACAACAGATTGCCTGATGTTTTGATTCTGTTAAACACTTGGGAGTTTGAAGAAAAATCGAGGTCTGCCTAGTTGGCTTTCTGCCTTCCTGGATCCCTTATCTCCTGAGTCAGAAGGTCATGGATCCAAGCCTCATTTTGCATTGGTGCAATACTGTACTGTTGAAAGTCCCTCTGACTGGATGTTAACCGAGGCCTAGTCGATTCAGGAGTTCCCCATCAGAAATCAAGGTCAATATTTGCCCCTGCATCACCATTGCCAGAACACATACTGTGACCATTACCTGCAAGGGTCAGTGAACATCAGTTCAATTAACTATCTGCTTGTTCTCAGAGTCAAAGTTGAGTTTGTAGTCTACACACTACATGTGTGCACAGGCACAGTGAAACTTATGCTTGTAGCAGCATCACAGGGATAGAGCATTAGAGATACAACATTCAGAAGAGAAACAAAAATAATTCTTACAGATGTAACACAAATAAAACAAACAAGTTCCATTGTAGTGCAGAGTAGTTGTAGTACTGCTATACTGAGGTAGTGATTAGGGTTGTGCAGGTTGTTTCAAGAACCAAACAGTTGTAGGAAGTAACTGCTCTGGAACTTGGTAGTGTAGGAGTTCAGAATCAGATTTAATATCACCGGTGTATGTCATTAAACTTGTTAGCTTTTCTGCAGCAGTAAAATGAAATACATTATAAATAAATATAGAGAAAAAAACCTGAGTTACATGTCTATTAAATTAATTTAAAGTAAGTAGTGTAAAATAACATAAATTTTAAAAAAAGTGGTGAGGTAGTGTTCATGGATTCAATGTCCATTTGGAAATCAGAAGGCAGAGGGGAACAGACTGTTCCTGAATCGTGAGTGAGTGCCTTCAGGCTTCTGTACCCCCCTCCTGAAGGTAACCCATGAGGAGGTCATGTCTTGGGTAGTGGGGATCTGTAATGAATGACACCACCTTCTGATCCACCACTCTTTGAAGATGTCTTGGATGCTACGGAGGCTGATACCTATGATACAGCTGACTAATTTTACAAGTTTCTGCAACTTATTTTGATCTTGTGCAGTAGAAACCCCCCTCCTCCATATCGGATGGTGATGCAGACAGTGAGAATGCTCTCCATGGTACATTTGTAGAAGTTTTTGGCTGTTTTAGTTGACAAACCATATCTCCTCAAACTCCTTTTGAGGCTTCTGTACCTCCTGTGCAATGTGAACAAAAGGTAGGGTCTTTGACTGAAGTTACCTTCCTGAGGCAGAGGGGCTCGGTTTGTGGTTTTTGTAAATGAGTTATTTCATTGACTGAAAGCACTTTGCAACAAATAAGTTTATGAAAGATACTATATTAATGCAAGTCTTTCAATATAATAAATCAGGAGAGGGAGGGAGAGTAGGGCAGGGGGTAAAACCCGCATTGGGCCCGAAGACAAACCTTTGGCCACAACTGCTTTGCATCTTATCTTTTACAATCTAGGGTTATATTCCCTTTTCACAATGTTGATTTGGTTTAAATCTTCTCACCTTTGTTGACATTCGATACCTTCTATCTCTTTTACTCAGGGCTGAAATGAAAGAAGGGGAGGAATTTAATGTATTGAGGTCAATTCAAAGCAAATTCATTTTCTTGATGCTGCCTGCATTACAGTCAAATCCAAAGTGATCAATAGATTTTTAGATGTTAAGTGATTTGCAGATTGTAGGGTTAGTGTGGGGAAGACTGCTTTGAGTGGAAAATTGGCCATCATCTCAAAGTGGGAAAGCAGGGATAAGGGAGTGAATGGCCCTACTCCTGACTTTATTTATTGTGCTGCAGTTAGAAGTTAAGGTTGAAAACATCTGTGAGGGATGTTAGTTGAAACGCCCTGGTTACTGACAGTTCCGTTGAACGTATGCTTGCTTTTGGCAGATGAGGTTGATTAATGGGTTTGTGGACGAACCAAATCTCCTGCGGTATCATGGCGTTGTGGCAACTGAACTGTCCCACGAGCTGGAGAAGACCCAACCGGGCCTCCTGGTGGTTGCATTTGTAGCTCTACTGAGAAGTAACAAAGTCACCCTTGAGGAGGCTGAACTATTCTTCAAGGTTTGCTTGCATTTTTTAAAAAATATGTGATAATTATTTGTGGTATCTTGTGTTTGCCAGCAGCAAAGGATTTAGATTAGTGATGCTGGCATTTACTTTACTAGTTAATTTTAACATGATTCTTAGAACCATACAGCAGAAAATCAGACCCTCAACCCACTGAATCATGTAGAATTGGTTTACTATTTTCATGTGTACTAAGATACAGTGAAAAGATTTTCTTGTCTTTACAGATCAAATCATTACACAGCATGGTGAGGTAGAACAAGGTAAAATGATAATGCAGAATAAAGTGTAACAGCTACAGGGAAAGCACAGCGCAGGTAAACAATAACGTGCAAGACCGTAGTGAGGTTGATTGAGCTTTTATTGTACTAGGGAACCATTCAATAGTCATATAACAACCATTTACACATCTCATTCCCTTTTCCCACGTTCCCAACAATCTCCCCTGGACTCCCACTCACCTCGAGACCGGGGGCAATCTACCAACCTGCATATTTGTGGGATGAAACCTAAGCGTTTGAAGGAAACCCATAAGGTTACAGAGGGAACCTCCTCACATACAGCACCAGAGGTTGGGACTACCTGACTTACTGGAGCTATGAGGCAGGAGCCCTAAAAACTGTGACACTCTGATACCCAAATACAGGATAAACACATATGGAAGATGTCTGTTCTAATTCACAATGAGTGGAATCAGTTTATCTTCAGGAAGGATGACAAACATGAGTAACTTTTGCTTGTATATTAGAAAAAGTAATTGCACCCCGCACTATTGGTTACCTGTATCCCAATGAACTTGAGGTCTCTCTTCTGTAGCCATCCTGTGAGCAAGGTGAGCTGTAAACCTTTGATGATGCATCCTGAGGCCTTCAGCAGGTTGTGCTTGTTCTTAGAGTCATAGAGTTATAGAACACTACAGCACTGAAACAGACTCTTTGGCCCATCTTGTCTGTTCTGAACTGTTGAACTGCTTAGACCCATCAGCTTGCAGCCAGGCTATACCCCTCCATACCCCTCCCATCCAAGCTCTCTTAAATATTTAAATCAACCATGCATCCACCACTTGTGCTGGCAGCTCATCCCACGCTCTCACTGTCCTCTGAGTGAAGACATTCCCCCTCATGTCCCTTAAACATTTCACTTTTCATCCTTAACCCATGACTTCTAGTTCTAGTCTCACCCGACTTCAGTGTAAAACACAAAAAAAAATCTGCAGGTGCTGGAAATCCAAAGCAACACACATAAAATGCTGGAGGAACTCAGCAGGCCAGGCAGCATCTATGGAGAAGAGTAAACAGTCAACATATTGGGCATGGATCCTTTATCATACAGTCCCAAAACATCAACTGTTTACTCTTTTCCATAGCATTTTGTGTGTGTTGCTCAGAGGAAAAAACCTGCTTGCTATACCCTCATAATTTTGTACCTCCCCTCAATCTTCTACATTCTAGGGAATACAGTCCTAACCTATTCAGACTTACCCTATAACTCATGTCCTCAGGTCCAGGCAACATCCTAGTAAATTTTCTTTGCACTCTTTCAATCTCGTTTACATCTTTCCTGTAGGTAGGTGACCAAAATTGCATACGATTAGGCATCACCAATGTCTTATACGATTTCAACATAACATCCCAACTCTTGTACTCAGTACATTTATTTATGAAGGCCAATGTGATAAAAGCTTTCTTTACAGTCCTAACTACCTGTGATGCCACTTTCAAGGAATTATGGATCTGTATTCCCAGATCCTTGTGTTCTACTGCATTCCTCAGTATCCTATCACTACCTATGTGAGACCTACCCTGGTTGCCTTCCCAAACCGCAGTACCTCACACTTGCCTGCATTAAATTCCATCTGCCATTTTTCAGCCCATTTCACAGCAGGTCCAGATCCCACTGCAAGCTTTGATAGTCTACCCAGTTGTCCATCACATCCACAGTCTTGGTGTCATCAGCAAACTTGCTGAACCAGTTAACCACATTATCATCCAGATCATTGATATAAATGACAAACAACAAAGGACCCATCATCAACCATTCCAGCACACCACTAGTCAGAGAGAACCATCTACTCTCACCCTCTGGCTTCTCCCACTAAGCCAATGTCTAATCCAATTTCCTACCTCATCTTGAATGCCAAGTGACTGAACCTTCTTGATAAACTCCCATGCGGGACCTAGTCAAAGGCCTTGCCAAAGTCCATGTAGACAACATCCACTGTCTTGCCTTCATCACCTTCCCAGCTAACTTCCTCAAAACTCTAAGACATGACTTACCATGCACAAAGGCATGTTGACTATTCCTAATCAGTCCCTGTCTATGCAAATAGTTATATATCCGCTCCCTTAGAATACCTTCCAATAACTCTTCCCCCAACTGATGTCAGGCTCTCAGGCCTATAATTTCCTCGCTTATTCGTAGAGCCTTTCTTCAACAATGGAAAACATAAGCTATTCTCCGATCTTCAGGCACCTCACCCCTGGCTAAAGATGTTTAAATATCTCTGCTAGGGCCCCTGCAGTTTCTGAACTAGCCTCCCACAGGGTCCAAGGGAACATATTGTCAGGGCCTGGTGATTTATCCACCTTAATTTGCCTCAAGGCAGCAAGAATCTGTTCCTCTGTAATCTGTATAGGGTCCATGACCTCACCGCTACATTGCCTCACATCTATAAACTCTGTGTATGTTTTCTAAGTTCACTGTTTAAATATCTGATTAAAATCAATTGAAATTAATACAAATTTTAAGTATTAAGTTAATAAGGTTAATTTTTGAAACCACTGAACTCAGTTAAAGAAAATGAAATAAAGAAAACCTGACTAAATGTTACCTTTTAATGAAAGTCAAGAATCTTATTCACATGAATCAGTTCATTTCTGGTTGCCTCATTATAGGAAGGATGTGGAAATTTTAGAGAAGGTGCAGAGGCGATTTACCAGGAAATTTACTTAACCTCTCTGGATTCGCGAAAATGTGTTCGGGGGCGGGGTTGAGTGAGCTGGATAGGTATCTGAATAGTGGGGTTATGGATGGCTGTGGTCCAGGTGCAAGTCAATGGGACAAGGCAGTTTAAATGGTTCAGCATGGACTAGATGGGCTGAAGGGCACGTTTCTGTGCTATCCTTTTCTATGACTCTTAAGCTCAGGCTGTTTTCTTTGCAGCAAAGGAGGATGAGAGGTGATTTGATAGAGGTCTGTAAGAGGTATAGATCGAGTGCCCTTTTTCCCCACAGTGCGTTGGCTAAGGTGATTGGGGCAAAGTATGGGGAGATGTCAGAGGCAGGATTTTTACACAGGGTGGTAATTGCATGGGGTGGTGGTAAAGGCAGATACATTAGGGGTATTTAAGAGACTCGTGCATAGGCACATGGATGAAAGAAATATGCAGGGCTATGTGGGAGGGAGATGTTAGATTGACCTTAACACCGATCTTGGAGTAGGTTAAAAAGTTGGTACAACATCAGCTGGCCTTAATTATGATGTATATAATATGTTCTTTAAAGTCACTCAAGGCAGAAGCAAGCTCTTTGGCCCACCTTGTCCGTGCTGACTAGCAAATTCCCATTTATACTTGTGCCATTTACCAGCACTCAGTCTGTGATCTTTACGTCTTGGCAATTCAAAAGCTCATATGGGTACTTTTCTAATATGTGTGCCTCTGCCTCCACCACCTTCTCAAGAAGTACAGTATGCTCCAGATTGCAATCGCCCTTTGGGTGGAAAAAAATCTTTCATTTCTTCAGATTTCCTTTTAATCCTCTTGCTTCCCACTTTAAACATATGCCCTCCAATTTGAGATCAATCCACTGTGGAAAATTTTCTCACCATCTGTGTCCTTCATAGTTCAGGTTGTATCAGATCTCTCACCGACAAAGACAAAGATTAGCTTTATTTGTCCATGTATGTTGAACCATACAGTAAAATGTGTCATTTGTGTCGACAACCAACGTAATTTGAGGATGCACTCAAGGAAGCAATATCTAGCTAATTCATCTCCACAATCCCTTCAGTGTATTCATCTCCTTTTTTGAGGGAGTATAGCACATAGAAATGTTGTGTCAGTCATAATCCTTTAGCTTGGCGGGAGAGTAGCTACCCTACAATAAGCAAGCAATCATAAAACTCTACAGCAGTGCAGGAGCATGGCTTATCATACCTCTGCCAGCCAGTTGATAGTCATCTGATGAATCATACTCACTTGCTTTGTTAGGCTATGCCTTTGTAAAGTTTCTCTTTTTTCAGAAGTACATTTTGAAGGACAGTTGGACAGGTATATGGAATCAGACTCAGGTTTAATATCACAGACATATATCGTAAAACTTGTCTTTGCATTAGCAGTACATTGCAATACATAATAGAGAAAAAAACTGAATATATATGTTATATTATATGTTAAATTAAATAAGTAGTACAAAAATAGGAAATAAAAGTAGTGAGGTAGTGTTCATGGATTCAAAGTCCATTCAGAAATTGGATGACAGAGGGGAAGAAACTGTTCCTGAGTCACTGAGTGTGTGCCTTCAGGCTTCTGTATCTCCTTCCTAATGGTAGCAGTGAGAACAAGGCATGACCTGGGTGATGATTCTTAATGATGGACGCTACCTTTTTGATGCATCGCTTCTTGAAGATGTCCTGGATACTGCGAAGGCTAGTGCCCATGATGGAGCTGACTAAGTGTAGCTTTAAAACTGTAGATGTTTTCTGGTCCATATGTGGGCAAATGGACCATCTGGGCTGCAGTGCCAGTTTTTGAGCAGTGTGATTCTATGAATCGATGACTCTCTGCAGTATCAGGTTCACCTTTAAAAGATATTGTTGACTGTCCTATGACACCCCCACAGACTTCACAATCCATGCAATAACAATTTCTGCATAGACAAAATCATCCCTTTCTTAGCTCCATCGTACGTTATACCTTTCCTTTGGTTGACGTTCTAATGTTAGAGGTCAATGCATACATCCATATTAAACCTTCTACCAGCTGCCACTGCTCCGGAGAGAAAATTCCCAATTCTCCTTGATTCCATTCCAGTGAATTGCCGAGTTCTCACCAAGGTCTTTCCATCCCCTCAGAAGTATGGCTCTTGATGTTGAGGTCTCAGCAATATCCTCATGGCTTTAAAGATGAAGATTAGTTTTAGTTGTCACGTGTGCATCGAAACATATAATGAAATGTGTCATTTGCATCAAATGGAGAAGAAGATGGCGGTGTGACGGCAGCGCACGTGGCCTCTCCGGTGAATGATATCTGTAATTTGTCAAGTAGTGGACCGTGCAGCATTCTGATTTGATTTGATGGAGACAGACATGAGAGTACGGAGGAACATCTGGAGAATCTTCTGAGATGCCCGCTTCGCTGCCGCTGCTACTGTGTGGTAACCGGAATCTCGGGAGTAGAAGGCCCCGAATCCTTGGCTTTGCTTGTTTCAGCAGCCGGGACGAGGTCGAAGGTGCTTGGCAGAGGATGGCACTCGGGAGGCTGTATCAGAGGGGCTGGTTGAAGGCTCGAAGTTTTCGGATGGACGGACTCAGTGTTGGCTGTGGTTGGCTGCTTCCAAGGCATTGGCAAGTTGACGGTGCCTGGAGGTTTATGGCAGGGATTTTCTCCCTCTTGCCACCTGCTATCGGGGACTCGGGAGTCGATTGACTCGGGGACTTTGAGACTTTTTTTTACTGTGCCCATGGTTTGTTCTTCATCAAATTATGGTATTGCTTTGCACTGTTGTAACTATATGTTATAATTATGTGGTCCTGTCAGTGTTAGTCTTTGGTTTGTCTCTGTTTTTCTGTGATATCACTCTGGAGAAACATTGTATCATTTCTTAATGCATGTATGCATTTCTAAATGACAATAAAAGAGGACTGAGTGTTCTCATAATCTAAAAATCAAATCAGCAAGAATTGTGACAAGTGTCACCAATCTTCCAGCACCAATATAGCATGCTCACAACTCACTGGCTTTAACTGTACTTTGGAATGTGGGAGGAAACCAGAAGATCCAAAAGAAACCTATGTGGTCACTGAGAGGATGTACAAACTTCTTCCAGACAGCAGCAGGATCCCCTATCCGCTATGCTTCGGTGCCACCCCTCACTGAAACATCTTACAAATAACAGCAGATAGGGTCTTTCTGTGCGAGAATTCATAGTTCAAGTTCAAAGTAAATTTATTATTGAGGTACATATGCAATATGTAACCTTATACAACCCTGGGATCAGTTCTCTGGCGATTAGGTACCAGCTCTGATATCACTGCCAACTGAAATGTTTGCTTTTCCATGGCCTTGGCTGTTTTGAAGGAATTGAGTAAACATACATGTAACTGCCAAAAGAAGTGAATGTTCCTTGTTTATTATTAACTAGGAAAGGTAATGATGCTGAATAAAGTTAGTGTTGTATAAGGGGCTATTTGGCCCATTGTGTTGATGCCAGCACTTTGAAAGCTCTCCAGGTAGTCCCACTCCTCATCCCTTTCCCTGCTTTTATTCTGCCTTTCTTTTATTTAATTTGATGGAAATTAGTGCAGTGAGAGTTGTAAAGCAGGTGGGCAGTTTGCAAACAAACCATGTCACCTTTTTATCCAATCAACCCCAACCCCTTTGTGCAAAGTATATCTGGCCATAAGCTACTTCCTCAGGGAGAGAGAAAGAAATTTATCATGTCCCCGTCAATTCTTACCAATTTTTATTAATACACCATCAAAACCACCTATCTGCATGTGTGACAACTGCACTGCACGTGACACAAGAAACTGCAGAGAGTTGTGGACGCAGCTCAGTACACAGTATCACGGAAACCAGCCTCCCCTCCATGGACTCTGTCTGTACTTTTAAGCCAACATACTCAAAGGCCCACGCCCACAGCAGTCACGCTCTCTTCTCCCCTCTTTCATTGGGCTTAAGTTGCAAAAGCCTGAAAGCATATGGCAACAGGCTCAAGGACAGCTTCTAGCCACCCCCCAAATGAAACTATTAAATGGTTCCCTCGTATGTACAATGAACCTTGATGGAATCGCCACTGCTCTACATACTGTTCTTGCACATCTGGAGAAGAAGGATGCTTATGTGAGAATGCTGTCCTTGGACTACAGTTCAGCATTCAACACTATACTTCCATCCAGGCTCGACAAGAAGCTCAGAGACCTCAGCCTTGACCCTGTCTTGTGCAGCTGGATCCTGGACGTCCTGTCAGATCGCCAGTAGGTGGTAAGAGTGGGCTCCCTCACCTCCACCCCTCTGACTCTCAATACAGGAGCTCCTCAGGGCTGTGTACCGAGTCCTCTACTTTACTCCCTGTATACCCATGACTGTGTCGCCACCCACAGCTCCAATCTGCTAATTAAATTTGCCAACGACACTACATTGATTGGCCTTATCTCAAACAATAACGAGGTGGCCTACAGGGAAGAAGTCATCTCCCTGACACAGTGGTGTCAAGAAAACAACCTCTCCCTCAATGTCACAAAAACAAAGGAGCTGGTTGTGGATTGCAGGATGAATGGAGATGGGCTAACCCCTATTGACATCAATGGATCTGGGGTTGAGAGGGTGAACAGCTTTAAGTTCCTCGGCATCCACATCACTGAGGACCTCGTGGTCTGTACGCACCAGTTGTGTGGTGAAAAAGGCACAACAGCACCTCTTTCACCTCAGACGGTTGAGGAAGTTTGGTATGGGCCCCCAGATCCTAAGAACTTTCTACAGGGGCACAATTGAGAGCATCCTGACTGGCTGTATCACTGCCTGGTATGGTAACTGTACCTCCCTTAACCACAGGACTCTGCAAAGAGTGGTGCGGACAGTCCAGCGCATCTGTAGTTGTGAACTTCCCATGATTCAGGACATTTACAAGGACAGGTGTATAAAATGGGCCCGTAGGATCACTGGAGACCCAAACCATTACACCCACAATCTATTCCAGCTGCCGCCATTCAGGAAGTGGTACTGCAACATAAAGCCAGGACCAACAGGCTCTGGGACAGCTTCTCCAGGACTGATGAACTCATGCTGATTTGAGTGTACTCTATATTGCCTTTTCTGTTCTATTTATCATAAATTACTATGATTGCACGTTGCACATTTAGATGGAGACGTAGCGTAAAGATTTTTACTCCTCATGTATGTGAAGGATGTAAGAAATAAAGTCAATTCAATTCATTATAATCTTGCACTTTATCATTTACCACCACTGCAATTTCTCTGTCACTGTTACACTTTATTCTGCATTGGTCTTGTTTTACCTTGTTCTACCTCGCTGTTTAGCTGTTTCCATGTTGAGTGACAATTAAACTTCAACTTGAATGCACCGTGTAATGATCTGATCTGCATACAAGTCAAGTTTTTTCGCTGTATCTTGGTGCATGTGACAAAAATAAACCAATACCAACACCAATTTAGCACTTTCCAGCTGGGATTTGCATTCTCTTGAATTAGGGAATTGATTTTGCGGGTTTTCCTACCCCCTTCATCATGTTGCCATCTCTTCTCATATGCATGTTGTCCCTGTGTTTTCTCTTCAAAACACAACCAGTTCACATGTCAGAAATACGTCCACAAACTGAGTTCCCTAATGGTAAGAAGCCTACCGATCCATGGGCAATGATAAGCCGTGGAGGGCCAATTTACAGGAATGTCGCCAGGACTCGAGAAGCTCTGTTATAGGGAAAGGTTGAATAGATTAGAACTTTATTCTTCGAAGCTCAGGAGAATGAGGGAGATCTGGTAGAGAGAGATATATGCATTTACAAGGGGCATAGGTAAGGTGAATGTTTACTGGCTTTTCCCCCCACGGGTTGGGTGAGACCAGAGCTAGAGGTCGTGGATTTACAGTGAAAGGTGAAACATTTAAGTGGAACTTGAGGTGGAACTCCTTCACTCAGAGGACGTTAATTATGTGGAAGCTGTCAGCGGAGTAGTAGATGCAGGTTCAGTTGTAACATTGAAGAGAAATTTGGTAGTACAGTGCCTATAAAAAATAAAGAATCCACCTCCCCTTGGAAGTTTCCATGTTTTATTGTTTTACAACATTGAATCACAGTGGATTTAATTTGGCTTTTTGACACTGATCAACACAAAATGACACTTTTGTGTCAAAGTGAAAGCAGATCTCTACTAAGTGATCTAAATTCATTACAAATATAAAACGCAGAATAATTGATTGGATAAGTATTCACCCTCTTCGTCAATATTTAGTAGATGCACCTTTGACAGCAATTACAGCCTTGAGTCTGTGTGGATGGGTCTCTATCAGCTTTTACATCTGGACACTGCAGTTTTTCCCCATTCTTTACAAAACTGCTCAGGCTCTGTCTGATTGCATGGGGAACGTGAGTAACAGCCCTTTTCAAGTCCAGCCACAAATTCTCAATTGGACTGAGGTCTGGAGTCTGACTCGGCCACTCATAACACTAACTTTGTTGTTATTAAGCCATTCCTATGTAGATTGGCTTTATGCTTGAGGTCATTATCTTGCTAGAAAACAAATCTTTTTCCAAGTCGCAGTTCTTTTACAGACTGCATCAGGTTTTCCTCCAGGATTTCCCTGTATTTTACTGCATTCAGTTTACCCGCTACTGTCACAAGCCTTCTAGGGCCTGCTGCAGTGAAGCATCCCCACAGCATGATGCAGCCACCACCATGCTTCACGGTAGGGATGGTGTGTTTTTGATGATGTGCATTGTTTGGCTTATGCCAAACATAGCATTTTGTCTGTGAACAAAAAGCTCAATTTTGGTTTTCATTAGTCGATAGAACTTTCCAGCTGACTTCAGAGTCTCAGGCATCTCTTTTGGCAAACTCTAGCTAAGATATCATGTATGTTTTTTTCAACAGTGGCTTTATCTTTGCCGCTCTCCCATAAATCTGCGACTGGTGAAGCTCCCGGGCAACAGTTGTTGTATGCAGTCTCTCCTATCTCAGCCACTCCTCCAGACTTGTCATAGGTCTCTTGGTGGCCTCCCAAACTAGTTACCTTCTTACACAGTCACTCATTTTTTGCGGACGGCCTGCTCTAGGCAGATCTACAACTGTGCCATATTCTTTCCATTTCATGATGATTGACTTAACGGTACTCCAAGGGATATTCAGTGACAAGGAAGTTTTCTTGTCTTCATCTCCTGACTTGTGCTTTTCAATAACCTATTTGCAGAGTTGTTTGGAGTGTTTGTTTGTCTTCATGGTGTAGTTTTTGCTATGATACTGACTCGTCAGCAGTTGGACCTTCCAGATTCAGGTGTATTTTTACTGCAGTCAATTGAAACACCTTGACTGCACACAGGTCTTCAAAACAGATCTCCATTTAATTAATTATGTGACTTCTAAAACCAAAAGGCTGCACCAGTGATGACTTGGTGTGTAATATTAAAGGGGGTGAATACTTATGCAATCAATTATTTTGTGTCTTATATTTGTAATTAATTTAGATCACATTGTAGAGATCTGTTTTCACTTTGACATGAAAGAGTCTTTTTCTGTTGATCAGTGTCAAAAAAGTCAAATTAAATCCAGTGCAATTCAATGTTGTAAGCAATAAAACATGAAGACTTCCAAGGGGAGTGAATACTTTTTATAGGCATTGTACTTGGATAAGAGGGGTATGGATGCAGGTAGAAGAAATTAAGCAGGAGACCTATGAACAGTTTAGTTGGGGCAAAGTGCCTTTTACCATGACTCTGTATTTCCAATTGCAATTCTCTCAAGTGTTTGCTAGCTGGAATTGGATCAAGTAACTGATGGTATATTACACCACAAGTGTGGGTGGCAGGTGTCAGAGTAATGGCTAAAAAATCTGTTTTGTTATTGTCGGCAGGGACTCTGTGGTAAGAGTGACAAAGACAATGTTGCAGAGAATCCGCAGATGCTGGTTGACTTCTGGGAAGCCGCATTGATATCCTGCACCGACGATGTGTTGATCGAGGTCCTTCTGATGAAGCTGGTGTCCGTGTACCTCCACAGGACAGCCCAGAGGATAAAGCCCGACCAGAAACCACTGAAAACAGTGGATGAACTGGTATGTCCCTGCCTTCTCCATTGTCCAGAGTTCAACTGAATCTACAAAGGCACTCACAGTCGGAGGACTCAGGGTACACTGGAGCTATTCGGCTTAGCTACTGCATTAGATTCATTTATTTGTTTATCACATGTACATCAAAACATACAGTGAAATGCTTCATCTACATTAACAACCAACACATCCTAAATATGTACTGTTAGTGTTGCCACACATTCCAGTGCCAACATAGCATGCCCTCAATGTTTGGCCTCCAGCTGTATGTTGGAGATGCGCAGCCTCCAACAGCAGCCCCACTGTTACCTGCCCATGCAGGAAGCTGATTACCTGCGTACTTTCATTGTAATATGTGGGAGGGGGTAATTTAACTACAAGAATATTGACAATAGTTTGAATGTATGTTATGTGAAGTAGTAATACACTGGTGCAGAAATGTTGGACCGATGTTCAAAGTACATTTATTATTGAAGTATATATGTTATCATATACTACCTTGAGAATCATTTACTTATGGGCATTTTCATGAATACTTTCCAGAGGAAAATTGGTAAATAGGCAGATGATTATGAACCAAATTTTTGCAAATATTATACTGTTCACACTGCCAAAGTGAATAATGAACATACTAAAAGTTCAAAGAAAATGTTACCAAAGTATCATATACTACCCTGAGATTCATATTTTGACAGTTGTTCACAGTGGAATAAAGAAATACAAATTGTACACAACCAATGTGCAAATGAAAACAAATGGCAAATACAATAATTAATAATTAATAAATAAATAATACATACTGAGAATGAGTTCTAGAGTCCTTCAAAGTGAGTCCATAGGTTGCCTGGTATGGAAACACTCATGCCTTTGAATGGGCAATCCTACAAAAAGTAGTGGATATGGCCCAGTCCAGCACAGGTAAAGCCCTCCCCACCATTGAGCACATCTATACGAAGCATTGTTGCATGAAAGCAACATCCATCATCAGGGACCCCCACCACCCATAACATGCTCTCCTCTTGGTGCTGCCGTCAGGAAGAAGATACAGAAGCCTCAGGACTCTCACTACCGGGTTCAGGAACGGTTTTTACCCCTCAACCATCAGGCTCTCGAACCAAAAGGGATAACTTCATTTAACTTCATTTGTCACATCATTGAAAAGTTCCCTCAACCTATGGACTCACTTTTAAGGACTCTTCCTCTCATGTTCTTGATGTTTACTGCTTGCTTATCTATCTATTCAATCTATCCATTATTATTTCTTCTTGTATTTGCCCTGTTGTTTAATTTTGCACACTGGTTGAAGAAAAAGTAAGAGGTCTTTCATTAATTCTATTATGGTTATGATTCTATTCTGGATTTACTGAGAATGCCCGCAAGAAGGCTAATCTCAGCATTGTATATGACTACATATACATACTTGGAAAATAAATTTAGTTTGAAATTTGAAATCGACTGATGGAAGGTTGGGACCTGGGAAAACTATCATACTATTTTAGCAGAGGAGTTCAACCCTACTAATTAATTCCTGTAGTTAATGCACAGCCAGTAACGGCCACCATCTCCATTCCAAGTTTGGGATAACCATGCATGCAGAATATACTTGTATTTACTGTTGGCTCAGAAATGATGTAAATCCCTGTACGTATATAATTATAAAGAAAGCCCCAAACTAATCTTAATTGCTCTTTTCATACAGATCAGTTCATGTGGTCATTTTGGGAAGATTTTCCCCTGGATCCACACTATCAATGCCTCCAACTCTGAACCACTTGGTCCTTCAGAAGATCTGCAGAAACTGCAGGTTGGTGCTGGGTTTCTTTTCTGCGAAGCGTAATTCAGAATTCATAGTGCATACCACTAACTGCAATTTACTGGCTGAAGAAAGAAGGTAGTTAAAAAAGGCATACAAGCATGATTTCAGTTTTAAAGCAAGAAGCATGTAGCAGCTTTTGGAGGGTCTGAGAGCGGAGTATTCCCATATGAGGGTCTGTGAGGGATTCTGGATTAGAGTAGAACATGGTGCACTAAATCTTATTTGGTTGTTCCGTATTTTATTTAGTTGTTATTGCAAAAGAGCATGAAATATAATTGACTACCACCGTCTCCCACATAGTTTATTAATATAAAATATCTTCCCTCTGGGAAAAACTTTTGGATTACAGTACTGTGCAAAAGTCTTGTGTGTATATATATCCTAACACTTCAGCACAGTAACTGTATTTCTCAATGTGGAGCAGAGATTGAGTTTTAAAATCTGACAAGAGCAAAGGATGTTGGGAATAGTAAGAGTGGAGTGCCGCGGGGAGGGTGTGGGACAGGTGGCAGAGAAGAAGTGCTGGGGTGGGGGTTGGCTGGCTACAGACACATCCAGCCCTGAGACCATAAGACCATAAGGTATAGGAGCAGAATTAGGCCATTCAGTTTGCTCTGCCGTGCATCATGGCTGATCCTGGATCCCACTCAACCCTATACACCTGCCTTCTTCCATATCCTTTGATGTCCTGACCGATCAGGAAGCTATCAACTTCCACTTTAAGTATACCAACGGACTTGGCCTCCACTGCAGTCTGTGGAAGAGCATTCCACAGATTTACTACTCTCTGACTAAAGAAAATTCCTCCTTACTTCTGTTCTAAAGGCTGTGCCCTCCAGTTTTGGATACTCCCACCACAGGAAACATCCTCTCCACATCCACCTCTATCTAGTCCATTCAACATTTGGTAGGTTTCAATGAGAGCCCCACGCATTCTTCTAAATTCCAGTGAATACAGGCCCAAAGCTGCCAAACACTCCTCATATGTTAACCCCTTCATTCCCAGAATCATCTTTGTGAACCTTTTCTGGAACCTCTCCAATGACAACGCATCCTTTCTGAGATATGGGGCCCAAAACTGTTGACAATACTCCAAGTGCAGTGTGACTTGTGTCTTATAAAGCCTCAGCATTATGTCCTTGATTTTGTATTCAATGCCAACGTTGTGTTTGCTTTCTTTATCACAGACTCAATCTGTAAGTTAACTTTATGGGTGTCTTGAACAAGTACTCCTAAGTTCCTTTGTACCTCTGATGTTTGGACCCTCTCCTCATTTATATAATAGTCCGTACTATTGTTCCTTTTACCAAAATGCATTATCATACATTTCCCAACACTATATTCCATCTGCCATTTTTTTTGCCGATTCTTCCAATTTGTCTAAGTCCTACTGGAATCACCTGGCTTCCCCTCCACCCATCTTTGTATCATTCGCAAACTTTGCCACAAAGCTATCAATTCCATTCTCCAAATTATTGACAAACAATGTGAAAAGCAGCGGTCCCAATACTGACCCATGAAGAACACCACTGGTCACTGGCAGCCAACCAGAAAAGACCCCTTTTATTCCCACTAACTGCCTCGTGCCTGTCAGCTATTCCTCTATCCATGCTTGTATCTTTCCTGTAACGCCATAGGATTTTATCATGTTAAGCAGCCTTATCAAACGCCTTCTGAAAATCCAAGTAAATGACATCCACTGCTTTGTCCACCTTGCTTGTTACTTCCTCGAAGATCTCTACCGTATTTGTCAGGCAAGATTTCCCTTTACAGAAACAATGCTGACTTTGACTTGTTTTATCATTAGTCTCCAAGTACCCCAAAACCTCATCCTTAATAATAGACTCCAACACTTTCCCGACCACTAAGGTTAGGCTAACTGACCTATAATTTCCCTTCTTTTGCCTTCCTCCCTTCTTAAAGAGTGGAGTGATATTTGCAATCTTCCAGTCCTCTGGGACCATGCCAGAATCAAGGGGTCCTTGAAAGATCATGTCCAATGCATCTGTTATCTCTTCTGCAACCTCTCTCAGGAGTCTGGGATGTAGTCCATCTGGTCCAGGTGACTTAGCCACCTTAAGACCTTTGAGTTTGTCTAGCGCTTTTTCCTTTGTAATAGCAGTGGCATTCACTCCTGTGCCCTGAAACTCATGGACCTCTGGCACACTGCTAGTGTCTTCCACAGTGAAAACAGACGCAAAGCACCCATTAAGTTCATCTGCCATTTCTTTGTTCCCATTACTACCTCACCAGCATCATTTTCCAGTGGTGCAATATCAGCTCTCAACTTCTTTTTACTCTTCAAAAAACTTCTTATATCCTGCTTTATATATTATTGGCTAGTTTGCCCTCATATTTCATCTTTTCTCTTTTTATAGCTTTTTTGGTTGCCTTTTGTTGGATTTTAAAAACTTCCCAATCATCCAACTTCCCACTCACTTTTGCTCTTTCCTTGGTTTTTATGCAGTCCTTAATTTCCCTTGCCTACCCCTATTTGAGAACTACTTTCGCTGTGCTACATATCTATCCTGCACCTTGTAAACTATTTCTAGAAACTTCAGTCATCTCTGCTGTGCCGTCATCACTGCCAGAATCTTCAATCCAGCTGGGTAAGCTCCTCACTCATGCCTCTGTAATTCCCCTCATTCCATTGTGATCCTGATACATTTGACTTGTGCTTCTCCCTCTCAAATTGCAGTATGAATTTAATCATATTATGATCACTGTCTCCTAAGAGTTATTTGAGATTAAGCTCCCTAATAAGATCCAAGTTAAAACACCCAATCTAAGACACTTTCCCCAAGTAGGCCCAAGCACAAGCTGCTCTAAAAAGCCATCTCATAGGCATTCAACAAATTACCCCTCTCGTGATCCAACACCAACCTGATTTTCCCAATCTCTTCGCATATTGAAGTCCCCCATTACAATTGTGTAATTACCCCTATTATATGCCTTTTCCAGCTTCCTTTGCAATCTCGACCCTACATCTTGGCTATTTGGAAGCCTATATATAATTTCCATAATGGTTTTTTTTAACCCTTGCAGTTTCTTAACTCCACTCAGAAAGATTCAACATTCTCTGATCCTATGTCACCTCTTTCTAAAGATATAATTCCATCTCTTACCAACAGAGCCACACCACCACCTATGCCTTCCTGCCTGTCCTTCTGGTACAAAGTATATCCTTTGATGTTAGGCTCCCAACTATGGCCTTCCTTCAGCCACAACTCAGTGATGCCCACAACGTTATATCAGCCAATCTCTAATTGCGCCACAAGTTCATCCACCCTATTAAGGATGCTACACGCACTTAAATACAACACCTTCAGACCTGCATTTGTACCCAGTCATTGGCTTGTCCATCCTTGCATTCATGTTACACCCACCATTTATTTGTAAGTCTGCTGGCTCATCCTCAGCTCTATCATACTGGTTCCCATGCCCCTGCCATATTAGTTTAAACCACTCCCAACAGCTCTAGTACAGCGGTCCCCAACCACTGGGCCACGGACCGGTACCAGGCCGCAAAGCATGTGCTACCGGGCCGCGAGGAAACGATATGAGTCAGCTGCACCTTTCCTCATTCTCTGTCATGCACTGTTGAACTTGAACATCGGGTTGCCAACTGTCCCGTATTTGTCGGGACATTCCATATATTGGGCTAAATTGGTTTGTCCCATACGGGACCGTCCTTGTCCTGTATTTCCCCCGCTAAGGTTGAGCGTTCCTATGAAAACTTTTGTGCAGAAATGGCGTAAAGTGAAGAAGCAATTACCATTAATTTATATGGGAAAAATTTTTGAACATCCCCAGACCCAAAAAATAACCTAACCAATCATACCAAATAACACATAAAACCGAAAATAAATAACACTAACATATAGTAAAAGCAAGAATGATATAATAAATATACAGTCTATATAAAGTAGAAATAATGTATGTACAGTATAGTTGGGAAGATGAAGGCAAAACTGATATGTGGGGAGAAAAATCGGCAAGGATGCACATGCGTACATCACATGCTCACGTCACACATGCGCACACAGGTGCCCGCGCAAGTCTTCATGGTCATGGTAGTCTTTTCAGGGTAAAGTGTCCCGGGATTTGACTGCTACTTTTGTCCCTTATTTGGGAGTGAGAAAGCTGGCAACCCTAACTGTAAAAGACATATTGAGGTGAGTTTAACCCTACTTGAACATTCACCACCCCCCCCCCCCCCCCCCGGTCAGCCGGTCTGCAAGAATATTGTCAATAGTAAACCAGTCCGCGGTGCAAAAAAGGTTGGGGATCCCTGCTCTAGTAAACCTGCCCGTGAGAATATTGGTCCCCCTCGGATTCAAGTGCAACCCGTCCCTTTTGTACAGGGCCCACCTGCCCCAGAAGAGGTCCCAATGATCCAGAAATCTGAATCCCTGCCCCCGCTCCAATTCTTCAGCCACACATTTATCTGCCACCTCATTCTATTCCTATCCTCACTGTCACGTGGTACAGGCAGCAATCCTGAGATTACTCCAGGTAAGGTCATTTGATTCCGAACAATTAGTTTATTGATTATTACAGAATGTCTTCCTAATGCTTCCCACTCCCTCCACTCTCCCTTCCTCTTTTCCCAAACATGATTCCCTGCTCTCTCAGCCCTTCCCATTTCAGTCCACAATGGAGACTCATATCAAAATCAGGTTTATTATCAATCATCTAGGTCATGAAATGTGTTTTCTTTTGTGGCAGCGGTAAAGTGCAATACATAAAATTACTACAGTTCTGTACAAAAGTCTTACGACCCTAGAGATATATATATATATATATATATGCCTAAGGCTTTTGCGCAGTACTGTACTTGCATTGACCTTTAATAAAGACCGCTAGTCTTCAATTATGTGTTACTTCAATCAGTCTAGCTGTTCAATATCCTCCCACTGCTCCATTTATTCCCCACACAAACTTTACTCGCTCCAACCCTGATTTTCCCTTCCTCCATGGTGCGTGCCTATATTCTCTGAAGTTAAAAGACCATAAGACCAGCTTATGTGATGAGCTAAGTTCTTTGTTCTGATATTCAGGGCATGAAGGGATATGGGAAGAAGGGAGGAGATTGGGGCTGAGAGGGAAAATGGATCAGCCATGATGAAATGACAGAGCAGACTCGATGGGCCATGTGGACTAATTCTGCTCCTATATCCTATGGTCTCATGATGTTCAAGATGAAATGAATTTGATATGTTTTGCCCACAGTTGGGTTGGTTGTCTAATAAGATGTTTCATTTCACATCTAGCGTGGCTGTGCCTTGCTAAACAATCCCACACCAGGGCCATCCATCTCCTTAAGGCTTTCACTCCCCTCTACATTCTACAATGAATAACAGAGATTGAAAAGGCCCCTAGAGAGTAGGGGTAGGTCCAGGACTTTGCACGCATTTTGGAATCTTATGACTATTTCTTTAATTTTATTCATAGTCCATTCTGTGTGGTTCTTCAATCGAAATAACTTCTGTTCTTCACCTTCTGCAACACCTGCCTGATGATGACCTGACGGCACTAAGTATCTATGCATTGTGTGACACCAGACTGGGCAAATGTGAGCATGTAACTGACCTTCTCCTCGACCGATGCCCTGAAGCGCTTCTACCATTTGCCACCTGTGAGATGCAGCAAGGGAATCAGGTTTGCCTGAATCACTACCTCCAATCTTTTAGCCTTCGAGTCAAATGTGTTGGATAGGGAAGTGAATTCGTCGAAAGCATAGGATTCGGGAGACCACTCAGTCTAGAAGGTCCAAATCTTACTTCCAATCACTGAGCCAAGCCTCTTCCAATAAACATGGGAGCAGTAATTAAACGTGATCATTTGGCTCTGCTACTCATGCAATGCAACTACTCGAGTTCAGTTGGCAGATATCTCCAGATGTTTATTAATTTCTCCAATTTTAGCAAAGGTAACTCACAAACTCTACTGAACCCTCCTCCAAGTAGTCATAGTCAATGCAAGTCTCACCTTCCCGTGGAGCAAAGAACTAAAAATCCCATGACAGTAAATAGAGGAAGGGAGAGTGCTCTCCATATTATCTTCTTCCTGCTGTCTGTGGAATGGAAGCAGAAGAAATGGTAAAGGTGGTGAGCCATTTGTCCTGTGCTTCCTCCATTCCTCAATATGATCATGGCTGCTCTTTCTCCCAGTGCCATTTTCCTGTTTTGTCTCTTGATATCCAAGAACCTATCAAACTCTGTCAGTTGCTGAGCCTGCACAATTGTCTTGGATAGAATTCCTAATATTTACAACCCTCTGGGCAAAGAAATTTCTTCTTTTATCTGTCATTACATCAGATACTGTCTCTTAAAGTGAACACAACTCAATGCCAGTGTTTCTGAATTACATTTCCATCATGAACAATTGTGTCATCTGTCACTCTTTACATTACCCTACAGGCCCATTGAATCTGCTCCACCATTCCATCAATCTCATTCTCCTACCTCCTTCCCATAACTTTGAAACCCTTACTAATTGAGAACCTATCAACCTACCCTTTAAATATACCCAATGGCTTGGTTCTCCAGCCATTTGCGGCAATAAATTCCACAGATTAATCATCATCTGGCTAATAAATTCCTCCTAGTCTCTGTTCTAAAAGAACATCCCTCTATTTTAAGTCTGTGCCCTCTAGTCCTAGACCACCACCCTCCTCCCACTAGAGGGAACATTCTCTCCACTTCGCTCCATCTAGGTCTTTCAATATTTGATAGGCGTCAATGAGATGCCCACTCATTTTGCTGAACCCCAGTGAGTACAGACCCAGAGCCATCAAACAGTTTTCATATGTTTATTTTCATGAACTTCCTCTGAACCCTCTCCAATGCCATCATATCTTTACTTAGATAAGGGGCCCAAAACTGGGCGCAACATTCCAAGTGTAATTTGACCAGTTCTGTATAAAGCCTTAGCATTATATCCTTGCTTTTATATTCTAGTCCTCTCAAAATGAATGCTAACATTGTATTTGCCTTCCTTACCACCAACTCAAAAAGAGAAATAATGTATGAGATAATGAAAAGGCAACATAGCTTCATTGGACATGTGATTAGGAAAGAGGAGTTAGAATGCACGGTAATTATGGGAAAGATTGAAGGGAAGAAATCAAGAGGAAAGCAAAGACAAATAATGATGGATACCAATGAAATGAATACCAATGAATTGATCCACTTGACCCAAAACAGGAGTGTGTGGTCCATGGCAGTGAAAGCTCAAACTGGGCATGGCACCTGACGATGATGATGATGATGACCACCAACTCAACTTGCAAGTTAACCTTTAGGAAATCCTACATGAGGAACTCCATGTCCCTTTGCATCTCTGATTTCTGAATTTTCTCCCTGCTTTGTCCATGCCACTATTCCTTCTACCAAAGTTCATGACCACACACTTCCCAACACTATCTTCCATCGGCCACTTCTTTGCCCAGTCTCCTAATCTGTTTTAAGTCTTTCTGCAGTCTCCCTGCCTCTCCACCCATCTTTGTATTATCTGCAAACTTGGCCACAAAGCCATTAATTGTGTTATCCATATCATTGACATAACATGAAATTAAGTTGTCCCAACACCAACTCATGTGGAACACTACTAGTCACCTGCAGCCAACCAGAAAAGGCCCCCTTTATTCCAACTCTTTGCCTCCTGCCAGTCAGCCAATCTTCTAGCAATACTAGTATTTTTCTTGTAATTCCATGGGCTCTTATCTTGTTTGGCAGCCTCATGTGTGGCACCTTGTCAAAGGCCTAATGAAAATCCAAATCAAACAGCGCCCATTGACTCTCCTTTGTCTCTTATTCCACCTGTTATTTCCTTAAAGAATTCCAACAGATTTGTCAGGCAAGATTTCCCCTTAAGTAAACTATGCTGACTTTGGCCTATTTTATCATATGCCTCTGAATACACCTCATAGAACACCATAGCACAGAAATAAGTGCTTTAGCCCATTTAGTATATCCCAAACTATTAATCTGTCTAGTCCCATCAACCAGCATATGGACCATAGACCTCCATACCCCTCCCATCTATGTACCTGTCCAAATTTCTCTTAAATGTTGAAATGAAACCTGCATCTACTACTTCTGCTGGCAGCTCGTTCCACACTCTTACCACCCTCTGAGTGAAGAAGTTCCCCCTTGATGTTCCGCTTAAATATTTCACCTTTGAACCTATGACATCTAGTTCTAGTTCTATCCAACCCCAGTGGGGAAACCCTGCTTGCTTTTACCCAATCTATACCCTCATAATTTTGTATACCTCTATCAAATCTCCCCTCATTCTCCTGCACTCTAGGAAATAAAGTCCTAACCTATTCAACATTTCCATATAACTCAACCTCATCTCCTGGCAACATCGTTGTAAATTTTCTCTGCACTCTCTCAATCTTATTGACATCCTTCCTGTACGTAGGTGATCAAAACTGTACACACTGCTTCAAATTAGGCCTTAGCAATGTCTGAAAAAAACTTCATCCTTAAAAATGGACTCTAACATCTTCCTAACCATTGAGGTCTAGCTAACTGGCCTGTAGTTTCCTTTCTTTTCCCTGCCTCCCTTCTTAAAAAGTGGTGTGACTTTTGCAATTTCCCAGTGCTCTGGAACCATTCCAGAAAGATCCCGGCTAATGCCTCCACAATCTCTTCAGCCACCACTTTTAGAAATCTGGGGTGTAGTCCATCTGTTCCAGATGGCTTAGTTATCTTCTAACCTTTCAATTTCTCAAACACCTTTTCCTTAGTAATAGTAACTGCACTTACTTCTGCCCCTTACACTCTTGAATTTTTGGCATTTTGCTGGCATCTTCCACAGTGAAGACTGACGCAAAATACTTACTGAGTTAGCCTGCCAGTTCTTTACCCCCTCCCCATTACTACCTCTCCAGCATCATTTTCCAGCTGTCCAATAATCCACTCTCATCTCTCTAAAACTCTCTATATATCTGAAAAAAACAACTTTTAGGATCCTGTTTTATATTATTGGCTGGGTTACCTTCATTTTTCATCTTTTCTCTCTTTATGGCATTTTTAGTTGCCATCTGTTGCTTTTTAAAAGCTACCCAATCCCCTAACTTCCCACAAACATTTGCTATATTATATGCCCTCACTTTTGCTTTTATGCTGTCTTTGAGTTCTCTTGTCAGCTATTGTTACCTCATCCTCTTTTTAGAATACTATTTCATCCTTGGGATTTATTCATCCTGTATTTTCGGAATTGCCCCCAGAAACTCTAGCCATCCATGTTCTGTCGTCATTCCTACTAATATCCTTTTCTCATCAACCTCGGCCAGTTCCTCTCTCATGCCTCTGTAGTTTCCTTTAATACTGATACATTTGACTTTATCTTTTCCCTCTCAAACTGCAGGGTGAATTTGATCATATTATGACCATTGCTTCTTAAGGGTTCGTGCCTTAAGCTCCCTAATCCAGTCCAGTTGATTACACAACACCCAATCCAGAATTGCTTTCTTTGTAGTGGGCTCAACTACAATCTGCCCTAAAAAATCATCTCTCAAGCAGACATCCCACCTCTCCCGGAAGTTCTGGGAGTCTCCCACAAATTGATAGCAGCTCCCTGATGCCCGGAAATTATATACAATATCCCAGAAATCGATTTTTTTGAGAGGGAGAGGGAGCACAAGAGCGAGCATCCTGACTGGTCTCTCTTCGTGCTAAGTAAACCTGTCAGTTTTCTCTGTGGGCGGGCTTTACAGTCGACCTCAAAAATAATGACAGTGTTGCTCGCTGCACTGTTTGCAACAGTGACTTTTCTATTGCCCATGGTGGGTTAAAACGTAAAAGGTGAGTTTAACAGGTGTCATTCGTTCATAAGCGTAGCTAACGTTATTTAAACTAGCTGGCTGGCTGCTAAGGAGCTACTCTATTGATGTCCTACGTGATGAGGCCAAACTCCCTGTAGACTTGCTTAAAGTTGTAATAGAATAAACATGATGATATAATATAAGTACATATTTTAATGTCACATTTTCTGCATATACTCAACTTGGTTTACAGATTAGACAAAATCACTGAACAAAGTATTACACACACCCTTGGAGGTCGACCGGGGGGGGTGGGGGGGATTCTTATGGAACAGAATTGTCCATATCCTTCTGTTTTTCAACTTGATTAAAATAAATATTCCACCAACTCAATGGAAATTCCCTCCAATGACATAACACCCAGCTTTTCTGCTTTCAGCCTCTGTGGTGGAAGAAGCTGCTGCCTGAACTTTGCAGGCGAATAAGAGGAACTGGAAGAGAAAATAAAATCCTGGTGTCTTCACTGCAGGGTATGTACTTGTATCTTTCATCTTTCTAGTAACAGATTTAGTTTGAATGTACACAAGCCTGAAAGCATGGATAACCAGGCTCAAGTACAGCTTTTACGTCACTGTTTTAGTATGATAAGATGGACTCTTAACCACTCAATCTACTTCATTTTGGCCTTCCACCTTATCGTCCACCTGCACTTTCTCTATAACTGTAACAATATATTCCTTTGTACTCCCCATTGTTCTGATGCGATTAAATGATTGGATGGTGGAATGCAAAATAAAGTATTTTCACTGTTCCTTGTCAAGTCAAGTTTATTGTATATAACGTATATAACCATATAATATGTATAGAAATGAGATGTTTGTCCGAACCAGTGTGTAAAGCACACTTAGCACATGTAACACATGATAACTTATGAAGGTAAAGATAAACAGATGAATTACGCAAAAATAACAAACTAAAGTGCATAAATTAAATATTGTAAGGTACGGAACAGATTAACCAGTGACATGTTGAATACGATGTGGCAGGGAGTTCAGAAGGCTAATGTCCTGCAGGAAGAAACTGTTTCCCATCCTGACCATTCTTGTTTTTATGCATCGGAGTCTCCTGCCTGATGGCAGAAAGTCAAAGAGGATGCTGGATGGAGGGGTGGGATCCTTAATAATATAAAGGCCCCTGCATATGCAGTGCTCCTGATAAATCAGAATCAGGTTTATTATCACCAACATGTGTCATGAAATTTGTTAACTTAGCAGCAGTAGTTCAATGCAATACATAATATAGATGAAGAAAAATAATAATAAATAAATAAATGATAGTATACGTATATTGAATAGATTAAAAATCGTGCAAAAAACAGAAGTAATATATATTAAAAAAGTAAGGTAGTGTTCACAGGTTCAATGCCCATTTAGGAATTGCATGGCAGAGGGGAAGAAGCTGTTCCTGAATCGCTGAGCGTGTGCCTTCAGGCTTCTGTACCTCCTACCTGATGGTACCAGTGAGAAAAGGGCATGCCCTGGGTGCTGGAGGTCCTTAATAATGGACGCTGCCTTTCTGAGACGCCGCTCCCTAAGGATGTCTTGGGTACTTTGTAGGCTAGTCCCCCAGATGGAGCTGACTAAATTTACAACCCTCTGCAGCTTCTTTCGGTCCCCGATGGATGGTAGGGAGACCCTATGAGGCTCTCAGCTGTTCTGCCATCCCTTTGTAGGGACTTCCAGTCCAATGCTCAGCTGCTCCTGTACCAGATGAGCTTGCAACTTGTCAGGATGTTCTCAATGGTGCTCCTGTAAAATGCAGTTAAGGTGGGGGTGGGGGCAGGGAGCCTCGCTCGCCTCAATCTTCTTAGGAAGTGGAGACAACGCCTGCTGCTGTGCCTTCTTGTTCAGGGAGGTGATATTAAGGGCCCAGGTGAGGTCATCCGTGATGTGAGTTCACAGGTACTTGGTGCATTTAACCCTCCCTGCAGAGTAGCCACGTATTTGTACGCGACTACGTTTCAGAAGTGCTTTTTGGCAAATGGTGTTCCGGTTTGTCCTGTTATTGTAAAAGGACCTCTTAAAGGCTAAAACCTTTTGTCGCACAAACCCGTTTCTGAAGGGTAGCTTATTTGTTTTACCTTCCTAAGTACCCCGACAGTTTTCCATTTTGCCCACATCTCCCTTGGTTAATTATCCCTCTGTGCTTGGAAATGGTTGCAGGGTTTGGAAGTAGCTATTTTTATGGAAGCATAGGCTATTCAGCAGCCCTTTGGACCTGCCTCTCAATTCAACACCACTGATCATCCAGTTCAGTGTCCTGCCCTTGCCTTCTCTCAGTGCAGGTGACCTGGCTTCAATTTCTGCCACTAGCTGCAAGTAGTTTGTGTGTTTTCCCCGTGCCCACGTGGTTTTCCTCCCGGTGCTCTGGTTTCCTTCCAGAGTCCAAAAACGTACCAATTGGAAGGTTAATTGGTTATTATAAACTGGCCTGTGATTAGGCTAGGATTAAATTGGGGCATTGCTGGGCAGTGACGTGGCTTGAAGTAATATTACAATAATCTACATATTACTAAAATTTTAAATTTTATGTATTGCACTCTATTGTTGCCACAATACAACAAATTTCACAACATGTCAGTGACAATAAACCTGATTTTGGTTCAGTGTTTGTGCTGTAGACCTGTATTGCTGCTGGTGATAACTATATCCCTAACATGAGACTTGTGCTGGCTTCATATCAGATTACTTTCAAACAAGAGAAGATCTGCAGTTGTTTGAAATCCAAACAACACGTACAAAATGCTGGAGGAACTCAGCAGGCCAGGCAGTATCTATGGAAAAGGGTACAGTCGACATTTTGGGCCAAGACCCTTCTGCAGGACTGTAGAAAAAACGCTGAGGAGTAGATTTAAAAGATGGGGAGAGGGGAGAGAGAAACACAAGGTGATAGGTGAAACCAGAAGGGGGAGCGGGAGAATGAAGTAAAGAGCTGGGAAGCTGATTGGTGAAAGAGATACAGAGTAGAGAAGGGTGAGTCTGACAGGAGAGGACAGAAGGTCACTGGAAGAAAGAAGGGGGGGGAGGAGCACCAGAGGGAGCTGATGGGGAGGCAAGGAGATAAGGTGAGAGAGGGAAAAGGGGATGGGGAATGGTGACGGGGGTGGGGGAGAATTACCGAAAGTTCGAGAAATCGGTGTTCATGCCATCAGGTTGGAGGCTACCCAATCACAAACAAGAAAATCTGCAGATGCTGGACATTTAAGGAACACACACAAAATGCCAGAGGAACTCAGCAACGTATCTTCCAACCTGCGACAATACCACACAAAACATCGACTGTACTTTATTCCATGGATGCTGCCTGGCCTGCTGAGTTCCTCCTGCATTTTGTGTGCGTTTACCAGATAAACTTGGCTGTTTTGCTTTTTTTCTGATACGTTTGTGTCTCCCCCACCAGAGACCCTGATGGTGGTAGCTGCCATTCTCCCACCCCTGGATTTTCTGAGAGTGCTGCCAGACGATGGTGTTGCTTCATTTTTCCTACCTTACCTTCTGGAATGCAGCAGGAAGAACTCGATCACGTGACTGGCAGTGGGCAGCGGGCGGCTGTGCTGTGTGTTCTTGGGAGCTCGGGAGGGAGCGGCATTATTGTGCCTTGATTCCTGCGCAGCATGCAACTGCAGCCCGATGCAAGTATGGACCGGAATTGCGAAGGTCAACAAAACACTATCGTAGGAAAACCTGGCAGGAAACTTGGCCCCATGGAGTCACTGCAGTGCACGTTTAGACACCACACGCCTGGGAGCAGAAACTCACACCAACGCGGCTGACTGTAGCTAACACACTCTTGTGACAATTGCCACCATTCCTACAGCAGTATTACTGAGCACTTGAGTGTAAGGGTTCATGTGTGAGCTTTTCTGGGATTTCTCCTGACTGATTAGCGTGTCTACTCAGTCATTTATCTGAAGTAGGCTTTCTTTGAGTTTTCAGAAACTTTCCTTGAACTTGCCCTAATATTATCCACAATGCTGAAACTCGGTTGCTAGATGTCAGACCACCTGGTTCTGAAAAGCTGGAATAACAAATCTATTACTACTTTGCTTCATAAGGTTACTTCCCTATTCCTGCTTGTCTAACTACAGACCTATGTCCCTGTCTGAGAGGGTTATTTACATTCCACTGACCTGTAGAATAATTGAACCTCTGAGACTCTCTTCACCTTCTGTATATTTAACCAATTATTTATTTATGCTGTTGATATTTCACATCATGTTGACAGGGGTGTCAGAGATTGAATCTGTTTTGAACCATTACCCTTTTAGCCAAAGAGCCACAAATATTTTTTTTTAGGTTAGGACAATGGTAATACTATTAAATTTTACTTTACTGGTTTTGCACTCATCTAATCATGATGGACTAATTAGTTCACAAACTTGTTTCCCAGATGAATGTTGAGAAGAGAGTGCAATAAAATTCAATAATGAAACTTTTCAAGCTGAATGCTTTCCAAGTTCAAGTTTATTATCACCTGACTGTATATAAATACAACCAAATGGAACAACTTTCCTCCAGAAAGTGGTGCACCTGCAAAACATACATCACACACAGTGCATTAACCAAAATATTACCATAAAAAAATTAATGAAATATAATCCAAAATGCACGTAGTGTGCAGTGCGGTAAAGAGCTCGCTGTCCTGGTGATGAGACCTTGCTGGTGACAGGGTTTTCATTAGTCTCTCAACCTGAGGGAAGAAGCTGTTACCCAGTCTAGCAGTCCTAATCCAGATGCTTCTGTGCCCCCTTCCTGACGGTAGTTGGTCGAAGAGATTGTGGGATGGATTGTAGGGATCCTCAACAATGCTTTGGATCCTTTGTCCGCAGCCTTCAAAGTAAATATCAAAAATGGGGGGAAGAAGGCCCCAATGATTCTCTCAGCAGTTTTTACTATCCTCTATAGGGTCTTGCAGTCCGATCCTTGCAGTTTCTGTACCACACAATGACGCAGACTGACAGGGCACTCTTGATAATGCTGCTGTAGAAAGTTATTAGAATTTGGGGGTGTGGAGCTTTACCCACCTCAATCTCTTCAAAGCGTGGATGCTGCTGTACCTTCTTGAGGAGGTGTTGTGGGTTCAGGTCAGGTTGTCCGTTATGTGCATGTCACGGGACTTTGGCTCTGTTGTGGAAAGAGTAAACAGCGTAGTGATGTGTAGTGAGAGTAGTCAACCCATGCCTTCCTGAAGACCCCGATCATCTCTTTTGTCTTGTCCATATTGAGACTCGGGTTTGACAAGCCACTTTACCTCCTTGTGCTGACTCGTAATTGTTGCTGATGAGGCCAACTACAGTCATAGAAAAGTCCAGCACAGAAACAGGCCCATCAGCCCATCTAGTGCATGCCAAGCCATTTAAGCTGCCTACTCCCATCGGCCCACACTGGGACCATAGCCCTCCATACCCCTACCATCAATGTTCTCATCAACACTTCTCTTAAATGTTGAAATCGAGATTGCATGTGCTACTTGTGCTGGCAGCTCGTTCCACACTGATGACCCTCTGAGTGAAGAAGTTTCACCTCATGTTCCCCTTAAACTTTTCGTCTATCACACTTAACCCATGACCTCTAGTTTCAGTCCCACCCAATCTCAGTGGAAAAAGCCTGCTTGAATTTATCCTATCTATGCCCCTCATAATTTTGTATACCTCTATTAAATGTCCTCTCTATCTTCTATGTTCTAAGAAATAAAGTCCAAACCTATTCAATCTTCCCTTATAACTCAGGTCCTCCAGACCTGGTGACATCATTGTAAATTTTCTCCATATTCTTTCAACCTCATTTGCATCTTTCCTGTAGGTAGGTGATTAACACTGCATAGAATATTCCAAATTAGACCTCACCAATGTCTTATAGAACTTAAACATAACATCTAACCTCCTGTACTCAATATTTTGATTTATGAAGGCCAAAATGCCAAAAGCTTTCTTTACCACCCTATCAACCTGTGACAGTACTTTCAGAGAATTATGTTCCTGCATTTCCAGATCCCTTTGTTCTACCACACTCCTCAGTACCCTATCATTCTCTGTGTAAAACCTACCCTGGTTGGTCCTACCTATATGCCTAGCACTTGTCTGTGTTGAATTCCATCTGTCATCTTTCAGCCTGTTTTTCGGGGTGTTCCAAATCCCACTGCAAGTCATGGTAGTCTACCTCAATGTCCACCACACCCCCAATCTTGGTGTCATCTGCCAATTTGCTGATCCAGTTTACCACATTAACATCAAGATTGTTGATATGGTTGTCAAATAACAACAGACCGAGCACCGATCCCTGTGGCACACCTCTAGTCACAGGCCTCCAGTCAGAGGGGAAACCATCTACTACCACTCCTTGGCTTCTCCCACAAGGCGAATGTTTAATCCAATTTACTACCTCATTTTGAATGTCGTATGACTGAACCTTCTTAACTAACCTCCCATGCAGGATCTTGGCAAATGTCATGCAGATACCATCCACTAACTTGCCTTCATCAACTTTCCTGATTGGTTAGACAGGGCCTGTCGGCCTACCACATACAAGGCCTTGCCTGTCTATCCTTAATCAGTCCATGTTCTATCCAAATACTCATATATTCAATCCCTTAGAATACCTTCCAATAACTTTCCCACTACAGATGTCAGGCTCACTGGTCTACAATTTCCTGGTTTATTTTCAGAGCCTTTCTTAACAGCAGAACAACATTGGCTACCCTCCAACCCGCTGGCATACTACCTGTCGCTAAGGATGATTTAAATATCTCTGCTAGGGCCCCAGCAATTTCTGCACTTGTCTCCCGCAACATTCGAAGGAACACCTTGTCTGGCCCTGAGGATATATCCACCCTAATTTGCCTCACGACAGTGAACACCACCTCCTGTGTAAGGTCTGTCTAGAGTCATGAAGTTGATGCCATTTTGCCTTACTACTATAGACTCAGTGTCCATCTCCTGAGTAAATAGAGATGCAAAAAAATCAAGCAACACACATCAAAGTTGCTGGTGAACGTAGCAGGCCAGGCAGCATCTCTAGGAAGAGGTACAGTCGACGTTTCAGGCCAGACCTATCTTCTTGCATATTTACTTTGAAACAAATGGCATTGTGATCATACCTTTCTTATTCTTCAGTTCCATCCATAGCACCTCACTAGATTAGTTCTCCAGTCTGTTCTGATTGAGTACTGCTATGATGTTTTTCTTGACTGGTAATGCCACCCGTCCTCCTTTAATCCCTTCTGCTTTGTCAATTCTACAACAATGGGACCCTGGAACATTGAGCTGTCCCTCCTGCAACCATAATGGCTATAATATCATAATTCCAGGACTTGATCCATACCCTGATCTCATCTGCCTTTCCTATGATACTTCTCGCATTGAAATATGCGTAGCTGGGCACATTAGTCACACCATGCAAAACCTTTTAATTCCTGACTTTGTGTGAGGACTTAAAAACATCTGTCTCCACAACCTGGCACTCTGGTTCCCATCCCCCTGCAACTCTAGATTAAACCCCACCGTGCAGCACTAGCAAACCTTCCTGCTAGGCTATTAGTCCCCTTCCAGCTCAGGTGCAAACCATCTCTTCTGTACAGGCCCCTCCTTCCCTGGAAGAGAGACCAAAGATCCTAAAATCTTATGCTGTCCTTCCTTCCCCAATGCCATCAGTGAACTTGGTGCAGTTTGAGCTGGGACTGGCAGTGCACTCATCAGTCAGCAGTGTGAAGATCGGGGAGCTGAGCACACGGCCCTGGGAGGCACCAGTGCTCAACATGAAGCAGTTAAGATGTTGCTGCCAACTCAGACTGATTAGGGTCTTTCCATCAAGAAATCCAAGATCCAGTTAGAGATAAGGGTGCTGAGTCACCCCTCAGAGGTCCCTGAGGAAATGACCATGTCAAATGCCGAACCGAAGTTGATGAACTTCCTGATGTATGAGGTATCATCTTCGAGATCAGACAGAGCGGAGCGGAGGGCTGAGGCTAAGGCATCATCATCGGACTGGTTTGAATGGTAGACGAACTGGAAAGGGTCCTATGTCACAGGAACGTGGGAACTTATACCACCCATTATTATCTGCTCAAAGCACTTCATCCCAGGATCAATAAAGTATGACTATGACTATGACTTCATGATTGTTGGAAGTCAGTGCTGCCGGGGGTGGTAATTGTTCAGGCCAGTTATTGTCGCTGTCTTGGGCACTGGAATAATAGTGGCTGCCTTGAAGCCTGCAGGGACAGTGGACTGTTTTAAAGAGATACAAAAGATATCCATTAAGCCCTCTATTAGCTGGGTCACACAGTCCCTCAGCATCTAACCAGGTACCTGTTGTTGTACTCCCCACATGGGTTTACCCTGGCTAGGGTCCTCCTCACCTTAGCTGCAGTCAGACAGGGTGCCTGTTCCCCAGGGGTGCAGGGGGCTTTTCTCGATATCACATCGTTCAATGCATCAAATCGTGCATAGAAGGCGTTCAGTTTATCAGAAAGGGGTGGACTTCTACTTGGCAATTGTTTGTATACCTTGCCTCGTGTGCCCTGTGTCCTTGGTGTCACGAAAATGCCCGTGAATTTTCCGTGAGTACTCTCACTTTTCCTTATGATATGTGAGAATGCGGCTCTTGTTGACCTTGGAGTCGTCCAATCCATAAGACCATAAGACATCGGAGCAGAATTAGGCCTTCTGGCCCATTGAGTCTGCTCCACTATTCAATCATGACTGATCCTTTTTACTATCTCCTCCTCAACCCTAGTTTCTGGTCTTCTCCCCATGACCTTTGATGCCATGTCCAATCAAGAACCTATCAATCTCTGCCTTAAATACATCCAATGACCTGGCCTCCACAGCTGCACGTGGCAACAAATTCCACAAACTCAGCACACTTTGGCTAAAGAAATTTCTCCGCATCTCTGTTTTGAAAGGGAACCCTTCTATCCTGAGCTCTCCCACCATGGGAAACATCCTTACCACATCTACTCTGGCTAATCCACCTATCTGAAGCAGCATCTAGATCACTGAGCAGTGCACGAAACTGGGCACAGTCAGCCGTGGCCTCGGGTTTGCCCTGGGAGTATAGCCTTTAATCGCAGTAACATGATCCTTGTGATTCCAGGGGTGAGTGGCGGAAGTATACACGGTATCGGTGCATAAAAACCATTGACACAGGCACATGGACATGCAGAAAATGGAGGGATGTGGATCATGTGCAGCCAAATAGGTTTAGCCCAATGTCAGAATCAAGTGTACTATCACAGCGCCTCTTTCATCTCAGACAGTTGGAGAAATTCAGCATAAGTCCCCAAATCCCAAAGACTTTCTATAGGGGCCCAATTGAGAGCATTCTGACTGGCTGCATCACTACCTGGAATGGGAACTGTACCTCCCTCAATCGTAGGACTCTGCAGAGAGTGGTGCGGACAGCCCAGCACATCTGTAGATGTGAACTTCCCACTATTCAGGACATTTACAAAGACTGGTGTGTAAAAAGGGCCCGAAGGATCATTGGGGACCCAGGACCAACAATCTCCGGGACAGCTTCTTCCACCAGGCCATCAGACCGACTTCACGCTGGCACAATTGTATTTCTAAGCTATACTGACCATTCTGTTGTATGTCTTACTGTACATACTATTTATTACAAATTACTATAATTTGCACATTGCACATTCAGACAGAGACATAACATAAAGATTTTTACTGGTGTATGTGAAGGATGTAAGAAATAAAGTCAATTCAGTTCAATTGTTGTTTCATGGCAGCAGTACTGTGCAATACATAAAAATATACTATAAATATATATATCAAATTAAACATCCAATTAACTAAGTAGTGCATAAAGAAATGGTGTTCATGGGTTCATTGTCCATTCAGAAACCTAATAGGAAACCAATCGGACCTGGTGGTAGACCTGAGGAGAGCTAAGGTACTGGTGACCCCTGTTTCCATCCAGGGGGTCAGTATGGACATGGTGGATACCTGGGGATACGAATTGACAATAAACTGGACTGGTCAAAGAACACTGAGGCTGTCTACAAGAAGGGTCAGAGCCGTCTCTGTTTCCTGAGGAGACTGAGGTCCTTTAACATCTGCCGGACGATGCTGAGGATGTTCTACGAGTCTGTGGTGGCCAGTGCGATCATGTTTGCTGTTGTGTGCTGGGGCAGCAGGCTGAGGGTAGCAGACACCAACAGAATCAACAAACTCATTTGTAAGGCCAGTGATGTTGTGGGGATGGAACTGGACTCTCTGACGGTGGTGTCTGAAAAGAGGGTGCTGTCCAAGTTGCATGCCATCTTGGACAATGTCTCCCATCCACTACATAATGTACTGGGTGGGCACAGGAGTACATTCAGCCAGAGACTCATTCCACCGAGATGCAACACAGAGCGTCATAGGAAGTCATTCCTGCCTGTGGCCATCAAACTTTACAACTCCTCCCTTGGAGGGTCAGACACCCTGAGCCAATAGGCTGGTCCTGGACTTATTTCCTGGCATAATTTACATATTACTATTTAATTATTTATGGTTTTATTGCTATTTAATTATTTATGGTGCAACTGTAACAAAAACCAATTTCCATTGGGATCAATAAAGTATGACTATGACTATTGGCAGAGGAGAAGAAGCTGTTCCTAAATGTTGAGTGTGTGTCTTCGGGCTCCTCATCCTCCTCTCTGATGGCAGCAATGAGAAGAGAGCATGTCCTGGGAGGTTGGAGTCCTTAATGATCAATGCCAAATTTTTGAGGCACCGTGCTCGGTACAAACATCATAGGCCAAAGGGCCTATTCCTGTGCGGTAGGGTTCTATTTTCACCACTTCCTCAAACAGTCCTGCCAGACACACCAAACTATGTATTAAAACCCACAGCTCTGTTTTCACACTCCAGGGAGAGGGTGGCATGGTAGTACAGCAAGATCACATTTCTAATGGTCACAAGATCCTGTTATACGTTAAATACTTAGAGTGCTGCAGGTCAATGCTATCAGCGAGTTGCTTACTGGTGGAAAAAGTGCATTGTGTCCGAGTCGATGGTGGCTTACAGTCAAATAGCGAGTGGCCGTCATGATCACTTTTTTGTGATCGCAAGACTCTTTTGGACGTTGTTAATCTGGTATGCAGCATGTTCGATTTGCTGGCTTACTGGCTGAGAGCAGGGGTGGATGGTGGGGCACCTGAGCAGTCTCGGCTGTAGCAAAAACTAGACCTCAAGCCACGGTGTCGCCTTTTTGCAGCCGCCAGGAGGGAGGCATCGGAGTCAGTGCGCTCCACCAATGGCAGTGTGGTACAGCATCTAGGACGGAGTCAGTGCTGTCCTCCCAGTGCTCCTTCACTCAGCAGTAGACAAGTTCGGTTGTGGTCGACTGCAGATTTTGGTGGCACTTTATAGACTCAGGGCCTCAAGCCACAGGGTTGCCTGTTTTCCAGTTGCCAGGAGAGAGCTGTCTAAACCAGTGTGCTCCAGCAGGGGGCAGCGTGGTGCAGCATCCGGCCAGGAGTCAGTGCTGCCTCTGATGCCCCCGAGTGTTCACTCAGCAGAAGACAAGCTCTACTGTGGTTGACTGGCAATTTTAATGGACTGAAGGGTCTGGATTATAGAACCATAGAACACTACAGCACAGAAAAACAGGCCATTCGGCCCTTCTAGTCTGTGATGAAACTTTATTCCGCTAGTCCCATTGACCTGCACCCAGTCCATAACCCTCTAGACCTCTCCCACCCATGTATCTATCCAATTTGTTCTTAAAAATTAAGAGTGAGCCCACATTTACCACGTCAGATGGCAGCTTGTTCCACACTCCCACCACTCTCTGGGTGAAGAAGTTCCCCCTAATGTTCCCCCTAAGCCTTTCCCCTTTGACCCTAAAGCCATGTCCTCTTGTATTTATCTCTCCTAATCTAAGTGGAAAGAGCCCACTCACAGTTACTCTGTCTATACCCCTCATAATTTTGTAAACCTCTACCAAATCTCCCCTCATTCTTCTACGCTCCAAGCACTATATACATATTACATATATATCTTGAGAGGTTGTATTTTTTTGCTATTCTATATATGCTTGTAACCTTGTATATGTGAAGACTGGGCCTCAAGCCATGGTGTCACCGGGGGTGGGGGGGGGGAGCAGGGCTGTGGCCAGTGTGCTCCATCAGGGGCAGTGTGATGCTGTGTCCAGGCTGGAGTTGGTGCCCCCCCCCCCCCCCCCAGAATCCACTGGGCAGGAAATGGTCTCTATTGTGGTCGACAGAAGATTTTGATAGGCTGGGGTTGTCTGGGCCATATACAGGTATATTCTGCGTTGTATTTTACTGATGATATTCTATATGTGCTTGTCGTCTTGCATGTGTGAGAACAGGGCCACAAGCCAGTGTTTCCTGGGGTGGGGGACGTCGGGGCTGGTGTGGCACCGTGTCCAGACTAGAGTCAGTGCTGCCCCCACAGTGTTCGAGGGCACGCGATTCGGACCCTTTTATCGCATGATTGTGATACAATTTGTGCTTGCTATCTCGTGTGTGCTTTGTGCTGTGGGTGACTTTGGTGTTGTGTTTTGCACTTTGGCCCCAGAGGAATGGTGTCTCGTCTGGCTGTATTCATGAGTATTCATATATGGTTGAATGACAATTAAACTTGAATTGAGTGGAAGTAAGCTGCTGCCCACAGCTCCAGTGAACCAGCCAGTATTAACCTCTGCCGTGTGAGAGGTTTGCATGTGGTCCCTGTGAACAAATTGGTTCCATCCAGCTGCTGTGGTTTCCTTACATATCTCAAAGATGTGTGGATTTGGTGTCAATGTGAACCACCCTGGTGTGTAGATGAGTGGTGAAAATCTGGCGGTGTCTGAGAACGGGGGAGGATAAAGTGGGATTAGTGTAAATGGGACAGTCTGGTTTAAGATGGCTCCGGTGAAATACAACAATGACTTACTGGAAGCAAACATAACTATTACTTTATCAATCACACATTTTCTGGAAAATGATCACTGCAATCAATAGCCTTTAGCTTCCTTTTCGGAGTTGAGCTTTTAAACCACCTGTACGAGCTGGCGTTTTTGCGATGCGAACTGTAGCCTCAGAGGTGTGGGATGTTAGCAATATGGCACACACAGGCTGAATCAAGGCAGTGGGGCTGATTTAAATGCTGGGCCAGATTGGAAAGGTCAGGTTCAGGCCAAATCGAGGCTGTGGGACCCAGACCTGAGAGCAAGGAATGACCTACGGTTTGGCTGATTTAAGCACTGGGCCAGTTTGAAAAGGACAGGGGTCGGGGGTCAAAGGCAAAGTCGGGCTGGTGTTCGGCTCGCTGCTCGACAAGGTTTACTCATCTCTGCGTGGAACTGAGGCTGTGGCCTGCAGCTAACGGGCTCCTGGACCAGCCGCAGTGATGACCGGTTTCGTGGCTATGAAATCACATGTGTGAACTTCAGTTCTGAATGTTATTTCCAAACTTTTTTTGCATTGAGTGTTTGACGATCTTCTTTATTAATGGGTTCTTTTGGGTTTCTTTGTTTTGTGGCTGCTTGTAAGAAGTCGGATTTCAAGGTTGCATATCGTATACATACTTCAGTAATAAGTGTACTTTGAGGCTTGAAATGGGAGCTTGATAGTTGGCACAAATTCAGTAGACCAAATGGCCTGTCTCCATCTCATCTAAATGAGAATCTCATCTCACTGAATAATAATTCAAAGATTAGATGCCTTTATTGGGGTTCTCGTTTAGATTCTGATCCTTTTCCAGTGGACCATGTTGTAGTAGCACCCTACACCTTCCCTGCCCAGGTGAAAGCAATGCCATGCTCTGACATAGATCCATGGCAACCATTTTGTATATCCCTTGCCTCCATATATCCCAAAGAAAAACAATGCTGGATATGCTTGGCAAATCAGGTGGCACCCATGGAGAAAGAAACTACATCAATATTTCAGGTTAATGACCCGTCTACACTCAGTGATCACTTATGCACTTTCTCATTAGCCCAAATATCCAATCAGCCAATCATGTGGCAGCTATCAATCCATAAAAGCATGCAGACATGGTCAAGGAGTTCAGCTGTTGTTCAAACCAGACATCAGAATGGGGATGACATTTAATTTAAGTGATTTTGAGCGTGGAATGATTGTTGGTGCCAGATGGGGTGGTTTGAGTATCTCAGAAACTGCTGATCTCCTGGGATAACAGTCTCTAGAAGTTGCAGAGGATAATGTGAAAACAAAAGGAAAACATCTAGTAAGTGGTAGTTCTCAGGGGCAAAAAAGCCTTGCTAATGAGAGGGGTCAGAGGAGAATGGCCAGACTGGTTCAAGCCGACAGGAAGGCAAGAGTAACTCAAATAACCACACGTTACAACAATGGTGTGCAAGAGAGCACCTCCAAACACACAGCACATTGAGCCTTGATATGGATGGGCTATAGCAGCAGAAGAGCTTGAACATCCACTCAGTGGCCCTTGAGAGAACGTTTCTTCCCACATTACTGTGGTTCAACTGTTTTGGTTGAGAATAACACCATTAGTAGCACACACACTTTAGCCAACCGTCTGGGAGTAAGTGTTTTATATTTATTTTGTAAGTACAGTAATAAACAGAAATGAGTGAGCTTGAAATGTTATTAGGCACTTAGTGGCAAAGGAGTCATGTCAGTCCATGTGAAATTTCCATAACACTTCCAATTAAACAAGCCTTTGCGCGAGGTTCTGCCACAGTTGAAGGTATCACGAGCAGGAATTAGTTATCTGAACGGTCTTCAGCTGGTCACAGTTAGGCACAACCTCAACCAAAAAACTTCTTGAGCTTGGAAAAGCTGCTCTCTTTTTCTGGATGGGTGAGAGAAAATTAATATTTGAGAATAAGTCAATAAAGAATGTTTAATTGATCTAGTCTGACACGCACGCACGCACGCACGCACGCACACACCACTGCCTTTGCAATTTTTGCTCATTTCTTTTTCAACTCCTGCTAAAATATTGTTTACATTTACATTTACATCATTTATTATTATATTGTAATTTGTCCTTCACTGTGCCTATTGTCTTGTTTATTAATTATTGTATCATCTCGCACTGTTTTGTGCACTTTATATAGTCCCGTTTAGGTCTGAAGTCTAGTGTAGTTTTGTGTTGTTTCATGTAGCACCATGGTCCTGGTGGAACTGTGTACTGTACCAGCAGTTATGGTTGAAATGACAATAAAAACGACTTGACTTGACTTGACAAGGCAACTCATGGCAAGCTGAGCTTAGCATATCTATTCATTACATCCAGTGTAATTGTTACACTATATTCTGTTATTGATTTTCCCTTGTACTACCTCAAAACACTAACATGACGAAATGATCTGTATGGATAGCATGCAAAACAGTTTTCCCACTGTAACTTAGTCCATGTGACGGTAATAAACGAAGGCATAGTAACACATAAATAATGATGGACCTTCTCATCAATGGGTTAAAAGCTTCAGCAAGGTAGGCTGCTGCCACTTAAAGGTTCTTGCTCCAATATGTGCTGTGAATCTATAAACTGTAATGTCTGGGGTTGCTCAGCCTTGTTTAGATTGACTGAGGGGGCAGACTGAGGGACTGATTGAATCTGAACAATTCTGGCTGCTTGTAAAGACATAGGGGCCAGTGAGCTTGCTCTGGAATGAAAGACCTGCCAAATGTTTTGCACTTGCAAAAAAACAGGGTAATGGATGCACACAAACTGCAAAACAAAATTGTTGCCCAGCAGCCAAGGAATGGGAGGGTGGTTAATCTTATGAACTCTCTATCTGAAAGGAACTAAAGGCTCAGTCACTTAGCATATTTGAGGAAAAGGTCAATAGAGTTTGGATATTAAAGGAAATAAGAGAGGATATGGGGTCAGTGTAGGGAAGTGGTGCTGAGATACACGATGGGCAACAAACATTGAATGGTATAGAAGGCACTCGTGACTGAATGGCCTACTCTTGCTAATGTTCTTAATGCTTCTTTTAAGTTTCTGTGTATCCTTTTATTTACCTCAGATGTCAATCTATCAAGACGCTGCTTGGTTTACCCATGCGTTGTCAGCTGCTCACAAACCTAGTCTCAAAGTATCACCATTAGCTTCTTGCAGAGGGCGGCAGGTCTCTGGAATTCCCCGTCTTTGAAGGTTATGGATGTGAGATCATCAGGGAACTCTAAGAGAACTTGGTAATCCAAGTAAGTGAGAGCATAAGTAATTGTGTGGGCACGTGGCCAAGTGGTTAAGGCATTCGACTAGTGACCTGAAGGTCGTGAGCTCGAGCCCCAGCTGAGGCAACGAGTTGTGTCCTTGAGCAAGGCACTTAATCACACATTGCTCTGCGACAACACTGGTGCCAAGCTGTATGGGTCCTAATGCCCTTCCCTTGGCCAACATCGGTGCATGACTTACAGCATGGGCAACTGCTGGTCCATACAACCATACAACCTTGCCCAGGCCTGCGCCCTGGAGAGTGAAGACTTTCCAGGCGCAGATCCATGGTATCACAAGACTAACGGATGCCTTTACTTTACTTTGAGCCTTCTTTATAATGACTAAGAGACTGATTAACCCTCTACTATTTCAAATTCAAGTTTAATTATCATTCAACCATGCACGAATACAGCTGAATGAGATAACGTTCCTCTGGGACCAAGATGCAAAATAGCGAGCAAAAAAAAAGATGGTCACACAAAAAAAAAACACGAATAAGTCCAAGACCCTGGATAATTTGTGTTCTTTGTAGGTTAAGCAGATAATTGATTTTGTTTTGGCTGAGCATGACCAACACTGGCAAGGTAGGCACTTTCTCCCATCTCCAGCTGCCCAGTGTGCGTGGTGGTGGGTCAGCTGCTTCAAATGTGTGACTTGCTATGTCACACCAGTGGGCAGTTCAACGTCTGATGTAGGAGTGGAGTCAGTACTGGCTAGGCCAAGGAAGCATGGTGTGTTTCCTCCCCCAAGTGGACATTGGACATCATCTTCTGAGTCACCTCTCTGTTATATGTGGGTAGTGACTTCTTCAGGTTTTTTGAAACCGGCATCCAAACCAAAAATTCATGGAGGTGGTTGAACTTACATTCACTAAATTACTCTCCTGTGCTCCTGGGCAGCACCCAATTATAAACACAAGAGATTCTGCAGATGCTGGAAATTCAGAGCAACACACACAATCTGCTGGAGGAATTCAACAGTTCAGGCAGCATCTAGGCAGGGGGAATAAACAGATGACATTTCAGGCCTGTCTGATGAAGGGTCTCGGCCCGAAACACCGAATGTTTATCCCGCTCCATAGATGCTGCCTGACCTGCTAAGCTCCTCCAGCATTTGAGGACAGCAGCCAGTGTCCAGGATTGAACCCAGGTCACTGGTGTTGTCAGGTACCAGCACTACCTATTGTACCACTGTGCAGTTATTTACATATTATCTAGAATGAGAAAATCTATATATTATTACATATCGATGGGGTGAATTTCTTGCCCCATAGGGTTGTGGAGACTAGACCACTGAGGCCTCACTGTTGTCCATGTGGAAGCTATATATTCTTCCTGTGACCTTGTGGTTTCATTCCACCCGATGACCTGAGTTCAATTCCAGCTGCTGTCTGTCAGGAGTTTGTACGTTCTCCCTGTGACCGTGTGAGTTTCCTCCGGGTGCTCCGGTTTCCTCCCACAGTCCAAAGACGTACCGGTTGGCAGGTTAATGGGTCATTATAAATTAAACTAGGGTTAAATCAGGAGTTGCTGGGCAGCGCAGTGCGGCGCGACTCAGAGGACCGGGAGGGCCTATTCCACGTGGTATCTCAATAAATAAAATAAAATAAATACCAGTGATGGGTTGATAGGTTAATTGGCCAGTGTAAGCTGCAGCTAGTGAGAGTGAGTGTTGGGAGAAGTAGTGGGATTGGCGGGAAGGCGAATAGATTATTAAGGGATTAAGTGGGAAAAATGAGATTGCTCTGAGTGCCAGTTTAGAGTCAATGGGCCAAATAGCCTCCTCCTATGCCAAAGAGCCATTCACCATATAATCAGGCCAACTCATCAGTGTCAACCAAGTAGGCAGATATGACTGAAAAATTCCTCTCGCCTACTTGTCCTGCAATGCAGAAGAGCGTCTAAGGACGAAAAAGGAAGGAGAAAATTCCATTGTTGCCTCCAAATTAAAATCAAACTAAGTTAAATGTCTTAGACTTTTAAGGTTATTCAGTGGGGGGGGCGGTGGCTGACAGTGTTCAAAGAGGAATTGTTAAAATCAACTTCCATTTATGTGGCTCTCTGAAGAGGCAATAACATCTCCAGTTGGAGAATCATCAAACAGAGGTGTTGTTACTATGTGACTTAAAGACATAGTAAGGCAGATTACTGAAACTTGAGGCAGAGTTCTGAAATAGGGAGGATGCTAAGGAGGAAAGAGGGTTAATGAGTTAAAAACGTTTGAGGTAATTCCTTCCGCTTTGAGAACTACAGGTGTAGCCACCAGTAATAGTGGGGTGAACCTTGATCATGAGTGATTGTAATGAGCAAGCAAGGAGGAGATTACAGCGATAGGGAAGGGCAAGGGAGTGGAGGGGGAAGTGGTTATAGAAATTGGGAACAATGTAGATCAGCATACATTGGTGAATGTGCCCTGTTATAAGTTAGGACACGGGTCGTAGAGCTTTGGATAATTCTGTGCAGGCTTAATCTCCTACTAAGACCATTTCATTGTAAATAGTAAATTGGATTTTGCTTTGACCAAACGGGTCATAACACAACCCCACACAGAAACTCTGTCGATGTGGATATTGCAAAGTAGTTAGGAAATGTGGGTGAGTGTTAGGAGACATACTGGCATTGGCAGGAAGGATAAAAGGTTATTGGGGAAATAAGTGTGCAAAGCTGGATGAAAGTAATTTGATAGAGGTATGCAAGATAATAAGAGGCATAGATCGAGTGGACAGTCAGAGTCCTTCTCCCAGAGCAGAAATGGCTAATACGAGGGGAGCATGATTTTAAGGTGATTGGAGGAAACCATAGGAGTGATGTCAGCAGTAAGTTTTTTACTCAGGGACTGGTGAGAGTGCAGAGAACCCTACCAGGGGTGGTGGTAGAGGCAGATACATTAGAGGCATTTAAAAAACTCTTAGATGGGCACATGAATGACAGAGAAAAGAAGAGCTATATAGGAGGAAAGGGTTAGATTGATCTTAGGGTAGGATATAATGTTGGCACTTCATCATGGGCTAAAAAGCCTGTACTGTACTGTGCTGTTATGTTCCATGTGTCAATGAGGCACTTTGTAGCAATGATAGTTTGATATCTCTTATCCTTGCAGACATGAATGTTATAGTTTGCAAAGAATTAACACTGCATTCATCTTATTGCATACACTTGGGTTCAGACTATGGTCTTGCAATCCTGTTTGCCTTTTACCTGGTTTCTTGTGGACAGTATATGTAATTTCCATGCCAGCGTGTATGTGATCTGTTACATGACAGTGGAGAAGCCAAGTACCAGGACGTTCCGGGTACATCACCACAGTTTGGAAGGTTCCTGGGAAGAGATCGTAAACATCTCCATGGTGTACTCCATTCACCTGTGTGAAAACAACCACAGACATATTCAGAAATGCTTTCCAATGCACTGATTCAGAAACCTATGACGAAATGTAAAGTGCGTTCTGGTTCAAAGGCTTGTGTAATTTGGCCCTGCAAGCAAAGGGCTTAAATCCTGAAAACTTTCCTTATCTGCTGGAATGCTCCAGGGTCACTGGCTGGGTGTCAGATAGCAGGTCCAGAGGGCCCCAAGAGCTTTCAGGTACTTGTGTACTGGCAAAGGTCTTTGAATTTATTTTTATATTTCTGAAAATTTAAAAAATTGACTTAAGTAAAATTTTAAAACTGCCAACCACCTACCTACACCTACATATTTGCTCAGTTTACAACCCAATCTGAATGTTGGTGGTTGCATTTCTTACACCACTTCTCTCTAATATTAATTTGAGGGGCCAGATGCAAGGCACATCCTTATACGCTACATTGAACACAGTAAAATAATGAAACACAAGGAAGAGCTGGAGGAATACAATGGGTCAGGCAGCACCTGTGAAGGGAAGTGAACAGTTGATATATTTCAGCTGAGACCAGAAAGCATACCTTATATTCAAAGCTGTGGCCATGGAAATGAACGGTGTGCATATCCACTTCATTGCCCATCCCAGTGAGATACCAAAGCACAGTTTCACCAACATACATATCTAGCCCATTCACGTTTCCATAGATTCCCCCATTAATAGCTGGAATAATAAAGGAAAAGGTAGATCAAGTTCATAGCAGGTTTTAGTATAAAGTGTGTTGTGACAATATGGGCCACATTATCTGAACCAGGACTCAGTAAGAAGCCCTTGTACAGTTGCAATCTTCTCTAATCCATATGTATAGTTCTGCAAATGATAAGCCAAGAACTCTACAAATGTGTGACACAAAGGAAGCCATTTGGGCCTTCGTGTCCATTCTACACAAAACAGTTAGAAAAGGTTATTCCAATTTCTGAGCTCATGACCACGTAGGGTTACACCACAGCAAATGTCTGCTCAGAACCTCTTAACTGTGATGTGAATTGCTCCTTCCAGCTTGCCATCTTTCTCAGCCAATTAATCCTGGACCCTGCCGCACCTTGGGTCAAAATATATTTTTCAACTTCTCTCTAGTTTACCGAATCATCCCCTTTAATCTGTGTCCTCCACTCATTGGGCCTTTCTGTGAAGAGAAGTGGCTTGTTAATTTGAGTGACATTTAATGCCATGTTATTATGTTAGTAGACAAAAGTTTACAATATATATTAATGATTTAGATGAGGGAATTAAAAGTAACATTAGCAAATTTGCCGATGACACAAAGCTGGGTGGCAGTGTGAAATGTGAGGAGGATGTTATGAGAATGCCGGGTGACTTGGACAGGCTGGGTGAGTGGGCAGATGCATGGCAAATGCAGTTTAATGTGGATAAATGTGAGGTTATCCACTTTGGTGGTAAGAACGGGAAGGCAGATTATTATCTAAATGGAGTCGTTAGGAAAAGGGGAAGCACAAGATCTAGGTGTTCTTGTACATTAGTCACTGAAAGCAAGCATGCAAGTACACAGGCAGTGAAGAAAGCTAATGGCATGCTGGCCTTCATAACAAGGGTAATTGAGTATAAGAGCAAAGAGGTCCTTCTGCAGCTGTACAGGGCCCTGGTGAGACCACACCTGGAGTACTGTGTGCAGTTTTGGTCTCCAAATTTGAGGAAGGACATTCTTGCTATTGAGGGAGTGCAGCAGAGGTTCACAAGGTTAATTCCCAGGATGGCGGGACTGTCATATGTCGAAAGTTTGGAGCAAATGGGCTTGTATACCCTGGAATTTAGAAGGCTGAGAGGGGATCTTATTGAAACATATAAGATTATTAAGGGATTGGACACGCTGGAGGCAGGGAGCATGTTCCCACTGATGGGTGAGTCCAGAACCAGAGACCACAGTTTAAGAAGAAGGGGTAGGCCATTTAGAACGGAGTTGAGGAAAAACTTTTTCACCTAGAGGGTGGTGGGTATATGGAATGCTCTGTCCCAGAAAGCTGTGGAGGCCAAGTCTCTGGATGCTTTCAAGAAAGAGATGGATACAGCTCTTAAAGATAGCGGAATCAAAGGTTATGGGGATAAGGCAGGAACTGGATACTGATTCTGGATGATCAGCCATGATCACAGTGAATGGCGGTGCTGGCTCAAAGGGCCGAATGGCCTATTCCTGCACCTATTGTCTATTGTCTATAATTCTAGCTGATAATAAAAAAATGCCTTGATGTAATAAAACACAAAGGTCACAAAGACCTTTTGTAACAAGACTCCAGCTGTGGTTGGGGGCAACATATCATCACAGCGTGGCTTTGCAAGGGTTAATTGCTGATATTGGAGCTGGTGGTAGGGAGCAAGTGGCAGAGGCCCTGACTGGCTATATTAAGAATGGTTCAGAAGTATCAATCTTCGGGAACACAGCGAACTGGACCAGAGTCTCTGGTATATCATGGCACATAGATAGGAAGGTTTAGAGAGATATAGGCCAATGTGGCCATATAGGAGCAGCTTAGTCTGAAATCTCGATTAGCATGGACCAGTTGAACTGAATAACCTGTTTCCAAGTTATATGACTCTATATCACTAGACAGAGCTCAGTAAATCTGAGTAAACTGTAGGTCTCAAGACAAGTCTAAAATCTTGGGTTCACATGCTCCCCTGATCAGATGCATGTCGGTAGCATAACGCTTTACAGTACTGGCAACCCGGGTTCAATTCCCACCGCTGCCTGTAAGGTGTTTGTATGTTCTCTCTATGACCACCTGGTTTCCTCCGGGTGCTCCGATTTCCTCCCACAGTTCAAAGATGTGCCGGTTGGTAGACTAATTGGTCATTGCAAGTTGAGAAGTGATTAGGCTAGGACTGAGTTGGGGGAATTGCTGGGCAGTGCGGCTCGAAGGGTTGGAAAGACCTAGTCTGTATTCTAATAAATAAGTTAATTAATACCCAGTGTGAGATCCTGAAGTCAGAAACTCTCATTGGGAATTAAATGGTCATGCTCCAAAGTTTCATGTTTTAACTCATAAAGCACACATACAGAGCTCTGCAAAGCAGTTCTACTCAGAAACTTCACATTGAGGGAATCTGTAACAAGGATGAATTATGTTCTGAAGAGCCACAGAAGGCCAAATGGCCTACACTACTTTGATTTCATATTTTTCCAATAATAACACCCGTGAAAACCTGGAGTAAAAATTCAACCACTCACTGAAGGTTTCCATTCAGAACAATCAAGGCATTAAAATACATTGCAAGTCCATGGAGCCCATGACTGAGTGGATAGGGTGAATCTGAAGAATGATGTTCCGGACCTCTGCAGATCTCGTGATTATCTGCCTCCAGCCATTTAATATGGTCTAATAACATCTTAACTCTGAACATACCATGTTTTTTGTTGCTCTCAATAAAATGCTCATTTTCCTTGTTAACTTGTTTCGGTGTGGCACAATATTTTTTAATATTTTCATCCAAATACCATGACTCATTCTCATCAAAAACTAAGAAGAGAAGAGCAAATTCCCTGAACTTTGCTTTCTTCAAACCAATTGATTCTAAGAAATTCTTGCGGCAGATCACCAGAGTCCCTATCAGGCCGCTGTAGAGATCCTGCAACAGAAAGGAAATGGATCAGTAAGCCATAGAATGATACAGCACACGAGGCACCAGCTCTAACACACACTCCGTTCCTAAAGTTCAAGTTCACATTTATTGAGATCTGACTGTGCAAAGGGGTTAAATGGTTCCGTTTATTATCAGAGAATGTATACAGTACACAACTTGAAATACATGTCTTTGTAGACATCCATGAAAAACAGAACTCCAAAAGAATGAACCCCAAAGCATCAACCACCACCCCCCACCCGGACAAGCAGCAGCAAGCATCATCAACCGTATATACAACCAAATGAAACGACATTTCTCTGGACCACGGATCACCCACAATACACACAGCAAACGAAACAAAACGTTATCACAAGATAGTTAATAAAATATAATTCAAAGTGCATGTAGTGGGCAACACAGGTAAACAGTGAGCTGTCTTAGTCCTCTTCCCCTAAAGCCTTCTAAATACTTCCCCTTCATAAATTTATCCGGCACTCTTTCAAAAGTTACTGTTGACTCTTGTTTCCACCACATTTTCAGGCAGGCTGTTCCAGACCATAGCTTCCCACTGTGTAGCAGATCATTTCCTTGTGACATCCCTGCTTCCTTTGACACAGACTTTGAAGGAGGTGGAAGGGTACTTAACCATCACATTTAAAAGTAATTGATTTTCAATAACGTTAATTAATTTGTGACAAACATAGAGCGAGTAAATGAGGCAAATCTGCCCAGAGAGCATTAGCGCTGGACTCTCACCAACTAAAATGAACACACAGCATCAGGTGATGATATACGTACAATCAATTTGGTGTTGAGGCATTGTCATTCATTTGGAAGAAGCATGCAGGAAAGTGGAGTTGAGGCTATAGTCAGTGCAACTATAATCCTATGTTACGTACCCCGTAACTGGGTTACCAAACCAGCAGAAATGGATCACTCAGTTGGAGTCTGGATTACTGGAACTAAGAAAGTTTTATTAAAGAAATAAGCAACACAGTACTCTAATCAAAAGGATAATGAATACAACAGTTCAGCAATGATAAACACACATGTACACAGAAACTAGGATAATAGGATCAATCAAGCTCTATCGTCGTCTAGGGGTAAATGACCAGTTTCAAACTGACGCAAAGTTCAGTTCAATTGAGTTCAGTTCAGTTCACAGTAATCACTGCCGTGGCGATGGACGGGGGGGGGGGGGGAAGTAGAGAGAGAGCAAAAGCGAATGAATATTCAATGGCTTCCACACAGACCTTCGATATTCTTCGCAGTCAGCTTTCCGGCGAGCCCTTTGTAATGTCTTCTGAGGTCACCAACTGTGACCCCTCCGTTCCAGATGCGATCGCTCCTCTGCAGTGAACCTGGCACCCAGGCAAGGGCGGACACACACCAGGTTCCCGCCGATCGTACCTTTCCACCCTGTGCGTCTATGGCTTGGTCCCGCGACCAGCCTTCCAAAACTCCCACCGACTTGTGGGTGGTGCACCGCTTCCAGGGTCTCGTTACCTTGTGGTGTCGTGTGTGTCCTGCCTTAGCGAACCTGTCCCTTTTTATCCCCCTGCTGGGGTATCGCCTGTCCATCACTTCAAACAGTTCAGGGCTCAAAGAGGAGCCGATCTTGACAGCTCTCAGACCGTGTCTCCTTCCGTTAAACTCTCCCGTCCCTTCATTAACATCTCCAAATGCTGCTCCATTGTTTTCCTTATCTCTCTTTCTCCTGAAGACAGGTGGCAGACCAACTGCTGATCCCACTGGTGCCAGCACAGGACAGTTAACATCTTAGTCTATGTGTACTTTCGTCACACCTATTATATAGGATTACTGAATATATGCACAGAATAAAAAAGCCATGGGCCCTAGTACGATAAGATGAACCCTTGACTTTACCGTCTACCTCATCATGGCCTTGCTTCTTATTGTCTACAGGAGACCAGTTTACCAATTTAAGGTGTAAGCAACATCCAGCAAGGGTGATGAAGGTGTTAAGTAACACTCATTGCCACAATCGTGCCAGGCAAGTATCATCTTCCGGAAGAAGATGACTAACTAGCTATCATCACCACATGCTGTTCCATCCACATTCAGGGAGTTAACTCTGACCAGCCTAAACTAATTGACCAGCCACATAGGAACTTGGCTACAGGAGCAGGTCTGGTGCTGGTAATGTTGTAAAAAGTGAATGACTCACCCTTCTGACACCCTGTATGTTCTTGGCACAGATTTGGGCTATGATGGAATATTCTCCGTTCACCTGGATGAGTGCAATTCCAGCGGCTCTCAAGAAGCCCGACCCCATCCATGAAAAAGCAGCCCCACTGAGGGGCACCCTCCCAGTCACACACCATCCTAACTGTGAAATATATTAGCGTTCCTTCATTGTCATTCAGTCTAATTCCCCACACACTTCACTGAACAGAGCACTTGTACCAGTAGGACGGTAGTGGTGTAAGGAGGGAACACATCAATAGCTTCTTTGGATAACTAGGGGTGGGCAAAAAAACGCTTGCCTTGTCTTTCCAGTGGAAAAAAAACATGGTTGGAAGAAGATGAAGCCACACTCAGGTTGGAGGAACAACACCTTATATTCCGTCTGGGTAGCCTCCAACCTGATGGCATGAACATTGACTTCTCTAACTTCCGCTAGTGCCCCACCTCCCCCCGTACCCCATCCGTTACTTATTTATATACACACATTCTTTCTCTCTCTCTCCTTTTTCTCCCTCTGTCCCTCTGACTATACCCCTTGCCCATCCTCTGGGTTTTTCCCCCCTCCCCCTTTTCCTTTTCCTTGGGCTTCCTGTCCCATGATCCTCTCATATCCCTTTTGCCAATCACCTGTCCAGCTCTTGGCTCCATCCCTCCCCCTCCTGTCTTCTCCTATCATTTTGGATCTCCCCCTCCCTCTCCCACTTTCAAATCTCTTACTAGCTCTTCCTTCAGTTAGTCCTGACAAAGGGTCTCGGCCCAAAACGTCGACTGTACCTCTTCCTAGAGATGCTGCCTGGCCTGCTGTGTTCACCAGCAAATTTGATGTGTGTTGCTTGAATTTCCAGCATCTGCAGAATTCCTCGTGTTTACGTAGCTGAATATAATGCTACCTCTCAAGTCTTTCGCTCCCTGTTGATACCCCATCTAGTGTATTGTGTGCAGTTTTGGTCTCCAAATTTGAGGAAGAACATTCTTGCTATGGAGGGAGTGCAGCGTAGGTTCACTGGGTTAATTCCAGGGATGGTGGGACTGTCATATGTTGAAAGATTGGAGCGACTGGGCTTGTATACACTGGAATTTAGAAGGCTGAGAGGGGATCTGATTTAAACATATAAGATTATTAAGGGATTGGACACGCTGGAGGCAGGAAGCATGTTCCCGCTGATGAGTGAGTACAGAACCAGAGGCCACAGTTTAAGAATAAGGGGTAGACCATTTAGAATGGAGTTGAGGGAAGAACTTTCTCACACAGAAGGTTGTGGATCTGTGGAATGCTCTGCCTCGGAAGGCAGTGGAGGCCAATTCTCTGGATTTTTTCAAGAAAGAGTTAGACAGAGCTCTTAAAGATAGCAGAGCCCATAAGACCATAAGACCATAAGAGCATAAGACAAAGGAGCAGAAGTCGGCCATTTGGCCCATTGAGTCTGCTCCGCCATTTTATCATGAGCTGATCCATTCTCCCATTTAGTCACACTCCCCCGCCTTCTCACCATAACCTTTGATGCCCTGGCTACTCAGATACCTATCAATCTCTGCCTTAAATACACCCAATGACTTGGCCTCCACTGCTGCCCGTGGCAACAAATTCCATAGATTCACCACTCTCTGGCTAAAAAAATTTCTTCGCATCTCTGTTCTGAATGGGCGCCCTTTAATCCTTAAGTTATGCCCTCTCGTACTAGATTCCCCCATCATGGGAAACAGCTTTGCAACATCCACTCTGTCCATGCCTTTCAACATTCGAAATGTTTCAAGGGATATGGAGAGAAGGCAGGAACGGGGTACTGATTGTGGATGATCAGCCATGATCACATTGAATGGTGGTGCTGGCTCGAAGGGCCGAATGGCCGACTCCTGCACCTATTGTATATTGTCTATTGTTCCCAGTCATCACTCCAACCATTTTTCCTGCCAGTATAATTCCAAAAAAAAATGAACTCAGTGCAAATGTCCAACATTGAGACTTTGAACACAGGAATTTGTGACCAAACACAGTTTTAGGGTAAAGCTAGCTTTGAGGAATGTTGGTGTGTGAGCAGAGGAAGATTGTGATTGGATATAAATAAGGGACAACAAAGGTGAAAAGAGAAAATGGCAATGCAAATGGAGAATGGCATTTGAGAAATGAGGAAGGGAACAGCAGGGGAGTGGCTTGAAAAAAAAACCTGAGGTAATACCACAGTTGAAAACAGGAGAGAGTTTGTCTAGATCTTGCACAGTGGGTTTTTAAAACCTATGCTGATGATTAATGAAGGAGCTAGGTTTGAAGTTCTGGTGAAGGGATAAAGAATTGTAGCCACATGCCTTATCAATAAGGAGTGAGGAAAGACAAAACTGTCGAGTCAAGAGAAATCACTTCAAATAGACAATTCCCGTTGGTTAGTTTAGTTTATATACTCTCACTGTACCTTAATTGGATCTACAGTTGAGTAATACGCCCAGGTAATGCATCGAGATTCCGTTTCCGCGGGACCTGATCGATCAGGAACCTTCCACGTATACGTTTCCGTCTCACCTGCAAGTAAGCTACATTTAATCAGACACTGTTTCACCTGTGAGGTGTGTACTAATACTTTAGTGAAACAAATTTCATGCTTCCAACTAGTTCTTTGTCAGTACAATTGCCAGTTCTGGCCCCAGCCAGCCACATATTCCTTTAGCTTGGGCCCCCCCTTTCAGAATCAGATTTATTATCACCGGCATGTGTTGTGAAATTTGTTAACTTAGCAGCAGCAGTTCAACGCAATACATAATATAGAAGAAAAAAAACACAAAATAAAATAATAATAATAAATAAATAAGTTAATCAATTACAGTATATATATATATATACATATACATATTGAATAGATTAAAAATTGTGCAAAAAAACAGAAATAATATATATTAAAAAAGTGAGGTCGAGTTCGCAGGTTGAATGTCCATTTAGGAATCAGAGGGCAGAGGGGTAGAAGCTGTTCCTGTATCACTGAGTGATGGTACCAGTGAGAAAAGGGCATGCCCTGAGTGCTGGAGGTCCTTAATAATGGACGCTGCCTTTCTGAGGCACCACTCCTTGAAGATGTCCTGGGTACTTTATAGGCTAGTACCCAAGATGGAGCTGACTAAACTTACAACCCTCTGCAGCTTCTTTCGGTCCTGTGCAGTGTCCCCTCCATACCAGACAGTTACGCAGCCTGTCAGAATGCTCTCCATGGTACATCTATAGAAGTTTCTGAGTGTATTTGTTGACATGCCAAATCTCTTCAGATTCCTACTGAAGTGCAGCCGCTGTCTTGCCTTCTTTATAACTGCATCAATATGTTGGGATCAGGTTAGATCCTTAGAGATCTTGACACCCAGGAACTTGAAACTGCTCACTCTCTCCACTTCTGATCCCTCTATGAGGATTGGTATGTGTTCCTTCGTCCTACCCTTCCTGAAGCCCACAATCAGCTCTTTCATCTTACTGACATTCTCTTGCCCCATTTTAAACAGTGCACTGTCCATGATGTCATCAAGGGAGATCTAAAGGTCATTTTGGGAAAGCTGCCCTTAATATTGAGGAAGAATAAGCCCCATAAAATGCTTTATTACAGACAGGGATGGTATTGAAGGGTTGTATTTAACAAGCAACTTTTGACCTAAATTAAACCAGAGAACCCCCTACCTCACAATGCCAAAGCACTCTGTTTAATCTTGACTTCTGATGCTGTATGTGGGGAGTTTACACGTTTTTCTTGTGACCTTGTGGGTTCTTCCCACATTGCAAAGATATGCAGGTGGGCTGGTTAATTAGCCACAGTGAATTGCCCTGTGTGTAGGTGAGTGGAGGAATCTGGGAGGAATTGATGAGTGTGTGGAGATTAATGTAGGATTTATGTAAATGCTTAAGAAGAGCTTAGGAGGACGATGGTGCCTAACGGCAGCTCCTTTGCTTGCATCATCGGAAACAGCTCTATTTCTATCTTTAATATCTCTATTTTCCCCTTTCAGGGTTCTTTTGAAAACCCTGACTTGGAGTTACACACTGACTTCTGTTCTTTGCTAGAGCACCTTCAGGGTTCCGGGATTTCATGGCTCTGGAGGTGGGCAGACTTGAAGTCGGTGCCTCCGCAGGAAACCAGTGTGTTGTGGGATTACACAGAAGATTGAAAGCAGCGGGCTGGCTGCTAGCCATGTGCCCAGAGACCCGAGATCTTTGGGCACAGAGCTCGGAAAAAGTGACACAACGGACTTTTATCATCATAAATCATTGAGATATTTGTTATGTCTCCCCTTTCGCTGTGAAATGCAGACACCTCTTTCTCCCTTATTAGGGAGAGAGAGAGCCTGTGGCATGTCAAATTACTGGGTGAACGCGTAGTCTGTGTCATTATTGATGCTTTGCTGCACGCTGGACCATTTGGTGGTGGGGGGCGCATCGATGCTTTTTTTTTGCTGGTGGGCAAGGGGGGGATAATTGCTTTTCTGCTGCTTATGCATGGGAGGGGGGAGCTAGGGGGGGTTTGGGGTTCCAACATTTAACTGTGGTTCATTCTTTGGGGCACTCGTTTATTTTCGAGGATGGTTGCAAAGATAAAGAATTTCCAGATGTATATTGTATACGTTCCTCTGACAGTAAGTGTACCATTGAAACCCTTGAAACCTTTGAGATGGATAAATGATGGCCGGTGGGTCGCTGGTCTCCTTCCCATGTGTTTATCTTTATGGCTCTTTGATTCGGAACATGCGTCATTGAAATATTAATCCCTTCTCAGAACATTGACCTTGTGCTCTGTAGAGTAACACACACGAAATGCTAGAGGAACTCAGCAGGTGGGGCAGAATTTAAGGAGAATAATAAAACAGTCGACACTTCGGGCTGAGATTCTTCTTCAGGATTGTGGGGCTCGTCATTTATTGCTCTGCGCTGATGGTTGGCTTCCTACAAGGTGTTAGGTAGAGAATTCCAGAATTCTGATCCATTGAATCTACTTGGTCACCAGTTGTACTCATCTCCAGCAGCCAATTTCTGCTGAAGCTGAGAGGAACCATGCGCTGGGAGGTGAGGAAAAACAACAGCCAAAATGCGGGTTTAACACGAGCAAACTACATGTCATACGTAACAGGTTTGACGCTGCTTGAAGATTTGTGTCTTGTGACCAATTCTTCTCCCTGTGTTCTTGGTCAGTGTAGAACTTTATATTTATTTGTTGGGCTATGGCTCGGGATAGGCCCTTCCAGGCCCTCGAGCTTTGCCATCCGACATTCCCCCGATTTATCCCGAGCCTAATCACGGGACAATTTACAGCGACCAATTAACTTACCAACTGGTAGGTCTCTGAACTGTGGGAGGAAACCGGAGCATCTGGAGGAAACCCACGCAGTTACGGGGAGAACGTACAAACTCTTTACAGGCAGCGGCGGGAATTGAACACAGGTCGCCTGTGCTGTAAAGAATTGTGTTCTCCAGTATGCTACCATGCCACCCTTGTCTGCCTTTATGGAGAATCCACTGTAAGAACACTCCCCGACATATACAACATAGAGCAGAACATAACACGTAGAACTAAACATCAAACATGGAACCCAAGTAGAATCAATTGGAACACAAACAAGACATAACTCATAGAACATAGAGCAGTACAGCACAGGAACTGTCCCTTAAGTAAAGGATGTTGAGACAATGATGCCTAGCTAAACTAGTCCCTTCTGTCTGCTCAATGTCCATATCCCTCCATTCCCTACGTTTTCATGTGCCTATCTAAATCCTCTTAATTAACACCATGACCACTGCCTTCACCACTAACCCTGACAGCCCTTTCCTGCCACACCCCACTCTCTGTGTAAAAAAACTTGCCCCACACCTCTCCAAAATTTAAAGTTCAAAGTACATTTATTATCAAAGTATAGATACTATAACAACCTTCAGATTCGTCTCTGTACGGGCAGCCACAAAACAATGACACCCAGTAGAGCCCATTAAAAAAAAGACCATTGAACACCCAGTGTGCAGAGAGAGAAAGAAACAAATTGCTCAGACAATAAAAGTAAGCAAATAGCATTCACAACTGAAGTTTACAAAAATGAGTCCACACACAGGAAGGCAACAACCAGCTGATTCAGGAGCACATTCATTGCAAGCCATAGCCTCTTTTCAGCACAGAGGTGAGTAAACCTCGTGAAGCAGCTAGCTGAACCGGCCCGTCACTCATCTCCGGCCCCAACCTTTTCAATCTCACCCAGCGCTTAAATCCTCCAAACCTCGTGTCGTTCCTTGCTCTCGGACAACAGGCCCTTTCCCCCTCTCACCATAAGTGCATGCTCTCTGGTATTGGACATATTGACCCTGGGATAAAGATACCAGTTGACTACTCCATAATTTTATGAAGTTGTGTCACCCTCAGCCTCTGTCACATCTCAGAAAACAACCTTATTCTTATAACACTGCAAGCTTTTTTTTAATTTAATACTCTTGTTGTCAGCTTGAATTACCAACCATGTTTCAGCACCTTAGAGAGTGAATATTGAGTCAGAACCCAAGCTGTTTTTAATTCCTCTGTGCTACATTGTGGCCTAGAATCCGGGGAACTTCCTACAAGCTACCCATTCCCAGATTTGGAGCTCTTCTTTTGCAAGTGACATCTGCTCCTCGCAGATAATCAACTGCAGTGCACTTCAAGGATGCACACTTAGCCCACTGCTGTACTATCTTTACACCCATGACTGCAGGCACAGCTCAAACACCGTCTATAAATCTGCCAATGGCACAACTGTAGTTGGAAGAATCTTAGATGGTGATGAGGAGGCGTACAGGAGTGAGATAGATTCAATAGCGTTGCGACAATAATATTTCATTCTACGTCAGTAAGAAATTGATCGTGGGTTTCAGGACGGGGAATGGGAGAGCATACACCAGTCCTTATTGAGGGGTTTATGTATGGTTTTTTTCATCAAACATAGCATATTATAGCACAGTACAGGCCCTTTGGCCCACAATGTAGCTTTGACCTTTTAACCTAACATTAATCTTACCCTTCCCTCACACATAGCCCCCCATTTTTCTATCATCAATGTGGCTGCCTAAGAGTCTCTTAAACATCCATATTGTATCTGCCTCCACCACCACCCCTAGCAGCACGTTCCACACACCCACCACTCTGTGTAAACACTTACCTTTTACATTCCCTCTACACTTTACTTCAATCATCTTAAAATTATGTCTCCTGGTATTCGTGATTTCCGGCCTGAGAAAAAGTCTCTGGCTGTCCATTCTGTCTATGGCTCTTATCATCTTGTCCTCTGTCACTCCAAAGAGAAAGCCCCTAACTTACTCAACCTATCTTCATAACAGAGACAGTCTAATCCAGACAGCAACCTGATAACTTTCCTCTGCACCCCCTCTAAAGTGTCCACAGCCTTCCTATAAAGCGGCAACCAGAATTGAACACAATATTCCAAGTGTGGGCTAGCCAGGGTTTTTTTAGAGCTGCAACATTATGTCACAGCTCAATCCCCCGACTAATGAAGGCCAACACCCCATACACCTACATAACAAACCTATCAAACTGCGCAGCAACTCTGAGGGACCGAGAGGCATGAACTCCCAGATCCCTTTGTTCTGCCACACTGTTATGAATCCTGCCATTAACCCTATATTCTGCCTTTAAATTCAACTTCCCAAAGCGAATCACATTTCCGGGTTGAAAATGGAAATTCTGGAAAATTGTACTCTATTTCTTTTTTCCCTGTAAATGCCCACAAGAAAATGAATCTCAGGGTAGTATACAGTAACATATACGTACTTGAATAATAAATTTACTTTGAAATACAAAACAGACTATAACCATGGTAAAGACACTTTACCTGGTAGAGTATATTTAACCGCAGAGTCTTCTATCTTTACTCCCTGTGAATGAATTGAGTAGGGTCTTGAAGCGAGGTTCTTGAAAACAATTATGATCTTATCCTGGACTTTCCCATGCAGTAGTGGGCCTGCAGGAGTAGGGGAAAATGAAATCAATGGAATAAAGGTTATGAAAACAGAAGTTACATTATTGAAGGGATAACAGGGAATATTATATAACTCTGCACATTAGATTACTAACAGATGAGGAATATCATATATATTGTCTGCTATATTCACATACAAACTGTGCATCAGTCACTACCTTTCCTAAGGAAGCTATGTAAGTGCACCAATGAGAGCAGGATACCGACAACACAAGTTCTTACAAGTGAGAAAGTACCAAAGGAAAAATTTATTCAATAAGCATGCAGAATACCTTGAATCCCCAAGTGTTCCTCCTCTGCAGTTCTCTCCTTTTGTTTAGTAAATGTCTTATCAGTATATTCCCGATAAACTACTTTTTTATACTTAGACCCAATGGTCTCATTTCCTCGAAGTACGTAAGGGTTGCCAGGACTAAAATTGGAAGCACAGAAATACACATGTTAATAAAAGCAAAGAATATGCTTCACATCGATAGAACTTTGTAATGAGGTACGCTTCTGTTGGACAAGAGATCTCCTGAGGCTATGATCCAGTGGTCCCAATCAGTCAAATGGAATATAAAGAAAATGAGAGTTTGGATAACCTCAGCAGAACACACACATTCCTGCATCAAGACACGCTCCTCTCCTCAACTCTAATGATTCCTGGTCCTTCAAAAGCTAAAATTCCAAAAAGGTTAAAAATCATTCCCTGGTCTTGCCTCGTTTGTTCTTTTTACCTCACTGAGTTCTACCAAACAGACTGTGGTAGCTTCTGAATCTTCTATTCACTCCAGGCAGATTGCCTGCAGTAATTAAGGACTCACCCTAATCCTCTCTATCCCTCCATACCTTCCTGCATAACAACATCCTTAAGTTTTTAGTCGCATAAAGTATTCAAAAAATTAAAAAATGCAGATGCCAAAACTGTAACTGCCAGAACAGTCCTGTTCTGGTCACCTCACTACAGGAAGGATGTGGAAGCATTGGAAAGGGTACAGAGGAGATTTACCAGGATGCTGCCTGGTTTAGAGAGTATGCATTATGATCAGAGATTAAGGGAGCTTGGGCTTTACTCTTTGGAGAGAAGGAGGATGAGAGGAGACATGATAGAGGTGTACAAGATAATAAGAGGAATAGATAGAGTGGATAGCCAGCGCCTCTTCCCCAGGGCACCACTGCTCAATACAAGAGGACATGGCTTTAAGGTAAGGGGTGGGAAGTTCAAGGGGGATACTAGAGGGAGGTTTTTTACTCAGAGAGTGGTTGGTGCGGGGAATACACTGCCTGAGTCAGTGGTGGAGGCAGATACACTAGTGAAGTTTAAGAGACTACTAGACAGATATATGGAGGAATTTAAGGTGGGGGGTTATGTGGGAGGCAGGGTTTGAGGGTCGGCACAACAATGTGGGCCGAAGGGCCTGTACTGTGCTGTACTATTCTATGTTCTATGTAATATCTTCATCTTTTTCTGTACGACATTGTGTGCATTGATTTGTTATCAGAGCAATCACATTCCCTCAATAATTTCCTCTGTGATCTTTCCTGCTCCTATTCTCACGAACCCCTACTCCCACCCCAAGACTCTGCTCTTCACCTAGAAACTACGGAAATTATCTTACGCACAGCATGTCCAGAGCACCCAGAGGAAACCCGTGTAGTCACATGGAGAAGGTACTAACTCCACAAAACCTGCTCTGGAAGTTAGGGTTGAACCTGGTTCACTGGCGTCAGGAAGCAGAAGCCCTGTTATCTACATTTCTGTGCCACATTCATCTGACTATGAATCATCAAGGGATAATTCTCTACATTAAACATGTCGATGCAGGGTAATGGTATTACTCTTCTGTTATTAGCCATTTTGTCTACATCCCTTTTGGCCTTAGAATCATAGACAGCCACAGCCAGAAAAGAGTCCCTTTGACCTACTGAGTCAGCAGACTACCCATTAATCCTATTTATGTGCATACAGTCTGGTATGGAAGTGGGGTCACTGCCCAGGATCGAAATAAACTGCAGAGGGTTGTAAGTCCAATGAGTTCCGTCATGGGAACTAGCCTCCCCAGCATCCAAGACATCTTCAAGGAGAGATGCCTCAAAAAGGTGGCATCCATCATTAAGGACCCCCATCACCCAGAACATGCCCTCTTCACATTGCTAACATCAGGGAGGAGGTACACAACCCTGAAGACACCCACTCAGTGATTCAGGAACAGCTTCTTCCCTCTGCCATCTGATTTCTGAACGGACATTGAACCCATGAACACTACCTCACTTTTTTTGTCTTCCTTGTACTACTTATTTAATTTAACTTTATATATATATGTGTAATTATGTAGTGCTGCTGCATAACCACAAATTTCATGACAATATGCCAATTATATTAAACCTGATTCTGATTTCTCCTCATATTCCCATCAACGCCCCCAGACCTTAACACAAGGGGCAATTCACAGGGTCCAATTAACACACCAGCTGTGGTAATGAAATGGCGACACAAGAGACTGCAGATGCTGGAATCAGGAAATGAAGAGTCTCGGCCCAAAATGGCAACTGTTTCTTCTTTTCAGCAGATGCTGCCTGACCTGCAGGGTCCCACCAGTATTTTGTGCATGTCGTTCAAGATTTCTGGCATAAACAGAATCTCTTGCGTCTCTGACTTTGCCCTCTATAGTGCAATGAAGCATGGGGAACATATCTGTTTGGGAAACATGATAATGCCTGCTATATATCAGAAACCATGGTATGATGAGGCACATATTAAGGTTGTACTGTGTTCTTATCTATTTTTTGTCAACGTGAAACAGTACAGCCAAGGAACAGGCCCTACGGCTCAGGATATCTATGCTGACTATAGTACCAAACTACACTAATTCCACCTACTTGCACATAGCCTAAGAGTTACCTTTCATCATGCAACATGTGTCTTTCCAGTTCCCACTTCCTTGAAGGTGAATAATCCCATTCAATTTCAACTGCTGCGATGTAGTACTTTTTTTCATGGTAGAATTCAGGAAAGATGAAATATTTACATTTATCCACCGTGTAAAACTGTTTCATTCCTCCAGCATAATGGTCTGTGGTCTTGCAGGAAATTTCAAACGTGCCTGCAAAAGACAATGCCACAGAGTCGGGATCATGGTGTCTTAAGCAAACAAGCAGGCCTTTTACCTCTTTCTTTCACCTGACACATCTGGCACTGTGGCTTAGTTGGTTAGAGCGCCTGTCTAGTAAACAGGAGATCCTGAGTTCAAATCTCAGCAGTGCCTACCACTGGTGGAACATTTTTAGGAATGGCACTATAGTGCAGCAACTAGCTTAAAAATGAAATTCAATTCCCACCACTGTCTCCATCTTCCAGATGGTCCATTTCCCTGGCAATTCCCAAAGGCGTCTGGGTTAGAGTTAGTAAACAGTGGGAACGATGATAATTCAGGCTGTCCCTTACACAATCCTCGGACTGTGTTGGTCATTAACACAAAAAAAGTCATTTCACTATATGTTTTCATGTTGCGATACACATGTGACAAATAAATTAATCTTTTAATCTTCAATCTGAGTTCACAGCAACCACCAAACACCTATTGGCTTTGATCCCATGTATACTCTCCTCTAATAACATCAACTCTCTTCCGATTTCACCAGCCTCCCACACAGTTGGGGATGTGGAAGGCCCTGGGGCACTGGAACTGCGAGGTGTTGGTTTTACCAACTGCACCTCGGTCCTCCGTTGTTGACATTCGGCATGGAGTAAGGGGAAGGATTATGGAGACAAGTACGGTTATGGAGGGACAGAATGAGGAACGGAAGGCAGAGTGGGAGGTGAAGGGAGATGATGGGAGTGCAGGAGACAGGAAGAACAGCAGCAAGGGCAGCTCCAACAGTCCAGGACAGCACTCTTCCAGGATCACCTCCTGGGCGTATAAATGCACAGCAGCTCTTTCCTGCCATCTCTCGTCCAGAGAGGAGAGGGAGCATCAGAAACAAATAAACTGAGAAAAGGGGAGGAACAAAAAAAGACAGAAGCAGTTAAGAATGATACAGGGAGTATGGCAATATGATCAAAACAAACAGGTAGGACATAGACTAGAATTAGAGGACATAGGTTAAGGGTAAATGGGGGCATATTTAAGGGAAATCTGAGGGGGAACTTCTTCACTCAGAAAATGGTTTGAGTGTGGTATGAGCTGCCAATGGAAGTGCTGGATGCAGGTTTGATTGTAGCATTTTAGTGTAAATTGGATAAGTACAATGAGAGGGATATGGAGGGCTATGGTTCAGGTGCAGGTGGATGAAAATCAGCAGAAACACAGGTCAGCATGGACCAGGTGGGAGAAACTGCCTGTTTCTGTCCTGTAGTGCTCGTGCTCTATGTCTCTAAATCATGTTCCCTAACTTAGCAGCACCACAGTGGGATAAACTGGTCTATTGTCTCTAACTTAGAGCAAGAGCTGATAATATGTTTAAGGCAGTGATTAGATAATGGAGACCATGAACCAGTTCAACTTCTCTCTGTAGAAGTGTAAAGAGGCAATTGGTTAAATGGCAATCTTAGATATGAATAATGTGGAATCACGATTTTGTACAAGATTTCATCAAGAAGGAACAATATTGGAAAGAAGGCACAATAAATCAGTGATTACAACCTCAGACTTGGGAACAAAATTTTAGTTAGACCACTCCTCGTGCAGGTGTTTAGGGAGGCCTAGCTAGCTCAGGTTTAGTTTGATGATTCTTGTTGGAATCACAGGCAACCGTTAGTGAAGACCATATTCTTCAGGAGGAAGAGTGTCCAGAACAGAGCCCCCAGTCACAGTCTGGAGTCCAAATGTTTCACAAGAGAAGCAAAGTTGGGGGAAAGAGGGAAGAAAACACAGACAGGTGTAGCGGACTATGTGATCTCTCAGGCCTGCCCAACTGTTCAGTAAGCTGATCCATCCCAGGCCTCAGCTCCTCCTCTGAATTAGTTTTCCATTCCCCTGCTTTTTCAAAATTCTGTACATCGATTCAAATAAACCTTATGGAGAAGGTATTATAGAAAACATGAAAACAAATGTAGAGGTCATAACATGATTCGTTTGCTATGTGCTATGTCATATGATCATGGCTTTTCCATTCATTTAAATAGGTCTAGAATACAAGATGTGACAACAAACCAAGTTATCAGAAGATTGATACTGATGAGAGAGATAAGGGAGACAATGGAGAAACATTCAAAATGCTAATAAGAGAGAAGAGAGAGAGATTAACTAGAAAGAAACACATTTCAGAATATTGACAGACCGGTTGCTTTGAACCTGAACTGTTTGAAGTTTGATGGACAGGCGATACCCCAGCAGGGGGATAAAAAGAACAGGTTCACTAAGGCACGACACACCACGAGATCACGAGATAACGAGACCTTGGAAGAGCGGTGTGCCCCCACAAGTTGGTGGGAGTTTGGAGGTCTGGTCGCGGGAACCAACCATAGACTCACAGGGTGAAAAGGTATGATCGGCGGGAACCTGGTGTGTGTGTCCGCCCTTGCCTGGGTGCCGGGTTCACCGCGGAAGAACCATCGTATCCGGACTGGAGGGGTCACAGCCGGTGACCACAGAAGACACTAAAAGGGTTCGCTCGAAAGCTAACTGCGAAGAACATCAAAGGTCTGTCTGAATCAGATTTGCATATTATCTCTCTCTCTCTCCAACGGCACAACAGCGATTACTGCGAACTGTACTAAGCTGAACTGAACTCTGTGTCACTTGAGACTGATCATTTTACCCCTAGACTGCGATAGAGCTTGATTGATTCCTATTACCCTAGTTCTGTGTACATGTGTGTATTATCATTGCTAACCTATTGCATTTACATCCTTACGATTAGAGTACTGTGTTACCTATTTCCTTAATAAAACTTTATTAGTTTCTGTTAAACCAGACTCTATCTAAGTGGTCCATTTCTGCTGGTTTGGCAACCCAGTTACGGGGTACTTAACAAAGAGCAGGGATGTGACGCTGAGGCTTATAAGGCACTGGTGAGGCCTCCACCTCGAATATTGTGTACAGTTTTGGGCTCTTCATCTAAGAAAGGATTTGGAGAAGGTGCAGAGGAGGTTCACAAGGATGCTTCCCGGAATGAAAAGGTAATCATAGAAGGATCATTTTATGGCTGTGGGCCTGTACTCACTGGAATTCAAAAGGATGAGGGGCAATCTCATTGAAACTTTTCAAATATTGAAAGGCATAGACAGAGTAGGCGTGGAAAGGATGTTTCCCATGGCGGGGGAGTCTAGAACAGGAGAGCACAGCCTCAGGATAGAGGGGCGCCCTTTCAAAACAGAGATGCGGATAAATTTCTTAAGCCAAAGGGTGGTGAATTTGTGGAATTTGTTGCCACATGCAGCTGTGGAGACCAGATCATTGGGAGTATTTAAGGCGGAGACTGATAGATTCTTGATTGGCCATGGCATCAAAGGTTACGGGGAGAAGGCCGAAAAGTGGGGCTGAGGAGGGAAAAAATGGCCTAATTCTGCTCCTATGTCTTATGGTCTTAAATGTTGAAATCGAACCCCCATCTATCACTGCTGCTGGTAAAGTTAACACTTAGCATATGAGAGTGCGATAGATCTTGATGGAGAGGAAGATTCACTTAAACAGTTTGATTTGCTCTACCTTAGATTTACTCTAGTTAGATCTTTCAAACCGTCAAGCCTCAATTTCTATTTTGCTTACCTTTATTACAAATGTCACCGGCAAGGTAAAATTCTGGATTTCTCTACCTGTGTTATCAGGCTGCATGATGGCCGTGGCTGAGACGTGTGGGAACAGATTCATTGTGTCTCTGTGCATTCCTTGGCTGGTGAAGGTGTTGCCCTGGAAGTAAATGCCGTGGATATCGACTTCTGAGCCCAGGCCAATCAAGTGCCAGGACACTTCATCCGACTTGCACATTGTCAGGCCTGGTTGATTGCCATACATGTATCCGTTGATTGCTAAAAAATCATGTTACAAATAAAATGAGAAGGCTTCCTCAAAAGTAGATAACATATTTCAGATCACTCTTGTGTCAAATCAGTTAAATAAAACCTATCAGGGACATGCCCCCTCCCCTCATTCCTACTGTCACAGAGGAAGCGCAGGAGCCTGAAGATACACATTCAATGTTTCAGGAACAGTTTCTTCCCTTCTACCATCAGATTTCAGGATGGACCATAAACCCATGAACACTACCTCTCTATTTCTCATCTACACTCTTTTTTATTGTAATTTATGGTAACTTTACGTCAAACAACGTATTGCTGCCACAAAAACAACAAATGTCATGACATGATTGACCTGGGTTGTTTCCTCTGAAGTGTGAGGGGAGATCTCTAATGTAGAAGGAATCTTCATTGCTGTTTCTGTAACAATTTAGTTTTACCAGTCAGAGTTGTTAGCCCTGAGCTGAACCCCTGAACCTCTGGCCTCTATCCTTTGACCTGTTGACATGGGTGACTCTATTAAGAGCCAGTGCATAAAGCCGTGACTCCAGCCATCGTAGCTCTCTGGGTTATTGAGACACAAAGGCTTCCAAACCCTATGACAAGTTTTTTATCCTCATGAAGGCTCCTTGCAAGATAGAAGGAGGATATTTCAGCCTATGATGGCTCACAGAGCAATCTCCAGTCTCTCACCAATTCTAACTGTAGTCAATAAATCCTTGAACCTTAAAACTGCAACCAATTGCCAAGCACAATTTTGTACACAAATTTATCATTTCAGATCATTTACTCATTTGTAGGGATATAACCAGCAGGGTCCCTATTAAACATAGAAACATAGAAAATAGGTGCAGGAGTAGGCCATTCGGCCCTTCCAGCTTGCACCGCCATTCAGTATGATCATGGCTGATCATCCAACTCAGAACCCTGTACCAGCCTTCCCCCCATACCCCCTGATCCCTTTAGCCACAAGGGCCATATCTAACTCCCTCTTAAATATAACCAATGAACTGGCCTCAACTGTTTCCTGTGGCAGAGAATTCCACAGATTCATCACTCTCTGTGTGAAGAAGTTTTTCATAATCTTGGTCCTAAAGGGCTTCCCCTTTATCCTCAAATTGTGACCCCTCGTTCTGGACTTCCCCAACATCAGGAACAATCTTCCTGCATCTAGCCTGTCCAATCCTTTTAGGATTTTGTATGTTTCAATCAGATCCCCCCTCAATCTTCTAAATTCCAGCGAGTATAAGCCTCCTTCTATTGATCATCTTGAAGACTCACAGTGCATTTTGTTTGATTCCTGGAAGTCTTCATCTTCTTTGTTGACAGTTTTCGGCTTGGTTGTAAATTTGTTAATGTTATTCTGTAAATACCAGCTTAGATTCTCATCAAACACTGTCGCCATCAGGTAGAATTCCTTGTTCATGTTTTTCTAGAAGTAAACATAGGAGATGAACGAAGGTGGATGAATGAATTGAAAAACACAAGCTCACAATTTCTGCCGCCGTAAAGTTTACAGCCTTCCAATGCATCTCATTTACAATTTATAAAACATTACAATACATTTATTTGTGCAATGCGAGGGTTATTGGCAGGGCTGTGATTCATTATTCATCCATAATTGACCCTGAACCAAAAGGCTTGCTAAACCTTTGCACCATAATAGGTGTGGAGCTTCATACATAAGGCAGACAAGACATTTCACTGGTTGGCAGACATCGCAAAAGCAAGTGAGTTCTTATCACTGTTTGATATATAGAACATAGGATAGTACAGCCCTTCAGCTCATGGTGAACATGACACCAAATTAAAATAAATATTTTCTGCCTAACCATGATTCTTATCCCTTCTGCAGTTAGGGCGTTCTTAATGGCTGCATCACCATCTGGTCTGGGGCTGAGGTTAGTGCACCACTGCACAGGATCAAAGTAAGCTGCAGAGATTTACGAACTCAATCAGCTACATCATGGGCTCTAGCCTCCCCAGCATCCAGGACATCTTCAAGGAGCGATGCCTCAAAGAGGTGACATCTTTCACTAAGGGCCCCCATCACCCAGGACATGCCCTCTTCTCATTGCTACCATCAGGTAGGAGGTACAGAAGCCTGAAGGCACACACTTAATGATTCAGGAATAGCTTCTTCCCCTCTGCCATCCGATTTCTGAATGGACATTGAAGCTGTGAACACCACCTCTTGACTTGTTTTTTCTCTTTTTGTACTGTATTTAATTTAACTTCATATATCTTACTGTAATTTGCGTTTTTTATTATTATGTATTGCAATTTACTGTTGCCACATAACAACAAATTTCATGACATATGCAGGTGATATTAAACCTGATTTTGATTCTGATGCCTGTTATATTTGTGTGCCTATCTATTGGCCTTTTAAACCCCACTATCATACCTGCTTCTACCACACCCCTGGACACCCACTCCTGGCACCTACCATGCTCTCTGTAAAAATCTTGCTCCACACATCTCCCTTAAGCTCCTCTCTCACCTTAAATGCATATTATCTAATATTTGACATTTTTACCCCAGGAAAATGATTCTGACTGCTTCCTCTTTCTATGCCTCTCATAGTTTTATGAACTTTTATCACGTCTTCTCTCAGCCTCCAACTCTACGGAGAAAACAGCCCAAGTTTGTCGAACATCTCCTTGTACTCTCTAACCCTGACAGAACCCTGGTAAACCTTTTCTGCAATCTTTCCAAAGCCTCTACATTCTTCCTATAATGAGATGACTTGAACTGCACACCATATTTTTTTTCTGTTTCATGGATGTCTGTGAAGAGTAAGGATTTCGAGTTGTACTGTATACATTCTCTGATACTAAGTTGAACAATTGAACCACTGGGCCATTGTATACTCTGGAATTTGCATAAGTGTCATTTCATTCCAGAATTATTAAATAAATTGAATTGAGCTGGATCAAGTTTCAAAGTGTAAAGTAAATTTTTATCAAAGTACACCATATTCTGAGATTCATTTTCTTGTGGGCATCCATATTAGATACAAAGAAGCACAATAGAATCAATGAGAAACTACACACTAAGACAAACAACCAATATGCAAAAGAAGACAAATTCTGCAAGTTCCAAAATAAAAGTATAAATAAGTAATAAATAATACTGAGAACATGAGTTATAGAGTCCTTGAAAGTGAGTCCATAGGTTGTAGAGTCACTTCAGTGATGGTGTGAGTGAAGTTACCCACTCACTTTGACTCCATCTTCCCCACTGCTATCAGGCTTCTGAACCAATCACCTCATCCACATCCTTTTCCCAGAGGTACTACCACAGTCTTGGTCTCTTAACTCTACCTCTCTCAGTTATTCCGTTATTGTCACTTCAGCATTTCTTTTGCTCTATCTCAGTTTACATAACTGCCTTTGCACCATTCTGCTGTTTGGCACTCAAATTTATTGCTGCATTTGTATGTATTATTACCACGAACACCGCTTACTCTGTGATCATCTTGGAAACAAGGAATTACATTGAATTTCATTGTATCTTGGTGTACATGACAATAAACTAATCCAATCATGCCAACACCGTCATGATGTCTACACACATTGATATTACTTTGAAATGAAACAACTATGCATAATGACAAATTATGCATAGTTCCCCTAACCCTAAAACCCTCACGAATTTTTATAGGTGCACCGTAGAAAGCATTCTTCTAGGGTGCATCACAACCTGGTATGGAAGTTGTCCTGTCCAAGACCGAAAGTAGCTGCAGAAGATCGTGAACACGGCGCAGCACATCACACAAACCAATCTTCCGTCCGTGGACTCACTTTACACCGCACACTGTCGGAGCAGTGCTGCCAGGATAATCAAGGACACAACCCACCCAGCCAACACACTTTTCATCCCTCTTCCCTCTGGGACAAGGCTCAGGAGCTTGAAGACTCGTACGGCCAGATTTGGGAACAGCTTCTTTCCAACTGTGATAAGACTGCTGAACGGATCTGGGCAGCACCCTCCAAATATCCGGACCTGCGTCTTCTTTTTTTTGCACAACCTTACTTTCCAATTTTTATAATTTCTGTTTATGATTTATAATTTAAATTTTTAATATTTACTATCGGTTTGTAATCCAGGGAGCAGGAAGCGCAGAATCAAATATCGCTGTGATGATTGTATGTTCTAGTATCAATTGTTTGGCGACAATAAAGTATATTACCTCAGTCACTGCACTGCACTGTAATCACTTTAATCCACTTTGTGTAATGTTGTTTATGTTGTATTAGGCATACAGTACTGTGCAATAGTGTTAGGCACATACACATGTATGGCTGGGGTGCGCAAGACTTTTACAGAGTATTGTAGTAATTTTATGTATTGCATTGTACTGCTGTCGCAAAAAACCCCAATGTATTTCATGACATAGGTGAGTGATGATAAACCTGATTCTGATATGGGTCTCTATTGTGGACTGAGAGTGGGAAGGGGGCAGGAAGAAGAGAATCATGGTTGGGAAAAGGGGAAGGGAGAGGGGAGGGAGCAAGAACCACCAGAGAGACATTCTGTAATGATCAATACACCAGTTGTTTGGAATCATATGATTTTGCCCAGTGTCTTAGAGCTGGGTGTGTCTGCACCTGTGCCACAACATCCCCCCACCCCTGACACTCTTTCTCTGGCTGCCGTATACCCCTCCCGCAGTGCTCCACTCGCGCCATTCTCAATCCTTTCTTTCTGCTAGATTTACAGACCTGCTCTCCATTTTATATTGACAACACAGCACTGTGCAAAGGTTTTAGGCACCCTAGCTATATATAAGACCATAAGACATAGGAGCAGAATTAGGCTACCAGGCCCATCAAATCTGCTCTGCCATTCAATCACGGCTGATCCTTTTATCCACTCCTCAACCCCATTGCACAGCCTTCTCTCCATAACCTTTGATGTTGTGTCCTAATAAGAACCTATCAATCTCTGCCTTAAATACACCCAACGACCTGGCCTCCACAGCTGCCTGTGGTAACAAATTTCAGAAATTCACCACCCTCTAAAGAAGTTAAAGAAATTTCTCTGCAGCTTTGTTTTAAATGGATGCTCCTCTATCCTGAGGCTATGCTCTCTTGTCCTAGACTCCCCCACCATGGGAAACATCCTTTCCACATCTACTCTGTCTAGACCTCTCAACATTCAAAAGGTTTCGGTGAGATCTCTCCTCATCCTTCTAAATTCCAGTGTGTACAGATGCAGAGCTATCAAACATTCCTCGTATGCTAACCCTTTCATTCCTGGAATCATCCTTGTGAACCTCCTCCAGACCTCCTGCAGTGCCAGCACATTTTTCTTAGATGGGGAGGCCAAAATTGTTCATGTGAGACCTCACCAGTGTTTTCTAAAACCTCTGCATCACACCCCTGCTCTTGTATCCAAGACCTATTGAAATGAATGCTAACATTGTATTTGCCTTCCTCAACACCAACTCAACCCACAAGTTAATCTTTAGGGTGTTCTGCACAAAGACTCTCAAGTCCCTTTGCATCTCAGATTTTTGGATATTCTCCCCGATTAGAAAACAGCCTGCACATTTATTTCTAATACCAAGGCGCATGACCATGCATTTTCCAACATTGTATTTCATTTGCCACTTTCTTGTCCATTCTCCTAATCTGACTTAGTCCTTCTGCAGCCCATTTGTTTCCTCAACACTACCTGCCCCTCTACCAACCTTCATATCATCTGCAAACGTGGCAAAAAAGCTATATATTCCATCATCTAAATCATTGATATACAGCATTTTAAAAAAGTGGTCTCAACACCAACCCCTGCGGAACACCACTAGTCACAGCCAGCCAACCAGGAAAGGACCTTTTTATTCCCACTTGCTTCCGCCTACTAATCAGCCAATACTCTAACTATGTCAGTAACTCTCCTGACATTTACAGGAGTAACTCACCTGTAAAACATGGGCTCTGCTTGGTAAGCAGACTCATGTGTGGCACTTAGTCAAAGGCTTTCTGAAAGTCCAACATCCAGTACATCTCCTTTATCTACCCTACTTGTAATCTCCTTAAAGAATTCCAACAGTTTTATCAGGCGAGATTTGTCCTTAACCATGCTAACTTTGACCTATCTTGTCCTGTGTCACCAAGGCTCCATAAACTCATCCTTAACAATTGACTCCAACATCTTCCCAACCACTGAGGTCAGGATAACTGGTCTATAATTTGCATTCTGCTGCTTTCCTCCTTTTCTTAAAGAGTGGAATGACATTTGTAATTTTGCCGGAGTCCAATGATTTTTTTGAATGATATATCGATGAGTCCAGTGATATACTTTTTCACTGTACTGTAGATGCTAGTATCTATGTAATTATACACAATTTATTCCATATCCATGCTTCTAATATTATTTTTATAAAATTTGTTATTCTTTATATTATTGAATATTGCTTCTATTTTGCATGTTGCTAATACATGTGTATATAGTGAATAAGTTGATTCTTGATCCTCGCAAGAACTCGTTACAAGGGAAAAAAATATTTTGTATTTATGGATTTGATTCTAGCTCGGTTCTTGGCATCGGTGTGAAGTTCATGTGGAATTTGAACTGGGAGTCATCAACAAGCTTATGGTACCTGTTTGCCGTGTGAATCCAGCGCATTCTTTTTGCACACAATGAGGGGTCCAACCAGACCTGAATTGCTGTCCTTGATGGGGTCCACTGCCGAGTAATAGAGTCTGGTCTGGCAGTCAGCTTCATCCTTGCCAGGCCCAAAATCTTTGGGGACCTTCCACTGATAAATAAATGTCTGACCAGGCAAAACATGGGGCGATCGGGCAGGCGGTCCCACATGCTCTGCAAAGTAGACATTAATTCCAAAGCCATTAAAACTCATTTCAAAACTCCTCAAAAGATTCAGCACATTTGTGATGGGATGAGGATCTACATCCTGCGCTTCACTGACAGATGGTGTAATTAATGTCCTTAATTATTTTATGAGCTAACACTTAAATTTATCCTATTAAAATAATCCTATTATCTTGAATTTATGCAGCAGTTTCAATTTTGAAAATGTCCATGCTCTGCAAAATGGAATGCGGGGGGTGGGGGGTGAGTTGGTGGTGGTGCCGTAGGGACGGTAGAGGATTTTTAAGGTTGAATAGCTAAGGATTTGGACTACAGACGCCACAGCCACTGATGCAGAGGATAAGAGATACATGGAGGAACAGAGATAGATACAGAGTAAGAGAAACAAAGAACATGGAAGCACTCCTCCTTGTTACCGGCATTCCTTCCCCTTGACCAACCTTCTCTCTGAATCACCGGAGGGAGTCTGGGATGATTTACCGTTCAGGTTGCAGATGAAACCAATGTGGGACTCTTTGATAGTTGGGTCAGGGAAGGGCCAGTTGAGAAACTAGTTGAGATCAGTGTAAGATCAGATCATGGGCAGGTAAGGTCAGGGAACAGCAAAGGCAGAACCAGGTGAGGTCAGGGGCGGATGTGGGTAGGACCAGATAAGGTCATGGACAGGTGAGGTCAGGAGAAGATGTGGTCATGGGTGGGTACGGTCAAGACCAGTTGAATTCAGGGACAGGTGAGGAGAAGGGGCAGGTGGTGACAGGAGCGGGTGAGACCAGCACAAGGTGAGGCCAACAGTAGGTGATGTCAGGGGGATATTGGACCAAGGCCAGTTAAGGCCAAGACCAAGTGAAATCGGAGCCTGGTGAGTTCAGACCATGGTGAGATCAGGAGCAGGTGCCAGGGGCAGCTGAGGTCAGGGAAGGTTTTAAACCCTCAGATTAGAATTTAAAATTGTAGGGTTTTGTGGCCTGTGAACCCTTCTTGGTCAGCTTGGACAGGGAAGGGGAGAAGTAGTAACATTTGGGCTGAAAATGACAGGACAAACAGGTCCATGTCACGAACTTATTTAAGATGGCTTAATTAAGCAAGTTTAAAAATTACACATTTTGGAATGTCTGGATCAGGCCCAGGTCTTGTTATATTCCTTCAACTTCAAATGACTTTGGATTATTCTTTGGCTGGGTTAAAAATTACAGGTTACCCTTGGTAAGTTTCCTGTGGCTCAGAACAGCTACTTTCTGGAGAATAAAATAGCTTATCTACTTTTGGTGAATGGACATTCTCAGTTTCAATTACCTGTTGTATTGGTTTGATACTTCGCTCCCTCAACATCTTTCTGGTAGAGCACTCCATGTGGTTGTATGCTGTAGGTTTGGCTGGCATTGTTCCAAAAAGTCACCTTGATGTTATCTCCAACCTCTGCCTTAATGACAGGTCCTACAGAAGACAGGCAATCATGAGTTACAATTTTATCCATGAGAGTGAGTAACAACAACAAGTTGTGTCTGTGTTATGGCCCTCCCCATTTGGTTTGCTACTTATTTCTAGACATTTGTAAGTTACTTAGCTTACTTGTAAGTTTACATCTGTTGTTCATTACCTACTACCGTGTTGCTCAGGTCGGCCATTTTGTTTGTTTGCTAGTCGCTTGTACATTTTACTTACTCGCTATTAGTCAGAAGCGCTTTGTTATGTGTCAAAGGAATTTTAATCAATATTTGATTCCATTTCTCATGTGAACAATTAGAAGCACTGTCTTTGTCTCAGCTTCTTAAACGCTGAAATGCATTGGTGAATAATAAAATTGGCTTCAAACTACAAACTACGTCTGGTCTGGAGTTTACCAATCTGCCTAGCTCAGGAAAAAGGGAGGAAGTTTTTGAGTGGGGCAGAATGGTCTATACAATGAAGCAAACTGTCCAAAGGTAGAACAGCAGATCACTATCACAGAAGGTTTGGTGCCTGACAGTTGGATTAACATCTTGTAGTTTTACTCTCTATATGATTGTTTATATTTTTGCATAATCACCGTCGACTATGACCCATCACGTTCCAACTGAATCTCTTGCCTGGCAACTATTCCAGGGGTATCTTACTGAACATCAGCAGATTAACTAAGCAGCTGGTTTGTCCTTGGGATGTCAGACACCAGCAGTACTTCTTGTACCACCATGCCATAATGTCATTCTTCTAATCTTCAGTGAGTGTCAGCCCAGCCAGCTCAACATTTCCTTGTGGGACCACTCCTTCATCTCAGAAATCAACCTCATGTCTTCTCTGAACTATGTCCAATGAACATACGGTATATCCCTCCTTGAGTAAGGACCACAAAACCATACATAGTCCACCTAATGTAGATGATCAGGTATGATCATACTGAATGGTGATGCAGGCTCAAGGAGCTGAATGGCCTTATCCTGCACCTGTTTTCTATGTTTCTATCTCATAAACACCCTCTACAGTAAGAGCTTGGGACCCAGCTGTGGGATTGTGCACATTTTGATCTTTATGTTGACCCTAGGCTCAATAACCTGTGGTGATTCATCCACCCACTAATGACATCCGCCCTGCCCACCTCTGTCTCAGCACAATGTGACACCAATCTTATCTCTCCAGCAGGCAGAAGGATGCCATTCAATTCATTAGGCCCATGCTGGCCATCAGGGGAGAATACCATTTTCATTTCATTTCCTCTCATTCTCTCTCTCATTTACCTGCGTCTCTGAGACAAGTACACTTCAATCATCATCGTCAGGTGCCATGTCCAGTTTGAGCTTTCACTGCCATGGACCACACACTCCTGTTTCGGGTCATGTGGATCAATTCATTGGTATTCATTTCCAGTTCTCTGGCTGCTGTCCCCATCATCATTTGTCTTTGCCTTCCTTTTCCTTTCTTCCTTTCAATCTTTCCCATAATTACTGTGCATTCTAATTCCTCTTTCCTCATCACATGACCAATGAAGTTATGTTGCCTTTTCATGATCTCATACATTATTTCTCTTTTTGTGCTTGCTCTGCTCATGACATCCTTATTAGATATTTGTTTCGTCCATGATATTCTTTGCATCCTCCTTAAAAACCACATCTCTGCTGCTTCAATTCATTTCCTCATGTTACTAGATATTGTCCAACATTCTGAGCCATATAACATAACTGGATAAACGTAACATTTCAGTACTCTGAGGCAGGTTGTCATGCCTAGTTTAGTGTTGGTTAGTATACTCTTCATTCTCATAAAGGTGTCTTTTGCCATCTCTATTCTTTTTTGATGTTCATGTCGCACCTGCCAACTGATGTCACCCAGCTTCCTAAGTAGCAGAAGTTCTGTACTTGTTTTATGTCTTCCCCGTTTATTTTCAATACCTCTTTTATTTTTTTGTTATTGCCTACACTAAAGTGGCCAGTTAAACTACCAGCACATTTTGTGATGTTGGGGGTAGCGGTGAATGGGGCAGAACAAGGCACTGAAGGGAAATCCACACACTCCTGAGGAGAGAGCAGGCAAACTCCACAAAGGCAGCATCTGAGGTCAGGATAGAATCTAGGTCCCTGGACTAGTGAGATAACTGCACTGACTGCCACGCCACTGTAAGATGCCATTGCTGATTTAAACCAAAACACGTTTAGAGCAGGGACTAGATTGTGGTTTTGTGCAGCCGTGTAAATTGAGTCAGTGAAGATTTCTACCCGGTGCTACTTGCTCTGACTCAAAGAGAGATAAAATTGGGTGAATTGTGGAAACAGACTTAGTTAAAAGTGTGCTCCATTCTGTTACTTCACCCCTAGCGACATTGGGGAAAAAAGTCAAATGTGAAACAAAAATTTTTTGTGTAATGCTAAAGATAGCTCAAACAGCTGAAGAAAGTTCGAGATTTTTTTCTTACCGAGTATTCCAAGATGTTGCTCATCTGATGTTCTGGGCTTGAGCTTTTTAAAAGTGTCATCTGTGTATTCCCTGTAAACAGCTTTAATGTACTTTCCTCCAATTCTATTTTCTCCTCTTTCAAAGAATACCACAGCATCTCTAAAGTTGCAAGAAAAATTAGCCATTAGTAATAGTTTTGTGCCTCTCTCTACAATATTTAAGAAGCTGTTTTTTTCAGACCTGCTTTCTGTTAGGCCAATTGAGAACCTGGAAAATTGCAAAGCAATTGGTTCTTAAAAAATTTAAGCATGTGAACGAAACGTACTGGGAATCTGAAATAAACTCATGGTTTACCCCTCCACAAAGGTGGAGGATTAAATTAAGCCGATGCTTCCAAATTAGTTTTGCAAGGAAACAATGCGCGGGGAGTTGGCATAACTCAGTGGGTGAACAACTGGAGGCTTCCCTGCTGCTGCAGTCCAGGCGAGGAGACGCCAGAGGCAGGGTAGTGTGGTGTCCGTGCTCAGTTGAGAGCTGGCTCTCTCGTCAGTGCTGCCCTCCAGTGTTCGATCGGTGGAGTGACAGGTTGGATTGTGTGGGCCTGCACACTGCAAAGAATGCAATATGTCGCCCAGGGGCTTGGGCTATGTATGTATGCGCTTGTTTGCTTGCAATTTTGAATGTGCTTCTTATGTTTTGCACCTCAGCACCAGAGGAACACTATTTCATTTGGCTGTATTGATGTATGGTCGAGTGATAATTCAACCTGAATTTGAATTTGGAGACTTAGTACTGGTGCTCTGAAACATTGGAGAGGCACACTTTGGTGTTGCTCAGTTCCAAGAAAGGTGGAAGTTCATTACCATCATGGACGGAGAGGATCAGGATTTGGTTTCAACTCATGTGGTTAGAGTTTTTAGTTTCTTAATGGAAGGATTTAAGGTTTTCCATTCTCGGGTATTTTGGGGTTAGATATATCCAAGTATGGTTCGGCCAAAACTGAAAGAGTGGGCAGGGCGCTTGTGTCTCCTTCCTCATTGGCGGACATTGATCAGAAGAATGAGAGGACATCTCACTGAAAGTTGCAAAGTTCTTACCGTGTTCAACATGGAAAAATTTTTCCCTTACCAGGGAGACTAGGACTGGGAGTTGCGGTTTCAGAACAAGGCAAAGTTTGAATAGGACCGAAATAATGAGAACTTTCTCATGCAGAGGACAGTGAATCTTCGGAATTCTCTACAAAAAGGAAAATATTACAGCGGTGATCTGGCAGGATAGATTAGAGGGCTCGTCTATTAGGAGGCCATTTGGGTGGAATCAAGGAATGGGAAAGGTGTAGTAACACTTATGGGGGTGTATTATAGACCACCAAATGGGGAGCGAGAATTGGAGGAGCAAATTTGTAAGGAGATAGCAGATATTTGTAGTAAGCGCAAGGTTGTGATTGTGGGAGATTTTAATTTTCCACACATAGACTGGGAAGCCCATGCTGTAAAAGGGCTGGATGGTTTGGAGTTTGTAAAATGTGTGCAGGATAGTGTTTTGCAGCAATACATAGAGGTACCAACTACAGAAGGGGCAATGTTGGTCCTGTTAGGGAATGAGATAGGTCAGGTGATGGAGGTTTGTGTTGGGGAGCACTTCGGGTCCAGTGATCACAATGTCAGTAGTTTCAATATAATTATGGAGAAGGATAGGTCTGGACCCAGGGTTGAGATTTTTGATTGGAGAAAGGCTAACTTTGAGGAGATGCGAAAGAATTTAGGAGTGGATTGGGACAATTTGTTTTATGGGAAGGATGTAATAGAGAAATGGAGGTCATTTAAAGGTGAAATTTTGAGGGTACACAATGTTCCTGTTAAGTTGAAAGGGAAGGTTAAGAGTTTGAGAGACCCATGGTTTTCAAGGGATATTGGAAACTTGGTTCAGAAAAAGAGAGATATCTACAATAAATATAGGCAGCATGGAGTAAATGAGTGCTTGAGGAATATAAAGAATGTGAAAAGAATCTTAAGAAAGAAATCAGAAAAGCTAAAAGAAGATATGAGGTTGCTTTGGCAAGTAAGGTGAAAATAAATCCCAAAGGTTTCTACCATTATATTAATAGCAAAAGGGTAGTGAGGGATAAAATTGGTCCCTTAGAGAATCAGAGTGGACAGCTATGTGTGGAGCCAAAAGAGATGGGGGAGATTCTGAACAAATTATTTTCTTCGGTATTCGCTGAGGAGAAGGATATAGAATTGTGTAAGGTAAGGGAAATAAGTAGGGAAGATATGGAAACTATGATGATTAAAGAAGAGGAAGTACTGGCGCTTTTAAGTAATATAAAAGTGGATAAGTCTCCGGGTCCTGACAGGATATTCCCTAGGACCTTGAGGGAAGTTAGTGTGGAAATAGCAGGGGCTCTGACAGAAATATTTCAAATGTCATTAGAAACGGTGATGGTGTCGGAGGATTGGCGTATTGCTCATGTTGTTCCATTGTTTAAAAAGGGTTCTAAGAGTAAACCTAGCAATTATCGGCCTGTGAGTTTGACGTCAGTGGTAGGTAAATTGATGGAAAGTATTCTTAGAGATGGTATATATAATTATCTGGACAGACAGGGTCTGATTAGGAACAGTCAACATGGATTTGTGTGTGGAAAGTCATGTCTGACAAATCTTGAATTTTTTGAAGAGGTTACTAGGAAAGTTGACGAGGGTAAAGTGGTGGATGTTGTCTATATGGACTTCAGTAAGGCCTTTGACAAGGTTCCACACGGAAGGTTAGTTAGGAAGGTTCAATTGTTAGGTATTAATATTGAAATCGTAAAATGGATTTAGCAGTGGCTGGATGGGAGACACCAGAAACTAGTGGTGGATAACTGTTTGTCAGATTGGAGGCCGGTGACTAGTGGTGTGCCTCAGGGATCTGTACTGAGTCCAATGTTGTTTGTCATATACATTAATAGTCATATACATTCAACAACTGAGTTGTTGTAAAATCTATTGTCAAGAATTGAGCAATACTCATAAACACTGGCATGAACATAAACATATTCACAATGCCCGATCCATGCAATGAATCCGAATCTGAATGCCTTCAGTACCATATCTAGAGATTTGTCTGCATCTCCATTATCTACCAGCCTTAATAGTCCAAGGTTCCTGATAAAGATACACATGTGAACACTGCAGTGAGACATACCCTTGTGCACTGTCCAGAGGCTTTGCTGTGAAATTGTCCAAACCTGATGGTCCATAGTCCCATATTATTTCCTCTGCAGCAATGTAATATCGTCTTTCCTTTTCTTTACTTGTCTCCTTTTTGGCTTTTTTTTCATAGTCTACAACTTCAAACAAAGCCTGCATTCCAGCTGTAATCATACAAATTCACCTGTTAATTATTGTGTAGGGCATTCATTTAATGGACGTTTGATCAAGTTCAAATATTCCACAACAGGAACCGCAGAGTGAAAGGGTTTTTTTTTTAAGGTGAGTATTCTGGTTAGGTTTGTCAGGTCACTTTATTTTAATGGGCTACTGATCTTAAATCACCAAGAATATAACATAACACAGTAGAACAGAAGATTCTGGGAGTATGGATCCATAATCTGCTGAAAGTGGTATCATAGGTAGATAGGGTCATTACGACAGCTTTTGGCACATTGGCCTTCTTAAACCAGGGCACTGAGTACAAGAGTTGAGATGTTAGTGTTGAAATTGTACAAGCCATTCGTGCGCCGAATTTGGGGTAGTGTGTGCAGTTCTGCTCACCTACCTGCAGTAAAGATAAAAAAAAATTGAAAAAGTACAGAGAAAAATTTACAAAACCATTTCCAGGACTTGAGGAACTTAGAAACATAGAAACATAGAAAATAGATGCAGGAGTAGGCCATTCGGCCCTTCGAGCCTGCACCGCCATTCAGTATGATCATGGCTGATCATCCAACTCAGAACCCTGTACCAGCCTTCCCTCCATACCCCCCGACCCCCGTAGCCACAAGGGCATATCTCACTCCCTCTTAAATATAGCTGATGAACTGGCCTCAACTGTTTCCTGTGGCAGAGAATTCCAGATTCACCACTCTCTGTGTGAAGAAGTTTTTCCTAATCTCGGTCCTAAAAGGCTTCCCCTTTATCCTCAAACGGTGACCCCTTGTTCTGGACTTCTCCAACATCGGGAACAATCTTCCTGCATCTAGCCTGTCCAATCCTTTAGGATTTTATACGTTTCAATCAGATCCCCCCTGAATCTTCTAAATTCCAACGAGTATAAGTCTAGTTCATCCAGTCTTTCATCATATGAAAGTCCTGCCATCCCAGGAATCAATCTGGTGAACCCTCTTTGTACTCCCTCTGTGGCAAGGATGTCTTTCCTCAGATTAGGGGACCAAAACTGCACACAATACTCCAGGTGTGGTCTCACCAAGGCCTTGTACAACTGCAGTAGTACCTCCCTGCTGTAGGGAAAGGCTGAATAGGTTAGGATCTTATTCCCTATAGCACAGAAGAATGAGGGGAGATCTTAAAAATTATTTGGGGTACAGATAGGGTGAACGCATGCAGGCTTTTTACTCTCAGGTAGGGTGAGACCAGAATAAGAGGTCAGAGGCTTAGGGTGAATGGTGAACAGTTTAAGGGGAATCTGAGAAGGAATCCCTTCATTTTGAGGACAGTGCAAGTGTGGAACGAGCTGCCAGCAAATTGGCAGGTGCGAGTTCAATTGTAACATTTAAGAGAAGTTTGGATAGTGACATGGATGAGAGGGGTACAGAGGTCTATGGTTGGGATGTAGATGGATGGGACTAGGCAGAAGACCAGGCTAGTATGGACTAAATGGGCCAAAGGGCCTGTTGCTGTGTGGTCATGCTCTATGACTCTATTCAGTGCTGAGACCCGTTGTGTGGAACTGCAAAGACAAACTTATATAAAGATACCAAGAGTGAGAAGGAAACTTCCACACCTTCTATGTGGTCGTTTACTTGACAGCTGAGAAGCCATTTCCCAGGGTTATTGGGCACCATTACAGCGGTAACAAAAGTGGCAGGGAATAGACTGATGGTATCAGTGTGGTGATTAGCATTAACCAGCATTTGCCCATGGAAATAAGCTGAGTGAATGTCCACCTCGTTGCCCATTCCAAAAAGATACCAGACCACTTTGTCCCCAGCAAACATTGATAGGTGAGGAAGGTTCCCATAGACATATCCATTAATAGCTGAAAAACATAAATGGATAGAAGGGTGATTACAACTCATTGTCTAAAACATTATACATTCATATATCAGGATGTTTCCATACTTCGATACTCTCTTGTCAACCCCCCACTTATTTTTCTGTCTCCTCATCTCTTTTCTTTCTTTCTCTCTAATATGCACAGCATTCTTGCCCTCTCTCCTTGTCCTCCCATCATCCAATAGTCCTGAACACACAGAGTGACGGTAGGGCGCCACAGTGGTGTAGCAATTAGCGAGATGCTATTACAGCTCATGGGCGTTCCAGAGTTTAGAGTTCAATTGTGGCACCATTCTGTAAGGAGTCTCTGGACATCCACCCCGTGGAATGCGAGGGTTTAACCCCGGGTGCTCCGGTTTCCACCCACAGTCCAAAGACGTACCAGGTAGGTTAATTAGTCATTGCAAATTGTCCTGTGAATAGCTTAGGGTTAATCAGGTTTGTCAGGGGTTGCTGGGACGGCTTGGCTTGATGGGCCAGAAGGGCATACTCTGGCACTGTATCGCTGATTAAATAAAAATAACTATCCACCAGTGTTGGCATTTTCAGGCAATGTGTGCCCCAAGGTTTCTCTGTACAGAAACACTCCTAAGATCCTGTTAGTACTTGATATTCAAACTTGTCTGGATTAAATTCCAACTGCCACCTCTGTGCCCAATTTTCCATCTGATCTATATTTCCTCTATATCCTTAGGCAATCTTTGCTATTTATCTTTCCACCAGTTCTTGAGTCGTCTGCAGACTTACGGTATTAAGCAGTCCACCTATGTTCGTATATATGTATGATAAACAAAGGTCATAGCACCTACCTCCCAAATGGCTCCCAGCCCCAAATGCCAAAAGGCTCCTTTCGGACCCATTAGGTACCCATTGGAAGATTAAATCCATCCCATTGCCACTGCTCCCTCTTTTGGGGGCTGTCACAGTCTGCAGAATCTCCCCACAACTGTCCTCCCTCACCACTAACTCAGTCTGAGTTAGCTCAAAACAGATCGTTTTCCATCAGATATTACCTAATCCGGCAGGTACATGCATTAAACTAAAGTGATCAGATTGATGTGGCAGAGATGTTGCAGTAATTACAGTAATTACAAACCTGATTAATGAACATAATGAACCTAAGAGTAATTGGCATTGTATTTTACACTAGACCATTATAAATAGCTGAAATATTTGAACTGTGAGAGATTGAGGACAGCGTTAGTGCCAGGGTTGGCCCTCTGAGCATTTTGCATCAATGGGGTGATCCATAAGAGAAGTGACTTATTGATGCTGAACCCTCCCAGAGAACAGGTAATCAACTCTTGATTTCCCAGGGAGGGCTCAGGCTAACAAGAGAAAGGAGGGTTCGGACAGATGCTTGGATGTGAGTGGGCTACAGAAGTTCTCAGCACAGAGCAGTCAGGGATCTGTAAGTTTGGAGAACAGGGAAGGTAGATACCTATGGGGGCTAGATGCATTTAAGTCCTTTCACTAGGCCTGAACCAGGCCTCCCTCCCATCATCAGAGATTAGCTTTATTTGTCACATGTACATAGAAGCATTAAATCATTCGTGTGTCATCTATGTCAAATCAGATCGGCAAGGATGGTGCTGGGGGCAGCCTACAAGTGTCACCATGCTTCCAGCATCAACAAAGCATGCCTTCAGCTCACTAACACTAACCCATGTGTCTTTGGAATGTGGGAGGAAACCAAAGCACCTGAAGGAAACCCATGCAGCCAAGGAGAGAAAGTTCAAACTCCTTACAAAGAGTTGCGGGAATTGAACCCCGATCGGTAAAAGCAGGCACTATAAAACAATGCATTAACTGCTATGCTACTGCGCTGCCCTAAACCCTCCCATGAGTCATGGGCATGGAAGTACCAACAATTTCAGACTGCCATCTGCTTCTTTGACCTGAAAGTGCCTTTCTCGTCTCAAAGGTCAGGTTTGGATGTTGGTGCAAGTAACAGGAAACATAGGTGTGATTGGTGGCCTGGCCAACACAGGAATAGCATGTGGCGTAGACCTCAGCAGCAGGAGCTCCTTGGAGGAAGAGGGAGAGATTCCGTGTTGGGGAAGAGCTCCGAGAAACCCAAGGTCAGGATTGAAGGCTGGAAGAGCAGAGTGAACTGTTGGTGGGAGGTGAATCAGGACCACAGGAACAGAGGACACAGACCATAAACATGAGTAAGTCCACTGATGCTGGAAATCCAAAGCATCACGCACAAAACACTGGAGGAATAATCAGCAGGTCAGGGAGCATCTGTGAAAGAGAATAAACAGTCGATGTTTCAGGCCGAGACATTTCTTCAGGACTGAGAAGAAGGAAGAAACTGCCAGAATAAAAAGGTGGTGGTGGGGAGGAAGAAGCTAGCTGGAACACAGACAAGGCCAGAAGCCTGGAATATGCATAATGTTATTGCTGAGGACCCAGGACCCTGTGACAAACAACACATGGACGATGGGGTGCTAGTTACACATCTCCTTGAAAGTGCAGCATTGCCATTGGATGGACTTTCAATGTTCTCTTACAGTGCATTTTGTTGCTTTCAATAAAATCTTCATCATTTTTATCCACTTTCTTTGGGGTAGTGCAGTATTTCTTGATATTGTCATCCAGATACCAGCTCAAGTTTTCATCTATTACTGAGAACATAAGGGCAAACTCTTCATTGGCTGTTTGCTTGTCTTGTTTCTTCTTGCCAGTTAAAACACCTGAAAGTGAAGTAGCAAGTAAGAAATGATTCTTGACATCAATTATGAGTGGTATCAAGGAAGACAGACAGGTATCACAGCTATTTTCTTAAATAAAGTTATGATTTCATGTTCATAGGCAAAGATAGTGTAGAAACAAGTCCTTCAGCTCATCTGGTCTATGATGGCCTGAATTTTTTTTTGGCTAGAACCATCTACCCAGACCCAGACCATAGGCCTTCACACCCTTCTGATCCATTGACCTATCCAAAATTTTCTTTAATGTTGCAATTGAACCTGCATCCACTACATCCGCTGGCAGCTCATTCCCCTCCCACACCACCCCATTAATGAGATCATAAGGCAAAGGAGCAGAATTAGGCCATTTGGCCCATGGGGTCTGCTCTGCCATTTTATTATGGCTGATCCATTTCCCTCTAAGCCCCTGTCTCCTGCCTCCTCCTTGTAACCCTTCATGCCCTGATGAATCAAAAATCTGTTAACTTCTGCCTTAAAGAACAAAGAACAAAGACAAATACAGCACAGTACAGGCCCTTCGGCCCACAATGTTGTGCCGACCCTTAAATCCTGCCTTCCATATAACCCCCCACCTTAAATTCCTCCACATACCTGTCTAGTAGTCTCTTAAACTTCACTAGCGTATCTGCCTCCACCACTGACTCAGGCAGTGCATTCCACGCACCAACCACTCTCTGAGTAAAAAACCTTCCTCTAATATCCCCCTTGAACTTCCCACCCCTTACCTTAAAGTCATATCCTCTTGTATTGAGCAGTGGCGCCCTGGAGAAGAGGCGCTGGCTGTCCACTCTATCTATTCCTCTTAATATCTTGTATACCTCTATCATGTCTCCTCTCATCCTCCTTCTCTCCAAAGAGTAAAGCCCTAGCTCCCTTAATCTCTGATCATAATCCATACTCTCTAAGCCAGGCAGCATCCTGGTAAATCTCCTCTGTACCCTTTCCAATGCTTCCATATCCTTCCTATAGTGAGGTGACCAGAACTGAACACTGTACTCCAAGTGTGGCCTAACCAGAGTTTTATAGAGCTGCATCATTATCTCACGACTCTTAAACTCTATCCCTCGACTTATGCAAGCTAACACCCCATAAGCTTTCTTAACTACCCTATCCACCTGTGAGGCAACTTTCAGGGATCTGTGGACAAGTACCCCCAGATCCTTCTGCTCCTGCATACTACTAAGTATCCTGCCGTTTACTTTGTACTCTGCCTTGCAGTTTGTCCTTCCAAAGTGCATCACCTCACACTTCTCTGGGTTGAACTCCATCTGTCACTTCTCAGCCCATTTCTGCATCCTATCAATGTCTCTCTGCAATCTTCGACAATTCTCTACACTATCCACAACACCACCGACCTTTGTGGTGTCTGCAAATTTGCTAACCCACCCTTTTACCCCCACATCCAGGTCGTTAATAAAAATCACGAAAAGTTGAGGTCCCAGAACTGATCCTTGTGGGACACCACTATTCACAACCCTCCAATCCGAATGTACTCCCTCCACCATGACCCTCTGCTTTCTGCAGGCAAGCCAATTCTGAATCCACCTGGCCAAACTTCCCTGGATCCCATGCCTTCTGACTTTCTGAATAAGCCTACCATGTGGAACCTTGTCAAATGCCTTACTAAAATCCATATAGATCACATCCACTGCACTACCCTCATCTGTATGCCTGCTCACCTCCTCAAAGAACTCTATCAGGCTTGTTAGACATGATCTGTCCTTCACAAAGCCATGCTGACTGTTCCTGATCAGGCCATGATTCTCCAAATGTCCATAGATCCTATCTCTAAGAACCTTTCCCAACAGCTTTCCCACCACAGACGTAAGGCTCACTGGTCTATAATTACCCAGACTATCCCTACTACCTTTTTTGAACAAGGGGACAACATTCGCCTCCCTCCAATCCTCTGGTACCATTCCCGTGGACAACGAGGACATAAAGATCCTAGCCAGAGGCTCAGCAATCTCTTCCCTCGCCTCATGGGGCAGCCTGGGGAATATTCCATCAGGCCCCAGGGACTTATCCGTCCTAATGTATTTTAACAACTCCAACACCTCCTCTCCCTTAATATCAACATGCTCCAGAACATGAACCTCACTCATATTGTCCTCACCATCATCAAGTTCCCTCTCATTGGTGACTACCGAAGAGAAGGATTAAATATAGCCAACAACATGATCCACCCCACAGCTGACTGTGGCTACAAATTCCATAGATTCCAAGAGGTTCCCTCTAAATATGTCACCTTTCACTCTACGGCCCTGACCCCTGGTTCATCTTACTCAGCCGGAGAAGGTAAAGACCATATGTATTTACCCGACCTGTACTTGTAATTTTGTATTCCTCTGCAAGCTCTCCTCTCATTCACCAGCACTCCAGGGAATAAAGACCTAACCATTTCAACCTATCCCTATAACTCATGTCCTCAGGTCCTGGCACATCCTTGTACGTGTTCCTTTCTTCCATTCGTGACTGTAGAGTACACAACCTGCAAAAAGCACCTCATCAGCTTATCCAGACATATCTGATATCACCTCCGAGACCCTTGTCTTCTTCTACTGGGATGTATAATGGCAGGAGGTGCAGAGGCACACCATCATCTGCAGCATCCACTCCAAGTCGCACAATGTTCTGACATGCAAAGGTATTGCTAATCTTTGATCTCACATCTCAGTTACCGCTGCCTTCCCCTGGTTTTGCCCAGTGTAGTAGCTGGATCCAGCCATCTTTAGCCGCTTCATCAAAGACTCTCTTCTCATCAGGGTATACCAGTCAGGAGCAGAAGTAGGCCACTCAGCCCATTGAATCTGAGTCCAGTATTTGATTACATTATGGCTGTAAACTTCAACTCCACATCCAAGTTCTAGATTCACCCATAAGAGGAATCATCTTCTCCACATTCATCCTGTCAGAGTCTTATATGACTCACTTGAACACTGTCTCATGCTTTTAACTGTTTTTATCCCAATCCCACTGGCCCCTATCACCCTATCTGTTTCCCCTCTCCTATCATCTCCATGTACCCATCTCCTTCTCATTCCCCCTGATTCCCCTCTGCACCTTCTTCTTTTTATTCCTTGTTCCACCATCCTCACCTATTAGATTCCCTCTTCTTCGGTCTTTTGTTACCTCCACCTATCACCTCTCAGCTTCTTGCATCTTTCTCACTCTCCTCACTCCCTTACCTGGATCTACCTAACACCCACTATCTCTTGTACCACCTCTTCCCTCCTCCCTTTATACTGGCTATCTCTCCTTTAGCTTTCCTGTCCAGATGAAGGGACTCGAACTGAAATGTTGGTTGCTCATTTCGCTCCATTGATGCTGCCTGACCCACTGTGTTCCTCCAGCTCCTTTGTGTGTCACTTCAGTTGCTTCTCACTTGTCTGCCTCCACTCATGATTCCACCTGCTCTTTCCATGTATTAGTCCGACAAACTTCCTCTGAACTGCTTCAAACTCATTTTTCCTTAAAAAAGGAGGTCAGAAGGTTAGAAGTGTATGTTTGCTGATAATTGACAATAGAATTGTTGAATTCTATTGGTAAACCATGGAAAATGAAACATCCCAGATGTACAGCGGAGAGAATATTGACTGGCTGCATCACAGCCTGGTATGGAAACACCAATGCTCTTGAATGGAAAGTTCTGTAAGAAGTTGTGGATATGACTCAGTCCATCACAGGTAAAGCTCTTTCCACCAATGAGAACATCCGCAAGAAATGCTATTGTAGGAGATCAGTATCCATCATCAGGGACCTCCACCCTCCAGGCCAAACTCTCTTCTCACTGCTACCATCAGGAAGAAAGTACAGGAGCCTCAGGACTCACAACAACAGGTTCAAGAACAGTTATTGACCCTCAACCATCAGGCTCTTGAACTTCACTCAACTTCACTTGCCCATCATTGAAATGTTACCGCAACGTATGGACTCACTTTCAAGGACTCTTCCCCTCATGTTCTCAATATTTATTGCTATTTATTTTTTTTTCTTTTTGTATTTGCACAGTTTGTTGCCTTTTGCACACTGGTTAAATGCCCAGTTGGTGTGGTCTTTCATTGATTCTGTTATGGTTATTATTTGATGGATTTATTGAGTATGCCCACAAGCAAATTAATCTCAGGATTGTACATGGTCACATATATGTACTTTGATAAGGAATTCACTTTGAGCTTTAAACTTTGAAGATGCATGCAAACGTTTTTGCCAATTATTCTTGAAGCTGTCGAGATTAATCATTACCTTTTTTACAAATGACCAATGGTCCAATAAGTCCAGCTGAAACATCCTTGGGAGCATCAATATGTGAATGATAGATCCTTGACAAACAATCAAAGTCATCTTCTGCTGGGCTTTGATCTTCAGTTAAGGTCCAGCGGTAGGTGTAATTATTTCCTGGATATACAATATCATCTCGTTTCTCCAAACCTGTGGAGTTGTCAGGGTAAAATGCTCCTGGGAGAACAAAGGAGAAGATTAAATCACTGATAGTAATTCCATGTTGTCAGGCTGAAATTGGAGGCAACTTGGCCAAAATTTCATGACCGTGAGCTTTAGTGAGAAACATTGGAAAGTAGACTTTCTTATTTCTGTGACTCTGAGAAAAAGACTTCCATCACTGACCACCAGCCTGTTAGCACCACAAAAACCCAAGTCATGGACACCTTGAACATATGATTAGGCATTTTGGAGACCTGGAGGAAGGGATTAACCGGCCTCTGCAGGGCAGAAGGTATCTTCTGCTGGGTGGGAACAGGACATTCGTGCCTCACTCTCTCTCCCACCCTACTCCCACCATGAGCCACAATAATCTGAGGCTAGGTTGAGCTGAACTGATGTGAGAGCGCTGAACAGGCTGATGCACTCACTGAGTCAGTGAGATTCATTGGCGGCCGTTCCTCCTGCGCCTGCTCGCTGTTTGTGTGATCCAATCCTACACAATGTTTATGTTAGTTTCTGATATATGAACAGTTCAGGTAATGAACAGTTCTCAGGAATACAATCCTTTCTAACCTGGGGTCTGCCTGTATAATGAAGAATGAGGCCACTGAGCTCATCAAATGAGGCCAGCTCAAAGAAAAGGACCCTATCATTCCCATTATTCCTATCCTTGAAGGATCCTTCTCTTCAATCTCATCTTTCTCTTTCCTTTTATCAAAATAGACTTTATTCAGAATAAAAAATAATTACAAGAATTAAACATGCAATGCCTTTTCATCTTTTGCATTCATTGTCAAAACTTTCAGTACTGTGTATAGGGTGGCGGGGTGGAGATACGTCTCTACCAAAGGAGATATGAGGCGCTCCTTCCCTCTGCTAGCCTGACACTCACCCTTGGACAAGGTGTAGCACCTGCTTAGCACCCAAATCAGCGTCATGTGAAACCATGGGAGCAGGGGGTGTTTGGCCGTATGAGCAGCAGGTACTTATCACAAGTCTTGGTTAGGTGACCACCAACACCAGGCAGACAATCTCTAAAAAGTATTAATAATAGTAGGGGAGGGGCGGGTCACCCACCTTGTAAAAACACTGCCCAGAAGAAGGCAATGGCAAACCACTTCTGTACGACAATTTGCCAAGAACAACCATGGCCGTGGAAAGACCATGATTGCCCACATCATGTGACACAGCACGTAATGAACAAACTGTTGTATTACACTTCCACACATCATTAGCACTGCAGCCACTCATGTTTCTCAAATAGCCATCAAATCCCCTTTGACATGAAGGGGTCACGTACAGAAACTAACTTGACCTGTTATGGGAGGTGAAAGAGAACTGGAGGAGCCAGAGGAAAGAACGGGGAAACTCCACACAGTTGGGATCCAAGGTCAGGATCAAGCCCAGGTCTCTGGAGCTGTGAAGCAGCAGTGCAGACCATGACCTCACGGAAGATTAAAGTTCACTGTCTGATTGTTGAAGCTGTCAAGCTCTGAGGCAGCATCACAGAGACTGTGAGAGCTGGCAAGCACCTCCTTTGGGTCATTTGGGTAAATGCACAATTTTAAACACAAGAAATTCTGCAGACTTCTTGGTTACAATTAAAATCTGTTCATTACAAAGTCAATTGATGCCCCTATCCTTTTTGCGTTCAGTAGCGTATGTGTGAGGAAGACAAAGGGGCTGGGAGAAATAAGACCATAGACCTTAAGGTATAGGAGCAGAAGTAGGCCATTCAGCCCATCGAGTCTGCTCTGCCATTCAACCATGGGCTGATCCAATTCTTCCAGTCATCCCAACTCCTCTGCCTTCTCCCCATACCCTTTGATGCCCTGGGTAATCAAGAACCTATCTATCTCTGCCTTAAATGCACCCAATGACTTGGCCTCCACAACCGCTCGTGGCAACAAATTCCACAGATTTACCACCCTCTGACTAAAGTAATTTCTCCGTATCTCGGTTCTAAAAGGATGTCCTCCAATCCTGAAGTCATGCTCTCTTGTCCTAGACTCCCCTACCATGGGAAATAGCTTTGCCATATCTAAGATGTTCAGGCCTTTTAACATTCGGAATGTTTCAATGAGATCCTCCCTTATTCTCCTGAACTCCAGAGAATACAGCCCAAGAGCTGCCAGACATCCCTCATACGGTAACCCTTTCATTCCTGGAATCATTCTCATGAATCTTCTCTGAACCCTCTCCAATGTCAGTATATCCTTTCTAAAATAAGGAGCCCAAAACTGCACACAATACTCCAAGTGTGGTCTCACAAGTCCCTCAACATCACATCTCTGCTCTTATATTCTATACCTGTAGAAGTGAATGCCAACATTTCATTCATCTTCTGCACCGCCGACTCAACCTGGAGGTTAACCTTTGGGGTATCTTGCACAAGGACTCCCAAGTCCCTTTGCATCTCTGCATTTTCAATTCTTTCCTCATCTAAATAATAGTCTGCCTTAAATAATGTTGCCTTGAAGAATGTTTCCGCTATGACACCTGGAGGACAAGGACAGGGTCCATGTAACAAAAAAATGAAAGAGTCGGGGAACATATGAGAGGACACATCTGGAGTATTGCATCCACATCTGGTTGTCGCATTATAGGAAGCATATGAAGGCAAGGGAGAGGGTGCAGAAGAGGTTTACTAAGATGTTGTAGTACTAGTAGAATCAGGCAGTTTGGTGGAGTTTAAGAGGCTTTTCGATAGACAGGTGAATATGAAACAAATAGGGATGACTTACTGCTTCAGATAGACAGCATGTGCTAAAAGCAGAAGTTGTAGAATCTAGTGTTGCTTTCACGACAGCAGTAGAAGCCAAAAGGAGAACTGATAAAGATTCGTAAATTATAAGGTACAGAGAGAGTAGAAAATCAGAATCTTTCCCCCAGTAGAAATGTCAAACACCACTAGACTGCTATGGTGGGACTGCAACTAGAGGACATGGGTTAAGGGTGAAAGGTAAGAAGTGTAAGGGGAACATGAGGGGAAACTTCCTCACTCAGAGGGCCATAGAAGTGTGGAATGAGCTGCCAGTGCAAATGGTGCATGTGAGCTCAATTTCAACTTTTAAGAGAAGTTTAGTTAGGTACAGAGATGGTAGGGGTGTGGAGGGCTGTAGTTCCAGTGCAAGCCAATGGGACTAGGCAGTTTAAATGGTTCAGCATGGATTAGACGGGCCAAAGGGCCTGCTTCTGTGTTGTTCTTGTTTATGACTCAATGACTCTGTGACCCAAGGACATGCTTTTATGGTTAAAGTGTTGAAGTTCAAAGATGATGTGAGGGCCAATTTTCTTATGCAGAGAGTCCTTGGAATAGGTTATTAGACAGTTTGGTGGAGTTTAAGAGGCTTTTTGATAGACACAAGAATATGAAGTAAGTGGGGGATATGGATGACTTACTAAAGATGTCCATCTGGTATAAATTGGCATCAAAATTACTGCAATGGTGTGGTGCCATACTGTTCCCTGATTGGAGGAGAGATGAGGAAAGCTAATTTTCACTCAGAGGGTGGTAGGGCCAGGAACACTGCACAAACAAGGTAGCAGAGGCAGAGACCCTCACACACATAAAGAATAACAACATGTGAACCTGTGGAGTCAGAGAGTCCTAGCTTGGTACAGCAGGATACAGGTCCTTCGGCCCATCAAGCCTATGCTAACCATTGTGCCCAAGCAGTCCCAATTTCCTGCTTTCTGCCTATATCCCTCCAACCCACGCCCCTCCAGGTACCCGTCCAAGTCCGTTTCAAATGAAACTATTGTAGCAGCCTCAGTTGCTGCTTCCAGCAGCTTGTTCCATATGCTCACCACTCACTGCATTCAAAAGTCGCCCCTCAGCTCCAATCGAGATGATGACTGCAGGGCTGCAGAACAAGTGTGGAAAGTTGGGATCATACTGTAAAATTCTTTAATAATGGCAAGGAAATGATGGGCTTAATGTTTTCTTTCTGTGTCATATATTTATTACCATTCTATAATTTTTCCCCTAATTTTTTCTAATTGCAACTTATAGTACTGTGCAAAATTCTTAGGCACAAATATATAGCTAGGGTGCCTAAGACAGTTCCACAGTACTGTAGCAATTTTATGTATTGCACTGTACTGGTGCTGCAAAAACAGAACAAATTTCATGACATATGTGAGTGATGATAAACCTGATTCTGATTTGAGTCTCTGTTGTGGACTGAGAGTGGGAAGGGGGTAGGGAGACAATAGACAATAGACAATAGGTGCAGGAGTAGGCCATTTGGCCCTTCGAGCCAGCACCGCCATTCACTGTGATCATGGCTGATCATCCACAATCAGTACCCTGTTCCTGCCTTCTCCCCATATCCCTTGACTCCGCTTTCTTAAAGAGCTCTATCTAACTCTTTCTTGAAAGAATCTAGAGAATTGGCTTCCACTGCCTTCTGAGACAGAGCATTCCACAGAACCACAACCCTCTGTGTGAAGAAGTTTTTCCTCAACTCCGTTCTAAATGGCCTATCCCTTATTCTTAAACTGTGGCCTCTGGTTCTGGACTCCCCCAACATCAGGAACATGTTTCCTGCCTCTAGCGTGTCCAATCCCTTAATAATCTTATATGTTTCAATCAGATCCCCTCTCATCCTTCTAAATTCCAGTGTGTACAAGCCCAGTCGCTCCAATCTTTCAACATATGACATTCCTGCCAGCCCTGGAATTAACCCAGTGAACCTACGCTGCACTCCCTCCATAGCAAGAATGTCTTTCCTTGGGGAGAGGGGAATCATGGGTGGGAAAAGGGGAAAGGAGATGGGAAGGAGCGGGAATCCCCAGGGAGACATTCTGTAATGATCAATAAACGGACTGTTTGAAATCAAATGACCTTGCCTAGTGTCTCAGGGCTGGGTGTGTCTGCACCCGCGCCAACACCGCACCCTTGGCATTCCTTCTTTGTCACCTGTCCCACACCCCTCCCCTGGAACTCCACCTTTGCCACTGCCAATATCCTTTGCTCAAGCCAGATTTTCAAGCTCGCTCTGCAATCCATGTTGAAAAATACAGTACCATGCAAAAGTCTTAGGTACCCTAGCTATATAGTGTACTATGTAGTGTTTATAGCTAGGCTGCCTAAGACTTTTGAACAGTTGAAAGATCTTCCCTTCTCGTGAGCTGTTGTGATGTATCAGAATGGAAAAGACTCTGAGGAATTTGAATCTTGATACAGTGTCCTTCAGAGCCAGTGCTTGTCATTATTCATACACAACTATACCAATTGCTGCTAATCTTCTAAAGTGGTACCTACTAAAGGCAAGCCCGTACAGGGCCCAAATCCATTGTAACCTATGTCAAGTTATGACCTAGAAACACAGGAACTTAAGGGAAGAAATAACAACCAGCAAAAACTTTACCTTCATTGCTTTTAGTGTAAGTGACACCATGAGGATGAAGTGAATAAGGTTGGAGAGCAAAATTCATCAGGTGAACGACAATGACGTCACCTTGTTCTGCCTTTATAATTGGTCCCAGAAATCCCAGCCATTCGGGCTTCTTAATCTCCTTGGTGTAATCACCGTCAGTATACTCCATATACACAGCCTTCTTGTATACACTTCCTATCCTGGTCGAGTCACGTTTCAGGAATACTGAAGCATGCCTAAAAAATCACAAAGTAGAGCCTTTATAGACACCAGAGAGTCTGCTGGAAACCTTGAACAACACAAAATGCTGAAGAAACTGCCCAGGTCAGGCAGCATCTATAAAACAGAGTAAACAGTTGTGGCTTTCCACTAGCACTGGAAAGGAAGGGGGCAGAAGACAGGAAAAGAAGGTGGAGGGGAGAGGGAGCAGTACACAGGTGAAGTAGGCCCTTTATCTGAGGACACCAAGGAGGAAACCATTTGCAATTGGAGAATCTGTCAGTGCTCCAACCATTCCAAAGCCACTGACAGCTAATGATGATTATGCCATCCATTTTTCTCCAGTCCTAAATGACATAAAAGATGGCGGTGCGCATGGACGCAGCAGCTCCTCGGGGAGTGATAAGTGTACCTAGTGTTTGTTCTGTTTGTCCTAGACGCATAACATACAGTCAGAATATGCTCGTTAACATCAGGGCATACTATGTCAGAAAAACTGACGAGTTCTGGTGTGACATGGACAGTTTATGCTGCTACGGACTACTATCCGCTACCAAGCCGGCTGCTTCCCGAGGGAGGAGGAAACGAAAGCGCTGTGAGAGAAGACAAAGGAGGGGTAAGAGGGCCGGCATCCATGCTAGGCTAAAAGCTAACCCCACCAGGCCAGCGGTATCGTCCCTCCTGCTCTCAAATGTCCGCTCCATCGACAACAAGCTGGATGAGCTGCGTCTGCTGAGAGAAACACGCAAGGAATTTAAGGACTGCTGTGTGTATGTCTTAACGGAATCCTGGCTCCACGACAACATACCGGACGCGGCGATACAGCTAGAGGGAATGACGTCGTTTCGTGTGGACAGAGAGGCAGCTAGCTCCGGTAAGAGCCGAGGAGGAGGTCTGTGTGTTTATATAGACAAAGACTGGTGTAGACGCTACTGTAGCTGCTAAACACTGCTCACCGCTGGCTGAATTTCTCATTGTGAAACGACGGCCGTTCTATCTGCCGAGGGAATTCACCATCATGCTTGCGGCAGCTGTTTACGTAGCTCCCAGTGCCAATGCGAAGGCTAATGCTAACGAAGCACTGGGAGGCCTACATGAAGCCCTCAGTGAGCTACTGACTACACATCCTGAGAGCTTTGTGGTGATTGCTGGGGACTTTAACCACACCAGCTTAATGACAATGTTCCCCAAATTCCTGCAATATGTGGATTTCAAAACCAGGGGAGACAACACACTGGACTTGGTTTATACCAACACACCACAGGCATACAAAGCAGCCCCGCCCCCATCTTGGCCACTCTGACCACATATCTGTCATGTTAACACCAGCATATAAACCACTGCTTAAATGTGTGAGAGCAGAGAAAAGACAGAGAAGGGTCTGGCCAAAAGGAGCAGCCTCAGCACTACAAGACTGCTTTTTGCACACAGACTGGGACATATTCAAAACAGCAGCCTCCTGTGATGACCATACAGACATTGAGGAGTATGCGGAGGCAGTAATCAGCTACATAGCCAAATGCACGGAGGATGTCACTGTGATGAAAACTTTCACCGCACGTGTTTATAAAAAGCCATGGATGACAACAGAGGTGTGTTCACTACTGAAGGCCTGTGACACAGCCTACAGATCGGGGGACAGGAGTGCGCTTCGCTCAGCCAGGTCTGCACTTTAACTAGGGATCAGGAAAGCGAAAAGGGCCTACGCGGGCAAAATACACGGACACTTCTGTGACACAGGTGACACCAGACAGATGTGGCAGGGAATTACAGCTCTGAGTCTACAAGATCAGGCAGAAAACTGATGACAGCAACGGCTCTCTTCCAGGCAGGCTGAACAATTTCTTTGCCTGCTTCGAAGCATTAAACACTATAGCAAGGGGGACAGCCAGTCCCTTTTTACCATCTGACCAGCCGGCTCCAATCACTGAGCGAGAGCAAACACGGAGGACCCTTGCCAGGGTCAACCCACGAAAAGCGGGAGGTCCCGACAACATCCCTGGGCGTGTGCTCAAGGAATGCACTGATGTATTAGCAGATGTCCTGACAGACATTTTCAACATCTCCCTTAGTCAAGCCATTGTCCCCAGATGCTTCAAAACCTCCACAATCATCCCTGTAGCAAATAAATCAGTTGCAACCTGTCTGAACGATTACTGTCCCGTTGCCCTGACCCCCATAGTGATGAAATGTTTTGAACGGCTTGTCAAGCCTCATATCACAGCCAGCCTCCCCTCATCGCTGGATCCTCTGCAGTTTGCTTATCGTCCAAATCGCTCTACAGAGGATGCAATATCCACCACGTTGCACACAGTTCTCTCTCACTTGGACAACAAAGACACTTATGCCAGAATCCTGTACATTGATTTCAGTTCAGCGTTCAATACCATCATCCCGTAGAGACTAGTGGAGAAATTGTTGCTGCTTGGCCTTAACACTGCCATGTGTCGCTGGATTCTGGATTTCTTGACAGAGAGACCACAGTCAGTCCGTGTTGGTAGGAACGTCTCTGACTCCATCACACTGAGCACTGGATCCCCACAAGGCTGTGTGCTTAGTCCATTGCTGTTTACACTGCTAACACATGACTGTACAGCCAGATTCAAGGAGAACCTGATCATTAAATTTGCAGATGATACCACAGTGGTGGGGCTCATCAGCAAAAGTGATGAAACTATGTACAGGGAGGAGGTCAAACACCTAGAGAGCTGGTGCAGTGATAACAACTTGATGCTTAATGTCACCAAAACCAAGGAGATGATCGTCGATTTCAGACTGTCTCAGCCTGAGCACACACCCCTCAGCATCAGCGGCTCCACAATGGAGAGAGTGGGAAACATCAAGTTCCTTGGGGTGCAGATCTCGGACAATCTCACCTGGTCCAGGAACACCACTGGGATTGTGAAACGGGCCCAGCAGAGATCGCACTTTCTGAGGAAGCTTAAACAAGCATCACTCCCCACTAACATCTTAACTACATTCTACAGAGGCGTGGTTGAGAGTGTGCTGACCTTTTGCATCACAACCTGGTACTCCAGCTGCAGTGCTGTTGACAAAAAAGCCTTGCAGAGGGTGGTTAGGGGAGCAGAGAAGGTTACTGGGGTCTCCCTACCTTCTGTCCAAGACCTCTTTCAGAGTCGATGCCTCCAGAAGACACGGTACGTCATTAAAGACCCCTCACACCCTCTCCATGAACTGTTCGTTCTTCTGCCATCAGGCAAACGTTACAGGAGCATCAAAACTAAAACCACAAGGCTACTAAACAGCTTCCTCCCACAGGCAGTCAGACTGCTAAATAGCTGCTCTACCTGACTCTGCTTTGGACACTTTTAACTTGCACTGGACACTTACAACTTGATTTTAACTGACATGTGGCTGTTGTGTTTTACTATTTATTGTTATGTTTATTATTTAGTGTTGCATTTGTTATGTTATGATTGCACTGCCCCTGAGAAACGCTGTCTCATTCTGCCCTGCAGAGCTGATGTACGATTAGAATGACAATAAAGTATTTTGAATCTTGAATCTTGAATCAATATGGAAACAGCCCTTTGGCCCAACATATCCATGCTGACCATTGCGCCAATTTATAATAGTTCCATTAACTTGCATTAGGTCTAAGACCTTCTGTGTGTTGGCGGTATAAGTGCTTTTTAATATGGTTCATGAAATTTGTGAAATTACTTGATTCAGGTGTTGTTGCACTGAAGGGAAGCAGAGCAACTAGTGCCCAAGCCCTGATAACTGGATAATCTGTGCTTGTGAAGGTTTTGGTTGGGCAGCAAATGGTAGGACTCTCTCCTTTCACCAAAGCTAGAAAATTTCTACGGATTTACTGAAGGGAACATTCTAGCTGGTTACATCTCTGTCTGATACGGGGGTACCAATGAACAGGATCAGAGAGAGCAGCAAAACATTGTAAATCCAGCCAGCTCCACCATGGGCACTAGACTTCCCACCACCATGAGCATCTTGGAAAGGTGATAGCTCTAAAAGGTGGCATCCATCATGAAGGATGCTCACCATCTGAGACATGCCCATTCTCATTATTTCCATCAGGGAGGAGGTACAGGATCCTGAAGACACACATCAACCTTTTAGGAACAGCTTCTTTCCTTGTGCCATCAGATTTCTGAACAGTCCATGAGAATTGACTTACTATTTTGCACTCTTTTTGCAGGACTTATTTTTATATATTTCTTCTTGTAACTTACAGTATTATTTTATGTATTGTGCTGTGCTACCTCCACAAAACAATAAATTTCACAACATATGTCAGTGATCATGAACCTGATTCTGAATCTGTTTCCTAAAAATGGTTGCAGAAGCTTTTAGATCCCATTGAGAGGCCGTTCCCTTAGCAGTTTATGCAAGAGGCATCAGACAATGCAACACTCCCAAATCCGGGACCTCCCAGAGCCACCTGTAATTAGTAAACACAAACACAGACATCCCACCCTGCAAAAGCTCATTTCAGGGAGGCAGCACCATCAATTTGCGGGAGACTTCCGGGAGAGGTGGGATGTCTGCAATAGAGTAGCTCCTTAGCAGCCGGCCAGCTAGTTTAAATAACGTTAGCTATGCTAATGAATGAATGACACCTGTTAAACTCACCTCAACATGACTCTTACAGTCTTAACCCACCATGGGCAATAGAAAAGTCACTGTTGCAAACAGTGCAGCGAGAAACACTGTCATTATTTTGAGCCCTATTAGGCAGGGGTACACTTTAGGGTAGTCTGGGGTGACGTACGTTTTATATTTTCTTTTTTGGAACACTCTGCTACTCTGACTTTTTTTGGAACTCTCTCGCTCTCTCTCTCGTTTGTGGTCGCTCTCACTCACGCTTGCTTTCTTGCTCTTGCGCTCGCTCTCTCGCTCTTTCTCGCGCGTTCTTTCACGCTCGCTCTCAAAAAAAATCTATTTCCAGGACATTGTATATAATTTGCGGGCATCAGGGAGCCACTATTAATATGCGGGAGACTCCCGGAACTTCCGGGAGAGGTGGGATGTCTGCAAACAGTTCTTTGCGGACTTGGTCCCATACGCTTGGAACTGTACACGTGTACTTGACTTAGGCCTGTGTATTGGCACCCACACTCAGGCTCATGTGTACCGAAGGAGAGCGGGTCCCTGGGTACACACGGGTCCAGAATCACGACTTGATTGGAGCCATGTTTCTGTGCCAGTACTCAAGCGTGCTGGACTTAGATACTCATGGAAGATGGACCCTTAACCTCATAATCTGCCATGTCATGGCCTTGCACCTTTTTGTCTGCCGGCACTGCAATCCTCTGTAACTGTAACACTCCCCCACCATCGGTAGCATCTACAGGAGACGCTGCCTCAAGAAGGCAATATCTATCACCGGAGATCCCCACCATGCCATCTTATAGAAGCACCATCAGCCAGGAGGTACAAGTGTGAATAAAGGGGGTCTTTTCTGGTTGGCTGCCAATGACTAGTAGTGGTTCTCATGGATCAATATTGAGACTGCAAATTTTCACATTGTTTGTCAATGATTTGGATAATAGAATTGATGGCTTTGTGGCAAAATTTGTAGGTGATACCAAGATAGGTGGAGGGGTAGGTAGTGCTGAGGAAGTAACGTGATTGCAGCAGGACTTAGACAAATTGGAAGAATGGGCAGAAAAGTAGCAGATGGAATACAGTGTTGGAAAATGTATGATAATGCATTTCAGTAAAAGGGGCAATAGTGCAGACTATTATCTAAATGGGGAGAAAGTTCAAACATCAGAGGTACAGCGGGACTTAGGGGTCCTCGTGCAAGACTCCCAGATGGTGAATTTACAGGTTGGAGCATCAAAGGATATGGCGAGAAGGCAGGTGTAATGTGTTGAATGGGGTTGAAACAGGAACAGCCATGATGGAAAAGCGGAACAGACCGAATGGGCTGAATGGCCTAATTCTGCTCTTAAGTCTTATGGTCTTATGGTCTAAGCTTGAAGGGCATGAAGGGATATAAGGGGAAGGCAGGAGATCGGGGCCGAGAGGAAAAAATGGATCAGCCATGATGAAATGGCATACTCGATGGGCCAAATAGCCTAATTCTGCTCCTATGGTTTTATTCTCCAAGCCCCACACAACCAGGTTCAAGAATACTTACTTCCTCTCAAACACTTAGTTCTTAAACCAACTGTCAAAACCCAAGTCACTGCAGTTTAGCAACACTATGACCACTTTGCATTAAAATGAACATTGTTTCTTTTCTTTTGTCTCCTCTCTTGTAAAAATTGTGTATAATTTATAATGTTTTTCTTGTGAATGCAACTTATATGATGCTTAGTGTCTGTGATGCTGTTGCAACTTTTCCCTTGCCACTATGCTCACATGTACTGTGCATGTGACAATGAACTCAACTTCGACTTTGATAAACTGATGATATGAGAAAATGAATCACAAACTGAATCCTCCTGGGACACCAGGTGGCACCGTTGAGCCCTCTGGAGATGTCGTGGGCTTATCAACGAAACGTCAAAGAAGGAGGGTGCCCACCTGATGACCCCGATGACGTACCTACCCTCCCTCCTCGTCACCACTCCAAACCCACGGCCAACATCGAGAGTGCCGACTTACCATAGGGATTGAAACATCAAGTCCTAGTAGCTCTACTGCAACTGAGCATACATGTATTTGTGAATATGACTATAAACTTGACTTTGACTTTATTCTGCTTTTCTTATTGTTTCTCCCTTGTACTGCCAAGATGAACTGTATGGATGGGACACAAAACAAAGCTTTTCACTGTAGCTTGGTGCATGAGGCAATGATAAAACGATTTACCAACTTACTGGTGTGCATGCTTGCAGCCAAAATTGGGCTGTATAGCAGCTAGACTGACTATCAGCTCCTGGAGCAGAAGTTGTCAGTCAGGATATATCTCAGTGCTAACTGGTCACACCCCTCGCCCTAGCCCACCTAACACCACCCCTCAGAAGTATTTCTGCACCAAAACCTGAAGCTCTTTGTTACCTCCATCTATCACCTCCCACCCGTCTCTCCCCTTCCTGACTCAGCCTGCCTGTTAGGGCTTATTCTGGAGTTAGGGAATGTAGCTAATATTAATTTCAACAGCAACTAATCTTCAGATCTGAATATGGATTGTAGATTGAGTTTAAAATGCAGATCAGAGCAATGGTGTCCCTGGAGCCGCAGACTGAAGTCAATTTCAAACCAAGAAAGCCTCATTCACCTGAGATGTCTGCGTGTGCATGAATGCAGCTCAGAGACAACAATGATTAGCATTCATTTTGAGTGTTTGGAGTGTTGTTGAGAAGATCCAGCATGTGAAAATTACATGTAATTCAAAGGAAGCATTGTGGATTCATTGTAACCATAGAATTGTCCTGCCATTAGCTTTGAGCTTTAGCATATAAAAAAGTCATATGATATTGGATCAGGGAGCCTCTTCTTCCAAGAGTGTCTCCAGTATGACACCTGCTTGTTTTGCAGAATAAAGCCTTTGCTATCCACCAGCTTCAGTGTCTCTCTGGTGAGTTCATTCACAGTCACAACATTGCCTATCGACTTCTCCTCACCAGGATCCACTTCTCGCTTGCCAGCTCTTGCCTCTCCCTCCCCCTTCACTGATTTATACTGGCTCTCTGTCCACTTCTCTGTTAGTCCAGACAAAGGGTCATGCCCCAAAATGTCAGCTGCCTATCTCTGTCCACAGGTATTGTCTGCCACTGACTTCCTCAACCAGTTTATTCTTTGAAGCTCCTGCACTCTCTTGTGCCTTCACACTGAGCTGTGGGGTAATTCATTGCTTCACTCATACCCATGGAGAATAAGGACGCATGCCATGTTCTGACAGAGCAGTGTTGTAATGTTACCTCTGAAAGGAGTATACTGGTTGGCCATTGCCCTGCACGTGACCGCAAGAAACAGCAGAGAGTTGTGGACACAGCACAGCACATACCCAAAAGTAGCCACCCCTCTACGGGCTCTGTCTATACTTCTCGTTGCCTCAGTAAATCAGCCAGCATTATCAAAGACATCACCCACTTCAGCCATTCTTTCTTTGCCCCTCTCTCATTGGGCAGAAGATACTAAAAGCTGAAAGCACGTACCACCAGGCTCAAGGGCAACTTCTATCCCATTGTTATCAGATTCTTGAATGGACTCTCGTATGATAAGATAGGATCTTGACCTCACAATCTACCTCATTATAACAGTGCACTTTGTTGTTTACCTGTGCTGTACTTTGTAGCTTTCACACTTTATCCTGCATTGTTATTGTTCTACCTCAATACACTGCATAGTGTTTGATCTGTGAGAACAAAATGCAAAACAAGCTTTTGACTGTATCTGGGTACATGTGACAATAATAAACCAATAGGAACACTATTGTATCATCCCATTAGCATCCTTATTTGTGGGGAGACAAGATGACTGCTAGATAAGGTACCAATAGATCTCCTACATGTTATCTTGGAAGGAGTGGGACTGAAGAATGTGTACAGAGCATTCTTGGGATTCAAGTCCATTGATATGAGGTGGAATTTTGGGATCCAAGTCCATAGCTCCCTGAAAGTAGTAATGCCAACAGAGAGAGTGGTAAAGAAGGCATTTGGTGTGCTTGCTTTTGCTTCTTGTGGCACAGGTATAACAGTTCAGAAGTCATGTGGCAGCTGTGTAAAACTCTGTTTAAGCTGCAAGTCTGTTCCCATCACTGGAAAGATATAGAGGCTTAGGAGAGGGTTCAAAAGCGATTTACCAGGATGCTGTCCGAGTTGGAAGGTATAAGCTATAAGGGAAGGTTGGGCAGACTTGGATTGTTTTTTCTGAAGTATCAGAGGCTGGAGACAGTCCTGATAACAGCTATAGGAGGCATAGGTCGGTCAGAACCACTTATTTCCCAGGAAAGAGATGTCAACCCACTAGAGAACAGATGTTTAAGGTGAGAGGGGGAAGGTTAAAAGGGGATATGAGGGGCACATTTTTTTTTTACAGAGAGAGAGATAGATGCCTGGAGCAGACTGCCAGGGGGAGTGATGGAAGCAGGCACATTTGCAGAGTTCAAGAGGCCTCTAGATAGAGAATGAACATGCGGGGAATGGAGCATACAGATAATGGTGTGGACAGAAGGAGTTAGTTAATTTGGCATCGTGCTTAGCACAGACATCATGGGCGAAAGAACCTGTCCTGAGCTGTACTGTTCTATGTTCTTTGTAAGTGATGAGACTAACTTGGGACCTCCAGTTCTAGACTGTCCAGCCTGTGAAAAAGGCTACCTTGTCTATGCCCCTCATAATTTTACAAACCTTTGTAAGGTCACTCTGCAGCCTCCTGCACTCCAGTGAGAGCACTCCCAGCCTACACAATCCCTCTTTGTAACTTAACCCCTCTATTCCCAGCTGAGTGAAGCTTTTGTGCACTCTCTCTGATGCTACAGAACTATGCACCATATTCCAAATCTATCCTAACTAATATACAGCTATAACATAATATCACAACTCTTACGGACAATGGCCTTGCCTATTAAGACAAGCAAGCTAAATGCCTTCATACCCTACCTACCTGTGTCACCATTTTCAGGGAGCTATGTACTTGTACCAAAAGTTTCTCTGTACATCAACAATTCTAAGGTGTTAGCTGTTTTCCATATACATCCAGCCAGCACTAAAAAACCAAAATGCACAACCCTGTACTTCACTGGATTAGATTCTATCTGCCACTATTCCATCCAAATTTCCAGCTGCAAAAAATGAATCATAAGATGACTCATATAACATAACTTGCCAATAAGTTTACTTTGAACTTTGAACTTTGATCCATGTGCCTCCATATTCTTAGGCAACTATCCTTGCTATCTGCGACTTTATGTCATCAGTAGGTTTACCTATCAGATTGCGACATTCTTATCCAAATCATTTATGTGTACGACAAACAACAATGATTCCAGTGCTAATTCCTGTGTTATACCACTGTTTACAGACTTTAACTATCAGAGAGAGTTTTACAATAAGAAAGTCAACCCTTCACCACAACCCTTTGCCTCCTATCACCAAACCAATTTTGGACCAGTTTACCAAAGCATCTTGGATACTGTATACCGTAACTTTTCAGATCAACCTATCATATGGGATTTTGTCAAGAAGCTTACTTTGAGATTTACTTCTGGTTCTAGACAACCCAACCAGAGGAAGTATCCACTATCTCTCTTGTGAATTCCAAGGGGAGTAGTGTTATTACAACCTGTTTGCCCTGGGAGTACTGACTGATTTTTTTTATTTAATTATTTACGGGATGTGGGTGTTGCCAGCTAAACCAACATTTATTGCCCATCCCTAGTTGCCCTTGAGAAGGTGGTGACGAGCTGTCTTCTTGAACCACTGCAGTCGCTGAGGTGTAGGTACACCCACAGTGCTGTTAGGGAGGGAATTCCATGATTTTGACCCAACGACAATGAAGGAACAGCGATATGTTTCCAAGTCAGGATAGTGAGTGACTTGGAGGGGGATTTCCAAGTGGTGGTATTTCCAGGTATCTGCTATTCTCGTCCCTCTAGATGGTAGTGGTCATGGATCTGGTAGGTGCTACCTTAGGAACTTTGGTGCATTCTTGCAGTGCATCTTGTAGATAGTACACTCTGCAGCAACTGTTCATCAATTTGTGTTCCTGGCAAACTGGAATCATTTCTTTTCAAATCTTTTTAGTTATATTATACAAAAGAAATAACACGAGTACATTGAAGTAACAACACTTACAATGTCTCAAAAAAGACATTATCTTAAAGATTGAAAAAAAATTTGTGATAACAAAAAAAACCTAATTTCTCTAGTAGAAATAGTAAAGGAGCAATGCACAAGGAATTACATCACTTCAAGTGCATCTTATGCAGAACTTGCATATGTTGCATCATTGCAACTCACCAGGAATGCCTGCTGAGATTTCCAGAGGAATGCAAAATAGCCAAAAAAGCTGAAAATTGTGATTTGTTCCGGAAGGAATCATTTTCCACTTGCTCTACGCATAAATAACATTATTGTCGCTTCAGATTTCCAAATCAAAGGTTCCACATTCTCATTTGGAAGTATGAAAGTAAAACCTCTGAATTTCTTCTATAACATACTGACCAATAAATTCACTCTTTACAGTGTGGTCTAACCAATTTTGTTTGCATATTTAACATTACGCTGATTTCTAGTTTTATCTGTGGGCAAATTAAATACCAGTCTGGTTTGCTTTCTTTAAGACCTTATCAACCTAATCATTACTTTTAGCAATCTTGATATCAGTACTCATTTTGGTATTTAATTTCTAAAGAATACTTCATCATTTCCTAACATCTTATCTCACATTTTCCTTAATTCCACACTGCAAAACCTTCCTGTTTTTTTTTTTGGATTTTATATCCAGGAGAAAAAAAGTAATTGTTCCAAGTATTGCACAAGGGAGTGATGGTCTTTTCCAGTGGGAGCTTTCTTCACTAGTCAATAAGTAAATGATCTCCTGTGACTCACTGTTGTCCTGGGGAAGCAAAATCATTTGAGGGAATGAATAGTTAGCAGATTAATAATGTGTTGAAGAGATTACAAAATTAGACTAGATGAGACCACTTGGCAAAAGCAAGCCTATGTGGCTCACGGTGTCAGAATATGTGTGGTATTTAACTATTGTAACCCAGCCACTGAGATTGTAGAAATCACACCTTCTCCTACACATTGCTGTTTTACTCTCTGCTTTAACTGTTGAACTCGTAACACTGACATCCAGTGCACTTCAGAGCTGTGCAGCAACCAATGCAACAGCCTGTGACTGAGCCGGCCAGATTGAATTGTTTCACAAGACCACAATGAACACTTCATGATGATTAACCAATGGAAAGCAGTTGATCAACAGCAAAGAAAAATACCAGGAGAGAAGCACAGCTTGTTTTGTTCATGAGTTTAAATGCAAATCCATGTTGTTCCTGCCTGTGCTACCTTCTACAGAATAGGAGCAGGGGAAACAGAAGCCAGGGACAGCCAGGTGATGCTCAAGAGCTGTTCCACTACCTTGTAAAAGATTTGATTTATTTGCCACATGCACATCAAAATATCAAAACATACAGTGAAATGTATTATTTCTGTCAAACACTAACACCGTCCAAGGATATGTTGGGGTAGCCCACGAGTGTTGCCACACTGCTAGCGCCAACGTAACGTGTCCACAACTTACTAACCCAAACCAGTGTGTCTTTGGAATGTGGGAGGAAACCAGAGCACCCGGAGGAAACCCACGTGATCACAGGAAGGATGTACAAACTCCTTACAAGCAGTGGCAGGAACTGAACATGGGTTGCCAGCATTATAAACTGCTGTGCAAACCTACGCCCTCCTGAGATAATGGTTAATCTGATTTCTGGTTCAGTGCAATGTTCTTGCCCAGACCCTATTGTTCACTTCACCAATAGACTGCAGCCACGAATATACTCAGGATAGAACGTCCACTGTGGCTGAATATTCTAAGGTAAAGTGAAGGGTCTTTCTTCCTCTCAACCCAAAATGACTATCCAGAGACTTGTTCGAGTCTCTCCAACATGGGGAAACAACCCTCTGTATTTAACTGGTTAAGTTTACACATTTCAAACCTCTCAGTTTCTTAATTTCCAGAATCTAACTGGAAGATTAGCACAAGCATCACACAGTCACTTTCACTCTGTCGGATCTAAATTGTACAGCCTGGCTTTGTCTGCCAGCAAATTTTTCACACATTCACAATGGTGGATGTTCTGTCCTTCTCCTTTTTTTGTTCATTCCTACTCACTCGTCCTTGTCGATCTTCGTGCCAGCAATGATGTTTTTCCCACTTGGAGCGTAATTCCATTCAACTTCACGAATTGCAAAGTAATATTCGCGGGTTAAGGCCATCGAACTGGCACTGAAACATAGCGAGAGGAAGCAAACAGCTAGTGCCGACTTCATATCTGGCAGGTATTGAACAGTGGAGAAGAGCTAAGTGAATCCCTTAAAAAATACAGAGTGGCCTCATTTGTAAGAGGAGGACTGTCTGGTTGATCTGACCAATTAGAATGGGGAGGATTGCTAAATAATGCTGGTTTTGTAATCTCAGTGAGCAGGAGTTGTTCCTCCAACGAATCTGCATTCTGACAGACCTGGGTAATCTACTAGTGATTTTTCGTGACCTGGGGCACATCGGTCACAGCAGCTGTACATCACTCAATGTGTGACGGCTGAGCAGACTTTCTAACCGCAAACAGAACATTCCCTTGTGCAATAGCTAGACCAATATTTGTCTTTTCAGTGACATGAAGAACAGAAACAAGCCTTTGACCCTTCATGCATTCCTACTCCATTCTATTGGATCATAAGACCATAAGACATGGACACATAATTAGGCCAGTCAGCCCATTGAGTCTGCTCTGCCATGGCAGAGCATTGAGTTTGCTGTTCTATCATGGCAAATTTATTATCCCTCTCAATCCCATTCTCCTGTCTTCTCCCCATAACCTTTGATGCTCTTACTCATCAAGAACCTATCAATCTTGGCTTTAAATATATCCAATGACTTGGCCTCCACAACTGTCTTTGGCAATGAATTCCATAAATTCACCACCTTTGGCTAAAGAAATTCCACCTCATCTCTGTTCTGAAGGAACACTATTCTGAGGCTGTGCTGTCTGGTCCTAGATTCCCCCACTATAGAAGCATCCGCTCCATGACTTACGATGTGTTTATTTTATTAATTTGTCTTTGATCCATATCTTTTAATGTCCTTAGCCATCAAAAACAGCCCCAGTCTTGAATGCCTTAATGATTCTAAACTTTTGAGGGAGAGTAAAGCTTGGCACATGATCACAATCTGCCAGCATCCCACTGGGTAGTGGAGAAAGGGTGAAGGGTGACTCAATCTCCTATGTTCATGCATTCTGTGCCTTTCAGGCAACCTCCAACTTCACAGCATCACTATCCCTTGGTATGGCATCTACCTTCAGAGGCTGCAGAACAGTCATTCGTGACAGGAAGGGCCTGCTCCTGGGGGGCTCTTGATATTAACACTGAGCCCTCACATTAGGTAAACTAGCGATAAGGAAATCTCCTTCCCTACTTCTGAATTCAGGCCATTCATTACTTTCTTACTTCTAGTATCTCATCTGAATGTTTTGCTCACTTGAACCCACCCACTGTCCTCTGACTGTCCCTTTTTGTTTGTTAACTCTTAGAAACATAGAAACATAGAAAATAGGTGCAGGAGTAGGCCATTCGGCCCTTCGAGCCTGCACCGCCATTTATTATGATCATGGCTGATCATCCAACTCAGAACACCGCCCCAGCCTTCCCTCCGTACCCCCTGACCCCCGTAGCCACAAGGGCCATATCTAACTCCCTCTTAAATATAGCCAATGAACTGGCCTCAACTGTTTCCTGTGGCAGAGAATTCCACAGATTCACCACTCTCTGTGTGAAGAAGTTTTTCCTAATCTCAGTCCTAAAAGGCTTCCCCTCTATCCTCAAACTGTGACCCCTCGTTCTGGACTTCCCCAACATCGGGAACAATCTTCCTGCATCTAGCCTGTCCAATCCCTTTAGGATCTTATACGTTTCAATCAGATCCCCCCTCAATCTTCTAAATTCCAACGAGTACAAGCCCAGTTCATCCATTCTTTCTTCATATGAAAGTCCTGCCATCCCAGGAATCAATCTGGTGAACCTTCTCTGTACTCCCTCTATGGCAAGGATGTCTTTCCTCAGATTAGGGGACCAAAACTGCACACAATACTCCAGGTGCGGTCTCACCAAGGCCTTGTACAACTGCAGTAGTACCTCCCTGCTCCTGTACTCAAATCCTCTCGCTATAAATGCCAGCATACCATTCGTCTTTTTCACTGCCTGTTGTACCTGCATGCCCACTTTCAATGACTGGTGTATAATGACACCCAGGTCACGTTGCACCTCCCCTTTTCCTAATCGGCCACCATTCAGATAATAATCTGTTTTCCTATTTTTGCCACCAAAGTGGATAACTTCACATTTATCCACATTAAATTGCATCTGCCATGAATTTGCCCACTCACCCAACCTATCCAAGTCACCCTGCAATCCTCTTAGCATCCTCCTCACAGCTAACACTGCCACCCAGCTTCGTGTCATCCGCAAACTTGGAGATGCTGCATTTAATTCCCTCATCCAAGTCATTAATATATATTGTAAACAACTGGGGTCCCAGCACTGAGCCTTGCGGTACCCCACTAGTCACGGCCTGCCATTCTGAAAAGGTCCCGTTTATTCCCACTCTTTGCTTCCTGTCTGCTAACCAACTCTCCACCCACACCAATACCTTACCCCCAATACCGTGTGCTTTAAGTTTGCACACTAATCTCCTGTGTGGGACCTTGTCAAAAGCCTTCTGAAAATCCAAATATACCACATCCACTGGTTCTCCCCTATCCACTCTACTAGTTACATCCTCAAAAAATTCTATGAGATTCGTCAGACATGATTTTCCTTTCACAAATCCATGCTGACTTTGTCCGATCATTTCACCACTTTCCAAATGTGCTGTTATCACATCTTTGATAACTGACTCCAGCAGTTTCCCCACCACCGACGTTAGGCTAACCGGTCTATAATTCCCCGGTTTCTCTCTCCCTCCTTTTTTAAAAAGTGGAGTTACATTAGCCACCCTCCAATCCTCAGGAACTAGTCCAGAATCTAACGAGTTTTGAAAAATTATCACTAATGCATCCACTATTTCTTGGGCTACTTCCTTAAGCACCCTGGGATGCAGACCATCTGGCCCTGGGGATTTATCTGCCTTCAATCCCTTCAATTTACCTAACACCACTTCCCTACTAACATGTATTTCGCTCAGTTCCTCCATCTCACTGAACCCTCTGTCCCCTACTATTTCTGGAAGATTATTTATGTCCTCCTTAGTGAAGACAGAACCAAAGTAATTATTCAATTGGTCTGCCATGTCCTTGCTCCCCATAATCAATTCACCTGTTTCTGTCTGCAGGGGACCTACATTTGTTTTTACCAGTCTTTTCCTTTTTACATATCTATAAAAGCTTTTACAGTCCATTTTTATGTTGCCTGCCAGTTTTCTCTCATAATCTTTTTTCCCCTTCCTAATTAAGCCCTTTGTCCTCCTCTGCTGAACTCTGAATTTCTCCCAGTCCTCAGGTGAGCCACTTTCTCTGGCTAATTTGTATGCTTCTTCTTTGGAATTGATACTATCCCTAATTTCTCTTGTCAGCCACGGGTGCACTACCTTCCTTGATTTATTCTTTTGCCAAACTGGGATGAACATTTGTTGCAGTTCATCCATGCAACCTTTAAATGCTTGCCATTGCATATCCACCGTCAATCCTTTAAGTGTCATTTGCCAGTCGATCTTAGCTAATTCACGTCTCATACTTTCAAAGTTACCCCTCTTTAAGTTCAGAACCTTTGTTTCTGAATTAACTATGTCACTCTCTATCTTAATGAAGAATTCCACCATATTGTGGTCACTCTTACCCAAGGGGCCTCTCACGACAAGATTGCTAATTAACCCTTCCTCATTGCTCAAAACCCAGTCCAGAATAGCCTGCTCTCTAGTTGGTTCCTCGACATGTTGGTTCAAAAAACCATCCCGCATACATTCCAAGAAATCCTCTTCCTCAGCACCTTTACCAATTTGGTTCACCCAATCTACATGTAGATTGAAGTCACCCATTACAACTGCTGTTCCTTTATTGCACACATTTCTAATTTCCTGTTTAATACCATCTCCGACCTCACTACTACTGTTAGGTGGCCTGTACACAACTCCCATCAGCGTTTTCTGCCCCTTAGTGTTATGCAGCTCTACCCATATCGATTCCACATCCTCCCAGCTAATGTCCTTCCTTTCTATTGCGTTAATCTCCTCTCTAACCAGCAATGCTACCCCACCTCCTTTTCTTTCATGTCTATCCCTCCTGAATGTTGAGCTCCCATCCCTGGTCACCCTGGAGCCATGTCTCTGTGATCCCAACTATATCATAATCATTAATAACAATCTGCACTTTCAATTCATCCACCTTATTACGAATGCTCCTTGCATTGACACACAAAGCCTTCAGGAGCTCTTTTACAACTCTCTTAGCCCTTATACAATTATGCTGAAAAGTGGCCCTTTTTAATGCTTGCCCTGGATTTGTCGGCCTGCCACTTTTACTTTTCTCCATAGTACTTTTTGTTTCTACCCTCACTTTACACCCCTCTGTCCCTCTGCACTGGTTCCCATTCCCCTGTAGTGAACTAACCTCCTCACGCCTAGCCTCTTTAATTTGATTCCCACCCCCCAACCATTCTAGTTTAAAGTCACCTCAGTAGCCCCCGCTAATCTCCCTGCCAGGATATTGGTCCCCCTAGGATTCAAGTGCAACCCGTCCTTTTTGTACAGGTCACGCCTGTGCCAAAAGAGGTCCCAATGATCCAAAAACTTGAATCCCTGCCCCCTGCTCCAATCCCTCAGCCACGCATTTATGCTCCACCTCATTGCATTCCTGCTCTCACTGTCGCATGGCACAGGCAGTAATCCCGAGATTACTACCTTTGTGGTCCTTTTTCTCAACTTCCTTCCTAGCTCCCTATATTCTCCTTTCAGGACCTCATCCCTTTTCCTACCTATGTCATTGGTACCTATATGTACCACGACCTCTGGCTCCTCACCCTCCCACTTCAGGATATCTTGGACACGATCAGAAATATCCCGGACCCTAGCGCCAGGGAGGCAAACTACCATCCGGGTCTCTGGACTGCGTCCACAGAATCGCCTATCTGACCCCCTTACTATCGAGTCCCCTATCACAACTGCCCTCCTCTTCCTTGCCCTACCCTTCTGAGCTACAGGGCCGGACTCTGTGCCGGAGGCACGGCCACTGTCGCTTCCCCCAGGTAAGCTGTCCCCCCCAACAGTACTCAAACAGGATTACCTGTTGTTAAGGGGCACAGCCACCGGGGTACTCCCTATTACCTGACCTTTCCCCTTCCCTCTCCTAACCGCGACCCACTTGTCTGCCTCCTGTGGCCCCGGTGTGACCACCTGCCTGCAGCTCCTCTCTATCACCTCCTCACTCTCCCTGACCAGACGAAGGTCATCGAGCTGCAGCTCCAGTTCCGTAACGCGGTCCCTAAGGAGCTGCATCTCGATGCACTTGGCGCAGATGTAGACCTCCGGGAGGCTTGTAGACTCCAGGGCCTCCCACATCCGGCACTGAGAATAGCAAACTGCCCTCACACTCATACTGCCCCTCTCCTCAAATAACAACAGAAAATGAATGCCAAACCTCCCTTGCCTCGCCTGTTTCCGCCTAAGCCCGTTGAGCCGAAGCCCTTAAGTCTTCACTCTGCTCCCGGCTCACTCCGCAGCCCGCAAACTCCGCTGTCCGCTCTATGAGGCTCTGTTCCTTTTAAATCTGCCACGCTGCGCTGCCTGACGTCACACACCTGCACAGTCCCGCCTCTCAGAACGCCGTTGGAGAAAAAAAAAATAACAAAAATTTCAAAAATGTCTTTCTCGGCACTCCCACTCAGACTCTCAGACTCCTTCTTCGAATCAAACCCGATTGCCCTTTCCTTGTCTCCGTCCTGACCTCCAGGGTTGTTTGTGTGGAGTTTGCATGTTCTTCCTCTGAAAACATGTTCCTGTCAGTGCTCCTGTTTCATCCCACGTGGAATGTGGAGGGAGTAAAGTGGGATTTGTGTAGGATCAGAGTAAATTGATGCTTGATGTGCAGTATGGACTCGATGGGCTGAAAGGCCTGTGACTCTATTTCTGTCTTATAAACCTTCCCAAAGGCGCCTTTGACTGCCCCTTTGCTTGCAATCTCTTGCCTCATTTTCTACCTGCCTCTTGTATCCGCAGTTATCAAGGTGCGGTCTCCTCTGAACTTGTGCCTGTTTCCTCTGCAGCTTCAATCGCTCTTGGCACAGATCTAAGCAAAGTTACAAGGCAACAGTTTCTATGGTCATGACTATAGTGCATTATCATATTCTGACACAGATTTTTAAGCAGAGTTTTGTAACCAAATTAATTGATGTGTGGAAAGTTAGGTAGAAAAACTAGAGATGGATTGGTAGGAGTATAGTTGGAAAATGTTGTTTTATTTTTCACATAATAATGTGACTATACAGTCTAATAGAGGTGTTGAGGTATTTTGTCTTAGTAGGAAATAAAATGTAAAACAAAATAACAGTATGCTGAGACAAATTCTAAAGATTAATGATTAGCTTTATTTGTCACGTGTACATCAAAGCATTGAAACGAACAATGAAACGTGTTGTTTGTGTCAAAATCAAATCAGCGAGGATTGTGCTGGGCAGTTGGCAGAAGTCGTCATGCTTCTGGTGCCAACATAGCATGCCCACAAATCACTAGCCCTAACTGTAAAAATATGGGATGACGGAGGAAAAGCATGCGGTCACAGGGACAATGTACAACCCCCTTACAGACAGCCTCAAACCCTGAGTTTACAGGCTAGTACGGTAAGCTTGCACAACACTGTTACCGTGCTGTCTGAAATTAATAAGTTTCAAATGGTGTTTTTCAGTAAAACTCCAACTGTAGTATGTGTATCTGGAGAAATGGAGGCAGTAACAAGACACATTCCTCTGTGAACATTCCTCACTAACTGGTAAACAGATAAGAGAGTGAAGTCAATTGATCTGTTGCTGCTGGTGTGGTCTTAAAAGGGACCATTGTCTCAAGAAGACATACCAAGGCCAACTGAATAAGGTAGAGTGCCATCACTACTTTATTTAAGAGGAATGGGTTGGGTACCTTTTGGGTTGTGGTTGGTCCATTGAGGCAATGTGGATGATGATTTACTAATCTCTCGAAAGAGGGTATTTAAGCGTGGACTCAAAAGGTAAAAGGCAATCACTCAGCCAACAGTATATCAAAGTGGATCCTTCATGCTGACGTTCGCTTAACACCTTAAACAGCTTGAAGAGAAAAAAACATGAACATGATCGAGGTATACAGAATTATGAGGGGTATAGGTTGGGTAAATGCAAGCATACTTTTCCACTGAGGTTGGTTGGAACTACAACCAGAGGTCATGGGTTAAGGGTGAAAGGTGAAAAGTTTAAGGGGAACATGAGAGGAAGCTTCTTCACTCCGAGGGTCATGAGAGGGTGGAACGGGCTGCTAGCGCAAGTGGTGCATGCAAACTCAATTTCAACATTTAAGAGATGTTTGGATAGGTACATGGATGATAGGGGTGTGGGGGACTATGGTCCCGGTGCGGGTCAATTGGAATAAGCAGCTTAAATGGTTTTAGCATGGACTAGATGGGCTGAAGGGCCTATTTCTGTGCTGTACTTCTCTATGACTATCATGGCTCATACTGAGGAACCTTGTAAGTTAGGGGGAGGGGGAACGTTGATGCTTTGCTTCTGCTTGTGCTTGGGAAGAGGGAGGTGGGGGGGCTTTGGGGTTCTAATGTTTTTATGTCATTCGTTCTTTGGGGTTTTTCTTCTATTTTGTGGATGTCTGTGAAGAGTAACAATTTCAGGTTGGATACTGTATACATTCTCTGATATTAAATGGAACCATTGAACCATTGATTGACAAATCCATGGTCAGTAGAATGTTTGAGGAAGTAAGTCTTCTTTCTTTCATTATATTCTGATCTTTACGGTAATGTGATCCTGGGAAAAGTTTCAAACTTCATTCCAGCCCTGTTCTTTTGTGCTGAATAACCAGTACCTTCTAGCTGTTCGACTTCGAGTGGGAGGGTACCTGTTCCATTGACATTACAAACAGCTCTGTATTGAATCCTTTATGCTCTGCTTGCTCTGCTCATTAAAGTTTGAGACTGAGGGCCAACTGTACACAATATTCCTCCTGCACCAGAGATATGAGTTGTTGTCTAAACACTCATACAATCAGGGTATACAATCTACCTCAACTGAAGCTGCAGCCGCTGTTGAACTAAGCTTTAAGCCACTGGTGATATGTAAGGGCCTTTGTGATGTGACAATCCTCTGTGGCACTTGTAGCTCCATGGTCATTTATCAAAGGTAATTTGGCCATCAGACGCATCTGGTGCATGAGAACACTTTCACGCAGGCTGGGTAACGGGTCACCATGGCAAAAATTTAGCAGTCCTCTGGGCAGCATCCTGCATCTTTATGGGGTTCTGAGGTGAACGGTCACATCTGCCAGTATATTCCAGGTCCCCACCTTTTTCCGCACGTCTCCTTTGAACTTTTCCCTTCACTCTACCACAGACACGCATCTTCACCTACCACCTTCTCGCTAGCCTCCTTCCCCTCGCCCCACTTTTTTACTCTGGTGTCTTCCCCCTCTCATTTCCCTTCGATGTTGATGCATGCAATAGGCGTTGATGCAGGTGCAACCAGTAGGTGTTAATGCATGCAGTTGAACCTGCTGTTGGTGAATGTATTTGCACATTTTGTCATGAGTACTGCAAGAGTTTGAATTTTCTGCAATGGTGTCAAAAGGCTAAAGCAAAGTTCCAAGTAAATTTATTATCCAAGTGCATATACAACCCTGAGATTCATTTTCTTGCAGGCATACTAAATAAATGCCAGAGTGAAAGTTACTCTGATCTTTTCTGTTGTTTTCCTGCATTGAATGAAGATCATGTGGGGTCTTAATCATGTGTATGTGAAGAGATTGTTTCCTCATAGGAGATTCTAGAACTAGGAGGCGCTACTTATTTCCATATTTCCTTACGTTATGGGAGCAGGGCATTCAGTCCGTCAAATCTCTGAGATCCCTCACAGAATTCTCACCAGTCTTACTCCCATCAATTCTGTTCCCCTACTTATTTCTCCATTCCTGCTCTGACCTACAGGCCCACCAACCCCCAGTTCTTCTGAAACGCACCTACACCAGGGGGAATTAACTTGTTATCCTGCAAGTCTCTGGGACTTGGGAGGAAACTGGAGCATCAAAGGAAAATCCACATATTTAAAGCTAAATTAAAGTCAGACAAAGGCTGAACATCTTTCTGTCAGAGAGTCATGAGTCTTTGGGTGTATAGAAATGATTACAACGGCTATGTGAGGAAAAGCTGCTTTACTGATAAGAATAATTATGGCCAGAAACTGCCTGCCCACAGATGTGGCCAACGGTGCTTTCAAAATGTATTTGGATGAACACTTGCGAGACAGGTGCAGGGGCATAATGAATTCTCTGGGTCAGTGAGTGACGCCAGAAAGCATTGGGCTCTGAGGTTTTTAGAGCTCCTGGAATTGGTTAATTGTTTATTTGCTGACAGTTGTTAATCGTTTAGAGTTCCTTATGTTTTTCTCGAGCGACTCGCTCTTTGCAATGCGGTCTCCTGGTGCCTTCTGTTTAAGCTTGTTCAGTTTATTTTGATAGCCTCTGGGATTCTTGTATCATTTAAGCGGATGTCTGATTAGCACCAATCACGGGGTCCTGGTTTTGAGAATGTTAATTCTCACGGTGTCCCTTGGCCGAGCCATTGGTGTTCTTTTGGAATTACTATGAATAAACTCTTGTGACTGTCTCTATATCAAAAATCTGTCTTTCATGCACACTTGGGTTCCGATATTGCCAGAAGGGAACACATCATGAGGAGGGCAACAGATAACATTGCTCTATTAGGGGACAATGTGGACCCAGTGGACTGAATTGCTTCCTCTGAGTCTTCACAACTCTATGATTCCATACTCCATTCCACTCTGATGTTTCTTTCTGCCAAAGGCCTGAATAAAAAGCTGGGACACATGTGACCTGCAAGCATCCAGCTGTGTCTGAAAAAGGGAGATACAGTATCTGAGCAGGACAGATGTTAGAATTAAGGTCAGAACAATATTAAAACAGCAGAAACATTTATTTTTAAATCTCAGGAGTTTACCATTTCACTAACTCTATTGTCTGTAAATTGACGATTTTAAACTGAAAAATGAAAATTAGTTAGAACTACAAATTATGGAATCAGAAATAGATAATATCACTCAAAACAAGATTGATATTGAATTCCTTAACTTTAAATTACTCTCTCTTTCACTCTATCAGCTCTAGCTATTTTAGTTTTTAGGGTGGCGGGGTGGATATACGTCTTTACCAAAGGAGGTGTAAGGGTGCTTCTTCGCTCCACTAGCCTGCAGGTCACCCTTGGGCAAGGTGTAGCACCTGCTTAGTCCCCCAATCACGTGAAGCCTTAGGAGCAGGTGGTAGATGGTCGCATGAGCAGCTGGTGCATATGACAAATCCTGGTTATGCAATCACTGATGCCAGACAGACAATCTCTGAAGAGAATTGTTAATGGATGGAGTCACCTGTCTTATAAAGACTCCACCCAGAAGAGTGCAATGGCAAGCCACTTCTGTAGAAAAATTTGCCAAGAACAATCATGGTCAAGACCATGATCGCCTACGTCATATGACATGGCGCATAATGATGATGGTGATGATTGACTATTTTAGTTTGCCAGCATTTTAACTTGGTGCCCTCTTATCGTTGTCCCAGAGCCTTGCATGTCGCAACACATTACACAAGGAGTTTAATTTTATTTTAATCACCAGTCTCACTCCATAAGAGGTTATTGCTTTGTTCCTTCCATTGCTTTCCTCACCTCCTCTGCTACCTATACTCGCTTTCTCCCCCTGATCTGATGAGGGGTTCTGGGCCAGAAACATTAACAGTTTTGCTGTCCACAGATACTGCCTGCTGAGTGTTTTCAACATTTTCTGCTTTGACTTCAGTTTTAGCCAAAGGATTGTTAAACTAAGATTAACTGATTCAAAGAAATCGATTATGAAACCAATTGTGGAAAGCTCAGTATTGCGATAAGAAAGTCTCCTCTCTATCTGATACATTTTCAGAGTTTCCCAGCAGTTAAAGTTTACAGGAATAGGGCTGTGAGTTGTTCATTTACCACTATTCAAACACCCTCCTTCCCAAGGCCAAAGGACAATTCATTTCATATTCCAGGCTAGGCTAGGCTTCAGCCACTCTGTAATGCCGCTAACTCCTACAAATAAATACATCACTGGATTTCCCCTCAGAAAAAAAATAGATACAGTATATTTACATAACCCTTTATGATTTTATACCGGAAAATCTTTGAGCAATCTGTTCACATCCCATTCCCATTCCCGTTCTAGCATGTCGGTCCACGGTGTGCTCTTGTGCCAAGATGAAGCCTCCCTCAGGGAAGGGGAGCAACACCTAATATTACCGGTGCCCTCCAACCTGATGGCATGAATACTGATTTCTCCTTCCTGTAAACAAATTCACCCCTTCCCCTTCCCCTAATCATCATTCTGACCTTTTTCTTATTCTCTCTAGTGTATTACTTCCCCCTGGGCCCCCTCCTCCTTCCCCTTTCTCCTATGGTCCACTCTACTCTCATAGTACATACAACACAGAACATAGAAATCTACAGCACATTACAGGCCCCTCGGACCACAATGTTGTGCTGACCATGTAACTTACTCTAGCAATTGCCTAGAATTTCCCTAGCACATAGTCCTCTATTTTTCTAAGCTCCATGTATCTATCTAAGAGGCTCTTAAAAGACCCTATTGTATCCGTTTCCACCACCACCGCTAGCAGTGCATTCCATGCACCACCACTCTCTCTGTGAAAAGCTTACCCCTACCACCCCACCAGAGTCCGGGTCCAACATATAATTCTCCGTAACTTCTGCCACCTCCAACGGGATCCCACCACTAAGCACATCTTTCCCTCCCCCACTCTCTCTGCTTTCCGCAGGGATCGCTCCCTACGCGACTCCCTTGTCCATTTGTCCCCCCCCATCCCTTCCCACTGATCTCCCTCCTGGCATTTATCCTTGTAAGCGGAACAAGTGCTATACATGCCCTTACACTTCCTCCCTCACCACCATTCAGGGCCCCAGACAGTCCTTCCAGGTGAGGCGACACTTCACCTGTGAATCGGCTGAGGTGATATACTGCGTCCGGTGCTCCCGACGTGGCCTTCTATATATTGGCAAGACCCGACGCAGAATGGGAGATCGTTTCGCTGAACACCTACGCTCTGTCCGCCAGAGAAAGCAGGATCTCCCAGTGGCCACACATTTTAATTCCACGTCCCATTCCCATTCTGATATGTCTAATCCACGGCCTCCTCTACCGAAAAGATGAAGCCACACTCAGGTTGGAGGAACAACACCTTATATTCCGTCTGGGTAGCCTCCAACCTGATGGCATGAACATTGACTTCTCAAACTTCCTCTAATGCCCCACCTCCCCCTCATACCCCATCCGTTTTTTATTTATTTATATACACACATTCTTTTTCTCTCTCTCCCTTTTCTCCCTCTGTCCCTCTCACCATACCCCTTGCCCATCCTCTGGGCTTCCCCCCTCCCCCTTTTCTTTCTCCCTAGGCCTCCTGTCCCATGATCCTCTCATATCCCCTTTGCCAATCACCTGTCCAGCTCTTGGCTCCAACCCTCCTCCTCCTGTCTTCTCCTATCATTTTGGATCTCCCCCTCCCCCTCCCACTTTCAAATCTCTTACTAGCTGTTCTTTTAGTTAGTCCTGACAAAGAGTCTTGGCCCGAAATGTTGACTGTACCGCTTTCTAGAGATGCTGCCTGGCCTGCTGTGTTCACCAGCAACTTTTATGTGTGTTGCCTCCGACATCCCCTCGGTACCTATTTCCAAGCACCTTAAAAGTGTGCCCCCCCATGTTAGTCATTTCAGCCCTGGGAAAAAGCCTCTGGCTATCCACACAATCAATTCGCCTCATCATCTTATACACCTCTATCAAGTCACCTTTTATCCTCTGTTGCTCCAAGGAGAAAAGGCCAAGTTCACTCAACATTTTCTTATAAGGCATGCTCTCCAATTCAGGCAACATCCCAGTAAATCTCCTCTGCACTCCCTCTATTGTATCCACATCCTTCCTGTAGTGAGGTGACCAGAACTGAACACAGTACTCCAAGTGTGGTCTGACCAAGATCTTAAGTCGCTGTAACATCACTTCATGCTCGATGAATGCCAACACACCATCTGCCTTCCTAATAACACTGTCAATATACGTAGCAGCTTTGAGTATCCTATGAACACCATCCCCAAGATCTCTCCGATCCTCTACACTGCCAAGAGTTTTACCATTAAAATTATATTCTGCCTTTAAATTTGACTTAGCAAAATGAACCACTTCACATTTATCTGAGTTTAAGTTCATCAGCCACTTCTCAGTCCAGTTCTGCATCCTATCGATATCCCATTGTAATTTCTGACAACCCTCCAGACTATCCACAACACCGCTAACTTTTGTGTCATCAGCAAACTTACTAACCCACCCTTCTACTTCCTCATCCAAGTCACTTATAAAAATCTCAAACAGGCGGGGTCCCAGAACAGATCGCTGTGGAACACCATGGCCACCAACCTCCACGTAGAATACAAACTATCTACAACCACCCTTTGCCTTCTGTGGGCAAGCCAATTCTGAATCTACAAAGCAAAGTCTCCTTGGATCCCATGCTTCCTTACTTTCTGAAGGAGCCTCGCATGGGGGACCCATGGGGAACCATGGGGAAATCCATTTATACCATATCCACTGCTCTATCTTCATCAATGTGTTTTGTTATATCCTCAAAGAATTCAATCAGGCTCGTAAGGTTCAACCTACCCTTGACAAAGAATTGCTGACTTATCCCTAATCAGATTGGTTGGGGCATCCGTTAGTCTTGCGAGACCATGCCTTCACTCTCCAGGGCGCAGGCCTGGGCAAGGTTGTATGGAAGACCAGCAGTTGCCCATGCTGAAAGTCTCCCCTCTCCACGACACCGATGTTGTCCAAGGGAAGGGCATTAGGACCCATACAGCTTGGCATCAGTGTCGTCGCAGAGCAATGTGTGATTAAGTGCCTTGCTCAAGGGCACAACATATTCCCTCGGCTGGGGCTCGAACTCATGACCTTCAGGTAGCTAGTCCAATGCCTTAACCACTTGGCCACGTGCTCACACAGATTATGTCTCTCCAACTGCCCATAAATCCTGACTCTCAGGATCTTCTCCAACAACGGCCAGTGAGTGAGTGGGCCAGTGAAGGAGTGGAGCTTTGAGGCTTTGACTCAAGAGGCTTCGACGAGAAGAGGCGGAGGACAAGCTTGCTCGCAGTTAGTCTTTACAATGCCTCCTGAGATGGTGATGTGCCTCTCATGTGAAATGTGGCAGTCTTGGGGGAACACCCTGCTCCTGCAGAGTCCCATCTGCCAGAAGTGCATACGGCTGGGCGATCTGGAAGACCGTGTAAGGAATCTGGAGCAGCAGCTGGATGACCTTCGACTCATAAGGGAGAATGAGGCAGTCATAGATGAGCGCTACAGGGAGGTAGTCACACCTAGGCTGTCGGAAGCAGGTCGTTGAGTGACAGTCAGAGGGGGGAAAGCGAAGGTGAGCGGACAGGTAGTGCAGAGCACCCCTGTAGTCATTCCCCTGAATAATAAGTTTACCGTCCTGGATACTGTTGGCGGGGACGGCCGACCAGGTGTGAGCCACGGTGGCAGGGCCTCAGGCACTGAGTCTGACCTGGTGGTGCAGAAGGGTGGGACGGAGAAGAGGAGAGCTGTTGTCATTGGAGACTCTATAGTCAGGGGAGCAGACAGGAGATTTTGTGGACGTGAGAAGGACACCCGCATGGTTTGTTGCCTCCCAGGTGCCAAGGTCCAGGATGTCTCTGACCGGGTACATGACATCCTGGTACGAGAGAAAGCAACCAGAGGTTGTGATACATGTAGGGACCAACGATATAGGCAGGAAGAGGGATGAGGTCCTGAAGTGTGAGTTCTGGGAACTAGGCAGAAGGCTGAAGAACAGGACCTCAAGGGTGACGTTCTCTGGATTGCTGCCAGTGCTACGTGACAGTGATGGTAAGAATTGGAGGAGATGGCAGTTGAATGCGTGGCTGAGCAGTTGGTGCAGGGAGCAGGGTTTTAGATTTTTGGATCATTGGGCTCTCTTCTGGGGAAGGTGGGACCTGTACAGATTAGATGGGTTGCACCTGAACTCGAGGGGGAGCAATATCCTTGCAGGTAGGTTTACTAGCATGTTTCGGGAGGGCTTAAACTAATTTGCAAGGGGGATGGGACCCAGAGCGATACAGCAGTGAAAGAAGTGCATGGAGTAAAACCAGATCTAACATATAGAAAGGCTTTGAGGAAAGAGATGCAGAATAAATGGTGTAGGGACAGTAAGGTAGAAGGGCTGAAATGTGTGTACCTCAATGCAAGAAGCATCAGGAACAAAGGTGATGAACTGAGAGCTTGGATACATATATGGAATTATGATTTAGTGGCCATTACAGAGACTTGGCTAACACCAGGTCAGGAATGGATTCTCAATATTCCTGGATTTCAGTGCTTTAAAAGGGATAGAGAAGGAGGAAAAAGGGGAGGAGGGGTGGAATTACTGGTCAGGGATACTATTACAGCTACAGAAAGGGTGAGTAATGTAGCAGGATCCTCTTTTGAGTCAGTATAGGTGGAAGTCAGGAACAAGAAGGGGGCAGTTACTCTATTGGGGGTATTCTATAGGCCCCCTGGTAGCAACAGAGATACAGAGGAGCAGATTGGGAGGCAGATTTTGGAAAGGTACAAAAATGACAGGGTTGTTATCATGGGTGACTTTAACTTCCCTAATATTGATTGGCACTTGATTAGTTTCAAGGGTTTAGATGGGGCAGAGTTTGTTAAGTGTGTCCAGGACAGATTCCTGTCACAGTATATGGACAGGCCGACTAGGGGGAATGCCATACTAGATCTAGTACTTGGTAATGAACCAGGTCAGGTCACAGATCTCTCAGTGGGTGAGCATCTGGGGCACAGTGACCACTGCTCCCTGGCCTTTAGCATTATCATGGAAAAGGATAGAATCAGAGGGGACAGAAAAATTTTTAATTGGGGAAGGGCAAATTATGAGGCTATAAGGCTAGAACTTGCGGGTGTGAATTGGGATGATGTTTTTGCAGGGAGATGTACTATGGACATGTGGTCGATGTTTAGAGATCTCTTGCAGGATGTTAGGGATAAATTTGTCCCGGTGAGGAAGATAAAGAATGGTAGGGTGAAGGAACCATGGGTGACAAGTGAGGTGGAAAATCTAGTTAGGTGGAAGAAGGCAGCATACATGAGGTTTAGAAAGCAAGGATCTGATGGGTCTATTGAGGAATATAGGGAAGCAAGAAAGGCGCTTGAGAAGGGTCTAAAAAGAGCAAGAAGGGGGCATGAGAAGGCCTTGGCGAGTAGGGTAGAGGAAAACCCCAAGGCATTCTTCAATTATGTGAAGAAAAAAAGGATGACAGGAGTGAAGGTAGGACCGATTAAAGGTGGGAAGAAGTGCCTGGAGGCTGTGGAAGTGAGCGAGGTCCTCAATGAATACTTCTCTTCGGTATTCAACAATGAGAGGGAACTTGATGATGATGAAGACAATATGAGTGAGATTGATATTCTGGAGCATGTTGATATTAAGGGAGAGGAGGTGTTGGAGTTGTTAAAAGACATTAGGATGGATAAGTCCCCAGGGCCTGATGGAATATTCCCCAGGCTACTACACGAGGCGAAGGAAGAGATTACTGAGCCTCTGGCTAGGATCTTTAAGTCCTCGTTGTCCACAGGAATGGTACCAGAGGATTGGAGGGAGGCGAATGTTGTCCCCTTGTTCAAAAAAGGTAGTAGGGATACTCCGGGTAATTATAGACCAGTGAGCCTTACGTCTGTGGTGGGAAAGCTGTTGGAAAAGATTCTTAGAGATAGGATCTATGGGCATTTAGAGAATCATGGTCTGGTCAGGGACAGTCAGCATGGCTTTGTGAAGGACAGATCATGTCTCACAAACCTGATAGAGTTCTTTGAGGAGGTGACCAGGCATATAGATGAGGGTAGTGCAGTGAATGTGATCTATATGGATTTTAGTAAGGAATTTGACAAGGTTCCACATGGTAGGCTTATTCAGAAAGTCAGAAGGCATGGGATCCAGGGAAGTTTGGCCAGGTGGATTCAGAATTGGCTTGCCTGCAGAAGGCAGAGGGTGGTGGTGGAGGGAGTACATTCAGATTGGAGGATTGTGACTAGTGGTGTCCCACAAGGATCTGTTCTGGGACCTCTACTTTTCGTGATTTTTATTAATGACCTGGATGTGGGGGTAGAAGGGTGGGTTGTCAAGTTTGCAGACGACACAATTGTTGATGGTGTTGTAGATAATGTAGAGGATTGTCAAAGATTGCAGAGAGACATTGATAAGATGCAGAAGTGGGCTGAGAAGTGGCAGATGGAGTTCAACCCGGAGAAGTGTGAGGTGGTACACTTTCGAAGGACAATTTCCAAGGCAGAGTACAAAGTAAATGGCAGGATACTTGGTAGTGCGGAGGAGCAGAGGGATCTGGGGATACATGTCCACAGATCCCTGAAAGTTGCCTCACAGGTGGATAGGGTAGTTAAGAAAGCTTATGGGGTGTTAGCTTTCATAAGTTGAGGGATAGAGTTTAAGAGTTGCGATGTAAAGATGCAGCTCTATAAAACTCTGGTTAGGTCACATTTATAGTACAGTGTCCAGTTCTGGTCGCCTCACTATAGGAAGGATGTGGAAGCCTTGGAAAGGGTACAGAGGAAATTTACCAGGATGCTGCCTGGTTTAGAGAGTATGCATTATGATCAGAGATTAAGGGAGCTAGGGCTTTACTCTTTGGAGAGAAGGAGGATGAAAGGAGACATGATAGAGGTATACAAGATAATAAGAGGAATAGATAGAGTGGATAGCCAGCGCCTCTTCCCCAGGGCACCACTGCTCAATTCAAGAGGACATGGCTTTAAGGTAAGGGGTGGGAAGTTCAAGGGGGATATTAGAGGAAGGTTTTTTACTCAGAGAGTGATTGGTGCGTGGAATGCACTGCCTGAGTCAGTGGCGGAGGCAGATACACTAGTGAAGTTTAAGAGACTACTAGACAGGTATATGGAGGAATTTAAGGTGGGGGTTTATATGGGAGGCAGGGTTTGAGGGTCGGCAAAACATTGTGGGCCAAAGGGCCTGTACTGTGCTGTACTATTCTATGTTCTATGTTCTATAACTTGCCCACCACTGAAGTCAGACTCACTGGTCTATAACTTCCTGGATTACCTCTACTCCCTTTCTTGAACAAAGGAACAACATTTGCCACCCTCCAATCCTTTTGTACTTCTCCTGTCCCTATTGATGATGCAAAGTTCATCGCCAAGAGGCTCAGCAATCTCCTCCCTCGCTTCTCACCATAGCCTGGGGTATATCTCATCTGGTCCCGGTGACTTATCTAACTTAATGCTTTTCAAAAGCTCCAACACATTCTCTTTCTTAATGTCTATATGCTGAAGCATTTCAGTCCGCTGTAGGTCATCTCCACAATTGCCAAGGTCTTTTTCCCTGGTGAATACTGAAACAAAGTATTCATTAAGTACCTCCACTACCTCCTCCATCTCCATGTACACGTTTCCACTATCGCATCTGATTGGTTGCATTCTCACACGGCTCATCCTCTTGCTCTTCACATACCTGTAGAATGCTTTGGGGTTTTCTCTAATCCTGCTCACCAAGGCCTTCCATTGGCCCCTTCTGGCCCTCCTAATTCCATTCTTAAGCTCCTTCCTGGCAACCTTGTAATTTTTCCAGAGCTCTAACAGTATCTAGTTTCTTGAACCTTTCATAAGCTTTTCTTGTTTTTGTAACTAGATTTTCTACATCCTTTGTACACCCTAGCATCCTTCCCCTGCCTCAATAGAACATACTCCATGGAAATCTCTCCTATCAGATTCTTTCTTCTCCAGCCCCTGACCTTTCCCACCCACGTAGCTTCACCTCTCACCTTCCAGCTAGCTACTTTCCCCTCCCCGTACATTTTTTATTCCGGCACCTTCTCCCTTCCTTCTCAGACCTCACAAAGGGTCTCAGCCTGAAATGTTGATTGTTTGTTCATTTCCACAGATGCTGCCTGAGCTGCTGTGTTCCTCCAGCATTTTGTCTGTGTTGCTTTGAACAAAGGCTACTTGAAGGTTGATGCAAACATGAACGAAAGAGGCTCAACCTCAAGCACATTTTGCACGGCAGATGTTTTTATACGCAGGGTGTGAATTTTCAGGTTGTGGTTGGTTGATAAGCTAACTTATTATAAAAACTTTGATAAAAAGGAACATTAACAGGTTAGAAGTTAGAAAATTGTTAAACAAAATAAAGCAATAGCAAAAACAAATTGAAGCAACAAGGAGGGGTCAAAGTGCAGAGCAATGCAGCAAGGCACAATGTTTATGAATTAATAAAACAATGGTAGTAAATGGGTATTGTTGCATTACCATTACAGAAACACGGCTGCAAGATAAGGATAACTGGGAAATAAATATTCCTCAAACAACAGGAATTCTGCAGATGCTGGAAATTCAAGCAACACACATAAAAGTTGCTGGTGAACGCAACAGGACAGGCAGCATCTCTAGGAAGAGGTGCAGTCAACGTTTCAGGCCGAGACCCTTCGTCAGGACTAACTGAAAGAAGAGTGAGTAAGGAATTGAAAGTTGGAGGGCAACTTTCTTGGAACGTGCCTCTGTCGCCAACTTACTCCAGTTGGCTTTAGGATTCATTTCCGAGCCTCTCAATTTGGACCTTCTGAGGATCCCAGGTACTCACAATTTATTGACTCTGCCTCTTGCTGCTTCTCCCGTCAAGCTCTGAAGGCGACTCTCTCCGCCATGAGGAGGTACTTGGTGTCCCTATCCCAGACCCTTCCACACCTTCGGGACACTTAAAGCCCTCCAACTTTCAAATCCCTTACTCACTCTTCCTTCAGTTAGTCCTGACGAAGGGTCTCGGCCTGAAACGTCGACTGTACCTCTTCCTAGAGATGCTGCCTGGCCTGCTGTGTTCACCAGCAACTTTTATGTGTGTTGGTTGAATAAATATTCCTGGGTCTTTAGGAAAGAGAAATAAAAAGTAGAAGGCATGATGAGGTACTAAAAATAAGGGATGAGATCAGTACAGTGAGAAATTATTTTACCATGACACATCATCATGTAGAATTACAAACAATGTACACCAAGCTAAGAAATTGCAAAGAGCAGAAAGCACTGGCAGGTAGGAACTTATTTTATGACCCAAAGTAGTGGTTGTGATGGTTGGGTTGAGTTGTTCACTGATCTTGGCAACTTACCTGCAAACGTTATATTTTTGCAGACTCTTGAAGGGATGATATGATGGACTCTTGACCTCATGGTCCAACTCGTTATGATCTTGCACCTCGTCGTTTACCTGCACTGCGCTTTCTTCCCTAGCCTTTACACTTTATCCTGCATTGTTATTGTTTTATCTTGTTCTTGTTTATTGAGCTGCGTAAAGATCTGATCTGTTTGAACACAATGCAAGACAAGCTTTTCACTGTATCTTGGTACATGTGACAATAATAAACCAATACAAGACCAATAATGAAGGAAGCGATAAAGGAACACCTGCAAAAGAATGATAGGACTGAACAGAATTAACGCAGATGAATTGAACACAAATCGTGTCAAACAAGTCACCCGTCTTTGAGAATGTGACCAATACATTAGACAAGGAGGAAACCTGTGGATGTGGCATATTTGGACTTGCAACATAAGCCCTATTAGGTCCCATATATGTGTTTAATTAACAAATATAGATCAAGGGGAATTGAGGTTTATAAACTGACGTGGCTAATGGACAGGAAGCAAAAGATGGGAATAACTGGATCCTTTGCAAGCTGGCACTCTGTGACTAATAGGGTATGCGTTTGAACCTTGGCTTCTCACAGCCTATAACAAAACTTTTGCTGAGAGAACCAAATGACATACTTCCATGTTTGATGATGATACAAAACCAAGGGGAAATGTGAGTGTGGTGGAGGTTGTAAAGGGATATTGAGGGAATATGGGCAAGGTGGACGGATGGAAAAAGAGGAGATCATTCCCTTCTGTGTATGTAACAGAAAATCAGTATCTGTTAAATAATGAGAGATCAGGTAGTATCAATGTTCAAAGGGACCTGGGTGTGCTTGTGCACAATACTGAAGACCAACATAGAGGTGCAGTGAGTTAGTTAGAGGATAAATGGTAGGTTAGTCTTTCTTACAAGAGGAGACGATTACAGAAATTGGGAAGTCTTAATGCATTTCTCTAGGGGAGACACAAGAGATGGCAGACACTGGAATCTGGAAGAACACCAAATAGGCTGGAGAACCTCAATAGGTTGAGCTGCATCTGTAGTAGAAAAGGAAACTTCAGTGATTCTTTTCCTCACACTGGTTTCCATTTTTTGTTGCATTTGTAGAGAACCTTGGTGAGATCTGTCAGGAATATTGTGTAGAGTCTTGGTCTCCAACCTGAGAAAGTTTGTAGCAGCTTTAGAAGAATTTTTACTGGTTACCATGGAACTGGACTGTCTGACGGTGGTGTCTGAAAAGAGGATGCTGTCCAAGTTGCATGCCAACTTGGACAATGTCTCCCGTCCACTACATAATGTACTGGTTGGGCACAGGAGTACATTCAGCCAGAGACTCATTCCACCGAGATGCAACACAAAGTGTCATAGGAAGTCATTCCTGCCTGTGGCCATCAAACTTTACAACTCCTCCCTTGGAGGGTCAGACACCCTGAGCCAATAGGCTGGTCCTGGACTTATTTCCTGGCATAATTTGCATATTACTATTTAATTGTTTATGGTTTTATTACTATTTAATTATTTATGGTGCAACTGTAACGAAAACCAATTTCCCCCGGGATCAATAAAGTATGACTATGACTATGACTATGACTATGACTATGACTAATTGGTTTGTTTCATACAGAGAGCTTGAGCTGACTATGTCTATATTCTCTAAGCTGTAGATAAATGAGAGGTGATCACATTGAAATTTCAGGCAATTGACAGTCTGGCTGCAGGGAAGATATTTCCCCTCAATGGCAAGAGTTGGGAACGTATTTTCAAGGTAAAGGAAGGGCCATTTGGGACTGAGATAGGAGAAATTTCTTCTCTCAGGGACTAAAGAAATCTTGGAGTTCTCTAACCTAGAAGCTGTTGGAGGCTCATATATTTTCATCCAAAGCAGAGATTGATAGATTTCTGGACATTAATCAAAGTTCAAAGTAAATTTATCATCGGAGTACATATATGCACCATATACAACGCTGAGGTTTATTTTCTTGAGGGCATACTCAACCAAGTGATATGGGGACATGCTCCAGTGGTGGGAGAAGGAGCATAGTTAGAAAATCAGCCATGATCTCAATGAATGGTGGAGCAGACTTGAAGGGTTGAGTGGCCGTCTCTTGCTCCTACTTTGTCATGCTCATTCAGTCATCATAAAATACAAATAACAATTGAAATTGGAACAAAAAAACAGCAAGTGCACATGTAATATTATGTCAGTTTATTGTACCAGCATCTACCATCATTGTGCCAATGGCCAGCACATCTGGCAAACTGGTGGGATCACTCAAGAGTCCACATAAACAATTTGAAAGCCACATGCATCATTCTTACTCCCTTATTATTAAACAAAAGGCCATTCAGCTCACCAGGTTCATATTAGCTCCTAGCACAGCAATCCCCATCTCTCCTCTCCCGGTAGCCTGCAGCTTAGAGTCTTAGGGAGATTCATAGATGTACACAACATGGGATCAAGCACTTTGGTCCAACTTTTCCATGCCGACCAAGTTGCCTACCTGTGCTTAGCCCTTCTACCCAGAGATTCACAGTATTATACAACATCTGCTTCTTCTCCCTCACATGCCCATCAACTGCCTGTTTATTCTTATGTCATTGGCCGACTCCAGAGTTAATCTGAAGTAACCCATTAACCTAGCAGTGTATCCCTGGGCTAAGGAGCGCCCAGAGGAAACCATCATGGTCACTGGGAGAAAGTGCAAAGTTTGCATAGCGAGAATCCAAGAATGACCCTCGGCTGCTGGAGCTGTGAAGATGCAAACTGCTCTGCCACACTGTACAGTTCACGAAATATACGTTAACATTCATTGGCAGCACAGAATCTGGGATGAATCCACAAGAATCTCTCAATGCTCATTGATTTTGTGTGGAATATGAGAGGCCAGATATCTTTTCCCTTTATTGATTATTAGTGGTACAGGAGATTCCACAGATGCTGGGAATATTGAGCACCCCACACAAGATGCTAGAGGAACTCGGCAGGACAGGCAGCGTCTACAGAGGGGAATAAATAGTGGACATTTCAGACTGAGACACTTCATCAGGTGTCACACTGTCAATGTTTCAGACCAAGACCCGGAATGTTTATTCCCCTTCATACATGCAGCATTTTGTGTGAGTTGCACAGAGTTTAAATGCTGGATAAAACTGATGCTTCCAGGCTGCTTTTTATTGCCTGATTTCTCCATTATTCAACAGCTAGGTTTGCAGAATTCAAACTCTGGTTTACGTCTCTACAGCATCAAGCACCATATAAATCGGGACAGCCCTCACTGATTGGTTTTTAAATCAGCCTCAACTCCCATCAGCCAAATGTAATGTCGGAAAGAAAAGTTCTTCTTTAGACGAAACTAGGTCCCAAAATATAGTAGTGAGTGTTTTGGGGAAAATAGATGACGGGGACTTTTTTGTGAAAAACAAGGTGCTGGATGAGCTCAACAGGTCAAGCAGCACCCATGGAAGTGAAAGGATAGTCAACGTTTTCCGGTGCAGGGTCTGAGCCTGAAACATTGACTGCCCCTTTGCCTCCATGCCGCCTAACCCATTGAGCTCTTCCAGCAGCGTTTTTTTTTGTCTGATGACCAACTCCATGAAAGCTGTTGAGTTTGCAGTCAATTTAACATCCTCAAACCGAGATTAACAGGGTTTAGTTAGGCAAGAATATTAAAGGTAGTGGAACTGAGGCAGATAGATATAGATCGACCTTGATCTAATAATGATTCAAAACTCCAGAGATTATGGCATCGACGTAAATGGCAGGTGGCCTTTCAAATTCTTCCAACCCAGCAATTCAGCTGATGACCAAGCAACAGCCTATGGAACATAAGCATCATCAAAGTATCCATGGCAACTATAAATAGCAATTAATAAAATGGAACGAAACAAACCACAACATATAGACATATAGAAAAATGCCACATAGTGATTATGAGGCAGGCATTTCCAACCCTCAGGTAATGGTTGGGGTCCATGGCGTAGGAAAGGTTGGGAACTCCTGCTATATATGTACAAATGACTGTTGTGAATTGAAAAATGTTCTACTCATTGACCTATCCAATTAAAAGCCCTGAAAAGGCTAGGCGTTCATTATTATAATTATTTTTAGCTTTGACACCAGTGTGCAGCACTATTTTGTGTACAGATAGAAAATCTTATACACAGCACTATCAAATGTTTAAGAATAAATTAAAGTATCTGAAGTTCCTTGGACTTTAACCAGAAACTTGGTGGAACCCTATTTGACATAAAGTGGGAGGAGAGTCTGAGGAAATTTGGGGACTTGATTTCGGACAAGAAGACAGCAGCAGCAAGAACTTCCAGTGTAGAGCGGCTCACACCCTCTTCCATTCCGACACCGAGTGGTTACACTGGAAGGAGAGAGCAGACCATCATTTTTCAGCAGATTCGAGTACTGTTCATGTAACTAGTCCTAACCAGATCGCTCCTCTATTGAGCAGTGACCTTTGCAATGGGCAGCATTGTGAAAACTTCCGACGTTGCCCAAATTCCCCACTGAAGGCAAATACAACTTAACAAGGAGAAGCTCTTGATCAGATTCTCAACAGATGACAGAGCAGGTCATTACAGCAGGCCGACAGTCCTATAACTTTATCTCCAACTCAAACCCTTTCCCAACCAAATTCCACCACCCTTCTAACTCCATGGGTCTTGCCAGATCTTTGTGTCTAACCACTCTCCACCCCAGGCTTATTCATCTTCCAGTTGTAAACCAAACTTCAGAATTTGGGGTCACTTCTCCTTTCAAATTGAGGTTTGGCCACAATCATGTGTCTAAGGTGTGATCTTTGCTTTCGGGATGGTACAACTTTAAGAAACAATATAAACATTATAACATTGTGTGCGTTACTCGTCAGGGCCTGTCCATGAGTCGGTTGTCAGGTGTGTTCATGATGTTTCTGGTCAAAGTGAGTTTATGCAATACTCCACATAGCAAAGGCACAAATACTCTACACAAAAATAATCCATTATTATTCTCCCAATGTTGTGATCTCCCAAATCTCTGACCATCAACTCTCTCCTAGTAGAACAAAGGACCAGGCCTTCAGCCCGTGATGTTGTCCCAAACCATTCAACTGATGACATCTAGTCCCTTCTGCCTGCACATATCCCTCCACTCTCTGCTTACGTCCATCTAAAAGCCTCTTGAATGCTTCTTGGGATACACGAGTGTTACTCTGGCTGGCAATCAGTGGTGAGAGGTGTGCTGCAGGGGTCAGTGTTGGGCCCACAAGTGTTCACAATATACATTAACGATCTAGAAGAGGGGATCGAGAGTAGTATATCTAAGTTTGTTGATAATAATAAATCAAGTGGAAAAGCAAATTGTGCAGGAGATACAGAGAGTCTGCAGAGAGATATAGATAGGTTAAATGAGTGGGCAAGGGTCTGGCAGATGGAGTACAATGTTGGTAAATGTGAGGTCATCCACTTTGGAAGGAAAAAGGGAAGAGCAGATTATTACTTAAATGGTAAAAAATTGCAGCGTGCTGCTGTGCAGAGGGATTTGGGAGAGCTTGTGCATGAATCACAAAAGGTTGGTTTGCAGGTGCAGCAGGCTATCAAGAAGGTAAATGGAATGTTGGCCTTCATTGTTAGAGGGATTGAACTTAAGAGCAAGGAGGTTATGTTGCAACTGTACAGGGTGTTGTGAGACCGCATCTGCAGTGCTGTGTGCAGTTCTGGTCTCCTTACTTGAAAAAGGATATACTGCCTTTGGAGGTGGTGTAGAGGAGGTTCACCAGGTTGATTCCGGAGATGAGGGGGTTAGACTATGAGGAGAGATTGAGTCACCTGGGACTGTACTCACTGGAATTCAGAAGAATGAGAGGAGATCTTATAGAAACATATAAAATTATGAAAGGGATAGATAAGATAGAGGCAGAAAAGCTGTTTCCACTGGTAGGTGAGACTAGAACTAGGGGACACGGTCTCAAGATTTGGGGTAGTAGATTTAGGACAGAGATGAGGAAGAACTGCTTTTCCCAGAGTGTGGTGAGTGTGTGGAATTCTCTGCCCAATGAAGCAGTGGAGGCTACCTCAGTAAATATATTTAAGACAAGGTAAGATAGATGTTTGCATAGTAGGGGAATTAGGGGTTATGGAGAAAAGGCAGGTAGGTGGAAATGAGTCCATGGCCAGATCAGCCATGATCTTATTTATGCCCTACTCCTGGTCCTCTTTCTTATGTTCTTGTGTTCTTTCATATCTGCCTCTTCCTCCAGTCCTGGCAGCACATTCCAGACACCCAACATCCACTGTGCAAACAAACACACCTTTGAACTTTCTCCTTCTCACCTTAAATTCATGTCATCTAGTATGACCATAAGGAAAAATATCAGCTGTCTACTTATGCCTCTCATAATTTTATCTATTTCTATCAGGTTTCCCCTCACTCTTCACCATTACAGGGAGAATAAACGCTGTTTGTCCAGCCTCTTCTTGCATATGAACTATAATCCAGATAGCTTCCTGGTAAACTTCTTCTGCATCCAGTGTATCGAGTGCACTGAGACACTACTCAGAGCAATCAACCCACCCAGTTCTCATGTTCCATTCATGGCTGTTCCACCTTCCCGTCAGTTTCAACTCATGCCCACTCCCCTCACCCTCATCCCCCTCCTCCCCGCGTAGTTTTCTTGCTCAGCCCCTCCCAGAAAGCCCTCTCCTGCCCGATCTTGGCACTCACCTCTAACCTGTAAACTCGTACATATCGACTTCGGCGTTGTTGCATCTCCCGCCCTTTCAAGTAAAAAGTCAGAATTAGAAGTTGGGATCAAAGGACTGGAACACAACAGTAAGATCCACCCAGGGGCACGCAGACAGGAGATTTGGCCAAAGAGGGCAAAGGAGCCTGAGACAAGCAGGATGGTAAACAAATTAGAATGCTCAAAGGATAAGATAGCATTAAATAGGAGTAAGGTCAATCTACCTTTCCATGGATGAGGTATCAGAGGATTGAAAGGAAATAAGGGGATATGCCCAAAGTTTTCTTTCAGAGAACTCACTGTATTGCAGTTTGACTTGTCCACCACTAGGTGGTGCATTTGCAGCCACAGTCTAACAACTCTCAGTATCAAACTCTGATTGCAATGCTGAATCCCAAGTAAGAGAGAATCTGCAGATGCTGGAAATCCAATCAACACACACAAAATGCTGGAGGAACTCAGCAAGCCAGGCAGCATCTATGGAGAAGAGTAAACAGTTGATTTATACTACTTAAATGCTGGCCAGCTGAGTTCCTCCAGCATTTTGGTGCGTTTTCTGGTCGGAATACATTCAGTGCTCAGCACAGATCCTCGCTATTGACCTTCATCTTTTTACCTGGTAACACAGCCAATGGGCAAAGGAACTATAAGTTCCAGATGACTACACTGAAGGAGTTCATTCCACCATTCCCAATCGGTCTCACACCCCAAGGGAGAATAGGGTTAGCAGTGGGAATGTGCCGTAACTCCTGTTCTCAGACTAAGATACCCAAGGAACCAGCTGCCTACAGGAACCATAAAGATGGTGGCTGCTTCAACCTCTTCAAGGAAGAGATGAAAATACGTTATTAGTTTCCTTCCACACTAAGTATGTCGCCCCACACTTTACATAAGGTCACTTTCAGCCCTTCTCTACCACTTGCAGGGTATTCTATAGGGGTCACAGCATAATGAGATGAAGGGGGATGGGAACGAAGATGTAGGGTGAAGATGGAGGGTTTTCAACCGTGGGGTGGAGGAGGTGTATTGTACTTACCTGAGGACCGCAGGTCTGATTGATAGAACAAAGGAATAGGTAAATAGGGGGAAAAACAGAGGGCAATGATTAACTTGTAATCGGTCACCTTGCAAGAGCCTTAGCTAACTGCTTTGGACAAGTTTGGACAAGTCAGAAAGAAGCTTTACCCAGTAGCCTGTGACGTACTAGTCATTGTTCTCTAAAGATAGGCAAAGCCCCAAATAAGGAACTATCTGATCTTGCAGAAGCAGCTCAAGGTTTAGTGAAATATGGGAAGAATAGTGTAGGGGCTAGAACGTTCGAGAAAAGAGGAAGGGTCCGAATGAGGAACTGATGGGCTAACTTCGGCTTAAAATAATTATAACTAACTGACCAATGATTATCTTACATCTAATTGTATCTTAGTGTGTGATTGAAATGATTCTAATATTGTCTAAACTAAACTAAATCGTAAGATTTCCTGCTACCTGATCAATGTTATGAATTGTGGAGAATTGTGTAATTCGGGGGGCAGTTTCTGGACTGGCTCTTTTGGGAGATCAGTCTGTGACTTCCCCCATAGCATGCTATGAGTAGAGAATAAAGGTTTGAAAGGAATTTCGTGTGTCAGTGTATTCGTGGTACAATTGCTATTGCATCGGGTCCGATCGAGTACCACATGATGCCCACAGCCCTTTTGCGCCCAGTGATCCCCAGTGAAGACTTTGAGCACATCCTGGGCTCAATAGTGAAACTAAAACCCCAGCAAAGTCCTACCACAGCTTTGCCCAGCACTTGAGTCTATAACCAGCAATCTGTCACTCGCTTTTTGTTTCTTACCTCATAAGGATGTGGATGCTCATTTCAAAACTTGGTGCCGATACCAAGCAAAAAATAAAAGAACACAAGAAACCCAATTAAAATATCTCCTGTTTTGAGCTAACTACTGTTCAGGATTGCCCTCCAAGTGAAGGTGATTAATTCTTTGGACAATGTTGTGAGCAGGACAGGAAGTGAGGTAGTAGGGAATTAATTCATTGCAACTTCCCCGCACACAAAAATGCCAGAGAGTACAGAGGCGATTGATTGATGGAATCGGAATTGGAATTGGAGTTAGTTCATTATTACCAAGATAGAGCACAAAGCTCATCTTGCATACTATTCATATTTATTTATTTACTTATTGACTGGTTAACATATAGCACAGAATGGGTCCTTCTGGCCCATCAAGCTATGCGAGCCAGCAATCTCAAATTTTATCCTAGCCTAATCACAGGACAATTTACAATAACCAATTAACATACCAACCGGTACATCTTAGGACTGTGGTAGGATGAAACCCATGTACTGGTTGGGCACAGGAGTACATCCAGCCAGAGACTCATTCCACCGAGATGCAACACAGAGCGTCATAGGAAGTCATTCCTGCCTGTGGCCATCAAACTTTACAACTCCTCCCTTGGAGGGTCAGACACCCTGAGCCAATGGGCTGGTCCTGGACTTATTTCCTGGCATAATTTACATATTACTATTTAATTATTTATGGTTTTATATTGCTTTATTTATGCTCTATTCTTGGTTGGTGCAACTGTAATGAAAACCATTTCCTTCAGGATCAATAAAGTATGATTATGACTATGACTATGACTATGTGATCACGGGGAGAACGTACAAAAACCTTACAGGCAGCAGCGGGAATTGAACCTATGTCACTGGTACCATACAGCATTGAGCTAACCACTAGGCAACCACTGCCTCAGTACTGTTCATATAGATCAAAATCATGACGCAGTTCTTGGGGTAGTACAAGGTAAAATAATAACGTAATTCAGAATAAAGTACAGCAGATACGGAGAGAGTGCAGTGCAGGTGAACAATAAGGTGCAAGATCGTAACAAGGTAGATCGTTAGGTCAAGAGGGTGAGTAATCATTAATCATTGTTGAAGTCTGTATCATGATGCGACCAGTAGAGCGGCTGCCTCCCAGTGTCAAAGACCCAGGTTCAGTCCTGATCCCTGGTGCTGTCTGTGTGGGGTTTGCACATGACCAGGTGGGTTTTCTCCAGGTGCTCTGGTTTCCTCACACATTCCCAAGATGCCCACCAACTTCTCAAGGACAGCTAGGGATGAACAATTAAAGGCTGGCTCAGCCTGCAAAGCCCACATCCCTTGAATGAACGTGAAAGGAAAGGCTGGTAGGTTCATTAGTTACTGTAACTTGGTCTTAGTGTGTAAGTGACTGGTAGAATCTTGAGATGTGGGGAAAATAAACATAAAAGTGAATTGGACTTTTATTCCGCAGATCGTAAGAGAATGAGAGGAGATTTGATAGAGGTGTACAGAATTATGAGGGGTATATATAGGGTAATTGCAAGCAGGCTTTTTCCACTGAAGTTGGGTGAAACTAGAACTAAAGGTCATAGGTTAAATGTGAGTGGTGAAAAACTTAAGGGGACCATGAGGGGGAACCTTTCATTCAGAGGGTGGCAAGGCAGTGGAATGTGTTGCCAGAGTAAGTGGTGGATGTTGGTTTGATAGCGATATTTAAGAGGTTTGGATGGAGGGGTATGGAGAACGATGGGACTAGGCTGAATTATAGTTCGGCATGGACCAGATTTGCCAAAGAGTCTGTTTCAGTGCTGTAGTGCACTTTGACTTTGTGACTCACACTGATTGACTTCAGGAGAAATGCTCTATGAAAAAGAACCACACATTTGAGTGAAAATTCCACCTGGCAGAAATCAGAACAGGGGACTTAAATGTGTGTAATTACCTCTCGGCAATGGCAACAGCTTCCAAAAATCCCTCCAACCAAGCCATTTATTAACTGGACAAAACACAGGATGAATTCGACTCCACTGAGTACCAGAAGGATGGAAAATAAAGTCACGTTCCATGTTACAACATGTTTTGGATCAGTGCACTGACTCCAGGTGGTGTAGTTGGTGAGGTACCTGGGAATGGAAAGAAGGCAGAGGGTCAATTTCTCAAGTGTGGTTCCCATCTGCAAACACCCTCACTGAGTGAACTCTAAAGTCTACATCAAAATGGTCCCATGGAAATCAATAGCTGACACACCATCCTCTTTCCACAGGACAGAATCAGCTGACATGTTCTGCTGGTTAGGCTTCTTCCTGTATTCCTATATTTAACCCTTTCAACACATCCTACTCCTCCACTCTACCCCATTGTTCATTCTGACATTGGAGAGGGTTCAAAGGAAGTTCACAAAAGTGATTCCGGGATTGAAAGGCTTATCATATGAGGAGCGTTCGATGGCCATGAACCTGTACTCACTGGAATGCAGAAGAATAAGGAGGGATCTTATTGAAACCCAGCAGAAGTTGAATGGCCTAGATAGAGTGAATGTGGAGAGGATGTTTCCTATGGTGGGGGAATCTAAGCCCAGAGGACACATCTTCAGAATAGAGGGATGTCCATTTAGAATGAAGGTAAAGAGTGATTTCTTTAGCTAGAGAGTGTGAATCTGTGGAATTCATTGCCACAGGCAGCTGTGGAGGCCAGGTCATTGGGTATACTTAAAACAGAGATTAATAGATTCTTGATTAGTCAGGACATGAAGGAATATGAGGAGAAGGCAGGAGATCTGGGGCTGAGAGGGAAAATGGATCAGCCGTGATGAAATGGCGGTGCAGATTTAGTGGGCCAAGTGGCCTAATTCTGCTCCTATGCCTTGTGGTCTTCTATAATCCACATGCCTTTGATATGCGCACCCAGGGTTAGGGAGCCACTACCACAGGCACTAACATAACCATTGCAGTGGGAATCACAGAGTTATAGAGAGAGACAACAAAGAAATAGGTCTGCACATTTCTACAGTACCAGTGGCATGGGTCCAATTCCTACTGCTGCCAGTTCTACGTTCTCCCCGTGACTGCGTAGGTTCTCTCCAGGAGATCTGGTTTCCTCCCACAGTCCAAAGATCTACTGGTTGGTAGGGTAATTGGATGTTGTAAATTGTCCTGTGATTAGGCTGGAGTTAAATCGGGGGGTTGACGGATGGCGCGATTTGAAGGGACAGAAGGACTTAATCCGTGCTGTACAAAGACAGACAGGTAGATTTTACATGTACTAATTAATCCCATTTTTCATACTCTCCCATTCTCTCATTGCATCTACTTGAAGAGCAGCCTACCGCGGCAAATTAACCTACTAACTACATGCCTTCAGGGTAGGGGAGGAAACCGAAGCATTCAGAGGAAGCTCGCGCAGGTAGAAGCAGAGGTCATGATTGAACATGAGTCTCCGAGCTCTACAAGCTGCTCCACTGTGTCACTTTGGTTGCTCTCGAGTGCACCTACCTATCTCCCTCGAAGCCTATCAAAAGTACACCTCAGCGGTCGTTGCTTGAAAGTGTCATCACGAGTGGATAGGGTCATAAAGAGTGCTTTTGGCTCATTGGCCTTCATAAATCAGGGCACTCAGTACAGGAGCTAGGGTGTTATGCTGAAGATGTACAATACAGAGGTGAAATTTGGAGAATTGTGCACGCTTCTGTTCACCTACAAGAAAGGTATCAATAACCTTTAAAGAGTTAAGTGAAAATCCATAAGCACATTTCCAGTACTTAAGTAGATGAACTATAGGAAGAGGTTGAATTTATTCCCTGGAGCGTAGGAGAATGAGGGCTTATCTTATGGAGGAATATAAATTATGAATATATAGATAGGGTGACTGCACGAAGGCTTTTCCCCTCAGGTTGGGTGAGACTAATATTAGAGGTAATCGGTTTAGGGTGAAAGGCGAAATATGTAAAGGGAATCTTAGGCCAAGCTTCTTCGCCAAGAGGGTGGTGCGAGTATGGAATGAGCTGCCAGAAGAAATGGTAGATGTGGGTTGAATTGTACCATTTTAGAGAAGTTTAGATAGGTACCTGGATGGGAGGGGTTTGGAGTTATATAGTTTGGATGCAGGTAGATGGGACTAGGCAGCACATTGGACTGGCATGAACCAGGTGGGCCAAAGGGTCTACTTCTGTGCTGTAATGCTCTATGACTGTAATCCAAGCACCAAAGATTACAGGAAGAAGGGCATTGCGATGAATCTCCGAACCCTTTTTCCAAGCCCTGACACCATCCTACAGGAGTCAGGCAACTGAAGCATAAAGAGGCTGTTCACTCTCCAGTTGGTGAGGGGCGACTACAGCTCCTGAGGATGATTACATTGAGAGTGGGACAGCGTGACATTCTGCCATGAAAGCTTCATTAGACATAGGAGCAAAATTAGTCCATTCAGTCCATCGAGTCTGCTCTGCCATTCCATCATGGCTGATCTATTATCCCACTCAACCCCATTCTCCTGCCTTCTCCCCATACCCTTTGATGCCCCGATTGACCAAGAACCTGTCAACTTCCAATTTAAATATCTCCAATAACTTGGGTTCCACAGCCATCTGTGGCAATGAATTCCGCAGATTCATTCTGGTCCTAGACTTCCCCACTATAGGAAACATCCACTCTTTCTAAGCCTTTCAATATTTGACAGGAACACACCCAGACAATTTTGTTAATTAATTATTCCAACAGCTAGTCTTCATATCCAAAGCCTTATACATTACAATATGGATCATGAAGACTTTCCTTTACTGCCCCCACTTTTGATATCACCCCACTTTATCTTCATAACCACCCCCATCAATGTTCCTTCTCAAACACAGCACTCTGCAGTGGAAACAATGAAGTCATCTGGTTTTGCTGACCTTCCATAGGTGTCGTTGAAGGGGTATCTCCATCCCAAGTCAGTGAGACAGTATGGGCCTTGCGCCAAACCCAGAGCGGAAACAATGAAGCAGTATCCAGCACCGGCGATCCCAGTCAGAGCCACCAGAACGGAAGCCAACATCTGAGTCAAAGAGAAGGGCAATATCAGTGGCCCAATGTCTAAGCTCTCTCACCATGACCACAGATTATTATATATTAATAATATATAATATGGTGGAGAAGAGAGCTTTTGGTATGCTGGCCTTTATTAATCAGAGCATTGAGTATAGGAGTTGGGATGTAATGTTGAAATTGTATAAGGCATTGTTGAGGCTAAATTTGGAGTATTGTGTACAGTTCTGGTCACCAAATTATAAGAAAGATGTCAATAAAATTGAGAGAGTACAGAGGAGGATTACTAAAATGTTGCCTGGGTTTCATCTCCTAAGTTACAGAGAAAGGTTGAACAAGCAAGGTCTTTATTCTTTGGAGCGTAGAAGGTTGAGGGGGGACTTGATAGATGTGTTTAAAATTATGAGGGGGATTGATAGGGTTGACGTAGATAGGCTTTTTCCATTGAGAGTAGGGGAGATTCAAACAAGAGGACATGAGTTGAGAGTTAAAGGACAAAAGTTTAGGGGTAACATGAGGGGGAACTTCTTTACTCAGAGTGGTAGCTGTGTGGAATGAGCTTCCAGCAGAAGTGGCTGAGACAGGTTCGATGTTGTCATTTAAAGTTAAATTGGATAGATATATGGACAGGAAAGGAATGGAGGATTAAGGGCTGAGTGCAGGTCGGTGGGACTAGGAGAGAGTAAGAGTTTGGCATGGACTAGAAGGGCCGAGACAGCCTGTTTCCATGCTGTAATTGTTATATGGTTATATGGTTATATTAGTATTGCAGCATTTTGGTGGTTTCTTACTGCACAGCTCTTGCCACAGTCCTGGTTCCCACAGCAACCGCAGCAATCATCATGCTCAAGGCTAATAAATACCACGATCGGCAAAATCATCTGCAATTTAAAAAGAGATCATTAAGTGGCTGGACCTTTACAAAAAGGTAGTTACAACTGCCCAACACATTACCGGAACCAGCCTGCCTGCCATCAAGGACAGACAGTTTATAGAGAAAGCCACATAAAACCACTACAGTAGTGTAGTGGTCAACACAACGCTTTATAGTACCAGTGACCTGGGTTCAATTCCCGCAGCTGTCTGTCAGGAGTTTGTACGTTCTCCTCGTGACTGTGTGGGTTTCCTCCAGGTGCTCTGGTTTCCTCCTACCGCCCAGAGACGTACTGGCTGGTGGGTTAATTGGTCATCGTAAATTGTCACGTTATCAGGCTAGCATAGTTGGGGGGGTTGCTGGGCAGTATAGATCGAAGGGCAGGAAGGGCTTACTCTGCACTGTATCTTAATAAATAAATTTTGAAAAATAAGCATATCATAAAGAATCCCACCCACCCTGCTTATGGTCTGTTTGTCCCACCCCTATCAGGGAAGATCCACACCAGGACTACCCCACTGAAAGTCACTTCCCTCAAGCCATCATGTTGATCAACACCTCCACTCACACACCAACGCCAGGTTTCATCTGTCCTGCTGCTACCTAGAAGAGCTCCTCTTGCCAAGAGTCACTTTATCACTTTATCAGTTCCTGCCAGAGTCACTGTACGTTCAGAAACTCCTGTACCTAGCGCTGATTTATGTACATACAATCAGTCTATGTATATAAGCTAATCTCGTGTATAAATGGCCACACTTAACAGTAACTTGCACATTGTGTTTTATAGGATTGCTTTAATACTTATCTTTATTGTGTTTTGTTAAGCTGCATAGGATCCATAGTAACAATCATTTTGTTCTCCGTTACGCTTGGTTACTGAAGAAAGCCCTCCTGTCCATCGAACACAGCTATGTGAATCACTGTCGCAGGATCTCCATCATCAGAGATCAGGCTCTCTGTTCACTGCTGCCGTCAGGTAGGAGGTACAGGAGCCTCAGGACTCACACCTCCAGGTTCAAGCACAGTTGCTATCCCTCAACCATCAAGCTCCTGAATAGAAGGGGATAATTACACTCACTTGCCCCATCGTTGAAATGCTCTGACAACCAGTGATCTCATTTTAAGGACTCTTTATCACATTATTTCACGGTCTCCTTATTTATTGCTATTTATTTATATTTGCATTTGCACAGTTTGTCTAGTTGATTTTTCATTGATAATGTTATAGTTACTTTTCTAAAGATTTGCTGAGTATGCCCACAGGAAAATGAATGTCAGGGTTGTATATAGTCATATATAGGTACTTTGATAATAAAATTTACTTTGAACTTTAAAATAATGTAGCGGTTACTGTGATGCTATTGCAGCTTGAGGAGTCAGAGCTTGGAGTTCAGTTCTGGCGTTCTTCGTAAGCAAGTTTGTAAATTCCTTCTCGTGTGCACGTGGGTTTCCACCAGGTGTTCCGGGTTCCTCTCACAGTCCAAAAACGTACTGGTTAGTCATAGTCATAGTCATAGTCATACTTTATTGATCCCGTGGGAAATTGGTTTTCGTTACAGTTGCACCATAAATAATTAAATAGTAATAAAACCATAAATAGTTAAATAGTAATATGCAAATATGTAAATTATGCCAGGAAATAAGTCCAGGACCAGCCTATTGGCTCAGGGTATCTAACCATCCAAGGGAGGAGTTGTAAAGTTTGATGGCCACAGGCAGGAATGACTTCCTATGACGCTCAGTGCTGCATCTCAGTGGAATGAGTCTCTGGCTGAATGTACTCCTGTGCCCAACCAGTACATTATGTAGTGGCCGGGAGACATTGTCCAAGATGGCATGCAACTTGGACAGCACCCTCTTTTCAGACACCACCCTCAGAGAGTCCAGTTCCATCCCCACAACAGCACTGGCCTTACGAATGAGTTTGTTGATTCTGTTGGTGTCTGCTACCCTCAGCCTGCTGCCCCAGCACACAACAGCAAACATGATCGCGCTGGCCACCACAGACTCGTAGAACATCCTTAGCATCGTCCAGCGGATGTTAAAGGATCTCAGTCTCCTCAGGAAATAGAGACGGCTCTGATCTTTCTTGTAGACAGCCTCAGTGTTCTTAGACCAGTCCAGTTTATTGTCAATTCGTATCCCCAGGTATTTGTAATCCTCCACCATGTCCATACTGACCCCCTGGATGGAAACAGGGGTCACCGGTGCCTTAGCTCTCCTCAGGTCTACCACCAGCTCCTTAGTCTTTTTCACATTAATCTGCAGATAATTCTGCTCACACCATGTGACAAAGTTTCCTACCGTAGCCCTGTACTCAGCCTCATCTCCCTTGCTGATGCATCCAACTATGGCAGAGTCATCTGAAAACTTCTGATGATGACAAGACTCTGTGCAGTAGTTAAAGTCCGAGGTGTAAATGGTGAAGAGAAAGGGAGACAAGACAGTCCCCTGTGGAGCCCCAGTGCTGCTGATCACTCTGTCGGACACACAGTGTTGCAAGCACACGTACTGTGGTCTGCCAGTCAGGTGATCAAGAATTCATGACACCAGGAAACGATCCACCTGCATTGCTGTCAGCTTCTCCCCCAGCAGAGCAGGGCGGATGGTGTTGAACGCACTGGAGAAGTCAAAAAACATGACCCTCACAGTGCTCGCTGACTTGTCCAGGTGGGCGTAGACGCGGTTCAGCAGGTAGGCGATGGCATCCTCAACTCCTAGTCGGGGCTGATAGGCAAACTGGTGGGGATCTAAGTATGGCCTGACCATAGGCCAGAGCAGCTCCAGAACAAGTCTCTCCAGGGTCTTCATGATGTGGGAGGTCAATGCCACCGGTCTGTAGTCATTGAGGCCGCTGGGGCGCAGCGTCTTCGGCACAGGGACGAGGCAGGACGTCTTCCACAGCACAGGAACCCTCCAGAGCCTTAGGCTCAGGTTGAAGACATGGCGAAGTACTCCATATAGCTGAGGGGCACAGGCTTTGAGCACCCTGGTGCTGACACCATCCAGTCCTGCAGCCTTGCTTGGGTTGAGATGTTTCAGCTGTCTTCTCACCCGTTCAGCTGTGAAGCCCACCGTGGTGGTTTTGTGTGGGGGAGGGGCATAGTCATGAGAGTAGGGTGGGGGACTGTGAGGAGGGGTAGGAGGGGAGAGTGAAACATGTGTTGGTTGGGGGCCGACAACAGATGACTCATGTGGGGGATGGGCAGGGGCCACAATATCAAATCTGTTAAAGAACAGATTAAGTTCGTTGGCCCTGTCCACACTGCCTTCAGCTAGGTTAATTGGTCCTTGTAAATTATCCTATGATTAGGCAAGGGTTAAATCAGTGGGTTGCTTGGTGACACAACTCGAGTGGACTGTTCCACACTGTATCTCAATAAAATAAAACAAATGAATCTTAACCAATCCTGAATCTTTGAATGTAAGATGTCATATTCAGTCATGAAACACTGCCCTCTGCTGGTCTCTAGCTGCAACTACACAGCCTCACACCAAGCTCACTCATGCTACATATAATTCCAATTCACAGCCATACATGCACAGGTGTAATGCAAAACTTAGCTGCTGCAGCATCACAGGCACATAGCATTTTATAAACAGCACACAAGAAAAATATAAATCAAACATAAATTATACACAATTTTTATGAGAAAGAAAGCGAAGTGATCATAGTGATTATCGTGTTGCTAAACTGTAGTGATTAGGGTTGTGGGAGTTGGCTCAAGAAGCAAATGGTTGAAGGGAAGTAGCTATTGGTGAACGTGGTGGTGTGGGACTTCAGGCTTCTGTTCCTCCTGCCTGATGGTATCTATAAGAAGGTATGGCTCAGTCGGTGGGATGTTTGATGTTACATGTTTCCTCTTGAGACAGGAATTCATGTATATATCCAGCCCAGATTTAATTTCCGGAGACATAAAACAACACTACTCTCAGACACCGGTCCAACCCAGACTCAGACATTCACCTAACCCCCATTTCTAGACAGTGCCCAACAAATGCAGAAGCTGCCCAACCCATACACAGATAGCCCAACACAGTCCCCAGACATTGCCCAACCTTGTCTCCAAACACTGGTCTAACCCTGTTCCTGGACATTGCACAATCGAATCTGTCCAGCTTAGCTGCTTGACAAACCCAGCCCCTAGACGCTGCCCCATTGCAGACACAAGGCAGTACTCAACCCAGCTCCTAGACACACCCTCAACTAAGCCCCCAGCTCCAACTCAATCCTCAGCTACTGCTCCACTGCACACCCTGAACATTAGTCCAGCTCTGCCATAATGTAGACCCCAGTCACTACTGCAGCTCCTGGATACTGTCCCAGACTCAGATCCTCTCTTCACCCACTCACAGTCCCAACACTGTTCTCAGGGACTAGTTCCTCCCAGACACTGTTTCAAACAAGGCACCAGCACAGCTCTACACAGTAACCCATTTGAGGCATCATCCTAACCCATCCTGACTCCATTACTATCCAGGCATCATACAGTCCAAGCCAGTGTAATGGAATGGCACAGACCCTGGATACCGCCCCAGCCCAGGCTATCAGTTCAACTCCTAGACCACTAATCCCAGACACTGACCTAACCCATTCCCCAGACACAGTTCACCCCTAGACTTGGATGCCATCCACTGTTACTGTCCCTCTAGACCCCAGGAGACCTGCCCCAGACACTGTTACAGCCCAAAATCCCCATAAAAGTGCCTTCCTAACCCAGAACAGGTATTACATGGCTCAATCGCTGGATTATCCCAGACGAGAAGCTCTGCTCCAGTTCGTACCCCAAGCCTTGCTCTACCGCAACTCTAATACACCAATCCAACCCAGCTTTGTCTCTAAACCACCGTCCCACCCCACCCAGCAGCATCCCCATACCCCCAGCTGAAGACAGTACCCCTCACTTACAACTACATAGAAGACTACCATTTGGCCCATCAATTCCATACCAGCTTGCAACTGAACAATACCATTCATCCCACCCCCTTTTTAGTTCCCTGTAATCTGTATCTCGTTTTGATTCTTGGTGACGTGCACCAGTGCTGTGAGGTAGAGGTAGTGGGAGGGTGCCCCTGTGCTCACAGGGAGAACGTGCAAACTCCACTTAGGCAGTATTAGATATCGGATCGAACCCAGGCTGTGAGGAAGTGGCACTACCTGCTGCGCCTGTGCGCCACTCATCTCTGAGGTTTCATTGCTTTGGTTGTCATCTGCACGAATAAAAACTTCTGGTACTGTAAATGGGTTGCAAACCTGCAGCAAAGAGCTCAGGAAACATTACACCTCAATTATCAATGTCAAAAGTCACAGAGAACTCCGGTCAAAATTCTCAGGCAGCAGACACTGGTTCCATGTAGGGCCATCGTATCCATTTATAAACAGTGCTACAATATCTTTGCAAGTCAGTGACATAAACACACAAAAAAGGTTTAATATTGTCACGTACTTAGTATTTCAACAATATTTGAGTTATCGTATATATATTGTTTGATTAAGCATTCCAATATGTTTAAATAATTTGTTACGGGTTATTCAAAGATTCAAAGTATGCAAGCAGTATACAGCCATGAGATTTGTGTTCCAACAGACACATGAAGCAAAGAAAAAACATGGAACCCATACAAAGAAAAACATCGAGCCCCCAATGCACAAAGAAAATAACAAACTGTACAAACAGCAAAAAATCAGAACATAAAACACCAAACCAGAAATTCAACAAAGCAGTTCAGGAATGTTCGGTTTCAGCTCAGTTCAGTTCAACTCAGTTCAGTTGTTCATTGGCTGCAGGACGAAGAGCTGGTCTGTGGCGATCAAAACCACACAAAATATCAACAGGAAAAGGAGTAACGGAAACGTACCAGAGCATGAACTACAGAGTCCAATCCACAAACCATGCTGATTAAACCTTGCCAAAGACCCAAGGCTCCTGCACCATGTATAAATACGTCATCACGCTACCACGTGATACACACATGCCTCGCTTAACGGATACATGAGGTTAGGCTAACAAGTCTTCCTTTGAATTGTTTTAATGTTTTGAAGTTACAAAACATAATGCAATGGGGAATGGCTGGCTCATACTGATCCATGAAGCTGGGTCATAATAGAATTCTAACATCACGAATGCTGCTGTTCTGCCTCAGCAAACTATTTGTGATCGTGAAACTGATATCCCATACTTAGACATCTCACCTCTCCCGGAACTTCCGGGAGTCTCCCGCATATTAATAGTGGCTCCCTGATGCCCGCAAATTATATACAATATCACGGAAATCAATTTTTTTTGAGAGCGAGTGAGGGAGAGAAAGCAAGCGAGAGTGCATGAGCAAGAGAGAGAGAAAGCAAGTGAGAAAGAGAGAGAGAGAGAGAGAGAGAGAGAGTGAGAAAGAGAGAGAGAGAGAGACCGCGCCATGGCAGTGTTCCAAAAAAAGAAAATATAAAATGTACGTCACCCCAGACTACCCTAAAGTGTACCCCTGCCTAACAGGGGTCAAAATAATGACAGTGTTGCTGTCTGCACCATTTGCAACATTGACTTTTCTATTGCCCATGGTGGGTTAAGACTGTAAAAGACATGTTGAGGTGAGGTTAACAGGTGTCATTCGTTCATTAGCATAGCTACCGTTATTTAAACTAGCTGGCCAGCTGCTAAGGAGCTACTCTATTGCACACATCCCACCTCTCCCGGAAGTTCTGGGAGTCTCCCACAAATTGATGGTGCTACCTCCCTGAAATGAGTTTTTGCAGGGTGGGATGTCTGCATGCTGAAGTTAGGGTCTCCAGGAAGTCAAAGGATATCATTACTTGCATGGAAAAGAGCATCACAGCACACCATTCCCAGGGGTGCAAGTGATTTCAGTCCATTGTTATGCTGGATACGTTCCTGAACTGCAAACAAGCTCAAAGGAACAAACTGAACGAGGCATCTGACCCAGAATGAGGTTTAATATCACCGGCATATGTTGTGAAATTTGTTAACTTCACAGAGCAGTAAAACACAATACATAATAATAGGAAAAAATGGACTTACAGTAATTATATGTATATTAAATAGTTGATTAAATAAATACTGCAAAAAATAGAAATAAAGTAAGTAGTGAGGCAGTGTTGATGGGTTCAATGTCCATTCAGAAACCTGATGGCAGAGGGGAGGAAGCTGTTCCTGAATCATTGAGTGTGTGCTTTTAGGCTCCTACTTTTAGGTTTGTACCTCCTTCCTGATAGTAGCAACGAGAAGAGGGCATGTCCTGGTTGGTGGTGGTCCTTAATGATGGACATCGCCTTTCTGAGGCCTCACTACTTGAAGATGTCCTGGGTATTACAGAGGCTAGTGCCCATGATGGAACTAAGCTTACAACTCTCTATAACTTATTTTGATCCTGTGCGGTAGCAACCCCACCCACCCACACCAGGCGGTGATGCAGCCAGTTAGAGTGCTCTCCACAGTACATTGGTAGAAATTTGCGAGTGTTTTAGGTGACATACCAAATCCCCTCAAACTCCTAATGAAATATACCCACTGTCATGCCTTTGTAGTGGCTGCATCGATATAATGGGCTCAGGATAGGTCCTCGGAGATATTGACACCGAGGAACTTGAAAGTGCTCACTCTTTCTACCTTTGATCCCTCTATGACAATTGGTGTGTGTTCCCTCATCTTGCCCTTTCTGAAGCCCACAATCAACTCTTTGGTCTTACTGATGTTGAGTGCCAGGTTGTTGCTGCAACACTGCTCAACTAGCTGATATATCTCTCTCCTTTATGCCCTCTTGTCACCATCTGAAATTCTGACAACAATGGATGGATCATCAACAAAGTTATGGCATTTGATCTGTGTCTAGCCACAGCGAGCGAATAGAGCACTGGAAACACCATCTGAAGGTTGTGTTTCATTTCCTTCACCAATACTTCCAGAAGATGACAAATGATAACATTTTAAAATTAAGTTCCTCGAGGAAGACATTTCTTGCAGCTGGGTATTTTGGAAGCTACAAACATGGAGAAACAGGATACCTAAACAGTCCCTGATGCTGGAGTTTCCTATTGTTGCAATCCTCAGTCTTTCCAAATTCAAAAAAAGATTACCCTCAAGGCTGTATGTTGTATACGTATTTTGATAATAAATTTGAACTTCGAACTTTGAAGTACAGAAGAAATACAAATTCTTACAGTGCAGACGCCAATCATCACATCATCCTCAAGACAGCAATGGAGTTAATCCCTGTCTCCTGCTCTCTCCCCCCCCCAATAGAACTACAAAATACCTCCTAAGTACTGTATCTGGTGTTCCCGGTGGGGCCTCCTGTATATTGGTAAGACCTGACGCAGATTGGAAGACCACTTTGCCAAACACTTGCGCTCCGTCCGTCAGAAAAGGCGGGATCTCCCAGTGGCCACCCATTTTAATTCTACTTCCCATCTTGATTCTGACATGTCAGTCCATGGCCTCCTCTACTGTTTCAATGTGGTCATACTCAGGTAGGAAGAGCAATACCTTATAGTCTGTCTGTGTAGCCTCCAACCTGATGGCATGAACATCGATTTCTCCATCTTCCAGTAATGCCCCACCTCCCCCTTCACCATGCCCCATTCCCATTTCCCTCTCTCACCTTATCTCCTTACATGTCCATCACCTCCCTCTGGTACTCCTTCCCCTTTTCATTCTTCCATGGCCTTCTGTCCTCTCCTAACAGATTCCCCCTTCTCCAACACCGTATCTCTTTCACCAATCAACTTCCCGGCTCTTTACTTCACCCCTCCCACCCTACCTGGTTTCACCCATCACCTTGTAGTTCTTCCTCCCCCACCCACACTTCCTTACTCTGACTCCTCATCTTTTTTCCTGTCCTGATGAAGGGTCTCGGCTCGAAGCATCAACTATACACATTTCCCTAGATGCTGTCTGGCCTATTGCATTCCTCCAGCATTCTGTATGTTTTGCTTGGATTTCCAGCATCTGCAAAATTTCTCTTGTTTGTGGTTGAAATACCTATCCAATTCTCCTTTGAATATCACTCCTGAGACTGTTTCCGAAGCTGATCTCCAGTTCAGAAAAGCTACATTACAGTTTTTAAAAACTCAGATCTCCTGTCGGCTTCTTGTGTTGTCACCGATTAACTCAACTCTGAAAGCTTACTTTCCTCAATCACGCCTTATTTACTTGCACACAAAGACAACAGCAAGGCCCCTGTCACCACACTGTTCAAAACTATTGACAAAGAAGTGCCACATTAATTCAGAAATTGGTGAGTTGGATACAGGTGTTGACCTACTGATAACCTTGAGGATGTCCAAATTCTTTATTCGCATAATCAATCACACTAAGATAATACAGCTGTCAATAAGCAATCGAATCTACATGTTTAAGGCCATTCATACTTCAGAATTAGTAAATTGGTAAAGTAACTGACCAATAGTAAGTAGCAATGTTAAGAATCCTTCATTTGCATCCTTATCTTGTCTTGTTATGCCAAATGGCTCCAGTCCCCTGTTGTGGAAAGGGAAACTAGACCTCCCTTGCCTGGGCTGACTGTACACTGTCTGTAAACTATTCTATACCATACCTTCATCTTGCTGCAACTTCCATACTGGTTCCACTTAATTTTCATCACTTTAATCATTTATATATATATATATATATATATATAAAGTTAAATTAAATAATCAGCGCAAAAAGAGAAAAGTAAAAGTATTGAGGAAGTGTGCATGTGTTCTTTGTCCATCCAGGAATCTGATGGCAGAGGGGAAGAAGCTGTTCCTGAATTGTTGAGTGTGTGCCTTCAGCCTCCTGTACCTCCTTCCCAATGGTAGCAATGAGAAGAGGGCATGTCCTGGTTGATGGGGGTCCTTAATGATGGATGCCGCCTTTTTGAGGTATTATTTTCATCAATGATGAGATGTTTCCAGCCCTAGCACCAGGTTTCTTTCCCTCATCATCACCGCCTCTTTTCTCTAAGAGACTACTTAAAAGCCACCTTGACCCAGCCCCTCGCTCTTCTGTCCTGATATCCCCGTAGCTTTGTGGTTGATAACTCTCCTATTATGTTCGAGCACAGAAACAGCCCCTTCAGCCAAATGAGTCTGCATTGGCCATCAAACACCCATCTACATAACAGATTCTGCAGATGCTGATAATCTTGTGCAATACAGCCAAACTGCTGGAGGAACTCAGCACTCAATTAGCATCTTTGGCGAGGATTTAAACAATCAGTGCTTTGGGATGAAACCCTCTTACTTCAGTCCACAGATGCTGCCCGGCTTGCTGAGTTCCTCCAGCATTTTGTATGCATTATCCACCTACACATCTTAGATCACATCTTAGATTAATCCCAGTTTTCCTCTTGCAAGTACCTCCTCCGCTTTTTCCTGATTCTCTTGCCACCCATTAATACAAATGACAATTTATAGTGGCCAATTACTGTATCCTACCAACCTGTGTGTCTTTAGGATTGGGGAAAAAAACCTGAACACCCAGAAGAAAAGCACATTCGTCATTGGGAAAAGAGCCGAACTCAACACAGACTCTTTATTACAGGAAAGGCTCTACACAAACCAAAATTGCAATTAAATTTCTATCCGTTCCTATGTTCCTATTAAACAGCAAAACCAAAACCTCTTGGATATGGACTGGAGGCTTGGCCAGCAGTTTCTTACATTCTAAACAATAAAAAGTTACATCCAGGACACAGAGATAGTCATCTAGCAATTATTGTCTCTGCATAAGAAAGTCTAACATATTAGAAAGATAATCAGATGAAATATTCAAGGCCCTTCTCAGCATTAAATTTTACTTCTAGTATTATTTTTCATCTTGGCTTTAACTATGAAAGCCTTTGACAGAACATACCCACCAATATGCCTGCTCCAATGATTCCCTCAAAGAGCCACACCAAATTGGTGAGCTGGTTTCTCTCCGCATACTTTGTCTCGCCATTTGGGAAATAGAGCAAAATGTTAGCCACTACAGCCAGAACAGCCAAAGGTATCAATGTAGCACCGATGCACCGTGCACATTTTTCGAAACACATCGTGCTATCCTCCCGACAAAGTCTTCTTTCTTAGCCCTCGCCCTGCTCTAGTGAAGAGAGTCAGAGTGGGCAGGCGACCTTTCTGAGATGTGGAACTGCGTTTGACTCAGCTTACTGCTGAGCACTTAAGGGTGTTTGGCTGCGAAGGCGTGTCACCGCTAGAATAAACCTTTCAGCAGTGTTATTGAAAACAGCTCTCCTGATAATGTCGCAACTGGTGTCAATACCCTGTGGGGCTGAAAGGTTTGGGTGTTCAGTGAATCAGGCAAGCTGGATAAGGATATTATTTCCATGATCGAAATAAAGTGCTCAAGAACTTCTGGGTGTTACGCAATTTCCAGTTTGTGCCTGAAAACACCTATAGCTTTTATGCGCAGCAGTTGACAGGCCTGGAGTGTCCTCCCTGGCACTCAGACAAGGAACTGCCCTTGATGTTTGCAACTACTTCACCACTGCAGAATAAATTGGGCCCCCAAAGAATGCCAGCAACAAAAGGACCCCTGAGGCAGCACAGCGGTGAAGCTGAGCTTGTAGGGGGCTACTTCACAGCTATAGAATCCCAGGTTCAGTCCTGATTCCAGCCGCTGTCTGTCTGAAGCTTGCATGTTCATCCTAAGACCACATGGTTTCCCACTTTAAGTTAGCTGGCCTCTCTAAGTTGCCTGTGGGAGCTGTAAAATCCGGTGGGGGGGGTGTGGGGGGGGGGTGGTCGATGGTGGTGGAGTGGATGGGAATATGGGGAGAACAGTCTAGCTGCGAACTGGAATTGCTTAGTGAGTCAGGTTTGACTCTCAATGGACTAAAATAGCTTCCGACATAGACACAGACACACAAGTGAACACAAACCCGCCTCAACCTACGTCATCTGTTGCTCTTTTAAGGTCTTAAACCATCAATGATTCACATTTCACATTGACAATGTGTCACAAAAAAGGATCAGCCATGAGTAAATGACAGAGCAGACTCGATGGGCAAAGTGGCCCAATTCTGCTCCAAAGAGGGTTTAAACTACTTTAGCAGGGGGATGGGAACCAGAGTGGAAGGGGAAAACAGAAATAAATCAAAGATAGCGTGCAACGGAGATGATAGAAAGGACAGGCAGGAGATGAGGCATAATCACAGCCAGTGGGATGAGTTACAGAGCAATAGAGACGTGGTACAGTTAAAACAGAAAGCAACAAACACTGGACTGAACGTGTCGATTTGAACGCACACAGCATAAGAAATTAAATGGATGATCTGAAATTCAGCTACAGATTGGCAAGTGTGACATTGTGGCCATCTCTGAAACTTGGCTAAAGGATGGTTGCCATGGGAACTGAATGTCCAAGGATATACAGCGTATCAGAAAGATGGGTTAGTAGGCAGAGGGGGTGGTGTGGCCCTGTGTATAAGAAATAATATTAAATCATTAGAAAGGGATGGCATGGGATCGGAAGGTGTAGAGTCTCTATGGGTTGAATTAAGAAATGGCAAGGGTAAAAGGTCCCTAATGGCAGTTGTATACAGGCCTCCAACAGCAGCCGGGACGTGGATTACAAATTACAGCCGGAGATAGAAAAGGCGTGTCAGAATGGCAATGTCATGATAATCCTTGGAGATGTTAACACGAAAGTGGATTGGGAAAACCAGGCTAATACTGGACCTCAAGAGAGAGAATTTGTAGAATGTCTGTGAGATGGCTTTTTAGAACAGCTTGTTGTTGAGCCCACTAGGGGATCAGCTGTGCTGGATTGGGTGTTGTGCAATGATCTGGATGTGATAAGAGAGCTTAAGGTTAAGGAACCCTTAGGGAACAGTGATCACAATATGTTCGAGTTCACTTTGAAATTTGAGAAGGAGAAACTAAATTCCAATGGGTCTGTATTTCAGTGGAATAAAAGAAATTACAATGGCATGAGAGGGGAACTGGTCAAGGTTGGCTGGAAAGAGACACTAGCAGGAAGGACAGCAGAGCAGTAATGGCTGGAGTTTCTGCGAAAAATGAGGAAAGTGCAAGACAAATATATTCCAAATAAGAAAAAAAAAATTTTGAATGGAAGAAAGACACTACCATGGCTGACAAGTGAAGTCAGAGCCAAAGTAAAAGCAAAAGAGAGGGCATACAAGAAATCCAAAGCTAGTGGGAAGATAGAGGATTGAATGCTTTTATAAACTAGCAGAAGGAAACTAAGAAGGTCATTAGGAAGGAAAAGGTGAATTATGTAAGGACTATTGGCGACTAATATCAAAGAAGATATTAAAAGCTTTTTTAAGTATATAAAGGGTAAAAGAGAGTTGAGGGTAGATATAGGACCAACAGAAAATGATGCTGGAGATATTGTAATGAGGGATGCAGAGATGGCAGAGGAACTGAATGCGTATTTTGCAACCGTCTTCACAGTGGAAGACACCTGCAGTATACCGGACATTCAAGAATGTCAGGGAAGTGAAGTATATGCAGTGAAAATTATGACTGAGAAGGTGCTCAGGAAGCTTAATGGTCTGAGGGTGGATAAACCTCCTGGACCTGACGGAATGCACCCTCGGGTTCTGAAGGAAGTAGCTGGAGAGAATGCGGAGGCATTAACAATGATCTTTCAAGGATCGATAGACTGGAAAATTGCAAATGTTACTCCACTATTTAAGAAGGGTGGGAGGCAGCAGAAAGGAAACTATAGACCTGTTAGCCTGACATCAGTGGTTGGGAGGTTGTTGGAATCGATTGTTAGGGACAAGATTACAGAGTTCCTGGAGGCACATGACAAGATAGGTCAAAGCCAGCATGGTTTCTTGAAAGGAAAATCCTGCCTGACTAACCTACTGCAATTTTTTGAGGGAATTACAAGCAGGGTAGACAAAGGAGATGCAGTAGACGCAGCAGATGTGGTGTACTTGGATTTTCAGAAGGTCTTTGACAAGTTGTCGCACATGAGGCTGCTGAGCAAGATAAGAGCACATAGAGTTACTAGCATGGGTGGAGCATTGGCTGATCTGCAGAAAACAGAGAGTGGGAATAAGGGGATCTTATTCTGGCTGGCTGCCGATTACCAGTGGAGTTCCACAAGGGTTGGTGTTGGGACCGCTACTTTTTACAATGTATGTCAATGATTTGGACTACGAGATTAATTGATTTGTGACTAAATTTGCCAATGATACAAAGACAGGTGGAGGAGCAGATAGTGTTCAGGAAACAGAATGCCTGCAGAGAGACTTAGATAGTTTGGGGGAATGGGCAAAGAAGTGGCAAATGAAATTCAATGTTGGAACGTATGTGGTCATGCACTTTGGTGGAAGAAATAAATGGGCAGACTATTATTTAAATGGGGAGAGAATTCAAAATGCAGATATGCAAAGGGACATGGGAGTCCTTGTGTAGGATACCCTAAAGGTTTACGTCTATGTTGAGTCGGTGGTGAAGAAGGCAAATGAAATGTTAGCATTTATTTCTAGAGGTATAGAATATAGGAGCAGGGATGTGATGTTGAGGCTCTATAAGGTACTTGTGAGACCACACTTGGAGTATTGTGTGCAGTTTTGGACTCCTTATTTTAGAAAGGATATACTGACATTGGAGAGGGTTCAGAGCAGATCCATGAGAATGATTCCAGGAATGAAAGGGTTACTGTATAAGGAACGTCTGGGAGCTCTTGGGCTGTATTCTCTGGAGTTCAGGAGAATGAGGGGGGATCTCATAGAAACATTCCAAACGTTAAAAGGCCTGAACAGATTAGATATGGCAAAGTTATTTCTCATGGTAGGAGAGTCTAGGACAAGAGGGCACGACTTCAGGATTGAAGGACATCCATCTAGAACTGAGATGCTGAGAAATTACTTTAGTCAGAGGGTGGTAAATCTGTGGAATTTGTTGCCGCGAGCGGCTGTGGAGGCCAAGTCATTGGGTGTATTTAAGGCAGAGACAGATAGGTTCCTGATTAGCCAGGGCATCAAGGGGTATGGGGAGAAGGTAGGGGAGTGGGGATGACTAGAAGGATTGGATCAGCCCATGATTGAATGGCCGAGCATATTCGACGGGCAAATGGCTCCTATATCTTATGGTCTTGTAGTATAGTCATAGTCATAGTCCTACTTTATTGATCCCAGGGGAAATTGGTTTTCATTACAGTTGCACCATAAATAATAAATAGTAATAAAACCATAAATAGTTAAATAGTAATATGTAAATTATGCCAGGAAATAAGTCCAGGACCAGCCTATTGGCTCAGGGTGTCTGACCCTCCAAGGGAGGAGTTGTAAAGTTTGATGGCCACAGGCAGGAATGACTTCCTATGACGCTCTGTGCTGCATCTCGGTGGAATGAGTCTCTGGCTGAATGTACTCCTGTGCCCAGCCAGAGACTCATTCCACCGAGATGCAACACAGAGCGTGATGCAACCAAAAACTCCGGATGGCATGCAACTTGGACAGTATCCAAGTTATGGTCTTTTGTCTTATGGTCTTATGGGCATAAGCAAAGGTTATCCATTGATAATATTGCTTATAAGATGCAGATCTCAGTGAGCATAATTACAGTATTTTAAAATGCCTAGTATATTAGAATTAAAAGTAATGATGACTTTCTGCCTCATCTGCAAAATCGGTTGCTCCATTGAATAAAAGACTCGTATTTACTTTGTGTTTCCCATGTCGGAGTGAAGTAGTTTTGAAGTCCTGCTCTAAGGTTGGTGTGGTGTGCCAAACTGCTTGTCAGAAAGGAAGCTCCCACAAGCAGCAACACTCACCACTCAGACAATGTGAAAAGGGTAGTGTGGGGCGGGGGGGGTGAATATTTATACTTTATACTTTATTGTCACCAAACAATTGGTACTAGAATGTACAATCATCACAGCAATATTTGATTCTGCGCTTCACACACCCTGGATTACAAATATTAAATATTAAAAATAGTTAATATTAGTAAATATTAAAAATTTAAATTATAAATCATAAATAGAAAATAGAAAAATGGGAAGTAAGATAGTGCAAAAAACTAAGAGGCAGGTCCGGATATTTGGAGGGTATGGCCCAGATCCGGGTCAGGATCCGTTCAGCAGTCTTATCACAGTTGGAAAGAAGCTGTTCCCAAATCCGGCCGTACGAGTCTTCAAGCTCCTGAACCTTCTCCCGGAGGGAAGAGGGACGAAAAGTCTGTTGGCTGGGTGGGTCGTGTCCTTGATTATCCTGGCAGCACTGCTCCGACAGCATGCGGTGTACAGTGAGGCCATGGACGGAAGATTGGTTTGTGTGATGTGCTGCGCCGTGTTCACGATCTTCTGCAGCTTCTTTCGGTCTTGGGCAGGACAACTTCCATACCAGGTTGTGATGCACCCTAGAAAAATGTTTTCTACGGTGCATCTATAAAAATTAGTGAGAGTTTTAGGGGACAGGCCAAATTTCTTTAGTTCTCTCAGGAAGTAAAGGCGCTGGTGGGCCTTCTTGGCAGTGAACTCTGCTTGGTTGGACCAAGTCAGGTCATTTGTGATATTGACTCTGAGGAACTTAAAGCTTTTGACCTGTTCCACTTGCACACCACCGATGTAAATTGGGTAGTGAGGTCCGCTGCTCTTTCTGAAGTCAACAACCAATTCCTTCATCTTGCTGACGTTGAGGGATAGGTTATTGTCTTTGCACCATGCCACCAGGTTCTTAATTTCCTCTCTGTACTCAAACTCATCATTACCCGAGATACGGCCTACAATTGTTGTGTCATCAGCAAACTTATATATTGAGTTTGATGGAAACTTGGCTACACAATCATGGGTGTACAGTGAGTACAGCAGGGGGCTGAGTACACAGCCTTGTGGGGCACCAGTGCTCAGAGTGATTGTAGAGGAGAGCTTGTCCCCTATTTTTACAGCCTGGGTCCTGTCTGTGAGGAAGTTGAAGATCCAGCTGCAGATCTGAGTGCTAAGGCCCAGGTTCTGGAGCTTAGGAATCAGTTTATTTGGAATGATGGTATTAAAGGCAGAGCTGTAGTCAATGAAAAGGAGCCTTACGTATGCATCTTTATTCTCCAGGTGTTCTAAGGAGGAATATAGGGCCAGAGAGATGGCATCTGCCGTTGACCTGTTGCTCTGGTAGGCAAATTGCAAAGTGTCGAGATTGACTGGTAGGCTGTGGTTGATGTGTGCCATAACCAATCTCTCGAGGCACTTCATAGCAATTGATGACAGAGACACAGATCGATAGTCATTCAGGCATGCCACCTTGCTCTTCTTTGCCACTGGGATTATCGTTGCCTTCTTAAAACACGAAGGGATCTTAGACTGAAGCAAGGGGCAGTTGAAGATGTCAGCAAACACTCTAGCTAGCTCGCTTGCACAGGCCTGGAGAACCAGTCCCGGGACGCCACCTGGGCCCGTCGCCTTCCTTGGATTTATCTTCAGGAAGGCCCTTCTAACGTCCTCCTCGGTGACAATGAATCTCGATGCCACCAGGTCCAGTTCATCCGGAGGGAGCGGGACGCTCCTCTTCTGTTCGAATTTTGCGTAGAATACGTTAAGTTCGTCAGGAAGAGAAGCGCCACAGTTATTGATATTCCCAGACTTTTCTTTGGACCCAGTGATCTCATTTAGACCCTGCCATAGTCTACTGGCATCCCTTTGGTTAGCCTGGGCTTCCAACTTGGCTCGATATTGCCTCTTGGCACCCTTAATGGCTTTCTGGAGTTGACGCCTAGATTCTGTGTAGTGACTGGTATCCCCGGACCTAAAAGCCGCAGCTGTGGCCTTTAAAAGGGACTTGGACCTTATAATTCATCCAAGGTTTCTGGTTAGGGAATATTGGGATTGTCTTGCGAGACACACAGTCCTCTGTGCATTTCCAAATTTGGCAGAGTGGCCTAGCTGCTGTCTAGTGTGGCAAGCAGAGTAAAGTTAATTTATTATCAAGGCACACACAAGTCATCATACACAACCCTGAGACTCATTTTCTTGCTGGCATACTCAATAAATCTATAATAGAATAATGACCATAACGGAGTCAATGAAAGACCACACCGGGAGCATTCAACCAACGTGCAAAAGACAACAAATTGCAAATACAAAAAGAAAGAAATAATAATAATAAATAAATAAGCAATAAATATTGAGAACATGAGATGAAGAGTCCTTAAACATGAGTCCATAGGTTGTGGGAACATTTTAATGATGAGACAAATGAAGTTATCTCCTTTGGTTCAAAAGCCTGATGGTTGAGGGGTAATAACTGTTCCTGAACCTGGTGGTGTGAGTCCTGAGGCTCCTGTACCTTCTTCCTGATGATAGCAGTGAGAAGAGAGCATGACCTTAGAGGTGAGGCTCCCCAGTGATGGATGCTGCTTTCCTGTGACACTGTTTCATGTAGATGTGCTCAATGGCAGGAGAACTGTAATTAGTGACCTTTCTTTTTCACTAGGACAGAGTATATCAACTCATGTTTTAATAGAGGTGTTTAAGATTAAGGTAGGCTTAAACCTAGTGGACAGATCGCAGCTGTCTCCTGTGCTTGAGACTTCTAGAAGGTGGAGAGTGGTGCAGAGAGAAGAGGGGAGGCATTGTCTCCAAGAGAAATGAGAATGAAGAGAAATCAGAAGGAGGTGGTCAGATAGGATCAGGAGCATCTCTCGTGTGATAATCAAACATCAATTGGTACTCTGAGGGGCAAATAATTGACTGCCATGTGGGATTGCTATATGATTTCACGATAATCACGCTACCTTTTTGCCAATAAAACAAACAACAGGGATGGTAGCATGTTACAAGTATTCCTATACATTGTGTGAGTAAGGAGTGGTTCCTCAAAAAGGCAGCGTGGCATCATTAAGGACCCCCATCACTCAGGCAATCCCCCCTTCTCATCACAATGCCCCCTTCTCATTGCTGCCATCAGGAAGGAGGTACAGAAACCTAAAGGCACACACTCAGTGATTCAGCAACGGCTTCTTCCCATTGTACCCCTACCACAAAGTTAACAAATTTCACAACATATGCAGGTGGTATTAAACTGGTTTCTGATTCTGGTACTTTGAGAGTTAAATAATGAATGAACTGCCTCAGAGCTGTATGCTGAATACTTTGTTCCTTTTACTTCACCTTATCAGCAGTGGATAAACACAGGGAAATCTGAATCACACATCAACCACTCATGTAGAGCAGCTCCTCAGCGGTAACACTCAGATCATGTGAGAGTCACAACAATTAGCTCAGAGTAGTCACCCTCCAAACGTTTCAGATGAGTAACTCCAACAGGCTGAGTCAGTGGAACATACCTTCTGCCAGGTAACACTACCCAATTAACACATTTCCTAAACTGTTCACACCAATCCTGAAACGTCGACTGCACCTCTTCCTACAGATGCTGCCTGGCCTGTTGCGTTCACCAGCAACTTTGATGTGTGTTGGTTGAATGTATTTAATAGCTATTTAAAGATTGCAGTACGTAGAATATTTACCAGGCCACTGATAACAGGTGGTACTAGGTTTCACAAATCCTTGTTAAAACATTAATGGCCCCGCCAGCAAGGAACCTGGAGGTCATCAGACTGAAAGTTCATGTGCTTTTATATTCTTGCTCACAGTTAGGTAATTGTCTCCTATGAGGATTCAATCAATGGGTGCTGTCAGACAATATCTGCTTGGGAAGGTTGGTGGGGTGGAGTCAGGAGTCATTCAAGAGTCTAAGAGTCACTGAATGGAAAAAAGGCCTTTCAGCCCATTGAGACCATGTCAGCCATCATAATTACTAAACTCATTTCCCAGCTCCTGACTATTATTGTCAATATCACAGCATCCCACGTGCTCATCTAAATCCCTATTAAGTGTTGTGTGAGGCACACGAGGCAGCCGATGCTATAATCTGGAGCAGCACGTAATCTGCTGGAGAGTCATAGCAAGCTGAGCAATTCTAATACAGGGCTTTGGCATGAAATGTTGACAATTCCTTCCCAACAGACAGATGCTGCTCAACCTGCTGAGTTCCTCCAGCAGATCATCTGTTGCTCCAACTATTGTGACTGTTCTCCATCACCCACTCCAGCAGTATGTTCCAGGTTTCAACTAATTGTTGGATGAAGCATTCTTCCTCAGGTTCTCTCTACACCTCCTTTCCCTGAGTGTAAACCTACTCTATGGTCATAGATATTGCTCCCTATCTACCTTGTCTGTACCAGTCATAACTTTCTGCACCTTCATCAATACAACGGAAATAAATCCCAGCACATCCAGTCGCTTATAGGGTTAACATATGAGGAAAGTTTGTCCGCTCTTGAACTGTATTCCTTGGAGTTTAGAAGAATGAGGGGAGACCTCATAGAAACATTTTGAATGTTAAAAGGCATGGACAGAGTGGATGTGGCAAAGTTGTTTCCCATGATGGGGGAGTCTAGTACAAGAGGGCATGACTTAGGGATTGAAGGGCGCCCTTTCAAAACAGAAATGCAAAGAAATTTTTTTAGTCAGAGGGTGGTGAATCTATGGAATTTGTTGCCACGGGCAGCAGTGGAGGCCAAGTCATTGGGTGTATTTAAGGCAGAGATTGATAGGTATCTGAGTAGCCAGGGCACCAAAGGTTATGGTGAGAAGGCAGGGGAGTGGGACTAAATAGGAGAAAATGGATCAGCTCATGATAAAATGGCGGAGCAGACTCGATGGGCCAAATGGCCTACTTCTGCTCCTTTGTTTTATGGTCTTATAGCCAGGATGCACTATGCCAGAAAACATCCTGGTGAATATCCTCCATATCTCCCTCCAGAACCAGAATCAAGTTTATTACCAGTGACACATGCCATGAAATTTGTTGTTTTGCAGCAACAAGGCATAAAAATTAGTTGGTTACAGAATAAATAAAGCAATTGAAAGAGCATTAGTGAGGTAGTGATCATGGGTTCATGGGCTCATCATAAATCTGAGGGTGGAATGAGACAGCCTACAGGGGAGAGGTTGACACCTTGACACAGTGTTTGCCAAGATAACAACTTCTCGCTCAGTGTCGGAAAAATGAAAGAGCTGATTGTGGACTACAGGAGGAGGCCTAATTGGGAGCATTGTGTGCAGCTTTGGTCAGCTACACTCAGGAAAGATTTTAATAAGATTGAAGGAATACAGAGAAACTTTACAAGGATGGTGCCTAGTCTGGAGGACCTGAATTATAAGGGAAGATTGAATCGGTTAGGATTTTATTCCCTGGAATGTAGAATATTGAGGGGAGATTTGATAGAAGTATAAAAATTATGAGGGGTATAGATACAGTAAATGCAAGCAGGCTTTTTCCACTGAGGTTGCATGGGACTGCAACTAGAGGTCATGGCTTAAAGTGAAAGGTGAAAAGTTTAAAGGGAACATAAGGGAAACTTCTTCACTCAGAGTGCCGTGAGAGGGTGGAATGAGCTGCCAGTGCAACTGATGCATGTGAGATCAATTTCAATGCTTAAGAGAAGTTTTGATAGGTACAAAGATAGTAGGGGTGTGGAGAGTGATGTTCTTGGTGCAAGTCGATGGGAGTAGGCAGTTTAAATAGTTTGGCATGGACTAGATGGGCTGAAGGGCTGTCTCTGTGCTGTACTTTCCCGTGACTCTTTCACTTGAGGCCCAAATAATGATTTCTGTAGTCTTGCCATAAACATCCTGCTCTTCTTAAAAAAAATTATTTTTTCAAGATGAAGGATCACTGGTGGACCAACATCCATTGTCCACCCCTAGCTGCTCTTGACAAAATAATGGTGAATTGCCGTCAGACGAAGGAGTGCAGTGGCCATGATATAACTGAGCAGAATAATGACCAGACCATTCCAGAGGGGAGCGAAGAGAGTAAAAACAGCCACATTGCTACAGGTGAGGAGTCACAAAAAGACCAGGCCTCAGTTTCTTTACCTGAAGAAGCATAAGAGGAATTTTTTTACAGCAGTCTGAAAGTTTCCTGGGGCCCATTACTAGTTTTCTATAAACAATTCCAGATTAGCCAAATGGAATTTCCACAAGGACCCGAACCCACATCATGTCGTGTGGCTGCCTGGAAGGAGATGTACCTATACTATATACATATGTAATGCCTCTAGTTGACAGGAAATGTCACAAGGAGTGGCTGAAGCTGGAGAAGCTGAAGATGAGATAAGGAGATCTCGGAGCGTCAGGAAACCCCTTGATAGGCTGGCAAAGGATGCGCCTGGGAAACAGAATGCTATGTCCATTCCCATGGTGAGATATGCTACTTCCATTTACAAATGGGTTGGAGGTCCTGAAACCATGAAATTCATTTGAATACTGTGTTATTAATAATGGTTTGATAAGCTCCACAGTCATGAGGACTTGACTACTGTTGATGGGGGAAGAATGCAACACGCTAGTCAAGATCTCTACTGCTGTGCTGAAGGCAGTTCATTTTAGCAATTTTCTGCAAGGGCAGTGTGTCCTGCTGGTAGAATGTTTTGGTTTCGGCTAAAGATAAAGAAGCCCTGCTGCTTGACTTAGGAATGTTGTGTCAGCCTATCAGCATGAGGGGATCTGGAGAAAGTTCTAGAGAGAGTGGGGAGGAGAGAGATTTGAGATGGGCAGTGGTCTGGTTAGGGGTCTCTTTGGTGGGAGCTGCACAGCGGGACGGAAGGGAGGATGCCGCAGAACATGGTGGGAAGGAGAGTCCCCATTGCAAGAAGTGCTCTGTGCAGGTGAATGGCTCGAAGAAGGGGGGCCAATATCCTTGAGAGAGAGCCACTTTGTTCGAGATGGACTTCAAGGGAAGTTTGATCTGTGGCTGGTGCTTTCATGCAGACTGTGGGTTTGGTGCTGCGAGTAACGGTTATACCAGCTTTAGAAGAGAGAGCTCTAATAGTTATGTACGAATTTAGACTGGTTTAACTGTAATGGGCCCGTTGTTTTTTTTTTCTTTTCTTTGTCTTGATGAAGCTGAAATTAGTAAATATACTTACTTTATAACTTCATGCAGTGTGCAATCTGTTATTTCTTGCTGACCGATAACTGTGTATGGGCAGTACTTACACAGCATTTGCTTGAATTGATGTTTCTTTAATCAGAACATCACAGTGTTCCTACTTGGTTGAACCCCAAATCATACCGACCCTAGACGTATATTGTTTATAAAAGATGGCGTTCTCACCGCTGAATCACGTAGCTGTAAGCAGAGTTAACTATCAAGCCAAGTTTGCATACGAGCCTGGTGAGAGGGCTGCACTTACTTTGGTAATAAATGTACTTTGAACTTTGAATCATTGAAAATCTGCAAAGTGGCACATCTCCATTCACCCTCACCAAATTTTAAAGATGCAGCATAGAATGCATCTCCCCTTCAGGGAACTGACCACACCCTTCTCCTTCAGCTTCATCAAGAGGACATAATCAATATGAGGACACATTGGAAATGGATTGGACATGGGATGAGTAGAGACGTCAACTCTATCATTCGGGCTGAACTTCATTGGAGCCCTGAAAGGCAGAGGGAATGTGGGAGACCAAAGACAACTTGGCACCTTGGCATGAGGACTTTGAACCATTCCTGGGACACAATAGAGAAGATGGCCAAGTACATGCAGAGGTAGAGGAGCTTCATTGCTGCCCTAAGACCAATGGCATAATGGGCAGTAAGAAACTAAGTATAGAACGTCAGCTCGATGGATGCATCACAGCTTGGTATGCAACGGCTCTGCCAATGACCGCTTGTAACTGCAGAGTTGTGGGTACTGCTCAGTGGTTTCCCAACATTTCCTGCTGCCTCACTGAAGCAGCCAGCATAATCAGGGACCTATCCTACCCTAGACATTCTGTCTTCTCCCCTCCCATCAGGCAAAGATAGAAGCCCCAAACCGTGTACCACCAGGTTCAAGGACCACTTCTATCCTGCTGTTATAAGACAACTGAATCAACCTTTGTACAATAAGGTGGACCTTTGATTTCACAACAATCCAACTCAAGACAACCATACTGTCTATCTTCACTTTCTCTGTGATTGTAACACTGCACTCTGCATTCCGTCGCTGCTTGCTCCTTGTATGGCCCTCAATGTACTGACGTCATTAAATGGTCTGTATGCAAAACAAAATTATTCACTGAACATAGAACATAGAATATTACCACACAGTACAGGGCCATCGGCTCATAATGCTGTGCCAACCTTTTAATGTACTGTAAAATCAATCCTACATAGCACTCCATTTTTCTATCATCCATGTGCCTAAGAGTTTCTTCAATCTCCCTAATGTAAACACAAGAGACTCTGCAGGTCTTGGAAATCTGGAGCAGCGCACACAAAGTGCTTGAGGGACTCAGCAGGAATAAGCATTTGATGTTTCGGGCTGAGACCTCGAAATGTTGACTGTGTACTCTTTTCCATAGATGCTGCCTGACCTGGTGAGTTCCTTCAGCGTTTTGAGTGAGTTCTCCCTAATGTATATGCCTCTACCACCAATGCAGCCCACACTCTTTGTGTAAAAACTTACCTCTGACATTCCTCCTATACATAGTCATAGTCATACTTTATTGATCCTGGGGGAAATTGGTTTTCGTTACAGTTGCACCATAAATAGTACATAGTAATAGAACCATAAATAGTTAAATAATAATATGCAGATTATGCCAGTATATTATGAAATAAGTCCAGGACCAGCCTATCGGCTCAGGGTGTCTGACCGTCCAAGGGAGGAGTTGTAAAGTTTGATGGCCACAGGCAGGAATGATTTCCTACGACGCTCTGTGTTGCATCTCGGTGGAATGAGTCTCTGGCTGAATGTACTCCTGTGCCCACCCAGTACATTATGTAGTGGATGGGAGACATTGACCAAGATGGCATACAACTTGGACAGCATCCTCTTTTCAGACACCACCGTGAGAGAGTCCAGTTCCATCCCCACAACATCACTGGCCTTACGAATGAATTTGTTGATTCTGTTGGTGTCTGCTACCCTCAGCCTGCTGCCCCAGCGCACAACAGCAAACATGATAGCACTGGCCACCACAGACTCGTAGAACATCCTCAGCATCGTCCTCCAGTCACCTTAAAATTACATTTTATGTAATTAACTCAATCTATGCCTCTCATCATCTTTTACATCTTGATCAAGTCACTTCTCATCTTCTCCAAAGAGTAAGCTCGCTCAACCGATCCTAATAAGGCATGCACTCTAATACAGGCAGCATTCCTGTAAACCTTGTCTCTGAAGCTTCCACATCCTTCCTGTAATGAAGTGACTAGAACGGAACACAAAATTAAAGCGTGGTCTAACCAGGGTTTTTATAGAGGTGCAACAATACCTTATGGATCTTGTCCCCTGACTAATGAACCTTTGAGGGAAATGTACCTCAGTGGAACTTAAACTCACTTATTCAAGATTGTTATTCCTGGTTTCTGGGTTACCAGTAATTTAACTACATGCATCACCACCAAGGTGGAAAGATTACAGAAGCTGATGGCAGGACCAATGTTATTCAGTTGATTTAACTGGAGTTGGTAGTTTTGCAACAGAGAGAATTGGGGAAATTTAATCAAGATGGTATCACAAAGGACTTCTTTCCCTAAACAGAGGGGTTTGTAACTGAGGATACAAAGGAAATTGAATGATGAGTAGAAAACACTTCACACAATAACAAATAAACCAGACATGAGTCTGAAAATCACTATTTGAAACGTGGTCAAGCCTTCCACCCTCAGTCACGTATGAAAAAGTCAGGAAAGCACATAGGAAGCAAAGCTTAAAAGGCCATAGTTCAAGAGTTCAAAATTAGCCTGTTTTTCTCTCTGTTTGTGTTCTTCTCTTTATAATTCAATGAATTATCTGTAAAACAACCTCACAGCCAAAACCAAGTTTATAAATAGAAACTAAACAGTATCTCTATTGTTGAAGGAACTGTTTGGTTTCCATTGAATAGAGATTAAAGGCAGAGATTTGTGTATAAAGTTAATAATTCTTTAATCTTAGATCCTTTGTTGGTTAGGGAATGCTAGCTGTGACTGAAGTGGTTTGTGGAACGTATCTCGGCCACACCATTCCAGAGCATTATTTTATAAATGTTATTGAAGTGCATTCCATGTAAATGTTCACCACACTTTGTAATCAGCAGCTGCCTAGCACGGAATCCACTCTAGAATCTCCTAAAAGCCTTCATTCTTGGACCTGTGGGAATACTTCCCTGAGTCTTGAACACAAGAAAGTCTGCAATGCTGGAATTCCAAAGCAACACACACAAAATGCAGGAGGACATCAGCATCTATGAAAATGAATAAACAGTCCCTGTTTCAGGCTGAGACCCTTCTTCAGGACTGAAATGGAAGGGGGAAGATGCCAGATTAAAAAAGTGGGCGGCAGAGAAGGAGGCTAGCTAGAAGATGATAGGTGAAGCCAAGTGGGTGGGAAAGGTAAAGGAGTGGAGAAGAAGGAATCTGATAGGAGAGATGAATGGACCACAGGAGAAAAGGAAGGAGAAGGGGACCCAGGGGGAAGTGATAGACAGGTTGGGAGAAGTAAAAGGCTAGAATGGGGAATAAGGGAAATGGGGGCAGAGGGAAAAACATTTTATCAGAAGGAGAAATTGATATGTGCCTTAATCAGTTTCTCTGGTGTGCAGTTGAAAATTTGTGGTTCCATAATGCAAGTTGTGAATATATGGATGCAAAACTGAATAGCCTTGAAGCCTTCAACATTTGAAGTACACACAGATCCAATATTCCCTATCCGCACTGATGACTCAGTGAGTAAAATCCACCGTTTGTCGCTGCACTGAGTTCAACAAACCAACAAAATCCAAATTCTACTTCATCCCAAGTTGACTTCAGCCATGGAAACAGATAGTCTTGGATTTTTAAGGCAGTGGAATAGATTGCCAGTGTTCCCATTTCAGAGTGATCCATCACCATGAGGAATCTGCTCCGTAATGCCCTCGCCCCTCGATGACTGCTCCTCATGGAGCTGTCCTTCCCCTTCCTATCACCATCCCATCCTCAGGAAAGGGCAGAATTCAGAGCATAACAATTGTGCTAACATAATGACAGAATGTTGAGGAAAGAATAAAATGATTGAGCAGTGTCAGTGTGGCTTTAAGAAGAGAAGATAATGTTTGATTAATCTGTTGCAGTTCTTTGAGGAGTAGATAAGGAGTAGCAAATAGATGTACTACATTTGGATATTCAGAAGATTTTCAATAAGGCCCCATGGAAACAAATAGTTAAGACCATAAGACATTGGAGCAGACTTAGGCCATTGAGTCCATCAAGTCTGCTCCCCCATTCCATCATGTCCAACAACTTGGCCTCCAGAGCCGTCTGTGGCAATGAATTCCACAGATTCAATACCCTCTGGCTGAAGAAATTCTTCCTTGTCTGTTCTACATGGTTGTCCCTCTATTTTGAGTGTGCTCTCTGGTCCTCGACTCCCCCAATATTAGAAACATCCTCTCCACGTCCATTCTATCCAGGCCTTCCAATAATTGATAGGTTTCAAAATGATCCCACATTATTTTTCTAAACGCACGCGAATACTGGCTCAGAGCTATCAAACGTTCCTCGTACACTAACTCTTTCATTACCAGAATAATTCTTGTATACCTCATCTGGACATTCTCCAATGCCAGCTTATCTTTTCGTAGATGAGGAGCACAAAACCGCTCACCATACTCCAAGTACAGACTGACTACTGCCTTATAAAGTCTCAGCATTACATCCTCATGTTTATATTTTAGGCCACTCAATTTGTCCCTCCCCACTGATCTCTCTCCTGGTACTAATCCTTGCAAGTGGAACAAGTGCTACACCTGCCCCTGCACCTCCTCCCTCACTACCATTGAGGGACCCAAACAGTCCTTCCAGCTGAGGCAACACTTCACCTTTGAGACTGTTGAGGTCACCTAGTGTATCTGATGCTCCTGGTGTAGCTTCTTGTTTATTGGTGAGACCAACGTAGATTGAGAGAATGCCTGCCGAGCACCTACGCTCCACCCACCGGAAAAGGTGGGATCTCCCAGTGGCCACCCATTATAATTCCACTTCCCATTCCCATACTGACAGGTGAATCTATGGCCTCCTCTATTGTTGCGATGAGGCCACATTCAGGTTGAAGAAGCAACATCTTATATTCCATCAGGGTAGGTTCCAACTTGATGGCACGAACATTGATTTTTCAAACTTCTGATAGTGCCCCCCCTTCACATTCCCCCATTCCAATTTCCTTCTCACACCTTTCCTCCTTGTCTGCCCATTGCTTCCCCCGTTGCTCCTCTCTCTTTTCTTTCTTGCATGGCCTTCTGTCCTCCCCTATCAGGTTCTCCCTTCTCCAACCCTGTAACTCTTTCACCAATCAACTTCCCACCTACGCTCTGTCCTCCAGAGAAAGCAGGATCTCCCAGTGGCCACACATTTTAATTTCACGTCTCATTCCCATTCTGATATGTCTTTCCACGGCCTCCTCTACTGTAAAGATGAAACCACACTCAGGTTGGAGGAACAACACCTTATATTCCGTCTGGGTAGACTCCAACCTGATGGCATAAACATCGACTTCTCTAACTTCCGCTAATGCCCCACCTCCCCCTCGTACCCCATCCGTTATTTATTTATATACACACATTCTTTTTCTCTCTCCTTTTTCTCCCTCTGTCCCTCTAACTATACCCCTTGCCCATCCTCTGGTTTATCCCCCCCTCCTCCTTGTCTTTCTCCCTGGGCCTTCTGTCCCATGATCCTCTCATATCCCTTTTGCCAATCACCTGTCCAGCTCTTGGCTCCATCCCTCCCCCTCCTGTCTTCTCCTATCATTTCGGATCTCCCCCTCCCCCTCCCACTTTCAAATCTCTTACTAGCTCTTCTTTCAGTTAGTCTTGACGAAGGGTCTCGGCCCGAAACATCGACTGTACCTCTTCCTAGAGATGCTGCCTGGCCAGCAGCGTTCACCAGCAACTTTTATGTGTGTTCCCAGCTCTTTACTTCACCCTTCCCCCCACCTTGTGTTTCTCCCTCCTCTCCCCTCACCTCACCTCACCTTCTAACTCTAATTCCTCATCTTTTTTTCTCCAGTCCTACTGAAGGGTCTCGACTTGAAACGTCAGCTGTACCCTTTTCCATAGATGCTGCCTGGCCTGCTGAGTTCATCCAGCATTTTGTCAGTGTTGCTAACATTGCATTTGCCTTTCTTACTACCAGCTCAACTGCAAGTTAATCTTCAGGGAATACCACATGAGGACTCCCAAATCCCTTTGCCCTCTGATTTTTGAATTTTCTCCCTATTTAAAATATAACCTATGCCTTTATTCTTTTTACCAAAGTAAATGACCACACACTTCCCTACGTCATATTCCATCTCTCATTTCTTTGCCCATTCCTCCAATCTAAGTCCTTCTGCAGACTCACTGCTTCCTCAACACTATGTGCCCCTCCACATATCATAGAGTCGTAGTCACAGAACACTACCACACAGAAACAGGCCCCTTGGCTCACCTAGTCCGTGTCAAACCAACAACTTCCCTAGACCCATCAACCTGCACCTGGACCATAGCCCTCCACACCTCTTCCATTCTTTACTTATCCAAATTTCTCTTTAAAATTGAAATCAACTCTTCATTCACAACTTGAGCTGGTAGGTCATTCCTCACTCACAATACCCTCCGAGTGAAGAAGTTCCTCCTCAAGTTCCCCTTCAATATTTCACCTTTCACCTTTAACCATGACCGCTAGTTCTCGTCTCACCCAGCCTCACTGGAAGCAACCTACCTGCATTTATCCTATTGTAACACCTGGTTAAGATGTTTACTGCTATGCTGTAAGTATTTCATTTTAGCAGTTCTGTAAGAGCAGTCTGCTTTACTTTCAGCATGTTTGGGTTTCAGCTAAAGATAAGAGGTTGTGATGTTCATGCTTACGTAACATGCTGTAGGGTTTCACTGCTGTTGAACATGCTGTAAGAACTGGGATCCCAGCACTGAGCCTTGCGGTACCCCACTAGTCACTGCCTGCCATTCTGAAAAGGTCCCGTTTATTCCCACTCTTCGCTTCCTGTCTGCCAACCAATTCTCTATCCACATCAATACCATAACCCCAATACCGTGTGCTTTAAGTTTGCACACTAATCTCCTGTGTATTGTATTGAAAAGATGTTTCCAATATGTGGGGCACTCTATAGACATCCTGCAGTATCTTGCAGACTGGATGCACAAAATCATGGTAGTCTGATGCACACTGCAGTTACTCACTGACGTCAGATTAGCCGGGAGGATGTGGAATTGATATGGGTAGAGCTGCATATCACTAAGGGGCAGAAAACACTGGTGGGAGTTGTGTACAGGCCACCTAACAGTAGTAGTGAGGTTGGGGATGGCATTAAACAGGAAATTAGAAATGTGTGCAATAAAGGAACAGCAGTTATAATGGGTGATTTCAATCTACATATAGATTGGGTGAACCAAATTGGTAAGGGTGCTGAGGGAGAGGACTTCTTGGAATGTATGCGGGATGGTTTTCTGAACCAACATGTCGAGGAACCAACTAGAGAGCAGGCCATTCTAGACTGGGTATTGAGCAATGAGGAAGGGTTAATTAGCAATCTTGTCATGAGAGGCCCCTTGGGTAAGAGTGACCATAATATGGTGGAATTCTTTATTAAGATGGAGAGTGACATAGTTAATTCAGAAACAAATGTTCTGAACTTAAAGAAGGGTAACTTTGAAGGTATGAGACATGAATTAGCTAAGATAGACTGGCAAATGATACTTAAAGGATTGACGGTGGATAGGCAATGGCAAGCATTTAAAGATCGCATGGATGAACTACAACAATTATTCATCCCAGTTTGGCAAAAGAATAGTGCACCCGTGGCTGACAAAGGAAATTAGGGATAGTATCAATTCCAAAGAAGAAACGTACAAATTAGCCAGAAAAAGCGGCTCATCTAAGGACTGGGAGAAATTCAGAGTCCAGCAGAGGAGAACAAAGGGCTTAATTTGGAAAGGGAAAAAAGATTATGAGAGAAAACTGGCAGGGAACATAAAAACTGACTGTAAAAGCTTTTATAGATATGTGAAAAGAAAAAGATCGGTTAAGACAAATGTAGGTCCCTTACAGTCAGAAACAGGTGAATTGATTATGGGGAACAAGGACATGGCAGACCCATTGAATAACTACTTTGGTTCTGTCTTCACTAAGGAGAACATAAATAATCTTCCGGAAATAGTAGGGGACAGAGGGTCTAGTGAGATGGAGGAACTGAGGGAAATACATGTTAGTAGGGAAGTGATGTTAGGTAAATTGAAGGGATTAAAGGCAGATAAATCCCCAGGGCCAGATGGTCTGCATCTCAGAGTGCTTAAGGAAGTAGCCCAAGAAACAGTGGATGCGTTAGTGAAAATTTTTCAAAACTCTTTAGATTCTAGACTAGTTCCTGAGGATTGGAGGGTGGCTAATGTAACCCCGCTTTTTAAAAAAGGAGGGAGAGAGAAACTGGGGAATTATAGACCGGTTAGCCTAACATTGGCAGTGGGGAAAATGCTAGAGTCAGTTATCAAAGATGTGATAACAGCACATTTGGAAAGTGGTGAAATCATCGGACAAAGTCAGCATGGATTTGTGAAAGGAAAATCATGTCTGACGAATCTCATAGAATTTGAGGATGTAACTAGTAGAGTGGATAGGGGAGAACCAGTGGATGTGGTATATTTGGATTTTCAAAAGGCTTTTGACAAAGTCCCAGACAGGAAAATAGTGTGCAAACTTAAAGCACATGCTATTGGGGTTATTGTATTGATGTGGTTAGAGAATTGGTTGGCAGACAGGAAGCAAAGAGTGGGAATAAACGGGACCTTTTCAGAATGGCAGGCAGTGACTAGTGGGTTGTTTACAATGTATATTAATGACTTAGATGAGGGAATTAAATGCAGCATCTCCAAGTTTGCGGATGACATGAAGCTGGGCGGCAGTGTTAGCTGTGAGGAGGATGCTAAGAGGATGCAGGGTGACTTGGATAGGTTAGGTGAGTGGGCAAATTCATGGCAGATGCAATTTAATGTGGATAAATGTGAGGTTATCCACTTCGGTGGCAAGAACAGGAAAACAGATTATTATCTGAATGGTGGCTGATTAGGAAAAGGGGAGGTGCAACGAGACCTGGGTGTCATTATACACCAGTCATTGAAAGTGGGCATGCAGGTACAGCAGGCGGTGAAAAAGGCGAATGGTATGTTGGCATTCATAGCAAGAGGATTCAATTACAGGAGCAGGGAGGTACTACTGCAGTTGTACAAGGCCTTGGTGAGACCACAGCTGGAGTATTGTGTGCAGTTTTGGTCCCCTAATCCGAGGAAAGACATCCTTGCCATAGAGGGAGTACAAAGAAGGTTCACCAGGTTGATTCCTGGGATGGCAGGACTTTCATATGATGAAAGACTGGATCAACTAGGCTTATACTCATTGGAATTTAGAAGATTGAGGGGGGCTCTTATTGAAACATATAAAATCCTAAAGGGATTGGACAGGCTAGATGCAGGAAGATTGTTCCCGATGTTTGGGAAGTCCAGAACGAGGGGTCACAGTTTGAGGATAAAGGGGAAGCCTTTTAGGAGTGAGATGAGGAAAAACTTCTTCACACCGAGAGTGGTGAATCTGTGGAATTCTCTGCCACAGGAAACAGTTGAGGCCAGTTCATTGGCTATATTTAAGAGAGTGTTAGATATGGCCCTTGTGGCTAAAGGGATCAGGGGGTATGGAGAGAAGGCAGGTACAGGGTTCTGAGTTAGATGATCAGCCATGATCATACTGAATGGCGGTGCAGGCTCGAAGGGCTGAATGGCCTACTCCTGCACCTATTTTCTATGTTTCTATGTTTCCCTGATAATGTAATGGTTTCTCTGTAGCAGCAATGTTTGGGTTATGACTAGAGATAATGGGGTTTGGAATGTTGCTGCTCTTTGTTGTGAGTCTGAAAGAGAGATTTTCGCAGTCTTTTGCTAGGGAGAGATGAGAAGAAAATACACAAATGGAGAGAGTTGGTGGACTGCCGGACGGGGGTGGACTTGGAGCGAGAGTCGGAAGGGCAACGACGATCGGAGGAGGTCAATGGTGGACAATCGGTTTACCAGTGAGCTCTAACATTGCGCAACAGACTGCTTAATAAGATTGGGCCCTTTTTTTCGTTTCTTTACTAACCATATAGTCAAAGTTAGAATTATAAAGCCTAATCGTTTAATCACATATTGTGTACTGTTTGTTATTTCGGGGTACTGGTTTGTAACAAAGGACACATCGCACAGCATCCATCCAAACAAGATTTCTTAAGTTTGGCCGGGCCAGGGGCTGTCACCCCCTATATTAAGCCACTAGCCGAAGCGAGAGTTACACTTAGGAACATAGTGTCATCCAATCAGGCTGGTTGAATTGCAGGAGGTTCTAGAGAATGCTAGGCAGAGAGGTTTTTTGTGACGGACACTGGTGTGGGTCGAGGTCTTTTTGGCGGGAGTTGGGAGAAGACAGGAGGAAAGATGGCTGAGGATGCCATCCCTATTGCACAAGGTGCTTTGTGCTGAAGAATGACTTCAAGGAGGAAGGACCAGGTCTCCCATGGGTGAGCCCGTTTGTAAGAGATGGATTTTGAATGACATTCGGCTTTCATGCAGACCGTGGATCCAGTGCGTGGGTTAAAGACAGCTTCAAGGTGAGCTCCAACTTATGTGCACATTTGGACTGGGTTAACTGTAATGGGCCTTTTTATTTTTTTCTTTTCTTCTTCCTAATAATGTTTAAACCTGACATTGAGAAATAAACTTTCTTTGTAAATATACGCAATGTACAATCTGTCATTTCTTGCCAACGGCTAATTGCATGGGGGCAGTACTTAGTATTCACACAGATCGGGGTTTAGGCAGTCGAGACATCCCAACTTTGCAGTTTTGGTGGGACCCAAGTCATATCGACCCTTGATGTATGGAATCTGAAAAACGTGGTTTTCTCAACGCCGAGTCCTCTGGCTGTTAGTGAGGGGCTGAGGAACTGTGTTTCTAGAAATGCCCGGTAAAAGGGGTTTCACTATCTATATATCTCGTAATTCTATCAAATATCCCTTCATTCCCCTACTCTCTAGGTGATAATGTCCTAACTTATTCAACCTTCCCCTATAACTCAGGTCTTCATGTCCAGGTAAGATCTTTGTAAGTTTTTTTCTGAACCATTTCATTCCTACTTAATCTTTCCTGTATCAGGTGACCAAACCTGGACACAATACTCCAAATTAGGCCTTATGCAATTTCAACATAACATCCCAACTCCTGTACTCAATTCATTGACTTATGAAGGCCAATGTGCCAAAAGCTTTCTTTACAACCCAATCTACCTGTGACACCACTTTGAAGGAGTTACAGATCTGTGTTCCCAGATCTCGCTGTTCTACAACACTCCTCAGTACCCTACAGCAGCGGTCCCCAACCACCGGGCCGCGGACCGGTACTGGGCCGCAAAGCATGCGCTACTAGGCCACGAGGAAGCGATATGATTTGGCGATATGAGTCAGCTGCACCTTTCCTCATTCCCAGTCACGGCCACTGTTGAGCTATTACGCATGCGAGGTCATTACCCGCGCATCATCCATTTCAGCGCGGAAAGGAGATCAACTCCTCGAGCTTGCAAATGATGACGGGCTGGAAAGTATGTTTGACATAACATCTCTGCCGGCATTCTGGATCAAAGTCAAGGCTGAGTATCCTGAGATAGCCACAAAAGCACTGAAAACGTTGCTTCCGTTTCCAACATATCTCTGCAATGAATGCAACAAAAACTAAATTGCGGAATAAGGAACATATTGGACATAAGGAACCCCGTTCGACTATCACTGTCTCCCATCACCCTTCGATGGGACCGTCTTGTTGCAGGGAAGCAAGCCCAGGGCTCCCAACTGATTCAGTGATATTGGTGTGTTGCAATGATTTTATATGTTCATACGGGGAAAATATGTGCAGTGTGTTTAATATCCAAACGTTACTTAAAATGTTATGATGCTATTGACTTATATAACAATATAACAATTTCAGCATGGAAATAGGCCATCTCTGCCCTACTAGTCCGTGCCGAACGCTACTCTCACCTAGTCCCACCAACCTACACTCAGCCCATAACCCTCTATTTCTTTCCTGTCCATATACCTGTCCAATTTTTCTTTAAATGATAATATCGAACCTGCCTCTACCACTTCTACTGGAAGTTCGTTCAACACTTACTTCAAGCTCCCCTGATAATTGACTTATCACTATATTCACGCGAGGAAAATATGCGCTGTGTGTTTAATATTAAATTCGTTAGATAAATCCTTTCAGAAAGGAAATTGAGTGTATTAGCCACTTATCACCGATATTCCGGTCGTGATTAACACCCCCCCCCCCCGAACAGAATCGCTAAAAACGATTTGTAGAAAAAAATTGTACACGCATGCGCAAGTTACGCACGTGCACTGGTGCCAGCGCAAGGCTTCATGGTCATTGTAGTCTATCTCGGGGTAAACCCAGCGTATTTGACTGCTGCTCTTGTCCGTTGGCAACCCTACCACCACCACCACTGCCACACCGTGCCCCCCCGCCCCCCCGGTCGGCCGGTCTGCAAGAATATTGTTAATATGAAACCGGTCCACAGTGCAAAAAAGGTTGGGAACCCCTGCCCTACAGCTCACCGTGTATTACCTACTCTGGTAGCTCCACTCAAAGTGCAATACCTCACACTTGTATTCATTAAATTCCATCTGCCATTTTTCAGCCCATTTTTCCAGCTGGCCCAGTTCCTGTTGCAAGCTCTGGTGTCCCCATCCTTCAAAGAAAGGGGCTTTCCTTCCTCAACCATAAACACAACCCTCACCCCCATCTCGTCCTTTTCCCACAAAGCCCTCATCCCATCCATCCGCCACCCCACCAGAGATAAGTTTCCTCTTGTCCTCACCTACTACCCCTCCAGCCTCCGCGTCCACCGTAACTTCCACCAGTACCAATGGGATCTCACCACCAAGCATAGCTTTGCCTCCCTCCCCACTTTCCACTTACCATAGGGATCACACCCTAAGCAACCCCCTTGTCCATTCATCTCTCCCCACTGATCTCTCTCCTGGTACTTATCTTTGCAAGCAGAACAAGTGCCACACCTGCTCCTACAGCTTCTCCCTCAGTACCATTCATTGCCACAAGCAGTCTTTCCAGTTATGGCAACACATCACCTGTGAGTCTGTTGGAGTCATGTATTGTATCCAATGCTCCAGGTGTGGCCTCCTGTATATTGGTGAGACCTAACGTAGATTAGGAGACCGCATCGCTGAGCACCTATGCTTCATCCACCAGAAGAAAAAAGGGAACTCCTGGCAGCCACGCATTTCAATTCTACTTCCCATTCCCATTCCAACATGTCAGTCCACGGCCCCCTCTACTGCTGCGATGAGGCCACACTCAGGTTGGAGGAGCAACATCTTATATTCCGCTTGGGTAGCCTCCAACCTGATGGCATAAACAACAAATTCTCGAACTTCCGGTAACTGTCCCTCCTTTCACCATTCCCCAAGCTCACATCTCTCTTTCACCTTTTACCTGCCCATCACCTCTCTCTGGTGCTCCTCCCTCTTCCCTTTCTTCCATGGCCTTCTGTCCTCTCCTATCAGATTCCCCCTTCTCCAGCCCTTTATCTCTTTCACCAATCGACTTCCCAGCTCTTTATTTCACCCTTCCCCCCTCCCTGTTTCTCCTATCACTTACTACCTTATATTTCTTCCTTCCCTCCTCCTACCTTCTTACTCTGACCTCAACTTTTTTTTTTCCCAGTCCTGATGAAGGTGTCTCGGTCCAAAGCATCGACTGTTTACTCTTTTCCACAGATGCTGCCCGACCTGCTGAGTTCCTCCAGCATATTCAGAATCAGAATCAGGTTTATTATCACCGGCAGGTGACGTGAAATTTGGTAACTTAGCAGCAGCAGTTCAATGCAATACATAATCTAGCAGAGGAAAAAAATAATGTAATAATAAATAAACAAGTAAATCAATTATGTGTATTGAATAGATTTTAAAAGTGTGCAAAAACAGAAATACTGTATATTAAAAAAAAGTGAGGTAGTGTCCAAAGATTCAATGTCCATTTAAGAATCGGATGGCAGAGGGGAAGAAGCTGTTCCTGAATCACTGAGTGTTTGCCTTCAGGCTTCTGTACCTCCTACCTGATGGTAACAGTAAGAAGAGGGCATGCCCTGGGTGCTGGAGGTCCTTAGCAATGGACCTTGCCTTTCTGAGACACTGCTCCCTAAAGATGTCCTGGGTACTTTGTATCCAAGATGGAGCTGACTAGACTTACAACCTCTGCAGCCTCTTTCGGTCCTGTGCAGTAGCCCCTCCATACCAGACAGTGATGCAGCCTGTCAGAATGCTCTCCACGGTACAACTATAGAAGTTCTTGAGTGTATTTGTTGACCTGCCAAATCTCTTCAAACTCCTAATAAAGTTTAGCCACTGTCTTGCCTTCTTCATAACTACACCGATATGTTGGGACCAGGTTAGATCCTCAAAGATCTTGACACTGAGGAACTTGAAGCTGCTCACTCTCTCCACTTCTGATCCCTCTATGAGGATTATGTGTTGCTTAATTTTCCTCACTTTCCCAATCTTGGCGTCATCTACAAATTTGCTGATCCAGTTTACCACATTATCATCCAGATCATTGCTGTAGATGGCAAACAACAACAGACCCAGCGCGGATCTCTGCGCCACACCAATAGTAACAGAGGCAACCATCTACAGCCACTCCCTGGCTTCTTCCATAAAACCAATGTTTAATCCAGTTTTCCTACCCCATCTTGAATGGCAAGAGACTAACTTTCTTGACCAACCTCCTAGGCGGGTCCTTGTAAAAAGGCCTTGCTAAAATCCAAGTAGGAAACATCGACTGCCTTGCCTTCAACAACTTCCATGGTAACTTCCTTGAAAAGCTCTAAGATTGGTTAGACATGAATTACCACACACAAAGCCATGTTGACTATCTCAAACATTCCATGTCTATCCAAATATCTGGTCCTTCAGAGTACCTACCAATAGTTTTCTCACAACTGATGTCAGACTCAGCAGTTTATAATTTCCTGATTTCTGTTTAGAGCCTTTTTTAAACAGCATAACGACATGTCGCTAAGGATGTTTTAAATATCTCAGCTAGGGCCCCGGCAATTTCGGCACTTGCCTCCCATAGGGTCTGAGGGTACACCTTGTCAGGCCCTGGCAATTTATCTACCATGATTTGCCTCAGAGAAGCAAACACCTCCTCCTCTGTAATCTGTACAGGGTCCATGAGTTGATGCCATTCTTTATCCATCTCCTTCACCATGTCTGCTAGAGCAACTTCACGCCTTTTTTAGCCTTCCTGATTTCTTTCTTAAGTGTTCTATTGTATCTCTGGTACTCCATAAGCACCTCACTTGTTCCTACTTGCCTATAACTGCTATACATCTCCTTTTCTTTTCTCTTAACCAGATTAGATTAGATTATGAGGACACACAGTCCTCTTTTATTGTCACTTAGTAATGCATGCATTAAGAAATGATACAATGTTCCTCCAGTGTGATATCACAGAAACACAAGACAGACCAAGACTGAAAAACTGACAAAAACCACATAATTATAACATATAGTTACAACAGTGCAAACAATACTGTAATTTGATAGAAGAACAGACCATGGGCACGGTAAAAAAAAGTCTCAAAGTCTCTCGAAAGTCCCAACATCTCACACAGACAGCAGAAGGAAGAAAACTCTCCCTGCCATGAGCTTCCAGCGCCGCAAACTTGCCAATGCAGCATCCTGGAAGCCACCCGACCACAGTCCGACTCTCAGTCCGTCCGAAAACTTCGAGCCTCCGACCAGCCTTCCGACACCGAGCACCATCTCTGCCGAGCGCTTCAACCCCAACCCTGGCTGCCAGCAACAGGCAAAGCCGAGGATTTGAGGCCTTCCCCTCTGGAGATTCTCGATCGCACAGTAGCAGCGGTAGCGAAGCAGGCATTTCAGAAGTTTTCCAGATGTTCCTCCGTGCTTCTCACGTCCATCTCCATCAAATCAGGATTGTGCAGGGCCCCTATTTAACAAATATGATATCATTTCACCGGAGAGGCCGCGCGTGCTGCGTCGCGCCGCCATCTTCTCCTCCCTCCACGACCCCAATATCTCATGAAAACCAAGGTTCCCTATGCTTACTATCTTTACCTATTACTCTAACAGGCACATACCTGTACAAGCTTAAGAGAACTAGTTTTTAAGAAACCTCTCCTGATCCTCAAGATAAAAACTCCTCTCAGCTGGCCTCATCTTTTGATTGGCTTTGGAGATCCATTACTGAAGCCAAACTTCTCAGCTATTCTTGTGACTTCAGTTAGAAACTTGTCCTATGCTGTCAGACTTTAAGGAGCAATTCTGATCAGACAGATTTACAAGTTTATGTTCCTCAATATCTGCTGGTTACAAAACCTCTGCTGTTTTCACAAAGAAAGTGTGCTTTCTCAATTACTTCAGAAGTCACTATCTGATAAGCATTCAATGAAACAAAGGAACTGCCTTATCAGTGTTTCTCTCAATCTACCTGGAGCTCATATTCATGTTACTCAGACCCAAGGACACAAAATAGTACTGAATGAGAGAAGCCTAAAACTTGGTAGGCAAACAATTCAGTGCAAGTCCTCCCTTTCTCCTTAATCATAAGAATTTTATGGGAGTTAGCTACCAAATACTGAAAGGCCTAGATAGAGTGAGGGTAGTGAGGGTGGTGAGGATGTTTCCAATGGTGGGAGAGTCTTTAGAATAGTGATGAGAAGGAATTTCTTTAGCCAGAGGGTGAATCTGTGGAATTCATTGCCACAGACAGATGTGAGGGCCAAACCAATGGGCATATTTAAAGTGGAGGCTAACAGGTTCTTGATTACTAAGAACATCAAAGGTTACACAGAGAAGGCAGGAAAATGGGGATGAGAGGGAAAATAAATTATCTATAATTAAATGGCAGTGCAGACTTATTGGGCCAAATGGCCTAATTCTGTTCCTATGACTTGTGGAAAAGGGTATTTCATATATAAGGGGCAATCCTTAAGGCTGGGTTGTTTCCTTTGGAGCAGTGAAGGCTGAGGGGGCACTTCGCTGAGATTTATAAAGTGACAAAAGGCATAATTGGAGGAGTTACTGAGAAACTTTTCTCCCCAGCAGAGATATCCAAATTCCCCAGTCATGCTGAACCTTAAAGGCTCATCAATAGATGATAGGAAATCAATTAATTGATTGATCTAAAATTGATTTTTATTGAAAGGAAATTTTTATTTTATTTTAAATTCTAATTATGTTCAGTTCCTTGAACTGAAATCAGAATAAGTGGGAACCAGCTCAAAATATCGACTGTTCATTTCTCTCCAAAGATGCTAACTGGCCTGCTGAGTTACTGCAGTATTTTGAGCACATTACTCAAGATTTCTAACACTGCAAAACCTCCTGTGTTATCAATAATGAACATATGGAAGAGATATCCTAGCAGGGAGACTTGTTTCTGCTGTTCGGTGGGGTTTAAATTAGAGTTGCATAGGGATGGGAACCAGTGTGCCAGAACAGTTAGTGGAGAAGTTGTGGAGGCAGATATTGGTAAGACCTCAGACAAAGTTCTTTTCTTTTCAAATCTTTTTGTTGCTATGTTATACAAAAGAAATAACATGAGTACATTGAAGTAACAACACTTACAATGTCTCAAAAAAGACTATCTCAAAGATTGAAAAAAATTTTTGTGATAACAAAAAAACCTACTAAGCAGAAGAAGTGAGAAAAAAAAGAACCCATTAGGTGTACAAACCCAGAGTCATGCGTCATACAAAAAGCTTCTAAAAATAAACATCAAATCACCAGCAAGAAAAGAAAATATACTAAAAAATTTACAGTTAGATCATGGAAAAAATCTATCAATTAGCTCAAATGATAATAATAAGCAAATGAGCCTCATCTTTTCTCAAAATCAAATAAAGGTTCAAAGGTTCGACTTCTAATTTTCTCCAAACTAAGACATAGCATCACTTGAGAGAACCATTGTGACAAAGTAGGAGCTGATGTATCCTTCCACTTCAACAAAATGGCCCTCCTAGCTATCAATGTAACAAATGCTTTCCAAATTTTTTATAAAATTCTACAGGATAGCCATCAAGTCCCAGGGACTTACCAGATTACGTTGAAAAAATAGCTTTTTGAATTTTGGCTTCAGTCATTTGAGCATCAAGACTCTTCTGATCCTCAGCCAAGATTTTAGGAAAAACAATCTTTCGTAAAAAAGCATTCATTTCAGTGAAATCTAACGGACATTGAGATTTATAAAGTTCAGCATAAAACTCTTGAAACATCTTATTAATTTCTTCATATTCCTGAGCCAAGGTACCATCTTTCCTACGAATTTTCATGATTTGCCTTTTGGCTGCAGCCATTTTTAATCGAGATGCAAGCAGTTTATTATTTTTATCTCCAGACATATAATATTGGCTCTTTAACTTAAGCAAATTTCTTTCAATGGGATGTGTTAATAACAGGTTATATTGTGATTGAAGTTCCACCCTTTGTTTAAATAAATCAGTATTGGGGGAAATTGCATAGATATTATCTAAATCTTTAATTTGTTTTGAAATTCTATCTAATTCTGCTTTAGTCTGTTTTTTAAGTTTAGCTGAAAAAGAAATAACCTGACCACGTAAAAATGTTTTAAATGTATCCCACATAATTAATTTAGCATACCCCGTATATCATTAAAAAGAAAAAATTCTTTTATCTGGGTTTCAATGAAACTGTCAAAGTCAGAGTTTTGCAATAATGTCTGAGACATGCGCCAAGGTGGGCGGACAAGAATGACATCATCAAATTCCAAAGACAAACTCAGAGGCGCATGATCAAATATAGCAATGGCGTCATATTCGCAAGTTTTAACACTAGGCAAGAAGCGGGGATCGATTATAATATAAACAATCCTCAAATTTTTTTATAAACATGTGGGAAGAAAGAATATTCTCTATTATCGGGACGGAGATACCTCCACAAATCGATCAACCCAAAATCAATCAAAAAGGAATTAATAAATGACGCAGATCAATTTGGAAGTCGCTGATTGGTTGAGCTCTTATCAATCATAGGATTCAAGCAGCAGTTAAAATCCCCGCCCATTATCAGCATATATTCATTTAAATCAGGCAGTAAAGCAAATACCGTTTTAAAAAAAGAAGGATCATCTAAGTTAGGACCATACAAATTAACCAAAACAATTTTTCTGTTACAGATCGTTCCCTTAATAATTAAAAATCTACCATTAGAATCTGATTCAATATCCTCTTGAATAAATATATTAGATTTAATAAAAATAGACATACCTTTTGTTTTACTCTGAGAAGTGGAGCGGAATTGCAAACCATTCCACCATCCAAAAAAATCTATTTTGATCTCCCGCCCTGGTATGTGTCTCTTGAGCAAAAATTATATCAGGATGGAATCAGTTAATAATTTTAAAAGTCTTTTTTCGTTTAATAGGATGATTCCAACTACGTACATTCCAACTTATTATATTAATCCGTTTAAATACCATACCATAATATTATTCTACTTTATACATGCACAGAGCACATACCAAAACAGGATGATCAAAAATGGCGGTGGTGAAGAATACAACCACATAAAAAACACGCATGTTCTGGAACCACCCAATGGGAAAAAACTCCTAACTCTAAACCCACCCACCCACACCCAGAAGCCCGAAAAAGGCAAGTGATCTACAATGGAGTTCAAAGCTACTGACCGCTCTGTCTGTGTTTTCTTTCCCTCCCCCCAGTTAGTAAAAAAGTAGAGTGACCTTGTAAAAAAGACAATAAAGTCTCAGCAAAAAAAGGTATTTACATTCCATCAACTGAGAGTTGATGGTGGAGGAAGGGAAGCCCCTTTCTTTAAAAAAGGAGGACATCTATATATTGCCTTCTATATATTGGTGAGACCCAACACAGACTGGGAGATCGTTTTGCTGAACACCCACGCTCTGTCCACCAGAGAAAGCAGGATCTCCCAGTGGCCACACACTTTAATTCCATATCCCATTCCCATTCTGACATGTCTATCCACGGCCTCCTCTACTGTAAAGATGAAGCCACACTCAGGTTGGAGGAACAACACCTTATATTCCATCTGGGTAGCCTCCAACCTGATGGCATTAACATTGACTTCTCTAACTTCCGCTAATGCCCCACCTCCCCCTCGTACCCCATCCGTTATTTATTTATATACACACATTCTTTCTCTCTCCTTTTTCTCCCTCTGTCCCTCTGAATATACCTCTTGCCCATCCTCTGGGTCCCCCCCGCTGTCTTTCTTCCCGGACCTCCTGTCCCATGATCCTCTCATATCCCTTTTGCCAATCACCTGTCCAGCTCTTGGCTCCATCCCTCCCCCTCCTGTCTTCTCCTATCATTTCGGATCTCCCCCTCCCCCTTCCACTTTCAAACCTCTTACTAGCTCTTCCTTCAGTTAGTCCTGATGAAGGGTCTCGGCCCGAAACGTCGACTGTACCTCTTCCTAGAGATGCTGCCCGGCCTGCTGCATTCACCAGCAACTTTGATGTGTGTTGTCCGTTAAGTTCTTTGTTACTTGATATAGCTTTGGAACCCTTGGCAATTGCCTTCCGTGATCCACCCAATATACTTGGAATTACTCGTGGGAATGAGACGCATAACGTACCATTATATGCTGTTCCTATATCGTATGGGCTTATGGTCATCTAGAGAACTTTTGACACATTGACCTTCCTTAAATCAAAGTATTAAGTACAAGAGTTGGGATGTATGTTGAAGTTGTATAAGATCCTGTTAAGACCTAACTTGGAGTAATGTGTGCACTTCTGGTAACCTACCTACAGGAAAGATATCGATAAGATTGAAAGTATTCAGAGAAAATTGACAAGGATGTTGCCAGGGCCTCAGTTATAGGGAAAAGTTGACTAGGTTAAGACTTTATCGCCTAGCGTATAGGAGAATGAGGTGAGATTTGATAGTTATACAAAATTATGAGGGGTATAGATACGGTAAAAGTAAGCAGGTTCTTTCCACTGAGATTGGGTGAGATTAGATCAAGAGGTCATGGGTTAAGGGTGAAAGGTGAAACGTCTGAGGGGAACTTCATTTTGTGAGTGGTGAGAATGTGGAAAGAGCTGCCAGCAGAAGTGGTAGATACAGGTTTGAGTTCAGCATTTTACTTGGATAGGTAAATAGATGGGAGGAGTATGGAAAGCTATGGGTCTGGGTGCAGGTCAATGAGACTAGGCAGATTAATGGTTCAACATGGACTAAATGAGTTTACGGGCCTGTTTCCATACTGTAGTGTTCTATGACTCTAAGATTCCATGACGCTGTGGACTCATCACAAATTCCATTATGTTGAGCAACACCTTTCAGATAGAGAAGTTTGATTAAAATGAGTCAGGTCAATCAACACTTCTTATCTGTGTTGCAAACAGTAACAGCATTTGAGCCAATCCTTTGAGTACTTATGGCTCCACAGTCTGACACGGTGAGTTTAAAAGTAATAGAATTCAAAATTTGCAAAGTGCTGGAGCATGCTTGAAGACCGAGCTGAAAGCTTGAAGCAACACACATAAAAGTTGCTGGTGAACGCAGCAGGCCAGGCAGCATCTCTAGGAAGAGGTGCAGTCGACGTTTCAAGCCGAGACCCTTCGTGAGGACTCTTTTATGTGTGTTGCTTGAATTTCCAGCATCTGCAGAATTCCTGTTGTTTGCGCTGAAAGCTTGAAGCCTGTTTTACATGGTCTCTGTACTCCTTCAAATGCTGATTAATTCCCGGGATGGCGGGATTGTCATATATCGAAAGATTGGAGAGACTGGGCTTGTATACTCTGGAATTTAGAAGGCTGAGAGGGGATCTTATTGAAACATATAAGATTATTAAGGGATTGGACACGCTGGAGGCAGGAAGCATGTTCCCGCTGATGGGTGAGTCCAGAACCAGAGGCCACAGTTTAAGAATAAGGGGTAGGCCATTTAGAACGGAGTTGAGGAAAAACTTTTTCACCCAGAGAGTGGTGGATATATGGAATGCTCTGCCCCAGAAGGCTGTGGAGGCCAAGTCTCTGGAGGCTTTCAAGAAAGAGATGGATAGAGCTCTTAAAGATAGAGGAATCAAAGGTTATGGGGATAAGGCAGGAACTGGATACTGATCGTGGATGATCAGCCATGATCACAGTGAATGGCGGTGCTGGCTCGAAGGGCCGAATGACCTACTCCTGCACCTATTGTCTATTGTCTATTGACTTCTTGTTCCTCCAGCATAGAGGTTAGAGTAACTCTTTATAGTGCCAGCTACAAGATTGGAGCTCAATTCCCGCCGCAGTCTGTAACGAGTTCGTATTTCCTCCCTGTGACTGCTGGATTTCCTCTGGGTCCTCCAGTTCCCTCCCATATACAGTATGGTAAGGATTAGTTAATTGTGGGCATGCCTTGATGGAGGCAGAAGTGTGGCAACATCTGTGGGCTGCCCCCAGCACGTTGTTAGGAATGCTGGTCATGATGCAAAACAAACGATTTCATTGTATGTTTCAATGTATATATGACAATTACTCTTCAATCTTTAAATCTATTCACCATTGACAGCTATGCTTTGACACCAAGGTCCAAAGCTCTCGAATTTTCTTCCTGCAAAACACATACAAAATGCTGGGAGATCTCAGCAGGTCAGGCAGCATCTATGGAAGGAAAATGAACAGTTCACAGCATTTAGCAGAATCTCATTAACAGCGGAGTCTCTTTGAGGTATGTCTACCCTGAAAAACTTTTCCTCTCACAGGAATTCTGTGAACTGGCTTCTGCCCGCTTCCACTCCAGTACTGAAGAAGTCTCTCAGCCCAAAACATCAACTGTTTATTTTCCTCCTGATGCTGCCTGCTCTGCTGAGTTCCCTCAGCAGTTTGTGTGTGTGTTGCTCAAGTTTTCCACCATTGGCAGAATCTCTTGTGTCTTCAAATTACTTCATTAGGAGTTTGAGACGATTTGGTTTGCCTCTAAAGACTTGAGCAAATTTTCACAGATGTACGCGGAGAGCATTCTGGTTGGCTGCATCACTGCCTGGTAGGGAGGCTCCGATGCAGAGGATCGCGAGAGGCGCCGGGAGTTGTAGACCAAACCAGCTCCATCACGGGCACAAGCCTCCCCAAAATCAAAGGCGTCTTCAAAAGGCGATGCCTCAAAAAGGCAGCATCCATCATTATGGACCCTTCCCATCTGGGACATGCCCTCTTTTCATTACTACCATCAGTGAGGCGGTATATGATCCTGAAGAAGCACACTCAATGTTTGAAGAACAACTTCTCCTTCTCCATCATCAGATTCTTCAACTGCCCAAGAAAACTACCTCTCTATTCCCTTTTTGCACTATTTACTTATATTGCAATTTATAGGAACTTTTTAGATTAGATTAGATTATGAGGACATGCAGTCCTCTTTTTTTGTCATTTAGTAATGCATGCATTAAGAAATGATACAATGTTCCTCCAGAATGATATCACAGAAACACAGGACAAACTAAGACTAAAACTGACAAAAACCACATAATTATAACATATAGTTACAACAATGCAAAGCAATACCGTAATTTGATAAAGACCAGACCATGGGCACAGTAAAAAAAAGTCTCAAAGTCTCTTAAAAGTCCCATCATCTCACGCAGATGGTAGAAGGGAGAAAAACTCTCCGCCATGAACCTCCAGCGCCGCAAACTTGCCGATGCAGCACCCTGGAAGCACCCGACCACAGCTGACTCTTGAGTCTGTCCGAAAACTTCGAGCCTCTGACCAGCCCTCCGACACCGAGCACTGAGCACCATCCCTGCCAAGCGCTTCAACCCCGGCCCCAGCAACAGGCAATAGGCAAAGCCGAGGATTTGGGGCCTTCCCCTCCGGAGATTCTCGATCGCACAGTAGCAGTGGCAGCGAAGCGGGCATTTCAGAAGTTTCTCCAGATGTTCCTCCGTGCTTCTCATGTCTGTCTCCATCAAATCAGGATTATGTATGGCCCCTACTTAACAAATACAATATGCCTTGCACTTTACTGTTGCCAAACACAAAAAAACTAATTTCATAACATATGCCACTGATTATAAGCCAGATTCTGATTGTATAAGGGACAAGAGGCCTAGACGAGGATGGTGAGGACCCAAGTGCCGGAGTATCTGAGACTTAGAATTAAGATAAGTTTTTGAGACTAAGACAAGAACAGGGTTCTTGACTAGATGCTAGACAAGAATCTGACAAGACAAGAAGAGAATACAAATGAGGCAAAAATCCTAAACGCAATCTAAACTAACTAAACTAAATTTAAACTGATGATTGAGCCCCAAACCCGAGTTCAGGTGCTCTTTAAATGTCTGAACCTTGGCGCCAAAACATGGCCGCCAATTAGTGGTGCAGCCAGAATCTTTAAAGGGACTGCCACCAGCTATCCATACTCCAGAGAATCGGAGCATCTCAACTGGGGAGGCTGGTGTGGTCGGGCGTGTACCATAACAGTATGCACAAGCATTTCAAGGTAACCAGCTCAAAGACTATTAACCATTTGATCCCCTAACTCTTACAGTGACATAGTTACCGTTCAAGAACAATTAGTACTGCTTCTATATCTCCTCTGCACTCTATACAACTGCCATTATTCATGTTATGGACTTACTGGTTCTTGCAGGAGGTCCAGACTCACCCTGCAAACTCTTTATTCCAAACAATGATAGATTTGGTGACTTTGTTCTTATATCCATTCAAGGTTTTGTCTGTGGGAACACACAAGTTCCTTCCCTTGACCTGACCAATTAGTCTCACGAGACCATAGATCTGTGCCTGGAAAGTCTTGCTTCAGTCTGTGTTAGAGCAGCGTCTGTTGTGGCTGTAGAGGCCCACACGGGAGTGACAGTCTCGGCTGCAGCGACTGCACTTGAAGGCGCTGTCCTCCAGTGTTGTCTTGGTGCTGTTTTTCCGACGAGTGCGCTTTTCTTCAGCAGCAAACCTCAGCTCCTCTTTCCTCTTTTTAGACCTCTGCATAGTTCCAGCCTCCAGTGAGAGCGATCGCTTGCGATGTCCTCCCACCTCTCAACGTTCATTTTCATTGACTTCATGTCTCTCTTGCAAACGTCTTTGAAAGGAAGATGGGGCCGCCCTTGTGCTCTCTTGCCGGAGGCCAGTCCCCCATACAGCAGGTCTTTTGGGATCCTCCCATTTGACATGCAGTGTATGTGGCCCAGCCAGCGGAGATGGCGTTGTTGGAGCAGGGTGAAGAGGCTGGGTATCTGGGCGTAGGCCAGGACCTCATTGTTGGTGACTCGGTCAGTCCACGTGATGCCCAGGATGCGTCTCAGGCTGAGAAGGTGGAAGGCGTTGAGACGCCGCTCTTGTCTGTAGTAGAGGCTCCAGGTCTCGCTGCCGTAAAGCAGTGTGCTGAGGACGCAGGCCCTGTAGACTGCAACTTTGGTGTGCGTCGTCAGCTTTCTGTTCTCCCAGACTCTCTTTGTCAGCTTGGCGAATGTTGAGGCTGCTCGTCTGATCCGTCTATTGATCTCGGGGTCTAGGGAGAGGCTGGCCATGATGGTGGAGCCAAGGTATGTAAACTCGTGAACTACCTCCAGCTCGTAGTTGTTGATGGTAATGGCAGGGGGGTGCTCAGCGCCTTGGCCCAACACGTTGGTTTTCTTCAGGCTGATGGTCAAGCTGAAGTTCCTGGCAGCCTCTTGAGAAGCTGTCCATGAGGAGCTGCAGTTGCTCTTCAGAGTGTGTTGCCAGTGCCGCGTCGTCTGCAAACAACATGTCCCTGATGAGTACTTCACAAACCTTGGTTTTTGCCCTCAGCAGGGACAGACTGAACAGCCTCCCATCCGATCTGGTGTGGAGGTAGACACCATCAGTTGATGTTCCAAAGACGTGCTTCAGCATGACTGCGAAGAAGATGCCAAACAGGATGGGGGCAAGCACACAGCCCTGCTTCACACCGCTGCAGATGTTGAAGGCCTCCGAAGAAGAGCCGTCGGACTGAACGACGCCCTTCATGTCTGTGTGGAATGACTGAACTATCCTGAGAAGCCTCGGGGGACAACCAATCCTGGCGAGGATTTCGAACAGGCCGTCTCTGTTCACAAGGTCGAAGGCCTTTGTAAGGTCAATGAAAGCGATGTAGAGTGGTTGTCTTTGCTCTCTGCATTTCTCTTATAGCTGTCGAAAGGAGAAGATCATGTCGATTGTAGAGCGTTCTGACCTGAAACCGCACTGAGACTCAGGATATACCCTTTCGGCTATTGTCTGCAGCCTGTTCAGAACCACGCGGGCGAAGTCCTTTCCAACGATGCTCAGCAAGGAGATTCCCCTGTAGTTGTTACAGTCGCTTCTGTCCCCTTTGTTCTTATATAGGGTGACAATGTTGCAGTCTCTCATGTCTTGCGGCACTGCTCCCTCTAGCCAGCACTGGCACAGTAGTTCATGCAGGTGGCTTAGCAGGATGCCCTTTGCACATTTGATGGTCTCTGGTGGAATGCTATCCAATCCTGGTGCCTTCCCAGTGGGCAGGCTGTCGATGCCTTTACTCAGCTCTTCATCAGTCGACAATGCATCAGGTTCCTCCATGACAGGCAGGCATTCCATGGCATTTAGCGCGCTGTCCGAGATGCTGTTTTCTCTAGAGAAGAGTTCAGAGTGATGCTCCACTCTCTCTCCATCTGCTTGCCTTTGTCATTGATGGTCTCGCCTGTTATGGTTTTCAATGGTGTTGTCTTGCTCTGGGTTGGTCCAGTGGCTTTCTTCATCCCCTCGTACACTCCATGGATGTTGCCTGTGTCAAATGATGACTGAATGCTTTCGCATAGTTGTAGCCAGTAGTCATTTGCACAGCGTCTGGCTGTTTCCTGGGCCTTGCTTCTTGCCGTCCTTAGCGCTTGCAGTATTGCCTGGGTGGGATGGCGTTTGTGCTCTAGTAGTGCAACACGCTTCACCTCGATGACAGCCGTGAGCTACTTGAGCTCGCTTCAAACCAGCCCTGTGTCTTGCCCCGTTTCTTCCCAAAGGCGTTGAGTGCAGTCCTGTGGATAGTGTCCCTGAGAGAGTCCCATCTCTGCTGAGCATCTCCTTCCGGTGGGTCTGCAAGGAGAGCATCCTCCAGTGACCTGATGAACTCTGCAGCTTTGTCTGGGTGTTGTGTCTTACTGGCATCGATGCGCTGCTTGCCTGGAGGCTTGGTGCAGTGCATCTTCTTCGGCCGAAGTCTGATCTTGCAGCAAAACCAGAGAGTGATCTGAAAGGAGCGAGTCATGAGCACGTTTCTCAGGTGACGGCGTCTTGTGATTATCAGGTCTAGCTGGTGCCAGTGTTTGGAGCGGGGATGCCGCCAAGACACGTTGTGCTGAGCTTTGGTCTGGAAGTAGGTGTTGGTGACACACAATTCGTGGAGCATGCAAAGCTCGAGCAGTCATTGCCTGTTGTCATTCATGCTACCAATCCCATACCGCCCCAGGCAGCTTGGCCAGGAGTCGTGGTTGGCGCCCACTCTGGCGTTGAAGTTGCCAAGTAGCAGCAACTGTTCCTGACTTGGGATCTCCTGTATCATCATTGAGAGCTGGTCATAGAACTTGTCCTTTGTGTCTTGTGTAGAGTAGAGGGTTGGGGCATAAACGCTGATAAGGTTGACAGGCCCATCAGGTGTGTGGAGTCGAAGTGTGAAAATCCGCTCCGTCCCTTTCTCGCTAGGCTCTACCATCTTCAGCAGCGAGTTCTTCACAGCAAAGCCGACACCATGCTCTCTGGTCTCGTCAGAGCCCTTCCCCTGCCAGAAGAAGATACAGTCTCTTTCACGTAGGGTTCCCAATTCTGCGAGACGTATCCCTTGGAGTGTTGCGATGTCCACTTGGAGTCTCAACAGTTCATTGTTAATCTCTGCTGTCTTGCGTGTGTCGCTGATCTCCCGAAGGTCATCTGATATACCAGTGGTCGTGGTCTGTATATTCCAGCATCCTAGTCTGAGTGCTGGCTTCTTTCTTTGTCTTCTAGTTGTGCTTGGTGCAGTGTTTACAGTCCGCAGTTCGGGCTACTTGTATCCCTAAGCTCCATGCACCCAGTGGAGCGGGCGGACTGTGGCGGGACAGCCCCTAACTGGCTGGGGGCTGCCCAGCTTGAGGCGGGCAGTAGCTGTCCAGTGAGACGTGATGGTCTCTGCCTCCATCGAAAGCAACCCCTGGGGCCTTGCTCTACGCCATTCGAGCGCAGGCTTATAACTGGTAGACTGCTGCTTTCCGTATTGTGCCGTCGCGGTGAGGCGACGCTGGAGTGTCCTCTCCAGGGCGCAGGCCTGGGCAAGGTTGTATGGAAGACCGGCAGTTGCCCGTGCTGCAAGTCTCCCCTCTCCACAACACCGATGTTGTCCAAGGGAAGGGCAAGGGCCAATGCAGCTTGGCACCAGTGTCATTGCAGGAGTTGCCAGAACGAGGTTGAAGGCAACGTCAGACTGCCTTAGGGACTCCAGCTCCGGATTTGTCCTCCGGGTTTACTCCCAAAGCCTTTCCTATGAGTGGGTATGGCCGCAAGGCAGCGGAGGTTTGAAATCAGAGTTTCCCTCTCTTAGATGGACTGCCTTCCCAGCCTGACGAGCTCCAACTACCCGAAGCACTGGTCTTAAGGCACCAGGACCCGCCTTCGCCCCTTCTCCTGTCAGTAGAAACAGTTCCACCGGGCTTAAAGGCTAAGCCACACGAGAAGGCCAAGAGTTGGACTTGGTTGTCAGAGGCTATTTGAGGCGCATGCTGTGAGGAGCACTTTTAGGTAGTGGGAGCTTGTCCCCACTACCACTCCTCCGCTTGACAACCTTGGAACCCTGACCAATGCAATGTATGTAAAAGTGCACAGACGGAGACAATGGGAGCTGTTGGAATTTGTTGATGTTGGTAGATACACTCAGCAATCATTTCTGTACATGTGCACATTGGTTATTCTCTATAGCAGGAGTTCCCAACCTTTTTTAAGCCATGGACCCATAAGACCATAAGACAAAGGAGCAGAATTCGGCCATTCGGCCCAACGAGTCTGCTCCGCCATTTTATCATGAGCTGATCCATTTTCTCCCATTTAGTCCCACTCCCCTGCCTTCTCATCATAACCTTTGATGCCCTGGCTACTCAGATACCTATCAATCTCTGCCTTAAATACACCCAATGACTTGGCCTCCACTGCTGCCCGTGGCAACAAATTCCATAGATTCACCACCCCTACTAGTAACCAAAGTGTCTCTGGATCCCAAGTTGGGAACTCCTCTCTATAGTGAGATTTGGGAAGATCTGTACTGACGGGATATTGAAAGCAGCAAAAGTTGCAGGCAATGATCCATGACGGAAGCTAGAGGGGTGGAAGGTGAGGACAAGGAGAACCATACCCCGATTGTGGACAGGAGGAGAACGCTGAAAGTGCTGGAAAGGAAGGCGGTGTGGTTGAGCGCTAAGTGGAGATGAATCCATTGTTGAGGATAAAGGGAGATAAGTAGGAATTATCAGTTTGGAAGATGACATTTTCATAACACGAAAGAAACTCAGATTCAGGGAAGGGGGTTCATACAAGCAGCAGAGAGGGAGGGTGTGTAGTAAAGGGAGCTGGGAGAGTTTATGGGCCTTTTTGTCTCTGCAATTCGTATTCGTATCAATTTCATTTCTTCCCAGAGCACTTAAGTTTTAATTATCTGCAGCCTGCTTATCACTCACAGATCCCTTCCTCCTTGTTCACAGATCTCAGTGGTAAGCCCAGTCACAGTTTGAATAGGACTTTTGAGTTAGGTTTAAATTTTGAGCAAGAGTTCTGAGGCACATGTCTCCAGCTCCAGTGCAGATCCTATTCCAGCTTCATAATCGTCCCACTTAATTTCTCCATTTCCTCTTCACAGTTAATTTGCTTCTATTGACACTCTTGCTTTATCAGCACTAGATAACTTCATGGAACAGCATTAAAGGACTTGTATATTAACTGTGGCATGTATCATTAAAATGAATTGCAAGTAATAAAAAGAAAATGATTCAAATTATTAACTGATAAATGTTTGAGGAAATAATGCAAATATATGACTGACTTACAGTACTTCCTACTCATTACTCTCATTTTAGCCTTGGATTGCATTCAATTAGAATTTATGTGGTCACAATTTGTCAGGTCACTGGTCTGAGCGCCACTGATACCACGTAACCCAGTACTACCTGTCGCATGGTCAGGTGGTCGGCGACTAAACCGGCTCCCCCACCAGGATTGCCTGGTGAGGAGGGTGGCTAGACACCCTGCAGGACGAAAAACAAGACCTGTCAAAAGGCAGATGAACCCTCTCGTAGGGTCAACGGCCATCTAGCAAACACATGCCGTGAAGCACGGAAAGGGCAACCCTTGCATCGAAGATTGGTCTGGCCATTCACTGCAACAGAACTTCCCCCAGCCGTCTTGGACCCCACCATGCCGCTGGATCAGGGAAGGGATGTCGAGAGGGTGGGTCTGGACCTGTGCAACCCCCTACTCACCTAAAATCCACTCATGCACACGCTGTTCCTTTCTGAAACTGAAAGGAACCATCATTATCATCCTATGGAATGGATAGCCAGAGAGATGTGGTCACTTGAGCATCATTAATAATTGACAATTGGTGATAATAGATTGGAGGAAACCATTGTTAGGGAAGGACTTAATGGTGAAGGCACAACCTGAGACCTCACATCTATCATCATCTAAGAAAAGATATGCTAACATTGGGGACGGTTCAAAAGAGGTTCACAAAAATGATTCCAAGATTGAACGGCTTATCATATGAGGGACGTTTGATAGCCCTGGGCCTGTACTCACTGTAATTCAGAAGAAGGAGGGAGGGAATCTCATTGCAGCCTATCGAATGGTGAAAGAGTGGATGTGGAGAGGATCAACACACATAAAAGTTGCTGGTGAACGCAGCAGGCCAGGCAGCATCTCTAGGAAGAGGTGCAGTCGACGTTTCAGGCCGAGACCCTTCGTCAGGACTAACTGAAGGAAGAGTGAGTAAGGGATTTGAAAGCTGGGGGGGAGGGGGGAAGATCCAAAATGATAGGAGAAGACAGGGGGGGAGAGATGGAGCCAAGAGCTGGACAGGTGATAGGCAAAAGGGATACGAGAGGATCATGGGACAGGAGGTCCAGGAAGAAAGACAAGTGGGGGGGGGGGACCCAGAGGATGGGCAAGGGGTATATTCAGAGGGACAGAGGGAGAAAAAGGAGAGTGAGAGAAAGAATGTGTGTATAAAAATAAGTAACAGATGGGACTTCTCTAACTTCCGCTAATGCCCCACCAACATCGACTTCTCTAACTTCCGCTAATGCCCCACCAACATCAACTTCTCTGTCTTCCGCTAATGCCCCACCTCCCCCTCGTACCCCATCTGTTACTTATTTTTATACACACATTCTTTCTCTCACTCTCCTTTTTCTCCCTCTGTCCCTCTGAATATACCCCTTGCCCATCCTCTGGGTTCCCCCTGCCCCCTGTCTTTCTTCCCCAACCTCTTGTCCCATGGTCCTCTTGTATCCCCTTTGCCAATCACCTGTCCAGCTCTTGGCTCCATCCCTCCCCCTCCTGTCTTCTCCTATCATTTTGGATCTCCCCCTCCCCCTCCAACTTTCAAATCCCTTCCTCACTCTTCCTTCAGTTAGTCCTGACGAAGGGTCTTGGCCTGAAACGTCGACTGCACCTCTTCCTAGAGATGCTGCCTGGCCTGCTGCGTTCAGCAGCAACTTTTATGTGTGTTGCTTGAATTTCCAGTATCTGCAGAATTCCTGTTGTTTATGTGGAGAGGATGTTTCCTATGGTAGGGGAACCTAAGAGCAGAGGACACAGCCTCAGAATAGAGTGACATCCATTTAGACTGGAGATGAGGATGAATTTCTTTAGCCAGAGGCTGGTGAATCTGTGGAATTCGTTGCCACAAGTGGCTGTGGAGGCCAAGTCATTGGGTATACTTAAGGCAGAGGTTGATAGATTTTTGATTAGTGAGGGCATGAAGAGATATGGGGAGAAGGCAGAGATTGGGGCTGAAAGGAAATGGATCAGCCATAATGAAATGACAGAGCAGACTCAACGGGCCAAATGGCCTAATTCTGCTCCTATATTTTACGGTCTTAATATCTTGACAGTCATCACAGACCTGTGGGTGACTAAAAGTATTACCTTTACACCTGCATTTGCTGCATGTAAACGTATCTGGAGCAGCTTTGTTGTCCAGATGTTCTAGGGCTGTGTGAAGAGCCAATGAGATGCTATTGACTGTGGACCTTTTGCTCCAGTAGGTAAATTGGAGCAGATCCAAGTTGCCACTCAGGCAGGAGTTGATATGTTTCATCACCAACCTCTCAAAACACTTCATCACTGTGGATGTAAATGTAACTGGACAATAGTTACTGAGGCAGGTTACCACGCCATTCTTGAGCACTGGTATGTTTGTACCACACACTGCCGAAGCAAGAGATTGAAGATATCCGTGAAGATGCCACAGATGTTCAGTACTCAGCCGGGTACTCCATTTGGATCAGATGCTTTCTCTTGAAAGCAGCCCACGCAACATCTCCAGATACCGAAACCAAAGGATCATTGGGAGATGTGGGGGTGTGCAATGGTTCCTCCATGTTCTGATGGTCAAAGTGAGAATGGAAGGCTTTGAGTTCATCTGGAAGTGAAGCTCAGCCATCCCCTATGTCGCTCGATTTAACTTTGTAAGAGATTATGGCATTCAAACCCTGCCACAGCTGTCGAGTGTACCTTCATTGATTCCAGTCTAGTCTGGAACCTCCATTTCACCCATGAGATGGCTTTCCAGAGATCATACCTGCACCTCTTGTAGCTTTCTTGGTTTCCAGACTTGAATTCCTCTGATCTGGCCCTCAGCAAGTTTCAGATCTCATGATTCATCCAGAGCTTCTGATAGAAAACCCTGAACGATTTAGTGGGGGCACATTCATCTACAGCTGTTTAATAAAGTCAAATCCTCAGATGATTGCTTGACCATGGCCCAGTCCACTGACTCAAAGCAATCCCTTAATTGTTCCTCTGCCTCTTGTGACCATGATGGGGTCCTTAATGATGGAGGCACCGCTCATTGAAGATGACCTGGATACTATGGACACAAGTGCCCAAGTAGGAGCTGACTAATTTTCAACTCACTGCAGCTTACTTCAATCCTGTGCAGTGCCCCCCCACCATACCAAATCTCCACAAACTTCTAATGAAATATAACTGCGGTGTTGCCTTCTTTATAGCTGCATTGATATGTTGGGACCAGGTTGGGTCCTCAGAGCTATGATACAGCCACCACCATTCTTCATGGCAGGGATGGTTTGTTTTTGACGATGTGCAGTGTTTGGCTTGGGCCAAACATAGCATTTAGTCTGAGGGCCATAAAGCTCAATTTTGGTTTCATCAGACCATATAACTTGCTTCCAGCTGACTTCAGAGCTCCCCACATGCCTTCTAGCAAAATCTAGCTGAGATTTCATGTGATTTTTTTTTCAACAGTGGTTTTCTCTGTGTCACTCTCCCATAAAGCTGTGACTGGTGAATCACCCAGGCAACAGTTGTTATATGCACAATCTCTCCTACCTCAACCACTGAAGCTTGTAATTCCTCCAGAGTCTTCATAGGTCTCTTAGTGGCCTCCCTCACTAGTCCCCTTCTTGCACGGTCACTCAGTTTTTGAGGATGACCTGTTCTAGGCAGATTTACAGCTGTGCCATATTCTTTCCATTTCTTGATGATTGACTTAACTGTACTCCGAGGGATATTCAGTGACTCGGAAATTTTCTTGTCTCCATCACCTGACTTGTGCTTTTCAACAACTTTTTCACAGAGTTGCTTGGAGTGATCTTTTGTCTTCATGGTGGAGTTTTTGCCAGGATACTGACTCACCAGTAGTTGGACCTTCCAGATATAGGTGTATTTTTACTGCAATCAATTGAAACACCTTGACTGCACACAGAAGATCTCCATTTAACTAATTATATGACTTTAAAACCAAATGACTGCACCAGTGATGATTTGGTGTGTCATATTAAAGGGGGGAGGGGAATACTTATGGAATCAATTATTTTGTGTTTTATATTTGTAATTAACTTAGAGGATGTGGAAGCATTGGAAAGGGTGCAGAGGAGATTTACCAGGATGCTGCCTGGTTTAGAGAGTATGGATTATGATCAGAAATTAAGGGAGCTAGGGCTTTACTCTTTGGAGAGAAGGAGGATGAGAGGAGACATGATAGAGGTGTACAAGATATTAAGAGGAACAGATAGAGTGGATAGCCAGCGCGTCTTCCCCAGGGCATCACTGCTCAATACAAGAGGACATGGCTTTAAGGTAAGGGGTGGGAAGTTCAAGGAGGATATTAGAGGAAGGTTTTTTACTCAGAGAGTGATTGGTGTGTGGAATGCACTACCTGAGTCAGTGGTGGGGGCAGACACACTAGTGAAATTTAAGAGACTACTAGACAGGTATATGGAGGAATTTAAGATGGGGGGTTATATGGGAGGCAGGGTTTGAGGGTCAGCACAACATTATGGGCCAAAGGGCCTGTACTGTGCTGTACTATTCTATTGTTCTATCACTTTGTAGAGATCTGGTTTCACTTTGACATGAAAGAGTCTTTTTCTGTTGATCTGTGTCAAAAAGCACTGTGATTCAATGTTGTAAAACAATAAATCGTGAACGCTTCGGGGGGAGGGGGAATACTCTTTATAGACACTGTAAAAATTACTGGCACAAAGGTGTACATGATAGCCTTTCAAAATTTGCAGATACACAATACTTGGAACTGTGACAAGCAATGAGGATGCTGGTGAAATGGTGGATATGTCAAATGAACGTCATACTAGTTGTAGAAAAGAAAATGGAATACAAAACACAATTGGTATAAAGGCAATTCCATTCTAAAGATTCCCAAGTAATTATTACCAACAAACCAATTGTAGTGCCAGAGAACAACACACCGAACCACTGTCACACCATCAGCAAGCGCGTGTACCGTGCTAGCTCGTGGCTCCACTTTAGGAAGTCTGGTCACCTGGCTGTACTTCATGTCCCTGAGTATAGACAGAAACTGAAGACCACAGTACCAGCTGTGAGGACCAAGATGGTTTGCATTATGTTTGTTCTTGATAAAGACAAACTTGTCATGGGTAAATGCTAGAACATTTTATATTGAACAGCTCCAGCTGAGCACTGGGTGCGTGCAACCAGATCACCGTCGAACCTTCTGGTTCCAGGTGAACTGAAGTCCTTTATTATGCACATATAATAACACATCTTCCCTATTTAAAGAAAAATAAACACAATACTATGTCCTCATAAACCTGTGAGGAACAATATTCCTTTCAACAAAGATATCTACATTAGCTTCAATTGTAATGAGTAAATACAGTTCCTTATTCACTTATCAACTTTCAACCAATCTCTGAGGTAGTTTAATGATCCTTTTTGATCTACTGTTGTTTCTATAGTTGTCTTGCTTTCATTTGCTGTGTTAATATTAATATATTTCTGAGAACTCTGATCAACTTGTTCATTTTTTTCACATCCTTCTGCCAAGATCTTATCTGTTCATCTCAGTTCTTGTTCTTGCTGTGTGACCATAATTCATTTCACATGCCCCATAATGGAGCCCTGGACTGCATCCATGTGATCAATGAGTTTTTGTACAAGTTCCACAACTCCTCCATTGGTTTGTGTTGATCTGTTGCTGTTCTGACCTCGGGGATTGATTGGCCTCCCAGTTCTTTTTATTTTTCATCTTCAACTTCAGAGAGGATTGAAAGACATTATTTATTTCCAATATTTAACTGGAAGTCACTGACAGGTAGATTTCCAATCAAAGCTGCATGATGTGATGATGTGGAAGCAAGACTGGCAACATTTTCATGATCACTCTGTTTTGCTCTGGCATCCTGACTCCATTCTGGTGCAGCTGGTATGGATGTCTACGGAAGGTGGAGTTCTTGTGCTTCTCATGCATAACCTCTCTAGAGCTCTCATGGATGTTGTTATGAGTTTCTTGGGTTACATCAAGTAAGCATCCAAACTCCCATACATGGTGTAGTCATCTTTGATCTGTAAAGCCACTATGAACATTCTTTTCACATGAACTCAGACCTAATATTGGCTGTACTCTCTTATCTACAACCAGTAATTGTGCATTTAAGTGTTGCCTCTTGTGCTTGTAGGTCACTATATAGCCCCCTTTTACTGGAACATTCTCTCCGGTGTAGCCTGTTACTTTTAACTTCACTGGGTAAATCTTGATCTTTACTTTGAGAGTCTTGTAAATATCCTTAGATAACAGATTCACCTGGGCCCTGTTAACAAGCTTGGATGGAATTACTGTCTCATTGTCTCATTCACAGTTACTGGAGCAGTCCACTCTGTTTTACTAGCACCAGCAGTTTGTATAGAATCCACAAATACTTTCTCCATTTCCTCAGCAACCATGTACACCTTTCTCTTGGTAGCCCACTCTTTGCAGCACTGTGAAAAAAATGAGTCTTCTTCGCACAATTATTGCTGGACTTTCCATAAGTAGGACGTGTCTTTGTAATGTGCCTACCTCCACATTTGCTGCATTTGCTCTTTGAGCCTACCTCTTTGCTTTGCTGTTACTTTGGGTCAAACCTTGTGTACCCTTCCTCTGTTTTCACATCATTGCATAGTTGCTTCTGCCCTGTGCAGCTCTTTAGCTTGTGCTCATGTGGTCTCTTCTACCCTACACATATCCACATCCTTTTCCAGTGTCAAATCTTTTCTTGTGGAGCAATCTTTCTCTGAGCCCATTATCTAGGATTCTGCAAATTATTCTGTCTCTAACTAGTGAGTTTCTCAAATTTCCAAGCTTACAGGACTTACTCAGTGTGTGAAACTCAGCTAAGTTCCTGTTTCTGGTCACAGGGAAAAAAAAAGTTATATCTTTCAGTCACGATGTTTTTACTTCATGAATACCACTCCAATTTTGACATCGAAGTGCCCAATGTAAAAGTTGTCTCATCAAATTGAAAGCTATTATAGATGTCCAAGGCATTTTCACTAACTACTTGCAGAAAAATAAATGCTTTCAATTTTTCATTAGCCTCTGCCGCTCTGCTATCCACGAAATATATATTGAATTGTTGTTTGAAGGGGGTCTGATTATCCATTAAATTGCCAGAAAACTGCATAGATGTGAAAGTACTTCGGTTATCCATGATGGGAACTCTTAGTGGCTCACCTGAATTTCTTGGTGAACTTCAGGGCACAACGTGCTTTTTTGGTTCGCTGGCCGACCGACATCACTTGCTGCTGGCATCTTCCATACTCGCGCAGTCTTTTTCTCAGTAGTGCACAGTATTCATGTTTAGACCTCACACTGACATCTGACACCGTGTTATGTTTGTTCTTATTTCATTAGGAGTTTGAGGAGATTTGGTACGTCACAAAAAACACTCACAAATTTCTACAAATGTACTGTGGAGAGCTTCTAACTGGCTGCATCATCGTTTGGTGATTGAGGGGGGTCGGGTGGGGGTGGGGAGGGCTACTGCACAGGATTGAAGTAAGCTGCAAAGATTTGTAAAATTAGTCAGCACCATCATGGGCACCAGTTTCCATGGTAACCAGGACATCTTAAAGGAGCGGAGCCTCAAAAAGTTGGTGTCCATCATTAAGGACCCCCATCACCCAGGACATGCCCTCTTCTCATTGTTACCATCAAGAAGGAGTTACAGAAGTCTGAAGGCACGCAGTCAACAGTTCAGGAACAGCTTCTTCCCCTCTGCTTTCCGATTTCTGAATGGACGTTGAACCCATGAACACTACCTCACTACTTTTTTTATTTCTTTTGTTTTGCACTACTTATTTAATTTAGCTATTTAATGTATATAATTACAGTCAATCAATTTTTTTCTCTTTATAATTATGTATTACATTTACTGCTGCTGCAAAGTTAGCAAATTTCACGACATGTGCCAGTGATATTAAACCTGATTCTGATTCTGAAAAGAGAGATTTGGGGATATGAATTAATACCAAGGGAAGAATATTGCTGACTTATAGACACAAGGAACTGTAATAACATTGGCCCAAATGCAATAGCTCCAATAAAGTTTGCCATTTAATATTGTTTTACCCAAAGAACACACTTGTCTTCATTCTGTTCCATAACAAAACCATAGATAATAGGTTGTAAAGTAAAAGTCTTCCTCTCTTCATTTAAAGTTTTGGTGAAAAATTATTGTTCCTAAGCATTAAATCAGGGTTTGCTGGGTGGCACGGCAAGAAGGGCCCTAAAGTTTCGGGAGCACACAGAAAGTTAGTCAAGGTACAAATAAATCCACTAATCCATAAGTGTGAGGTGGTTCAGTTTGGTAGGTCAAATACGATGGCAGAATATAGCATTAATGGTAAGACTCTTGGCAGTGTGGAGGATCAGAGGGATCTTGGGGTCCGAGTCCATAGGACACCCAAAGCTGCTACGCAGGTTGACTCTGTGGTTAAGAAGGCAGACGGTGCATTGGCCTTCATCAATTGTGGGATTGAGTTTAAGAGCTGAGAGGTAATGTTACAGCTATATAGGAACCTGGTCAGACTCCACTTGGAGTACTGTGCTCAGTTCTGGTTGCCTCACTACAGGAAGGACATGGAAACCATAGAAAGAGTGCAGAGGAGATTTACAAGGATGTTGCCTGGATTGGGGAGCATGCCTTATGAAAACAGGTTGAGTGAACTTGGCCTTTTCTCCTTGGAGCGACGGAGGATGAGAGACGACCTGATAGAGGTGTACAAGATAATGAGAGGCATTGATTGTGTGGATAGTCAGAGGCTTTTTCCCAGGGCTGAAGTGGCTAGCACCAGAGGACACAGGTTTAAGGTGCTTGGAAGTAGGTACAGAGGAGATGTCAAGTTTTTTACGCAGAGAGTGGTGAGTGCGTGGAATGGGCTGCCGGCGACAGTGGTGGAGGCGGAAACAATAGGGTCTTTTAAGAGACTCCTGGATAGGTACATGGAGCTTAGAAAAATAGAGGGCTATGGGTAAAGCCTAAGGTAGGGACATGTTCGGCACAGCTTTGTGGGCCGAAGGGCCTGTATCGTGCTGTAGGTTTTCTATGTTTCTATGTTTCTATGTAATTTGACTAAATTAGTGGGACCCTTCACATAGATAAATATAAAACTGTTTATTTAACAAAGGGAGAGAGCAGATAAGGCATTCATAATTTCAGTCATGATGATGTCACATACAGATGTGGCAACACTGTGCTCCGAGACATCTTATATCACCACATTATTTAGCAAACAAACAAGAAAAGGTTTCTGAAAAGGTTTCCGTGAGGACTGTACCACTGGAGTTTAACACCTTGGCACTGTGGCACTCAGCCCCTGAGCTTTGAGGTGCTTGGTGATGTCAAGGAGTTGTTGTGATGTCAGAGACCTTTTGATCGGGTCATAAAGAGATCAGAATTTTCACTCTGGCCAGCTGGCTCAGTTTATTTTACCTAGCAACGATTAGCACAGACACTAACGTGCTGTGCAAGAAAGCTGCCTTTGGCTAGAGTTTACGTCAAGACAATCCAATAAACATTTCACTAAACTGCAACAACAGGTTGAAGACTTGCAGCTCATTTCTGATTACAGTCTGTGGCCTGCAGCTCACATTCACAGCAATCATGTTTTTATGCTCCAGGAAGACGGCAATATTCCTTGCTATAATTCTCCTTGGATCTGCCATTTTCAGCTTCTTTGTCAACTTACTGCTGTTTTTTCCAAACTTTGAGACGAAGTATGCCACAAAGAACATTTCTCCTACTGTGTTCTATCTCGGAGGAATCATCGGCTCTGGAATACTGGTGAGCATTTTGAAAACTGAAATAAGAAAAAAGTATTTTAAAATAAAAGTAACATTTTGTCATTGGAAAGACTTGATAATGTACAAACGTTTGTATTTTCTTCTGTTTGTCAAGATAGGAGTTCAAGCACTTTAAGAGTTAATTCACCTGTACGACCTTTCTGCCAAATTGGCATTGTCCCAAAGCCCCTCTTTGAGCTTCTGAAGGGGCTGCTGCTGATGTTCTGGCTGCACATTGGTCTCGCGCTCCTTATATACGGGTACCCAGTTGGGAAGGGGGATCTCCTGATGGGCTTGCTCCTGGGCCTGGCCAAGATGGCCATCCATGGGTCTAGGTGGTGGAAAGTGGAGGGTGCTGCCCAGACCGACTGCCTGCCCCATTTCCTGAGGATACATTCATGCCCAGCTGCCCTTAGATAGAGAGCATGCGGTCACAGTGGGTACAGTCGGGGACTTCCAGGAACAATGGCCCCCCCCCCCAAGATATTGACTGCTTTATAGATGGTAGTAACCATATTTTAATCTGAGTATACTTACTGCCTTGTAAATACTGAATGTCTGTAACTTGTGTGTTTGTTATGTAAATAAACTTTTATAGTTTTGTGAAAAAAAGGTTTCATCTCAGACACATTGCATCAGAAAGGTGCTGCCCATCGTTAAGGACACCACCAGCTAAGGCATGCCCTCCTCTCATTACTACCATTAGGAAGGAGGTACAGAAGCCTGAAGGCATGCACTCTGTGGTTCAGGAACAGCCTCTTCCCCTCTGCCATCGGATTTCTGAGTGGACATTGAACCCATGAACTACCTTACTACTTTTAAAATTTTTATTATTTCTATTCTTGGACTACTTGTTTTAATTTAACTATGTAATATACATATATATATATATATTTACTATAATTCATTTTTTCTATATTTATCATGTATTGCATTGTACTGCTGCTGCAAAGTTAACAGATTTCATGATATATGCCGGTTCTATTAAACCTGATTCTCATTCTGACGTATCCTGAGCCCAGCACGTATGTGCAATTACGAAGGAAGCACAGCAATACCTCTACTTCCTTAGGAGTCATGCAAATGTTCAGCATGACGTCTAAAACTTCGACAAGCTTCTATAGATATATGGTGAAGAGTATACTGACTGGCTGTATCATAGCCGCGTATGAAAATACCAATGCCTTTAAATGGAAAATCCTTCAAAAAGTAGTGGATATGTCCCAGTCCATCATGGGTAAAGTCCTCCCCGCCATTTCACACATTCACACTAATCGTTGCAGCAGGAAAGCAGCATCCACCATCAGAGATCCTCACCACACAAAACGTGCTCTGCTGCCATCAGGGAGAAGATCCAGGAGCCTCAGGACCCCCACCTCCAGCTTTGGGACTAGTTACCACCCTTCAGCCATCAGGCTCTTGAACTCAAGAGGACAACTTCTCCTGCCCCATCATTGAAATGCTCCCACAACCTATGGACTCACTTTCAAGGACTCTTCATCATTGTTCTTGATACTTATGTGTTATTTATTTATTATTATTCTTTCTTTCTTTTTGTATTTGCACAGTTCGTTTTCTTAAGCACACTGGTTGAATGAGTGAGTTGGAGCGGTATTTCGCTGATTCTATTATAGATTTATTGAGTATGCCTGCAAGGAAAAAGAACCTCTGGGTTGTATACAGTGACATTTATGTACTCTGAACTTTGAAACTTGCTTATCATTAGGAAAGATGATGATCACAAAAGTATTTTATTTTGTGATTAGGAGCCTGTGACTATTGATTACCACAGAGATCGGTGCTGGGAGCCTTATCTTTTGTTACTAAGCTTAAAAATCTGAATTGTTTTGTTAATAGGAAGGAAAGAAACCCACATTAGAGAAATAGAATAAAAGGCTAACATCTCTTCTTTCCCGGACACAGATGATCTTTCCGGTATGCATGCTGCTAAAACTGTGGGATAGTAATGAGTGGGCCAACTGGAGTGATGCTTGTCAATGCCCATTACCTCGTTGTCAAGACTGCACTTCCTGTGCTCCATGTGACTGTTCCAAGTGCCCGAAATGCCAGCCACCTGAGCTTTGCCCCACATGTAACTGCAAACCCTGCCGCGAGCTTCCTGCCTGTGGGTCCTCAACAGCCTGCAAGACCTGCCCTGAATGCAGGTGTGTCCCCTGCACTTGCTGTCGTGACTACACCTGCAAGACCTGCCCTGAATGCAGGTGTGCCCCCTGTGCTTGCTGTCGTGACTGTACCTGCAAGACCTTCTTCCAGATTCTTGGCGGATGTTTGGGTGCCATCTTTCAACTCTGTCTATGCCCAGACTGCAGCCGTTGCTCTCCAGATTCCTGCACGTGCAGGCCAAGCCAAGGCGACAGAAGATCCCCGGTAAGCAACATATTGAGGTGATTTAATTACATTTATTTCAATTCATTTCCCATTTTAACACAGTCACTGCTGGCTACAAGTTCATTAACCTGTCAAGAACTGGCTGTGGATCTCAGTCTCACTGTGTCTCGGTTTAAATCGCAGTGCAAGGTCCTGAGTATCTGTATTTGGGGACAGTCTGTCAGTCTGAGCAACTGAAGATTACATGTCTATGCCTCCTCAGTCATTGCTTTCCCTGGTCTTTTAGTGCAAAGATGCAAAGCTGCAGCCGAGGTTTTGCTAGAACGCTCAATCTCTTGTCTGCCAGGATCCCCTCTTTCAAGGCTGGCAAACCACTGCATCCCCCTCCAGATGCCAGTGCTGGGGCTGAGACCTCACTCTTCTGCCATCAGGAACCCCATTCCACACTCACGTTCCGTTTCAGATCCCCTTCCCGTTCTCATACCGCCACTGCCCAGGTGAGACCCAACACAAAACCTCATATACTTGACACACAAGAGACTGCAGGGGCTGGAATCTGGATCCAGTACAGATGAAGGATATCAACCCAAAACGCCAATGGTCCGTTTCCCTCCACAGGTGTTGTCTGACCCACTGAGATCCTCCAGCAGTTTGTGCTTAGCACCTCATTGACTGCCAGGGTCTGCTACAAGGGCAATAGCATGAACACTGAGGCCTCCAGTTGTAGATAAACAATGTTTTTGGTGTATTTTCCCTCTCCCACCCCTTGCCCTCTCTCTTCTTCTGATCCTCCACCAGTTCTATTTTGCCCTCTTTCCTACCACCCTCTAGCCCCGGTCATCCAAATTCATCTCATTCCAGCTCATTCACACACATTTCACCCACAGTTCCTCTAGTATCAGTGAAAATATTCTATTAATGTTAATTCAGAGAGGTTGTTGTCTCATATTCTTTTCTTCCCTCCTTGCAAGATCCTTATCTGGTTATTTTTGGTTTATTTCTCTTTTTTAGAACCGCATGCTAATTTTCAGTGTGATCGGGGTGATGGGAGGTGTATATGGCTTCATTGTGTCATCTGTGGCATTGAAAATTGGTCCATTATGCCGTGTAACAGAACTGGGAGAATGGAGGCATCCTTTCAAACGAGGGTAAGACAGCGCTTTACGCAGAAGCGTAAATTAGTTTAGTGTGTGTTGAACACTTTTGTCTCTGAAAAGTTATTGGTTCAAGTCCTGTTGCAGAATCTGTGGTGGGATTCCCAATGCAACACCGAAGGGATCTCTGTTCTATAATTATTACAGCTACTCACTTGATTGGACATAAAAAGATGCCATGGTATTATTTTGAAGAACTTTTAAAATGATGATTTTATACACTTCAAAATTTAAATTTTAAGAACCTACCTTGACTTCAGATCCCAGTTTATGCCTTTATAGATTTACTAATTATTGTTTGCTTGTTTGACAGGGATTATCTGAATGATTCAAGCCTATGGAACAAGTGTATGGAGCCAGAAAATGTGATCCCTTGGCACATGAGTTTATTCTCCACGCTGTGGGTGATCAGTACTGTTGAAATCGTCATTTGTGTTGCACTCCTGTTTGATGCTCTGCTCAGAATATTCCGTACTGAGAGCAATGGTTTCTAGGTGAGCCCAGCGGGAGTCTTTAAAGAGTGGCTAAACTTTCATAAGAGTATCACATGTTGGTCCTGTAACGGCATCTTCTGCAGCAGAGCAATGCTTTAAGCCAAGCAAACTCATCATTCATTCAGAGCACACCAAAGCCGAGCAAGCTATTTCTTTATGAAATGTGGATTTTACTGCATTGTGGTAGCTCAAGGGGAATCAACAACAAAGGTAGAACGAACTGCTGCAGTTACAAAGGAAGGGCAGTGTAGACAGGCATCAAGTTGTAAGGCCATAACATGGTAGATTGAGAGGTCATGATTCCACCTTTTCATAATAGGGGATTGTTGAATAGTTTTATAACAATGGGATAGAAGCTGCCCTTGAGCCTGGTGGGATGTGCTTTCAGGGTTTTATATCGTCTGTCCAAAAGGAAGAGGGAGAAGAGAGAAATTCGGAGGTGGGTGTGTCCTTTAATGTTGTTGAGTGCTTTACCTTGGCAGCAAGAAGTGTGCACAGAGCACGTGGCTGGTTTCCACTATGTCCTGAGCTGGGACTGCACCTCTCTACAGATTCTAGCAGTCTTGGACACAGCACTTGCCATACAAAGCCATGATATATTTAGTCAGGACACTTTCTATGGTGCATCAATAGAGATTAGTGAGGGTCAAAGGGAGACATTACAAATTTCTGTCACCTCCTGGAGAAGTAGAGGTGCTGGTGTGCCAGGAAGGAACTTAAGAATGGACTTAGGAGAGCTCGAAGAGGACATGAAAAGGCCTCAATGAGTAGGAATGGAAAACCTCAAGGTGTTCTACATACATGCAAAGGACAGGAGGATGAGTAGACCGAGGGTAGAACCAATCATGGATAAAAGTTGAAGCATGGTCGATGTCAGACAAGGTAGGGGAAGTCCTTAATGAATACTTTGCTTCAGTATTCACCAGCGAGAGGGACCTTGACAAAAGTAAGGACAGCATAAAACAGGCTGGTAATCGGGAACACGTCAATGGTATGAACGAGGATGTGCTAGAACTTTAGACAAATATTAAAGCAAATAATTTCCTGGAATTGGATGGGATATACTACAGATAACTACGGGAGGTGACCAAGGAGATTTCTGTGCCTTTGACATTGATCTTTGTACCTTCATTGGCCACAGGAGAAGCAGTAGAAGTTTGAAGTGTGGCAAATATTATTCCTTTGTTCAAGAAAGGTAACAAGGGCAATCTTTGGAATTGTGGACCAGTGAGTCTTATGTCAGTGGTGCATAAATTATTGGAGAAGATTCTTAGGGAAATTGGGAGAAACAAACTTTAATTAGGGATAGTCATCATGGCTTTGTGAGGGCAGCTCATGCCTCACCAGCCTGATTGAATTGTTTGAGGAAGTGACAAAGCTAATAGAGGAGTGGATATGGTTTATTTGGATATTGGTTGGACATTTGACAAGGTTCCCCATGGTAGGCTTATTCAGAAAGTCAGGAGGCATGGGATCCAGGGAAACTTGGTCTCATGGACTCAGAATTGCCTTGCCCACAGAAGGTAGAGTGTGGTGGTAGATGGAGCATATCCTGCCTGGAGATGGGTGACCACTGGTGTTCTGCAGCAATCTGTTCCAGGACCCCTATTCTTTGTGATTTTTACAAATGACTTGGATGAAGAAGTGGAAAGTGGTTTTTAAAGTTTGCAGGTGACGCAAAGGTTGGTGGTGTTGTCAAACGTTGTGGTAGCTTACAACAGGACTTTTATAGGATTCAAGGCTGGGCTGTGAATTGGCAGATGGAGTTAAGTCTGAAAATGTAAGAAGTTTTAAGAAGATCAAACCTGAAAGCAGAATACAAGGTTAAGGGCAGGAATATTAGCACTGTGGAGGAACAGAGGAATCTTGGCTTCCATGTTCATAGATGCCTCAAAGTTGCAGCATAAGTTGTTTAGGGTGGTTACGAAGGTATTTTTGTGCTAGTCATCATTAGCCGAGGGCAGGCAGAATTGAGTTCAAGATCCACAAGGTAACATTACAACTCAGTAAAACTCTGGTTAGATCACACATTTGGGTATTGTGTACAATTCTGTTCCCGTCTTTATAGAAACGATGTGGAAGCTTTAGAGAAAGTGCAGAGGAGATAAACCAAGATGCTCTCTAGATTAGAAGACATGTCTTAAGACAATAGGTTTGGCGAACTAAGGCTTTTCTCTTAGGATGAGAGGTGAATTGATAGAGATGTACAAGGTGATAAGAGGCATATATAGAGTGGACAGCCAAAGACTTTTTACCAGAACAGAAATTGCTAATACAAGGGGGCACAACTTTAAGGTGATTGGAGGAAAGTATATGGGGGAAGTCAGAGGTAGGTCTCTTTTAACACAGAGTTGTGGGTGCATAGAATGCACTGCCAGGGCTGAAGGTAGAGGCAGATACATCAGGGGCATTTAAGAGACCTCTAGATAGGCAAATGGATGAAAGAAAAATGGAAGGTTATGCAGGAGGAGAGGGTTAGATTGATCTTGGAGGAGGTTAAGATTATTCTGTAGTATATTATCAAGCAGTAAGTTAACTTAAGTTTCAGAGAAACGTTGTCTAGTTTCTATATATATTATATATGTTATATATATGTATATAGTCAAATGACGATAAACTTGACTTGACCTGAAAAAGTTGGTACAACATCATGAGCCGATGGGCTTGTACTGTGTAGTACTGTTATATGCTCTGTGTTCTCTAGGAGGATTTCCCAACCTTCTTTATGCCGTGGACCCCTGCCATTAACCGAGGGGTCTACGGACACCGGGTTAGGAAACCCCTGTGAGAATATGTTAGGTATAAATGTGAAAATGGAGGAGGTGGAAGTCAGGAAAGCTACACTTGGTTAAAGCAGTAGAAGTCTGCAAATTGCTGAGTGATGGGCTGACAAGTTGTTGGTTGTTAAGTGATTAGGATGAGGACACCGGAGGTGTGGTTGCTAAATCTGCTGTTGACAAATAACTAGGAAAGTAAGTTGTGAACAGGACATCAGGAGGCTGTAGCGATCAGTTAAGTGAGCAAGCATTTTTATGATAGTCCACTTTCGCAGTATAAATAATAAAACACTTCATTTAAATGGTGCATAGCTGGAGAACTCCAAGATGCAGAAGGACATAGGTGACCCACTTTGCCCTGTTATTTACACTTTGTTTGGTTTGAATGCTTCTGTTGAAAGTATAGAATATACTGAATAACAGATAATTTAAATTTATCAAACTTTCCTCTCTCCACAGGGCCAAGATCCTGACAAATTCCAGGCTGAAGTGCATTCTACTTATATCAACTAACTCTTTTCTTTAACATCAGTTTTTTTTGTCTGTTTCTACCTATCTTGATTATTGTGAGGTCAGCGTAGAACAGGTTAATATGCTGGAACATGTCAAAGAGAATGTTTTGAAAACATTAGGATAAATCAATCCTGGGGGCAGACAGGATATGCACAGGTTAATACAAGAAGTGAGGAAAGAAATTGTTATGCTTTTGATAATGTTCTTTCTGTCCAGGACTAGTGCCAGAAGATTGGAGGGTGGCAAATGTTATTGATTATTTGAGGGAAGGAAACGGGGATAATACTGGGAATTATAGGCTACTGAAGCTAACATCAGTGGTGAGCAAACTATTGGAGAGGATTGTAGGAGAGAGAATTTATCAGGAATTGCAGATGGGCAGCAAGGGTTTGCAAGCGGCAGGTCATGGCTCACAAGCCTGAAAGAATTCTTTGAGGAAGTGACGGCCAAATTGATGAAGGTAGAGCAGTGGATGTGATGTATATGCTTTTTAGTAAGGTGTTAAATTTAAAAGATGTAAAGTTTGTGTTAGATTTTTGAAGCGTAGAAAAAGGGGCAAGTGGGAATTTTCTATGAGATTGGGTCACGAGTGGTGCGTAGAGGTAGAGCTCGAGGTGGAAAGAGAAATGGAATTCAAGTTAGAAGTAGAGATAGAGATGAAAAGATGTCAGAAATTTGTGGTTCTCTCCAGCTGTGTATTGGATTAGTGATTGGATGATACTACCTCAGTAATACTTCCTCTTTCATTTTGTATTTATTTCATAATAATCTAATAAAGTAATTTCTTATAACCTTGAATCCATGTAAAGTGCCTTCTTTGTGAATATTTTTTGCTGCAGAAACTGAAAAGAACAAGGAATAAGTTTTAAAATATTTGCGTTAAGCATCCCTCAACCAATATCACAGGGTAAATAATCAGGTTATGGTTGTGTTGTGGTTTGTGGAGCTTAGTGTAAACACTTCACTCCATAATCTGCTTTGGAGAATCTAACCTTATAATGGTCTAATTCTTCCCACTTTAAATTAGTTGGATTTGCAAACTAAGCACACCGCCACAGGAGAAAACAAAATGACCCACTTCAATGGTCTGAGCTAAAAGGGGTTCTGGAATGTCTGACCACTTTTTGGACTTTTTTCAATCAGAAATTCATTTCCATGAGGGTTTCCAGCTTTCAACAGGATGCTTGCACCTCCCTCCCAGTGACAAACTGTAATTTCAATGCCAAGTCAATGGCTGGTTGCAGGAGAGAGAACTAGGAGCAGGGAAACACCGTAAGAAAATGCAGCACAGTGATTAACCCTACTCCACAGATGGACAGATGAATCTTCCTACACAACCTCCAGGAAAAGAAAGCAACAGATAAAGGTTATTGCATCCCTGAGTGGCCATATCAGACAGTAAGGAAGGAAGTGATGCACAATATATACTTAATGTGATAATTCCTATCGTGAAACCATCCCTGTGACTATATATCCTAACTCAACAGATAGATGTGAAATCACTACAGTCAGTGTAGCTCCCCTCTTACATCTGGCTTCATCCCGTCAATTTCCTGTGGAGCGTTTGATTAAAATTACCCCCTGTACAAAGAGGATAACAAACAGAGTAATTAAATAGGCCCTTTCTTGTCCTTGTGTGATCTAGATTAGTCGGTCTGAAGAATGAGGCCTTTCAGACCAACTTGTCTATAGCAACCAAGGCACCAACCTATGTCAGTCCCATATCACTCTCCCATACCCACAAACTTGCCCAAATGTCATTTAAATGTTGCCACAAGTCCAGGCTCATATGCTTTATCTGGCAGTTTATCACGTACACACATTACCCTCTGCATGACAAAGTCGCTTCTGAGGATGCTTTTAAATCTTCCTCCACTCTCCTTTAGACTCTGCCCTCTCATCCCGGGTTCCCTTTCGCTGAAGGAATAAAAAGGAGTTAGACATGGTTAGCTGGGGGACCCAATTCTGCATCACTCTATGTATCTACTTTACTCAAGTAAAGATAACATTGACCATCAAGTACCCATGTCTACTCATCTGATTTATTTGTTGCTTTATCACAACCCTGGATGCTTTTATGATTCCAATACTCACTTAGGGTGCCATGTTAACATAGTTGTTAGTGTGACAGTATTACAGCTCAGGGGCATTTTGTTTCAGAGTTAGGAATTCAATTTGCTGACCATTTTAAACGTAAACGGATGGATTTCTTCCATCTACCTACTTGTGCAATGTTATTGAAGGGTTGTAAGGAGGGATTTACTTTTATCACAGACTGTCTCTGGGTAACAAATATATTTCTGTGTGGGAACGTTGCCTCTCAGGTTTCTATTAACTCTCTCCTCTCTCATCTTATTGTACAAGTCTTATAGAACATAGAACATAGAAATCTACTGCACATTACAGGCCCTTTGGCCCACAACGTTGTGCTAACTTTTGGCGGGAGGAGAAGATGGCAGCACGCCGCATGTGCGCAGCTCTCCGGTGAAAAATGATGTCGTATCTGTTAAATAGGGGCCATGGACAATTCTGATTTGATGGAGAATGGACGTGAAAGCACAGAGGAACATCTGGAGAAATTTCTGAAACGCCCGTCTGCTGCTGTCGTTACTGTGTGGTCGGGAATCTTTCGGAGGGTAGGCCTCAAAATTCCCGGCCTTGCCTGCTTTTGGCGACCGAGAAGCAGGTCGAATCATTCAGCAGAGATGCCGCTCAGTACTCGGTGTTGGAAAGCTGATCAGAGCTCGAAGTTTTCGGTTGACTCAGAGTCGGATTGTGGTCGGCATGGCAGGGAGAGTTTTTCTTCCTTCTCCCATCTGCATGAGATGTGAGACATTCGAGAAACTTTGAACTTTACTGTGCTCACGGACTTTCTTCATCAAGTTATGGTATTGTTACACTGTTCGTAACTAGATGTATAATTATGTGGTTTTGTCAGTTTTTTCAGTCTTGGTTTGTCCTGTGTTTTGTGATATCACACTGGAGGAAATAATGTATCATTTCTTAATGCATGCATTACTAAATGACAATAAAAGGGGACTACGTGTCTTCATAATCTAAAAAAAAACTTACTCTAGAAACTGCCTAGAATTTCCCTACCACATAGCCCTCTATTTTTCTAAGCTCCATGTACCTATCTAAGAATCCCTCAAAAGACCCTATTGTATCCGCCTCTACCACTGTCACTGGCAGTGCATTCCACACAGCCACCGCTCTCTGTGTGAAAAACTTACCTCTGACATCCCTACTTCCAAGCACCGTAAAACTATGCCCCCTCGTGTTAGCCATTTCACCCCTGGGAAAAAGCCTCTGGCTATCCACACAATCAATGTCTCTCATCAGCTTATACACCTCTATCAGGTCACCTCTCATCCCTGTTGCTCCAAGGAGAAAAGGCCAAGTACACTCAACCAATTCTCATAAGGTACACCCTCCAATCCCGACAACATCCCTGTAAATCTCTTCTGCACTCTTTCTAAAATCAAGAATATCACCAGTAAATAGCTCCTCTGTTCTTCAGGTGGATGTTTGAAAGCAAAGGACAGTACCATTATCATAGAAAAAGGTGAGATTATGAACAGATGGACTGAGTATATTCAGGAATTGTTTGAAGATAATCAAGGCGAAAAACCAGAAATTAAGAAAAACATTGAAGGTCCAAGTATTTTAAAATCTGAAGTTCGTAATACAATAAAAAAGATGAAGAAAGGAAAGGCAGCAGGTCCTGATGAATTAATAATAGAACAAATTATTGCCCTTGAAGATTATGGAATTGAAAAACTTACTGATTTAATCAATGACATTTATAAGACTGGAATAATACCAAAAGAGATTAAAAAATCAGTATTTATCACTCCACCTAAGAAACCTGGAGCAATAGAATGTGAATTACATAGGACCATAAGTTTAATGAGTCATATCACCAAGATACTTCTAAGAATTTTTACAACAAGAGCTAAAAGTAAGATACAAGCTGAAATAGGCAAAGAACAATGTGGTTTTGTGAAAGACAAAGGTACAAGAAACGAAATATTGATGTTAAGGATACTATCAGAACGAGCTATTCAAGTGCAACATGATTTGTTTGTTTGTTTTATCGACTACACAAAAGCATTTATTAAAGTGAAGCACAATAAGTTATTTGAAATATTACAGATAACTCTAGATCTAGATTCGAAAGACCTCCGCCTAATCAGAAATCTGTACTGGGAATAAACTGCCGCTGTAAGAATAGATGGAGAAGTGAATCAGTTTACGAAAATCAAGAGAGGCGTTAGACAAGGGTGTGTTTTCTCACCTGATTTATTTAACATGTACAGTGAAACAATATTACAAAAAATAAGAGGCATCTAGGGAATCAAAGTTGGTGGTGAAAACATCAATAATTTCAGATATGCAGATGACACTGTGTTAATTGCAAGTACGAAATAAGAACTACAAAACTTAATTGATATAATTGTTGAAGAAAGTGCAAAAATGGGTCTATCTATCAATTGCAAAAAGACAAAATGTATGGTGATATCCAAAAAGAAGGAGAATCCTATCTGCAGGCTGAGAATAAATGGGGAAGACATAAAACAAGTACAGAACTTTTGCTACTTAGGAAGCTGGGTGACATCAGATGGCAGGTGCGACTTGGACATCAAAAGAAGAATAGGGATGGCAAAAGACACCTTTACGAGAATGAAGAGTATACTGACCAATACTAAACTAGGCATGACAACCCGCCTCAGAGTACTGAAATGTTACGTTTATCCAGTTATGTTATATGGCTCAGAATGTTGGAAAATATCTAGTAACATGAGGAAACGAATTGTAGCAGCAGAGATGTGGTTTTTGAGGAGGATGCAAAGAATATCATGTTTGAAATGAATATCTAACGAGGATGTCATGAACAGAGCAAACACAAAAAGAGAAATAATGTATGAGATCATGAAAAGGCAACTTAACTTCATTGGACATGTGATTAGGAAAGAGGAGTTAGAATGCATGGTAATTATGGGAAAGATTGAAAGGAAGAAAGCAAGAGGAAGACAAAGACAAATGTTAATGGACACAGCAGCCAGAGAATTGGAAATAAATACCAATGAATTGATCCACTTGACCCGAAACAGAAGTGTGTGGGCCATGGCAGTCAACCTCAGACTGGGCATGGCACCTGATAATGATGATAATGATGATGACTCTTTCTATAGCATCCACATCCTTGCTATAGTGAGGTGACCAGAACTGAACGCAATACTCCAAGTGGGGTCTGACCAAGGTCTTATATAGCTGTAACGTTACCTCACGGCTCTTGAACTCAGTCCCACAGTTCATGAATGCCATCACACCATCCACCTTCTAAACAACACTGTCAACCTGCACAGCAGCTTTGAATGTCCTATGGACATGGCTCCCAAGATCTTGCTGATCCTTCACACTGCCAAGAGTCTTACCATTAATATTATATTCTGTCTTCAAATTTGACCTACCAAAATGAACCACTTCACACTTTATCTGGGTTGAACTCCATCTGCCACTTCTCAGCCCAGTTCTGCATCCTATCGATGTAGCACTGTAACCTCTAACAACCCTCCAGACTATTCACAACACCCCAGCTTTTGTATCATCACCAAACTTACTAACCCACCCTTCTACTTCCTCATCCAGGTCATTCATAAAAGTCACAAACAGGCAAGGTCCCAGAACAGATCCCTGAGGAATATCTCTGGTCACCATCCTCCATGCAGAATACGAACCAGGAGACTGGTGCATATTTTGTTGACAGGACCCTGAAGTTCGCAATGCATGAGCTTATGTGTACGGAGTTTGCACCTTCTCCCCTTGAACAGGTTAGGTTTTCTCCGGCTGCTCCCGTTTCCTCCTCATTCCAGAGATGTACCAGTTAGTAGGTTAATCGGTCATTGTAAATTGTCCTGTGACTTGGCTAGTGTTAAATAGCTGAGTTGTTTCGTGGCTCAACTCATTGGGTAGAAGGGCCTGTTCCAAGCTGTACCACTAAATAAAATACAATGCATAGTTCTTAAACATTGTCCTGAAGCTGGGCATTCTGACTGCCAAATTTCCTGGCAGATTTTACAGTATACTGTCACTGCAATGGATTCAGTGGAAATCCAGTGTTCGTTCATCATCAACGTCGATGAGGACCTCAACATCATTATGACGGTGTCGAGACTAGAGCATGATTTGAATTTAAGTGAGGGAGAGTTGCTAGTGTCAGCCTCACTCTCTCTTCCCAATTCCCAGTGGCAATACAGAGTTGAGGCGGCTGGAGATGGGGCGAGGCGCAGTGGATGACCAGGACGTCTTCTGTGTCTTGTCCTGCTCTACACGCTCCACGACGCTTGCAGAGACCAGCTTCTTGACCGTTGGACCTTCCATTGGTCTCGTCCGCTCAATCCGCTGGAGTCTGTCTTCACATGCTGGGATAGACAACTCCCTATCTCACCGAGGGTTGGAGACCCATCGGCTACCCTCACCTGGTTTAGCCGGCTTGTTGAAGCCGTTGCCTGGGGTGTGGCCGTCGACGCATGCAAACAGCTACGGGGAGCCACAGGTGAGAGCTGAGTGCCAGGTGGGGACCAAAGGTGGACAAACCGCCCTGAAAAGGACGCGAAATGTTCCCCCACCAGAGGTGCTACACCTCCCTGACACCCCAGTACAAATCCTGTCTGTATACATCAATGGTGGCCCCCACCGAAACTCTGCCAACATTGCAAACTCTGAAGCATCTGGGTAAATTCACCCACTTCCCCACAGTTGTTAATTGATTTGACTGAGTATCAAGCTGACCATGACTCATATCAGAAGAACAAGTATTGATTATTTGTAGACTCTGTAGAAGAAAATGGATCCTCGCCAACCCCTGTGCCTGTAGCTTGTGTTTGGCTGCTGCAGGTGCAGTCTCCAGTGCACAGACAGCAGGTGATCGGTGGGAGCAAGCTCTAGCAATGCTATCTCTGGAATCCTGTCAACTAACTATGTACCAGTTCTTTCCCTCCAGAGTGGGCCAGTGATTTCAAAGTAAATCCCACCTCACAACTCTTCAATAACATTCCACCTGGGTAAGTGGAAGAACTTCATATTCTCAGTCCATCCCATTTACATTTAAAATGGTTAGCAAATTGCAACGGAAGAGGTTTCGAGTGTGCACCAGAACCTGGAATCAGCAACTCACTTTTAGTACAAGGAGACACAGAGAGAAACAGACCTTTGCTAACTACAAACCAACCATTTGCAATACATCAATCCTACATTAATCTCATTTTTAATTTCCTCCACATTTTGAAACACTCTTTCCATATTCTGACGCTCATCTACACACCAGCAGCAATTTACAGTAGCCGACTAACCTATACATCTTTTGGAATATGAAAGCAAATTGGAACATCCAGAGAAAACCGAGGTGATCACAGCAAGAGCGTACCAACTCTACAGAGTCTGAACCCAAGGTTAGGGTTGAACCTGGGTCTATGGCCCTTGGAGACAATGGTTTTCTTATCTGGGCCGCATGCGTTGCTGATCATCTGAGGGTGGTAACACGGCTGAATGACCATCCAACATACAAACAATTTCTGTAATCGAGCAAAGCAATCAGTTATATTTGGACAGAATCTCAGATGACGTTGAATTCTGTACTTACCTTTTATTTTATTTAGCGATACAGTGTGGAACATGCACTTTCGGCACAATGAGCCACACTGCCCTGCAACCCTGCTATTTAGACCCTCTGTTGGCTGTGTCCAGCCACGGATGTTACATCCCAGCTGTCTACACGCTACACAAGCCAGGCCAGTACTACATGGAGAACTACCTGCTGCCCATCTATACTTTATACTTCATTGTCGCCAAACAATTGATACTACAGCGTACAATCATCACAGCGATATTTGATTCTGCTCTTCATGGTCCCTGGAGTACAAATCGATAGTAAATATTGAAAATTTAAATTATAAATCATAAATAGAAAAGGGAAAGTAAGGTAGTGCAAAAAAACCGAGAGGCAGGTCCGGATATTTGGAGGGTACGGCCCAGATCCGGGTCAGGATCCGTTCAGCAGTCTTATCACAGTTGGAAAGAAGCTGTTCCCAAATCTGGCCGTACGAGTCTTCAAGCTCCCGAACCTTCTCCCGGAGGGAAGAGGGACGAAAAGTGCATTGGCTGGGTGGGTCGTGTCCTTGATTATCCTGGCAGCGCTGCTCCGACAGCATGTGGTGTAAAGTGAGTCCAAGGACAGAAGATTAGTTTGTGTGATGTGCTGCGCCGTGTTCACGATGTTCTGCAGCTTCTTCCGACCTGGGACAGGACAACTTCCGAACCAGATTGTGATGCACCCCAGAAGAATGCTTTCTACGGTGCATCTATAAAAATTAGTGAGGGTTTTAAGGGACAGGCCAAATTTCCATAGCTTCCTCAGGAAGTAAAGGCGCCTCTATCAGCCTCTCCTTCTCCACACAGCTAAAGGACCAGCAGAGACCAATACAGTTTGGCACCAACGGTGTCATAGGAGTTGCCCATCAGCACTACACTCAATGAGGGACTGCCTTGGAGATTCTAGTTCTGGATTTTTACACATGAATACAGCCAAATGAAACAATATTCCTCCAGGGGCAATATGCTGTAGAAATTAATATATTTCTTTGTTGTGCAACTAAACTCTAAAAGATGGGCAATAAAGTTAAAAAAAAGGTCAACTCTGTGAGATCACAGGCAGAGATGGAACTGTGAAAGTGAGAACTATGCCAGATGGAAACTTACCTGTGTATCTCTATAAACCTGTCACTGAAAACAAACAAGCAGACGCAGCCCATCAATAAAGAGGGCGAATGGTATGATGTTCTTCAATACAAGAGCTTTCAAATGCAGAACATGGATGTCTTACCAAAATATTACTGGACTTGGGAAACCACACTTGGTTGACTGTCTGTAGTTTTAGTCTCTTTGCACAGCAATGGATTTGCATACAGACAATGAGACAAAGGCACACTAGAATGATTCCTGAAACAGCAGATCTGTTGGATGAAGAGAAATGGGGTTAACAAGACCTCTATTCACACAAGATCAGAAGAGAGAGAGAAGATCTCATTGAAACATTCACAAACTTGACAGGACTTAATAAGCTAGAACCAAGGAAGAAACTTTCCCTGGCGGAGGTCTAGAACCCGGGTCAGCCTCTGGATGTGAGGGCAGATGTTTGCAACTGAGATCAGAATCACCACAGGGAAGTGATTCTGGGGAAATTCTCTACCCCAAATGTTGTGGAGGGCCTAGGTACCCGAGTAATTCAAGAAAGAGAGAGATAGATTCTATTAAACAAAGGGTTCAGGTGGGATCCGGGTCATTGTTAATAAATATCATCATGAAGAGCTTCAATTGTCTTCTTTCTAATGAAATCAGATTCATAGAGTCATAGAGAAGGGCAGCAGAGAAACAGGCCCTTTGGCCCATCTAGTCTATGCCAAAACCAGTTGAATTGTCTCCTCTCGATGACCTGCACCAGCACCATCTCCCTCCATATCCTTACTATCTATGTACCTATCCAAACGTCTCTTAAAAGTTTACCCTATCTACAGGTGTCCCCCGCTTTTCGAACGTTCGCTTTACAAAACCTCACTGTTACGAAAGACCTAGGTTAGTACCCTGTTTTCGCTTTCAGAAGGTGTTTTCACCGTTATGGAAAAAAAGCAGTGCGCAATAAAAAATCAACGCGCGAAAAAAATCAGCACGCAATAAAGGGCAGCGCGCGCCCCGAGCAGCCGCTCTCCCCCAGATTCGGAACAGCATTCTAGCCGGCATTGCTTAAACACGTGCCTGTGAGCAGTCGTTTGCAAGATGAGTTCTATGGTATCAGAAAAGCCTAAAAGAGCTCGTAAGGGTGTTATACTTAGCGTAAAACTAGACATAATTAAGCGTTTCAATCGTGGTGAACGAAGCAAGGACAAAGTGAGTTTGGCTTGTGGAAGCCGACGAAGGTGATTTTGAAGAGGTTTTGGCATCCCATCACCAAGAACTGATAGATGAAGAGCTGATGCAATTGAAAGAAAACAGGATAACAATCGAAACCGAATGCAGTAGCGAACTGAATGCGAAGCAACTGCGTGAGATTTTCCCTGCAATGATAAAGTACGACTTTAATTTTGAAAGGGTACATAGGTTTAGGGGATATTTGCAAGATGGTTTGAGTCCTTATTAAAGAACTATGTGATAGAAAAATGCGTGAGGTTCAGCAGTCAACCAAGCCTTCCACATCAGCCACAGCAGACAACAAACCTCGACCTTCGACATTGAGGCGGACAGTCATAGGAGAAGATGAGCTGCCTGCTCTAATGGAAGCAGACGATGAGACGACACCCCAATGTCCCACTACCCCAACCCCCAGGCCACGGACAGATACCGATTGACGGAGAATGCAGCGGTAGCCAGGAGGCACACAGCACATCTTTAAGAAAAAAGCCGAAATAAACATGCTAATTAATTAGGTGCCGCCCGACACGTAATTGTCGGCCCAGATCAGAGACGACGCAATCGGAAATCGGCACTGATCTGGGCCGGGCTGCATCTAATTAATTAGCATGTTTGTTTCGGTTTTTTTCTTAAAGATGTGCTGTATGCCTCCCGGCTACTGCTGGACACCTGCGTGCTTCGCAGCAATGTATCGGTTCGCTGCCCGGAGGGTGGGGGCCACTGCACCACCCAAACTCCGACTCAGCCTAACACACCATCATCAGTGTGCTCGGCGCTGAACCAATTCCGGTAAGTGATACTACACTGTACATATATTATTTCTACTTTATATCGGCTGTGTATTTTTATGTGTTATTTGGTATGACTTGGCAGCTTCATAGCTTAAAGGTTACTGGAGAGCGCTTGCTCAGTGTTTCTGCCAATAGCGCTTGCGTGAGATTTTCGCTATGAAGAACAGTGCAGTAATGATTGTGAAAAAGTATTTCTACTTTATATAGGCTGTGTATTTATCATATCATTCCTGCTTTTACTATATGTTACTGTTGTTTTAGGTTTTATGTGTTATTTGGCATGATTTGGTAGGTTATTTTTGGGTCTGCGAATGCTCACAAAGTTTTCTCATATAAATAAATGGTAATTGCTTCTTCGCTTTATGACATTTCGGCTTATGAACCGTTTCATAGGAACGCTCTACCTTCGGATGGCGGGGGAAACCTGTATACCCTTCATAATTTTGTATACCTTTATCAAATCTCTTCTCAATCTTCTACACTCTAAGGAATAAAGTGCTAACCTATTCAATCTTTACTTATAACTCAGGATCTCCTGACCCAGCAACATCCTTGTAAATTGTCTTTGTACTTATTAATATCTTTCCTGTAGGCAGGCAACCAAAACTGTACACAATACTCCAATCACAAAAAATCTGCAGATGTTGGAAATCTAAGTAACAAGCACAGTATGCAGGGGGAACTCAGTGGGCCAGGCAGCATCTATGGAAGATTAAAAGTCAACATTTCAGGCTGAGACCCTTCATCAGGACTGGAGAAAAAAGATGAAAAGTCAGAGTAAGAAGGGGAGGGGAGGGGGAGGGAGAAATACAAGGTGATAGGTGAAATTAGGAGGGTGGAGGGGTGAAGTAAAGAGCTGGAAGGTTGATTGGTGAAAGAGATAAAGGGCTGGAGAAGGGGGAATCTGATAGGAGAGGACAGAAGGACATGGAAGAAAGGGAAGGGGAGGAGCACCAGAGGGGAGGGGGGTGATGATAAGGAGATAAGGTGAGAGAAGGAAATGGCAATGGGAAATGGTGAAGGTGGTGGAGAGGGGAGTGCATTACAAGAAATTTGATAAATTGATGTTCATACCATCAGTTCGGAGGCTGCCCAAACGGAATATTAGGAAGCAATCTCCCAATCTATGTCAGGTTTCACTGATATACAGGAGGCCACACAGAGAGCACCAGTTTCACCTCACCTGGAAGGACTGTTGGGGGCCCTGAATGGTAGTGAGGGAGAAGGTGTAGGGGCAGGTGTAGCACTTGTTCCGCTTGCAAGGATAAGTGCCAGAGGGAGATCAGTGGGGAGGGACAAATGGACAAAGGATTTGTTTAGGGTGTGATTCCTGTGGAAAGCAGAAAGTGAGGGGAGGGAAAGATATGTTGGTGGTAGAATCCCATCGACAAAGGAAGGAGGGAGTCTTTGAATGACAGGTGATGCTCAGCCTGGTGAGAGAAATAGGAGGCCAGATGATACAGACCTCAGGCACATGATCTGGACACTGGGTGAGCATTGTGGTGCCCGCAGAGAAAGTGGGTTTTGGAGGATCGATCAGGCGGATCGATCCTAGTGCTCTGCCAGTGAAAGTTCAAAGGCAAGACTGGTGGGGAGTTGTCCATGTGTCCGATCCTGGCCTGAGTGGACAGCTCAACTATACCGAAGTACGGTCCCCTTTGTTGTGAAGTCACAGTCGGTGACTTGTGAAGGATTTCGGAGGATGACGAGGAAATCGGCGACAGCAGCCGACTCAACTCACTCTCTCTATCTCTCTCTCTCTCTCTCTCTCTCTCTCTCTCTCCCCCTCTCTCTCTCTCCATTGCTATTCAACTACATACCACGAACTGAACTGAACTGAACTTTGCTCAACATCGTAAGACTGTATCTTTTTACCCCTAGACTTAAAGAAGCTTGGTTTTCATACATATTTCTTCACACTTACTGATTTACTTACTTATATATATAATTCTTGCTAACCAGTTTGATTTATCTTCACTTAGTTTACTGTATTGCGTAGTTGTTAATAAATATTCTTAGTTATTAGCAATACCAGACACCAAAGTGGTTTCTATTTCTGCTGGTTTCTTTATCCCCGTCACGGGATACGTGACAAGTTGTATAAGATGTTGGTGAGGCCTAATTTGGAGTGGAATTTTGGACACCTATCTACAGGAAAGATGTAAACAAGGTTGAAAGAGTCCAGAGAAAACTTACAAGGATGTTGCTGTGTCTGGAGGGCCTGAATTATAAGGAACAATTGAACAGGTTAGGATTGTATTCTTTAGAATGTGGAAGATTGAGAGGAGATTTGATAGAGGTATACAAAATTATGAGGGTTATTGATAGGGTAATTGCAAGCAGGCTTTTTCCATAAGGTTGGGTGGGACTACAACCAAGGTAATGGGCTAAGGGTGAAATTTGAGAAGTTTTAGGGGAATGAGGGGATATTTCTTCACTCAGAAGGTCGTGAGAGTGTGAACGAGCTGCCAGCACAAGTGGTGCATGTGAGCTTGATTTCAATGCTTAACCTAAGTTTGGATAAGTACATGGCTGGTAGGGATATGGAGGGCTATGGTCCCAGTGCAGGTCAATGGGAGTAGACAGTTTAAATGGTTTCAACATGGACAAGATCGGCTGAGGTTCTTGTTTCTGTGCTGTATTTTTCTATAACTCATTTGTAATTTCTATTGTGATGATGTCACACACAAGTGTGGCAGCACTGTGTTCCAAAACATCTTACATCACAGCATTAGTTAACAAACAAATAAGAAAAGGTTTCCCTGAAGATTGTATTACTGGCACCTAACATCTTGGTACGTCACCACTTAGCATCTGAGCTTTGAAGTTCTTGGTGATGTCAAGAAGTTGCTGTGATATCAGAGTCACTTCAGTGATGTCATAAAGAAATCAATGCTTTCTCTATGGCCGGATGGCTCATTTTATTTTACCTAGCAACTGTTAGCACAAGCACTAAAGTGAAGTGGAAAAAAGCTGTCTTTGGCTGGAGCTCGCATCAGGACAATCGAATAAATGGTTCATCGAACTGCAGTATCAGGTTGAAGACTTTCCACTCATTTCCAATCACAGACCTGCAGCTGAAATTCATAGTGATCATGTTTTCCAGGAAGTCTGCAGCATTCCTCGCTATAATTCTTCTTGGATCTGCCATTTTCAGTTTCACTGCCAATATACTGCTGTTTTTCCCAAATTTCAAGACGAACCACACCACAAACGTTTCTCCTACTGTGTTCTACCTCGGAGGAATCATTGGCTCTGGAATACTGGTGAGTACATCTCACTCATATTAGTGAGCATTTTGTAAACTGAAATAAGAAAAAAGTATTTTAAAATAAAAGCAACATTTTGTATTTGGAAAGACTTGATTATGTATCTTTTTTTGTCTGTTAAAATAGGAGTTCATGCACTTTAAGAGGTAAATCATGTGGAAGAGGTTTCTGCCAAACCTGTCCATGTAATTGCTGCTCAACGGTTTCACTTATTGTGTAACGATGTGTGTACATAATAAAGAACTTTAGTTCCCAGTGTGCAGTTTAGGCAGTTCACCTAGATCCAGAAATGTCATTGGTAAACTGGTGTCATGTCTCCTGTTGGGCTGAAGCCATTACAGGAATGTCCTATAAATAAAAATGTGCTGGCATTTTTACCCATGCTGTTTGTTTTTATTAAGAACAAACATAACATGGTGTCAGAAGTTGACGTGTAGTCTAAACATGGAGCGCAATAGAATACTGCGCCCTACTAAGAAAGAGATGCTAATTCAGATGGGGGAGAAAAAGGACACAGCAAGTGAGACTGGCCAGCGAGGCGACAGAGCACATTGTGTCCAGATGTTTTCTGGATTCACACAGAGAAATCCAGATGAGAGCCTGTAAATGTTAAGCAAAGTCCTCCCACACCTATGCAGTTTATTAGCCATCTGTTGTTGTTCGTCCATCGTCGTTGTCGATGAAGACCTTGACACCATTATGATGGTGTCGAGACCAGCGCTTGATTTGGATTTAAGTGAGGGAGAGTTGCGCAGTGTCAGCCTCACTCTCTCTTCCCAATTCCCATCTGGATCCAGCGGCAAGACAAGAGTTGAAACGGCTGGAGATGAGACTAGGCGCAGTGGATGACCAGGACGTCTTCTGTGTCTTGTTCTGCTCTACACGTTCCACGACGCTTGCAGAGACCGCCTTCTTGACCATTGGACCTTCTGTTGGTCTCGTCCGCTCAGTCCGCCGGAGTCGGTCTTCACGTGCTAGGATAGGCAACTCCCTATCTCACCGAGGGTTTGAGAACCGTCGGCTACCTTCACCTGGTTTAGCTGGCTTGTCGAAGCCATTGCCCGGGGTGTGGCCGCCGTCGCATGCCAACAGCTACAGGGAGCCACAGGTGAGAACTGAGTGCCAGGTGGGGACCAAAGGTGGACAAACCGCCCTGAAAAGGACGCGGCATGTTCCCCCACCAGAGGTGCTACCCCTCCCTGACACCCCATACACCCCATTAGCCATCTAACTGGTAACTAGAAGCACTGCAAATAGCGATTTAATATGTATTTAATGGAAAGTAGAGCCGGAGGGGGCAGAGGAAGAATTGAAAGCATCTATCTTGCTACATGTAATTGGCAAAGATGTTTTGGACATCTACAACAGCTTTCAAATTGATGAGACAGCCTTTACATTGGACACTCTGATGACAAAATTTGAGGAGTATTTTGTCCCAAGTAAAAGCATTTTTGTTTGAAAGGTGTAAGTCCTTTTTCCATGACCAGAAACAAAGTGTTAACTTGGACCAATACTTGGCTGAGTTTCACAGACGGTAAGTCCTGTGAGTTTGGAGATTTGAGAGACTCACTAGTTTGGAGACAAAATTGTTTCTGGAACTTCAATTAACGGGCTCAGAGAAAGATTGCTCCATGAGAATTATTCAATGCTGGAAAAGGCCGTGGATATGTATATATATATATATATGTATGTATATACGTATATGGATATGCAGCAGAGACCACACAATCACAAGCTAAGGAGCTGCACAGGGCAAAAATATCAGAGCATGCAGTAAGAACAGAGGGGCATAGCACAAGACATTTCTCAATACAACAGCAAAGAGGTAGGCTCGAACAGCAAGTGCTGCAAAAGTAGATGTAGACATTTCCCAAAGATATGTCCTGTTTGTGGGAAGTCCTGCTATAATTGTGAGAAGAAGAATCATTTTGCAAAGCGCTGCAAAGCTGGGCTACCAAGAGGCAGGTGCACATGGTTGCTGAGGAGGTGGTGGTAGACTTTGTGGATTCTCTACAGATTGCTGGTGCTGGTAAAATAGAATTAATTGTTCAGTGACTGTTGTGAATAATACGGTAATTTCATTTGGGTGAATCTGTTGTCCATCGATGATTATGTGACTCTCAAAGTAAAGAACAAGATTTACCCAGTGAAGTTGTAAGTGACAGGCTATATTGGAAGAGAACACTCCAGTAAAAGGGGGCTGTATAGTGGACTTCGAGCAGAAGGAGCAGCACCTTAAGGCACAGCTACTGATTATAGAAAAGAGTCCAGCCAATAGTAGGTTTGAGTGCATATGAAAAGCTCAATTTAGTGAAAAAAGTTTTCGTAGTGGCTTCAAAAACCAAAGATGACCACGCAACACTCATTGAAGAGTACACAGACGTCTTTGAGAGGCTTACCTAATGTAACTCGAGAAACTCGTAACAGCATCCATGAGAGCTCCAAAGAGGTTATACAAGAGAAGCACAGAACTCCGCTTTCCAGGGACATCCATAGCAGCTACACCAGCATGACAGTCAGGATGCCAGTACTAAACAGTTATCATGATGAAGAAGTTGCCAGCCTTACTTCCACATCATGTAGCTTTGGTTCAGATCTGTCTCTCATCGACTTTCAGCTAAAGACTGGAAATCAAAAGTATTTCCACGATCCTCTCCGAAGCTGAAGAGGAAAAACTAAAAGAAGATGGGGAGACCACACAGACCCCAAGATCGGAACAACAGCATCAGTTCAACACACCAACAGGAGGAGTTGCTACCTATGATAAATAGCCAACAGAAAGAGCTCTGTGAATTGAAAGGGAATCAGATGAAATTTGTGCAAAGGCTCACTGATCACAAGGATTATAGTCCAGGCCTCCATTATGAGGCTCATGGAGTGAGTAATTATTGTCCACAATTTTCAAGCTGTAAATTTGAGTCCTTTGCCAATGATTGGGGGTTTCAACATATAACTTCAAGCCAACATCACCCAAAATCTAATGGCCCAGCAGAGAGTTTGGTCAAGGTAGTGAAGGGTTTCATGAAGAAAGTGCAAAATGAATGAGAGGACTTCCACAAAAGTCAGATGATGATGAAATGGCCTTCTATCAGTCCAAATGCTGACGGGTCAACGCATACGCACTAACCTTCCAGTGCACGAAAATCTGTTGACACCTAAAGGACCACACAAGGTCAAGTTAGTTAAAGGTAAAGGGAAAGAAAAGATGAAACAATATCATGACGAGACTGTGAATAGCCTACCAGTTCTGAAACCTGAACATTAAGAACTGTTTGCAAGATTGCTGTGTATCAGAGTGAAATGAGAGACTGCTGTGTGCTAAGGGTAATTGAGGCATGGTTTGCTTCCAGCACACCAAAGACTTCTCAATTGACAGGTTAGACCAAACTGCTGATATGGAAAAGGCATAAAGTGGAGGTGTATGTTTCATGATAAACTCTTAATAATGCTCCAGATGTGGCAGTTTTGTTAAACATGTGTTCCCCCAACCATGAACAGGCATACAGTCAAATGCTGTTGATTCTATTTACCTAGGGAGTGCTCCTCCATTATCCTGACCACTGTCTACATACCATAAGCAGCTGACTATAATGAATGCTTTGAGATACTCCAAACAAGAAACAGTCTATCATGACACAGTTCAAATCATAGTCCAGGACTTCAACCAGGCTTGTTTGAAGAAAACTCAACCCAATTACTATCAGGATATAACCCATAGCACTAGGTCCCAACACACTAGACCACTGTTATACTAAGATAAGGAATGCCTACTATTTCATGCCCAGACTGCATTTTGGTTAATCTGATCACTTGGCTGTCCTTCTGCACTCCAGCAGAGGCTAAACAGCAAAGCTCCAGAGATTAGGACAACAAAGAGGTGGTCATGAGAAGCAAAGGAGATTCCTCTGGAAATGCTTCCAGTTATTGACTCAACAGTGTTCAAGATCCCATCTGTGGATCTGAATGAATACACCACAGTTGTCACAGATTTTATTGAAACGGTTGCAGATGAGCATGTTCCCACAAAATTATTCAGAGTCTTCCCCAGCCAGAAGCCCTGAATGAACCATGAGGTACTCAGTCTGCTGAGGCCTAGTCAGAGGCATTCAAGTGTGGTAACTCATCCCATGGGTGAAGTGGCAAATCTGGACTAAACTTTAGTCAACAATGGACGCTCGACAGTCGTGGCAGGGCTTGGATGCAATAACCTCTAATAAAGTAAAAATCAAATGATGTAGGTGAGAACAAGGTTTCACTTCTGGATGAAATCAATGCCTTCTTTGCATGCTTTGACTGTCAAAAAAAAATGGACGAACCATCATGAGCTACTGCAGCCCCCAGTGATCCTGTGATTTTGGTCTTTGATTCCAACGTGCAAGTAGCTTTCAGGAAGGAGAACCGAAGAAAAGCATTTGGCCCACATGGGGTACCTGGTCAAGTATTGAAGAGGTGTGCTGATCAACAGGCTGGACTGTTCATTGAGAGCTTTAATCTCTTGCTTCAGCAGTCTGAGATTTACATCTACTTCAAGCCAACTTCATTTATTCCAGTGCCTATGAAGAATGTAGCAACCTGCCTCAATGACTTTTGTTCAGCAGTACCCACATCCAGAGTGGTAAAGTATTTTGAAAAGTTGGTGATGAAACATATCAAATCCTGCCTGACGAATGACTTGGATTCACTCCAATTTGCTTACCAGAGCAACAGGTCCACAGCGGATGCCAACTCATTGGCTCTTCGCTCAACATTAGAACATCTGGACAGCAAAATTCATACTTCAGAATGCCACTTATTGACTACAACTCAGCATTCAATGCCATCATCCCTTCAAAACTAATCAATAAACTTCAAGACCTTGGCCGCAATACACCCTTGTGCAATTGGATCTTTGATTTCCTCACTTGCAGACCCCAGTCAGTTGGCAACAACATCTCTCCCACAATCTCCATCAGCACAAGTGCCCCACAAGGTTGTGTGCTTAACCCACTGCTCTGCTCACTTTATATTTATGACTGTGAGGCTAAGCACAGTTCCAAAGCCAGATTTAAGTTTTCTGATGGCACCGCTGTCATTGGCCAAAATCAAGATGGCAATGAACCAGCAGAAAGGAGGGAGATTGAAAATCTAGTGAGCAGTGTCACGTCACCAACCTCTTATTCAATGTCAGCAGGGCCAAGGAGCTGATGATTGACTTCAGGAGGAGGAAACCAAAGGTCCATGAGCCAATCCTCTTTGGAGGACCAGAGGTGGGAGAGTCAGCAACTTTAAATTCCTTCATGTTATCATTTCGAAAGGCCTGTGCTGGGTCCAGCAATTACAAAGAAAACTCGGCAGCATCTGCAGTTCCTTAGGAGTTTGCAAAGATTTGATGCGACTTCTAAAACTTTGAAAATCATCTATAGATGTGTGACGGAGAGTATATTGAGTGGCTGCATCACAGCCTGGCATGGAAGCACTAACGCCTTTGAATGGAAAATCTTACGGAAAGTTGATACCATCAGTCAATCATGGGTAAAGCCCGGACCCCAACTATTGAACAGATCCATATGAAGCGTTGTCGCAGAAAAGGAGCATCCACCATCAGGGATTCCCACCGCTCAGGACATACTCTCTTTCTGCAGCTGCCATCAGGAGGAAGGTACAGAAGCCTCAGGACTCACACACCAGGTTCAGGAATAGCTACTACCCCTCAGCCATAAGGCTCTTCAACCAAAGGGGCTAAGTTCATTTGTCCCATCACTGAAATGTTCCTACAACCTCTGGACTCACTTTCAAGGGTTCTCCATCTTGTGTTCTTGATATCTATTGCTTGCTTGCTTGCTTATTTATTTATTTATTTATTTATTTATTTATATTATTACTCCTTTCTTTTTGTATTTGCACAGTTTGCTGTCTTTTGCACACTGGTGAATGAGAGAGTTGGTGTGGTATTTTACTGATTCTGTAATAGATTTATTAAGTATGCCTGCAAGGAAAACAAATCTCTGGGTTGTATACAGTGACATTTATGAGGGGTGATTGGTAAGTTGGTGGCCTAAGGTAGAAGGAGTCAATTTTAGAAAACCTAGCACATTTACCGTAAATTCCGGTGTATAAGACAACGCCTCCCCACTAATTTTCAAGGTTAAAAAAGTGACTTTTCATGTTACCTTTGTATAAACCGACCCCTTTGTAGAGGTTTTTGATTTAACCAGAAAGGATCACAAGACCTCACATGCCGGTACTCAGCTTTGCCCTATCTGGAACCTGGAAATTTTGTGAACCAGTACCTGCTAAGAAAATAGGCCTACACATTATAGAGCGTTATAAGTGAATTCTTAATAAATAAATCAGGGAGGGAAGTTTTGGATTAGGTTCCCAATGGTAAAGAATCCTTTGAAATGTAACCCCCATGAAACCATTTAGTGCCCATCATAATCTCGTTGAAACACAACATGGGGTGGCGGGATCAGTACGTGAACTCAGTATTGAGTTTGCGACCACCATGTAGAAAAGATTAAAGCGAATACCATATGATGCTGGCTTCAAGCTGAAGGTTGTTGATTTTGCTAAAGGAACAAATAATTCTGCAGCTGCTGAGAAGTTTAGTGTAAATGAGAAACAAGTGAGAGAGTGGAGAAAGGCAGAGGACATGCTGAGGGAAATGCCAAAGACGAAATGTGCAAACCGCTGGAAAGCATGTCAGTGGCCAGAACTGGAAGAAAAAGTTTTAGAGTTGATGAATCACCAGCAATCGTCTGGATACATTGCTACCAGAGAAATTATTCGAGTTCAAGCGTTGAAACAGGCCGAAAAACACCGTGAGGTCAGCGAAAATTTCAAAGCTACGTGAAGCTGGTGCACCCGATTTATGAATAGACGTGATCTTGTGTTGAGACAAAAAACAAAGATTACTCAGAAGCTGCCGAGCGAACTTGAGAATAAGATTATGGCCTTCCAATTGTTTGTAGTCAAACATCGAAAGGCACATTCTTATCGACTCTCACTGATTGGTAACGTGGACGAGACACCAATGTTCTTTGATTTTGCTGGCAACCGCACTGTCAATCAGAGGGGGGAGAAAACAGTCCTTGTCAAAACAACTGGACACGAGGAGCAACATTTTACTGTCATGTTAACGTGCATGGCTGATGGGACCAAACTACCACTGATGGTGATTTTTAAGAGGAAGGCATTCCCAAAGAAAGAAAAATTCCTGCGGGGTGCTATTGTTTACGTTCAAGAACACGGCTGGATGGACGAAGTGGGTTGCTTGAAGTGGGTTAAAGAGGTGTGGTGTTGATGTCCCTAAGGTTTCAGGAAGGAAAAGTTGCTATTTGTCTGGGACATGTTCAAAGTGCACCTGTCAGGTGAGACAAAAGCAGCATTGAAAGCTGAAAATACGGACATTGCAGTCATCCCTGGTGGTTTGATGTCCGTGCTCCGGCCACTAGATGTGAGTTTAAACAAATCATTCAAAGATTTCATGCGTCGACAGTGGAACGAATGGATGATGTCTGGAAATCAGTCATTCACTCCAGCGGGAAATATGAGGGCCACATCGCTAGCTACAGTTTGCGAGTGGGTAGCGCAGTCGTGGGAGGAAACGAAGGCCAAGTGCATTGTGAAGGCCTTCGAGAAGTGCAGCATCAGCAATGCTTTGGATGGCACTGAAGATCAATTGCTTTGGGAAGAAGACGATGGAGATTTGGCAGCTTGTAAAGCTGCAAATGACGATGTCGAAGCAGAAATTGACAATCCTTACGATGATATGGTGACTGCTGAAGAATGGGATGCGATTTTTAGAGAGTCAGATAATGAAGAAGCTCAAACAACAGGAATTCTGCAGATACTGGAAATTCAAGTAACACACGTAAAAGTTGCTGGTGAACGCAGCAGGCCAGGCAGCATCTCTAGGAAGAGGTGCAGTCGACGTTTCAGGCTGAGACCCTTCGTCAGGACCCTTTGTCTAGTCCTGACGAAGGGTCTCGGCCTGAAACGTCGACTGCACTCCTTCCTAGAGATGTTGCCTGGCCTGCTGCGTTCACCAGCAACTTTTATGTGTGTTGTTGTAATGAAGAACCTCTGAACATTTGACGACAAGTGTTTACAAGGAAATTGAGAAGCAGAATGTGTTTTGCAGATCTTTTCTTTTGTGTAGATTTCATAAGCGTTTGTATTTTCTTTTGCATTTGACTCAAAAACAGCCAATAAATATGACCTGTCTTCCGTGTATTCGTTTTCCCAAAGTTGGTACCCTCTGTATAAGCCAACCCCCTAATTTTAGGACCGAAATTTAGGGCCAAATTCTCGGCTTATACACCAGAATTTACGGTATTTTTCAATACTTAGTCCAGTGGTTGTGGAGCATACGGATCCTTTCTTTGTAGAAGTGGTCCACAGCAGGAGTGATTGATAAGTTCGTGGCCTAAGGTAGAAGGTGGCCTAAGGTAGAAGGAGATGAGTTATATCGCTCTCGTTACATGCACATGCCGTTCAACTCTTTGAGTGAAAATGCAGAAAGTTTGAACTTAATAACTCATCTCCTTCTACTTTAGGCCACAAACTTATCAATCACCCCTCGTATGTACTCTGATAATAAAGTTAATTTGAACTTCTCTGAACTTTGAAAGATGATGATCACAAAAGTATTTTATTTTGTGATTAGGAGCCTGTGACTATTGGTTACCACAGAGATCGGTGCTGGGAGCCTTATCTTTTATTACTAGGCTTAAAAATGGGAATTGTTTTGTTAAAAGCAAGGAAAGAAACCCACATTAGAGAAATGGAATAAAAGGCCAACATCTCTTCTTTCTCGGACACAGATGATCTTTCCGGTATGCATGCTGCTAAGACTGTGGGGTAGTAATGAGTGGGCCAACTGGAGTGATGCTTGTCAATGCTCATTTCCTCGTTGTCAAGACTGCACTTCCTGTGCTCCATGTGACTGTTCCAAGTGCCCGAAATGCCAGCCACCTGCACTTTGCCCCACATGTGACTGCAGAACCTGCTGGAAGAATCTGCCCTGTGCATCCTGCAAGACCTGCCCTGAATGCAATTGTGCCCCCTGCACTTGCTATCGTGACTACACCTGCAAGACCTGCCCCGAATGCAGGTGTGACCCCTGTGCTTGCTGTAATGACAAGAGCTGCAAGACCTGCCCTGAATGCAGGTGTGCCCCCTGCGCTTGCTGTCGTGACTGTACCTGCAAGACCTTCTTCCAGATTCTTGGTGGATGTCTGGGTGCCATCTTTCAACTCTGTCTACGCCCAGACTGCAGCCGTTGCTCTCCAGATTCCTGCACGTGCAGGCCAAGCCAAGGCGACAGAAGATCCCCGGTAAGCAACATATTGAGGTGATTTAATTACATTTATTTCAATTCATTTCCCATTTTAACACAGTCACTGCTGGCTACAAGTTCATTAACCTGCCAAGAACTGGCTGTGGATCTCAGTCTCACTGTGTCTTGGGTTTAAATGGTAGTGCAAGGTCCTGAGTATCTGTATAGAAACATTGAAAACATACAGCACAATACAAGCCCTTCGGCCCACAAAGCTGTGCCAAACATGTCCTTACCTTACAACTTTACCCATAGCCCTCTATTTTTCTAAGCTCCATGTAGCCATCCAGAAGTCCTTAAAAGACCCTGTCATTTCCTCCTCCACCACTGGCGCCGGCAGCCCATTCCACGCACTCACCACTCTCTGCATAAAAAACTTACCCCTGACATCTCCTCTGTACCTACTTCCAAGCACCTTAAAACTATACCCTCGCGTGCTAACCATTTCAGCCCTGGGGAAAAGCCTCTGACTATCCACATAATCAATGCCTCTCATTATCTTCTACACTTCTATCAAGTCACCTCTCATCCTCCGTCACTCCAAGGAGAAAAGGCCGAGTTCACTCAACCTATTCTCATAAGGCATGCTCCCCAATCCAGGCAACATCCTTGTAAATCTCCTCTGCACCCTTTCTATGGTTTCCACGTCCTTCCTAGAGTGAGGTGACCAGAACTGAGCACAGAACTCCAAGTGGGGTCTGACAAGGGTCCTATATGGCTGCAACATTACCTCTTGGCTCTTAAACTCAATCCCACGATTGATGAAGGCCAATGCACAGTATGCCTTCTTAACCACAGAGTCAACCTGTGGAGCAGCTTTGAGTGTGCTATGGACTTGAACCCCAAGATCCCTCTGATCCTCCACACTGCCAAGAGTCTTACCATTAACACTATATTCTGCCATTATATTTGAACTACCAAAATGAACCACCTCACTCTTATCTGGGTTAAGCTCCATCTGCCACTTCTCAGCCCAATTTTGCATCCTATCAAGGTCATGTTGTAACTTCTGACAGCCCTCCACACTACCCACAACACACCCAACTTTTGTGTCATCAGCAAATTTACTAACCCATCCCTCCACTTCCTCATCCAGGTCCTTTATAAAAATCACAAAGAGTAGGGGTCCCAGAACAGATCCCTGAAGCACACCGCTGGTCACCGGCCTCCATGCAGAATATGAACCATCTACAACCATTCTTTGCCTTCTGTGGGCAAGCAAGTTCTGGATCCACAAAACAATACTCCCTTGGATCCATGCCTCCTTACTTTCTCAATAAGTCTTGCATGGGGTACCTTAGCAAATGCCTTGCTGAAATCCATATACACTACATCTATGGCTCTACCTTTATCAATGTGCTTAGTCACATCCTCAAAAAATTCAATCAGGCTCGTGAGGCATGACCTGCCTTTGAGAAAGCCATGCTGACTATTCCTACTCATATTATGTCTCTCCAAATATTCATAAATCCTGCCTCTCAGGATCTTCTCCATCAACTTACCAACCACTGAGGTAAGACTCACTGGCCTATAATTTCCTGGTCATTCCTTACTCCCTTTCTTGAATAAGGGAACAACATCCGCAACCCTCCAATCCTCTGGAACCTCTCCCATCCTCGTTGATGTTGTAAAGATCATTGCCAAAGGCTCAGCAATCTCCTCCCTCATTTCCCACAGTAGCCTGGGGTATATCCTGTCAAGTCCCAGTGACTTACCCAACTTGATGCTTTCCAAAAGCTCCAACACATCCTTTTTCTTAATATCTACATTCACAAGCTTTTCAGTCCACCTCAAATCATCCCTACAATCGCCAAGATCCTTTTCCATAGTGAATACTGAAGCAAAGTATTCATTAAGTACCTCTGCTATTTCCTCCGGTTCCATACACACTTTACCATTGTCACACTTGATTGGTCCTATTCTCTCACATCTTATCCTCTTGTTCTTCACATACTTATAGAATGCCTTGGGGTTTTCCTTAATCCTGTCCACCAAGGCCTTCTCATGGCCCCTTCTGGCTCTCCTAATTTCATTCTTAAGCTCCTTCCTGCTAGCCTTATAATCTTCTAGATTCATATCATTACCTAGTTTTTTTAACCTTTCATACGCTCCTCTTTTCTTCTTGACTAGATTTACAATAGTCTTTGTACACCACGGATCTTGTACCCTACCATCCTTCCCATGTCTCACTGGAATGTACCTACTCAGAACCCCATGCAAATATCCCCTGAACATTTGCAACATTTCTTCAGTATGCTTCCCTGAGAACATCTGTTTCCAATTTATGCTTCCAAGTTCCTGCCTGATAGCCTCATAGTTCTCCTTACTCCAATTAAACATTTCCTTAACTTGTCTGTTCCTATCCCTCTCCAATGCTACAGTAAAGGGGATAGAATTGTGATCACTATCTCCAAAATGCTCTCCCACTGAGAGACCTGACACCTGACCAGGTTCATTTCCCAATACCAGATCAAGTACAGCCTCTCCTCTTGTAGGTTTATCTACATATTGTGTCAAGAAACCTCCTTGAACACACCTAACAAACTCCACCCCATCTAAACCCCTCACTCTAGGGAGATGCCAATCAATATCTGGGAAATTAAAATCTCCCACCACAACAACCCTGCTATTATTACAGCTTTCCAGAATCTGTCTCCTTATCTGCTCTTCGATGTCCCTGTTATTATTGGGGTGTTATAGAGTTATTGATCCCTTCCTATTCTTAACCTCCACCCACAGAGACTCCATAGACAACCCCTCCATGACTTCCTCCTTTTCTGCAGCCGTGACACTATCTTTGATCAACAGTGCCACACCCCCACCTCTTTTGCCTCCCTCCCTATCCTTTCTGAAACATCTAAAGTCTGGCACTTGAAGTAGCTATTCCTGCCCCTGCACCATCCAAGTCTCTGTAATGGCCACAACATCATAGCTCCAAGTGCTGATCCACGCTCTAAGCTCATCCACTTTATTCATGATACTCCTGGCATTAAAATAGACACATCTCAACCCACTGGACTGAGTGCGTCCCTTCTCTATCACCCGCCTATCCTTCCTTTTGCACTGTCTCCAAACTTTCTCTATTTGTGAGCCAACCTCCCTTTCCTCTGTCACTTCAGTTTGGTTCCCACCTCCCAGCAATTCTAGTTTAAACACTCCTCAACAACCTTAGCAAACCTCCCCGCCAGGATATTTGTCCCCCTAGGATTCAAGTGCAACCCATCCTTTTTGTACAGGTCACACCTGCCCCGGAAGAGGTCCCAATGATCCAGAATTCTGAATCCCTGCCCCTGCTCCAATCTCTCAACCACACATTTATCCTCCACCTCATTCTATTCCTATACTTACCGTCACGTGGCACAGGCAGTAATCCTGAGATTACTACCTTTGAGGTCCTGCTTCTTAACATCTTTCCTCACTCCCTGTAGTCTTTTTTCAGGACCTCCTCTTTTTTCTTACCAATGTCATTGGTACCAATATGTACCATGACCTCTGGCTGTTCTCCCTCCCACTTCAAGATATCATAGACGCGATCTGAAACATCTCGAACCTTGGCACCTGGGAGGCAAACTACCATCCGCGTTTCTTCCTTTCATCCACAGAATCGCCTGTCTGACTCCCTAACTGTAGAGTACCCTATCACTGCTGCCATCCTCTTCCTTTTCCTGCCCATCTGAGCCACAGGGCCAGACTCTGTGCCAGAGGCACGGGCACTGTTGCTTCCCCCAGGTAGGCCACCCACCCCCACCCACGGTATTTGGGGACAGACTGTCAATCTGAGGGACTGAAGATTACATATCAATGTTTCCTCAGTCACTGCTTTCCCTGGTCTTTAACACATCTGACGTAAATCTTCGGTTGAGAGTCCTCCAGAATGGTCCATCTCCTGTTTGCCAGTAACCCCTCCCCAAGGCCAGGAAACCACTGCCCCTCCCTATGATTGCCGCCTCCTTATTTGGGAGCACTATCTTCTGCCAACCAGGACCCCAGTCCACTCACACATTCCATTGTGTACCCTCTTCCCATTCCAATGCGTACTTTTCCATCTAACACTGTCAGGGTCAGGACCAACACAAGCTAAGGAGGGAAAACTCATATTCTTGAAAAGCAATAGAGTGCAGATGCTGTGAACTGGATCTATACAAAATGCCAACTGTCCACTTCCACCCAAAGATGTTATCTAGCCCACTGAGATCCTCCAGCAATTTGTACCTAGCACCTAATATTCTGCCTGTGTTGTCTACAATGCAAAGGCATGAACACTGAGTTTCTAGTTGTAGGTGACCTTCATCTTTGATGTGTTTTCTTTCTCCCATCTCACCCCTCTCCTCTCTCTGTTTCTGATTCTCCATTAGTTCTCCTATTTTGCCCTCCTTCCCACCTCCCTTCAGCCCACATCATCCATCCTCATCCCCTTCCCCCTCGTATACACACTTTTCACCCACCAGGTCCACCCACTTCCTCCCCCATCTGGTTGAAATTCCATCTGCCTTTCCCATCTCCCTTAACCTCCTCTACTTATCAGATTACAGCACTGAAATCCTTTTGTGTTCCTGCTTAATCAGCTACGTCCAACCTTACCCCACCCCTCATCCATCTTGCTTCATCTGCCCCTCCTTTTCTGTTATCCTGTCTCTATCCATCACCCATGTGCCTCTGTCTCGACCTGTTCATCACCTTTCACCCTTCCTCAGTTCACCAGTTACCTTGGGCTCCTCTTACACAATGTCTCTTTTCCTCTTTCTACTGGCCATCTTCCTTCTCCATTCCTCTCCAACTCCTGCTCTGCGACCAGATTTGCTACCATAGCCATTAACCTTCCTTGTCCACTGCTTCCTACCACCTACTGGTTGTCTCCTCTTGAAAATAGGATGAAGGGTCTTGATCCGTAACATCCACTGTCTATTTCCCTCCACAGATACAGATGCTAGGTTCCTCTATCAGTTTGTCTTTTTGCTCCTTATTGAAGTATCTACAGTCTCTTGTATTTCCATGTCCACATTAAGTGTTGGCACTGACCCCAGGTAAACCTTTTGCACAACCAACTAGGCCACCAACCCCAGAAGTAAATTTTTTAAAAATCAAAATCAATTGCAGTGCAAGTTGGCCACTATGTTGTATATTGAGGTAGTGATTAGACTGGTTAACTGGATGGTTAAAGGGAAGCAACTGCTCTTAAATTTGATGGTGTGGGACTTTAGGCTTGTCAATCAATATTCCTGCTTTAGCATCATATTGTCTTATATGTCATCAGCCCAAGAGCGAATGAAGAAATGGCTTTTTGGGAATGGCAATTTTCTCCAGGGATCACAGAGAGTTCCGTGATTGAATTAGGAATTTTCACTCAGAGAAATAGTTAGTGCTGGGCATAAACTTGACAGGCCAAAGACCCTGTAACCACCCTGAGTGGTCCCATTGTAATCCTAACCCCAAGGAAGTACAGACTCCCCACTCTGTGTAGATGAACTCTGATCACACTTCCTGCTGCCTCAGTAAAGCAGCCAGCACAACCAAAGACTACACCCACCCTGGGCAAACTCTCTTCTCCCCTCCCCTTCAGGCAGAACATAAAAAAAAGCCTAAAACCACATACCACCTGACTCAAGGATAGCTTCTATCCCATTGCTATCAGACACTTGAACAGACTTCTTCTACAATAAGATAGACTCTTGACCTCATATGACCTTGCAGCTTATCATTTTCCTGCATTGCACTTTTCCAGTATCTTTTACGCTTTATTCTGCATCATCAATGATTTGCCTTGTTCTCCCTCAATGTACTGTGTAACGTTTGGTCTGCATGAACTGGGAGCCAGACAAGCTTTTCACTATCTTGTCCTCATCACAATAAACCAACACCACTGTTACTTTTCCTGGCACCGCACCCACTGAAGTGGGAAATGAAATTGTGCGGAGGTAAGGGTCGAAGCAGAAATAAAAGGGGCCTGGAAATGGTACCACCAACATAGAAAAAGATAATGCCACCAAAAATAATCAGAAAAGTTGCATTGAAGTTGGTAAGTATTTGAATATTATGAAAGAGTACCTTCTAAATGTTTGAGTAAGTTTAGGAAGAAGATAAATGCTGGTCATTTTGTAGACTCTTTGCCCCTCTCACTGTCTTTGTAGTTTATTTTACCATCATTAAAAATCTTCTATTAATATTAATTCGGAGAGGTTGTTGTCTCAGATTGTCTTCCTCCCTCCTTGCAAGATTCTTATCCGGTTATTTTTGGTTTATTTCTCTTTTTTAGAACCGCATGCTAGTTTTCAGTGTGATCGGGGTGATGGGAGCTGTATATGGCTTCATTGTGTCATCTGTGGCATTGAAAATTGGTCCATTATGCCGTGTAACAGAGCTGGGAGAATGGAGGCATCCTTTCAAACGAGGGTAAGACAGCGCTTAGTGCAGAAGCGTAAATTGGTTCAGCAATGGCTGAGCACTTCTGTCTCGGATTGAAAAGTTATTAGAAACATAGAAATCTACAGCATATTACAGGCCCTTCGGTGCACAATGTAGTGCCAACCTTGTAACCTACTCGAGAAACTGACTAGAATTTCCCTACCACATAGCCCTCTATTTTTCTAGACTTCATGTACCTATCTAAGAGTCTCTTAAAAGACTGTATCGTATCCACCTTCACTGGCGTGCATTCCACACACCCACCACTCACTGTGTTATTGGTTCAAGTCCTGCAGAATTTGTGGCGGGTTTCCAAATACAAACCGAAGGGATCTCTGTTACTGAATTAACGCATCTACTCACTCGAGTGGACATAAGAAGATGCCACAGTGCTATTTATTTAAAATGATAACTTTATACATTTGAAACTTCAAATTTAAAATTTTACATTGACTTCAGATCCCAGTTCATGTCTTTAAAGATTTGCTAACTATTCTTTATCCTTGTTTGACAGGGATTACCTGAATGATTCCAACCTATGGAACAAGTGTATGGAGCCAGAAAATGTGATCCCTTGGCACATCAGTTTATTCTCCACACTGTGGGTGATCAGTACTGTTGAAATCATCATTTGTGTCGCAGTACTCTTTAGTGTTCTCCTCAGAATATTCCATACTGAGAGCAATGGTTTCTAGGTGAGCCTAGCGGGAATCTTTAAAGACTGGCCAAATTTTCATAACAGTATCACATGCTGGTCCTGTAACGGCATCTTCTGCAGCAGAGCAATGCTTTAAGCCAAGCAAACTCATCATTCATTCAGAGCACACCAAAGCCGAGCAAGCTATTTCTTTATGAAATGTGGATTTTACAGCTCAAGGGGAATCAACAACAAAGGTAGAATGAACTGCTGCAGTTACAAAGGAAGGGCAGTGTAGACAGGCATCAAGTTGTAAGGCCATAACATGGTAGATTGAGAGGTCATGATTCCACCTTTTCATAATAGGGGACTGTTGAATAGTTTTATAACAATGGGATAGAAGATGCCCTTGAGCCTGGTGGGATGTGCTTTCAGGGTTTTATATCGTCTGTCCAATAGGAAGAGGGAGAAGAGAGAAGTTCGGAGGTGGGTGTGTTCTTTAATGTTGTTGAGTGCCATAGAAAGCCATGATATATTTAGTTAGGGTCCTGACGAAGGGTCTCGGCCCGAATCGTCGACTGTGCTTCTTCCTATAGATGTTGCCTGGCCTGCTGCGTTCCACCAGCATTTTGTGTGTGTTGCATATATTTAGTTAGGATGCTTTCTATGGCGCATCAGTAGAGATTAGTGAGGGTCAAAGGGGATATTACAAATTTCTGTTGCTTCTTGCTGGTGTGTTTACAAAGTATCCAGTAAAAAGGTTAAGAATGGACTTAGGAGAGTTCAAAGGTTTTAAGGTTCAAAGGAGAGTTGAAAAGGTTTTAGCGAATAGGATTGTGGAAAACCTCAAGGCATCCCACATACATTGGAAGAACAGGAGGATGAGTAGCGTGAGGGTAGGACTAATCGTGATTAAAGCAAAAATATACTGTGCCTGGAGTTAGGGAAGAGGGTGTATTCATGAATGAACACTTTGCTTCAGTATTCACCAGTGAGAGAGACCTTGACGAATGTGCAAACACCATAAAACAGGCTGATACTCTGAAACATGTCAACACTAAGAATGAGAACGTGCTGGAACTTTTGATAAACATTAGGACAGATAAGTCCCTGGAACAGATGGGATATACTGCAGATTGCTACGGGAGGTGAATGAAGAGGTTGCCGTGCCATTGGTTTTGAGCTTTGCATCCTCATTGGCCACAGTAGAATCAGAAGATTGGAGGGTGGCAAACATTATTTCTTTGTTGAAGAAAGGATATATGTAGGTGACCCACTTCACCCTGGTATTTACACTTCATCCGGTTTGAATACTTCAGTTGAAAGTTTGGCACATACTTAGCAACAGATAATTCAAATTTATTATAAATCTCTTCTCTCTCCACAGGGGCAACATTCTGTCTTACTCAAGGCTGAACTGCATTCTACCTGTATCAACAAACTTTTTACTTTTCCAATGGTTCAATGGCCCCATTTAAAATCAGAGAACATATACAGTGTACAACCTGAAATTCTTACTCTTCACAGTCATCCACAAAACACAAGAACCCCCCCCAAAGAATGAAGGACATAAAAACTTCAGAACCCCAAAGCCCCCTTCCCCCCTCTCACGCACAAGCATCAGAAAAGCATCAACTCTCCCCCCTCTCCTTCCCCCACTAGTTCCAGCAGAAAGCATCAACCCCCCCAACCACCCACCATGCAAGCAACAGCAGAGTCACCAAAGAGATCATGATCTGGAGTCCATCAAAAAACACTCTTCATCCCAACAGTTCAACACCCCACAGGCTCTCTCTCTCACTAATGGGGGAGAGAGAGCTATCACTCCTGCCACAGTGAGGGGAGACCAACAGCTCGCCATTTCAATGCTGCAGTCCGCAGTCGTTTGTCCAAGTCACGCCGACTCAAGATCTCTCACCACAGAGAGAGCAATTGCTCAAGTGCCGAGGCCTCCGACAGCTGCTCCTGCTGTCTTGATGTTCGGATCGCCCACGATGCTTCATGCCATGAGACCGTCGAGGGATTGGGTCACCCACAGGGCCGCACCCCGAAGGCGCAGTCTGCCAGGCTGCTCCTGGAGATATCGAAAGTGCTCAGCCGCCCAGCAAGGGTCTGAGAACAGGAACCCACCACCATGAAGAAACCTGTCTGAGTGCAGCTGTAGATCAGAGACTCAGACAAGACTCCAGCCATCTTGAAAAGGAAAGAGGAAGTGTTAAGAGAAGAATTTAAACTGTTTCACCGATGAACTCGAAGTTGCCCTCTGGGCGCTATCTATAGCTCCTCCCAGAATAACCACTTCTTTTTTGTCTGTTTCTGCCTATTTTGATCATTGTGAGGACAGCGTAGAACAGGTTAATATATTGGAACGTGCTGACGTTAAGACAGAGGAGGTTTAGGAAAAACATTAGAATAGATGAGCCCCAGGGTTTGGGGGGGGGATAGGGAGAAGGGGGACTGGATATACCCAGGTTACTACGGGAATCGAGGAAAGATATAGCTGCACTTTTGGTGATGTTGTTTGTGTCCTCTTGTGCCAGAAGGGTGGAATTATGGCAAATGTTATTCCTTTGTTCAAGATAGGAAATAACGATAACATTGTGAATTACAGATCAGTGAGGCTGACATCAAAGATGGGCAAACTATTAGAGAGAATTGTCAGAGACAATATTAATAAAGAATTTGAGAAGCATAGTCTGATTAGGGATAGTCAGTATGGCTTTGCAACCAGCAGGTCATGGCTCACAAGCCTGAAAGAATTCTTTGTGGAATTGACAATCAAATTGATGAAGATAGAGCTGTGGATGTGCAGTATAAGCACCTTAGTAAGGTGTTAAGCTTAAAAGATGTAAAAGTTATGTCAGATCTTTGAAGGGTATAACAAGAAGCAAATGGGAATCTTTTCTTAAACTGGGTCACAAGTAATGTGTAGAGTTAGAGGTAGAGTTAGAGTTTAGAGGGAGAGATGAAAAGATGTTGGAAACTTGTGGTTTTCTTCTGCAGTTTATTGTGTAGTGTGAATTAGTGATTGGATAATAAATATCATTGTGTCTTTTACTACCTCTGTATTTTCTTTTATTCTGTATTTATTCTTTATATTAATCTAATAAAATAATTTCTTATAACCTTGAATCCAGGTAAAGTGTCTCCTTTGTGATTATTTCTTGCTGCTGAATCTGGACAAGGAACAAATTTTGAAAATATTTTTGTTAACAATCCCTCAACCAATATCAATTGCTAGGTCATGGTTGTATTGTAAATACTGTACGGACCTTGCATTGGATGTAAACTGCAGAGTTTTAAAGTTAATCATTACCATCATGGGCACTAGCCTCCGTAGTATCCAGGTCATCTCAAAAAGGCGGCATCCATCATTAAGGGACCCCATCACCTAGGTCATGCCTTGTTCTCATTGCTACCAACGGGAGGGAGGTATAGAAGCCTGAAGGCACACACCCAATGATTCAGAAATTGCTTTTTCCCCTCTGCCATGCAGTTTCTGAATGGAGTATTATGAGCTGTTTGGGCCCATTATCTTCGAAAGGGTGTGCTGAAACTGGAGAGCGTTCAAAGGAGGTTCACAAAAATGATCCCAGGATTGAATGGCTTGTCATATGAAGACCGTTTGGTGGCTCTGGGCCTATGTTCACTAGAATTCAGAAGAATGAGGAGTGACCAAATTGAAATATTGAATGGTGAAAGGCCTTGATAGAGTGGATGTGGAGACGTTTCCTTTGATGGAAGAGTCTAAGAAGAGAGGACACAGTCTCAGAATAGAGAGGTGTCCTTTTAGAATGACGACGAGGAGAAATTTCTTTCATCAGAGTATTGGATCTGGGGAATTCTTTGTCACAGACAGCTGTGGAGGTCAAGTCTTTATGTATGTTTAAGGCAGAGTTTGATAGATTCTCGATTGGTCAGGACATGAAGGGATATGGGGTGAAGGCATGAGATTGGGGCTGAGAGGAAAATTGGATCAGCCATGATGAAACGGTGGAGCAGACTCAATGGACCAAGTGGCCTAATTCTGCTCCTATATCTTATGGTCTTATGGGCATTGAACCCAACAGCACTACCTCACTACTGTTTTATTTTTATTTTTGCACCACTTATTTAATTTCACTATTTAATATGTTGTATATATACTGACTGTAATTCACATTTTTTCTTTATTATTATGTATTGCATTGCATGGTTGCCACAAAGACAACAAATCTCATGACATATGCCGGTGACATTAAACCTGATTCTGATGTAAGTACACTTCTCACTGTAATGTACCTTAAAAAATCTGACTTAAACTGGTCCAATTCTGCTCACACTAGTTTAGTTGGATTTAGTAACTAAATACAGAACCACGGGAGAAAACAGAATGACTCCACTTAACTACCTGAACTAAAAGGGGGTGCTTGAGTATCTACCTTCTCTTCAGACTTCTCCTCTCGGTTAGGAGGTCTTTTCCACGAGCATTCCCAACTCTCTGGAGGATACTTGCTCCTCTCTCCCAGTGAAACACTGTAATTTTAGTGATGGGGAAATTCCTTTCTGCTGTGTACATACATCTACTGATGCTTCTGGACACATCTTCAGTGATGTTCCTGGAATCATCGGGTGTTTCAGGTCTTTCAACATCATACAACCTCCTCCAGGTGACCCAGCCGGGGCTGATCAGACCCCAGCTTGTGTCCAGATGGCTAGCTACTTATGGCTTCATGGCTCCCCTCTTTTGAGCCACAGCCATCTTGAGACCCTCTCTGCCGCATCGGTGGTACTGCGGATGGCTCTCCTCTTCCTCTCTCCCACCCACTCAATCAATGGCTGGTAACAGGATCCCAACCAGAAAAAGGCAGCAACAGATAAAGACAGCATCACCCAGTGACCATATTAGATAGCTAAGGAGGAAGGAAGTGATCATTACTATCACGAAACCATCCCTGTGACTATATAGTCTAACTCAACAGATAGGAATGCATGGAAGTATCCTGAAATCCGGGTTCACACTCCAGTCAGTTTGCTCCCCACTTCCAATGAGATCTGGCACTGGTTCATCCCGTCACTTTCCTGTGGAGTGTTTGATTAAAACAACACTCGGCACAATGAGGATGACAAAGAGCAGAGTAATTAAACAGGCCTTGCTTGTCATGGATTAGTCGATCTGAAGAATAAGGTCTTTCAGACCAACTTGTCCATGCCAACTAAGGTACCCAGCTGATACAGCTCTATTTCCCCGCATCAGGACCATATCACTCCAAGCCTTTCCTATCCACAAACTTGTCAAAATGTATTTTAAACATCAATATGCCTGCCTCAAATACTTTCTCTGGCAGTTTATCACATACACGCATCACCCTCTGAATGAAGAAGTCACCTCTAAGGACCCTTTCAAATCATTCTGCACTCTCCTTTAAATTCTGCCCTCACATCCTCCGTTCCCTTTTGCTGAAGCAACGAAAAGGAGTTGGACATGGCGGGCCCAATCCTGTAACACTCTATGTATCTACTTTTCCTGAGGGAAGATGACATTGACCATCAAGTACCCCTGTATACCCATCTGATTTATTGTTGCTTTATCACAGCCCTGGACGCTTTTATGATCCAAATACTCATTTAGGGTGCTGCGGCAGTGTAATGGTTAACACAGCACTATTACAGCTCAAAGGCATTTTGTTTCGGAGTTTGGAGTTCAATTCTGCTGCCACATGTATGGAGTTTGTAGGTTCTGCCCGTGAACTGAGTGGGATTTCTCCGGGTGCTCGCATTTTCCCTACAGTTCAAAGATGCCTTGGGTATAAAGGCAGCCAAGGTGAGACTTCCAGCCCTTTCTCTACCCGCTTTTAAGACGGATGTGAAAGAAAGGGTGGAGGAAAGTGGGAGTGGATGTATCTCTCAGACACTGCTAAGCTTCAGCTATCTAAATGCAAGGAACTCTGAACAAAAATATAGTGCTGCGTTAATCTCAGATGAAGAGTCTACCTTTCAGTCAATGAAAGTATCAGAAAGAGCTGTGTGGGAAAAAAAAGAACCAAATTCTTCCATCAGATTTAGTTCTTGAGAAAATCAGCTTTGTTCTACCTCCTGTTGTTCTAACTTTGAGAACATGTGTTGTACCATTCTCACCAGGTATATAATTCTCTCAAACACCTTTGTCTTGGTTAACAAGTGACCTGTAGCTTTCGCATCCCAATTCCTGCCTTCCCCTTCATATTTGTTGATACTGTCATCGATGAGTTCACCATCATTGCTGACCCGGGGAGGGGAGTTCAGAGTAATTTGAAAGGTTAAAGGTTATGGTGAGAAGGTGGGGGAGTGGGACTAAATGGAAGAATGGATCAGCTCATGATAAAATGGCGGAGCAGACTCGATGGGCCGAATGGCCGACTTCTGCTCCTTTGTCTTATGGTCTTATGGTTATGGTCTCCTGGAGCAGCTACGTAATATCATGTGCTCTTTGTAGTGCTGTAGGACATAATCAGAACTTGAAATAATACTAATGGTGAGAGCCAAACTGAGCCAAGTCACAGATCGTTGATGGACAGAAATGGTCCATTCTGCTACAGACAGAAAAGCAGTCAGAGAAGTTGATGGTCAGTCCAGATGCCTGATCCGTGCCCTGTTAGAAGCTGAGGAGTTGTTCCTCCAACTTGGGTTGAACCTCACTGTTGCAGAGCTCCTTTTATATTTCAAAAGATATTTTTTTAAGGATGTAACATTGAGGCTTTATAAGGCACTGGCAAGCACTCACTTGGAGTCTTGTGAGTAGTTTTTGGCTTCTTATCTAAGAAAGGATGTGCTGACATTGAAGAGGATACAGAGAAGGTTCACAAGAATGATTCCAGTAATGAAAAAGTTACCATATGAGGACTGATTGATTGCTGTGGGCCTGTACTCACTGGAATTCAGAAGAATGAGGGGGGATCTCATCGAAACCTATCGAATGTTGTAAGGCTTTTGTGGTAAACCATATATATATGTTGTAACTGGGTTACCTGTCTGGACACGCCCCTCTGCTGACTGCTCCTGTGGCTCCTCCCACAGTACCCTGAATAAAGGCGATTGCGCCATTGCTCCTCCTTCTCAGTCCAGGGGCAGATACTCAGCATGGTGGAGGTCACATTTTACTGCTAATAAAATCCTTTCAGTATTTACTCTACTTTCAGTCTTTTGGAGTTATTGATGGTGCATCAGCCTTGATAGAGTGGGTGTGGAGAGGATGTTTCCGATGGTGGGGGATCCAAGACTGGAGGACACAGTCTCAGAACAGAGGGGCATCCGTTCAGAACGGAGATGAGGAGGAATTTCTTTAGCCAGGGAGCGGTGAATCTGTGGAAACTTATTGCCACAGGCAGCTGTGGAGGCCGGGTCACAGGGCATATTTAAGGCAGAGGTTGATAGATTCTTGATTCGTCATGGTATGAAGGGATAACAGGAGAAGGCAGGAGATCGGAGCTGAGAGGGAAATGGATCAGCCATGATGAAATAGCGGAGCAGACTTGATCGGCCTAATGGCCTAATTCTGCTCCTATATCTTATGGTCTTATGTACCAGTTAGTAGGTTAATTGGTTATAAATGGTCCTGTGATTAGGCTAGTAATATATAAGTGGGTTACTAGGCAGCTGTAATGTTGAATCAGGTTTGCGGTCTAGCAAGTGAGACAGAAAGCACTGACTGCGGAAAAGTATATTAATCATTTACTTACAATCAGTAAAAGATCAACCCAACACTGATATTCCTCAAGTTACAGGAACTACAAGGCTGAATATTCAACAAACATACATTCAACAAGCATACTTGGCTAAAAATGTGCACAGAGCATATCTTCCCAATGGTCATGTGCAGCGCTTGCCTTAAACAACCGAGAGAGAGCAAGAACTTCCCACATGTGCTCTCCATATACCTGGGATATTTAAAAATGGACATCAGGCAGCTATCCAATGGGAGAAGCAGCTGCAGTGTCTAAACTAACCAATCACGATGCAAGTGATTTTCAACAATCAGAATAAGCCTCGCCTCCCCCCATAGGACACTCCACCCCTCGAAAGTGGCAAACGTGATGATCCAACCTTCGTGACTCTCACAAACTCCCACTTATAAAACACAAAAGTACGATACCCAGTACTGTAAACCCAACAGTCACCTCCAATAGTCAACCAGTCTGCTGTCGCCAGTGCAATCTTCTTTGTAGTGGTGCTGGGGCAGTGCCACCAACAGAGGTGATGCCAACAGGCTCAATAAACTGATTAGAAAGGCTGACTCTGTTATAGGAGTCAAACTGGAGGCTGTGATAGAACAAATGACACTACGGAAAACCCTGGCAATTCTGGACAAAGTTTCTTACCGTCTGCATGCCACCTTGGCTCAACAGAGGAGCACTTTACAGTGATAGACTAAGACAACTGTGCTGCAGTTGTCTTACAGAGCGCTATATGAGTTCATTCTTACTCTTGGCTATTAGGCGTCATAATGAATCAAGCTGTAACCAGGGAAGTGATGACCCGTGCCTGCTAGACTGCTTGTGGTAACTTACTTTTTATTCTTTCTACTTCTCTTCTAATATTTATATCTGTGCACTTGTAATGCTACTGTGAAACTGTAATTTCCTCTGGGATCAATAAAGTATCTATCTACTGTATCTAGGATACTACAGTAGTCCATCAGCCTCCCTGAGCCCCAAAAGGCCACCAGCCCCACCCTGGAGTCAAATAGCCGACGAGCTGATTCCCTCCACTTAGGCTACGTCCACACTACGCCGGATAATTTTGAAAACGCCGGTTTCGAGTAAAAACGACAGGCGTACACACTAAGCGTTTTTCAAAATATCTCTGTCCACGCTAACACGGATATTTGGGCAAATCTCCTTTACTGGGCACGCACAGGACACACAGAAAACAAGCGAAGAGGAAACGGTATACTTAGTGCGCATTTGTCCAGTTACAGAGTGGAAAAACTTAAAAGGAGTTGCTCTTGGCTCGCGCGCAGGAGGATTTAAAACTAAAAAAAAAACAAATACTGGAGCATATAGAGGCAACCGACAGGGAGTTCACGGACAGAATGACCCGCTGACGATGAACATTGAAAAACTGACTAACTCTGTTGCATTAATAAAGCACCTTGTTAAATTTATAAAGCATGTCTGCATCAGTGTTATCTTGTATTTCCATACAATGTTACATTAGGCTGTTACACATCTATTGTCAGAGAAGTACTTGCATAAATAGGTAAACCACCTTCATACAAGCAAGGACAGAAAACAGGGCAAAGTGAACATACTTACTTATTCAGTAAGCTATGGGTCAAAGTATTTGGTGAGTATATTTCTAACTCTTCTGGCTTCAGTCTCATTGCCGTCTGTTCTGAAATTGTTAGGTTCTGCGAAGGGCAGAATCAAATATCGCTGTGATGATTGTACGCTCTAGTATCAATTGTTTGACGACAATAAAGTAGTTATGATAATAATAATAATAAGAAGAAGAAGAAGAGGAAGAAGAAGAAGAAGAAAACAATGAAATGCCGCGCTGCCGCTCCGGTTACCCCATACACCCTGCAACGGATATTAGGCATTTTCAGATTTATTCACTCTGGAGACTGTTTCTGAAAATCTCTGTTTTCGGGGGATGAAAGTGCTGTCTTCGTGTGGACAGAGGGTCAAAACGAAGAGAAAAGGTTTGTTTTCAAAATTATCCGGCGTAGTGTGGACGTAGCCTCAATCTTATACACTGACTTTGAGGCTACGTCCACACTACGCCGGACAATTTTGAAAACAAAGCTTCTTCTCTTCGTTTTGACACTCTGTCCACACTCACTCCACCAAGGCTTTTAAGGCTTTCCCTCAAGGCTGTTACCATATTCCGGATCAAGGTTGGCTGGAATAGAATACTCCCCCCCAACTCTCCCAAAACAGAATGCCAAAACCCGAGAAGCCAGATCATTTCCCCAACAGTTTTTTCTTTATTATCAAAGGGATCGATATCAGTGGCATCTCTTCTGTGATGTAGTTAGGAGTCCTCATACAAATTCAGCAATCTGACCCATTGGCCCAGTGTGCAAGTTCAAACACCATCCCCAGGGATGTATCACAGGATCTCCTACCACAAATCAACATCGATGTTCATGCCATCAGGTGATCGATTTCTCAAGCCTCTGGTTATGCTCCCCACCCCCCTTCCTTCTCCGTTTCCCATCCTCTTTTCCCTCCTTCACCTCATTTCCTTGCCCACCCATCGCCTACCTCTGGTGCTCCTCCCACTTTTTCTTTCTTCCATGGCCTTTTGTCTCTTTCACCAATCAACTTCCCAGCTCTTTACCTCATCCCTCCGCTCCAGGTTTCACCTATCACCTGGTGGTTCTCTCTCCCCTCCCCGCACCTTTTGAATCTATGCCTCAGCTTTTCTTATCCATTTCTGCCAAAGGGTTTCGGCCTGAAACGTCAACCGTGCTTTTTTACCATAGCTGCTGCCTGGCCTGCTGAGTTCCTCCAGCATTTTGTATGTGTATCTTTGGATTTCCAGCAACTACAGGTTTTCTCCTGATTTTAAAACTTTCCAGAAATTTAATCACAACAAGGTAACTTTGTTTCACTCCCTCCTGGACTGTCCTTTCGATCACTGGCCCAACCAAAGGGCCCAGCTCATTTGTGTTCACTCCCCATTCAGCTGTGATGGTTGCTTTCCGACACTTTGATTTCTTAAAGCTCAAAGTTTAAAGTAAAATTTATTATCAGAGTACATACATGTCACCAGATACAACCCTGAGATTCTGTTTCTGTGGACATAATTAGCAAATCTATAGAACAGTAACTGTAAACACCAGGAACTATAAACTGTGAACAAACTATGCAAATGCAGATATAAATAAATAGCAATAAATAACAAGCATGAAATAACAATATAAAGAGTACTTAAATGAGTCCTTGAATGAGTGTAGCTATCCCCTTTTGTTCAGTTGAGGTGGTGCGAGTGCTGAGGCATTTATACCTTCTGCCTGATGGCAACAGCGAGAAAAGAGCATTGCCTGGGTGGTGAGGATCTTTGACGATGAATGCTGTTTTTCTATGGCAAAGTTTCATGTAGATGTCTTCAACAGTTGGGAGGGTTTTACTAGGCCAAATCCACTACCTTTTGTAGGATTTTCCGCTCAAAGGGATTGGTGTTCGCATACCAGGCCATAATGCAGCCAGTCAGCACACTTTCCACCACACATCTATAGAAGTTTGTCAAGGTTTTCGATGACATGCTGAACCTCCTTAGACTACTGAGGAAGTAGAGGCGCTGTCGTGCTTTCTTTGCAATTATATTTATATGATGGGTTCAAGACAGGTGCACTGAGATGGTGACACGCAGGAATTTAAAGTTAGTGACACTCTCCACGTCTGATCCTCTGATGATTACTGGCTCATGGACCTCTGGTTTCCCTCTCCTGAAGTCTACAATAAGTTCTTTGTTCTTATTGACATTGTGTGAGAGTTTGTTGTTATTACACCACTCAGCCATACGTTCAATCACCCTCCTGTACGCTGATTCATCACCCCCTTTGATACAGCCCACAACAGTGGTGTCATCACCAAACTTGTGTATGGTGTTGGAGCTGTACTTAGTCACTCAGCCACAGGTGTAAAGTGAGTAGAGCAGGGGGCTAAGTACACCTCCCTGCATTGCTCCTGTACTGATGGAGATTGTAGAGATGCTTTTGCCAATCCGAACTGATTGTTGTCTACAAGTGAGGAAATCTAGGACCCAATTACACAAGGGGATATTAAGGCCCCGATCTCAGAGTTTACTGATTAGATTTGACAGGTTGATGGTGTTAAAAGCTGAGCTGTAATCAATAAAGAGCATCCTGATATATACACCTTTGCTGTCCAGATGTTCCAGGGTTGTGTGAAGAGAGAATGAGAAGGCATCTGCTGTAGACCTGTTGCTTCAGTAGGCAAGTTGGAGTGGATCCAAGTCACCACTCAGACAGGAGCTGATATGCTTCAAAATCAGCCTCTCAAAACTTCGTCACTGTGGATGTACGTGCCACTGGGCAATAGTCATTTAGACAGGTTACAACGCTCTCTTGGCACCAGTACGATTGAAACCTACTTGAAGCAGGTAGGTAGCACATACAGCCAAAGCGAGAGGTTGAAGATATCCGTGAATACACCATCCTGTTGGTCAGCGCAGGTCTTCAGTACTCGGCCAGGTTCTCCATCCAGACTGGATGCTTTCCTTGGATTCACTCTCTTGAAGGCAGCCCACATGTCATCTTCAGATACTGAGACCAAAGGATCATCAGAAGACATGGGGTTGCACAATGGTTCCTCCCTGTTCTAGTGGTCAAAGCAAGCATAGAAGGCATTGAGCTCATCTGGAAGCGAAGGTCTGCTGTCCACTGTGTCATAAGATTTAGCTTTGTAAGAGGCTATGGCATTCAAACCCTGCCACAGCTGTCGAGATCACCCATTGATTCCAGTTTAATCCAGAATCTCCACTTAGCCTGAGAGGTGGTCTTCTGGTGATCATACCTGCACCTCTTGTAGCATTTTTGATCTCCAGGTTTGAATACCTCTGATCTGACTCTCAGCAGGTTCAGGATTTTGTTGTTCATCCAGGGCTTCTCACTGGGGAAAACCCTGAATGATTTCGTGGGGACACACTCACCCACTGTTGTTTTAATGAAGTCTGTAACGACCCTGGTGTAGTCATTCAGATCCTCAGATGAGTTGTTGAACACGGCCCAGTCCACTGACTCAAAGCAATCCTGTAACTGTCCCTCAGCCTCCTGCGACCTCCTCTTAGTTATCTTGATCTCTGGAACCTTGCTCCTTAAGCTTTGTCTGTTTGCAGGTAGCAGGAGTACAGACAGATGATCTGACTTATCAAAATGTGGTCTTGGGAAGGAACAAAAGGCATTCCTTATCGTAATGGAGCAGTGGTCTTGTGCATTGGGACCTCTTTTACAACAGGTTATCTGCTAGTGATAATCAGGCAGGGTTTTCTTCAAACAGGCCTGGTTAAAGTCGCCAACTATAATTCTCTCTTTCTCGGTCTCCCTTGCTATCGAGGTTGTTGAACTTGATGCCTCTGCCTGAACTTGGATTCCTTCCCATCTAGTTTCCCCAATATCTTTCTATTCTGGTCTATACAACTAATCATCTACCTCCAAGAACCAGCCTTCATTGCAAAGTATAGTTACCACTATACTTTAAATTCTTCACGATTCTCTCTCTCTCTCTCTCTCTCATTTGAATTTCTGTGCTCTTTCATCTGTAGGTCAACTTCGATCAGGTTCAGTCAGGTGTGGTCAGATATGACACACAACAGGCTGGTATTATATTCACTTAGATTCTCTGTAATGACACTGTTAATGGGTGGACTTAATCCCTTGTTCTGTCTGTGTGGGCAGAAAGAAGTTGAGTCATATAGTTTAACCTGCGTCCAGTGTTTCCACGAGCTGCCTTGCCATGAATGTACACAAACACAAATACCATTTTTCCAGAAGCTTCCTGCCTTTTCAGGAAGCTCCCTTATCATGACTTGGTCTCCCAGCTGTGGGAAGATGATCTTTTCTCCTTCTGATCAGCAACGTGTTTCTGTTCTTTTGCTCAGTCTCTCAACACTCTAAGCTGGTTACAGAGATCCTTCACAAACTGGGTCATTTTATCCCTATAAGTTCCAGGCACATCGCAACCCATAATCACCCCATAATGGAATTGCGTTCCTTGCACCATCAGTAATTCATAGGGACTTTGACGCAGTGTGTGGCTTTGCAATCTCATCAGAATTCCTGCAAAAAAATCAACTCATGCCTTTCCCGTCTTTGGTACAGCTTTAGTTAAGGTGCCTTGATTGTTCAGTTGATCCTTTCTATCATTCCTGAGCTCTGAGGATGGTAGGGCATGCCGGATCCCAAAAAGTTTGCACGTTTCCTTCTGATGGCCCGCTGAGGTCCTGCAGCATTCTGTGTGTGTTGCACATTTCCTTCATCACTTTCTCTGTGACATGCGCTCCCTGATCTGAGTCCACCTGATCTGGGGTTGCCCTCCAGGGGAGGATTTCCTGAGCTAAAATCCATGCTGTTGTACTGGCAGTACAATCTCTCTTTGGGAAAGCCTCTACCACTGGGTGAAATGATCCATGGTCACTACACAATGGTTTCTCCCCTTGCTTCTTGGCAGGGGCCCCCTAAAGTCTATCTGGATGTTTTCCCAGGGCCCCCTCGACCATGGCTGCTTTGCCAGCTGCACCTTTACGCCCTTACCCAGGGTTATGCTGGGCACAAATGATATCATGGCAGCAGAATTTCCCAACATCCCCTCCCATCCCTGGCCACAACCAGGGTCATGATCATGCTGTGCATACACCCTGGTGTATTACCCCATGATATAGTTTCAGTAGTATCTGCCTAATACATGGTGGGATTACTGTGACCCCTGTCTCCTTATGAGTCCAGCTCCCATCTGGTCCCTCCTTTGTTCACCCTCTCTTTCATTTCTCCTTCTCCTCTGCCTCCACTTCTTCGTGTAATTTTACTAAACTGGCTCCAGTCATTTCTTCCTGCACATTTGCAATTCCAGTCGCCTCTTGTTCTCCTGCTGCCCTGTTTGCCCTGATATCTGTCCACTCAATCCCTTTCTGCTCCTTACTCTCCCCTTTCTGGTGAGCCTTTACTTTAATTACTGCCACCTCTGCTGGCAGACTCACTTCTTCCAGCCGTTCTTGTATTAGGTGTCTGTGCTGAATACCTGCTCCTGTTGAGGTTACAAATCCTCATCGTGCCCACACCATCAGATAATCAGGCACCACCCCAAAAGCATACTGCTGTCTGTAAGTACGGTATATTTACTCATCTGCCTTTACTGTAGCATATTGCTTCTACCAGGGTCACCAGCTCTGCCACCCGAGCTGAGAAACTCTCTGGCAGTGTTCCTGAAGCTAATTCTTCATCTGTTTCCTTCACCAAAGCCCATCCAGTCCATCGCTTCCCACCTTTGTACCTTCGAGACCCATGTATAAAAATTTCCTTTGCTTGCCCTTCCAGGGATGTTTCTATCACACTAATATCTTCATCCTGCTCTATTTCCAATTGGCATTCATTTGCCTCCTCTTTGTTATGGTGATACTTTGGGGGTTCATTCCAGTCCCTTACTATTGTCACTGATTTGTCTTTGGGGGATGCCTCCCAAGCTGCCCTTTTGCTTTCAGCCTCCCCGGTTCAGGATCTCTTCAATGGTACGGGGTGTGTGTAGCATGAGTTGTCCTATCATGACAACAGGTTCGCTTCCTCACGCTCACTGCCCATGCCGTATAGTCTAATGCTGATGCGCTGTGGTGAGGTCTTGCTACAACAGGTGCCTGCTTTGTTGAACAATACGCCACTGATCTTCTTGTGTCTTTGTGGGCCTGCACCACCACACCTGCCCTCATTTGCTGCAGTAAAGGTGAAAGGGGGGATCTGTATCAGCTAACCCTAGAGCAGGTGCAGAGACCAAGACTTTCGTGACATTTGTAAAAGCCTTTTCTTCATCTGGCCCCCATTTTACTTCCTCCAGAGGGAGCTTCCCTCCTTTGATTAAGGCCTGTATCAGATTCACTAGTGCTGAGATCTTTGTTATGAAATTAAGGCGGTATTTCGACCCTTTGCCTTCCTCCCCTTACATTGACTGGGTGGGGCATGGAGCTGACTACAGAACATCTGTCATCTGACATGTCCTTTTTCCCCTGAAAAATCATGCATCCTAGATACTGTACAGTTCATCTCCCTATCTGAGCCTTGTAGGGGCTTATTTTAATCCCTTTGTCCCACAGAATGGCTATCGCTCCTAAGTGACCTGCTTTATCCTCCAAGGCAATTAGAAGATCACCTACATATTGCAAGATAGTCAAGAGGTAGGGTGTTGAATTGGACTGTCCCAAAGTCTGTGCCATAACCCAATGAAAAATGGCTGGGCTATTGTCGGTTCCCTGGGGCAGTGTGGTCCATGTATATTGCTGCCCACCCAGGGTGAAGGCAAATTGGTCTTGGGAACTCAGGTGCTAATGGGAACCTCCAAAATCCATCAGCAATGCCCAGGACTGAGAAAATGTTAGGTTCTAGAGCAGGCCAATCAGGACTGTGGCAGGTCTAGCAACTCGGTGTAGTCTTATTGAGGGAGCTATAGTCTATTGTTAACCAATATGATCCAGCTGGTTTCTTTACTAGCCATAAGGGCAAGTTAGTGGTTGATGAGGTCACTCTTAGTATCCCCTGGTGTTTTAATCCTTCACTATGCTCTGGACAGTGTATCAGCTTTTATAGGGCACTGTTTATGGGATTTATGGCAATCCCCCTCCACCTTAACTGGGTTTATCTTTGTCCGACCACAATCTTGCTTTTATCTAGCCCACAACACTGGAACTGCTGACAAAGTAACCCATAGACACCATTGTGGCTCCAGTCCCTGTTGATTACAGCAGTTGCTCGCTACGCTGGATGGGTTGTGTACTCTACTGGTTGTACGTGTTCACTGTCCTTGACATGTCCATGTTATTTCTGCCTTCCTGAAGTCGAGGACAGTCCCTGCCTCCCTCAGTAAGTCTATTCCAAGGATAGTACGCTCATTATTTGGACAGACCCATAATCCACTGGAAACCGCACTCCACCAATTTCGAATACCTGTGACACAATTCTTGCTGCCTTCACTGTTCCTCCCCCTGCTCACATAATATAAATAGCCTCTCCAGTCATTGGTAGGTTGGTTATCAATCCTGATGCCCCTGTGTAAACTAACATATTGCATTGCCTGCCCCCTAACAACGCTGTTATGCACATCCGTTAGTCACCAGTGCTGACAATGTGGGTTGCTACCAGCTATTTGTCTGACCTTGAGGCTGTCTTTACTAATTCTATAATCTGGTCAGCAGTCAGATTGGATCGAGAGAGCACTGTTGGTATTGGGGACTGAGTTTTTTTTGTGGTCTCTACCTGGCTTGGTGGGTGACTGTCCTTCCCCTGTTAGGACACTAACATATTGGCCTAGGAGACCATAGCTGTCACTTGTTATCTTCTCTGCACTTTTATGTCTAGCATGGCAGTCCCTCACTAAATGCCCTTGTCAGTGTTAAACAAAGCAAGATCCTGCATTGTTTCGCTGAACACCTACGCTCTGTCCGCCAGAGAAAGCAGGATCTCCCAGTGGCCACACATCTTAATTCCACGCCCCATTCCCATTCTGATACATCTATCCACGGCCTCCTCTACTGTAAAGATGAAGCCACACTCAGGTTGGAGGAACAACATTTTATATTCCGTCTGGGTAGCCTCCAACCTGATGGCATGAACATTGACTTCTCAAACTTCCGTTAATGTCCTACCTCCCCGTCGTACCCCATTTGTTATTTATTTATTTATATACACGCATTCTTTTTCTCTCTCTCCTTTTTCTCCCTCTGTCCCTCTCACTATACCCCTTGCCCATCGTCTGGGTTTTTCCTCCTTCCTCCTTTTCTTTCTCCCTGGGCCTCCTGTCCCATGATCCTCTCATATCCCTTTTGCCAATCACCTGTCCAGCTCTTGGCTCCATCCCTCCCCCTCCTGTCTTCTCCTATCATTTGGATCTCCCCCTCCCTCTCCCACTTTCAAATCTCTTACTAGCTCTTCTTTCAGTTAGTCCTGACAAAGGGTCTCAGCCTGAAACGTTGACTGTACCTCTTCCTAGAGGTGCTGCCTGGCCTGCTGCATTCACCAGCAACTTTTATGTGTGTTCCTGCATCATTACAGCAGCTGCGTCTGCTACAGTCACCTGGAGCTGTGGCAGACACTGAGACAGGGCCCTCATGTATCTCCACATAACATGACATACGTGAATGATAATGAACCTGATTCTGATATGGGGCTCTATTGTGGACTGAGATTGGGAAGGATGCAGGAAGAGGGAAATCATGGTTGGGAAAAAGAGAAGGGAGTGGGGAGGGAGCAGGAAGCACCAGAAGGGCATTCTTTAATGATCAATAAAGCAATTGTTTGGAATCAAATGACCTTGCCTGGTGTCTCAGGGCTGGAGGTGTCTGCAGCCACAAGCCCCCTCCCCTCTGGCCCCTGGCACTGCTTCACTGTCACATGCCCCACACCCCTCCCACTTCACCCTCACCATTCCCAACATCCTTTGCTCCCACCAGATATATTGACTCACTCTCCATTCCACATTGACATTAACAGCCCTGTGCAAAAGCCTTAGGCACCCTAGTTAGGAGGAGGAGAAGATGACGACACGATGCAGTGCGTGCGGCCTCTCCGGTGATGAATATCTGTAATCTGTCAAGTAGGAGGCCGTGCACAATTCTGATTTGATGGAGGCAGACGTGAGAGCACAGAGGAACATCTAGTGAAACTTCTGAAATGCCTGTTTCACTGCCGCTGCTACTGTGTGATCCGAAATCTCCGGAGGGAAAGGCCCTGAATCCTCGGCTTTGCCTGTTGCTTGGTGGCCAGGGTGGGGTCGAAGCGCTCGGCGGAGATGGTGCTCGGTGCTCGGAGTCGGAGGGCTGGTTAGAGGCTCGAAGTTTTCTGACGGACTTAGAATCGGACTGTGGTCGGGTGCTTCCAGGATGCTGCACCGGCAAGTTTGCGGCGCTGGAAGCTCATGGCAGGGAGAGTTTCTTTCTTCCACCATCTGCGTGAGATGTTGGGGCTATCAGGACTTTGAGACTTTTTTTTACCGTGCCCATGGTCTGCTCTTTATCAAATTACAGTATTGCTTTGCACTGTTGTAACTATATGTTATAATTATGTGGTTTTTGTCAGTTTTAGTCTTGGTCTGTCTTGCGTTTCTGTGATATCATACCAGAGGAACATTGTTTCATTTCTCAATGCATGCATTTCTAAATGACAATAAACGAGGACTGAGTGTCCTCAAAATCTAATCTAATCTAAATGTGCTTCAGACTTTGGCGCAGTACCGTAGATGTCAAAAAGCAATGGGACATGCCACTGATACCAGGCCTCCCTTCTGGTATCACCAGAAGAAACTGATACCACCATCCTCTGCTTATCAAGTGAATTGTATGTCCAGTTAGGTAGCTCTCCCTGGATTCCCTGCAGTCCAGCTATCTGTAGCAACCGACCATGCAGAACCTTGTCAAAGGCTTTACTGAGGTACATACATATTGGCTACATCTACTGCCCAGTCCTCATCAAACTTCTTGGTTATTTACTCAAAAAAACTTTGACGACTATCCCTAATCAATATCTGTCTTTTTGGATTATGTATCTTATCCCTTAGAATCATCTCTGGTTACTTGTCTACTACTGTTGTTATGTTTACAGGTTTTTCTTTGTAGTCTTTATTAAATAAAGGCAGAACATTAGTCACCCTCCAGTCTTCCAGTACTTCACCCGTCACTAATGATGATGCATTTATTTCAGTCAGGTCTTCTCCAAGTTTTTCTTACATTCCAACGGTGTTCATGGAGATACAATGTTCAAAGCTCAAAGTGCATTTTTTTCTCAAAGTGTGTGTACAAAGTATATATGGTGAATCCTGATGAAGGGTGTTGGCCCAAAACGTCGACTGTTTACTCTTTTCAGGCTGCCTGACTTGCTGAGTTCCTCCAGCATTTTGCGTGTGCTGCTTCGATTTCCAACATCTGCCCATTTTCTCTCGTCTGTGATACAATATACAACTTTGAGATTTGTCTCCTTACAAGCAGCTACAAATCTAAGAAACCCAATAGAAACCATTAAAAAAGAAGATCACAAACACCCAATATGCAAAAAAAAACAAATCATGCAAACATCAAAAGCAAGCAAACAACTGGATTTCATGAAAGTGAGTCTACAGCTGTGGAAGCAGATCCAGCAGATCCAAGAGCCCATTGGTTGCAGACCACAGCTTTGGTTCAGCACAGAAAGGAATAAACCTCACCGAACAGCAAGCTGGACTGGCCCATCTCTTGCCTCGCACTCAGCACTCTGACCTTTTCAATCTGGCCCTGGAGATTTATCAATCTTAATGCATTTTAAGACACTTAGCACATCTTCTCCTGTAATGCAGACTTTCACCAGGATATCCCTATTAACTATTTCATGTTCCAAAGTCTTCTTGTCCTTCTCTGTAATAAAGCTGGAGGACATATATTCATTGAGGACCTTACCCATTTTGTATGTCTCCGTACATAGCCATTCATTGCCCGAAGTGATCTGTTTCTTTTGTTGTATGCTGTATGTTCTGTGGGTGTTCTCTGACGCCTGCTGGCCAGGAAATTTCCAATGGTCTGAGCCCACTGCCCAAACGTGCCTCTTACTGGTGTCACGTGTGTTATTGCAAGCTGACGGACAGAGAACAATGGATCTCTGCATCAGAGGTAGAGACAATATCTAGTGAAGAGCCACAAGAGAACATTGAGCAACTGAAGCAAACACGGCTGAGGATGCAGAGGGAGCTGTGAATGGGAGAGGGTGTGCATCTCCTCTGGCCTTATTCCCCACCATATCTCTGATCTCCAATCTAGCCCCTTGTTATCCTGAATTTAAAATCTACCAAGACCGCTCCACATCTTTATTCTCTTTCTGCTGTGCTGCAGTGATTTTGAACAGACTGACAGAGCCCATCAACTGTACCTCTTCCTTTAGAGATGCTGCCTGGCCTGCTGCATTCACCAGCAACTTTTATGTGTGTTGACAGAGCCCATGACAGCTTGAGGGAACAAACATGATGGTTGCTGTTTCCCAAGTCGCACTGTGTCACTTACTCATCACCTCTGTGCTCATCTCAGTCACAAAACTCTTATCCTTATTTTCATCCCTCAATAGTCTTATCCCTACTTGTCAGCAACCCTCTTCATTGTGCCAATGCTTCACGAATCTGTGCTCCTCTAATTCTCAATTATCCACAAATTTAATGTTTCAGCCTGTGGAAGATGTACTTCAAGTTCCCTAAGTCCCTGTGTATGGACACTCGAAACATTCATTGAATACAGATACAAATTCCTCAAATAATCAGTGGAAGTTTAATTCCCTATCTTTTATTCTCGTTATCATCAATGTGTCCACGGCCCAGTGTCCAACACTGACACGGTGTTGGTGTGGGGAGATTTATCCTGTGAATGGTCCCTTTCCTACCCTCTCTATCCATTACGTTCTTGTACACGTACCCCAGTGTCCAACACTGACATGGTGCTGGGATGGGAGGATTTATCCCGTGGCAATGTATCACTAACTTCCACTCAATGTGAATTCAAACGGAGGCTGGGTGAACAGATGGGGAGGACAGGAATGCAATGGCATCATTTTAAGAGGTGGGGGAGGATTGGGTGCATGTTGCAAGCTCAGGATGTGTTTGATTAGTTTTAGTTATCGGTCTCTTATTGCCCATATCACATTAATTAGAAACTACTTGCTCATTAATTAGCATCAGCTGTTCCCCACTGCCGAAGCTGATGCGATTCTTGTCTGATATGTGATCCATGGACGTTCTCGAAAACCCGGTGGCCGTTCATGCTGCAACAGTCAGAGCCACCACCTGATTACTCTCCTTACCGACGTCGTAGGTGTTCACGGAAACCAACAGAGTGAGAAAAATAGGCTCTCCATGTCAGAGGTAGAAAGAATATCTAGTGAAAATCCACAGAGCAACGAGGAGCAATATACAGTATGCAAGCAAGAATGAGGTGAGAGAGACAGATGGAACTGGGAAAGGGTGTGCATTTTCTCTCTCCTTACCCATCACTCAGATATCTGCCAGGATCCCTACTCTATGACTTTTATAAATGACTTCAAAGAGGAATTGAAAACATGGTAAGTTTGCAGATGACATGAAGGTTGGTGATGTAATGGATGGTGTAGAGGTTGCCGTAGGTTACAACAGGACAGAGACTGGATGAAGACTATCCTGAAAAGATGAAGAGTGAAGTGATAAACACAGGAGAGTCTGGACTGTTCTATTTTCTATGAACCATCCTTGTCCCCTTTATCCTGAATTTAATACTCCCAACACTGTTCGTCAAGAACTCTCTGCTGCTCTGGAATTACCTCCTAAGAAACTCCTCCACCTGACTGCATAAAAACACTACACGATAGGAGCTGGACTAGTACAGCTGGTCTCAGTACAAGAAGGATTGGTTCACCTGGTCACAACAGGAGAAGGACTGGTTCACCTGGCCACAACAGGAGAAAGACTGGTTCACCTAGTCACAATAGGAGAAGGACTGGTTCACCTGGTCATAATAGGAGCTGGACTGGTTTACCTGGTCACAATAGGAGAAGGACTGGTTCACCTGGTCACAATAGGAGAAGGACTGGTTCACCTGGCCATAATAGGAGCTGGACTAGTTCACCTGGCCCCTCAAGCCTGAGCTGCTAATCAAAACAATCCTGCTCCATCTGTCCAAGGCCCCAACTACTGCAGTCGTTCAAGCTTCCAGCCTAGATGCAGTCCTTTAGGCTCATACTGACCATCAGTTGTACATTTGAGTGTTATCATTGATAGAAATTGTCACCAGGGAAGAAGAAATATTAGTTAGGTCAACTGTCCAAAAGCTAATCAAAGTTGGGGTCAAGGAGAGAAAATGGTGGTGATGCTTAAGGAGGCTACTCTGGTGTTTAGGGGCTAGACATCAATGGCATAGAACCAATAGTAGTTCAGATAGACTGGATATTGCTCAGAAAGCGGTAACCTTCATCAGTCAGGGCTTGAGTAGAGGAGTTGAGACTACAGCTGGAGTATTTTGTGCAGTTTGGTCACCCTGTTAAAGACATGATTTAAACTGGAAGGAATGCAGAGGAGATTTATGAGGATGCTGCCAGAACTCGAGGGCCCTAGTTTTAGGGAGACTTTGGGAAATTACAACTTTATTCCTTGGGGACCGAGGCCATAGAAGACATGATAGAACTGTATAAAATCATGCATGGACAAGATGAACACACATAGTCTTGTTCCCAGAGAAGGGTAACTAAAATCTATAGGGTGTAGGCTTAAGGTTATAGGTGAAGGATTTAGAGACCTGAGGGGCATTTCCTTCACTGAGATGGTGGTCTGTATATGAAATGATCTGTCAGACAAAGTGTTTGAAGCAGGTACACTAACGACACTTAAAAATAACGTATAGATACTTGGATAGGAAAGGCTTTGAAGGATGTGCCAATCTGGGCAAATTGGGCTAGTTTTCTGGTTATCATAAATGAGTTGGGCCAAATGGCCTGTTTACATGCTGTTTTATTCTATGCCTGAGTAAGTTATCCAGTGCAGGAGGTAAAAATGTCACATCTGCTTGTCGTTGTACATCTCATATTGAGGTTATATTGCACATTGGAATGCTGTAAGAGGATTTCCATAATGTATCATAACAAATGTGTTATTTAGTAACTTCAGTACACAAAACCAATAGGGAGATATGGCATAGAAGCAGGTTTTAAAGACCACTGATTCCCTCAGCCAGTCTATTCTCTTCACATTCTCAGAATCAGGATCGGTTTTAATATCACCAGCATATATCGGTAAATGTGCTGTTTTGCAGCAGCAGCAGTACAGTGCAAAATATAGGTAATAACTTGGTTTAAGACTAGGCATTATTTTATTAATACATTTATGCACTTGGATATTTTATTTTCTGCAGATTTTCTCAAAATGCAATATCTTCCTTTAATTACTGTGTACAGTTGTTTAAAACAAAAATTCAGTTGATTAGGTTAGACTTATTAAATGAGCCAATAGGATTTGTCTTGGGAACGTTCTAGAGAGAGTGTGGGAAAAAGAATGAGGGACAATTTTCTAGAGGGGGCGTGGGATTGAAGAAGGAGAAAGAAGGAGAATGGAAATCGACAACCAACATAGCAGAAGAACATGGTGAAATGCTCACAGAATCCACTGCTGTCGAAAAATCCTCATGTAGACAATGGTCTCACGGAGAATGTGCAGATAACTTTTAATTAGCTAGTTAGCACAGGACATTGGAGAAAGCTCGACACCTTTCTCCTTGGATTTTTATTTATGTTTCACTTGGACTGGGTTTTCTGTCAAAACTGTTTCATTACCGTGAGTAAATGAAGTGAAACAAACTGGACTGAGTATGCAACAATAAGCTCCAACGATTACGTACATGATATAGACTAATATTTACATATATGATGCGCCTTTATCTTTATTTTGTATTATATAATATTACTCTGTTTAATGTTTAATATAATATTTTATCAATGCAATTTCGATCTAAGTTTGTACTGGTGTGAGTTAAGTTATTGCTTCCTGGCGAATGACATATTTGTTTGGGTGTGTCGGTGTTCATACAAGTAATTGCCTTCATTTTCCCTTAGAAAGTTCACTCAAACTTTTATGGTTGTGTTTAGCAGAATCATATTTACCTTTGACATGTTTATTCAATGGAAATTACCTTTTCATCGTTATTCCCCATGCTTCGTCAAGTTATTTTGCTGTTAGCTTGTATTCGCGTAATAGCTAACTCACCTTATGAACCTATCATGAGAAGGTTACACATAATAATAAAAAATGACAAGTTACAACAAGAATATATTCATATAATTAAATAAGTAGTACAGAAAGAGAGCAAAAAACATAAACTATAGTGAGATAGTGTAATGGGGCATTGCCCATTCAGAAATCGGATGGTGGAATGGAAGAAGTTGTTCCTTAAACATTGAACGTGTGTCTTCAGGCTCCTGCACCTCTTCCTTGATGGTAGCGATAAGAAGAGGGTATATCCAGGGTTTTGTCACCGATCTGTGCAGTAGGGGTAATTTCATAGTTGCCAATTCACCTATCAGCCAGTACATTTTGAAAATGTGGACAGAATCCGGAGACCTTGGAGGAAAGCCACACAGATATGAGGAGATTGTGGAAGCTTCACACAGAAAGACAGACATGGTAGACTTCACTACTCTGGGGTGTCATAGTAGCCTAGTGGTTAGAGCAACAATATTACTGCTTGGGGCATCAGAGTTCAGAAACCAATTCTGGCGTCCTCTATAAGTAAGCTTGTACATTAGTCCTATGTGCATCAGATCCTTCCCTCAGTCAAAAGACAAAGTTAATTGGTCATTGTAAATTGTCCTGTGAGTAGGCTAGGGTTATTGGTTTGCGAGCCAGTGTGGCTCAGTGGGCCAGAAGGGCCTTTTGTGCATTGTATCTTTAAACAAATAAACAACACTGGAGGTCAGGTCCAAACCTGAGTCACAGGAGGTGCAAAAACAGTGGCTCTGTCAGCTGTGCTACTGTACATTACTCAGGAAGGTCTTGAAGGGGGAAAGACAGATCTTGGTGGCTTGCAAACTAAGACAGCTTCTTTTAAATCTTCTTATATGTTTGACAATCTTCTGTCCTCCAGGAGCTGAGCTGCTGACTGAAGTTGCAGCTTCAAGTCAAAGCTGGCTCCGGCCCCAGCTAACCCCCCACCATCAAGACCTGACTCTTGGAAAAAGAAACCTGAAGATCTACTGGAGTGAAGGCCTGACCTGCTAGGTGCCTCACCACCAGGACGCCCAGTCATCATAGGCAGCTGGGCGCAAGGCCCCACTTCACGTGAGGCCCAGCCCATGCAGGCAGCAGGATCAAAGACCAAGGTCCACCCTGACATGGAACCCAAGGTCTGGCCTGATCCACAGAGGCTACAGTGAACACGACACGTTGCCTGAAATGATGTAGAGCCCGAGACCCAATCTGACCCATGGAGGCAGTGGGAGCCAATATCTGACTCAACGCAAGGCACAGCCTTCAGATCCAACAGTTCCCTCGGAAGCATGGCAAGAGGGGTAGGAAGCAAGTGAGGCTGATGAACTTGGAGAGTTATTCAGCACATGAAATTATATGATAATCACATAAATCTGGATGAACTCAGAGCAGGACTGGCAAGTCTTTGAGGTTTCAGATAAAGTGAGGAGATGTTATAGAGATGATTGCTCTATATATTGATTAAGGAGAACATCACTGTTGTACTCAGGGAGGATGTCTTGGAAGTCTCTTTTAAAGAGGCCATAGTGCTCAAACTTACGAATTAGAAAGGAGTGATCTTTACACTATGTCAGGTGATGCCACAGGTCCTCCTGTAATCAGTGGGAGATAGAGAAGCAGACGTGTAGACAGCCTTAGTGACAGAGAACGTTGAGCAGCATTGCACCTATTTTAAAGCAAATCATTTAACTGGTGTGGGAGACAATCTCAAAGATGAATTACTGACACCATCAGGGTGTGGAGTTTTCAGGTGAGAACAGGGAGGTAAAACAGGAGGCAGCATTGGTCAGGAAATGCATTATTTCAGTCCAGAAAAACGATACCAGAATCAGTTTTTAATATAACTGGCATATGTTGTGAAATTTGTTGGCTTTGTGGCAGCGGTACAATGCAATACATAAGAATAGAGAAAAATCTGAGTAAGTGTATATATCAAACAACAGGAATTCTGCAGGTGCTGGAAATTCAAGCAACACACATCAAAGTTGCTGGTGAACGCAGCAGGCCAGGCAGCATCCCTAGGAAGAGGTACAGTCGACGTTTCGGGCTGAGACCCTTCGTCAGGACTAACTGAAGGAAGAGTGAGTAAGGGATTTGAAAGTTGGAGGGGGAGGGGGAGATCCAAAATGATAGGAGAAGACAGGAGGGGGAGGGATGGAGCCAAGAGCTGGACAGGTGATTGGCAAAAGGAGATACGAGAGGATCATGGGACAGGAGGTCCGGGAAGAAAGACAAGGGGGGGGGACCCAGAGGATGGGCAAGGGGTATATTCAGAGGAACAGAGGGAGAAAAAGGAGAGTGAGAGAAAGAATGTGTGCATAAAAATAAGTAACAGATGGGGTACGAGGGGGAGGTGGAGTTCCCGCCCCTCCGTCTTTCTTCCTGGACCTCCTGTCCCATGATCCAAGTGTATATATCAAATAGTTAAAATTAAAGAGTAAATAGTATTAATTAGTAGAAATAAAAATGTAGTGAGGTAGTAAGTGTTCATGGGTTCAATTTCCATTCAGAAATCTGATGGCAGAGAGGAGGAGACTGCTCCTGAATCACTGAGTGTGTGTCTTCAGGCTACAGTATCTCCTTCATGATGGTAGCAATGGCAACAAGGAATAACCTGGGTAGTGGGGGTCCTTAACGATGAATGCCATCTTTTTGAGGCATCACTCCTCGAAGGCGTCCTGGATACTAGAGTGGATAGGGAAGAACCAGTGGATGTGGTATATTGGGATTTTCAAATGGCTTTTGACAAGGTCCCACACAGGAGATTAGTGTGCAAACTTAAAGCACACGGTATTGGGGGTAAGGTATTGATGTGGATCGAGAATTGGTTGGCAGACAGGAAGCAAAGAGTGGGAATAAACGGGACCTTTTCAGAATGGCAGGCAGTGACTAGTGGGGTACCGCAAGGCTCAGTGCTGGGACCCCAGTTGTTTACAATATATATTAGTGACTTAGATGAGGGAATTAAATGCAGCATCTCCAAGTTTGCGGATGACACGAAGCTGGGCGGCAGTGTTAGCTGTGAGGAGGACGCTAAGAGGATGCAGGGTGACTTGGATAGGTTAGGTGAGTGGGCAAATTCATGGCAGATGCAATTTAATGTGGATAAATGTGAGGTTATCCACTTTGGTGGCAAAAACAGGAAAACAGATTATTATCAGAATGGTGGCCCATTAGGAAAAGGGGAGGTGCAACGAGACCTGGGTGTCATTATACACCAGTCATTGAAAGTAGGCATGCAGGTACAGCAGGCGGTGAAAAAGGCGAATGGTATGCTGGCATTCATAGCAAGAGGATTCGAGTACAGGAGCAGGGAGGTACTACTGCAGTTGTACAAGGCCTTGGTGAGACCACACCTGGAGTATTGTGTGCAGTTTTGGTCCCCTAATCTAAGGAAAGACATTCTTGCCATAGAGGGAGTACAAAGAAGGTTCACCAGGTTGATTCCTGGGATGGCAGGACATTCATATGATGAAAGACTGGATCGACTAGGCTTATACTCGTTGGAATTTAGAAGATTGAGGGGGGATCTTATTGAAACATATAAAATCCTGAAGGGATTGGACAGGCTAGATGCAGGAAGATTGTTCCCGATGTTTGGGAAGTCCAGAACGAGGGGTCACAGTTTGAGGATAAAGGGGAAGCCTTTTAGGACCGAGATTAGGAAAAACTTCTTCACACAGAGAGTGGTGAATCTGTGGAATTCTCTGCCACAGGAAACAGTTGAGGCCAGTTCATTGGCTATATTTAAGAGGGAGTTCGATATGGCCCTTGTGACTAAAGGCATCAGGGGGTGTAGACGGAAGGCTGGTACAGGGTTCTGAGTTGGATGATCAGCCATGATCATACTGAATGGCGGTGCAGGCTCGAAGGGCCGAATGGCCTACTCCTGCAGCTATTTTCTATGTTTCTATGGAGGCTACTGCCCAGGGTTGAACTAAAGCGAGGCATGAGGGTAGAGATGCAGAATTTTTCTGGGTAGTATTACAGACCTCTTAACGGTCAACAGGAGAGAGAAGCACAGGTATGTAAGTACAGAACTGAGAGATATAATAAGATTTATTGTAGCAGTAGTTTTCAGTTTCCTATATATTAACTGAGATTAATAAACAATGTGGAGGATCTCAGTGAGTTTAGTTCCTCAGAAGACCATAAGACCATAAGACATAGGAGCAGAATTAGGCCATTCAGCCCATCAAGTCTACTCCGCTATTCCATCATGACTGATCCTGGATCCTACTCAACCCCATACATCAGCTTTCTCACCATATCCTTTGATGCTCTGAATGATCAGGAAACGATCAACTTCTGCATTAAATATACCCACGGACTTGGCCTCCACCACAGTCTGTGGCAGAGCATTCCACGGATTCACTACTCTCTGGCTAAAAAAATTACTTCTTACCACTGATCTAAAAGGTCACCCCTGAATTTTGAGGCTGTGCCCTCTTGTTCTGGATACCCCCACCATAGGAAACATCCTCTCCGCATCCACCTTATCTAGTCCTTCCAACATTTGGTAAATTTCAATGAGATCCCCCCCCCCGCTTCTAAATTCCAATGAGTTCAACACAAAGCTGTCAAACGCTCTTCATATGTTAACCACTTCATTCCCAGAATCATCCTCGTGAACCTCCTCTGGACTCTCTCCAATGACAACTCATCCTTTCTGAGATAAGGGGCCCAAAACTGTTGACAATACTCATAGTGAGGCCTGACTAGTGTCTTATAAAGGCTCAGCATTATCTCTTTGCTTTCATATTCTATTCTCCCTGAAATAAGCGTCAATGTTACATTTGCCTTCTTTACCACAGATTCAACCTGTGATTTAACTTTCTGGGAGTCTTGCACAAGGACTCCTAAGTCCCTCTGCACCTCTAATGTTTGAACCTTCTCTCCATCTAGATAATAGTCTGCACTATTGTTCGTTTTACCAAAATGCATTGTCATACATTTCCCAACACTGTGTTCCATATGTCACGTTTTGCCCATTCGTCCAATTTGTGTAAGTCCTGCAGCAATCACATTGCTTCCACAGCACTACCTACCCCCTACCTATTTTCTTATCATCTGCAAACTTTGTCACAAAGCCATCAATTAAATTACCGAAATAATTGACAATGTGAAAAGTAGCGGTCCCAATATTGACCCCTGAGGAACTCCACTGGTCACCGGCAGCCACCCAGAAAAGCCCCCTTTTATTCCCACTCACTGCCTCCTGCCTATCAGCCATTCATCTATCCATGTCAGTATCCTTCCTGTAACACCACAGGATTTTGTCTTGTTACACAACCTCATGTGTGGCATCTTATCAAACACCTTCTGAAAATCCAAGAAAATGACATCACCTGCCTCTCCCTGCTTGTTACTTCCTTGAAGAACTCTAACAGATTTGTCAAGCAAATTTTACAGGAACCATGTTGACTTTGACTGATTTTATCATTAGTCTCCAAGTACCCTGAAAACTCATCTTTAATAATAGACTCCAACACTTTCCCAACTACTGAGGTTAGAGTAACTGGCCTATAATTTATTTTATTTTGCTTTCCGCCCTTTTTAAAGAGCGTAGTGACATTTGCAATCTTCAAGTCCTCCAGGCCCATGCCAGAATCAAGTGAATTTTGAAAGATCATGACCTGTGCATCCATTAGCTCTTCAGCAACCTCTCTCAGGACTCTGGGATGTAGTCCACCTTAAGACCTTTGAGTCTGTCTAGCACCTTTTCCTTCATATTAGCAATGGCACTCACTCCTGCTCTCTGACACTCACAGACCACTCACACACTGCTAGTGTCTTCCACAATAAAGACAGATGCAAAGTACCCATTAAGTTCATCTGACATTTCTTTCTCCCCCACCACCATCATTACTTTAAAGTGGTCGAGTATCAATAGGCAAGAGGAGAGAGAAGCAGTGCGCCACGCGTGCGCAGTCCTCCAATGAAAAATGATGTCGTATCTGTTAAATAGGGGCTGTGGACAATTCTGATTTGATGGAGATGGACGTGAAAGCACAGAGGAACATCTGGAAAAATTTCTGAAACGCTCGTTTGCTGCTGTCATTACTGCGCGGTCGGGAATCTTTCAGAGGGTAGGCCTCAAAATCCCCGACCTTGCCTGCTTTTGGCGACCAAGAAGGAGGTCGAATCGTTCAGATAGAGATGGCACTCAGTACTCGGTGTCGGAGAGCCGATCAGAGCTCGAAGTTTTCGGATGACTCAGAGTCGGATTGTGGTCGGCATGGCAGGGAAAGTTTTTCTTCCTTCTCTCCATCTGCGTGATATGTGGGACATTTGAGAGACTTTGAACTTTTACTGTGCTCATGGACTTCTTCATCAAGTTATGGTATTGTTGCACTGTTGTAATTATATGTTATAATTACGTGGTTTTGTTAGTTTTTTTCAGTCTTGGTCTGTCCTGTGTTTTGTGATATCACACCGGAGGAATACTGTATCATTTCTTAATGCATGCATTACTAAATGACAATAAAAGAGGACTGCGTGTCTTCATAATCTAAATCACACCTTCCTTCACTCTTTATATAATTGAAAAAACTTCTGGTATCCTTCATATATTATCAGCCAGTCTGCCTTCATAGTTCATCTTTTCCCTTCTTATTGTTTTTTTAGTTGCCTTTTGTTGGATTTTAAAAGTTTCCCAGTCATCCAACTTCCCACTCACTCTTGGGGCTACCTATATACCCTTTCCTTGGCCTTTATGCAGTCCTTAACTTCCTTTGTTAGACCTGCTATTTGAGAACTTCTTCCTCTGTGGGACATATCTATCCTGCACCTTGTGAGCTATTCCCAGAAACTGTTTACTCCTTAGATTCAAGTAGCTTGAGAACACTTACCCAAATTCCAATCCTTGAGGGACATTGAAGGTTGGACAAAATGAAGAAAGTAAGCATTAAGCAGGTAGAGAGAACTAAAGATTGGGGAAGTCCATCAAAAGTATAAAATGTGTAAGAGATAAAGAAGTAAATTAGGAAGGCAAGGAATGTCATAAAATATCACTGATAGACAGGCTGAAATAAATCCTAAGGCATTTTAAAAGTATGTTAAATTCATGACAACTGGGCCAATCTGTGCCTGGAAAGGTCCTAAGGAATACTTTTCATCCATATTCAAAAAAGGAAAAGACTTTGTTGTCAGGGAACACAGCGGGAGGCAAGGTGAGATTCTAGTCAGAATCTCCATAAGTTAAGAAGAGCTACCCAATAATTTAACAAATGTAAGGTAGTAAAATACTGTTTAAAAACAACACGTTTGTGCAAAAAAACCCACAAATTCTATGTTAGTGTAGGATATGGTCCATTGGTATTCCATTTTTGAAGGGTTGTGCAGGTCAGTTCAAAGTTCAAAGTAAATTTATTATCAAAGTACATATATGTCACCGTATACAACCCTGAAATTCTTGCAAGCATACTCAATGAATCCAATAACCATAATAGAACCAATGAAAAGCCGCACCAACTGGATATTCAGCCACTGTGCAAATACAAAAAGAAAGAAATAATAATAAATATAAAAACTATAAATAAATTGAGATGATGAGATGAAGAGTTCTTGAAAGTGAGTCCATAGCTTGTGGGAACACTTCTGTGATGGGGCATGAAGTTCAGTGAAGTTATCCCCTTTGGTTCAAGAACCTGATGGTTGAAGTGTAATTGTTCCTAATGATGTGAGTCCTGAGGCTCCTGTACTTCTTCCTGATGGCAGCAGCGAGAAGGAAATATGGATGGTGGAGGTCCCTGATGATGGATGCTGCTTTCCTGCAACAACGCTCCGTGTAGGTGACTAGTGGTGTGCCTCAGGGATCTGTACTGGGTCCAATGTTGTTTGTCATCTACATTAATGATCTGGATGATGGGATGGTAAATTCGATTAGTAAGCATGCAAATGATACAAAGATAGGTGGAGTTGTGGATAATGAAGTAGGTTTTCAAAGCTTGCAGAGAGATTTAGGCCAGTTAGAAGAGTGGGCTGAAAGATGGCAGATGGAGTTTAATACTGAAAAATGTGAGGTGCTACATTTTGGTAGGACTAATCAAAATAGGACATACATGGTAAATGGTAGGGCATTGAAGAATGCAGTAGAACAGAGGGATCTAGGAATAATGGTGCATAGTTCCCTGAAGGTGGAATCTCATGTGGATAGGGTGGTGAAGAAAGCTTTTGGTATGCTGGCCTTTATAAATCAGAGCATTGAATATAGGAGTTAGGATGTAATGTTGAAATTGTACAAGGCATTGGAAAGGCCAAATTTGGAGAATTGTGTACAGTTCTGGTCACCAAATTATAGGAAAGATGTCAACAAAATAGAGAGAGTAGAGAGAAGATTTACTAGAATGTTACCTAGTTTTCATCACCTAAGTTACAGAGAGAGGTTGAACAAGTTGGGTCTTTATTCTTTGGAGTGTAGAAGGTTGAGGGGGGACTTCAAAGAGGTATTTAAAATTATGAGAGGGATAGATAGAGTTGACGTGGATAGGCTTTTTCCATTGAGAGTGGGGGAGATTCAAACAAGAGGACATGAGTTGAGAGTTAAAGGGCAACAGTTTAGGGGTAACATGAGGGGGAAATTCTTTACTCAGAGAGTGGTAGCTGTATGGAACGAACTTCCAGCAGAAGTGGTTGAGGCAGGTTTGATGTTGTCATTTAAAGTTAAATTGGATAGATATATGAACAGGAAAGGAATGGAGGGTTATGGGCTGAGTGCAGGTCGGTGGGATTGGGTGAGAGTAAGAGTTCGGCATGGACTAGAAGGGTCGAGATGGCCTGTTTTCATGCTGTAATTGTTATATGGTTATATGGTTATATGGTTAGGTGTGCTCAACAGTGGGGAGGTCTTTACCTGTGATGGACTGGGCCATATCCATTACTTTTTGTTGGATTGTCTGTTTAAGATCATTGGTGTTTCCATATTAAGCTGTGATTCACCCATTCAGTGTATTGCCCACCATGCATCTATAGAAGTTTGTCAACAGCTTAGACGGCAATGGTGGAGAGGGCTATGTCAGGTCATGTCCATTACTCTCTGTGACCTCTTGCATTCTTGTGCATTGGAATTGAAATACTACAAACATACTGCAACCAGCCAAGATACTTTTGAAAGTGCATTTATCAATGTTTGTTAGAGTATTAGTTTACATCCCAAATCTCCCTAACTTCCAGAAGAGGTAGAGACGCTACCTTTGTCATTATTACATCTAAGTGCTAGGCCCAGGACAGGTTAGGTGAGATGTTAACTCTCTCCACCTATGACCTACTAATTCAAACTCACGTATGGCCACCTTCTTCTTTCTAAAGTCAATGATTATGCACAAAAAGTGCAGCAGTACAAACCCTGTCAATTATGGAGCTGTGAGACTAAGGTCAGTAGTAGGGAGGATAGCGTACAAATGCTGAGGCACAGGATTAATGATTACTTGGAAGGGCAGGCACTAATCAAAACAACACGCAGAACGGTGGAGGAACTCAGCAGATCAGGAAACATCTATGGGTTAAAATAGTCAAGGTTTCAGGCTGAGACCCTTGATCAGGACTGCAAAGAAAGGAGGCAGAAACCAGAATAAGAGGGTGAAAAGAGGGGCTTAACTACAAGTCCATCACCTGCCTTGGTTCCTTACCTCCTTCCCTTAATCTACTGTACTCTCCTATCAGATTTCTTCTTCTGCAACCCTTTACCTCTTCTACCTTTCACCTCCCAGCTTCTCAATTTTACCCCACTCGCCTACCTTCCTGCTCATCTGGAGTCACCTATCACCTGCCTGTTTGTCCTATACTCATTCCCCCAACTTCTTATTCTGGCTTCCGTCCTCTTCCGCTCCACCTCTGATGCAGGGTCTCAGCCCAAATGTTGACTCTTTACTTCCAGTAGCTTTACACTTTAATCTGTATTGTTATTTTTTTACCTTATTCTTGCTCAGTGTAATAATTTGATGGATATAAACAGTGAACAAGACAAACTTTTCACTATATCTTGGTACATATGAAAATGATTAACCAATACCAATTGAGTCCTGGAGAAGGGTCTCGGCATGAAATGTCGACTGTTTATTCTCTTCCGTAGATGCTGCCTGGACTGCTGCGTTCCTCCAGCGTTGTGTGTATTGCAGCCAATACCAGTACCCTTGGTGGCACCACATCTTCTAAAGTGGGAAGTGAAGTTGTGCGGACGCAGATGGAAAAGAACCCTGGAAATGCTGCTACCATCATAGAAGAAGAAAAACACCAGCTAAATTACATTCAAGTTGCTAAATATTTGAGTATTATGGAATAGTCTCTTCTAAACGTTTGTGTAAGTTTAGTTAGAGGATAAATGCTGGTCATTTTGTTGATCCTTTACCCTTCTTACCATTTTTGTAGTTTATTCCTCTATCCCTGAGATTCTTCTATTAAATTTAATTCAGAAAGGCATGTTGTCTCAGATTCTCTTCTTCCCTGCTGGCGAGTTTCTTGTCCAATTTTAAACACAAGGGATTCCACAGGTGCTGGAAATCCAGAGTAACGCGTACAAAATGCTGGAGGAACTCAGCAGGCTAGGCAGCGTCTGTGGAAAGAACGAGTGAGTCACCTGATGCAGATGAAGGGTCTCAGCCCGAAACGGCAGCTCTTTATCCCCTTCCATAGGTGTTCCCTGATCTGTGGAGCTCCTCCAGCATTTTGCACGTTTCTCCATTTTTCGTTTGTTTCTTTTTCCCAACTCTATATGTTAATTGGAGAAATGGAAGCTGTACATGGCTTCATTGTGTCAACTGTGGAGAATAGAGGTGTCCTTTCAACGGAGTGGGGAGTTCAGGCTTTGGCTCATAGAGGCTTCAGCAGGGAGAAGTGGAGGCAGTAGGTAGATTTTTTCATGTATTTATTTATGCACATTTAGAGCTGTCGGGTAGTCAGTGCAATGCCCCTCTTGCAGGATGTGGAAAGATAGGGAGACCTCCAGTGTCCATGACAACTGCACAAAAAGGAAGTGCGTCTAGTTGCTGCTTCTTACAGACCGCGTTAAGGAATTGGAGGCTGGAGCTGTATGTGTTCCGGATCATTCAGGAGGCTGAGGGGCTGATCGACAGGACATACTGGGAGGTAGTTACACCCAAGGTGCAGGACATGGGCAACTGGGCGACCGCCAGGAGGGGAAATCCTGATAGGCAACCAGTGCAGCATACCCCTGTGGCCATTCTCCCCAATGGCAGGTGATACTGCTGGGGAGATGTCCCAGGAGAGGAAAGCCACAGTGGTCAGGTCTCTGGCACTGAGTGTAGGTCTGAGACTCTGAAGGGAAAAGGGAGAGAAGACAGTTGCAGTAGGGAGACGTGATACGTTGGTTAGGGGAACAGACGGGATATTCTGTGGACAAGAATGAGATTCCCAGATGGTCTGAGGCCTCCCGGTTGCCAGGGGCCGGGACATCTCAGACTCAGCACATAAAGTACATAGCAGGATAGAAAGTAATTACTCTCACACACATGCACGTGTGCGTACACACATACCTACAAGAGCACTTGTTCATGAGCACAGACACACACACACACACACTCACTCACACATACACACACACACATATACACACACAGTCACATAAACACACACACACACACTCACACACACAGACACACACACACTCTCTCACTCACACACACACACATACACACACACTCACACACATACACACTCACACACACACACACACACACACAGACACACACACACACTCACACTCACACACTCTCACTCGCTCACACACACACACATACTCACACACAGACACACACACACTCACACACACACTCTCTCACTCACTCACACACACACTCACACACATACACACACACTCACACACACACTCACACACACACACACACTCACACACACAGACACACACACACTCACACACACACACTCACACACATACACACACACATACACACACACACACTCACTCACACACACACACACTCACTCACTCTCACACACACACACACACACACACACACACACACTCACTCACTCTCACACATACACACACACACACACACTCACGCAAAAGCCATAGGACGTAAGAGCAGGATTAAGCCATTCAGCCCATTGATTCTACTCTGCCATTCGAACATGGCTGATTTATTTTCCCTCTCAACTCCATTTTCCTGCCTTCTCCCTGTAACCTTTACTAATTAAGGTACACACACACACACATATATATATATATATATATATATATATATATATATATATATATATATATATATATATATATAGTTGAGGTGGCTAAGACTTTTGCACAGGACTGCATTTGTCAATGTGGAACGGCGTGCAAGTTTGTTAAGCTGCTGGAGCAAAGGACGTTGGGAATGGCAAGGGTGCAGCACAGAGGGAGGGGTGTAGGACAGGTGCCAGAGAACAAGTGCCAGGGCAGGGGTGGCACAGGTGCAGGCACACCCAGCTCTGAGACGCCGCACAAGGTTATTTGATTGCTAATAATTGGTTTATTGATCTTTACAGAATGTCTCTATGGTGCTTCCCGCTCCCTTCCCTCTCCCTTCCCCTTTTCCTAACCATGATTCCCCTCTCCCTGCCCCCTTCCCACTCAGTTCACAATAGAGACCCACGTCAGAATCAGGTTTATCATCACTCACATATGTCATGATTTTTTTTGCGGCAACTATGTATTGCAATATATGAAATTACTTACGAGTTATTTACATACCCATGCCTTTGTGCATCGCACCATACAAACATGCAAACACTGACAAACACACTCGCAGCTCTCTGGTGAAAATGATACCATATCCGTTAAATAGGGGCCGTGGACAATTCTGATTTGATGGAGACAGACGTGAAAGCACAGAGGAACATCTGGAGAAATTTCTGAAACGCCAGTTCACTGCCGCTGTTACTGCACGATCGAGAATCTTTCGGAGGGAAGGCCTCAAAATCCCCGGCTTTGCCTGCTGCTGGTGACCGAGATTGAGGTCGAATCGTTCGGACAGAGACGGTGCTTGGTACTTGGTGTCGGAGGGCTGATCGAAAGCTCAAAGTTTTCCGACGACTCAGAGTTGCACTGTGGTCAGGCATGGCAGGGAGAGTTTTTCTTCCTTCTCCCGTCTGCGTGAGATGTGGAACATTTGAGAAACTTTGAACTTTACTGTGCTCACGGACTGTTCTTCATCAAGTTATGGTATTGTTACACTGTTATAACTATATGTTATAATTATGTGGTTTTGTTAGTTTTTTCAGTCTTGGTCAGTCCTGTGTTTTGTGATATCACACCGGAGGAAATAATGTATCATTTCTTAATGCATGCATTACTAAATGACAATAAAAGGGGACTACGTGTCTTCATAATCTAAAAGAGGACTGCATGTACTCATAATCTAATAATCTAATCTAATCTTCTCAGGCAGATGAACACTTGATCCCTCCCTTCTCATTTCTCACCAATTCCCCCACACCCTCACCAACCCCAACTCTCCTCCCCTCCTCTGGTCTCCAGCTCCTGATCCTAGCTGCCCACCAGCCCTATCCCCCAGCCCCGGCTCCATCACTGCCACCTGACAGTTCAATTTGACTTCCGGTGGAATTTGCCTGTCCTCCCTGTGACCGCATGGGGTTTCCTCTCAACTCCCAAGGAAGTGGTAAACCAGCTTCTGTAAGTTCCCCCTCTTGTGTGGGTGCCCGCTTGGGAAATCAGCCTGAGAGTTAATGACTTTGTGAGAGAGAATAGATTACAGAGGAAGAAACGGAGAGCTGGAATTAACAGAATAGATCTGACTCAATATCATAGACTCGGTGGGCCGAGTGGCCTTTTTCTTGGTCGCCAGAGGAAGCGTGAGTGCAGACAGGTTCCACCTGACATCCATAACTGCAGGCCCACACCTGATGTGAGGTTTAAAAATCATGAGAAGTGTAGAGAAGATAGACAGGATCTTTTCCCCGGGTTAGAAATGTCTAGTAGCAGAGGACTTACATCTAAGGTGAAAGGGGGAAAGCTTGAAGGAGACGCACAGGACAAGTATTTTTGTACGCGGAGAGTGGTAGGTGGCAGGAAGGGGCTGCCGCAGGTGGGTGGGTGGATGGTGGAAGCAGCTACGACAGTGGTGCTTGTCAGATAGACTTATGAATATTCAGGGAAGAGGGATAGAGATTGTGTGCTGGCAGAGGGGATTAAGTTTAATTGGTATCATGTTCAGCATTAAATTTGTGGGCAGAAGGGCTTGTCTCTGCAATGTGATGATATGTTCTATGTTTATTTTCTACCTGCTCCTTTCCTGAACCGAAATTCTGCAGTCTTCAAAGTTCTGCGGGGGTGGATCTCAGCGAGATAAATCATATCGGCTGCCTGTTTCATGGAAATATTTCATCTATTCAAAGCTGAAGATAATGCTAAGTGAGAAAAGAGCAGCCAGCACTTCCTGAACTGTTTCCTTATTCTGCATGTTACCCCTGCAGTGTTAACTTAATACAATTATCGATTCGTCACTCTGAAAGGTGCAATCCAACCGTTTCGATCACTGTTCCTCCGTCAACCCCTGCAGTATATGAGCAAACGTAAAAAGGCTGGGCACTGAGATGGGGTGGAGAAGAAGATGACACTGAAAGAATAATGATACTATTTTCAGAAAATGACTAATTCCTTAAAATGACTGGTCTGGGTGGAGCTATGAACTGAGTCCCCAGTAGTTCAGTTTTGCGGGTTAATTAATGTATTTTACACAGATGGGCATATGAACTCTGAATGCACCAGTGGTCACCAGTAAATTATTAACTATAACAGATAGTTACCATGACAAATGAGGACCTTTTGGTCCCCCCTCCTCCCCGCCAACCTCCTCTCCAACACCGCACGCTCCTCTCCACGTAACCGGGGCAATATCTGGCCTAACGTAATGCCATCAATATCTTATCTGGAACTGCCCTATAAAAAGGCCATCAAGCAAAAGCAACTGCCTCATTTTTATCAACGCTCAGCCAAGCAGGACTAAACGCATCCTTCTGCAGCTTTGCCTGTGTCCTGGTTGGAGCACAAGCAAGGACAGAACTGACACCAGTGGGAAAACCAAACTCTGCAGCAGGCAGCATGTGCTACAACAAGTGTGCACGATGCCTTGGCATCACCCTGATCCCTCTGTCTCTTCTGTGCATTATTGCAAACACCCTGCTTTTTTTCCCAAATGGAGAAACAGGGTACAACACCCCAGAAATACTAGCGGACAGTGTCTGGTGCTTCAGTGGGATTTTCGGCTCAGGATTGTTGGTAAGCCACATTTTGGAAAACTTTCAAAGTTTGTAGAGCACATGTAGGGCAGGCTATTTTACAGGTTAGGCATAAGTATTGAACATTATTCAAATTAAGCTTTAACTATGTCCAATAATTAATCATTGAAAAATGAAACAAATAATTTGCTTTGAAACTAATCCCAGCGATAATGTGTGCAAAGCACTAATAATGGATTAGACTTATTTAATGTTAGCAGGGGTCGCAGTAAGTTATTGGCGAAATTACTAAGTTCCAAGTCACGGTTCTCAACCTGTTTGAGTTTGAACCCTATTGTGGTAGCTGGCAGCTTAAAGTAACTAAGCAAACCTTTTCTAAGGGTCTCGGCCTGAAACATGGACTGTACACTTTTCCATAGATGCTGCCTGGCCTCCTGAGTTCCTCCAGCATTTTGTGTGTGTGGCCTATCATCCTTACCTAGGTTGGTCCATATGTAATTCCAAACCCACCAATGGCGTCACAGAATAATGCAACATGCAAACAAATTCTTTGGTCCATTTCATCTTATGCTGACCAAAACATCTATCTGAGCTTGTTCCATTTGCCAGTGCTTGTCTCATATCTTTCTGAATCTTTTCTATCGATGTACTTGTCTAGTCTTTCAATGTAGTAAGTACCTCTGCCTCTGGCAGCTCATTCCATACATTCACTGCCCTCTGTGTAATAAATACACCCTTAACTCCCCATTAAATCTTTCCCGTCTCACCCTAAATCTGTGTCCATCCATACCCGGAAAAACGATTGCGATCATCCTCCTCACCTCTGCCCCTTGTGATTTTACATACCTTGATAAGATTATTCGTCAGCCTCCTACACTCCAGGGTAAAGAGCCTCAGCCTATTTGGCCTCTCCCGAAAACTTAAACTGTCCAGTCCTGGTAACATCCTCACAGTTTAATGACATCATTGCACAGCTGGGCAATGAGAACCGTGCACAATACTCCAAGTGGGTCTCACCAAAGTTCAAAGTTCAAAGTAAATTTATTATCAAAGTACATATTGTCATCATATACAACCCTGAGATTCATTTTCTTGTGGACATACACAATAAGTCCATTTTAAAATAATTACCATAATAGATTCAATAAAAGACTGCACCAACTTGGGCATTCAACCCGTGTGCAAAAGTCAAAAAAGCTGTGCAAATACTAAAATAAACAAATAATAATAATAATAATAAATAAGCAATAACTATAGATAAGTGAAATGAAGAGTCCTTGAAAATGTGCCCATACATTGTGGGAACAGTCAGTTATGGGGCAGGTGAAGTTGAGTGAAATTATCCCCTTTGGTTCAAGAGTCTGATGGTTGAGAGGTAGTTATTGTTCCTGAGCCTGGTGATGTGAGGCCTGAGGCTCCTGTACCTTCTTGCTGATGGCAGCAGTGAGAAGAGAGCATGACCTGGGCAGGGTGGGTCCTTGATGATGGATGCTGCTTTCCTGCAACAGCACTTCATGTAGATGTACTCGAATGGTGGGAAGAGTTTTACACGTGACGGATTGGACCAACCACTTGTACAGCTGAAATATGGCATCCCAATTCTTGTACTTAATGTCCTGACCAATGAAGACAAGAATACTATCCAGTCCAGACATGGACCATAAGAGTAGCATTGCCAGTTTCATCTACAAACGTTTGTACATTCTGTGAATAAATATCTTTGTTAAAAAATGGCAATCCATAGAATGTGGTCTCAATACTTCCACACGAAACTTGTCACCGTTTTCTACATCACGCACATTTCTATGCATTGTTTTACCAGATGCTATAACCCAGATTAGCGTTCAGTTTTAAGGGAAATATATTGAGTTAATTTCAGTGCAATTAAATTATTTGACCATGCAAAACATTTCTGATAGAACCATCTCAATGTCGACTTTTGCTTTTATTGCGCGGATTCCGAAAGACAGCTGCCTGCAAGGCCGAGACCTTTCGTTGGCCTGTCTAATTTTGCCTTTGGAAACTTTTCACAGATGGTGTTCCCAATCCTGGTGTTCATGGGAATGGAAAACAACGACTGCTGTGGGTGTTGTGGAAATGAAGACTGCGGTAAAAGATTTGCGGTGAGAATTGCAGGGAACACTGGCATTTTCAGGACAAAAAAACCTCCTTTACCACATCCCTCCCCCAAACCCCACTCTTCCCTCCCTGCCTGATAACTGTTTGACTTACTATCAAATTGTGTGAATAGTTCATGCTGTTAATACATGGACAATGAAGGGTACAAAATGCGAACTTGAAAATGAGGGTATAGGGGAAGTTCATTGTTATATTTAAATATAGTAAGATATATAAAGTGGCAATTTAGCCCTTCAAGTTTATACTAGCCTTCCTTACATTCCCATTGACCCCTTTAATATCCTGTACCTATTCTCTCTCACTTCAGTTCCACTCTGATGGTCCAACAACAGACCTAGACAAAGGGCAATTTACAGTGATCATTAAATCAACATTCTTCATTTTATAAGACTAGTACAGTAAGGCCTCACTATCATCCTGCACTGCACATTCTCAGTACTGTAACACGATATTCTGCATTCTGTTATTGCTTCCCTTTGTACTGCCTCAAAACACAGTTGTAATGAAATAATCTGTCTGGATGGCAGGCAAAACAAAGCTTTTCATTGAACCTTGGTAGATGTCACAATAATGAACCAATTTACTAGTTTGGGGGATGTGGGGTGAAACTGCAGCACGTGGAGAAAGTTCACACAGTCACAGGGAGAACGTAGAAACTCCGCACAGATCACCCTGAGGAAAGAATCAAACCTGGGTCTCTGGAAGGATTAGCAGCGGAACTGCACCTTCCAGCTAGCCTCCTTCCTCTCCCCCCACCCCCCGCCTTTTCATTCTAGAGTCTTCTCAGTGCTGAAGAAGGGTCTCGGCATGAAACGTCGACTGTTTATTCATTTCCATACATGCCGCCTGACCTGCTGAGTTCCTCCGGTATTTTGCGTGTGTTGCTTCAGATTAGAAGTGTTTCAGGGTTGAGGGATCTCAGGTTCAGCCAGGGAAGACTGAAGTGAGATTTAGTCGTGGTGTGCCAAGTTTTAATGAATTTTGGGTGGGCAAGTGCAGAGAAACTGTTCTTGTGTGTGCTCATGACCAAGACTACAGATAAGTGAAAAACACAAGGAATGGAAGGATGATGGATCCAGATTCAGTTGTGGATTTCAAAAGGGAATCAGTTATGTATGTGAAAAACATCAAGAGAAGCCTGTCCAAGAATAGAGGCCGGAAGATGGAATCAGAATCCGATTTATTATCACGGACATAAGTTGTGACATTTGTTCTTTTGTGGCGGCAGTTCAGTGCAAGACATAAAAAGTACTGTATGTCACAATAAGAAGTACATTAAAAATAAAAAAACAGAAAATATGTAGTGTAGAAAGAGAGCAAAATGATGAAGTAGTGTTCATGAGTTCATAGTATAAAGAGCGCTTTGGGCCTGTGCACAGCATCAGAGAATACTGGTCTCCAATGCTTTCAGAACACCTGAAATTGATAATTGTTCTTTAACAAGAGTCATTACTCATTTAGATTTCCTTGTGTTTTTCTTGAGCAACTTGCTCTTAGTAATGCGGTCTCCTGGTGCTTTCTGTTTCTGCTTGTTAAGTTTACTTTGATAAGCTCAGGGATTCTGTGTAACTTGTATTAATTAAGCGGATGCCTGATTAGCGCTAACTGTGGGAACCTAGCTTTGAGAACGTTGCGTCTCGTGGTGTCGCTCGGCCAAGCCATTGACGTTCTGTTGGAATTCTTATGAATAAACTCTGGTTACCGTCTCTACATTGGAGTCTGTCTTTCTTCCGCACTTGGGTTCCGATATTGCCAGTGCACATCATGACACGTGGATCATTCAGAAATTTGATGGGAGAAGGGAAAAAGCTGTTCATAAAATGTTCTCTTATTCAAACATGTAACACATAAGAGAGATAATAGGGTAGTTGTTGAGATATTTTCATTAAGGGGAGAGTTTTGAATGGAGGGCCAGATGAGGGGCCAGTCATGTAAAGTAAAGGTAGACACTTTCTTTCTTGCAGATGGAATTCCCCCAAACTGTGGAAGCAGACAAATTTTTGAAAGATCAGAGATTGAAGGCTATGAAGATCTGACAGTGAGGGAGATTTAAGGTTTGAGGTTGATTAGCCATGATCATATTGGGCGGTGGGACAGGCTTGAGGGGTTAGGTGGCTGCCTCCTCTTTTCCCTTTTCTTGTGGGTATAGAGGGAAGGGAAGAGGAACAAGACTGACCGGACTGCTGGCAGAGTCTCAAAGGGCTGAATGGTCTCCTTTTTGCTGCTGGGCTTCTATGATTCTAAACCAACAACAGTGCACTGGGATCCATAATACTGGCACGGGCTCTTGTCAAGGAGGCCAGTTCATTCTAGGAGGGAAAAGATTTTCTACGTTTCTTTTTGTTGCTAACATTGACAGATGAAGATCAGCTGATCTGCATGTAGTTACAGAACACAACTTATTAACTAATTCTAGCAACCCGTCTCCATCAATTAATCCACAAGCACTGCCTTCATTTCTCAACTGGTGGAGAGCTTCAGCAACTGTTAGTCCCAAACATGTTACACCTACCAACCATAGTGCCATACAGGACATACACAGACACTTCAGCCCAACTGGTACTTGACGTCCACGGTGCCCATTCTAGCTAGTTCCATGTGCCAGCATTTGGCCCATAACCTTCCAAACCTTTGTTATCCTTGTACCGGTCCAAAAAGTTGTTGTCACTGCTCCTGATACTTAGGACCTGTACCCCTTGCTAATTTCCAATAGGAATCTGTCTGACTTGCATTTGCCTAACACAACAGACTTGTCTCAGGGTCAGAGGCTGAGGGGGCAACCTGATAGAACTATATAGGATTATGAGAGGCATATAGGATAAAGTCTTTCTCCTTGGTTGCAAATGTCAACTATTACACGACTAGGCTTTAAGGTTTAAAGGGGATTTATAAGGGAAGTTTCTTTAAATCGAGAGTGATATGTACATGAAACACGCTGTCAGGGGAGGCAGAAGATAAGCAACATTTAAACATGGTTACAGTTGGGCAAGTATGTGGACAGGAGGCCAACAAGAAAATGAATCTCAATGTAGTATGTGGTGATATATACGTACTTTGATAATAAATTTACTTTGGTTATTATCTGAATCGTGGCCGATTAGGAAAAGGGGAGGTGCAACGAGACCTGCGTGTCATTATACACCAGTCATTGAAAGTGGGCATGCAGGTACAGCAGGCGGTGAAAAAGGAAAATGGTATGCTGGCATTTATAGCAAGAGGATTCGAGTACAGGAGCAGGGAGGTACCACTGCAGTTGTACAAGGCCTTGGTGAGACCACACCTGGAGTATTGTGTGCAGTTTTGGTCCCCTAATCTGAGGAAAGACATCCTTGCCATAGAGGGAGTACAAAGAAGGTTCACCAGATTGATTCCTGGGATGGCAGGACTTTCATATGATGAAAGACTGGATCGACTAGGCTTATACTCATTGGAATTTAGAAGATTGAGGGGGGATCTGATTGAAACGTATAAAATCCTAAAGGGATTGAACAGGCTAGATGCAGAAGGATTGTTCCCGATGTTGGGTAAGTCCAGAACGAGGGGTCACAGTTTGAGGATAAAGGGGAAGCCTTTTAGGACCGAGATTAGGAGAAACTTCTTCACGCAGAGAGTGGTGAATCTGTGGAATTCTCTGCCACAGGAAACAGTTGAGGCCAGTTCATTGGCTATATTTAAGAGGGAGTTAGATATGGCCCTTGTGGCTAAAGGGATAAGGGGGTATGGAGGGAAGGCTGCTACAGGGTTCTGAGTTGGATGATCAGCCATGATCATACTGAATGGCGGTGCAGGCTCGAAGGGCCGAATGGCCTACTCCTGCACCTATTTTCTATGTTTCTATGTTTTGAGGCCACCATTCTTGTTCCCCAACTGCTGGCCTGGGGATGATCAACAACTGCACAATGCACGAAGGATTAAATTCTGGCCTCTCTTGTTCAAATCACTCTGTATCTCACCAGGAGGTGCACTTGCTCAATTAGAAAGCATTGCATCTTCAATTAATTTATGAATTTGTGGAATTCAGAATTTGAAAAGTTCGGGATAAGTCCTTGAGCTTATGATGCATTTATTACTTTGTTTCCAGTGAAAAGCTTTTGGAAGTTTCTCTAAGTTTATTACACAGAACAATAAAAGTTTTTTTTTATGATTGAGAGAGTGCCTGGTAGTGCAAGGGAATGAAGGTTCAAAGTTCAAAGTGAATTTATTATCAGTGTACATAAAAGACAATTTGTGCAAATAATTAAAAAGTAAATAAGTAAACTGAGAACATGAGTTGTAGAGTCCTTGAGAGTGACTCTAAAAATTCCTATCCCAGCTCTCTGTTCCAAAAATCAGTTTAATATACTGTATGGTCCCTAAAGAAGGGACATACCCAGTATTAAACTGGTAAGGATAGAAACTACATAGAGCCATAAGGCTGAGAAGCAATCAGCTGCTGAGGAAACATTCAAAAGGCCAATAAAGATCAAAGAATAACAAACAATCTGCTGGAGAAAGTCAGTGAGTCAAGAAACATCTGAAAGAGGAAAGAAAAAGTTAACATTTCAGTTCGAAACTCTGCACCTTCCCCTCCTTCCACCTTCTTATTTTGACTTTTTCCCCTTTCATTCCAGTCCTGATGAAAGACCTTGGCCAGAAGCATTGACTCTTTATTCTTTTCCGTAGATGCTGCCTGACCTTCTGAGTTCCTACTGCATTACATTAAAATTTTGTTCATGTTGGCTTCTGATATATTAAAAAAGCAGAAAATGCTGGAAACACTCGGTGGGTCAGGCAGCATCAATGGTAGGGGTCCCCAACCTTTTTTTATGCCATGGACCACTACCATTAACCATGGAGTCCGTGGAACTCAGAATGGGAACCCCTGATCTATGAACAGAGAAACAGAGTCATGTCAAAGACCTCTCATATGAACTTAAATGCACTTTGATACAAATGAGGAGAATAGTTTGTGGGATTATGGAAGAGGCTGTGACTGAGGTTTGGAATCAAAGAGATAATTTTTCTCAAGGCAAGCTGGATGTCATTCCTCCACCTTCACTGCCATTGTGACGAGTCATCGTCGCTTGCCAGCGCCACTGCTGAAATCTTGGTTGGATTGTTCTTTGTTCAGAATCTCCATCTTGGCTTTATCACCAGGGGTGACCTCACCAGGAGCTAAGAGCCAAATGGCTAAACCCTAGGCGCCATCGCTTTTCCAGTTTAAGATGGTGCTACCAAAGGCGCGCAACAGCTTACCAGCAGATTGAAAGGCAAGAGATTTGACTAAAAACATTACTTACAACATCTTTACTGAAGTAAACTGTGCTGAACTATTGCCACAGAGAGTGAGAAGGCAGGTGAGGCGAGTCCGGATCAGGGGATGAGCCGTGCTGGGGTATTGTGAGGCGCGATGTGCTCGAGTCGAGGTCGCCAGACGGTGTTGGTATCACTGCCGGAGATGGGGTGAGTGATTTGGAGAAGAGTCAATGCACAAGGGTTCTGACGCCCATCCACCTAACCTAGCTGTGAGGTTGGATTGCTCCAAGCGCTACGCTTACTTGGTGAGATCGAGAATGGCTTTAGGCTGGATGACCCAAGCGAATCGTGGCGCCAGGATAAGGGTCCTAGAATGAGGCACTGCCCGGGGCTTGGAAAATTTAAACCCCAGCCCAAATAGACTGGAAGCCTGATTGTCGGGACTGGAGGCGAAGATTGGGCTGATTTTGCTTGCTTTCCCGCGAATGTTCATTCCTTTCTCTGCAGCACTGAGGCTGTGAACGGATCTGGCCGTTCTGCGTTTGCCCCACTGGTATGATGAACTGGGACCGAGGCTTCGGTCTACTCTGGCTATTCCAGGAGTGGATCTAGGATTCAGTTTGGTTTGGAATGCTGTTGGCTTGCTTCTATTGTTTGTGTGATTTGTGTTTTTTATTCTCCCTGTCTCTGTGCAGGGTTTTTTGGTCTTGCTTTTTTTTGAATTGGGTTATTCAGATTTCTTGCCTTGTGGCTGCCTGTAAGCAAACAAATCTCAAGGTGTATAATTTATACATTCTTTGATAACAAATGTGCTTGGAATCTTAGAATCTTCACCTCTCAGGAATTCGCAAGCTGCTCCATTGCAACGAGGTCACATTAGCAGGCATGTTTAACAAAACAGTTTAAAAAGGCTTGTTCTAACAGGAAAGACCATTTGGTAAATGATTAAATTGTTCTTTTTTGTTGTCGTGTGTACCAAGTTACAGTGAAAAACTTTGTTTTGCATGTCAGCCTACTGTATACAGTTCATTTCACTACAACTCTGCATTGAAGTAGGACGAGTGAAGACAACAACACAATGCAGAATAAAGTGTTTCAGTAACAGAGAAAGTTCCCAGTGAGTGGGGGGAGAAGAGGGAATGTCTGGGGTGAGTGGGGTCTTTGATTATGTCAACTGCTTACTGAGACAGTGATACATTTTGAATGCCAAAAGTTAAGAAATTCCTGGAACCTTTCCATTTACTAACATCATCTTTTAATCAACTTTCTGTTCTGCCTTCATCTAGAATTTTTCTTCTGTGATCTTTGCCGTGATAGGAGTGGTAGGAGCTGCCTATTGCTTCGTTGTTTCCGCAGTGGGCCTCAACACTGGACCAAAATGTATCACCACAAAGGGCAACAGTAGCTATATCTACCCCTTTGAGAATGGGTAAGAGACTTCATGCCTGATGAACTCATTACAACAGTCTGAAGAAACAGGAACTTCTCCCAAGGATATTCTTTTAGTCCATAAGAGCATGAGACCATAAGGCATAGGAGCAGAATAAGGCCATTCGGCCCATCGAGTCTGCTCTACCATTCCATCATGGCTGATTTATTATCCCCCTCAACCCCATTCTCCTGCCTTCTCCCTGTAACCTTTGACACCATTACGAATCAAGAACCTATTGACCTCCACTTTAAATATACCCAATGACTTGGCCTCCACAGCCATCCGTGGCAATAATGATGTGGTGTCATACAGAACTGACTGAAAGTATATCCTTGCAAGATTCAAAACGTAACGTGAATCTTAGAGACATAAATCCAGCCAAGGGGACTTAACAACCATTACTCACGTGAGCTGGCATCCTTTATTAGATTAGATTAGATTAGATTCAACATTATTGTCATTGTGCCAAGTACAGATACAAAGCCAATGAAATGCATTTAGCATCTGACCAGAAATGCAAAGAATAGTGTTATTTACAAAATAACTGTGAATAAAAAGAGTGCTGGAGCACACAAATATAAAAGTACTGAGACAGTACAATATGGGTGCAATTCTGCTTAGCGCTGTGATGAGAGGTTCAGCAGTGTCACAGCCTCAGGGAAGAAGCTCTTCCCGTGCCTGCTGGTGCAGGAGCGGAGGCTCCTGTAGCGCCTACCGGATCGGTGGAGAGTAAAAAGTCCATGGTTAGGGTGAGATGCATCCCTGATAATGCTTTTCGCCCTGCCCAGGCAGTGTTTATGGTAGATGTTCTCAATGGTGGGCAATTGGGTGCTGATAACTCTGGGATTAAGTGAATGTGACTATTTTAAAGTGGTGACCTTAATATCACTTTATACACATTGAGAGTCATTGACACAGACATTCTGTGCTGTAACGTTCTACGTTCCAATTTTATGATCTTGACATGCTTCATTGTACTTTCCCCCCGCTTCATTGCTTTATTGAGATGATCTGGGATTAACTGTCTGTTAGGGTGGTGAAACAGTTTCAATTGGCCTTTTCAAAATGCAGTTGGACAGGCATTTGTGGGAATATAATGTGACGCTCTGTTGGGGGGGGGGGTGGTGTATCGACAGCCTGCCCCTGCATGTCTAGTGACCAGCACTGTTTATTGCCCTTGTGTTAAAATGCTTTTGTGGGATTATGGTGGGAAGTTCCAGTTCATTTATTGTCACATTTTAGCTTGGGTTATACGGTTATTTGCTTGTATATTTGTGGGTCACCCTATCTGTAACCTAGATGTGTGATGGTCACCTCCCCCATCTGTTGGAGACTGGTTGGGTTCACTCTCTGGGTCAGGGTGCCTGGTCTGTTTTGTGTTTATCACAATAAAATGGTTGAGCTCCCTCATCTGTCATGATGGAGCAAGTGCTCACTACAATAATTTACAGGGCCACAAGGAAAATATGGCAGAAGGAGAGCAATGAGGTTACCTTCTAGGGGCCCCCGTACAATCAAAGGGCCAAATCACCACCTTTGGTGGTGGAACAGTTCTCAAAGAGTCATTGCATCAAAGAGAGATAGAGCACAGAGAAAGGCCCTTTGGCCCATTGAGTTGATACTGACCAGCAGCCACCCACTTCCACAAATCCTACTTAATTGGTAAGGGCGAGAAGGCAGGAGAATGGTGTTGAGAAGGGAAATAAATCAGCCATCGTGGAACAGAATCTTTTATTTAATTTTTTAATTATTTAGAGATGCAACGTGCAACAGACCCTTCCGGTCTCAATGAGCCATGTCACCCAGACAACCCACCTATTTAACCCTAGCCTAGTCAAGGGACAATTTAAGTGACCAATTAACCTACTAACCGGTCGGTCTTTGGACTGTGGGAGAAGACTGGAGTAAACCCACACAGACTCGTCCTGTGTGAGGAAGAACGTACAATCCTCTTACGGAGGATGCAGGGACTGAACTCCAAACTCTGATGTCCAAAGCTGTAACAGCTTCGTGTTAACCGTGATGCTACCATGCCACCTCATAAACGGGCCAAATGGCCTAAATCTGCCCCTGTGTCGTATGGAATCCAGCATTTGCTGTGATAGGATTTCTACTCATATTCCTGGAACCATTGTCCAGGCTTCTGTCTACAGATCAGCAATGTAGAGGTAGCCATCCCAGCCTAGCACAACAATGCAGCAAACCTTCCCCTGCCAATCCCGTACAGAAATGGTCCCTAATTTGGAGTTAAAAATTCCCCTTTGACTGAAGAGTGTCATTCCAACAAAGGGGAGGATTTGTTACTGGTTCTGGACAGGACACTGACAAAACAGCAGGAACACCTTTCCATACCTGTCCATGTACATCTCTTCGCTTGGTGCTGCCCTCTGGTGTTTGCTTGGTGTTGCCCTCCAGTGTTCACCTGGTGGAAGCTGCACCAGGACAACACAGAGACTTGGGCTATATAATTTTTTTGTCTCTTTGTGACTGTATATTCCTCTGAAATAGTAACCATATATGCCATTTGTGCTACGTGCAATGTGCAGTGTGCTGTCGGTAATATGCTTTGCACCCTGACCCCAGAGAAACACTGTTTTGTTTGACTATGTTCACGTATGGTTGAATGATAATTAAACTTGAACTCACTATACACCTATCCATATAAACCCAAACATACCAGTTGCACTCAAGTCCAGGTACAATTAAGGAGAAACAATAAAACAAAATAAACATTAGTGTTGTCTCTTTACTTAGGTCTGATAAGCCCTGTAGTAAAGATAATTGACTGCTTCCCATCTGCTCCAACAATTAGACATGGCAGCTGAGACTAATCACTCAGGTATAATCTACAAAGAGATAGCCAAGATCATCATAAACCATAACAACCTCCCTGCTCTCAAGTCCTGGACAGTCTTTACTACAGAATTAATGTTTTCATTCAGAATGCTTTGTCACTGAGCCATTTTACGCTGACCAGAATTTCGTTTCCGTCAGCTTGATTCCTCTCTCATGGATCAGTTAAATCTGCCTCTCATATTACATTTTGATCGCATAGATCTGTAAAGCATCCGCACAAGAGATGGTGAGTCTTTGGGTTTTGTCTCCCGATAGAGCGTTGTGAAGGTGAGGTCCTAGAAATAGGCCTAGCTCCAGGAAGTTGAGGCTGAGGGAAACTGGCACAAAAGAGGAATTGAGGCCTCTGGCAGAATAGCCGTGACCATTTTGAATGGCCGGGACAGAGAGTCAATGATAAATTGGGAGTTGTCATTATCTGAAATACAGGGCTTGAATGAGCAATGACAAAAGATTCAGGTATAATTTTCATAAAAGAATTTCAGGTGACCTCAGAATTACAGGGAAGAAAATCAGTCTGTACCACAATTGTCTGTAATGTGAAGCCCATCATCTGTGTAAGGGTCAAGAAGCAAAGCTGAAAGAAAATTAATACTGCATTTATTAATTTACTTTATTTTCACATTATTTCCATGAGAATGAATTTTATTATATTCCTCAATTGTTTTAGGTAGTAACTTGTGAATTCTGCAAGGGCACATTTCCATAACACAAAAGGCAGAAATGAAAAGAGTTAGCTGTATGTGTTGATATGGAAGAAAATGTTCCAGAACTGTTGGAAAAGTGAATAAATGCTGGAATAATGGGACAGGATGATCTGATGGACCAAATGGCCTCCATTCCTGCTGTGAAATGTCTGCTGACTGTTTCATGGGGTTTATGCTTTGTCTCCTTGTCTTACCAGTGATTACCTGGGAAACCACACAATGTGGGATGAATGCATAGAGCCTCCGAATATTGTCCCCTGGCATGTAACGTTGTTCGCTCTCCTGCTGGTGATGAGTGGAGTCCAGCTCGTGCTCTGTGCCATTCAAGTGATCAACGGGCTGATTGGTTTTATCTGTGGCGAGTGCAGCTGTTGTTCCTGCTGCAGTTCAGGTGATTCACTTTATTACTCTTGAAGATTATGGCAACTGTTCATAAACTCAACAGATGCTGGAAACTTTGAGCAACACACACACACACACACACACACACACACACACACACACACAAAATGCTGGAGGAACTCAGCATCGCAACCTGACTGGTTGAGTTGCTCTGGCGGTTTATGTGTTTTGCTCAAGATTTCCAGCACGATTTATTAGCTTTTATTCCCGATTTCCATTACCAGGTTTCCCCCGCTATCCGAAAGTAGAGTGTTCCTATGAAACCTTTTGTAAGCTGAAATGGCATAAAGCGAAGAAGCAATTACCATTAATTCATATGGGAAAAATTTTTGAGTGTTTCCAGACCCAAAAAATAACCTACCAAATCATACCAAATAACACATAAAATCTAAAATAACACTAAAATATAGTAAAAGCAGGAATGATATGATAAATACACAGCCTATATAAAGTAGAAATAAAGTATGTACAGTGTAGTTTCACTTATCAGAATTGGGAAGATTTAGCCAAAAAACAGGAATTCTGCAGATGCTGGAAATTCAAGCAACACACATCAAAGTTGCTGGTGAACGCAGCAGGCCAGGCAGCATCTCTAGGAAGAGGTGCAGTCGACGTTTCAGGCCGAGACTCTTCGTCAGGACTAACTGAAAGAAGAGTGAGTAAGGGATTTGAAAGTTGGAGGGGGAGGGGGAGATCCAAAATGGTAGGAGGAGACAGGAGGGGGAGGGATAGAGCCAAGAGCTGGACAGGTGATAGGCAAAAGGGGATACGAGAGGATCGTGGGACAGGAGGTCCGGGAAGAAAGACGGGGGGGGGGAGACCCAGAGGATGGGCAAGAGGTATATTCAGAGGGACAGAGGGAGAAAAAGGAGAGTGAGAGAAAGAATGTGTGCATAAAAATAAGTAACAGATGGGGTATGAGGGGAAGGTGGGTCCTTAGCGGAAGTTGGAGAAGTCGATGCTCATGCCATCAGGTTGGAGGCTACCCAGACGGAATATAAGGTGTTGTTCCTCCAACCTGAGTGTGGCTTCATCTTTACAGTAGAGGAGGCCGTGGATAGACATGTCAGAATGGGAATGGGATGTGGAATTAAAATGTGTGGCCACTGGGAGATCCTGCTTTCTCTGGCGGGCAGAGCGTAGATGTTCAGCAAAGCGGTCTCCCAGTCTGCGTCGGGTCTCGCCAATATATAAAAGGCCACATCGGGAGCACCGGACCCAGTATATCACCCCAGTCGACTCACAGGTGAAGTGTTGCCTCACCTGGAAGGACTGTTTGGGGCCCTGAATGGTGGTAAGAGAGGAAGTGTAAGGGCATGTGTAGCACTTGTTCCGCTTACAAGGAAAGACTCTTAAACGCATCTCCTCCATTTCACGTACATCTGCTCTCACTCCATCCGCCCGCCACCCCACTAGGAATAGGGTTCCCCTGGTCCTCACCTACCACCCCACCAGCCTCCGGGTCCAACATATTATTCTCCGTAACTTCCGCCACCTCCAACGGGATCCCACCACCAAGCACATCTTTCCCTCCCCCCCTCTCTCTGCATTCTGCAGGGATCGCTCCCTACGTAACTCCCTTGTCCATTCATCCCCCCCATCCCTCCCCACTAATGTCCCTCCTGGCACTTATCCGTGTAAGCGGAACAAGTGCTACACCTGCCCTTACACTTCCTCCCTTACCACCATTCAGGGCCCCAGACAGTCCTTCCAGGTGAGGCAACACTTCACCTGTGGGTCAGCTGGGGTGATATACTGTGTCCGGTGCTCCCGATGTGGCCTTTTATATATTGGCGAGACCCGACTCAGACTGGGAGATCGTTTTGCTGAACACCTATGCTCTGTCCGCCAGAGAAAGCAGGATCTCCCAGTGGCCACACATTTTAATTCCACATCCCATTCCCATTTTGATATGTCTATCCACGGCCTCCTCTACCGAAAAGATGAAGCCACAATCAGGTTGGAGGAATAACACCTTATATTCCGTCTGGGTAGCCTCCAACCTGATGGCATGAACATTGACTTCTCTAACTTCCACTAATGCCCCACCTCCCCCTCGTAACCCATCTGTTATTTATTTATATACACACATTCTTTCTCTCTCTCTCCTTTTTCTCCCTCTGTCCCTCTGACTATACCCCTTGCCCATCCTCTGGGTTTTCCCCCCTCCCCCCTTTCCTTCTCCCTGGGCCTCCTGTCCCATGATCCTCTCATATCCCTTTTGCCAATCACCTGTCCAGCTCTTGGCTCCATCCCCTCCCCCTCCTGTCTTCTCCTATCATTTTGGATCTCCCCTCCCCCTTCCACTTTCAAATCTCTTACTAGCTCTTCCTTCAGTTAGTCCTGACGAAGGGTCTCGGCCTGAAACGTCGACTGTACCTCTTCCTAGAGATGCTGCCTGGCCTGCTGCGTTCACCAGCAACTTTGATGTGTGTTGCATGCATTACGACAGTGGTGCGCAGAAGAACATCTCCAAGCACACAACACATCAAACCTTGAATTGGATGGGCAACAGCAGCAGAAAACCACGAACATACACTCAGTGACCACTTTATTAGGTATAGGAGGTATCTGACAAGGTGCAGGAGGTATCTAAATTTATTAGGTACAGGAGGTATCTAACAAGGTGGTCACTGAGTGTATGCATGCCAGTTACAATGAATTTGAACTTGGAATTTATACTGATGCAACCAGTTAAATTTTTAAAAATCTGAAACTTGGACAGTGTTTTATGAAGGAAAAATAAACAATACAGCAACAATGAAGCCACTGACTTGTTGAAAAGACACACCTCATTCACTAAAGACCTTCAGTTCTTACCTGCAGAGCTACTAATGTGATTGACTGTCAACCATGGCCTCAATTCAGAGCTGGTTAAGTTGGAGAATAAGAGCTGATGTTGCTGATAATTTTAATAATAGCATGAGTGAAGTTTTGTCTAAAATGGGGGATGGAAGTGCGTTCAATGGAAAGTGACAGAAGAGAACTGGAAAAGAATTTTTGAAAATGCAAACGAATAGAGCAAGCAATTCGGATAGTACATTCAAAGGGCTAGCATTGCTGCAATGGGTCAAACAGCCTTCTTATTTGCTGTGTACCCCATTAACCTTTCAGGTTGTATTACCAATAACGTGTGCTGCTTCTCTTCTTCACAAAGCACTGATCTCAACAAGAAACATACTGCGTTTGCTAATGGTGGCAAACAAGTTAATAGGGCCATGCTAAACTTTTGCAATTCCCGAACTAAATGTAAGGGGAAAGATCGGCCTGCCAGTTTCCCTGGCACACTGGATGAGAGTGAAAGTTGCAAACTTGTCCCTCTTTGCCCCAGTTGCATCTCCCAGTGGATGAACCCTGCTACTTAAAATGAATCAGCTTATTGTTAGCACTAGAATACAAACGCAATTCACAAGATGGAAATGGATCCTCTTGAGTAGATATTGAATACACCTTAGCCCGTTACTTTCAATGAGCATAATATACTATAATACCATTATGCTTCTTACAATCATGGATATTGAATCGATTGTGACTGAAAATCGAGCCTGGAATGGAATTGATTGTTGAAGTGCTGCTTCCTGGTTTGTCCTAATGTCCATTGCAATGTCTTTTCATAGAGCTCTGCCTTAGTAACAAAACATGAGACATACACTTGATAAGAAGGGATCTATGCTTAAGGCCTCGGAGTTCTGATCTACCAGAGAAGTTCTCAGTCTTCACACACCTTTCCCCCAATAAACGTCACAATTTAAAAATCCAGAATACAAATAATAAGAGTAACTGCACATTTTATAGACAACAACAATCTATATGTTTTTATACAACTAATATTCTCAATATTTTTATATTGCACAGTTTGTCTTCAGTGTTAGGGTGGTCAATCTTTGGTTTAACAGGCTTTGGCAAGAACAGGCAGTGGCGGAGTCTTTTGGAGTCATTCAGTTCATTGTAGAACTTAAGCTTGAGAAATTGGAGCCAAAGTTATAACAACTGTAGGTAGTTAAAGCAATGAAATGCAGGTTACCTAATGATCTCCATCATGACTTACATCTGCAAGAAGTACTGCCAACTTCAGCTCCTGACTGACACGGCCAAGGAACTGGAGCTGGAACTGGATGGACTCAGGACCCCCCGGAAGGCTGAAAACCTCACAGATGAGACTTTTACTGAGGTGGTCACACCGAGAGGGTAGGCTTCACATAGTAGATGGGTGACCGTCAGGAGAAGTAAGAGGAGTAAACGGTAAGTGCAGGGTTCCTCTGTGACCATTCCCTGCTGCAATATGTGTACTGGTGGCTACTGCTGGGAGGGGATGTCCTCTCAGGACTCAGCAGCAGCAGCCAAGCCAATGGCACTGTGGCCAAATCTGAGGCTCAGCAGGGAAGGGTAAAGTCAGGTAGTGGGATAGTGACAGGAGACACGATAACTCGGGGGATGGACAGGAGATTCTGTGGCTGCAAGAAACACTCGAAGACGATGTGTAGACTACCAGGTGCCAGGGTCAAGGACATCTCAGGGTGGCTGCAGAATGAGTAGAGAGAGGTTATGGTGCACGCTGGCACCAATCTCAGGTAGAAAAGGGGAAGGAGTCCTGTCAGTGAGTACAGGGAGTTAAGGACGAGGCTGAAGAGTAGGACCTCCAAGCTAGTATTCTCTCGTTTACCCCCAGTACCACGTGCTAGTCAGGGCAGGAATAGGACGATAGTACAGATGAATGAATGGCTGAGGAAATGGTGCAGGGGGGTGGGGTTCCATATTTTTGGATCATTAGGATCTCTTTAGGGAACGTATTACCTGTACAAAAAGGACAGGTTACACCGGACCCGAGGGGGACCAATATCCTTGGGGGCACATTTTATAGAGCTGCTGGGGAGGGTTTAAACTAATTTGGCAGGAGGTTGGGAACCAGATTGATAAGGCTAAAGATGGGTCAGTTAGTATACAAATAAATGCAGTGTATAATGAGACTGTGAAGGACAGGCAGATGATGGGGCAAAAGGGACTTGGAAGTCCATGTGCAAGATTCCCTAAAGGTTAAATTGCAGGTTGAGTCAGTGGTAAGGAAGGCAAATACAATGTCAGTGTTCATTTTGAGTGGACTAGAATTAAGAGCAAGGATGTAATGCTGAGGATTTATAAGGCAAGGATCAGGCCGCACTTGGAGTATTGTGAGCAGTTTTGGGACACGTATCTGAGATAGGATTTGCTGGCATCGGAGAGGATCCAGAGGAGGTTCATTAGAATGATTCTGGGAATGAAAAGGGTTAACGTGTGAGGAATGTTTTGTGGCTATGCGCCTGCACTTGCTGGTGTTTAGAAGAATGTGGGGAGGACCTCATTGAAACTTATTGAATATTGAAAGGCCTAGCTAGAGTGATTGTGGAGAGGGCATTTCCTATAGTGAATGAGTCTGGGACCAGAATGTACAGCCTCAGATTAGAGGGATATCCGTTTAGAACAGTGATGAGGAGGAATTTCTTTAGCCAGAGGGTGGTGAATCTGTGGAATTCATTGCCACATAGGGCTGTGGAGGCCAAGGCATTGAGTGTATTTAATGCAGGGGTTTATAGTTTCTTGATTAGTCAGGACAGCAAAGGATACAGAGAGAAATCAGGAGAATGGGGTTGAGAAAGATAATAAATCAACCATGATGGGATGGTGGCGAAAACTCAATGACCCAATGACCGAAAACTGTTCCTATGTCTTGTAGTCTTACGGTCTTCTTCTGCTCATTTTTTTTAGTGTATGTATGGTTTTTCATAAATTGTATTGTATTTCTTCCCCCCCCAAATACCTTCAAGAAAATGAGTCTCAAGATAGTAGATATGATTACATATATTTGCTTTGATAATAAATTTACCTTGAATTTTGAATTTTTGACTTAATATGAGCCTTTTGTTTCTCTCCCCCTCCCTCTATAGCCTAGAAGCTGAAAGGTGAACTGGATGGGATCAAACTGCTCAGTAATCAGGTCTATGCAGCTACAGCAGAGTTTGACAAATGGACTTCCAAAACAGCACCCTTTCTTTTGTTCCCTGAGGACACACGGCAGAAACCACTGAAACTAAGTCACATTCCTAGGGCATTGATTTTAACCTCACCACTAGACTGTTAGAGGTTCCTATCTGAATCGCATCTATATACAGTAGGATCACTGTAATATTTCAATCAGTAATTTCTAGGTCAGGGAAGAAGCTAGTATCACTCAAGAAAACTGCTGCTTTAAAATAAAAATGTATTTTTTAAAATGTGTAATTTTTTTTCTGACTGAAGTTGTCTCACTAATACAGATCTCTGGAAGCAGCTCTTCAGCTGGAGGTTTGGGGTATTCCCTTGGCTCTGACTATGTTAAAGAAATTGCTTCAATTTCAGTTCTATTGGTTCCAAGAAAATCAGAAACTCGGGCAATTTCTATGACTTGTGATGAACCTACAAATCCCCCCTTCAGCCAGGATGCCTTGGGAAAGTTTATTGCCACTGTGGGATAAATCTATTTATTTGTGGTCGGCTGTCATAGTTTGCAATTCCACTTGAACTGCTGCCTATCAAAGCTAACAGAAAAAATATTTTATTCGGGTAAATGTCCGACCATCTATAATGCTTCAGCTGAATCTTATCCCACCTGAATTCTTCTCATCATTTAGGGAAGAATTCTCCAGTTTACATTCTGAACCTTAAAAAGACCAGTCTCCACAGAGCCAATATCTGTGTTATACTTAATCCAGTTGATTCAAGTCTTTGGTCCATTCTCCAGCCTCTTGTTTGGAAGACCCATGTCTTATGAAAAATGGGAGTTTGCTATAATAAACAAATGTGCACAAATCATGTTCTGTATCTTTTTGTGAATTATTAAACACTTGCCGGAGTCTTTGCTTCTCTTTGGCATAATTGTTCACTTCCTTTGACTTAGAGTCCCACTATATCTTCACAGTAACCTGCACATTTAACAGTGCAGGTTAAATGGCTTTTACATTTGTCCTTAAGAGCAAGTCATACAGGAAATTCCCTGCATATGATGAAGAGTAATATCAGAAAAATTCAATTCCAATATATACAAGGTTAAAGTACAGTACTGTGCAACAGTCTTAGACACATATATATAATCAAAGCACCCAAGACTTTTGCATAGTCCTGTATTTATCAAAATAGAGTGGAGAGTGAGTTTGTATATCTGGAGGGAGCAAAGGATGTTGGGAATGGTGAGGGAGGAGTTCCAGGGGTGTGGGACAGGTGGCAGAGGAGGAGTGCCAGGAGTGTGGGACAGGTGGTGGAGGAGGAGTGCCAGGGGTGAGGTGTAGGACAGGTGGCAGAGGAGGAGTGCCAGGGGTGAGGTGTAGGACAGGTGGCAGAGGAGGAGTGCCGGGGTGAAGTGTGGGACAAGTGGCAGAGGAGGAGTGCCAGGGGTGTGGGACAGGTGGTGGAGGAGGAGTGCCAGGGGTGCGGTGTGGGACAAGTGACAGAGTAGGAGTGCCAGGGGTGGGGTGTGGGTCAGGTGGCAGAGGAGGAGTACCAGGGGTGTGGGACAGATGGCAGAGGAGGAGTGCCAGGGGTGTGGGACAGGTGGCAGAGGAGGAGTGCCAGGGGTGTGGGACAGGTGGCAGAGGAGGAGTGCCAGGGGTGTGGGTCAAGTGGCAGAGGAGGAGTGCCAGGGGAGGGGTGTGGGACAGGTGGCAGAGGAGGAGTGCCAGGGGTGTGGAACAGGTGGCGGAGGAGGAGTGCCAGGGGAAGGGAGTGGGACAGGTGGCAGAGGAGGAGTGCTGGGGTGGGGTGTGGGACAGGTGGCAGAGGAGGCGTGCCAGGGGAGGGGTGTGGGACAAGTTGTAGAGGAGGATAACCAGGGGTGAGCGACAGGTGGCAGAGGAGTAGTGCCAGGGATGTGGGACAGGTGGCAGAGGAGGAGTGCCAGGGGTGTGGGACAGGTGGCAGAGGAGTAGTGCCAGGGATGTGGGACAGATGGCAGAGGAGGAGTGCCAGGGGTGTGGGACAGGTGGCAGAGGAGTAGTGCCAGGGATGTGGGACAGATGGCAGAGGAGTGCCAGGGGTGTGGGACAGGTAGCAGAGGAGGAGTGCCAGGGGAGGGGTGTGGGACAAGTTGTAGAGGAGGAGTACCAGGGGTGAGGGACAGGTGGCAGAGGAGTAGTGCCAGGGATGTGGGACAGGTGGCAGAGGAGGAGTGCCAGGGGTGTGGGACAGGTGGCAGAGGAGGAGTGCCAGGGGAGGGGTGTGGGACAGGTGACAGAGGAGGCGTGCCAGGGGAGGGGTGTGGGACAAGTTGTAGAGGAGGAGTACCAGGAGTGAGCGACAGGTGGCAGAGGAGTAGTGCCAGGGATGTGGGACAGGTGGCAGAGGAGGAGTGCCAGGGGTGTGGGACAGGTGGCAGAGGAGTAGTGCCAGGGATGTGGGACAGATGGCAGAGGAGGAGTGCCAGGGGTGTGGGACAGGTGGCAGAGGAGTAGTGCCAGGGATGTGGGACAGATGGCAGAGGAGGAGTGCCAGGGGTGTGGGACAGGTGGCAGAGGAGGAGTGCCAGGGGAGGAGTGTGGGACAAGTTGTAGAGGAGGAGTACCAGGGGTGAGGGACAGGTGGCAGAGGAGTAGCGCCAGGGATGTGGGACAGATGGCAGAGGAGGAGTGCCAGGGGTGTGGGACAGGTGGCAGAGGAGGAGTGCCAGGGGAGGGGTGTGGGACAGTTGACAGAGGAGGAGTGCTAGGGGTTGGGTGTGGAACAGGTGACAAAGGAGGAGTGCCAGGGGTGAGGGACAGGTGGCAGAGGAGGATTACCAGGGGTGTGGGACAGGTGGCGGAAGAGGAGTGCCAGGGGAAGGGTGTGGGACAGGTGGCAGAGGAGAAGTGCTGGGGAGGGATGTGGGACAGGTGGCAGAGGAGGCGTGCCAGGGGAGGGGTGTGGGACAAATTGTAGAGGAGGAGTACCAGGGGTGAAGGACAGGTGGCAGAAGAGTAGTGCCAGGGATGTGGGACAGATGGCAGAGGAGGAGTGCCAGGGGTGTGGGACAGGTGGCAGAGGAGGAGTGGCAGGGGAGGGGTGTGGCGCGGGGGCAGATACATCCAGCTCTGAGACGCCAGGCATGGCCATTTGATTCCAAACAATTAGTTTGATGATCACTGCAGAATGTCTCTGTGACGCATCCTGCTCTGTCCCCTCCTCCCTTCCCCCCTTCCCTACAATGATCCTCCTCTCCCTACCCCTTCCCACTCTCAGTCCACAGTAGAGACCCATATCAGAATCAAGTTTATCATCATTCACATATGTCATAAAAACTGTTCTTTTCTTGCGGCAGCAGTATAGAGCAACACAGATAATCACTACAGTACTGTGCAAAAACCTTAGGTTTCCTAACTATATATATATACGTGCCTAAGACTTTTGCAGAGTACTGTAAGTCAAATAACCTACCTGGACCTCGTGGCTTTGTACTCATAAAGAGGTGGCTGCAGAGATAGTGAATGTTTAAGTACTGGACTTACTAAATTCCTTATATTCTAAAATATCACTGCAGATTAGAAGAAGTTAACAATGTTGCTATTTAAGGAAGTAAAGAAAAATAGGAAGAATTATTCAGTTGGCATGACATAATTTGTCAGCCAATTACATGGAATAGGTCTTTGAGAACATGGCACTTACAAAATTGTAATTATGAAGGTAAAACACTGTTTTGTACGTAACTGGCAGGGTGGAATAAGGGGAACCTGTGGATACAGTATATCGGGGTTTTGAAAAGGGTATTAGAAAATTGAATTGACTTTATCTCTGAGAAACTTAGAAAACCTACAGCACAATACAGGCCCTTTGGCCCACAAAGCTGTGTCGAACATGTCCTTACCTAAGAACTACCTCGGCTTTACCCATAGCCCTCTATTTTTCTAAGCTCCACGTACCTATCTAGGAGTCTCTTAAAAGACCCTATTGTTTCCGCCTCCACCACCGCCGCCGGCAGCCCATTCCACGCACTCACCACTCTCTGCGTAAAAAACTTACCCCTGACATCTCCTGTGTACCTACTTCTAAGCACCTTAAAACTATGCCCTCTTGTGCTAGCAATTTCAGCCCTGGGAAAAAGCCTCTGACTATCCACACGATCAATGCCACTCATATTCTTCTACATTTCTATCAGGTCACCTCTCATCCTCCGTTGTTCCAAGGAGAAAAGGTAGAGTCCCCTCAACCTATTCTCATAAGGCATGCTCCCCAATCCAGACAACATCCTTGTAAATCTCCTCTGCACCCTTTCTATGGTTTCCATATCCTTCCTGTAGTGAAGCAACCAGAATTGAGCGCAGTACTCCAAGCTGGGTCTGACCAGGGTCCTATACAGCTGCAACATTACCTCTTGGCTCTTAAACTCAATCCCTCGGTTGATGAAGGCCAATGCACCGTATGCCTTCTTAACCACAGAGTCAACCTGTGGAGCAGCTTTGAGTGTGCTATGGACTTGGATCCCAAGATCCCTCTGATCCTCCACACTGCCAAGAGTCTTACCATCAATGCTATATTCTGCTATCATATTTGACCTACTAAAATGAACCACCTCACACTTATCTGGGTTGAACTCCATCTGCCACTTCTCAGCCCAGTTTTGTATCCTAGCAATGTCCCACTGTAACCTCTGACAGCCCTCCACACTATCCACAACACCTCCAACCTTTGTGCCATCAGCAAACTTTCTAACCCATCCCTCCACTTCCTCATCCAGGTCATTTATAAAAATCATGAAGAGTAGGAGTCCCAGAACAGATTCCTGAGGCACACCACTGGTCACTGACCTCCATGCAGAATATGATCCATCTATAACCACTCTGCCTTCTCTGGGCAAGCCAGTTCTGGATCCACAAAGCAATGTCCCCTTGGATCCCATGCCTCCTTATTTTCTCAATAAACCTTGCATGGGGTACCTTATCAAATGCCTTGCTGAAATCCATATACACTACATCTATGGCTCTAGCTTCATCAACATGTTTAGTCACATTTTCAAAAAATTCAATCAGGCTTGTAAAGCACGATCTGCCTTTGACAAAGCCATGCAGACTATTCCTAATCATATTATGCTTCTCCAAATGTTTATAAATCCTGCCTCTCAGGATCTTCTCCATCAACTTACCAACCACTGAAGAAAGACTAACTGGCCTATAATTTCCTGGGCTGGCTATACTCCCTTTTGTGAATAAGGGAACGACATCCGCAACCCTCCAATCCTCCAGAACCTCTCCCGTGCTCATTGATTATGCAAAGATTATCGCCAGTGGCTCAACAATCTCCTCTCGCTCTCCACAGTAGTCTGGGGTACATCTCATCTGGTCCCGGTGACTTATCCAACTTGATGCTTTCCAAAAGCTCCAGCACATCCTCTTCATTAATATCTACATGCTAAAGCTATTCAGTCTGCTGCAAGTCATCTCTACAATCGCCGATCCTTTTCCATACTGAATACTGAAGCAAAGTATTCATTAAGTACCTCTGCTATCTCCTTCAGTTCCATACACACCTTTCTACTGTCACACTTGATTGGTCCTATTCTCTCATGTCTTATCCTCTTGCTCTTCACATACTTGTAGAATGCCTTGGGGTTTTCCTTAATCTTGTCCGCCAAGGCCTTCTCATTGCCCCTTCTGGCTCTCCTAATTTCATTCTTAATCTCCTTCCTGCTAGCCTTATAATCTCCTAGATCTCTATCATTACCTAGTTTTCTGAACATTTCGTAAGCTCTTCTTTTCTTCGTGACTAGATTTGCAACAGCCTTTGTACACCACGGTTCCTCTACCTTACCGTCCTTTTCCCTGTCTCACTGGAACGTACCTATGCAGAACCCCACGCAAATATCCCCTGAACATTTGCCACATTTCTTCCATACATTTCCCTCAGAACATCTGTTTCCAATTTATGCTTCCAATTTCCTGCCTGATAGCCTCATATTTCCTCTTACTCCAATCAAACATTTCCCTAACTTGTCTGATCCTATCCTTCTCCAATGCTATCTCCAAAGGAGATCTCTAAAATGCCCTCCCACTGAGAGACCTGACATCTGACCAGGTTCATTTCCCAATACCAAATCAAGTACAGCCTCTCCTCTTGTAGGCTTATCTACATATTGTGTCAAGAAACCTTCCTGGACACACCTAACAAACTCCACCCCATCTAAACTCCTCGCTCTAGGGACATGACAATCGATATTTGGGAAATTAAAATCTCCCACAATGACAACCCTATTATTATTACACCTTTGCAGAATCTGTCTCCCTATCTGCTCCTCGATGTCCCTGTTACTATTGGGTGGTCTGTAAAAAACACCCAGTAGAGTTATTGACCCCTTCCAATTCCTAACTTCCACCCTTCATGACTTCCTCCTTTTCTACAGTTGTGACACTATCTTTGATCAACAGTGCCACACCCCCACCTCTTTTGCCTCCCTCCCTGTCCTTTCTGAAACATCTAAAGCCTGGCACTGGAAATAGCCATTCCTGCCCCTGCACCATCCAAGTCTCTGTAATGGCCACAACATCATAGCTTCAAGTGCTGATCCACGCTCTAAGCTCATCCGCTTTGTTCGTAATACTCCTTGCATTAAAATAGACCTATCTCAAACCATCGGTCTGAGCACATCCCTTCTCTATTACCTGCGTATCCTCCCTTTCGCACCGTCTCCAAGCTTTCTCTATTTGTGAGCCAACCTCCCTTTCCTCCATCATATCAGTTTGGTTCCCACCTCCAACAATTCTAGTTTAAAGTCTCCCCAGTAGCCTTAGCAAACCTCCCTGCCGGGATATTGGTCCCCCTGGGACTCAAGTGCAACCTTTCCATTTTGTACAGGTCACATCCTTACATCCTTCATATACAGGAGGAGTAAAAATCTTTATGTTACACCTCCATCTAAGTGTGCAATGTGCAATTGATAGTAATTTATAATAAATAGTATGTACAACATGGGACATAGGAGGTTGTTTCATTAGGGTGGCTCAGTAGCTTAGTTGTTAGCGTAGTGCTTTACAGTGACAGTGATGAGGGTTTATTTTCGATGCTGTATGTAAGGGGTTTGTATCTTTTTCTTGGTAATCACCTGGGTTTTCCCTGAGTGCTGCGGTTTCCTCCCATTTTTCAAAGATACAAATAGGTTAACTGGTCACATGCGTGTAACTGGGTTGTGCAGGTTCATTGGACCTGAATCTCTAAATTTAAAAAAATAATGAAATAAAGGGCTCACAGGGGTGGGGGTTGGGAATATATTTGGGTGGGTAAAGGGATAAAAAAATAGAGTGTGAATAAAAATAGAAAATGCTGGAAATACTTAGCAGAACAGGTAGCATTAGTGGAGGGAGAGATATTGCTAACTATTAATCGAAATTCTCTGATGAAAGATTGCCAACCTGAAATATTAACTTTACAGAAGGGCCACTTGTTGTGTATTTCCAGAATCTTCTATTTTAATTTCAGATCTCTAGCATCTGTAGTTCTTTTGCTTTTTGATGTTAGAATACATCGGTTATTTTCATGTTTTGAGATTAGAACAATGGAATTCTCCAGGGATTAGAAACATAGAAAAATAGAAAATAGGTGCATGAGTAGGCCATTCGGCCCTTCGAGCCTGCACCACCATTCAGTATGATCATGGCTGATCATCCAACTCAGAACCCTGCACCTGCCTTCCCTCCATACTCCCTGATCTCTTTAGCCACAAGGGCCATATCTAACTCCCTCTTAAATATGGCCAATGAACTGGCCTCAATTGTTTAATTAATTATCATTGGTTCACAATTTATGATGTATTTTGACTCTGGCATCTGTGATGTGTGTGTGTGTATATACACTATATCCCTCAATTCCCTGCATGTTCCTGTGTCTCTGAAACATTGATATAACATAGAACAGTACAGCACCGAAAGGGCCCATGATATTGCGCCAACCTGTATAAACCAGCTCCATGATCAATCTATCCCTTCCCTCTTACACAGCCCACAACCCTCCTCCATTTTTCTTTCATCCATGTGCCTATCTAAGAGTCTTTTAAATGTGCCTTTTGCATCTGCCTCTACCACCACCCCCAGCAGTGCATTTCAGGCACCAACCACTCTTTGTTTAAAAAAAATTATCTCTGACATCTCCCCTAAACTTTCATCAGCATATAGGAGGGAGATTATGAATCAGGGCTGAATGGTGCCAAACAATAATCTGTCACTCAATGTCAGCAAGAAGAAGGTGCTGATTATTGACTTCAGGAGGTGGAAACCACAGGTCCATGAGCCAGTCTACATTACGGGATCAGCGGTGGGGAGGGTCAGTAACTTTAAATTTCTTGTTATTATTATTAGTGAAGACCTGTCCCATCACGGGTAAAGCCCTCCCCAACAATAAGCACATCTACATGGAGCATTGACACAGGAAAGCAGCATCCATCATCACGGACCCTTACGAAGCTGCAAATGCTCTCTTCTCCCTGCTGCCATTAGGAAGAAACAACAGGAGCCTCAGGGCTCACACCACCAGGTTCAAGAACAGTTATTACCCCTCTTGAACCAAAGGGGATAACTTCACTCAGCTTCATTCGCCCCAGCATTGAAATGTTCCCACAACCTATGGACTCACTTTCAGAGATCTTCATCTCAGGTTCTCAATATTTATTGCTTATTTATTACTCTTATTACTTCTTTTATTTTTGTATCTGCTCAGTCTGTTTATTTTGCACACTGGTTGAGCGCCCAAGGTGGTGAAGTCTTTCATTGGTTCTATAATGGATTTATTGAGTATGCCCAAAAGAAAAGGAGCCTCAGGGTTGTATATGGTGACATACATGTACTTAGATAATAAATTTACTTTGAACTTTTTGAATTTTGAACGATCACCTTTAAATGGATGTACTTTGGCAATGGCCATTGCTGCCCTGGGAAAAAGGTGTCATCATATTGCCCACTCTATCTGTATCTCTTATAATTGTATACACCTCGAGCAAGTGACCTCTCGTCCTCCAGTGCTCCAAAGAGAAAAGCCTTAGTTCACACACTGTAAGCCTCACTGGTCTATAATTCCCAGGATTTTCAGTATTATCTTTCTTGAACAATGGAACAGACATCTGCCACCCTGCAATCCTCTGGTACTACTCCCATGGCCAGTGAGGACTCAACATTCATTGACAAAGCCCCAGCAATCTTCCCTCACTTCTCCTAGTAACCTAGGGCATATGGCATCTGGCACTAGAGACTTAACTATCTAGATGTCTTTCAGATTCCCCAATACTACCTCTTTCTTAATCTTGACATGCTCGAGCATATTAACCTGTTCTGTACTGAATTCACATTCATCTAGATCCCTCTCACTAATGAATACTGAAGCAAAGTATTCAGTAAAGACTTCCTCTACCTCCTCCAAAAGCAGACTCATGCTTTCTCTTTTATCCCTAATCAGTTCTACCTTCACTCTAGTCATCCTCTTGTTCTTCACATATATGTAGAATACCTTGAGGGTTTTCTTAATCCTGCTTCCAAAGGACTTGTCATGTCCCCTCTCCTAAGTCCTTCCTTTAGTTCATTCTTTGCTACCTTACAGCTCTCAAAAGCACTGCCCGATTCCTAAGTATGCTTCCTTCTACCTCTTGACCAAAAGTTCCACCTCTCTTGTCAACTAAGGATCCTTTATCCTCTTATCTTTTCCCAGTCTCAGTGGGATAACCCTATCCATAATCCCATGGAAGAGCTCCCTCAACAAATTCCACATTTCACTGTGAATTTCTCTGAGAACATCTGTTCCCAATTTACACTCTCAAATTCCTTCCCAATGCTATCATAATTAGCCCTCCCCTAATTAAATACATTCCCATATTGTCAGCTCCTGGCTTTCTCTGTGGCTATGCTAAGGATCGGGGGTTGTGACTATTTTCTTCGACATGTTCACTCACTGAGAGGTCTGTCAGTTGATTATATTCATTGTCCAGTAATAGACCCAGTATCTGCTTCCACCCACCTCCCTTGACAGCCTGTTCCAGGTTCCTATCACATTCTGTGTAAAATAAACTTGCTGTGTAAACTTCCTTCAAACTTTCTCCCTCTTACCTGAACCTGTGCTCTCTAGTATCTGACATCTGCACTCTGGGGAAAAATGTGCTGATGATCTACTCTCCCTGTACCTCATATAATTTTATATTCTTCAATCGGGTAATTTCCTCAGCCTCCAAGACTTAGAGAAAACAATTCAAGCTTTGCCAATCTCTCCTTTAACTAAAGTTCAAAATTCAAAGTTTGAAGTAAATTTAGTTTCAAAGTATATATATGTCACCATTTACACCCCTGAGTTTCATTTCTTTGCGTGCACACTCAATAAATAATAAAATAATAACCATATCAAAACCAATGAAAGACTGCGCAACTTGGCATTCAACCAGTGTGTAAAAGACAACAAACTGTGCAAACGCAAAAAGAAAGAAAGAAAAAGAATAAACACACATGCAATAAATGTTGAGAACATAAGATGAACTGCCCTTCAAATTGAGTTTATTGATTATGAGAACATTTCAGTGAGATGGTAGGTAAAGTTGAGTGAAGTTCAAGAGCCTGATGGTTGAGGGGTAATAACAGTTCCTGAATCTGGTGGTGTGAGTCCTAAGGCTCCTGTACCTTCTTCCTGATGGTAGCAGTGAGAAGAGAGCAGGACATGGATGGTGGGAGTCCCTGATGATGGATGGTGCTTTCCTGTGACAATGTTCCATGTAGATGTGCTCAATGGTGGGGAGCGCTTTACCCCCGATGGACTGGGCAGTACCCACCACTTTTTGCGGGATTTTCCATTCAAGGGCATTGGTGTTTCCATTCCAGGCTGTGATGAAGCCAGTCAATATTCTCTCCACTATGCATCTATAGAAGTTTTGTCAAAGTTTTAGATGGCATGCCAAAGCTTTGCAAACTCCTAAGGAGGTACAGGTGCTACCATGCTTTATTCGTAATTGTACTTACGTGCTGGGCCCAAGACAGGTCCTCTGAAATAATAACATTGAGTATCCTGCGATCCATGCAACCTGCTGGTGAGCCTCATCTAAACCCTCTCCAAAGCCTCCAGATCATTCTATAAACTGTAAACAATACTCCAAATGTGGTCTGACCGAAGTTTTATACAGCTGCAACAAGTCTTCTCAACATTTACTATCAACACCCCGGCCAAAGAAAGCAGCATGCCATATACCTTCTTCACCATGTTATTTACTTCAGATTTAGATTATGAGGACACTCAGTCCTCTTTTATTGTCGTTTAGAAATGCATACATGCATTAGAAATGATACAATGTTTCTCCGGAGTGATATCACAGAAAACAGGACAAACCAAAGACTAACACTGACAGAACCATATAATTATAACATATAGTTACAGCAGTGCAAAGCAATACCATAATTTGATGAAGAAAATACCATAGGCACGGTAAAAATAGTCTCAAAGTCCCCAAGTTGATCGACTCCCGAGTCCCCGATAGCGGCGGCAAAAGGGAGAAACTCCCTGCCATAAACCTCCAGGCACCGTCAACTTGCCGATGCCTTGGAAGCAGCCGATCACAGCTGACACTGAGTCCGTCCATCCGAAAGCTTCGAGCCTCCGACCAGCCCCTCCAATACAGCCTCTCGAGTGCCATCCTCTGCCGAGCGCCTTCAAGCTCGCCCCGGCTGCTAAAACAAGCAAAGATGAGGATTCGGGCCTTCTGCTCCGGAGATTCCGGTTACCACACGGTAGCAGCGGCAGCGAAGTGGGCATTTCAGAAGTTTTCCAGATGTTCCTCCGTACTCTCACGTCCGTCTTCATGAAATCAGAATTGTGCACGGTCCCCTACTTGACAGATTACAGATATCATTCACCGGAGAGACCGCGCGTGCTGCTGTCACGCCGCCATCTTCTCCTCTTCTCAACTTTGGTTGTTGCTTTGAGGAAATTATGGACATGGAGCCCAAGCTCCCTTGTAAAATATGCCAAAGAGTTCTGCCATTTATGGCAAACTTACCTCTTACATTTAACCTCCCAAATTGCAATAGCTCACACTTGACTGGACTTAACATCCAACCTTCCTCTGCTCACATTTTCAGCTGGTCAATATCCCGCTGTATCCTTTAATAAACTTCCTTACGATTCACAGCTCCACCAACTTTTGTATCATATTATCCAGCCCACCTAGGTTTTTGCCTAAATCATTCAAACATACGACAAGCAGCTGACGACCCAGCACTGATCCCTGTGGAACACCACTGGTCACAGACCTCCAGTCTACACCATTTCACCACCACTCTCCATCTCCTACAGTCAAACCAGCTTTGAATCCAGTCTACCAAAGAGTCCTAGGATCCCATGTTCTTATTCTCCTATATCAGCCTGCCAATAAGAACTTGGTTGGAAGTTTTACGAAAGTCCATGTATGCAACATCCACTGCCCTGCCTATATCTGTTATCTTCATCACATCCGTCATTATATTATGAAAGTTATCCTCAACTCAATAAAAATAAATCAGATTTATTATCACTGACCCATAAGTCATAAAATTTGTTGTTTTGTACCAGCAGTACAGTGCAACACCTAAAAGATACTATAAGTTAATTACATACTATAAAGATACTATAAGTTAATTACGGGTCCAACATATAATTCTCCGTAACTACCACCACCTCCAACGGGATCCCACCACCAAGCACATCTTTCCCTCCCCCCCCTTTCTGCTTTCCGCAGGGATTGCTCCCTACGCAACTCCCTTGTCCATTCGTTCCCCCCCATCCCTTCCCACCGATCTCCCTCCCGGTACTTATCCTTATAAGCGGAACAAATGCTACACATGCCCTTACACTTCCTCCCTCACTACCATTCAGGGCCCCAGACAGTCCTTCCGGGTGAGGCAACACTTCACCTGTGGGTCGGCTGGGGTGATATACTGCGTCCGGTGCTCCGGATGTGGTCTTCTATATATTGGCGAGACTCCATGCTGACTGGAAGATCGTTTCGCTGAACACCTACGCTCTGTCCGCCAGAGAAAGCAGGATCTCCCAGTGGCCACACATTTTAACTCCACGTCCCATTCCCATTCTGATATGTCTATCCACGGCCTCCTCTACTGTAAAGATGAAGCCACACTCAGGTTGGAGGAACAACACCTTATATTCTGTCTGGGTAACCTCCAATTTGATGGCATGAACATTGACTTCTCTTAATGCCCCTCCTCCCGTTCTCACCCCATCCTTTCTTTCTTTCTTTCTTTCTTTATATATTTATTTTTTATTTTTTCCTTTTTTTTCTCTCTCTCTTTCCCTCTCACAATTACTCCTTACCTGCTCTCCATCTTCCCCTGGTGCTCCCCTCCCCCTTTCTTTCTCCCTCGGCCTCCTGTCCCATGATCCTCTCCCTTCTCCAGCCTTGTATCCCTTTTGCCAATCAACTTTCCAGCTCTTGGCTCCATCCCTCCCCCTCCTGTCTTCTCCTATCATTTTGGATCTCCCCCTCCCCCTCCCACTTTCAAATCTCTTACTAGCTCTTCTTTCAGTTAGTCCTGACGAAGGGTCTCGGCCCGAATTGTCGACTGTGCTTCTTCCTATGGATGCTGCCTGGCCTGCTGCGTTCCACCCGCATTTTGCGTGTGTTGGTTGTATAAGTTAATTGATTTGTTTCAGTGGACTTTGAGGATCACTCCTGTATGCCTCCTCATTGCCATCTGAAATTCTACCAACAGTTGAGTCATCATTATTCTTTACCCTGCTTTGGTCTATTTAAAATGCTCTGCACTACACTCTCTTTCAATAGAAGCAATCCCTCAACACCAATAGCACCAGTTGATCTCAATATTTTGCATGTCACAAGATATAGGAGTAAACAAGCAGTTCCTCATCAGTAAGACCATATGATATAGCAGAATTAGACTATTTGATCCATTGAGTCTGCTCTGCCATTTCATCATGACCGATCTATTTTCCCTCTCAGCCTCAATCTCTCGCCGTCTCCCCGTATCCCTTCATGTCCTGGCTAATAAAGTATCTATCAGCCTGTGCCTTAAATATGCCCCATGACTTGGCCTCCACAGCAACAAGTTCCACCAACTCACCACTCTCTGGCTAAAGAAATTCCTCTTCATCTTCATTCTAAAACGATGTTCCTCTATTCTGAGGCTGTGTTCTCTGGTTTTACAGTCTCCCTCTGTAGGAAACATGCTTGTTTCATAAGATCATGCTTATTCTGATTTGACCTGAATGGGATCCAAGACAAAGAAATTGCCCATAGCTTAGGATGCTGGATCACAAGAAGTTATGTGGAGTTTGGACATTCTCCTTCTAACCCCATGGTTTCCTCCACATCTCCAAAGTTGTGTGTTGGTACGTTAACTGGTCAATATAAGCTGTCCCTAGTGGGTAGATGAGTGGTAAAGGAGGAATTGATGCAAACATGGGAATAATAAGGGTGAGAGTAAAATGGGTGTTTGACGTCTGCTTCAAGCTCTTTGGGCTAAAGGGAATGTTTTCTCAATGTATCTCTCTATAACTCAAAGGTCATGAACATAGTTTGCCTTTGTTGCATAGAAATTTAGTGTGGACAGTAAGCAGCCAGCTTAATTTAGACTCTATGCACAATTGTTGTTAATGTTTAATGGAAGATAAGACTTGGGTGAACAATACTGAACAATGAGTATGTGAAAGAAGCAATCAATGATATTATTACAGAAACCACTTCAAACATGAATGGAAATCACCTACACTCTGTAAAATGAGATTACAAAGTGGAAAGATAAAATGATCTCAGTCAATATTAATCATGAGCAAAGTTTTCCTCAAGAAACTGGCAATCAAAGGGAAACATGTTAGAAATATGCAGGAGGTCAGGCAGCAGCCGTGGAGAAACCAATTTAACATTTCAGATGAATGACCTTTCAGCAAGAACACTTTTTTATTCATTCATGAGATACGTGTGCTGTGAGTAATGCATCAATTATTTTACTTTGTTTTTAGACTAGTTCTATAATTATCTGATAGGTATCTGAGTAGCCAGGGCATCAATAGACAATAGGTGCAGGAGTAGGCCATTCGGCCCTTCGAGTCAGCACCGCCATTCACTGTGATCATGGCTGATCATCCACAATTAGTATCCAGTTCCTGCCTTATCCCCGTAACCTTTGATTCCGCTATCTTTAAGAGCTCTATCCATCTCTTTCTTGAAAGCATCCAGAGACTTGGCCTCCACAGCCTTCTGGGGCAGAGCATTCCATATATCCACCACTCTCTGGGTGAAAAAGTTTTTCCTCAACTCCGTTCTAAATGGCCTACCCCTTATTCTTAAACTGTGGCCTCTGGTTCTGGACTCACCCGTCAGTGGGAACATGCTTCCTGCCTCCAGCGTGTCCAATCCCTTAATAATCTTATATGTTTCAATAAGATCCCCTCTCAGCCTTCTAAATTCCAGAGCATACAGGCCCAGTCGCTCCAATCTTTCAACATATGACAGTCCCACCATCCCAAGAATTAACCTTGTGAACCTACGCTGCACTCCCTCAATAGCAAGAATGTCCTTCCTCAAATTTGGAGACCAAAATTGCACATAGTGCTCCAGATGTGGTCTCACCAGGGCCCTGTACAACTGCAGAAGGACCAAGGTTATGGTGAGAAGGCGGGGGAATGGGACTAAATGGGAGAATGGATCAGTTCATGATAAAATGGGGGAGCAGACTCAATGGGTTGAATGGCCGACTTCTGCTCCTTTGTCTTATGGTCTTATGGTAATTCTTGCTGTTTGTGTATTACATTGGATTTAGAGGGCAGAAATAGGCCATTCAGCCCAACTGGTGAATGTTTCCTCCTACTGTTCCTCATACGTCTTTGGGACGTGGGAGGAAACCAGAGCACCTGGAGGAAGCTCACACAGTTACGGGGTGAATACACAAACTCCTACAGACAGCAGCAGAATTGAACTTGGGTCTCTGGCACTGAAATAACGTTGCATTAACTGCTATGCAACCCTGGATCTGTAGCATCTATGCAAATGACAAAAACCAGCAACATCTTTCAAGTGGGTTTACGATGATACATACTTTATTTTTCCAGAGCATTACATCATTTAAGTCACAAAGACTTTTCTCAACTGCTTTTCCACTGCCAAACTGTGGCAGATCGAGACACCTTTGTACGGGGTGGAAAATGCTGCCATCTAGTGGAATAAAGAAGGCCTATCATAATTTTTTATTGCAGCTTTCATTTTATTTCAGAGTTACAGGGCGGATCATAACAGGCCCTTCCAGCTCTTCAAGCCACATCGCCTAGCAATCGACAACCCCCGAATAACCCTAACCTAATCACAATGACCAATTGACCAAACAATTGGTACATCGTTGGACTGCAGGAGAAAACCAGAGCACGTGGAGAAAACCCACGCATTGCAAGGGGAGGACGTATAGACTCCTTACAGATGATATCAGAATTGAACTCTGACCCCTGAGCTATTGCCTTTTGATCCAGCTACAGGCCATTGAGTATAGGAGTTGGAGAACTCGAAATATGCTGTAGTAGTTGGGGAATTATGTTGCAGTTCCTTAAAACGTTGGTGAGGCTGCACTTGGAATATCGTGCACAATTTTGCTCACCAAAGGAATATTAACATTGAACAGTACAACACAGAACAGGGCCATGATGTTGAGCTGACCTTTTAACCTACCTCAAACTCAATCTAACTCTTCCCTCCCACACAGCCCTCCTTTTTTCTATCACCATGTGCTTATGTAAGAGACTCTTAAATGTCTCTAATATATCTGCCTCGACCACCACCCCTGTCAGTGCATTCCATGCATATACCAATCTCTGTGTGAAATACCTACCTCTGACACCCCCCAATCACATTAAAATTATGACCCTCGTATTAGCCATTGCCATTCTGAGGTAAAGGCCTGGCTGCCCACTCTATCTATGACTCCTCTCATCTTATATTCCTCTATCGTCATCTCTCATCCTCCTTTGCTCCAAAGAGAAAAGTCCTAGGTCACTTATAAGACACACTCTCTAATCCAAGCAGCATCCTGGTTAATCTCCTTTGCATTCTCTTTAAAGCTTCCATATGCTTTCTATAATGAGGGACCAGATATGAACATAATATTCCAGGTGTGGTCTAAGCGGAGTTTTATAGAGCTACAACATTGCTTTGCGGCTCGTGAACTCAATCCCCCAATAATGAAGGCCAACTCACTATATGCCTTCTTGCACCTGAAGGTTTGCTAATGCTGCATGGTGGGGTTTAAACAAGAGTTGCAGGGGGATGGGAAACAGAGTGCCAAAATAGTTAGTAGAGGGGTTATTGAGGCAAATGTTGGTAAGACCTCAGACAAAGTTGGGAATCAAAATGTTGAGCATGGTGCAACTAGTGTCCTGAGCTGCATATATTTCAATGCAAGAAATATCATAGGAAAGGCAGATGATTGCGCTGAAGATGTGGTAGCTGGTTTAGAAACAGAGACAACGTGTAGTGAGAAGAGGCTGCTGATAGGGCAAGATTGCAGCCAACAGGATGAGTTGCAACGTAAAAGGTGGACAAAATTGAAAAGGGTGAATACAGGTTTGAAGGTGTTAAGATAGATGAACTTGTACTGCAGTTGCAGATTGGCATACATGATGTTGTAGGCATCAGTGAATCATGGTTGAAAGAGATTGTAGCTGGAAGCTTAATGACCAAGAATGCACGTTGTATAAAAAGGACATGCAGGAAGGCCGAAGAGGCAGCGTTGCTCTGTTGGTAAAAAAAAAAAAATGACATCAAATCATTGGAAAGAAATGACATAGGGTCAGAAGGTGTTGAATCATTGTGGAAAGAGCTGAGTAATTGCAAGGGTAAAAAGACCCTATGGGAGTTGTAAAGGAGAATCAGTCGATGTAATGTACTTGAATTTTCAGAAGACCTTGGATAAGGTGCCACGCATGAGGCTGCTTAACAAGCTACGGGCCCATGGTGTTACAGGAAAGATTCTAGCATGGATAACACTGTGGCTGATTGGCAGGAGGCAACGAGTGAGAATAAAGGGAGCCTTCTCTGCTTGGCTTCCAGTGACTAGTAGTGTTCAACAGGGGTCTGTGTTGGGACTGATTCTTTTTACGTTATATGTCAATGACTTCGTATTGATGGCTTTGTTGCAAAGTTTGCAGACAATTTGAAGACAGGTGGAGGGGCAGGTAGTTTTGAGGAAATATAAAGGCTGCAGAAGCACTTAGACTTTAGGGGATTGGGCAAAGAAATGGATGAATGCCTTTTAAACCCGCTTTGATGCGCAGAACAAAGTTCTGGTGAGGAAGGCACCCCTCTCCCCAGGGGAGCAGACATTTTGTCTGAAGTGAGGAGGACCATGACCTGAGTCAACCCACGCAAAGCTGCAGGGCCTAACATTATACAAGGTCGGGTTCTGAAAGACTGCATAGCCCAGCTAACTGAGGTGCTGATGGATATATTCAACATTTCTCTGGGACAATCCATTGTCCCCTCAGTTTTCAACATGGCAATCATCATTCAAGTGCCAAAGAAGATGACAGTAAACTATTTAAATGATTATCATCCAGTGGCATTAACATCAGCCATTTTGAAATGCTTTGAGCGGCTGGTTATGGACCTTTCTCTTGGCTACAGTGGGCTTTCCAGTTCGCTTTTCATTTGAATCGATCCACTGACTGTGTTGTAGCCTCTGCCTGCACTCTGTCCTGTCCCACCTGGAAAATGGGGTCTCATATGTCAGACTGCTGTTCATAGACTTCAGTTCAGCATTTAACACAACACACACAAAATGCTGGAGGAGCTCAGCAGGCCAGGCAGCATCTATGGAAGAAAGGTCTCAGCCCAAAACATCGACTGTTTACTCTTTTCTATAGATGCTGCCTGCCCTGCTGGGTTCCCCCAGCATTTTGTGTGTGTGGCTTTGGACTTCCAGTATCTGTAGGTTTTCTCATGTCAACGTTTAACACCATCATACTGCAGAAACTGGCGGGGAAACTGCCCTTGCTGGGTCAACAACTCCCTCTGTAACTGGATCCTGGACTTCCGAACAGAAAGAACAGAGTCAGTCCGTGAGGATGGCAATGTCTCTAGTCCCATTACGCTGAGCACCGGTGTTCTGCAAGGCTGTTCACACTGCTGACGCATGACTGTGTCGCAGGATTCAGCTCAAACTGTGTCATCAAGTTTGCAGACGACACAATGGTGGTTGGCCTCATCAACAGCAATGATGAGTCAGAGTACAGAGAGGAAGTGGGGTGGCTGGTGAAGTGGTGTGAGAAGAACAGCCTAAGTCTGAATGTGCAGAAGACCAAGGAAATCCTGTGGACTTCAGGAAGGTGCAGATGACCCATCCTCCTCTGCGAATCCATGGCTCCTCCAGAAAAAGAGTTAAGTGCACCAAATTCCTGGAAATTCACATCACAGATGACCTCACCTGGTCCCTCAATATCACCTCCCTGAATAAGAAGACACAGCAGTACCTCTACTTCCTCAGGAGACTGAGGCAAACAAGGCTCCCCCCTTCTTAACTGAATTTTACAGGAGCACCATTGAGAGCATCCTGACAGGTTGCATCTCCATCTGGTACGGGAGCAGCCAAGCATCGGACCGGAAGTCCCTACAAAGGACTGTGAGAACGGCTGAGAGGAGTCTCCCTACCATCCATCAGCGACATTTATCCGGAGCGCTGCATACACAAGGCCCTTAGTATTATTAAGGATCCCAACCATCCATCCAACATCCTCTTTGACTTTCTATCATCAGGCAGAAGACTCTGATGCATAAAGACAAGAAGAGTCAGGATGGGAAACAGTTTCTTCCATTCGAAGTGTCACCGGTTAACTTGAATTGATTTGAATTGACTTTATTACTTACATCCTTCATATACATGAGAAGTAAAAATCTTTTCATTATGTCTCCGTCTAAATGTGCAATGTGCAATATATAGTAATTTATAATAAATAGCATGTACAACAGGACATTCACTATAACATAGAAATATAATTGTACCGGCATGAATTAATCAGTCTGATGGCCTGGTGGAAGAAGCTGTCCCGAAACCTGTTAGGAGACTTTTATGCTGCGGTACCGTTTCCTGGATGGTAGCAGCTGGAACGATTTGTGGTTGGGGCGACTCAGGTCCCCAATGATCCTTCAGGTCCTCTTTACACACCTGTCATCGTAAATGTCCTGAACAGTGGGAAGATCACATCTGTCTGCAGAGTCCTGTGATTGAGGGAGGTACAGTTCCCATACCAGGCAGTGATGCAGCCAGTCAGGATGCTCTCAATTGTGCCCCTGTAGAAAGTTCTTAGGATTTGGGGCCCGTACCAAACTTCCTCAACCGTCTGAGGTGAAAGAGGCGCTGTTGTGCCTTTTTCACCACACAGCTGGTGTGTACAGACTACATAAGAACCTCTGTGATGTTTATGCCGAGGAACTTAAAGCTGTTCACTCTCTCAACCCCCAGATCCCTTTGATGTCTATAGGGGTTAGCCCATCTCCATTCATCCTGTAGTCCACAACCAGCTCCTTTTTTTTTTGCAATATACTTGACATAACTTGTTCCACACTTTACAATATTTAATTTATACACTCTACTTGCTTATTCATGCATAATTCATTTGTAGATTTTTTTAGCTTATGAGAACACTCAGTCCTCTTTTATTGTCATTTAGAAATGCATACATGCATTAAGAAATGATACAATGTTTCTCCAGAGTGATATCACAGAAAACAGGACAAACCAAAGACTAACACTGACAGAACCACATCATTATAACATATAGTTACAGCAGTGCAAGGTAATACCATAATTTGATGACGAACAAACCAGGAGCACGGTAAAAAAAAGTCTCAAATTTCCCAAGTTGATCAACTCCCAAGTCCCCGATAGCAGGCGGCAAAAGAGAGAAACTCCCTGCCATAAACCTCCAGGCACTGTCAACTTGCCAATGCCTTGGAAGCAGCCGACCACAGCCGACACTGAGTCCGTCCGTCGGAAAAATTTGAGCCTCCGACTAGCCCCTCCAATATAGCCTCCCAAGCACCATCCTCTGCCGAGTGCCTTCGACCTAGCCCCAGCCGTTGAAGCAAGCAAAGCCGAGGATTCGGGGCCTTCTGCTCCGGAGATTCTGATTACCACACAGTAGCAGCGGCAGCGAAGCAGGCATTTCAGAAGTTTACCAGATGTTCCTCCGTACTCTCACGTCCATCTCCATCAAAACAGAATTTTATTCTTACTTTCCTAAGTTATTGTGTGTTTCATGTGTGTTTATGTTTATCACTGTGCTTTACACTCTGGTCCAGCGAAACTTTGTCTCGTTCGACAGTATACATGTGCACAGTTAAATGACAACGTACTTGACCTGACTTGAATTGATCTGACTTGGTTTATAATCCCCAGGATTATCCTTAAACAAAGGAATAACATTTTCCACTGGTACTACTCCTGTGGTCAGTGAGAATGCAAAGGTCATCATCAAAGGTGCAGCAACCTTTTCCCTTGCTTCCTCTAGTAACATGGAGTATATCCCATCTGGTCCCAGGAGTTTACTTATCCTGTTTTCTATAAACTCCAGCATATCCTCTTTAACTTTAACATGTTCTAACATATCAGCCTGTTTTGCACAGTCCTCATGTTCGTCACTGGTGAATGCTGAAGCCAAGTATTCAATAAGCACTTCTCGTACCTCCTCCGACCGCAGGAACATGTTTCCTCTTTTACTGGTCAGTTCTATCATCAGTCTAGTCATCCTCCAGTCCTTCACAAGCATGTAGATCACTTCGAGGTTTTCCTTAATCCTACTTGCCAAGGCCTTCTCAAAACCCTTCTGGCTCTCATGAGTGCTTACTTAAGCTCCTTTCTGGCTAACTTGTAATTCTCCAGAGCCCTCGCTACTCCTTGCTTCCTAAACCTTAAGTACGCTTCCTTCTTCCTCTTGACTAGACATTCCACATCCCTTGTCAGCTACGGTTCCTTCACCCTACCATCCTTTCTCGGCCTCATTGGGTCGATCCTATCCAGATCACAATGCAGGTGCTTCCTAAGCAACCTCTAGATTTCTGTTATGCATTCCCCTGAGTATATCTGTTCTCAATTTATACTCCCAAGTTTCTGCCTAATAGTGTCATAACTCACCCTCCCCCAGTTAAGTACTTTCCCATACTGTCTGTTCCTATCCTTGCCCAAGGCTATGCCAAAGCTGTTGGAGTAGTGATCACTGTCTAGGACGGATATCATTAAACTTAAAAGAGCTCAAAGAAAGCTTACAGAATTTCACCAGGACTTGAGGGCCTGAGTCATAGGGAGATGTTGGGTAGGCTACGAGTTTATTGGAGCATAAGGCTGAGGAGCGATTTTATAGATGCATATAAGATCATGATGGGCAAGGAAATATGACTCCGAATAGTCTCTTTCCCAGGGAACAGAAATCAAAAGCAACTGGACATAGGTTTAAGGGGAGAGGCAGAAGATTTAAAAGAGACCTGAGAAACACAGAGCATGAAGTGCGCGGAGGGAGCTGCCCAATGAATGCTATTGGAGGTGAGTCACTTGGACGGATAAGTGGATAGGAAATATATGAGCCGTATGCAGGCAAATGGAAGAGATTAGATGGACACGTTGGACAGTATGGACGAGTTGGGCTGAAGGGCCTGTTCCCATGCTGTATCACTCAATGGCTCTTCAGTACACCGATGTCCTTCTTCCTGGAGCTCACACGTCCTTGCTTAGTCTTTGGAGAGCAGCCCAGAAACTCATTCCAGACCATTGCTGATGTAATGATCTAGTGCTTTGTTCGGTTGTGGTCACCCCATTCATAGGAGAAGAAGAGAGTTGATTCACCATTTGGTCAAGTAGTGACCTCATAATCCATGCCTCCTTTAAATCAATATCCTTGACTAAATTTCAACAGTGCACCTTCCATGGTCATCAGTTTGGTCAGGTAAAAGCATAGATAAATAAACACAAAGAAACACGGAGTGTTTCTTATTTTTTAGAGGTACAGCACAGTAACTGGCCCTTCCAGCCCAACAAGCCCATGTCACCCAATTACACCCCTGTGGCCAACTAATCTACTAACCCTTACTCCTGTTGAATGTGGAGGAACCAGAGCAGCTGGAGGAGACCACGCCGTCACAGGGAGAATGTACAAACTCCTTACAAACAGCAGTGGGAATTGTACCCAGGGCTAGACACGGTGGATGTGGAGAGGACGTTTCCTATGGTGGGGGTATCCAGATCTGGAGGGCACAGCCTCAAAATTGAGGGGAGACCTTCTAGAACAGTGGGAAGGAGGAATTTTTTTAGCCAGAGAGTGGTGGGTCTGTGGAATTCTCTGCCACAGACTGCCATGGAGGCCAAGTCTGCAGGTATGTTTAAGGTGGAAGTTGAGGGTCAGGTTATCAAAGGATATGATGAGAAGGCAGGTGTATGGGGTTGAGTGGGATCCAGGATCAGCCATGATGGAATGGTGGAGTAGGCTTGGTGGGCTGAATGGCCTGATTCTGCTCCTATGTCTTATGGTCTTATTCCACTAACCGGTATGTTAACATGCTGCCTCCAGAAGACTCCTGCAAAGTGACAAAAATAGGGGTCTGTATGTTGTACTCTTGGAAAGCTAGCGGGTTATTCAGGAGAAAAGTTTTTCTGCAGAGACTTGTGAGAAAGTGGAGCTCACTCCTGCCGGGATTGGTTGAATTCACTGGGCCAGATATATATAAGGAAGCAGAGGAGACTGCTGGTGCTGGATTCTGGAGCACCAAAAAAACAACCTGCTGTAGAAATTCCCTGGGTCGAGCAGCATCAATGAAAGGAGAAAAGAAACGTTGACATTTCAGGTCAAGATCTTACATCAGGACTGAGAGAGGAGAGGAAAGATAGCCAGTGCGAAGAGGAGAACAGAAGTGATATAGCAGTGGCTGGTGGACAAAGGAGGGGTGGGGGAGGACAGGCAGATAGAGCCAGGTGAGCAAAGGGGATGGACCTGTAAGGGAGAGGTAGTTGGGTGAAAGGTGGAAGAGAGCAAGGGAAGGAAGTAGAGATGGAATCAGGAGGGAGTGAAGATAAAGGTCAGAGAGTGATAAGTGTGTACACTAAGGCCATCAGTGACGGAAGCTGGTAAGTAAAGAAGGTGACATTGGGAACCATTGGGGGGAGACGGAATCAGATGATGGAGGGGATCTAGTGAATGAAGTGTGTGGATAGGAGGTAGATGAAACCAGGAAGGAGAGGGAGACAACAATAAGAGATGGGGAGCTGCAACAGTGCATAGGAAAGGGAACAGAAATGGGAGGGCCAGAGACACCAGAGATTCTGCAGATGCCGGAATTACGGAGCAAAGCCAACAAAATCCTGGAGGAACTCAGCAAGTCAGGCAGCATCTATGGAGGGGAATAAACAGGCAATGTTTCAGGCCGAGACCCTTCATCAGGATCGGAGGTGGATTATAAGGAGGGAGGGTAATCACAGGAAAGAAGGGTTTGTATCATAGGGTTGCAAGCCTCCCAGGCACAACATGAGGGGTCGCTCCTCTTGTATGCATTGGCAGGGGGGAAGGCTGAGGACAAACAATGGGAAGGGGAGTTGCCAACTGGAGCTCCGGATGACCATTGTGAGTGGAGCACAGATGCCCTGTGAACCTATCACCCAGTCTCACTGATGTAGAGGAGCACCAAGTGCAGTAGATCACCTTAGGAAAAGTGCATATGGATCTTTGCCTTTCCTGGAAGAGCAGGTTATGTCCCTAGAACAGAGAGACAGGCGCGAGGAAGAGAGGAGCAATAAGCTGCCTCACTGACAGATCAGGACAAAGAAACTGAAGACTTGACTTACATGCAGCTCAGAATCAGAAGCAGATTTATTATTGCTGTCTTATATTTAGGGTTAGTTTTAGTTTTATTAATCACATGTACATCGAAACATGTCGTGAACTGCATTGTTTGCATTAACAAGCAGAACAATCTGAGTCCGTGCTTGGGGCAGCCAGCACGTGGCACTGCACAACCCAGTGCCAACATGGCATTCCTACAATATCACAGTGTGGCATGAAATTTGTTGTTTTACTCCAGCAGTACAATGCAAAGGCATAAAAATCACTTTACTATAAATTACAAAATAAATAAGTATTGTGAAAACAAATGAATAAACTCATTGTCTTGAGTCACATCAGAGTGCTTTACAGATTGTTAAGTCTCTTCGAGGTATGTCTGCTCGGAATAACTTTAAACCTTCTCTTCGATAGGAGTTCAATGAGGCCCTCTCTCACTGCTCCTCCCCTGTCATGTCTGCTGCTTTCTGCCTCTTTGACCATGGGCCAACTTGTACTCCTTCCCCTCCCACACCTTCTTATTCTGATTTCTTCCCTCTCCTTTCTAGTCCATAAGACCATAAGACAAAGGAGCAGAAGTCGGCCATTCGGCCCATCGAGTCTGTTCCACCATTTTATCATGAGCTGATCCATTCTCCCATTTAGTCCCACTCCCCCGCCTTCTCACCATAACCTTTGAAGCCCTGACTACTCAGATACCTATCAATCTCTGCCTTAAATACACCCAATGACTTGGCCTCCACTGCTGCCCGTGGCAACAAATTCCATAGATTCACCACCCTCTGACTAAAAAAATTTCTTCGCATCACTGTTCTGAATGGGCGCCCTTCAATCCTTAAGTCATGCCCTCTCGTAGTAGACTCCCCCATCATGGGAAACAACTTTGCCACATCCACTCTGTCCATGCCTTTCAACATTTGAAATGTTTCTATGACATCTCCCCTCATTCTTCGAAACTCCAAGGAATACAGTCCAAGAGCGGACAAACGTTCCTCATATGTTAAACCTCTCATTCCCGGAATCATTCTAGTGAATCTTCTCTGTACCCTCTCCAACATCAGCACATCCTTTCTTAAATAAGGAGACCACACCTGGAGTATTGTATGCAGTTTTGGTCCCCTAATCTGAGGAAAGACATCCTTGCCATAGAGGGAGTACAAAGAAGGTTCACCAGATTGATTCCTGGGATGGCAGGACTTTCATATGAAGAAAGGCTGGATGAACTGGGCTTGTACTCATTGGAATTTAGAAGATTGAGGGGGGATCTGATTGAAACGTATAAAATCCTAAAGGGATTGGACAGGCTAGATGCAGGAAGATTGTTCCCGATGTTGGGGAAGTCCAGAACAAGGGGTCACAGTTTGAGGATAAAGGGGAAGCCTTTTAGGACCGAGATTAGGAAAAACTTCTTCACACAGAGAGTGGTGAATCTGTGGAATTCTCTGCCACAGGAAACAGTTGAGGCCAGTTCATTGGCTATATTTAAGAGGGAGTTAGATATGGCCCTTGTGGCTACGGGGATCAGGGGGTATGGAGGGAAGGCTGGGGCGGGGTTCTGAGTTGGATGATCAGCCATGATCATAATAAATGGCGGTGCAGGCTCGAAGGGCCGAATGGCCTACTCCTGCACCTATTTTCTATGTTTCTATATAAAACTGCCCACAGTACTCCAAGTGAGGTCTCACCAGCACCTTATAGAGCCTCAACATCACATCCCTGCTCCTATACTCTATTCCTCTAGAAATGAATGCCAACATTGCATTCGCCTTCTTCACCACCGACTCAACCTGAAGGTTAACTTTAAGGGTATCCTGCACGAGGACTCACAAGTCCCGTTGCATCTCAGAACTTTGAATTCTTTCCCCATTTAAATAATAGTTTGCCCATTTATTTCTTCTGCCAAAGTGCATAACCATACACTTTCCAACATTGTATTTCATTTGCCTCTTCTTTGCCTATTCTCCCTATCTATCCAAGTCTCTCTGCAGACTCTCTGTTTCCTCAGCACTACCAGCCCCTCCACCTATCTTTGTATCATCAGCAAACTTAGCCACAAAGCCATCTATTCCATAATCCAAATCGTTGATGTACAATGTAAAATGAAGCGGCCCCAACATGGACCCCTGTGGAACACCACTGGTAACCGGCAGCCAACCAGAATAGGATCCTTTTATTCCCACTCTCTGTTCCCTGCCAATCAACCAATGCTCTATCCATGTATGTAACTTTCCTGAAATTCCATGGGCTCTTATCTTGTTAAGTAGCCTCATGTGTGGCACCTTGACAAAGGCCTTCCGAAAATCCAAATATACAATATCCACTGCATCTCCCTTGTCTAGCCTACTGGTAATTTCCTCAAAAAATTGTAATAGGTTTGTCAGGCAGGATTTTCCTTTAAGGAATCCATGCTGAGTTCTGCCTATCTTGTCATATGCCTCCAGGTACTCTGCAACCTCATCTTGACAATCAACTCCAATTTCCCAACCACCGATGTCAAGCTAACAGGTCTATAATTTCTTTTTTTGCTTCCTTGCCCCCTTCTTAAATAGCGGAGTGACATTTGCAATCTTCCAGTCCTCCAGAATCATGCCAGAATCTATTGAATTCTGAAAGATCATCGCTAATGCCTCCGCAATCTCCACAGCTACTTCCTTCAGAACACGGGTGCATTCCATCTGGTCCGGGAGATTTACCTACCTTTAGACTATTCAGCTTCCTGAGTACTTTCTCTGTCGGAATTGTGACTGTGCACACTTCTCTTCCCTGCCACCCTTGAGTGTCCGGTATACTGCTGATGTCTTCCTCAGTTCCTCCGCCATCTCCTTATCTCCCATTACAATTTCTCCAGCATCATTTTCTATTGGTCCTATATCTACTCTCACCTGTCTTTTACTCTTTATATACTTGAAAAAGCTTTTAGTATCCTCTTTGATATTATCTGCTAGCTTCCTTTCATAGTTAAATTTTTTCCTCTTAATGACCTTGTTAGTTTCCTTTTGTGAGCTTTTAAAAACTTCCCAATCCTCTGTCTTCCCACTAATTTTTGCTTCCTTGTATGCCCTCTCCCTTGCTTTAACTTTGGCTTTGACTTCTCTTGTCAGTCATGGTTGCATCCTTTTTCCACTCGAAAATTTCTTCTTTTTTGGAATATACCTGTCTTGCACATTCCTCACTTCTTGCATAAGCTCCAGCCACTGCTGCTCTGCCATCCTTCTCACCAGTGTCCCTTTCCAATCAACTTTGGCCAGTTCCTCTCTCATGCCACTGTAATTTCCTTTACTCCACTGAAATACCGACACATCAGATTTCAGCTTCTCTTTTTCAAATTTCACAGTGAACTCAGTCATGTTATGATCACTGTCTCCTAAGGGTTCCTTCACCTCAATCTCTCTAATCACCTTCGGTTCATTACACAATACCCAATCCAGTACAGCCGATCCCCTAGTGGGCTCAACAACAAGCTGTTCTAAAAAGCATCTCGCAGACATTCTACAAATTCTCTCTCTTGAGATCCAGTGTTGACCTGATTTTCCCAATCCACTCGCATGTTAAAATCCCCCACAATTATCATAACACTGCCCTTCTGACAAGCCTTTTCTATTTCCTGTTGTAATTTGTAGTCCACATCCCTGCAGCTGTTTGGAGGCCTATAAATAACTGCCATCAGGGTCCTTTTACCCCTGTGATTTCTTAGCTCAACCCATAAAGATTCTGCACCTTCCAATTCTATATCACTTCTTTCTAATGATTTAATATCATTTCTTACCAATAAAGCTACGCCTCCCCCTCTGCCTACCTTCCTATCCTTCCTATAAACCGTGTATCTTTGGATGTTCAGCTCCCAGAGACATGCATCCTTTAGCCAGGTCTCAGTGATGGCCACAATATCATACCTGCCAATCTGTAGCTGTACAACAAGATCATCCACCTTATTCCTTATGCTGCGGGCATTTAAGTACAACACCTTAACACCAGTATTTGGTACTTTTCGCTTTGATTTCACTGCAACTTTATTGCACTGCAACTCATTCCAATGGCTACACATTTGCCCCATCACCTGCCTGTCTTTCCTGACATCTTTACTGCTCACTATCTTAGATTTATTTCTGTTTTCTCCTTCCTCCGCTCTATCATTCCGGTTCCCATCCCCCTGCCAAATTAGTTTAAGCCCTCCCTAACAGCTCTATTAAACCTTCCCGCCAGGATATTGGTCCCCTTCGGGTTCAGGTGTAACCTGTCCTTTTTGAGCAGGTCATACTTCCCCCAGAAGAGACCCCAATTATCCAAGAATCTGAAGCCCTGCCCCCTGCACCAGTCCCTCAGCCACGCATTCATCTGCCTAATCCTACTATTCTTGCCCTCACTAGCACGTGGCACAGGTAGCAATCCCGCGATTACTACCCTGGAGGTCCTGCTTCTCAGCTTCCTTCCTAACTCCCAGAAATCTCTCCTCAGGACCTCCTTCCTTGTCCTATCTATGTCATTGGTACCAACATGTACCAAGACAACTGGCTGCTCACCCTCCCCCTTCAGAATATTCAGGACCTGATCCGAGACATCCCGTACCCTGGCACCTGGGAGACAACACACCATGCGGGTATCTCTATCAGGCTCACAGAATCTCCTGTCCGTTCCCCTGACTATGGAATCCCCTATGACTACAGCATTCCTCTTCTCCCCTCCTGCACAACAGCGCCAGGCTCAGTGCCAGAGACCCGGTCACTGTGGGCGTCCCCTGTCAGGTCATCCCCCTCAACAGCATCCAGAACAAGATATTTGTTGCTGAGGGGGACAGCCACAGGGGTGCTCTCCACTATCCGAGCATTCCCTTCCCTCTCTTGACAGTGACCCAGTTTTCTGACCCCTGTAGCCTAGGGATGACTACCTCCCTGTAGCTCCTGTCTATCATTCTTCATTTTCCCTGATAAGCAGCAGGTCATCAAGCTGCAGCTCCAGATCCCTAATACGGTCTCTGAGGAGCTGCATCTCGGTGCACCTGGTACAGATGTGGCCATCAGGGAGTCTAGAGGTCTCCCAGGATTCCCACATCTGACACCCTGAACAAAGAACTAACCCTGCAGGCATGCTATCTAATTCTACAGGAATGAAACAGGAAAAATAAGTCTACTCACCCACTTACCTCGCCAAACACATGAACTTGTGTCCTAACGGCACAAAACACTGACTGTTTATCCCCCTCCATTGACATTGCCTGACCTGCCAAGGTCCTCCAGCATTTTGTTTGTATTATTCTGGATTTCCAACACTTGAGAATTTCTTGTGTTTATGTATGTGACTGAGTAATTGTTTAAATGTGGCCCCTATAGGGAACACACCACTGAAATTCCACAACTAACAATGTGATATTGGTCAGATAAATCTACTTTTTGTGAGGTTGATTGAGAACATAAATGAGGACTCCCCTGCATGCCTGCCCAACTTTCAATGAATGCAATGTTAGCATTCATTTCAAGAGGACTAGAATATAAAAGCAAGCATGTAATGTTGAGGTTTTATAAGGCATCTAAGAAAGGATATGTAGGCATTGGAGAAGTTCCAAGGGAGACTCACAAGAATGATCCCAGGAACGAAAGGGTTAACGTATAAGGAGCACTTGATGGCTCTGGGCCTATATTCATTGAAGATTAGAAGAATGAGGAGGGGGATCTCTTTGAAATCTATTAAATATTGAAAGGCCTGGATAGAGTGGATGTGGAGAGGATATTTCCTATAGTGGGGAGTCTAGGACCAAAGGGCCTCAGAATACAAGGATGTCCCTTTAGAACAGAGATGAGAAGGAATTTCTTTAGCCAGAAGGTGGTGAATCTGTGGAATTCATTGCCACAGGTGACTATGGAGGCCAAGACATTGGGTATATTTAAAGCGGGATTAGTAAGGATCTCAAAGGTATTGCAGAGAAGGCAGGAGAGTGGAATTGAGAGGGATAATAAATGAGCAATGATGGAATGGCAGAGCAGACTCGATGGGCTGAATGGCCTAACTCTGCTCCTACGGTTGTTGGAGATAGTATTATAGGATCCACGGAGGGTAGGTGGGCGATTGAGTTAGAATCTCATATAGCGGATGTCGCTTCCCAACAGTATGACACTCCCTATCTACTGCACTGAAGTATCAGACCAGGACCATGTTTGGCTCTGCTAGAGGGTGTCTTCGGTGCCTGTTTGCCATCACTGAAACTTTACATGGAGCAGGAAACTGCAGCAGATTTATAGATAAATAGATAAATAGTTTGTATGAAAACTAAACTCCAGGCAATTATTGTCAAGTTGTGAGAAATTTAGTCTTCTCTCAGGGAGTGGCAAGTGCACGTTGGAGACACAAGTAACTTCAGATGCTGGAAAACGACTTCTCTAGCTTCCGATAACCATAGACCATAAACCACAATACACAGGAGCAGAATTAAGCCATTCAGCCCATCAAGTCTGGTTTAGTATCTCCCTCAACCCCATTCCCCGCCTTCTCTCCATAACCATTTACACCCTTACTAATCAAGAACCAATCAGCTTCCCCTTTAAATATACCCAATGACTTGATCTCTACAGCCGAAGGTGGCAATGAATTCCACAGAGTGACTACTCCATGGCTAAAGAGATTATTCTTCATCACTGTTCTAAAGGGACATCCTTGTATTTTGAGGCTGTATCCTCTGGTCCTAGACTCCCAGTCATAAGGCGGTGGCTGGGAACGGACCCGAGTGCAAGACACAGACACTGAAGTACTAGGGACAGGTCTAGGATACAGGCTGAGGGCAAGGACACGGACACAAAAACCGGGAACCCGGAAAAGGACTGGACAAGAGAGCTAGGAGCCGTGCTTGGACTCTGAGCCAGAGACTGAACAAGGACCCAGTACCTGGGTCTTGCCTCTGGCTCGGACCTCAGAACTAGGCAAGGATGAGGCTTGGCAGGCAGGCAGGACGAGGCTGGAGTCTTCAGGCTTGAGGCTAGTGGCGAGGCTTGGCAGGAGGCAGGAGGCTGGGGTCTTCAGGCTTGAGGCTAGGCAGGAGTCTTCAGGCTTGAGGCTAGGCAGGAGGCTGGAGTCTTCAGGCTTGAGGTTAGGCAGGAGGCTGGAGTCTTCAGGTTTGAGGCTAGGCAGGAGGCTGGAGTCTTCAGGCTTGAGGCTAGGCAGGAGGCTGGAGTCTTCAGGTTTGAGGCTAGGCAGGAGGCTGGAGTCTTCAGGCTTGAGGCTAGGCAGGAGGCTGGAGGCTGGAGTCTTCAGGCTTGAGGCTAGGCAGGCTCCTACTGGGCAGGACGCGGATCACCACCCGACGGAGGCATGTGACAGGAAGGGACAGAACCAACCGCAGGTAGTGGCAAGACGGCCTGGCTTACCTGGACGGAGGCAAGGGACAGGAAGGGAGCTAGGTACAGGGTGGCTCCAGGACAAGACTGCAGGCGAGATGAGGCGAGAGTTACCGGCAAGACAAGGCAAGGCTTCAGGCAATGCAAGGCGAGACGAGAACTTCAGGTGAGGCGAGAGTTACCGGTAAGACAAGGCAAGGCTTCTGGCAAAGCAAGGCGAGATGAGAACTTCAGGCAAGGCGAGAGTTACCGGCAAGACAAGGCAGGGCTTCAGGCGAGGAAACTGAAGGCAGAGGAAGGGATACAAGAAGTAAGGACAAGAACAATCCAGCCACCATGCCCTGGTCTCTGAAGGTATTTATGCAGCCAGCCCCAATGAGCATCAGCTGCCTCAATTAGAGCTCAACAAGAACAGAAACAGGGTGGACAGGAAAACCTGGAGCAAGGGTTGATGGACCGGACTGTGAACCGGAATACGGACATCACGGACTGGACCATGACACTCCCCCCACTACAGGAAACATCCTCTCCATGTCCCATCTATCTAGGCCTTTCAATATTCAATAGGTTTCAAAAAGATCCCCCTTCATTCTTCTAAACTCCAGTGAGTACAGACCCAGAGCCATAACCAGTCCCTTCTACCCCCTGTTCTATTTTACTTATCCCTCCAGTCCCCATTACTCCATCTTTTTCCCCTCCCCTGCCTCTTGTTCTACTCATCACCCACAGATTTCTCCCTCAAGTTCCCCTTGTCACCTCTTTCCCTTTAATCCATGGTCTACTGTCTTCTCCAATCAGATTCTGCCTTCTTCAGCCCTTTGTACTTCCACTTATCATCACCCAGCTTCTTACATCATTCCCACTCTCCTCATCCCTCACCTGCAAATCACCCCTCCCCACCTGGATCCACCTATCACCTGCCATGTCTCGCTCCATCCCTTCCCTCTACCTCTTTATACTGGCTATCTCCCCTCCTTCCTTCCATTCCTGATGAAGGGTCTCAGGCTGAAAGGTCGACTGTTTATTTCCCCCCATAGATGCTACCTGATCCACTGAGTTCCTCCAGCATTTTGTGTCTCGCGAGCAGATGATGGAAGATTAGGTATGAGAGAGGCAGTTTTAAGTAGACAGGCAAGAATTTGGATTGAACAGCTGGACTGCATTTGGCAACAACAGTCAGTTAAAAATAGCAATGCACACATTCCCACACTATAATCCTTGCCATCTCCAGTAGACACATATGGTAGCTGTTAAAAGTATTTTTAAGTTATTACACTGGTACTAAAAACTTTAAATAACACTTATGACCCATAGGTGCTGGTTATTGTTAAAAAGGATTTAAGTTTAGCTGGCCCTTACTCAAAGCATTATTTCAAACAAATGGCAATCTCAATACTTAGCAAGAATTTATAGAATAATTTTACCAGATCAAGAGCAAATGCTAGTATTTAATTCTTTTGTCAAAAATATTCTGAAGTAATTTATCTGGACAGAATCAGACAAGATTTGACTCCAAGCTACAGATGGAGATACTTGTGTATGTGACCAAGCTTTCATTTAAACAGACAGGGTTTACAAAGAGTGTGTTAATCCTGGCAGGGGTTCTCCTGGAAGTGTGTTAATATTTGCAAGCAAGGCTCTTTGTCAATAGCCTGGATCCCACTGCAAAATGCTCGCAGTTCTCTCAGGACTGCTTATTCCTCTCCCTAGATGCTGCCCGACAGGCTGGATTACGTGCGTCTGTGCACTGCCGGCAACTGTACCATCAATTTATGGGACATATCGCTCAGGATCCTGGGCTACGTATGTGGTTTTTTTTTGCATGACTATGTTTTTTGCTCACTATTTTGAATGTGCTGTATATGTTTTGTACCTTGGCCCCAGAGGAACACTGTTTTATTTGGCTGTATCCATGTATGCTTCAATGATAATTAAACTTGATTAGATTTTGATTTGACTCCCCGAGTTCTTCCGACATTTTATGTGTGTTGCTAATGGATACACTTCACACTTTGCTAAGAAATTCCAAATGCTGCTGATCAGTGCAATTGATACACAATCTCCAAATTCAATATATGCCCTAGTACCTGTTCTGCTAACTGGCTCTGTGAATTAATAATCTCCATTAATAATTTTCAAGCATTATCCCCAATAATCCTTGCACAATCTTGCTCTAATCTAATTTTAAGTCTGAAAGATGACAATAACGTTTTATCTGTTTATCTTTTTGGTGTCAGCTATTTTATGAATGACCGTGCTGGGCCATTTATTCATAATAAAAACAATTATGATAACTGACAATACTACAAAGTTCTTTGATGTTTATCAAGGTCTAACATCAGGAAGTAGACCAGCCATGTTCAGTGAAGTATAACCTGTACTTGACGTTTCATGTGAGTCTCTTGTAAGTGGCGCCATTGAGTGATCATCAGAAAGGCCTTTGCCAAAATCAGAAAACAAGAAAAACTTGTTTGGCAAGTATGTTGTGTGGTTGCGCTATATTCCTTCAAAGTTTCACCCCTCTCGCAGAGAGGATGAGAAATGTGAGTTTATACTTTATACTTTATTGTCGCCAAACAATTGATACTAGAGCATACAATCATCATAGCGACATTTGATTCTGCTCTCCGTGCTCCCTGGAGTACAAATCAATAGTAAATATTAAAAATTTAAATTATAAATCATAAATAGAAAATAGAAAAGGGAAAGTAAGGTAGTGCAAAATAAAACCGAGAGTCAGGTCCGGATATTTGGAGGGTACGGCCCAGATCTGGGTCAGGATCCGTTCAGCAGTCTTATCACAGTTGGAAAGAAGCTGTTCCCAAATCTGGCCGTACGAGTCTTCAAGCTCCTGAGCCTTCTCCCGGAGGGAAGAGGGACAAAAAGTGTGTTGACTGGGTGGGTTGTTTCCTTGATTATCCTGGCAGCACTGCTCCACAGCGTGCGGTGTAAAGTGAGTCCAAGGATGGAAGATTGGTTTGTGAGATGTGCTGGGCTGTGTTCATGATCTTCTGCAGCTTCTTCCGGTCTTGGACAGGACAACTTCCATACCAGGTTGTGATGCACCCCAGAAGAATGCTTTCTACGGTGCATCTATAAAAATTAGTGAGGGTTTTAGGGGACAGGCCAAATTTCCTTAGCTTCCTCAGGAAGTAAAGGCGCTGGTGGCCCTTCTAGGCAGTGGACTCTGCTTGGTTGGACCAAGTCAGGTCATTTGTGATATTGACTCCGAGGAACTTAAAGCTTTTGACCTGTTCCACTTGCGCACCACCGATGTACAAACCCCATTTCCAGAAAAGTTGGGATATTTTCCAAAATGCAATAAAAACAAAAATCTGTGATGTGTTAATTCATGTGAACCTTTATTTAACTGACAAAAGTACAAAGAAAAGATTTTCAATAGTTTTACTGACCAACTTAATTGTATTTTGTAAATATACACAAATTTAGAATTTGATGGCTGCAACACACTCAACAGAAATTGGGACAGAGTTAAAATAAGATTGAAAAGTGCACAGAATATTCAAGTAACACCAGTTTGGAAGACTCCACATTAAGTAGGCTAATTGGTAGCAGGTGAGGTATCATTATTGGGTATAAAAGTAGCATCCATCAAAGGCTCAGTCTTTGCAAGCAAGGATGGGTCGTGGCTCACCCCTTAGTGCCAAAATTCGTGAGAGAATTGTTAGTCAGTTCAAAAGGAACATTTCTCAACGCAAGATTGCAGAGAATTTAGATCTTTCAACATCTACAGTACATAATATTGTGAACAGATTCAGAGAATTCAGAGACATCTCAGTGCGTAAAGGGCAAGGTCGGAAACCACTGTTGAATGCGCGTGATCTTCGAGCCCTCAGGTGGCACTGCCTAAGAAACCATCATGCTACTGTGACAATTATAGCCACCTGGGCTCGGGAGTACTTCGGAAAACCACTGTCACTCAACACAGTCCGTCGCTGCATCCAGAAATGCAACTTGAAACTGTATTACGCAAGGAGGAAGCCATACATCAACTCCATGCAGAAACGCTGGCGAGTTCTCTGTGCCCGAGCTCATCTCAGATGGACTGAAACACGGACTGTGGAACCGTGTGCTGTGGTCAGATAAGTCCACATTTCAGCTAGTTTTCAGAAAAAAAGGGCATTGAGTTCTCCGTGCCAAAGATGAAAACGACCATCCAGATTGTTATCAGCGAAAGGTGCAAAAGCCAGCATCTGTGATGGTATGGGGGTGCATCAGTGCCCACGGCATGGGTGAGTTGCATGTATGTGAAGGTACCATTGACTCTGAGGCGCATATTAGGATTTTTGAGAGACATATGTTGCCATCAAGGTGACGTCTCTTCCTGGGACATCCATGCTTATTTCAGCAGGACAATGCCAGACCACATTCTGCACAGGCTACAACAGCGTGGTTTTGTAGACACAGAGTGCGTGTGCTTGACTGGCCTGCTGCCAGTCCAGATCTATCTCCTATTGAAAATGTATGGCGCATCATGAAGAGGAGAATCAGACAACGGAGACCACGGACTGTTGAGCAGCTGAAGTCTTATATCAAGCAAGAATGGACAAAATTTCCAATTGCAAACCTACTACAATTAGTATCCTCAGTTCCAAAACGATTAAAAAGTGTTATTAAAAGGAAAGGTGATGTAACACAATGGTAAACATGCCTCTGTCCCAACTTTTGTTGAGTGTGTTGCAGCCATCAATTTCTAAATTTGTGTATGTTTACAAAATACAATTAAGTTGGTCAGTAAAACTATTGAAAATCTTTTCTTTGTACTTCTGTCAGTTAAATAAAGGTTCACGTGAATTAACATATCACAGGTTTTTGTTTTTATTGCATTTTGGAAAAAATCCCAACTTTTCTGGAAATGGGGTCATGCGGTCCGCTACTCCTTCTGAAGTCAACAACCAATTCCTTCGTCTTGCTGATGTTGAAGGATAGGTTATTGTCTTCGCACCATGCCACCAGGTTCTTAATTTCCTCTCTGTACTCAAACTCATCATTACCCGAGATACGGCCTACAATTGTTGTGTCATCAGCAAACTTATGTATTGGGTTTGATGGAAACTTGGCTACACAATCATGGGTGTACAGTGAGTACAGCAGGGGGCTGAGTACACAGCCTTGTTTGGCACCGGTGCTCAGAGTGATTGTAGAGGAGAGCTTGTCCCCTATTTTTACAGCCTGGGTCCTGTCTGTGAGAAAGTTGAAGATCCAGCTGCAGATCTGAGTGCTAAGGCCCAGGCTCTGGAGCTTAGGATTCAGTTTTATTGGTTTCCAGTGTAGCAGGAAGAATAGACGATAAACCAAGAGATTGCTGAAGTGGATGAGCATGACAGAAAACCACTGTGTCAAGGGATGCTTGACCATGCACCATACCTGGCCCACTGTTCCTCCAGCATTTTGTGTGTCTTGCTTTGGATTTCCAGCAGCTGCAGATTTTCTTGACTCTCTATGTCATTTTAAGCTTGAAATTACAGAAAGAAATTAGGAAGTGAATGGAAGATTGGGCATTTTTTTGCAAAAGGCTAGGGAGCTAGTATGGTTGCACAGTGGTTAGCGTAATGCTATTACAGCACCAGTGACCCAGGTTCAATTCTGCCTCTGTCTGTAAGGAGTTTATACGTTCTCCCTGTAACTGTGTGGATTTTCTCTGTGTGCTCTGCTTTCCTCCCTCATTCCAAAGACACACAGGTCAGGGTTAGTGAATAGTGGGCAAGCTACGTTGATGCCCGAAGCGAGATGAAGCATGCTGACTGCCCCCACACATCCAGACTGTGTTGGTCATTGACACCAACGATGGATTTTACTGTATGTTTCAATGTTGTGATGTACTGTACATATGACAAATAAAGCTCATCTTTATTTCATTTTATCTGAAGTATTAAAATAGAGAAGAAAACCAAAAGACCATAAGACAAAGGAGTAGAATTAGGCCATTCAGCCCACTAAGCCTGTTCTGGAATTCCATCATGGCTGATTTATTATCCCTCTCAGCCCTATTCTCCTGCCTTCTCCTCCCCATAACCTTTGATGCAATGACTACTCAAGAAACCATCAATCTCTGCTTTAAGTATACCACATGACTTGGCCTCCATAGCCATCCAAGGAAATGAACTTCACGGATTCACCACCCTCTGGCTAAAGATATTCCTCCTCATCTCTGTTATAAACGATCATCCCTCCATTCCGAGGCTTCCAGTTTAAGATGGTGCTGCTGAAGCATAGTGACAACCTGTGGGTAGCAAGCAAAATGATAAATTACTGTATTAATCGTGCTTTTTCTCGGATACGATCACTACAATCAATAGCCTGTAACTTCCCTTTTAGAGATGAGCTGTTGAGCCACCTGTACAGCCTGGCATTTTTGCGGTGTGAAGTCTCGAAGGTGTAGGATGGCTGATGTGTGGTGTGTATGGGCTGAATTGAGGCAGCTTGGCCCAGGTACAAGAGTGTGGCCTTTGCCAGAGCGGACTTGGTGGCAATTCCATTCAGCGGAACCAAGGGAGGGTGAGCAGAGGTGATGCAGAGCTGAGGTGGTGCGGCCTGGGCCCGAGAGTGAGGAAAGATCCGAGGTACGATCAATTTAAGTGCCGGGCCTAATTGGAAAGGTTGGGTACAGGCCAAGTTGAGGTGGCGTGGCCTGGGCCCCAGAGCATATCAAAGTGGCAGGGCCCAGGTCTGAGACTGAGGAATGACACAAAGTTTGGACAATTTAAGCACTTTGAAAGTATGAAAAGTTCAGGGTGTTAGGACCACAGGTGAGGGATGGGATGGTTTAGCTCACTGCTCCATGAACTCATCTTTGTGCTGAACTGAGGCTGTGGCCTGCAACTAATGGTCCCCTGAATCGGCTGCAGTCATGACTGGCTTTGCAGCTGTGGACTCATTTTTGTGAACTTCAATTCTAAATGTTATTTGCTTGCTTTTATTGCTTGCATGATTCATAGTTTTTCTGCACATTAGACAGTCTTCTCCTTTTAATGAGTTTTATTGGGTTTCTTTGTTTTGTGTTGCCGGTAAGGAGATGAATCTCAAGGTTGTATATAGCTTGCATGCCTTGATAAGAAATATACTTTGAACTTTGCTCTCTGGTCCAAGACTCCCCCAGTATTGGAAACATCCTCTTCACATCCACTCTGTCTACGCCTTTCAATATTCAATAGATTTCAGTGAGATCCCCTCTCTTTCTTTTAAACTCCAGTGAGTACAGGCCCTGAGCCATCAAGTACTCTTCATACATTAACCCTTTCAATCCCAGCTTCATTGTCATGAACTTTCTCTGGACCCATCCCAATGTCAGAAGATCTTTTTTTAGATACGACCACACAATACTCCAAGTGTGGTCTGATCAATGTCTTATCGGCATTACATCCATGCTTCTATATTCTAGTCCTCTTGAAGTGAATGCTAACACTGCATTTGCTTTCCATACCATGGACTCAACCTGCATACTAACTTTTAGGGAATCCTGCTGGAGGACTCCCAAGACCCTTTACATCTTGGATTTCTGAATTTTCTCCCCATTTAGAAAATAGTCCATGCCTTTATTCCTTCTACCAAAGTGTGTAACTATACAATTTACAACATATATTCCATCTGCCACTTATTTGCCCATTCTCCCAATCCGTCTAAGTTCCTCTACCCTCTTACTGCTTCCTCAACACTACCCACCTTTGTATCCTCCACAGCCTTGGCCCCTAAGCCATCAATTTTGGCATTCAAATTATTAACATATAACATGAAAAGAAGCCATCTCAACACCAGTCACTGGAGAACACCACTAGTCACCCGCAGCCAATCAGAAAAGGCCCCCTTTATTCCCACTCTTTGCCTTCTGCCAGCCAGCTGATCTTCAACCCATGCTAGTATGTTTCCTATAATACCCTAGGCTCTTACTTTGTTAGGCAGCCTCATGAGCAGCACGCTGTAAAAGGCCTTCTGAAATTCCAAGCATACAACGTCTACTGACTCTCCTTTGTCTATCCTGCTTGTTACTTCCTCAAAGAATTCCAACAAATTTGTCAGTCAAAATTTCTTGTTAAGGAAATCATGCCAACCTTGGCCTACTTTATTATGTGCCTCCAACTACCCCAAAACTTCATTCTTAATATTGTACTCCAACATGTTCCCAACCGCTGAATTCAACCTAACTGGCCTATAATTTCCCTTCTTCTTCCTCCCTCCCTTCTTAAAAGGTGGAGTAAGACTTGCGAGTTTCCATTATGACCTCAATGACTGAAAAAATGTCAATAGGCTTGAAAGAGTGCCAAGTAAATTTACAAGCTTGTTGCTGGGTCTTGAAGACCAAGTTATAAGCAAAGACTGAATAGGATAGGACTTTATCCCCTGGAACGCAAGAGATTGATGGGAGATCTTATAGTGGTATGCAGAATTATGAAGGGAGAGTGCATGCAAGCTTTTTCCCTTCAGGTTGGATAAGAGTAGATCTAGAGATCATAGGTTTAGGGAGTAAGATGAAATATTTAAGGGGAATCTGAGGGGGAGCTCCTTCACCCAGAGGGCTGTACAAGAGTGCAACATGCTGCCAATGGAAGTGGTGGATGTGGTTTCAATGGCAACATTTAAAAGAAGTTTGTATAGGTACAGTGATGAGAGGGGTTTGGAGGGATACAGTCTGGGTGCAGGTAGATGAGTCAGGCAGCATGGAATAGAGGGGCTGAAGGGCCTGTATTGTGCTCTAGTGTTATATGGCTCTGTATGGGGAGCTGGTGAGACCATGCCTGAAGTTAGGCACAGAGTTTTGCTCTCCTTATTCACAGACCTTCTATGCATAATTCAGAAGTTTGATTAAGTCAGTTCCCGGAGGGAAGGAGTTGTGGAATGAGGAATGCTTGATCAGATTGGACCCATTCGCATTTGGAATTTGTAAGAGTGCGATATTGATACACAGGACAGTACAATGGTGCAGTAGGTAGTGCTGCTGCCTCACTTTCAGGGACCCAGATTCAATGCTGACCCTGAGTACTGTCTGTGAACGGTTTGCATTTAGTCATAGTCATAGTCATACTTTATTGATCCCGGGGGAAACTGGTTTTCGTTACAGTTGCACCATAAATAATAAATAGTAATAAAGCCATAAATAGTTAAATAGTAATATGTCTATTATGCCAGGAAATAAGTCCAGGACCAGCCTATTGGCTCAGGGTGTCTGACCCTCCAAGGGAGGAGTTGTAAAGTTTGATGGCCACAGGCAGGAATGACTTCCTATGACGCTCTGTGTTGCATCTCGGTGGAATGAGTCTCTGGATGAATGTACTCCTGTGCCCACCCAATACATTATGTAGTGGATGGGAGACATTGACCAAGATGGCATGCAACTTAGACAGCATTCTCTTTTCAGACACCACCGTGAGAGAGTCCAGTTCCATCCCCACAACATCACTGGCCTTATGGATGAGTTTGTTGATTCTGTTGGTGTCTGTTACCCTCAGCCTGCTGCCCCAGCACACAACAGCAAACGTGATAGCACTGGCCACCACAGACTCGTAGAACATCCTCAGCATCGTCCGGCAGATGTTAAAAGACCTCAGTCTCCTCAGGAAATAGAGACGGCTCTGACCCTTCTTGTAGACAGCCTCAGTGTTCTTTGACCAGTCCAGTTTATTGTCAATTCGTATCCCCAGGTATTTGTAATCCTCCACCATGTCCACACTGACCCCCTGGATGGAAACAGGTTTCACCGGTACCTTAGCTCTCCTCAGGTCTACCACCAGCTCCTTAGTCTTTTTCACATTAAGCTGCAGATAATTCTGCTCACATCATGTGACAAAGTTTCCTACCGTAGCCCTGTACTCAGCCTCATCTCCCTTGCTGATGCATCCAACTATGGCAGAGTCATCAGAAAACTTTCCTCACCGTGACTGCTTGGGTGACCTTTGGGTGCTCTGGTATCCTTCCATATCCTAGTGACGTGCTGGCAGGTCAACTGGACACAGTACGTTGTCTCTCGGTGTGGATAAATTGTGGAAAAATCAGAGTGGAGTGAGAGAGAATAAGTTACAGCTCTACAGGGGAATAAGATGAGGGGGAATGGATCGGATGGGATTGCTTTGCTGGAAGACGGCATGGATAACTATGGGCACAATAGTGCCCTGTCTCACATTAAGCATATAAAAGCTCTGAGGGATTTTGAAAGTGTTTCCGACAGTGTTTCCCTTCATAGATAAAGTTACAACAAGGAGCAATGGATTCAAATCATCAGACAGTGTAAAGAACTTATTGCATCCGGGGGTCATGAATATATGGAATTTTCTATTCCAAGGGGTGGTGGAGACAGGGTCATTATCTACTGAAGCCGAGAAATCCAGACATTCAGAGATAAGGAAGTTACCCAGTGAAAAAAAGAAGTCCAATCAATCACGACCTTTTTGAACAATGGACCAGTTTGAGGATATCTGTGTGGTATAACCATCCCAACTCCCACTTGTTTCCTTCTAAACCTTTGAGAGCAATTTACACCCACTTTCCAAACTGGGTGCAACAAAAAAATCAGGTATTCAAAATCACAAAACACATTCACAAGCTGTCCCCAATACAGTGAGAGTAGATTACATTGGGCACTGCATATAATCTTGGAAGGATAATCAGATGACAAAAATACGACTGCATACCGTGGGTGAAAGGGAACTAGTGGAAATACTCTACATAAGAGTTTTAATAAAATTGTTACAAAAAAAAAAGCTCATGGTGGAGGAGGTAATACTGTGTGGATAGAAGATTGGCTAATGGAAAATTGAGTCGTTTTGTGGGTGAGAAGATGTAAGCAGTGATGTCCCATTAGGAATTGGTGCTCAAACGTTAACTGTCTACAACATGTGTATAGATGCCAATTTCGTCTACAATATAGTCGGGAGACTGAGTTCACGTATGGGAAGGATGTGGAAGCTTCAGACAGGGTGCAGAGGAGATTTACCAGGATGATGCCTGGATTAGAGAGCATTTATTATGAGGACAGGTTATTTATCTATCTATGTATCTATCTCTTTCCCTTTCTTTCTGTCCTCTCTTTATTCTTTCTGTCTTCCTTCTTTTCATTCTTTCTTTCTTATTGTAATCTATAGTAATATTTTTTCATGCAAAACAACATATTTTTCAACATATGTCAATGATAATAAGCCTGATTTGCTGCAGAATGCAGATGAGCTTTGAATAGTGAAGAGATTGAAGAGCTGAAGGGTTTCCTCCCTCTCGTACTGTATTTATGTTTAGAATTAACATTTACACTCAGTGATCACTGTATTAGGGACATCTGTACACCTAGTTGTTATTGCAACTATCTAATTATGTGGTAACAACTCAATGCATTAACTATGCAGGCATGGTCAAGAGGTTCAGTTGTTATTGAGACCAAACACCAGAATGGGGAAGAAATGTAATCTAAGTGACTTTGAGTGTGGTGTGATTGTTGCTGCTGACGAGGTCGTCATAAACTGCTAATCTCCTTGCATTTTCATGCACAAGTCTCTAGAATTTGCAGATGATGGTGCGAAGAACCCCAAAACAACATCCAGTGAGTAGCAGTTCTGTGGGAGAAAATGCCTTGTTAATGAGAGAGGTCAGAGGAGAATGGCCAGACTGGTTCAAACTGACAGGAAGGTGATAGTAACTCAAATAACTACATGTTACAACAGTGGTGTGTAGGAGAGCATCTCTGAATGCACAACACGTTGAACCTCGAAGTGGACGGGCTACAGCAGCAGAAGACCATGAACATACACTCAGTGGCCACTTAATTAAGTTCAGAAAGTAGTTAATAAAAGAGGCTATTGAGTGTGTACCTGGAGGCTTGAAACAAGGGCACACACCTGAAATACAGAGCAGCTCTAAGCACCACATCTCTGGAGCTGTTTTGTAGAGTATGCTTTACACTTGTGACTGTGAGGCTAAGCACAGTTGACAACATCACTAACATAGGCTGAATCGAAGGTGCTGACAAATCATATAGAAGGGAGGCTAAAAATCTGGCTGAGTGGTGCCATTTCAACCCCTTACTCATTGTCAGCAAGACCAAGGAGCTGATTATTGACTTCAGGAGGAGGAAACCAGAGGTCCATGAGCCAGTCCTCATAGGGAGATCAGGTGTGGAGAGAGTCAGCAATTTTAAATCCTTCAGTTTTATCATTACAGAGAATCTGTTCTGGGCCCGGCATGTAAGGGCAATTACAAAGAAAGCACGGCAGTGCCTCTCCTTCCTTATAAGTTTGCGAGGATTCGGCAAGACACCTAAAACTTTAACAACTTCCATAGATGTGTGGTGGAGAGTATATTGACTGGCTGCATCACAACCTGCTCTGGAAGCACCAATGCCCTTGAACGGAAAATCCAGCAAAAAGTGGTGGGTACTGCCCAGTCCATCAGGGGTAAAGCGCTCCCCACCATTGAGCACATCTACATGGAACATTGTCACAGGAAAGCACCATCCATCATCAGGGACTCCCACCACCAAAGTCAGGCCCTCTTCTTGCTGCTGCCAACAAGAAGGTGGTACAGGAGCCTCAGGACTCACCCTACCAGGTTCAAGAGCAGTTGTTGTCCCTCAACCATCAGGCTCTTGAACCACAGGGGGGAACTTCACTTGCCCCATTACTGCACTGTCGGACCCACTTTCAAGGGCTCTTTATCTCATGTTCTTGATGTTTTTTGCTCATTTATTTGTTATTATTACTTTTTTTTCTTTTTGTAGTTGCACAGTTTGTTGTCTTCTGCACACTGGGTGTCCACCTTGTTGGTATGGTCTTTCATCGACTCTTTTATTGCGATACAGCGCGGCGTAGGGGCCTTCCAGCCCTTCGAGCTGCCCCACCCAGCAACCCCCAGTTTAATCATGGGACAACTTACAATGACCAAGTACCCTACCAACCAGTACATATTTGGACTGTGGAAGGAAACAGGAGCGTCCGGAGGAAACCCTCGCGGTCACGGGGCGAATGTAGAAAATCCTTACAAACGGCGGCAGGAATTCTATTATGGTTATTGAATTTACTGAGGATGCCTGCACGAAAATGAATCTCAGGTTTGTATATGTTGACATGTATGTACGATGGTAATAAATTTACTTTGAACATGAGCTTTGAGTGGGTATTGAGCTGATAGGCCGAGGTAAATCCCATGGTAGGATTTGAAGAACAAAGTCTTCATCCATACGTATGGTGAAATGAAAACAAACACTGAGAAGATAAAATCCAATTATATTTATTTTTTTTAAAGCTTGTAGTACAGGACTGCAAGGATTTAAACCAGAACTGAACTGTGTTTACATACAACACATACGTTTACCATGCTACAGCAATGTTCACACATCTCAGTATAAAATAACCCAAGTTCAAAAAATAAGGTCACAAACATGATACACTTCCATACCATATGAATAAATCGAGTGACAAAAATGCTTGCAGTGCAACAGAAGTAATATATCTTAAACTGATAATCTCGATTACTGAAGCAGTTCTCAGAAGCTCGGACAGATGCAAGCAGGCTGTCCAATTTGCACTTGTGCTCCTTTTCTAGATTATCAAAGACTGTAATTAAAATATTGGTGTTATCCTGACTTTCTCATCTGTTCCCCACTGCATTTCCATTTTACAAATCCTGTGTTGTACCTTCAGTGCAGTTTCTCAACACTGCCAAGCGGAGAAATATTTCTTTCGTGGCTGGAGCTAGATGCGAGTATTGGCTACCGGTTGCTGTTCCAATGAGGGAACCGGAAGCATGGAGGTGAATACAATCGGCAGCCAACACTTGTACATCCCAAAGACCAATTTCTGCACCCAATGATTTTTGCCCCTATCCTAACAGCTGAGATAAATATCGCACCCCCCCCCCCGCCAGAAGAAGAGGGGATGACCAGCAATAGTGACTGTACAGACTTCTTCTGGATCAGTTCGAGATCCATCGGTCAAAGTCCACCACAAAGGAGCTCACACCCACTTTTGAAGGGGTGATCTGCCTCAGGTGATAGCACTGCCTTGGCAGCTTAAACTCCGAATGTTTGATTCAAAGATCCTCCTCACTGCCCATATCCAAGTATACAATGATAATGCAGAAGCATCAGCGGAGTTCAGTAAGAGATACTAAAAGGTAAGTTGATTAACACAAATTTACAATAATAATTGAGACTAGTTAACTATGAAGTCTAAAAGTGCAATTCACTCAACTCACATTAAGATTCCAAACTTCTTTAAAAAATATCAGACACAGTGCCAATTCTGTAAGGAAAGAGCCTCCCATGTATGAAAGAAGTCAAAAAAATTCAGATTATATTAGAGAGGTGAGGACAGTTTCCTTAATCCCATTTGCTTCTGGCCGCTCAGCATTTTCTGTCCTTTCACCTCTTGGTGCGAGGAACAGAGTCCAGGAAAAGACCCAGGTTTGAAGTCTCCCCCCGACACCTCACACTCCTCAGTTTCTCTCTCAACACCGGCCAGAGTAAACATGAAGTGATTACTTCCCTCGATTGCAAATCCTCACTAACACAAGGTCTGCCCTAACACTAACAACCCCACCCACCCAAAACCTCACACACCTCCAGAAACACATGCAATAAAGGCAAGGGAATGGGAGTGTCGAGCCAAGGTTGGGGTGATGGGATATTGACTCCAAGGCCTCATCTTGCCTTCAAACAACTTTAATCAAAGCCTGACTTCCATTGCATTGCCTGTTCCAGGCATATTTCACTTACAGAGGTCCCAAGTACAAAGCACACAGTTAACTGGGCACAATGCATAAAACAAGCTCATCGACTTTCTCTGTCCAATTCTACATTGTTTTCTGTTCCTCTCTTTTTCATTTAGCGACCTTCCTGTAGCTGCTTCTCAAGGGAGGTGGGGGGGGGGGGGAGGATACAAGCTGGGTAAGTAGATCTTGCAAATCCAGTGCCCAAACTATGTACTTCTACTAAGTCTGGGTGTTGGACAATTGCATAAACAGAGAAAGAGCAGCTACAATATGGGACGCGGAGCTTTCAGTAAAGCTCCATACATCAGGCCCTGCCTTCAGTGAAGGGTACAAGTTATACTCAGCAGGCCCAACCTCCCTGCTTGTAGTTAAAATGAATGATTACCATTCACCGCTAATTCATTTTATATCAACCGCTTTCTCCCACCCTCCCCTCCAGCCCCACTGATTTTTTTGTCCAATTCCCTGAAGAAGGCTATCTTGGTCAAGTCGGATTGGAACGGACTATTTAGAACAGTGTACCAAGCTTAATTTTGTATCGAGGGCGTCTTCATAAGGACTTTGACTCACAATGCATCACAACAAAGATAGACTCTGACCCATGATGCATCACAACAAAGGTGCAAATCCAATTACCTTACCACTTCCAAACTGTGTCATCCATCCTGTTCCTCCATGAATTTTCCCAATCCATTGCGGTTTTTCCCTCTCTATCGTTCCAGGTTCTTACTTAAGAGCCGATGAAAATTCCAACTTTTTTTAAAAATAGTATAACAATTCGAGTATTCAATGTGATAAAAATCCAAAATCCAAGTTTCCTTACAATAATAATTAAAAAAAAGTTTTCTTAAAAAATGATTTAAGTTGTCACTTGATAAAAATGTGGTAGCTTTTTTTTTGCAAAAGTCTTTTTACAGCATATAGCATTATGACAACAAACTATAAGGGTATACCATTACATTTAGCTACATTGTAATATCAAAGCTTTGAAAATTGAGATGCCAAAAGGGTAATGGTGAAATTAAGGGATACAGCATGCTTACATCATGTTGCCCTGTCCACTCTTTTTACAGAGGTGTTAAAGGCTGCTTTACAGTAAATGCTTTTTAACACCTCCACTAAATATAATAGGCAAAGGCAGGATGTGTGATTGTGAGAAACCTATTAACAGTGGTGTCTAGGTCATGAGAAATAAGTAACAGCAGATGACAGAGTAACATATAGCTGCCACATGAACAGCCAAATTTGCAGAGGTGCCTCATGTGCAAATGGCTACTATCGTCATGACGACCAAACCTGGACTCCAAATTTGCCCACCTTTTTGTACATTATTTTATATATTGAACAATACAAACAATTTTAAAGCTCTGTTCGTATTAAATAGATGAGAAGTGTTTGGTATCACTTCGATCTCCTGATAAAAAGGTCACCAAAACAATTTGTGTATGAATGCTCCTTCCCCCCGCCCCCTCACCCCACCTTCCCCTTCTCCCACCCGACCTTTCTTTCAGTCTTGAACCAAAAAGACTTCCAGTTGCAAAACAAACGGTTAATCTCTTAGGTTCAATTTTTTTTCCTCCTTTAGTTACTAATAATATAATAATGTTATAATAAGGAAAAAAAAAGAATCATCCATTTGGCCATGCAAGACAGGACAAGCAGTGGAATCTTTGATCTTCTACTAGAGGTTAATCCCATGATTACTTGGAAGCTCAAAGATATTGAGATAGTTCTAGGATATAGTTCATATAAAATACTGCTAGCCGCCTTTAATTAAATGACAAGCATATACCACTTTGGGGTGAAGGAACGAACATAAAAGTTTTCAGGCAAACAAAAAGCACTACTTGAGACACTTTGCCTCTGATCCAAGCAGAAAGGGTAACTCCATCTCACTTCCCATTTTACTTCTCTTCCTTCTTTCCTCTTGCTTCCCGCAGTGATTACAACCAAGTGAGGAAAGTCTCCTTCGGATTGAGGCTGGACTCCACGTCAGGCAAGATGTCCGACCCAAAGGGTTCCTGCAGGCTTGGCATCAGGTCCTCGCCTTCCAAGGTCCCAAGATCCACGTTACTTGCAGGCAGAGAGTCCAGGAAGTCGGGGAAGCGGCTGGGCTGATTTGTGGTCATGGCAGTCTGCCCCATTTCTCCTGTGAGTAAAGCATATCAGGTTTACATGGAGCTCTGCTGAGAGGCACATGCCTCGCACAAGCCCAAAGCCAACAAACCTTAGACTCTTGCTTAAAAAAAGCATTACTGACCTTTTTCATTTATTCTGTAACATTGACCATGGAGCACTCTTAAACAATTTTACTTATTTCATAATACAAGCAATTCATTTCATATCAGACTCGGCTGGGAGTGGACTGCCCAGTTTCTATCTGAGTTCTATACATAAGAAGATCTCTGATATCTCCCAAAATACTGGAGCATCACTGGTAAGTTCAACTAACTAAATCTTCCACGAACTAATGTTTGATCATAAACACAACAGAAGCTGAAACTCTTGAGCAACACGTACAAAGTGCTGGCAGAATTCAGCAGGTCAGGCAGCATTTACGGAGGGGAGTAAAACAGCAACCGTCCTGAAGGGTCTCGGCCCAAAACTTTATCTGTTTACTACCCTCCGTAGGTGATGCCTGACCTGCTGAGTTCCTCCAGCATTTTGTGCTGATGTTTGATCATTTCCACTGTGTAGAAGGAATCAGGTCCAATGAAGACCAAAAATTTGTCGATGCAGGGAGTCTGAATTAAAACCGAAAACACCAGAGACACTCATCAGATCAGGGACACACACGCACACGCACACACACACACACACAGTAACAGGTCAATGAGCCTTGCTTCTCTCCCAGCAGATGCTGCCTGACCAGTTCAACCTTCTCAGCATGTCTGCTATTTCAAGAATCTAGCCCTATCTATTTACCGTCCATGTCCAGAGTAGGATTCCAATTTACCCAATCCCTTTGCACCTACAATAAGGTCAGAGCATGCAAGAAAAAAAACAAAAACAAAAGAAATCAACTTATGTATGAAAGAGAAAAAAAATTCTGAATGCTTCAGGGACTGGATCTGAAATGTCAGCATTTTTCTTGGTTGAAGTAATCTTTCACATAACCTCTGCAATGGTTTCTACTTGTTCTTGAGGAAACGTGGACAACATCCCATGCACCAGCAGTCTACAGGCCATGACACTCAAGGACTTGGGCTATATATCTATAGTAACTGCATGCTTTTCTGCTATCGTAATTTTATGTGCTATACGTGCCTTGCTCTGTGTGTGACTATTGGGCCTGTGTGGGGACCTTGGCACTGGAGGAACAGTGTTTCATCTGGCTGTATTCAAGTGCATGGCTGAATGACAAACTTAAACTTGAAGCAGGCATCTCAGCACTACCTTCTCAAGGCCACGTAGTGATGGGCAGTAAACATTGGCCTTGGCAGCAATCCCATAACTGAATAAGTAAACAAAGGCCTTGATGGTCAGTCTCTTTTGTACGTCTGCTTGCGTTTTGCAACCTTTCATCCCTCTCTTGCTGGGTGCAGCCTCAGTACTTTTTGTTTCAGATCCCCAACAGCTGGTGTATTGTACTTTCATTGCTGGCCAATTGAATTGTACGGAAACCCAACAACTACATTGAATTCCAAAGAGCCAAACCATTTTTCCATTTATTTTCGGAAATCTGGAAGGAATCTGGGGCTGTGCCACAACAGAGGACATGAAATGACAGATCAAAATGATACATCACTGAACAATTTTCATTTCCCAAAATTCAGGACTGGATAGAATTCCAATGGACTACACTGCTCGTCTTTACTCACACTGTATGGAATTCCAATGCACCAAACCATTTCCTTTTCAGTCACATTAAATGGAATTGTAATACATTTCAACACAATGTATAAACTCCAAACATTTTTGCTCACTAACATTGTAGAGAGGTCCAATAGACCAGCTTATTTGTTCTCATTGGAATGAAAATTCCTGATCCAGAGCACAACAACCTAACACAGTAACCAAGTAGAGTACATGCATTTCAAATGGAGATATCTAAAAATTGTTAGATTTCATTTGGAGTTAAATGTGCATTTTAATTGACTTTTTTGCTTTCATTTATAAATAGTGCAATTTGAAAATGTGTTACTTGTACCAAAAACAAATCTTCCATAAACTAGTTCCATAATTAAGGATAAGTACATTTGCCCAAATGAAATTTTCAAGAAGACTTGCCCCATGAATCTGAACTCACCTGTATCCATCTCCTCCACATGACCCAGGAAGTCTTCAGGTGTTCTTCCCAATCCTAAACCACTGTCTGCACTTGCCTGGCGTGAATGGTATGGTCCACTGTGTATGAAGACCAGAGCGAGTTGCAATACCGGCGATGGAAAAGAAAAGGGATGGAGGAGAGGAGGAGAAATGGAAGTTACTTATTAACAAGTCCAGTTTATTGTCCTTTAATTATATGCACGTGAATGTATAACATTTTCTGAAACCAATAGCAAAGGTCATTAGAGTCCGTCTCTTGCAAATTGAAATACAACTTGCCTGCTGAGGAAGGGGTCAGAGCCATTGTTTGTGATGGCGTGCATCTCCTGTGTCATAGCTGGTGTAGAGACAGCATTCTGAGCTGTAGGGATGTTTTCTGATTCAATGGGAATCTGACTGGGAATCTGATTATACAAGGCCTTCTCCTGAAAGAAACATAGAAGCTGTAACCAAGTGTCAACCCTGAAGAGACAAAATTAACTAGAAACAATTAGCTCCTAAATCTTGAGAATGTCTGACTCAGATAAGGAATGAAATTTCAAAAGGCACAAACAGAAAAGCACCTGCGCACGTGTGCGCGCACGCGCGCACACACACACACACACACAAGCACATACGCGTGTACACACACACAGCCACTAAGAATGTTGTAACCTTGCTCTTGTGCTGCCCCCATAACCTTTGACACCCTAATGAAGAGTTTATCAATCTCCACTTTAAATATCCTCAATGACTTGGCCTTCACAGCCATTTGTGGCAATGAATTCCACAGATCCTCCACCCTCGAGCTAAAGACATTCCTCCTCATCTCTGTTCTCAAGGGATGCCCGTCTATTGTGAGACTGTGCCCTCTGGTCTTAGACTCAGCCACTGATGGAAACATCCTCTGCACATCCACGCTATCTAGGCCTTTCAATATTTGATAGGTTTCAATCAGGTCCACCTTATTCTTCTAAACTCCAGCAGGTACAGGCCTGGATGCAGCAGAAAAGCTCAGTTGGACTGAATGGTTTGATCCTGTGTTCTTTGTTCAATGTGGTATATAATATCCACCACTCTCTGCCTGACATTAACAACAGCATGTGTAGTTAGAGCTTGTAAAGACACAGAAGGTGGTCAATTCACTCATCGGGCGCATTCTGGTTCTCAGGGGACCTGCTCCCATTGCCCTTCCCCTGTCGTTCCCCTGTACCCTAGCAATGGTAACTGCTTTGCACATGACCACAGGAAACTGCAAAGAATAACGGACACACACAAAATGCTGGAGGAACTCAGTAGGTCAGGCAGCACCTGCGGAAACGAATAAACAGTTGACGTTTCGGGCCAAGACCCTTCTTTAGGACTGGAAAGGAAGGGGGAAGATGACAGAATAAAAAGGTTGGGGGGAAGGGAAGGAGGATAGCTGGAAGGTGATAGGTGAAGCCAAGTGGGTAGGAAAGGTAAAGGGTTCCCTATGACATGGCTCCCTAATACAATACAAGGGACTCTTCCCTCACAATCTACCTCATTCTGAAAAGACAAGCTTTTCAATACGTACATCTTGGAACATGTGCCAATAATAAACCAACTCCAATTCTAACAATTTCCTAATAATTACAGAGGCTAGTTAATTACAGAGGACGTGCCTTGTTTTCATTGCTACCATCAGGAAGGAGGTACAGAAGCCTGAAGACACACACTCAATGATTCAGGAACAAGTTCTTCCCCTCCGTCATCAGATTTCTGAATGGACATTGGACGCATGAACACTACCTCAATACTTTTCTATTTGTACTTTTGCACTAAATATTTAATTTAACTATTTTATACATATATACTTACTGCAAGTCAGGTTTTTTCTACTATTATGTATTGCATTGTACTGCTGCCACAGAGAACAAATTTCATGACATATGCTGGTGATGTTAAACCTGATTCTGATTCGGAACCACACAATGTGTCTTTGGGAGAAAATCGGAGTACCTGCAGTTGTTGGTAACCTGCACTGCCACAGGGAATATGTACAAAGTCCACGTGGGCAGGAGCCAAGGTCCGGTTTGAACCCACCTCCCTGAGCCAGGAGGCCGCGGCATTACCTGCTGAGCCGTGGTGCCACCCTCACTCGCCCACACTGTGTACCAGTGCTCCTGAGGCAGGATCACAGTACCTCAACAATTCACTCACATCTAGCAGGGAGGCATCCCGGCGGCTATACTTCATCAGGGGTTTAGGGAGATCTTGTTTGTCACCAAAGACTCTCGCAAACTTCTGCAGATGTTCCGCATTGCATCACCATCTGGTGTAGAGGTGTCAACGCACAGGATCGGAAAAATCTGCGGAGGGTTATAAACTCATCCAGTTCCATCATGGACGCAAGCCTCCCCACAATCAAGGTCATCTTCAAAAGGCCATGACTCAAGAAGGCAGCATCCATCACTAAGGACCCTCACTATCTGGGACATGCCCTCTTCTCATTATTACCAGCAGGGAGGAAGTGCAGGAGCCACACTCAACATTTTAGGAACAGCTTCCTCCCCTGCATCATCAGATTTCTGAATGGTCCATTACCCCAAGAGTATTACCTCAATATTCCTCTTTAGCACATTTTTTCTAACTGGTAGTAATTTTTAAGTCTTGCACTGTACTACTGCTACAAAACAACACGTTTCACAATGTATATCAGTAATAATAAACCTGATTCTGATACAAGCAAGTAAACCAGCTGGCCATAACAAACAATTCAGTATCTCCAGTTAGAAATTCCAGCTGTGTGACAATTAGCAGTGCACCTGTGTCACTGTCTTCACTTTCTACACTAATCCGCGTCGGACAGCTTCTCAAACATGCCTTCCATTCATTTGCCATTGCTGACTCACAGCTATGAGAAACCCACAACTGTTTTGAGTAAGGACATTAATTACCTCACCGAAGGAACAGGCCTAGTGGACACAACTGGCCCTTATGATCCATTGGCAAAGTTTTCAGTTTGTTTTGGATCATATACTAGTCACGTCCAACAATAATGTGCCGTAAAATTAGTCTCTACATTAATGACCCTTTTATCTTTCTCCAAGCCAGAAGAGCTTACTGAAGAAAATGGGATTTCTGTCAGGCTGCTGTTTATAGACTGTAGCTCAGTGTTCAACACCATCATACCCTCAGTACTAGTCAATAACCTCCAATACCTGGGTCTCTGTACCTCCTCTGCAATTGGATCCTTGACTTCTTCATCATGAGAGCACAGTCAGTGTGGATCAGAAATAACATCTCCTCCTCCCTGACAATCAACACTGGCATACACCAAGATGCATTCTCAGCCCACTGCTCTTAGTCTACAGTCACGACTGTGTGGCTTAGCACAGCTCAAACATCGTCTATAAATCTATAAACGTCAGTAAGACCAAGGAGTTGAATGTGGACTTCAGGAAGGAGAAGCTGGGGGAACACAAATCAGTCCTTATTGAGGAATCAGTAGTGGAAAGGGTAAACAGTTTCAAGTTCCTGGGTGTCAACATCTCTGAGGATCTATCCTGGGCCCAACATATTGATGCAATTACAAAGAAGGCACGACAGCGGCTATATTTCATTAGGAGTTTGAGGAGAATTAGTTTGTCACCAAAGACACTCACAAACTTCTACAGATGTGGAATACATTCTAACTGGTTGCATCACTGTTTGGTATGGACAGGCTACCACACAGAATCAGAAAAGGCTGCAGAAAGTTGTAAGCTCAGCCAGCTGCATCATGGGCACCAGATAATGTTGTAGCTCTATAAAACTCTGGTTAGACCACACTTGGAATATTGTGTTCAGTTATGGGTGCCTCATTATAGGAAGGAGGTGGAAGCTTTAGAGAGGATGCAAAGGAGATCTACCAGGATATTGCCTGGATTGGAGAGCATGTCTTATAAGGAGAGGTTGAGTGAGCTAGGGATTTTCTCTTTGGAGTAGAGGATGTGAGGAGACTTGATAAAGGTGTATGAGATAAGAGGTACAGATGAAGTGGATAGCCAGAGACTTTTCCCAGGAAATGGTTAATATAAGGGTAAGCACATGGAACACCCTGCTGTGGGGAGAGGCAGATACATCAGGGGTATTTAAATAACTCTTAGATAGGCACATTGATGACATAAAAATGGAAAGACTATATAGGAGGAAAGGGTTAGATTAATCTTAGGGTTGGTTGAAAGGTCATCACAACATCGTGGGCCAAAAGTCTAGTATGGTGCTATAATGTTTAATGCTCTATGTTCTATGAAATTGAAGCGAAGCCCTATTTGCCCTCTCAGTTGGTACGAAACATTACTTGGCCCTAATTTACCGAAGAGGTGAGCACTTCCTTGTACCTGATCAATCACTGAAACCTGGTATATTACCTGCATATCAAAACCTGCTTCTTTCAGTGGGAAGTTGCTAAGCACCAAATGGCCACCACAGTACCACATGTCTCCACTTCAGATGCACTTCATTGTCTTTCAGGCACCCTGGGAGGTCTTGAAATGAATGTGACAAGGGCTAAGTAAATGTAAGTCCTTTTTCTCGTGATCAGAACTGGCTAAGAATGAAATGGATATGTCTGTCGGAGGTGTGATCAGTCCTGTAATCTGAACTGTTCAGAAATGGGATTATGATGTGGGTGGATCTTTGCTTTGTGCACTGTTTTGAAACAGGGATCACACAGTCAGCACTCACACTACACAAATTGCTTTCCTCTCTTAAAAACACAATACAACAGAAGCTGGTGGCTGAGGTGCTCCATGTTCCACTGGCAGGCAAAATTGAAACCCTTTCCATTGCAATCGGCACGTCACTGATTTTAAGTATTTGGACTGACTGAAATATTGACCATTACGGGTCGTAGAGTCATAGGACAGTAGACTCTAGAAACTGGCCCTTCAGCCCATCTAACATGTGCCGAACCATTTATGCTGCCTACTCCCATTGACCTGCACCAGCACCATAGCCCTCCACATCCAAGTACCCATCCAAACCTCTCAATCATTGAAATTTAGCTCGCATGCATCAATTGCACTGCGTGCTCTCACCGCCCTCTGAATGAAGAAGTTTACAAATTTCTCGCTTGGAAAGCAGTTTATATATTACACATGAAGTACACTGCCCGGCTTCTTGAACCTGCTCCTTTACTTCATAAGCATATAAAAGCACTAGAACATAGAACAGTGCAACTCAGGAAGAGGCCCTACGGCCCACAGTGTCTGTGCAGGACATGGTACCAAATTGAACTAAACCTCTTCTGTCTGCATATATGATCCACATCCCTCCATTACCTACACATTCAGTTGCCTATCCAAAAGCCCGGATCCGAAAAGCCGCTGTTGTATCTGTTTCCACCACTACCCCGGCAGCCTGTTTTCTATGTCAAAAAATTGTCCAGCACATCTCTGTTAGACGTTCCCCCTCTCACTTTAAATACAAGCCCCCTAGCATTTGATATTACAGAGGAAGGTGGCTGGTCTTGTACCTCAAGCCTGCTTTCCCTCATCCCTGGCATTACAACTCGATCAGTGCCTAAAACATGGCAATCTACAATATACCGTGCCCCCTTGAGAACTTCACAATGGGTTCATTTGCAGATCGTCCAGACTCCGGACGATAGACTTCAGCTTGCCTTTGTGTCGTTCCTGACACTGGCCTTGTATACATCAATTGATGCTGAATCTACTCAGCCCATGTTGTATACGTAGACACTGATGCAAATTCACAGCAAAATAGCCAAGTGATTCGTGGCGATTCCAAGTCGAAGCTGCTCTGCCTGAGTGTTCACAGTCCTCAGAGTACAGAAGTCCAAAGCTTCACAACCTACACCACAGCTCAAGATGGCCAATATCTTAACTGAGATATACGGTTCCTATAAACAGCATTCACCACCCCTTGGAAGTTTTCATATTTCATTGTTTTACAACACTGAGTCACAGTGGACTTAATTTGGCTTTTTTTGACACTGATCAACAGAAAAAGACTCTTTAGTGTCAAAGTAAAAACGGATCTCTACAAAGTGATCTAAATTCATTGCAAATACAAAGCACAAAATAATTGATCTCTCCCACAGAAGCTCTGGACAAGTTATGAATACAGAGGGAGCTGGACAACAGTGTGAGGTTGGCAAAGGGAGAGGGGAGTGTAATGTATATGCAAAGAATCACTGATCACTTCTGCCAAATAATTTCCTGTCAAATTATCAGAGAATGACATATTCAGTACCTCTGCCCAAAGCTGAGAGAGTGGCCTCAGCGGGAGGTGATGAGGCCACTCTAAGGTTGGAGGAGCAGTACCTCATGCTCTATTTTGGTAGCCTCCAACCTGATGACATGAACATCAATTTCTCTAGCCCCTGGTAATTTCTCATCCCTCTTCCTTCTCTCTTTTTGCATTCCCCATTCTGGCCCTCCTTTTACCTCTTCTCTTCTCCTCACCTGCCCATCTTCTCCCTCTGGTGCCCCTCCTCCTCTCCTTTTTCCCCATAGTTCACTCTCCTTGCCTATCAGATTCCTTCTAATTCAGCCCGTTATCTTTTCTATCTATCGCCTCCCAGCTGTTCACTTCATCCTCCCCTCCTCCACCCACCCGCCTTTTCCCCCTTAATGGGATTCACCTGTCACCTTCTAGCTTGTACTCCGTCTCCTCCGCTCACCTTCATATTCTGGCTTCTTCCCCTTCCTTTCCAGCCCTGATGAAGAGTCTCAGCCTAAAACCTCGACTCTTTATTCCTTTTTGTAGTCGCTGACTGACCTGCGGAGTTCCTCGAGCATTTTGTGTGTGTTACTCTGCTTAAAACCCCAGTGAATCTACACTCCCCCTGTTATTCCACTCCTGTGACGGAGGCCGAGGTAAACTCCTCTTGAAAAAACAGTCATACTCCTGACAGGACTTGTCTTGGAGATAATATGGCCGTGATCGATCACAGCAAATGCGTGTTCTGTTTACTCTGATTGTCTCTGTCGTTCTTCCTCTGGTTCCCTGTTGGGTGAGAAGTGACAGGGCTAAGGAGAGAAGAACCTCCACTGACATTGTTGTCACGTAGCTGGCAGGCATCGAGCACATCGAGGACTGCGTACTAGGGCGTGGTAGCATACTGCTTTACAGTACCAGTGACCCGGGTTTAATTCCTGCCACTGCCTGTAAGGAGTTTGTACATTTTCCCCGTGACTGTGTTGGTTTCCTCCGTGCTCCAGTTTCCTCCCACAGTCCAAAGATATAATAGATGGTTGATAGGTTAATTGGTCATTGTAAGTTGTCCCGTGATTTGGCTAGGATTAAGTTGGAGGATTGCTGAGCGGTGCGGCTCAAAGGGCTGGAAGGGCCTATTCTGTGCTATATGTCAATAAGAAAAATGTAAATAAATAAGTATCTCCACCAACACAGGTTCAATCCTGACCTCAGGTGCTGCCAGTGTGAACAGCATGTTCTCCTTGTGATTTTGTGGTGTGTCTTTTTTCTGAGGAATCTTATTTCCTTCTGCATTCCAAAGACATGCTGTCAAATTTGGCTGTGTACAGTACTGTGCAAACGTCTTAGGCTCATATATATAACTAGAGTGCCTAAGACATTCGCACAGTGCTGTATTTGACAACATTGGACAGAGAGCAAGTTTGTAAATTTGGTGGGAGCCAAGTATTTTAGGAATGGTGAGGGTGGAGCACCATGGGAGGGGTATGGGACAGGTGGCAGAGAATGAGTGCCAGGAGCGGTGGGTGAGGCGGGTGCAGACACACCCAGTCCTGAGACACCAGGCAAGGTCATTTAGTTCCAGACAATCAGTTTATTGATCATTACAGAACATCTCTCTGGTGCTTTCCACTCCCTCCACTCTCCCTTCCCCTTTTTTCAACTATGATGCAACTCTCCCTGCCCCCTTCCCATTCTCAGTCCACAACAGAGATTCATATCTGAATCAGATTTATCATCACTCACATGTCATGAAATCTGTTTTTTTTTGTGCCAACAGTAGAGTGCAATACATGCAATTATTACAGTACTATGCTAAAGTCTTGGGCTCCCTAACTATATATCTATGTACCTAAGGGTTTTGCACAGTACTGTAAACTTGTAATTCTCCCCTATGTTGTGGTGAGAGAAGAAAACGGGAAAAAGGGAGGGGATGTCGGGTGTACTGTGAGTATTGAGTACTAGAGTATTGTGTGCAGTTTTGGTCCCCTAATCTGAGGAAAGAGATTCTTGCCATAGAGGGAGTACAAAGAAGGTTCACCTGCTTGATTCCTGGGATGGCAGGACTTTCATATGATGAAAGACTGGATCAACTAGGCTTATATTCTCTGGAATTCAGAAGATTGAGGGGAGGATCTGATTGAAACGTATAAAATCCTAAAGGGATTGGATAGGCTAGATGCAGGAAGATTGTTCCCGATGTTGGGGAAGTCCAGAACGAGGGGTCACAGTTTGAGGATAAAGGGGAAGCCTTTTAGGACCGAGATGAGGAAAAACTACTTCACACAGAGAGTGGTGAATCTGTGGAATTCTCTGCCACAGGAAACAGTTGAGGCCAGTTCATTGGCTATATTTAAGAGAGAGTGAGATAAGGCCCTTGTGGCTAAAGGGATCAGGGGGTATGGAGAGAAGGCAGGTATAGGGTTCTGAGTTGGATGATCAGCCATGATTGTACTGAATGGCGGTGCAGGTTCGAAGGGCCGAATGGCCTACTCCTGCACCTATTTTCTATGTTTCTATGTACAGTGGGGAAATGGAGGGGAACATGAGAGAAAAAGACAAAAAAAAAGGGGCAATAAGCTGGAAAGAATGCAGATGAGGTTTACAAAGATGATGCCAGGATGCACAGAGAGAGATTGAGCAGTCCAGGACTTTATTCATTAGAGGATAGGAGTACAGAGGCTGAACTTATCAAGGTATTTAAAATCACGAGGAGCATAGATAGGTGAATGTACACAGTCTTTTCTCAGGATTGGGGAACCTAGGACCAGAGGACATAGGTTTGAGATGATGGGGGAAAGACATTACAGGAATTTGAGGGGCCACTTTTACACCTAGAGTGTTAAGACCATAAGACATAGGAGCAGAATTAGGCTATTCAGCCCATCGAGTCTGCTTTGCCATTCCATCATGGTTGATTTATTAACCCTCTCTCCCCCATTCTTCTACCTTCTCTCCAAAACGTTTGATGCCCTGACTGATCAAGAATCTATCAAACTCCGCTTTAAGTATTTTCAATAACTTGACCTCCACAGTCAGCTGTGAGAATGAATTCCACAGAATCACCACACTCTGCCTAAAGAATTTTCCTCAACTCTGTCATTATGGTCATCTCTCTATTCTGAAGCTGTGCCCTCTTGTCTTAGATTCACTCACTACAGGAAACATCCTCTCCACATCCCTGCACAAGGACTCCCAAATCCCCTTTCACCCCTAATTTTTGAATTTTCGTCCCATTTAGAAAATAGTCTACACTTTCATTCCCTCTACCAAAGCATTTGACCATACACTTCCCTACATTAGATTCCATCTGCCACTTCTTTGCCCATTCTCCCAATCTGTCCAAGTTCTTCCGCAGACTCCCTGCTTCCTCAACACTACCTGCCCCTTCACCTATCTCTGTACTGTCTGCACACGGCCACAAAGCCATCAATTCCATCAACCAAATAATTGAAATATGTGAAGAGGTCCGAATACAGACCCCTGCAGAACACCACTATTCACCAGCAGACAACCAAAACAGGCCCCCTTTGTTCCTACTCTTTCCCTCCAGCCAGTCCACTAATCTTCTATTCATGCTAGTATTTTTTTCCTGTAATACCATGGGCTATTATCTTGGTTAGCAGCCTCATGTGCGGCACCTTGTCAAAGGCCTTCTCAAAATCCAAGTAAACAGTGTCCAATGATTCTCTTCTGTCTATCCTGCATAAGACATAGGAGCCGAATTACACCATTTGTTATCCTTCAACCCACACTAAATGCTAGAGGATCTCAGCAGGCCAGGCAGCAACTATGGAAAAAAAGTACAGTTGACGTTTCGGGCCGAAACCCTTCAGCAAGACTTCCAGGAATGCCTACCTGAAAAAGTTTAAATCTCTCCTTCGATGGGAGTTCAGTGAAACACTCTCTCTTTCTGCTTCCCCAATGTGATCCCTGCTCCTCTCCAACTCTGGTACTTTTTTCCCATTTTGACTGAGTTGCTCAGATTTCCTGCATCTGCAGATTTTCCCTTGTTTGTGGTTATTATTCCTCAAACCCATTCCCTTGCCTTCTTCCTGTAACCTTTGACACCTTTACTAATCAAGAAACTATCAATATCCACTTGAAGTACACCCTGTGGCTTGGCCTCGACAGCCAGCTATGGCAATGAATTCCACAGCTTCATCCCCCTCCGGCTAAGGATGGTCCTCCTCACTTGACGATAATAAACTGATACCAATATCCCTGCACACCCCGATCTCTCTGAAGGCAGCACAGCTCATCAGCATCTCCAGAATAAGTGGCTGTCACTGGAGTGGCCCGACCAGCAGCAGGAATAGCTACCTGTCTCATAAGCTCTTGCTGCAGGTGTTTGATCCTCTCCTTCTCCATCTGGATCTGCTGGAGCCGCATCTTCTGCTGGTGTTTCTGCTGCACCGTCATGGCGCTGGAGAGACTCATCATGGCCATCCGAGGGTTCTGGGAGGGCATACCGGTAGGAGTCACAGTAGTGTTTGGAGTCATCTGCTGTTGGCTCATCACTGGGGAGAGAGGGAAGTGGTTAAATCCGACGGTAATAATCAGCTGCGGTAAAAATATTATTTTCAGTTCCCAAATGCTCATAACCTTGGACCATGCCATGGGAATGACAGAATATGGACCCCTTCTCCTCAATGCTCCACACTCTGCTCCAAGCAAATTCTCAGAATTAATCTATTCAAAGTTCCAAGTTCAGAAAAAATTCATTATCACAGTACTTATGTTACCATATACTACTTTGACATTCATATTCTTGCAATACACATCAAAGTTGCTGGTGAACGCAGCAGGCCAGGCAGCATCTCTAGGAAGAGGTACAGTCGACGTTTTGGGCCGAGACCCTTTGTCAGAACTAACGTTAGTCCTGTTAGTCCTGACGAAGGGTCTCGGCCCGAAACATCGACTGTACCTCTTCCTAGAGATGCTGCCTGGCCTGCTGCGTTCACCAGCAACTTTGATGTGTGTTGCTTGAATTTCCAGCATCTGCAGAATTCCTCGTGTTTACATTCATATTCTTACTGGCATTTACAGGAAAAAGAAAAAAAAAACAACAGAATTTATGAAAAACTATACATAAACAAAGCGACGAACAAATTATGTAAGTTTTAAAAAATACTGAAGTCCCGAGTTGTAAAGAGTCCTCGAACGTGAGTCATAGAATCAATTCAGAGTTGTGGAAAGTGAATTCAGAAGTTGTAGGGTAATAACTGTCCCTGAACCTGGTGGTGCTCCTGTATCTCCTGCCCAATGGTGGTAGCAAGACAACAGCATGGCCTGGATGGTGGGGGCTCTTGATGATGGACACTGTTTTTTTGTGGCAGCACCCCTTGCAAATGTGATCTTTGGTGGGGAGGGTTTTGCCTGTGATGGACTGGGCTGTATCTGCCACTTTCTATCGCATTTTCGATTGCTGGGCATTGGCGTTTCCATACCAGGCAGTGATGCAACCAGTTAAGATACTCTCCACTATGCATATATAGAAGTTTTTAATAACGTGCCAAACTTACACAAATTTCTAAGAAAGTAGTGGTGTTGCTTTGACACTTATGGGTTGGTCCCAGGATAGATCCTCTGATATGTTGTCTGAGCTCAGATCACCCTGAGAAGAATAGCAGTTTAATTTGCCTGACACATTTTCACATTTCCCAGGAGCACTTCATAGAAACAGATTCAATGTACACAGTACATTACAGACCATTCAGCCCATCAGATCCAGGCAGTGCTTGTGTGCGCTTCCTCCCTCCTGCCATCTGGGCTGCCTAATTCCCTTCTCTGCGCATGTCTATCAAGTTCTCTAAAGAGCATCTGCATGTGTTACGTGTAACTCCACATCTTCTAGGCAAAGGAGTTTCCTGTGAATTCCCTATGTGTTTATTCACAGAGACCTGATGTTTATTCTCATTCATCTGGTCTGATAATGGAACTGTAGAGAAACAGAGCATGAGAACACACCCTTTTGACTACCAAGTCCATGGTAAGCACCAAACAAGTCCAAGTTCAAGTTTATTGTCATCTGATTGTACATATACCCAACTAGACGAAACAACATTCCTCCGGACCACTATGTAACCACATCACACAAAGCATATAAAACAAAGTATTTCCACAAATAGTTTAATAAAATATAATTACAACTTCGTGCAGTGTATGGTACAAATAAACAGTAAACAGCTTGCTGTCCTTATGATGAGATCTTAGTGGTGGCAAGGTATTCATTTTTCTGCGAGGTGGGGAGGGCACTGCAAAATCGAAGCAAGCAGCAGAGAGTTGTAAAATTAGACAGCTCTGTCATGAGCACTAGCCTCTGTACAGTCCAGGTCATCTTCAAGGAGCAATGCCTCAAAAAGACTAAGGCCATTACCCAGGACATGCCCTCTTCTCATTGTTACCATCAGGAAGGAGGTACAGGAGCCTGAAGGCACACACTCAATGATTCAGGAACAGTTTCTTCCCCTCTGCCATCCAATTTCTGAATGGACATTGAACCCATGAACACTACCTCACTACTGTCTTATTTCTGGTTTTGCACTACTTATTTAATTTAAGTATTTTATATATACGCATCTGTCCGAGGCCTCCGTCGGTCAGAGCTGACCACGGGTATTGCATCCTAGCTGTCTAGATACACAGGCCTGGGCAGTACGTCATGGAGAGCGAGCTGATGCAAGCTCCCCTTCTCCACACATCTGATAAGCCCAATGGAACAGCAGAGACCAATACAGTTTGGTACCAGCAGAGTCGCAGGAGTCGCCAGTCAACATTAAACTCAATGTAGGACTGCCTTAGGGACTCCAGCCCCAGATTTATCCCTCAGGGTTTACTCCTGAAGCCTTCCTCATGAGTGCGTAAGCTGTAAGGCAGCAAAAGATTGAGATCATTGTTTTCCTTCTCCTAGATGAGCCCCATCTGCCCAAAGTGGTTTTAAGGCGCCAGTAACCCGCCATTGCCCCTTTTCCTGCAGTAGATACGGTTCCACCGGGCTTAGTAGCTAAGCCATGTGAAGGCCAGAAGTTGGACTTGGTTGTCAGAAGCTATTTGAGGCGCACACCAATGGGAACATTTAATAGGCAGTGGGAGCTTATCCCTATTACCACCCCAGCTATAACAACCTTAAGGAACATATTATATACGTGTTTATTCTAATTCAGTTTTCTCTATATTATCATATACTGCATTGTACAGCTGCCACAAAGTTAACAAATTTCATGGCATACGTCAGTGATATTAAAACGGATTCTGATTCTGATTTTGTGATTTTCCGTGTGGAGCGATCTGTTAGGTTTTTTACGTGCGAGGGAGGGTGTTGGGCTTTGGGGTTTGCAAGATTTGTGTTTTTTGGGGGGGGGGGTTTGATGTTTTTCTTTGAAAGACTTCCATGGTTTTCTTTGTTCCGTGACTCTCTGGAGAAGATGAATCTCAGAGCTACGTACTTTGATATTAAATGAACCTTTGATTCTGACTCACTGGACTCACAGCCAGACTGGCACTCCTGGTCCTGATGCTCCTGGACCTCCTTCCTGATGGAAGTGGGTCAAAGAGATTGTGGGATGGGTGGTAGGGATCCTCAACAATGCTTCGGGCCTTCCGTATACAATGCTCCTGGTAAATGTCACAAACAAGGGTGTCACTCACTTGCACTAATCCTGTATCAATCCCACCCATTCCTCATTCTACCAACCTATCATGCAATCAAGTCTTTTTTTATTCATTCATTTATGGGATGTGGGCGTCGCCAGCTAAGCCAGCATTTATTGCCTATCCCTAGTTGCCCTTGAGAAGGTGGTGATGAGTTGCCATCCTGAACCGCTGTACTCCCTGAGGTGTAGGTACACCCACAGTGCTGTTAGGGAGGGAATTCCATCATTTTGACCCAGCAACAATGAAGGAACAGTGATATGTTTCCAAGTTGGGTTGGTGAGTTGACTTGGAGGACGATTTCCAAGTGGTGGTGTTCCCAGATATCTGGTGTTCTCGTCCGTCTAGATGTAGTGGTCGTGGGTCTGGAAGATGCTGCCTTAGGAACTTCGGTATGTTGTTGCAGTGCATCTTTTAGATAGTACACTCTGCTGCAATTGTGCCTCTAGATGTACTTTATTGAATATTCTGTAATCTTAAAGGTCTCTGCTCATTCACATCTCAGTGTTCCTTTTCCTAAAGAAGAAACCCGGGAAGTCTGATCCTTCCTGAGCTGCAGGTGCACATTGTCCCACAGTTTAACATCTCCTGAAAAGAGTGTACATTCAACAATTTAACTTCAGGCTGCATCCTGGGTACGTGGAGGAGTACCAATCCATCTAACCACTTTTGGGGGATCTCTTTAAATTAGAACACATAACTCGGCCATCCATCCTGTGATGGCAACTTGAGACAATAAACCAAAGCTGCTGAGAGACTTGAGTGAGGGAGTTAACACTGTGTGACAAGTTTCCAAATGCTGAGTTCCAAGTAGAACAGCTCCTTTACTACCAAACCAGCAAAGGTGAGCGACAAAGACAAACGATCAAAAACAGCGATAAAAAGGGACAAAATTAACGTAGTGACAGTGAAATTAGCAATCAACAAAAAGTATCCACCCCCTGGCTCACCCCCTCTCTAACTAAGCTAGCATAAAGGGTGAATATGTGACTAATCTCGTTTACTTCTCCTAAGCCCAAACCCGCATGACCAATCACCGTGACCCATAATAACTTGGACTATGATACAACATAAAATACAATACAGACAGACAGAAAGTAGATACATGAGTCACATAAACTTGGATATCCATCCCTTTGGCTTTTCCACTGTTCACAATCCTGAACCACAGGTGATTTTTCTTTGTACTGGAGACAGACGCCAAGGGAGGACGGCACGGTGACACAGTTAGGGCTCGTTCCTCCATTGACACGACTTCAGTCCTGATCTCGGTACCATCGGTGTGGAATTTGCAACTTCTCCCTGTGAGCAACTGGCCACTGTAACTCTGCCCCTGCTGTGGTAGAGTTTTGCTGGGAATTGTGGGGGAGGGTGGATGGGGTGGATAATAAGCAACACATGCAAAACGCTGGAGGAGTCCGTCGGGCCAGGCAGCATCTACGGAAAAGAGCAAATAGTCGACATTTCGGGCTGAGACCCTTCATCAGGACAGCGGGTTAGGGCGGGATTAGTGTAAAATTGGTAGCTTGATGATAGGTTCGACACACTGGGCCAAACGGCCTGGCTTTGTGTTGTGTCTATCATTCAATTTCAATACAAAAAAGGTCAGCAAAGAACAGTTCATACATGGACTATGATCTTCCACAGTCTTTCTTTGTCAGGGAGTCCCATGTAGTTAGTACTGCAACACTTTCAGTACGCTGGATGAACTCAGCAGGTCGGGCAGCATCAGTCAGAAACGATGAGTCGACATTTCGGGCCAGAACCCTTCGTCAAGACTGAAGAATGAAAGATGGGGAAGGCGTTGAAGAATGCTTGTAGCTTCAGTTGAAAGACCAGTAATTTGAAAGACAAAGGCTACAGTCTCCACTCAATTTGAAGGTAGGTCCATAGATAATCCCCGATAGCTGTCTTCTCCCCTCCCCCCAGACATGCTGAAAAAGCTCTTTTTCTTTGTTCTAGGGCACGCTGCGGACTTTGGAAGGAGACTGATCAGTCAGATCCGTAATTGTTCATTCCTAAGTGCGAGAACGACATCTTAAGTCTCCTGATCGGCAGTGACCCTGTGTATTGCTGTTTGAACAGCAGAGGGCCTCGGTGTGTGTGCCCTATCACAAAGGCACCTCACAATCTTACTGCGTGAATGTTATACCAGAGAGAATAGGCTCGTTAGTGCAGGAATATCCTAGGCTGCACAGAAACTGATGATTGCTCTACAGACCACTGCTGCAAGCAATACGGAAAACTCAGTGTGAATTTTGTTTTCGTTGGAAGCTTGTGGTACCATCACTTTACAATGCCCACGATCACTGATCAGGGTGCAATTCCCACCACTGTCTGTAAAGAGTTTGTACATATTCTCCATGATTACGTGCATTTCCTCCAAGTGCTCTGGTTTCCTCCTGCGTTTCAAAGATGTGTGGTTAGGGTTAGTAGGTTGTGAACATGCTATGGTGTCGCTGGAAGCATGTCCACACTCGCAGGTGGCTCCCAGCACCTCCTTCGGATGTGTTGGTCGTAAACAGTGCATTTCACTGTATACTTTGGTGTTTTGATGTACAGGAGAAAAATACACTATGTGGCCACTTGATTAGATAACCCCTGTGCACCTGCTCAGAAATGCACAAATCTAATCAGCCTGTCTCAGGTTGGAGGAACAACACCTTATATTCCATCCAGGTAGCCTCCAACCTGATGGCATGAACATTGACTTCCCTAATTTCCGTTAATGCCCCACCTCCCCCTCGTACCCCTTACTTACTTATTTATTTATTGATTGTTTTTATTTCTCTCTTTTCTCTCCCTCTGTCCCTCTCACTATAACTCCTTGCCCATCCTCTGGGCTTCCTCCCCCCCTTTCTTTCTCCCTAGGCCTCCTGTCCCATGATCCTCTCCCTTCTCCAGCCTCGTATCCCTTTTGCCAATCAACTGTCCAGTTCTTAGCTCCATCCCTCCCCCTCCTGTCTTCTCCTATCATTTCAGATCTCCCCCTCCCACGTTCAAATCTCTTACTATCTCTTCTTTCAGTTAGTCCTGACAAAGGGTCTTGGCCCGAAACATCGACTGTACCTCGTCCTATAGATGCTACCTGGCCTGCTGCATTCACCAGCATTTTTTGTGAGTGTAGCCTGTCATATGGCAGCAACTCAGTACAGAAAAACATGCAAATACAGTCAGGAGGTTCAATTGTTTTTCAGACCAAACATCAGAATGGTGAAGAAACGTTATCTAAGTGACTTTGACCATGGAATGATTGTTGGTGCCAGACAGGGTGGTTTGAGTATCTCAGAAACTGCTAATCTCCTGGGATTTTCACTCACAACAGCCTCTAGAGTTTACAGAGAATGGTGTGAAGAACAAATATACATCCTGCAGGTGAAAATGCCTTGTTAATGAAAGAGGTTAGAAAAGAATGGTCAGACTGATTCAAGCTGACAGGAAATGCAACAGTAACTCAAATAACCTTGCGATACAACAGTGGTGTTCAGAAGAGCAACTCTGAATGACAACACATTGAACCTTGAGGTAGATGGGCTACAACAGCAGAAGATCACACCGGGCTCTCAGGTGTACCTAATAAAGTGGACACTGTGTAAAGCTGATCTATTATTTTTCATTTCCAGAAGCGGTTGTTGGTCTGGGATGGACAGGGTAGTTGATTGTGTGAGTTTATGATTAAACCTCCAAGACTACAGTCTCAGAAATTGACCACCCAGAGATGTCAACATTAAACTGATAGATGGCAAGTAATGTTATGCCACACAATGGCAATCTCCAACAGGAGGAAATAAGCACAGAAAATGCTGACCCTCGAGGAGGGTATGAGCCACAAGGTCAAACTTGGGTTGCTTTCTCTGAAGTATCGGAGGCTAAGGGGAGACCTGATAAAAGTTTATGAAAATTTTGAAACATACATGAGGTAGACAGCCAGAAACCTTTTCCCAGGAAGAAATGTCAAATATTAGGGGCGCATAGCTTTAAAGGGGAGAGTGGGAGAAGTTTGGAGGGGATGTTTACTGCAAGTTCTTTTACACAGAGTAGTAGGTGTATAAAAGACCTGCTAGTAGTGATAGTAGAAGTAGATATTACAATGGCATTCAGAGGCTTTTAAGTAGTAATATGAATAATAATAATAATAATAATAATAATAATATACTCCCATGTTGTGTCCTTGAGAAAGGCACTTAATCACACATTGCTCTGCGATGACACCGGTGCCAAGCTGTATGGGTCCTAATGCCCTTCCCTTGGACAACATCGGTGTCATGGAGAGGGGAGACTTGCAGCATGGGCAACTGCTAGTCTTCTATACAACCTTGCCCAGGCCTGTGCCCTGGAGAGTGAAGACTTTCTAGGTGCAGATCCATGGTCTTGCAAGACTAACGGATACCTTTAATTTAATATACTCATTCTGTGCATATTCATACAGCTTCAATTCCATATTTAAGTTTGATGATGTCATTGATGATGTCACTGTCACTGGCCACATCAAAGGTGGTGATGAATCAGCATTTGGGAGCGAGATTGAAAATCTGACTGAGAGCTGCCACAACAATAATCTCACTCAATGTCAGCAAGACTAAGGAGCTGATTATTTGCGTCATGAGGAGAAAACTGGAACTTCATAAGCCAATCTTCATTGGGGATCAGAGGTGTAGAGGGCCACTAACTTTAAATTCCTCTGTGTTATCATTTCTGAGGATCTGTCACAGGATCAGCACATAGGTGCCTCTACTTCCTTAGGACTTTGCAAAGATTTGCAAAGACATCTAAAACTTTGAGAAACTTCTATAGGTGCACAGTGGAGAATATATTGACTGGTTGCATCATGGCCTAGTATGGAAACACCAATGCTCTTGAACAGAAAATCCTACAAAAAGTAGTGGATATGGCCCAGTCCATCACAGGTAAAGCCCTCCCCACCACTGAGCACATCTACACGAGCACTGTCACAGGAAAGCAGCATCCATCATCAGGGACCCCAGCAGCCAGGCCATGCTCTCTTCTCACTACTGCCATCAGAAAGAAGATACAGAAGCCTCAGGACTCACTCCAGCAGGTTTAGGAACCCTCAACCATCAGGCTCTTGAAGCAGTGGGGATAACTTCACTCACCCCATCACTAAACTGTTCCCACAACCTTTGGACTCACAGGGAATCTTCATTTTGTGTTCAATAGTTACTGCTTAGTTTTTTTTTATTGTTATTATTTCTTCTTTTGGCACTCGCACACAGTTTGTTGACCTTTGCACTCTGGTTGTTTGTCTGCCCTGTTGGGTGAGGTCTTTCATTGATTCTGTTGTGTTCCTTGGTTTTAATGAGCATGCCAGCAAGAAAACAAATCTCAGCATTGTATACGGGGACATATATGTATTTTCATAATAAATTTACTTTGAACTTTTAAGTGCATTCACCCTATCCACGCTACTTGTATTTTTATACACCTTTATAAGATCACCTCTCGGCTGCCTACGCTCGAAGGAATAAATCTCTCCCTATAACTCTGTCCCCCAAGTTCTGGCAATCTTTTCTTCACTCTCTCCAGTTTTATTTATTGTATTTAGAGTACTGGCCCTTTCAGCCCAACAATCCACGTCACCCAATGACCCACCTACTTAACACTTGCCCAATCAATGATCAATTCATTGATACATCTAGGGAAGTCAATTGAATCACAAAGCTGTAAGGGACTGCATAATACTGGAATCAGGGGCAAAAGACAATCTGCTGGAGGAACTCAATGCTTCATTAGGAGTTTGAGCGCACTTGGTTTGCCGGCAAAGACCTCTGCAAATTTCTACAGATGTACTGTGCAGAGCATTCAGATCGGTTGTGTCACTGTCTGATATGGAGGCTTGTAAGGGGCTTCAGAGGGACATGAACGCGGCCAGCTCTACACAAGCACAAGCCTCTCATCCATTGAGAACATCTGCAAAAGACAGTTCCTCCAGAAAGCAGCATCCATCATTAAAAACCATCCAGGGTATGCCTTCTTCTCATTACTACCATCAGAAAGGAGGTACAGGAGCCTGAAGGTCCACATCCAACCTTTTCAAAACTGCTTCTTCCCCTCTGCCATCAGATTTATGAATGGGCCGTGAACCCATGAAAAGTACCTCGCTATTCCCCGTCTATTTTTTTTATTGGAACTTACAGTAATTACTTATGCCTGTACTGTACTGCTGCACCAGACCAACAAATTTCACAACTTAATTGAAGTCAAAGATAATGAAGCAGATTCCGGTACTGATTCTGTAAAGGGAAATGAAGAGTTGATACTTCAGATCAAGACCCCTCATGTGATTGCTAATGTGAACAATCTAAATAAAGAGCCTCGCTCCAAAACATCGACTGTCCATTTCCCTGCCAGTGCCGCTTGAGTTCCTCCGGCAACTTTGTTGGTTGAAGGCAAGTGGAAAGGTTGCAAGGGAGGTGGATTATAAAATAAGAGGAATGCCGTGCTGCAGCTACACATGGCAATAGTGAGATCACACCTGTGTACAGTTTTAGAATTGGATTTGGCTTGTTATTTTCACGTACCGTGATACAGTGCAAAGCCTTTGTTTGACAGCCAGATGGCTGATTCCATACAAGTGTACATTGTGGAAGAAAACAGAATAAAGAACATAGTGTTACCGTTACAGAGAAAGTGCGGTACAGGTAGACTAATGAAGGAGACTGAAAGATCAAGAGCTCACCTTTCAGTGTGTGAGAGGCCTGTTCTGGAGCCCAGTAACGGGGCGACTGCAGCTGTCCTTCAGCCTTGTGCTATGTGCTCTGAGAGTTTTCTATAAGGAGCATCGTCCTTGCATTGGAGATAGTTCAGAAAAGGTTTACTGATCAATTTGTGGGATGAAGGGTTTACGAACGTGGACACATCAGCCAGTACTAATCGGAGTTTGGAAAACTTGGAAGTGGTCTTATTAAAACATAGAAGATTCAGATGGAAGCAAGAGAAAATCTGCAGATGATGAAAATCCAAGCAACACACACAAAATGCTGGAGGAACTCAGCAAGCCAGGCAGCATCTATGGAAAAGCGTAAATAGTCGACGTTTTGGGCCGAGACCCTTCATCAGGACTGGAGAAAAATGATTCAGGTGGAGTTTAAAAGGCTAAAGAGAGGAACCTGGAAATGGGGGCTAGAGTTTCAGAATAAAGAGTTTCCCTTTTAAGAGAGGGTTGAAGAGGATCTTCTCAAAAGGCTACTAATTCCTTGGATGACTCTACTAAGAAGAACTGTGGAAACAGAGTCACTGAATCCTTTCGAGGCCAAGACAAACAGATTTGTGGTCCTTAAGGAGCCACGGGTTATGGGAAACAAGCAGGAAAGGGATGGGGAGGCCATCATTTTCAGTGGGATGGGTGGGGTAAAGTCAAAAGGCCAGGGACTTACAGGTCAAGAGGGCCAATGGGGGTGTTCTGAGGAGTGGGAAGAAGTGTGGTGGTGGGGGGGGGGGGGAGAAGAGATGATGCTGTGGGACGGACTTGGAAGATGAAGGTAATTCAGTCATTTTTTTTTGGCAGGTATCCCAGCCCAGCCCTGAGCTGGGAGGACCGTGTTGTCCTGGGAATGCCCTTTGGCAAGCATCCCAAGTGCAACATGATCCAAATTCCCTCCAGGATTCCAAAAGGAGCATTGAACTCAGTGACATCACTGCCTGCTGCTCAATGCATTCACTCCATTGGGATGTGAGATTAACCCACCCGGAATGATGCAAATTGAATTCCTTTACCCTCAACCTCTGGTACACCACCATAAATCACCAACATCCCCCCCCCCCCCACCCATCGTAGTGTGTGGCAGGAACATCGGGAAGGGAATAGCAGTGTGAGAGTAACAGGTTGCAGGGAGAAGAGAGAGGAATTGAAATAGTTGGGTCTGCTCTGAGAGCTGACACAGAACCAATGGGCCGAATGTCCTCTTCCATGTCATAGTGAATTTGGTTCAGAAGGGGAAAAAAAGCACCACTGTATAATGCTGAAAAATAGTGATTTTGCATTTGCTTTTCTCAGCATTAATCCATCTCTCTGTGAATGACTGCACAAATCCTGCAGAAAATGTCTGCATACAACATAGAAGACAATAAAGTTTTAATGAGGGGTGAGGCCGCAGTAAGAGTGGTTTATCGACGATTGGCCAGACTGACATTCCTGGGGTTTCTCTGCCGCCTGGTAGATCTCTACTCTGCAGACTGTGATGCAGAGGTAATATCAGGTGCAATGCATGGGACGTCTGATCAAAACCACATGCCTGGATCCATCTGCCAAGGCCTTTCGGAGTTGGTCACGGCATCCAGGGGCTGGTAGTCCAACTCAGCTGGCAGACAACTTCATATTTCAGAGACGGGAAAAGCGTTCTAAACAATTCACGGAATCCTTGACTTTAACAGTATTAATGCTGGATGGTGTTTAAAATAAGCCAGCTGATCTCTAAACAAAGCCTAACGTGAAGCAGGTCGAAACCCTCTGACGTTACTCGCCTGCAAACCCCAGTGTGCACATACTCCTTCCCCCACCACCACCGCGTCAAAACCTAGTGACTGCCGGCTAAATATTTGGTCTGTCTCTATAACAAATATTTAATCCAGGGTTAAATTGCTTTTGGATTGTAATCGGCATGGAACTTTCAAGAATCAGATCTTACAGATCATGCTCAGTTACAAAATCACAACAAACTGAGCAAGTGTTGTCAGATCTTTGCTAAAGGAAGCCAAACTTAGTTCCAGCATTGAAACCCAGGCCTACTGTGTTTCTCCACACTGCCCTGTCCCTCTCCTTCAATTGCTTGCACAATTACACTGTAGGAGATACAAAAGCTTCCAGTTTAACCCTTCCCTGTGCAGGACTGCATGATGTGCTCCCACAGCTCTGTGTACAGACATTTCTCCGAAAACAATGTTGTCATTCAACCTTTCCCTGCGCAGGAGTGCATGATGTTCAAACAAACTTCTGTGTACAGATGTTTTTTTCCGAAAACCGTTTTGTCCATTCTTTCAGTCATAATTTCAAAATCTGTTTCCTTGTGACTGGCTCCCCCATCAAAGGAAAAATAGTCATACTGTCATACAGCACAGTCGCAGGCCCTTCAGCCCTTTGAGTCTAGACTGACCACATTGACTTCTCAAACTTCCGCTAATACCCCACCTCCTCCTCGTACCCCATCCGTTATTTATTTATATACACACATTCTTTTTCTCTCTCTTTCCTTTTTCTCCCTCCGTTCCTCTGACTATACTCCTTGCCCATCCTCTGGGCTTTTTCCCCCTTCTCCCTTGTCTTTCTCCCTGGGCCTCCTGTTCCATGATCCTCTCATATCCCTTTTGCCAATCACCTGTCCAGCTCTTGGCTCCATCCCTCCCCCTCCTGTCTTCTCCTATCATTTTGGATCTCCCCCTCCCCCTCCCACTTTCAAATCTCTTACTAACTCTTCTTTCAGTTAGTCCTGACGAAGGGTCTCGGCCTGAAACGTCGACTGTACCTCTTCCTAGACATGCTGCCTGGCCTGCTGCGTTCACCAGCAACTTTGACGTGACCTTATTCTTTATTCTCCCCACAGTCCCATCAGATTCCGCGCCCCCCCCCCCACCCACACTGGGGTAGATTACAGTGGTCAGTCAACCTACCAATGCACATGTTGTATGGAAACCAGAGCACCAGGAAGAAACCCACAGGAAGGACATGCAAGCTCCATAGAACCAGAGGTCAGGATTGAACCCAAGTATCTGGCACTATGAGACAGTGGCTCTACCACTCTGCCATCCAAGCAATTTCTTCTGGTAAAGCCAATTAAAAGTTTTCAAAGGAACACTATTAATTTTCCACTTAGCATTTCTAGCGTCACTTGAGTTGCACAGGGAGGCCCTCGTACTTTGGGGCTGCACTAGTAGGTTGAGAAGCTCTTTCAGGGGTGGTTATTGTCAGAGAGGTATGGAGACACTTTGACAAAGATCAAATGCACCAGAGGATGGCAAATAGTTAAACCTCATTCCTTACAAGAGAGGATGCTGTGCCATCAGTAGTGTCTTAGCCAGGTGAACTGACCAGCAGGGAGAAGCGGCAAGTGCTAGCTATAGTGCCAATGAATACGTTAGTCTCCTTGTAATTAAGCTCGTATAAGTAAATGAGGTTAATTTAAACACTTCACATATATAACTATCCTCCATTATCTGCATATTTCTGGGAAAAGTAGCCTGCTTTTTGGGAGAAGCTATTACAGTTTTGCTTCCTCTGATCTTCAAATAGATTCTGTAAACAGATACTGTTTGCTCACAATGATTTGTCTGCTCCGATGCATATCCTCATATCCAGTTCATTGTACTGACAATAAATATTGTGAATAAGCAAATTTCATATAAGTATTGTTTGAGCATGTAAAAGGAGACCATTTAGCCCACTCAGTCAATCAACGCTGGTTCCCACAGCAACCTCATCGATCTGATTCCCCTTACCCTGCAGAATGCTTTCTCACCCGCCAATTCCCTTCCTATCCTCCGAAATCCACCTCAACTAGGGACAGTTTAGGGAAGACAATCAATTTACCTACCACGCATCTTTGGGAGCGCCTGGGGGAAATTAGGGAGTCACAGGGAGAACATGCAAACTCAACACTGGGAGCACTATGGGGTAATATATGTACTACCCTGAGGTTCATTTTCTTGTAGTCATCCACAGTAGAACAATAGAATCAGTGAAAAACGACACAAAATCTGATAGACAGCTAATGTGCAGAAGAAAACAAACTGTGCAAGTCCAAAGAAAGACCAATAATAATTACAATAAATATATAAATAGAAAAATAAAACTGAGAACATGAATTGTAGCATTCTCAAAAGTGAACCTATAGGTTGTGGAATCAGTTCAGAGTTGAGGTGGGTGGAGTTAGCCAAGCAGGTTCAGGAGCCTGATGATCGAAGGCTAATAACTTTTCCTGAACCTGCTGATGTTGGAAGTAAAGCTCCTGTACCTCCCTGCTGATGGCAGCAGTGAGACGAGAGCATGTCCTGGATGATGGTGGTCCTTGAGGATGGATGGTATTAAGCCCCCCATTTTTCCCTGAATCCTGCCCTGACCCATTTTATCCTGCCCACATTCCCAGGACAACACCCTCCCAACACTCACAACCACAGGGACCTGAGTCCAATCCTGATCTCTGGCTGTAGATGTGTGGAGATTGCATGTTCTCCCTGTGACCATGGGGGTTTTCTCCAGGTGCTCCAGTTTCGTCCAATATCCCAAAGACTGGTAGGCTCATTAACCCCAGAAAATTAGCTTTAGTCTGGATTGACTGGTAGATGGAATGCAAAAAGACTAAAATAAGGTCATTGTAAGATTGGTATGAGTGGCTGCTTGCTGGTCAGCATGGACTTACTGGTCCGAGGGGCCTGTCTCAGGGCTGTATGACACGAGTGCAGATGAAGGATCTTGATATAAAACATCGCCTGCCTGACCTGCCAAATTCCACAGCATTCTGTGCATTACCCCAGATTTCAGTACCTGCACTTCCTTGCGTTTGTGTATGACTCACTAGGTATCTTGTTTCAATCCTTTATGATGTTAAATCCTCAAACAGAAACACCTGAAAAATTACCAAGGAGTTTAGTAAAACCTGCTTCGAGCAGCCACAAACAGTGGAAAGCTGAATCTGAATCTCTGACTGTTCCACGTCCAAAAGCTTCACAATTCCCAGTACAAACCTTCCTTTCCCTCTTGCTAAAGCAGCCCTATTAAAACCTACTGCACTGATCTTTAGCTGCCCCTACCAGGTCATGAACCTGAAACTAAACTTCCTGAACAAGAATTATCATCTCTGCCGTTCACCTGTGCTGAGCTTCCCCCTTCCTTGAAGGACAGGTTAAACAGGAATCTCTTGTTCTTCAAGCTTGCCCGAACTATTGGCAAATCACGCACTTTAACTCATTACACACCAGTGATTGCACAAGGGTGGAACGGATCATGTATCCACGTGACTGATCCTACTTACAGAGACAACAAAACGTACTCAAAGGATTTGTGTAAATCTTGGAAACTAGATGACAATTTTTAAACCGGCAACTTTGGTAGCACTGTGTGAGTTTCCTCTGGGCAAGACGGTTTCCTACCACATTACAAGGGTGTACGGGCTAGGGTTAGAGAGCTGTTAACATGTTATGTCGCGACACTTGCGAGCTGCTCCCATTTGAACGATAAAACATAGAGCAGTACAGCACAGTTCAGCCCACAAAGATGAACCAATTAAATTAGTAATCAAGTTGCTAACTAACGATTCAATGTGCATGTGACAAATAAAGCTAATCTCTGTATTTAACTGAGAATGTTAAATTTGGCCGGCACAGTAGCGTAGTGGTTAGCACAATGCTTTACAGCACCAGCGACAAGGGTTCAATTCCCACCAGTGCCTGTAGTGAGTTTGTACATTCTCCCCGTGACTGCATGGATTTCCTCCAGGTGCCCTGGTTTCCTCCGACAATCCAAAGATGTACCAGTTGGTAGGCTAGTTGGTGATTGTAAATTGTCCTGTGACTAGGATTAAATCTGGGGACTGCTGGGCGGTGCAACCCAAAGGGCCAGAAGGCCTATTCCGAACTGTATCTCAATAAATAAAGTCTTTCTTGTGAATGTTGTATACCAGATGCCATGTACTTGTGGTGTTGCTGGAAGTAAGTTTTTCCTTGCACTTAGCACACATGTTTTGTGCATTTGACAATAGATTTGATTTTAATATATTTAACCTCCACTAACCCCACATAACCTTGAAGCCACTTGTCTTCCTATAATTCTGATCTATAATTTGCTTCTTTATCTACAGATGCAGATTTATTTATACTTTCATACTTTATACTTTATTGTCGTCAAACAATTGACATTAGAACATACAATCATCACAGCAATATTTGATTCTGCGCTTCCCGCTCCCTGGATTACAAATCGATAGTAAATATTTAAAATTTAAATTAAATTAAGTTAAATTAAAATTATCACATGTACATTGAAATGTACAACGTGAAAATACACAGTGAAATGTGTCGTTAGTGTTAACAACCAACACACTCAGGGGATATGCAGGGGCAGCCACAAGTGCTGCCATACATTCCACTGCCAACATAGCATACCCATAATGCAACACCTATGATTTCAGCTGCCAATACATTGTTCTAGAACCTCCTTGAGATTTCTCCACCTCTTCTCCCCTTCAAATCTACCTCTTGGACCAAGGATCTGGTTACCCACTCTGATGTCTCATCATGTGGCCAAGTTTGGTCTAAACTTCTGCAGAGTACGATTCTGGATGCTGGACTATCGTGATGTTGAGCTCTTCGTCCGTCACCTCCGTGCTAGTTTCTTTGGCAAGGAATCCTCACCTCCCCCACTGGTGACATCTCTTCACATCTTCAATAATCCCCTTCCTCTTGGACAACCACTTCGGGCCCTTTTTCCCTCTTTTGATCCTCCATGCCTTAATTTGTCCACTCTGTGTCTTGCTCTAACATCTCCTCCTTCTAACACACAACTGTCCATTCACTTCAAGCCTTGTACAACATTGGCCCCTGCACCCAAGTACTTTTGGATGTTTCAATACCATGAAAAACAGTCTAAGAATTCTAGCGGTTGTCACTGTTTTCTCCTCAATACCTATGTTTGCTTGCATTGCCAATATTTGCAGCCCATTCCCCATGAACTGAAGATACAATTGGGTTCAGCCGCATTGGTGAGCCTTAAGTCTCAATGAGGCTGACTGAGCAAGAATGATAGATTTCACTCCCTGAAGTTCATTAGTGAACTACATGGGTTTTTACAGCAAATCTGTCGGTTTCAATGTCACCAGTACTAGGACTAACTTTTTTTTATTCCAGGTTTATTAATCAATTGAATTTCAATACCCCAGCCATCTTGTAATTCTAATGCTTGTGTCCAATGGTCTGGAACTTTAGCTGGTCCTCCAGTGCAACACAGTATGTGCCCCTCGTGTACGATGTGGAGTAAAGAACGGCACAAGGACAACGACGGTTGTCTTGAATGGCCAGACCATCCTGAGGGCTCAGGGCATATCCCTCTGCTGCTTATCTGAAACGGGCAAAGTAACACAACTGCTGCCACGACCACTGACTCCTCTACGCTCAACACACAATCTATGAAACAGCTCAATGTCTGGCCCTACTTCCTACACACCGCGCGCTCGGCCAGAGCTCGGGTTGCCAGTGTTCCATATTGCTTTGGGGATTCATGGAGCAGAAGCGCAACCTCGAAGACAATGCCTCAGTCGGCGTAGTAGGAGAGGTATCAGGTGGAAATTTAAGAAATACTTTGTGTGTTTGTTTTAGAACTGGTTTATCCATTGGTTGGAAGATGGGCGAAGGTTTGATTTGGTGGGTTACCACTGGCAAGTGTCCTGACAGGGTCACTAAAAAAATAGTGGGTACAAGGAGACATCTCCACAGGTTTACCCCACACACCATTATCATTAATAACAGTCTAGGTATTATTGTATGCTACAGCAACTCTGGCTTGGCAGAATTGCTCTGGTGTGCCAGAAAATAAAAATTAAGTTTAATGGTGTATCCTTCTCTTAACGTCTGTTATTCTGCCAACATAATCCAATCTGTACATTCTGCAACATAATCCAATCTATGTTGTCTGGTGTCATTTGAACCAATCATCTTCCCGCACCTACACTGCGCCTGATGCTGGTCTAACTTTGTTGTAAATTAGCTCCAGTTTTGTATATTCAAAGCCACTGAAGGCTGAAGAAGTTGGAAAGGAACAATAAATATTGAGTCTTGAAATTGTGAGTTATTTACCATTAGAAATTTCCCAAAAACCTGAAGTGTTGACAATAAAACAGATTTCACCTCCTTGTGACACTTCTGATTCCAGTAAACCAGCTGATCCATTGGAATGGCACAGTAGTCTAAGGGGCAGTTCTGTAGTACAATGTTTAGCATAACAGCTCACAGTGCCAGCGATCAGGGTTCAATTCCCACCATCATCTGTAAGGAGTTTGTGTCTTGCCTCTGTGACCGTGTGGGTTTCCTCTGGGTGCTCTGGTTTCCTCCCACATCCCAAAGAAGTTCAATTTAGTAGGCTGTAGTTGTGCTGCCCCTCAGAGTATGTTGGACATTGAAGCAAACAACACATTTCAAGTTCAAGCTATTGTCATTCAACCGTACACATGTATACAGCTGAACGAAACAGCGCTCCTCAGGGAGCAACGCGCACAGCACAGTACATATATCACATACAGCGCATAAAAAAATAACAATAATATTAACATGATAAAAATTATTCACTGTATGTTTTGATCTACATGTGACAAATAAAGTTAATCACTAAGATCTTTATCTCTAAATGATGTGTGTTGATGGAACTTTGCCAACTGTGATACCAGAAGGAAATTTGTCATATAGTTTGGCCTGTTGGACATGTCCCACTGACCTACTAAAAACAACACAATGCACAAAGAAGCTTATTACAGACTTAAGAAATTCTGCAAATGCTGGAAATCTGAAGCTTAATGTGCTTCTAACTGCCATGTTTAGTCTCACCCTACCCTTAATCCTTCTCTATTACTGAAAACTAACCCACTTTTTAGCCCAGAGCTAAAACATTAACCACAGATGCTGCCTCACCTGCTGAGTATTTCAAACATTTTCTATTTCTGTCAGATTTCCAGCATCTGAAGGGGATAAAAATTAAAGTTTAGCTCTATTTGTCACAAGTAGATCGAATAACGAAATGCATCATTCGTGTCACTGTCCAACACCGTCCACGTAAGTGCTGGGGCAGCCCGCAAGTGTCGCCGTCAAATCATTCTGTACGTTTTTGGAATGTAAGGGGAAACCAGTGCATCTGCAGGCATTTGTCTACGAGTCTGTGGTGGCCAGTGCTATCTGTTCTACGAGTCTGTGGTGGCCAGTGCTATCATGTTTGCTGTTGTGTGCTGGGGCAGCAGGCTGAGGGTAGTAGACACCAACAGAATCAACAAGCTCATTCGTAAGGCCAGTGATGTTGTGGGGATGGAACTGGACTCTCTCACGGGGGTGTCTGAAAAGAGGATGCTGTCCAAGTTGCATGCCATCTTGGTCAATGTCTCCCATCCACTACATAATGTACTGGGTGGGCACAGGAGTACATTCAGCCAGAGACTCATTCCACCGAGATGCAGCACAGAGTGTCATAGGAAGTCATTCCTGCCTGTGGCCATCAAACTTTACAACTCCTCCCTTGGAGGGTCAGACACCCTGTGCCAATAGGCTGGTCCTGGACTTATTTCATAATTTACTGGCATAATTTACATATTACTATTTAATTACTTATGGTTTTATTACTATTTATTATTTATGGTGCAACTGTAATGAAAGCCAATTTCCCCCAGGATCAATAAAGTATGACTATGACTACTATGGGAGAATGTACAAATTCCTTATAGACAGCGGTGGGGATTGATCCTTCATCTTCTAATTACTGGCACTGTAAACCATGACTCCAACTGCTATGCTACGATGCTGTTCCCTGTTACTGGGAACAGCAGGATATAGTTACCAAAAGCTGGGAGTAATGATAGGGGTGACAGAGCAAGGAATTGGTGGTGTCAGGTTTGATGATGCAAGGAAGAAACATACCTTGCGCAATCGAAGCTTTGTAGAGTAAACAGAGCTCCTTGCATTTCAAAGTGAAACAAAAAAGTCCCAAATAACCAATTCCCTAAAACTGAAAGAGCCCATGAGTTAACTTAGATCTCGATCTACTGAAAATACCAGTAGATTTTCCATGCTACTGGCCCTCTGGACTACCTCCAGGGCTCCAGTACTTGCTGCATGCTCTCATGGCATATTCATAAACTAGGGGCATGTGTAAACATGTGCAAAAAACCAAACACAATGTGCGTTGACAAATAGAAGCAGCACACATCGACAATAAAAAATTTGTTCGCAGTTATGCCAGACTCCTCATAACAGATGTTGGTGGCATCCATGGACTCAAGTCCTCTAGCTGCAGAGTCACATGTTTACAGAGGGTTCAGAGCCAGTGTACAGGCTGGAATCAGTGTTCGCTCAGCAAAAGACAAGCTGTATTGTGGTCAACTGCAGACTTCTGCAGCGTTTGTGGACTCAGGGTCCAGACTTCTTTTCTCCCGTGGCTGTCTTTTACTGATATCTTGCATGTGCTATGTGTGCTCTGTGCTGTGCGAGACTGTTGGTACTCTGTTCTGCACCTTGGCCCAAGGGTAATGCTGTCTCATTTGGCTGTATTCATGGGTATTCAAGTATGACAATTAAATTTGAATTAAATTGAACTTTAGGATTGCAAAGCACCTTACAGCCAACAAATATATTTTGGGATGCAGCAGTCCAAATCATGCACTGCATGCTCCCAGAAACAGCAGATAATTAACAAGGGAGAGAAAGGCACTGCCCATGATTTAAGAGCGTATTTTGCTGCCCTCCTTTGCCACAGTGCCATGAGATGCTCTACTTAACCGAGTAGGCTTAAGACCTTAAACAAGACACAGCTTGTCAGCCAGTGAGGCACCTCTTCTGGAGAGTGTAGGTCTTCACATTTCTGGAACAGGATACTCTGTTACTGGTACTGAGTGTCGACATGAAATCAGTCCAGATCAGAAGGTCAGTAGGTCAGAACTAATATGCAGCTTCCTCCACTTTGCTCACTTTCAGAAATGGACGTGCTGATTCTTTTTAGCTCTTGTGTTTTAATTTTTATGCTTGCCCAAGGCTGATCCTGGAGGGTTCTGATATCCAGCTAGATAACTCTGGGTTTATGGAATTTCACCTAGTGATAGATTCATGGTCCTATTGAGAGCTAAGGTATAGGTTTCAACAAGACCAAATTCCAGAATCCACCCAGTACAAGCCCAGTGTGAAAAGGGTTTCTGATCAATCCTCAGGATGGTGAGGTTCTGTCTGTGAAATCTGACACCGAAGAGGAATTCCAATAGCATTGACACAGTTTTGTTCAACTGAAAGGGGAAGAGATGAGCAGTTAGAGTTAGTCAAAGTAAATTTGTTATCGAAGTATGTATATGCCACCACAAACAACCTTGGTATTCATTTTTTTAGAGGCATTTAGAGGAAAATAAAGAAATACGCTAGAATTTATAAAAGACTATACATAAAGAAAAACTGACAAACAACTAATGAGCAAAGGAGACAAATTGTGCAAGTAAACAAGTAGATAAATAATACTGAAAATATGAGTTGTAGAGTCATTGAAAGTGAGTCCATAGTTCACTGTTGAGGTGAGTGGTTATCTACACTGGTACAAGAGCCTGGACCCATCATATTCTGTAAATATAATTGCAAAGAAAGTGTGACAGTGCCTCTCCTTCCTCAGGAGCCTGCAGAGATCCGGCATGTCATCAAAAACCTTGGTAAACTTCTGTAGATGTGTGATGGAAAGTGTACTGACTGGCTGCAGTGTGGCCTGGTTTGTGAACACCAATGCCTTTGAGTGGAATATCCTACAAAAGGTAGTGGATTTGGCCCAGTACGTCATGGGTAAAGCCCTCCCAACCACTGAGCACATCTACATGAAACGTTGCCGTAGAAAAGCAGCATCCATCATTGAAGATCCTCACCACCCAGGCCATGCTCTTTTCTCATTGCTGCCATCAGGTAGAAGGTACAAGTGCTTCAAGACTCACACCACCAGGTTCAAGAACAGTTACTACCCCTCAACCATCAGGCCCTTGACCAAAAGAGGGTAACTACACTCATTCTACTTCTGGTGTTGGGTATGCCTGCAGGAAAAGGAACCTCAGGGTTGTGTGTGGTGGCATATACTGTACGTACTCTGATATTAAATTTTACTTTGACTTTTGATGGTTGAAGGGTAATAATTGTTCCTGAACCTGGTGATGTGGGGACTAAGGCTCCTGTATCTCCTTCCCAATGAGAAGGGAGGAATGTCTGGATGACGGGAGTTGGTAATGATGGACGTTGCTTTCCTGTGGCAGAGCTCTTTGTAAATGTGCGCAGTGATGTGGGAGGGCTCTGCCTTTAATGGACTGGGCTGCTTGCAGAGAAGACATTGTATCACCATAAAGTGGAGTAAACTCGGGGATTAAAGATTCTGTTCAAGTAATCCATTCCAGATCATAATAACTATGGGTTCAAACAATAAACTTCAGAAAGCCTTTCCGAGTTTTCTTCTGGGCATCTGTACTGAACATTCATTGCTTTGAGGGGAAAAGTAATATGTCTGAAAAAAAAACCAAAAAGTTTAGCTAACACATTTTGTTTCATCACAGCAGCCCCAAAACTGAACCTACATCGATTAGATTCATAGAGTTGCATTTGGAAGCACTTTACAGATGGAGTTCTTTGCGCAACAGGCAGCTTTAAGCACTTGTCGGACAGACAGGCGGAGAGATTGGCAGTGTAAGGACTTCAGCCCCAGGGAGGGAACTGTGCTCAAGTTACAAACCTTTGTTAATATTTACTCTGGTTTCCAGCTCTCTTGGCCGACCATCACAGCACTTACAGGAATACAGGCTGACAGGCTGAACAGAGACAATTTGTTTGACCGATTCTCATAAAGGATGCATCACATTTAGATAGTGTCCTTGGGCCCCAAAGCATGGCTGTGATACAGGGCGGTGCAAAATGCAGGAGGAACTCAGCTGGTCAGGCATCGGATACTGCCCGGGTTGCTGAGCTCCTCCAGAATCTTGTGTGCGTGTGTTAATTCGGATTTCCAGCATCTGCAGAATCTATCGTGCTTATATGTTGTTAAACAGGATAAGGAGAAACCGCTTTGCGCACAGCAAGCTCCCAAAACCAGTAATGTGATTGCAATGAAAGAGAGTACTACTGAAATTCACATCACCTCCTGGATATCCCAAGTGCTCTACGACCAATGATCATCTGACATCAGTGATTTTGGTTAAAATATAAATCCCGGTCTGGATCCAAGGCAAATCTAATCATTCTTAAAGCAGTGCCGTTGGTTATTTTAACGTCTGCTTGAGAATGTAGAGGATACTTTGGTGTAATGACAGATGCAAACCACAGCACTCCCAATAGTACCGCACCCTCTCACTGGGGTCCCAGATCAGATTATACGATTGTTTCTGGTAGGGACTTGAGCCTCGATCAAGAATAGAAACAAAGCCCTGTTTTTGACACAAGCGAGCCAGTTTCCATCCATCAGCACAATATCAATATCCAGCACAATCTTGGCATCACCAGAGCCTGACAAGAAATTGGAAAAGCCATCCAATAGCAGAGTAGAAACAGGGCTCCTACAGCACTCCGAACTGAATTGGAATTGGTTTATTATTGACACAAGGTACTGAGATACAGATCAAAGCTCATATTGTTCATACAGGTCAAATCTTTACATAGTGCATTGAGGTAGAACAAGGTAAAACAATAACAGAATGTCAGAATAGAGCGCTACAAAGATAGTACAGTAGACAGTAACAGGCAAATCAGGATCCCCGCTGAGCTACTAAAATATGGCAAGGAAATACTTCAGAAGCAAGTACTTTGAATTGTTTCCCTCATCTGTGAAGAGGAGATACAAGAAATGTACTTAATCCACTGTCTTCAAAAAAGGAGGCACTACCGAAAGCTCTCACTGCTAACTCTGGTGTTTATGTGGAATGAGCTGTCATAAGATGTGGTTGAAAGAGGTGAAGTAAAGGCATCCGTTAGTCTTGCAAGACCATGGATCTGTGCCTGAAAAGTCTTCACTCTCCAGGGCACAGGCCTGAGCAAGGTTGTATGGAAGACCAGCAGTTGCCCATGCTGCAAGTCTCCCCTCTTCACGACACCGATGTTGTCCAAGGGAAGGGCATTAGGACCCATACAGCTTGGTACCAGTGTCGTCGCAGAGCAATGTGTGATTAAGTGTCTTGTTCAAGGAAACAACACGTTTCCTCCGCTGGGCCTTGAACTCACGACCTTCAGGTCGCTAGTCCAATGCCTGAACTACTTGGCCACGGGTTGAAAGAGGTACAATAACATTAAAAAAACACATATTTGGATAATTGCATGAATAGGTGGGCTTAGAGGGGTATGGGACAAACATAAGCAAATGGGACTAGCTTGATCAGCATGAACAAGTGGGCCAAATGGCCTGTTTCTGTACTGTGTTACTTGGGTACTCTGTAACTGCCACTGTCCCTCCACAGCCACCTTCTCTGGCGGCTGAAATGCTCCTCCAAAAGTTGTAAGGGAATCTCAGTCTTTCAAAAGCTATAACAAACACTATCCTCATCATTCCACAAATCCAAATAAAGTTGTGTATAAGATGCTAAGTGGTATTGATAGATGGCTAATATGAGAGGGCATAATTTTAAAGTGATTGGAGGAGAGTATAGGGAGGATGTCAAAAAAAGGTTTTCATTTTAAACAGTTTGGTCAGTGTGTGGAATGCACAAGCAGCAATATTGGTAGAGGCAGATACATTAGAGACATTTAAGAGGCTCCTGTAGAGGCACGTGGATGAAAAAGCATGAGGGTGGGAGGGAAGTGTTAGTTTGATCTTGGAGTAGGTTAAAGGGTTGGCAGAACATTGTGGGCCGAAGGTCTTGTACAGTGATGTACTGTTCTACGTTATAAATGAAAGTGAAGCAAAGGAAGCAGTTGGCTTCTGTACATGGCCTTCTTCATCCACACAAAATACAATGACTTCATCACCATGAGGAAAATGGAACATCCTTTCCAATCTTGCTTTCTGCAGAGAATTGTTACCATTATTCATGAAGATATGAAAACTATGCTTCCAACTACTGGGGTCCACCAGAGACTGAGGTCAAACAAGGCTATGCCATTGCTCCTTCCCAGTTCTTCACTTCCTTCAGTGCAACACCACAACCTCCCCCACTGGAGGGAAACTAATTGACAGAAATAACAGGGAGCTGTTCAACCTTCATTGCATCAAGCAAATCAGTGTAACTTAAGGAGGAAAATAAGGGCACTGGTGTTACCATGTACCTTATGCCTTAGCCCTTCCTCAGAGAAGCTGTGGTCTTTGGAAGTACTATATTTTGTAGACGGCTCATACTGCAATTCTGGGCACCAATGACTGAAAATTTAGGTGGTGCCAATCAGCTGATCTTCTTGTGCCAGATGGCGTTGTGCTTCTTAACACTGTTGGGAGCTGCATTCATTCAGGCAAGTGGAGCTAGTTTTTATCAAATTCCTGACTTATAGAAGCTGAGAGGTTCTGCAGTGAGCCATTCATCTCAAGATGTACCATCTCTGACCTAACCAATAGCTGTGACTGGTCCACTTCAGCTTCTGGTGAATGGTCACCCAAGGACGTTGATGGAAGGGGACTCTGTAGTGGTAATATCAGTGAATTCCAAGGATAAGTAATTGAGGTACCTCTTTCGGGATAAGGCCATTGCCCGCCTCTTCTGTGCCCTAAGTGTTGCTTGTCACTCATCATCCCTTGCCTGAATATTGTCTAGGTCTTGTTGCTCCTGGACATGGGCCGAAGATTTGGAAATGGAATTAAACAACGGGCAGTCATCGATGATTGGGGACCAGCTGTAAGGTCAGGGTCCAATTCCCAGTACTGTCAGCAAGGCATCTGTACATTCTTCGCATGACTGTCTGTGTTTCCTTCTGGTGCTCCTGTTTCCTCCCACATTCCGAAGATGTACAGATTAGGGTTAATAAATTGTGGGCATGCTGGTTGGCGCTAGAAGCATGGTGACACTTACAGGCTGCCCCCAGCACATTCCACACCCAGCTGGATGCTGAGACAAGCAATGTATTTCACTCGATGTTTTGATGTTTCAATATACAAGTGACAGATAAAGCTTAAGGGTGAGGGGGGAAAAGTTTAAAGGGAACATTAGCGGGGGCTTCTTCACACAGAGAGTGGTGGGAGTATGGAATGAGCTGCCAGACGAGGTGGTAAATGCGGGTTCTTTTTTAACATTTAAGAATAAATTGGACAGATACATGGATGGGAGGTGTATGGAGGGATATGGTCCGTGTGCAGGTCAGTGGGACTAGGCAGAAAATGGTTCCGCACAGCCAAGAAGGGCCAAAGGGCCTGTTTCTGTGCTGTAGTTTCTATGGTTCTATGGTTCTATGGTAATCTTTAATCTGAACATTTCCACTTCTGATCTTACGATGGAAGGAAAATGCTGAAGATGCAGTTGGAGAAGATGCAGTAGTGTCTTTAAGATAGAATGATGGGCCTCCAAAAATCAGCCTACATGAACCTCCAACCACTGGAGTAGAGGCTTGCAGCAAAGGTACTAGGGGTCTCTCTGTGACAATCAAGAAAGGACAGGTTGCGCTGAAGAATCACAATCAATTCTGGCCATTTATTTTCATCAGGTATCATCCAATTCTGAAATTATTTAGGTATTCAAAGCTCAATATTATGCTTCTTTTCTCTATCTGGGATATTCAGAAAGGGGCTCAGTAAAGCCATAGTTTTGCTTGTTGGCTTGAGTGCTGTCTCTGATAGGATGTACTACTGAGGGTTTATCACATGATCCCGACATCCAATGACTCTGCCCCATAACTCCTGTCACTGGTCTATCCTCATGATGCAACGCCGACTGGGAAATGGGCCACATCCTACTCAATTGGACTCTCAGTCAATCAACACATTTTACTTCCACGAATACTCTTTGTAGTAAATATTCAAATAAAATGGAAAACATTTGTTTTCACTGTCCTGACGTCTTTCTTCCAGGTCGCTCTGAAGTACAGAAGATTAATACAGCAGGCCAGGCAGCATCTATAGGAAGAGGTACAGTCGACATCGACTGTACCTCTTCCTAGAGATGCTGCCTGGCCTGCTGCGTTCACCAGCAACTTTTATGTGTGTTGCTTGAAATTCCAGCATCTGCAGATATCCTCGTGTTTACAGAAGATTAATGTTCATTTCCTGGAATCTTCAGGTCAGTGAAGGACGAATGCAAATACTAGTGGTGGTATTATTAATTTCTAATCCCAGCAATACACTTCGCAGTGGATCAATGTGTGGCAGTCCTACTGGCAAAGAGCACATTCCTTATGTTCCACTGCTCTAAAGTAACACCTTGCCAGGTCACAGGTAGTGAGGAAACACCCATCCTTTGTCATTTGCCAACACTGAGTCCATATGTCCACCACCAAGAGCACGTCTAAACTTAATTTTATCTGACTAAATACTACCTTAACAGTGAGTTCCAGATATTCAACCACTTCTTATGTAAATTTGTTTTCCTCAGATCCCCTTTAAAAGTCTTTCCTTTTGCCTTAAACCTATGCCTTCCTGTTTTAGACAGCCTTACCATGGGAAAATTATTCTAACCATCCACTCGACCTAATCTTTATTATTTTATACTTCAACCTCAGAATCAGAGGCAGATTTAGTATCACTGTCTTATGTCAAGAAATGTTGTTTTTTTGCCAGCAGTACAATGCAATATATAAATTTTTTTAAAAACTATAAATTACAGTAAGAAACACATACCAAAAATAAAGTAATATTGCAAAAAGAGAGCAAAAAATAGTGAGGTAGTGTTCAAGGGTTCATTGTCCATTCAGAAATCTGATGGCAGAGGGGAAGGAGTTGTTCCTGAAATGTAGCAGTGAGAAGCGGGCATGTTCTGGACGATGGGGGTCCTTAATGATGGATGCCGCCTTTTTGAGGTATTGCCTTTTGCAGGTGTCCTCGATGCAGGGGAGGTTAGTGCTCTTGGAGTGGCCTGCGTTTCCTGCAGCTTTTACTGATCCAGACGGTGATGCAACCAGTTAGAGTGCTCCCGCCTTCACTCCAGGGAAGACAAATCCCGCTTATCTAATCACTCCCTGTAACTAAAGTCCTTCAGTCCAGGCAAGTCCTGGTGAATCTGCTCTGTTTCCATTGTAATCACAGCTTTCCCTATCATAGGGTAACCGGAACTGCACACGATCCTCCAAATGCAGTACAACTTATAAAGTTATTAGATTAGATTCAACTTTATTGTCATTGTGCCGAGCACAGATACAAAGCCAATGAAATTCCGTTAGCATCTGACCAGAAGTGCACAGAATAGTGTTATTTACAAAATAACTGCGAATAAAAAAACTGCTACAACACACAATTATGAAAGTACTGAGACAGTACAATACGGGTGCAATACTGCTTAGCGCCATGATGAGAGGTTTAGCAGTGTCACAGCTTCAGGGAAGAAGCTCGTCCTGTGCCTGCTGGTGCGGGAGTGGAGGCTCCCGTAGCGCCTACCGGATGGGAGGAGAGTAAAAAGTCCATGGTTAGGCTGAGATGCATCCCTGATTATGCTTTTCGCCCTGCCCAGGCAGCGTTTATGGTAGATGTTCTCAATGGTGGGCAATTGGGTGCCGATAATCTGCCGGGCAGTTTTCACCACACACTGGAGTGCTTTGCGGTCCGATATGGGACAATTGCCATACCACACTGAGATGCAGTTGGTGAGTATGCTCTCAATAGTACAGCGGTAAAAGTCCGTCAGTATCCTGGGACAGAAGTGAGCTTTCTTCATGCTCCACAGGAAATAAAAGAAAACATCTCCATTTTTATATTCCATTTTACAGAAACAAGCATATCATTTTCCTTCTTTACCACTCTATGGACCTGTGTGGCTATTTTCAGGGAACCATGGACTTGAACACTAAGGTCCCTCTTTTAACCAATGATTCTTCATTCACTACAGTAGATAGCTCATCTGTATACAGAATGCATCAATTCACACCTACTAGGATTACATTCCATCCGCTAACATTTTGCCCTACTTCCCATCTGGTCTACACCGAGTGGCCACATTATTAGGTACACCTGCTCGTTAACGCAAAAATCTAATCAGCCAATCATGTGGCAGTAACTCAATACATAAAAGCATGAAGACATGGTCAAGAGGTTCAGTTGTTGTTCAGACCAAACATCAGATGTGGAAGAAGTGTGATCAAAGTGGCTTTGACCGTGGAATAATTGTTGGTGTCAGAGGGGGTGGTTTGAGTATCTCAGAAATTGCAGATCTCCTGGGATTTCCACACACAACAGTCTAAAGTTTACAGTGAATGGTGTGATAAACAAAAAACATCCAGTCAGTGGCAGCTCTGTGGGCAAAAACGCCTTGTTGATGAGAGAAATCAGAGGAGAATGGCCAGACTGGTTCAAGCTCAAACTCAAATAACCAAGTAATACAACAGTAGTGTGCAGAAGAGCACCAGTAAGTGCACAACATACTAAACATGGAATTGGAGGGGCCACCCCTGCAAAAGACCACACACATACAATCAGCGGCCATTTTATTAGGTACAGTAGATATCTAATAAAGTGATCACTGAGTGCACATCTTACCATAGCCTTAGATAAACTTCCTCACTACCCAAAATGCCCCCAATTTTTCTGTTTTCCACAAATGTGTTAATCATGGTGTATCATTATACTTGCACCATCTTTCTCAAGACAGTCAAAGTGTGTGTCAGAAGGGGTACTTTAGTGAGAAAACCATAGCTTTGAGCTCCGCCGTCATGCATCAACCAGAGGTCCAGATAAAATGTGGTTAGATACACAGGAAGTTGAAGGGATAGGATGAAGGCATCTCAGTCCAAGTTATATGGAATGGGCTGATTACCCCACTGAGACTGTTAGGAGTTAAATTTCTGCAACAATATTTGAGAGCTGCTTATGACATTAGCTCCGCAGTTTGTAGCAACTCACCAGGGTTGGGATGAGGCAAGCCCATGGATCTTTGCTGCATCTGGTTTGATGTACCGGCTGTGTTCAGGTTCATCTGGCTCATGGTCTTCCGGGGGTCGTGCCATGTTGTTATCCTGTCTACATGGCTGTAACAAAAATAAAAGCTGGATGTTAGGTTCAATGCCTTTCTGTTGCCAAATAAACACAGGACATGCATCTAGTCCATGGTCTACTATCCCACTTCTGTGCAATTGTTCTGGTCAATTGTTTCTGTCACACCGTATTGATTTCTACTGAGATTTCAAATCTGCAGTCTTTGACGCTGTACGCGCTACTGCCAAAATTTTGGGATATTAGCAGGAATGTTTGCCAGGCTGAGTTCAAACCAGAAGAACAGGAGGAGGTCATCTGGCCCGTCCAGACTGCTCCGCCATTCAATAAAATCATGGACTCAGGTATCCTCATTTATAAAGTTCCATATCTTTAACTAGTGGACTTGCAGGAGAGATGTAGACCATGTGGACACAAGTGCAGAGGAGACCAGGGACAAGGATGGATCTGAATGAAGAATCTTTACTTGTGGACTGGTTAGAAGAGAACACTGGCTAGGACTCGAGAATCACCACTCAAGATAAACTCAAGACTGAGCAAAGGCAAACAAAACAGGGAACATAAACAGAGAAGCTAAACATGGCATGGGTGCTCTGATAACTAAAACAAGGCACATGTGAAAACAATCAACTAATAATCAAGGGAGGAGTGTCAGAGTGTGAAGACCTCTGGCACGCCCTGGTGATGAGACCAAAAGCATGACGGGAATTATTTGGACTGGTATTGGTTTACTGTTGTCTCGTGTGCTGACAGTGAAAAACTTTGTTTCGCAATCCATCCATACAGATCATTGCAAAAAACGTGAGTACCTCCAGGTAATACAAGGGAAAATAACAACAGAATGCAGAATACGTTGCTGCAGTTACAGAGAAAGTGCGGTGCAGGCAGTCAATAGGGTACAAGGGCCAAATTGTTAGGTTAAGAGTTCACCTTCAACGTACATGAGGTCCACTCGAGTGGGGTGGAGACTGACCTTGAGTCTGGTGGTGCCTGCTTTTGTATCTTCTACCTGATGGATTTGGGGTGGGGTGGGGTGGGGTAGAGAAGAAGAGAAATTGTCTGGGGTAGAGAGGGGGAATTTTGTGATACCATCTGTCTTCACTAAATAGCACAAAATATATGGAAAGTACATCCATTCTTAGGTTTGGGACCAAACATATTCTAGGTGAAATCTGACCAGGTCCTATACAATTGCAACTTGTTTACTCCTGGAATCAAATCTTTCTGAAAATATAGGAGTAAGGAAGGCATATTTCAATTGTGCATCACCTAGGTGAGACTACATCTGGCGAAGTGACAACAGTCTTGGCCTCCTTAGCATAGAGAAAGGACAGGAAAGCTTCACCAGACTGGTCTACAAATTTAGAAGCTAAACAGGAACCCAGTCACTGAGCTAGACATGCAATGGCTTCATATTGGCCTATCACACATGGCCCTCCACCCACTCAACCCCCACACCTCACTTTTCGCCCTATTTGGTTTGCCAACTAACTGCGACACTGGAACCGACATCTTTCACAGTGTTAGGATATCTCATAGCGTTTTACCACCAATTAAATGAAAGCTCATTACCCTAAACTCCCAACTCCTCTTCTCTCTCCAAGGATGCTGAACCTTTTCCAGATTTATGCTTTATATTAGGGGGTTTGTGAACTAGTTATGGTTGTGATGTAACTAGTTTGAACATAGTAAATTTCAGAAGCAGCAAGGTGATAATGTACAGTGGATGTTCCAATGAGGTGTACATTAGGGTTACATCAGCAACGACAGTGACACTTCCTTTAGAATGACGAAGCGGGACGATTTACAGATACTCAAGCGGATAAATGTTGTTTGATTTTATTTTCAAGATTTCCAGCATCTGCTCTGATTTGCTACTCCAATGCGAGGACTTTTCGAGGTATCCCTACCCTGAAGAAGCTTCCTTCCTCTCTTCGACGGGAGCTCTGTGAGACTCTCTCTCACTGTTCCTTTCTGCAATTCTTCTGCCCTGTTCCTTTCCGGTACTGATGAAGGGTCTCAGGTCAAAACATAAAGTATTTATTCTCCTGCATTGATGTTGCCTGACCTGCTGAGTTCCTTCAGCATTGTGTGTGAGTGTATACTTGCCCAAGAGAGCCTCTCCGGCCTTGCTTTTGGACCCAGCCCTTTGCAGCAAAACTTCACCCTATTAGCTTCACACTCAATCAGCTCATGACGGCACCCAAAAATGATGGTGCGGAGGGCCAGTGCGGTTTGCTAAGCTGAATATTAACACCTCAGCAAGCTAAGGCAACAGACTTGCAAGCAGAGCATGTGCCACAGCTGCCCTTGCATCTCCTCCCTCACTACCATTCAAGGCCCCAAAAAGACCTTAGTGAGGCGACACTTCACCTGCGAGTCTTTTGGGGCCATCTACGGTATCCGTTGCACCCGGTGTGGCCTCCTGTGTATCGGTGAGACCTGACGTGGATTTGGAGACTGTTTCGTCGAGCATCTGCACTCCATCTGCCACAAAAAGTAGGATCTCCTGGTGGCCAGCCATTTCAATTCGACTTCCCATCCCCATGTGTCAATCTATGGCCTCCTCTACTGCCACGATCAGGGTGGAGGAACATCACCTTATACTCCATCTGGGTGGCCTCCAACTTGATGGCATGAATATCGATTTCCCAAACTTCCGGTAATTGCCCCTCCACTCCTTCACTAATCCCCATTCCCGTCACTTTATCTCCTTATCTGCCCATCACCTTCCTCTGGTGCTCCTCCCCCTTCCCTTTCTTCCATGGTCATCTGTCCTCTCCTGTCAGATTTCCCCTTCTCCAGCCCTTTATCTCTTTCACCAATCAACTTCCCAGCTCTTTACTTCACCCCCTTCCCCTCTCCCAGTTTCACTTATCACCTCCTACCTTGTACTTCTTCCTCTTCTCCCCCAACCTTCTTAGTCTGACACCTTCCCCCTTCCTTTCCAGTCCTGATAAAGGGTCTTGGCCCAAAACATCAACTGTTTACTCTTTCCCATAGATGAATGCCTGACCTGCGGGTTCCTCCAGCATTTTGCTTTGGGTTTCCAGCATCTGCAGATTTTGTTAACAGTCTAGTTGGCTTACTTACCCTTTTGTTACTTCAGAAGAGATCTTCCTATGAAAACTGAGAACCCCACAGCTCACAGGGTGTTTCTTTTCTGTCACACCCACCCCAACCCTCTCACTTCAATAAAGAAATCAGTCCATTGTAACAGTCTATGATCTCAGTGTGAAACAACCTCCACCCACCAGCAGAGAACAATGCGGTGTTACCACTGTGCAGCCCATAGAATTTGTCTGGACATGCTTACACCTTCATCTTTGAGCTGAGACCACACTCCCTCATGCTGCAAAAACAGCAACAGAACTGCCATGGTTACACCCAATTCCCTTTTAAACATTCAACTGAAACTTATTACTCAGATGGCCATTTCCATTAGACGATCACAAGGGAAGCAGGTACAAAGTAAACTCTGGATGTGGAGAGAATGTTTCCTAGAGGGACGGAGTCTAGGACCAGAGGGCACAGAGACAACCATTTAGAACAGAGGTGGGGAGGAATTCCGTTCCCCAGAGAGCGGTGAATCTGTGGAATTTATTGCTACAGATGGCTGTGGAGGCCAAATCATTGGGTATATTTAAAACAGAGACTGATATGTTCGTGATTAGTAAGAGCATCAAAGGTTATGAGGAGGAGGCTGGAGAATGGGATTGAGAGGGACAATGGAATGGTGGAGCAGACTCAATGGACTGAATGGCCCCGATTCTGCTCCTGAGTCCTGTGGTCTAAGTATAAAGAATGAAAGAAATGGAAGCAGGAGTAGGTCACGTGAGGCCTTGAACTTGGTCTGCCATTTAATAAGATGACTTCTGATCTGACCTCATCCTCAGCTCCACTTTCCTGCTCACTGTTGAGACCCTAATGCATTTCTTCTATCATTATGGCTAGAAACAGGAGTCAGAATCAGAAACAGCTTTAATATCCGACATATGTCGTGAAATTTTGCTGTTTTGCTACAGCAGTACAGTGCAATACGTTAAAAAACCTATAAATTACAATAAGAAATTTATATGCAGTATAAATTGAACTAAAGAAGTAGTGCAAAAGGAGAGTGAAAACAGGGAGCAGTGCTCATGGGTTAGTTCTTTGTCCATTCAGAAATCTGTCTGGATTCTGGAATCAAACTGCCCCCCATTGAAAGCTTTGATACCAGTATGATGCTGAACTCAGTCCCCATCCACCCTTCCGGATGGATATTAAGTATTTCATCACTTCAAAGCTTTTTCCTAGCTGCGCTAACCTGCATCTTTCTTCCAATGGTTATCAGTATAAAAGAAAATTGATACCTGGTCATCGTTCCATTGGTCTTTGTGGGATCTTTCCATGAGCAAATGTGCTGTCATGCTTTCCAGCAGACCAGGCTGAAATAAATATGGCCACAACGGAAAGAGGCACATGCTGAACTCATGAAGGGCTCAAGTCTTGGACTCAGAATAAAAGGCCCATTTGGGACAGCCTTCACCTAAAAGATAATGCATCTTTGAAATTCTCTTCTCCCAGAAAAGCCAAGGATACGGAAGGATTTTGGGGGATTACGTGAATCAAAGGATTAAGCTTTGAATAGGAAGGTGAGTTGGAAGCTCAGTCATGATCCAATATTGGAACGGGATTACACACTCAGTAGCTACTTTATTAGGCACGCCCACTGTACACATCTTCTCTGCGGGGTGATCCATTTTGGAGGGTCTGAAGAGACAAAGACACTGCCTCGCATTTTGGTTTGATCACTCTGGTTGGGGGGGAGCACAAGGCAGTGTGAACCCAATGTTTCACTGTACCTCTGAGACACTAAACATCTCTTAAACATTCTCTCATCTTCTTTCCCACCCTCCACTGAGTACGTAATACCAAAGATTTTTACCCCCCCGCAAAAAAATTACTGTTCAGTCTTACTGTACTGTCCCTTGCAGAGACAATTTCCTTCCCAGATCAGTTTCAGAAAGATTTTTGTACGGTATCTTCAAACATGAAATTTGCTTTTCTCCTTAAGATTATGTGTGTGATGATACTGCAATCCTATTGGACAACAGAGTGCTTGCTCAAGCAATGCAACTAATTCACATCCAGTACTGCCGACTCAACAGATTTCTTGGCCAGTATTTATCTACCGTTAAAACCAGTCAACCCATCAGCTGACCTGTAGCCACTTGTGGGGCTATATCAATAGTACATGGCTTCTGAGCTTCTGTCATTTTCAAATGACATCATTGAAAATTAAAACCTAGAGCCAAAGTCTAAGAGAAAACATTCTGCTAACGTCAGTGTAAAAGCATTTAGTTAGCATCCTTTTTATTGTTAACAAAGCAATGGAAAGTGTCATCAATAGTACTTTCCAATGCCACTTACTCTCAAGTGGTGCGTTCACCAACGTCCCTCTTCAGACTCATGAGGAACACTCAGCTCTAGATCACACACAGCCTTAGTCCAAATATGGACAAGAGCATAATCCCTTATGTGAAATGACATTACGGGAGGAATTCACCAAGTATGGCATTACAGTTCTTTACCTTGCTACCCCTCTTTTGAAAAGAATAGCTTTATTTTTTAAAAATTAGCTTCATTTGTTGCATGTACTTTACATGCCCAAATCATATACTGTATGTCTGCTTGTAATGCTTTAAAGAATTTTCCAATGGGGAGGGCTATTGTACAGGGATTATTTTTAACTGCACAATGTTTACCCTTTGAATTCATGCCTGTACAGTACAAAGTTTCAAATTATACAGTGAAATGCATCATTTGTGTCAACGAGCTACACAGTCTGAGGATGTACTGGGCACATGTTGCTATATAGCATGCACACAATACACTGCCCTTAGTCGTATGTCTTTGCAGTATGGGAGGAAGCGGGACTACCCAAAAGAAACCCACGCGATCGCGGGGAGAATCACATTCCTTCCCCAATCTGATGTTTGGTCTGAACATCAACTGAACCTCTTGGCCATGTCTGCGTGCTTTTATGTATTGAGTTGCTGCCACATTATCAGCTGATTAGATATTTACATTAGTGGGCAGGTGTACAGGTGTACTTAATAAAGTGGCTGCTGACTGTATATCACCGTTCCCTCGTTATTGCTGTGTCTAAATCTTGGAACTGTGTCCTCCGGGAGCACCTCTAGCAGAGGCACCGCCGCCTCAGGAAGTTGGCTCACCACCTCAAGGAAGGATGGGTTTTAAATATTGACTTTGCTGGCAACTGACTCATCTTGTAAATAAATAAAAAGAAAGGCCGGCAGGTAGATGGGTGAACAATTTGTATTATTATGCCCACATCAATCTGTCAATATTAACATAATAGACAAGGAAATGCAAAGTGTCAGAGAAATGACTTGATATTGTTGCATAAGCACTTTATTTTAGAGAGGACAAGCCAGAGTTTTTGTGTAGTTAACAAACAAAGGATTCTCAGATGAGCCGGTACAACTGGTCTGCGATGTGACTGTGTGTGTGCGTGTGTTTTCAGGTAATTACTGTTTTGGGTGGCTTTAATGTGTGGATACAGCATATTCAAAATACACCATTTAGGTGAGCCCAGGCTTGTGTACGATGAACTTCACCGTTTCTGGCTCAATTTGAAATCAGTTTATTTTGTTAAGAAATGCGATATATTTTAAAGAAGGAACGACCGTCATCTTCTTTCTTCGAGGTTTCGTCAAGTCTCCAAAAACTTCAACAAACTTCTATTTCCTAACTGGTTGCATCACAGCTTGGTATGAAAGCATCCATGCTCAGGAACAGAAAAGACTGAAGAAAGTGATGGATACAGCTGAGTCCATCATAGACCTAGTCCTCCCCACCATTGAACATATTCACATGGAGCACCGCCACGAGAAAGCAGCTCCCACCAACAAAGGCCTCCACCATCTAAGTCATGCCCTCTTCTCGCTACTAACCTTGGGCAGGAGTACAGACACCTTAGGCCCACACCACCAGGTTCAGAAACATTTATTACCCTGCAACCATCAAGCTCCCGAACCAGCGTGGATAACTTCACTCACCATTACTCTGAACTGATTCTATGATCTTCAGGCTCACTTTCAATGATTCTTTACAATTCTTGTTCTCAGTCTTAATTTTATTTGTACAGTTTGTCGTCTTCTGCACATTGGCTGTTTGCCAATTTTGGTGATACAGTTTTTTGTAAATTTGGTTGTATTTCTTTTCTTTTGCTGTAAATGCCTGCAGGAAAATGAATTTCATAGTCATAGTCATACTTTATTGATCCCGGGGAAAATTGGTTTTCGTTACAGTTGCTCCATAAATAATTAAATAGTAATAAAACCATAAATAATTAAATAATAATATGTAAATTATGCCAGTAAATTAAATCCAGGACCAGCCTATTGGCTCAGGGTGTCTGACCCTCCAAGGGAGGAGTTGTAAAGTTTGATGGCCACAGGCAGGAATGACTTCCTATGACGCTCAGTGCTGCATCTCGGTGGAATGAGTCTCTGGCTGAATGTACTCCTGTGCCCACCCAGTACATTATGCAGTGGATGGGAGACATTGTCCAAGATGGCATGCAACTTAGACAGCATCCTCTTTTCAGACACCATCGTGAGAGAGTCCAGTTCCATCCCCACAACATCACTGGCCTTACGGATGAGTTTGTTGATTCTGTTGGTGTCTGCTACCCTCAGCCTGCCGCCCCAGCACACAACAGCAAACATGATTCAAGGTAGTGAACATATTTGTTCTTTGATGATAAATTTACCTTGAACTTTGAAGGCCAGCCCTGGAGGAGCTGTTGCCATGGTCTCCAGATGTGTAACCATGGTTAGGCAGCTGCCTTCAGTGAAAGCTCTTGGGAATGGTGTGACGTATGTTGTCTGAACACTGCCCTTTTGCCCCTGGAATGGGAGACTAGATCCAATCTTGGGGCCGATGAGACTGGGGGCTTTTTTTTTGCCACCGTGGAAGTCTCACCACCACTGTGACGCACACAGCAGGGCCCTGTAGAAGCTCAGCAAACTCGTCATGGCAACTGCATGGTGCTGGGCTATGTTGCCAGACCACCTCAGCGTTCCTCCGCTCTGAGGAAAGAAGCAATAGATATCTCCGACTGCACTAGAACATTTCTGGTTGGCATGACTGGGAGAAGGGAACACATTATGGAGAAATTTGTTAGCCTGGGGGGCACTACATGAGGAATAAGAATTGACCACTAGAGAAACCACAAGAGATTCTGCAGATGCTGGAAATCCAGGGCGATACACACAAAATGCTGGAGGGACTCAGCAACATCTCAGTCTACAAACTGCACACTGAGAATACCACCTCGACTGGTGATGAAACGTCTGCAAGCTAGTTGCCAAGCTCGGCGATCACCACATCAAATGTCTCAATTCAAGCTATGAATATTCACTGCAATCCTAAACACCTTCCAGTCTCCTACACTCACCTGCCCAACCTCTCCCTGTAGCTCAGGTTACCTGCTCCTGGCAACAGCCTCGTGAATTTGCTATTCATTACAAATTGTTTGCAGGTCATTCAGAAGGTGACTGAGAGTGAATGATGTGAGTCCAGAGTCACAAATAGGGATACAATGGATTAGTGCCTTTCCTCAAACTACCTGGCTTACTGGCGCCATTTGCTTACTCTTGTTAATTGCACGATTTGTTTTTTTTCCCCTCTCCCTCTGCTAACTTGATGTTGAACGGTCTTCCTTTTTATGGGTTCCTTTAGGTTTCTTTGGTTTGTGGCTGCCTTTAAGGAGAGGGATCGCAAGGTTGTATAATAGATACATACTTTGATAATATATGTACTTTGACCTTTGAACCAATACTGACATGTTTCCTTAAATTTCCAAAAGTTATTGAACAATTTGAATGAAACTCCCCAGCTGCACTGCTGGGATTTGAACTCATGTTACTGGAATCTTGAACATGGTCTACAGGAATGATTTTACAATTAAGACAGTGGAGGTATGCAATAACAAACAGATGATGCTGGAAACACTCAGCAGATCAGGCAGCATCGAAGATTCTCTTGCCCAGCTGAAGTCCACGTGAAGAAGGCCGCTGGGCCGGGCAATGACTATCCTGCCCAGGTAAAGTGTGCTCACTGCCAGCTCACTGCCTTGCTGAGGAATAGCAATAAAAAAGGTTACCAGAATTGTTGCCTGGACTAGAGGGCATCTTCCAAAGGCGGAGCCTCAGGAAGACGGCATGCACCATTAAGGACCCGCATTGCCCGGGCGATGCATTCTTCTCAATGCTAGCATCGGGGAGGAGAGACAGGAGCCTGTAAACTCACACACTCAATGCTTCAGGAACAGTTTCTTCCTTTCTGTCATCAGATTTCTGAACATCCCATGAAACCAGACACTCTAGCTTGCTATTCCTCTTTTCCATTGTTTATTTTATCTATTTTTATTGTAAGTTATATTAAGTTGTTATGCCTGCACTGTGCTGCTGTCACAGAATAACAGATTTCATGACATGTCAGTTACAAATTAAACCTGATTCTGATTTCGCTCTGAGTAGTGGTTGGACAAACTCGAGTTGTCTTCTCTGGATCACGGAGAAAAAGAGGAGGGCAGATGGACGTTCCTAAAATTATGAGAGACACTTATCGAGTAGTCGGCGGTATCTTTTCCCTTGGGTCAAAATGTCCAATATTAAAGGGAATTCATTCAAGGTTAGGGGAGGGGGGAGACGTGCGGGCAAGTTTTTTTTTAACAGAGCATGGTGGGTGCCTGGAATGGGCTGCCAGGGGTGATGGTGAAGGCAGGTATGATAGGGCCAGTTGAGAGGCTGTTACGTAGACAGTTGTACGTGCAGGGAATGGAGGGATAGGAACAACATGCAGACAGAAGGCATTGATTATTTTGTTACAGCATTGTGCACCGAAGGGCCTGTTCCTGTGCTGACCTATTCCATGTTTTACACTTGTAAGGCTTGAGGGGTTTGATTAGGGCAATTATAAAACAAGAAGGGGGGAGGCTCAGCTTTTTCGCTGAAAGTACCTGTTGAAATCCAGCTCTGAAAGAGTTAACATCACTTGGAGGAGAAGTCGTCCATTTCTCTCCGTCGCCTGGGCTGAAGGCGAGGACATTTAAAAATCTACCAAATGACTCAGCTGTGTGTGCATGTAATGCCAAGCCAGATAAACGTGCTCAGCCTCTTGTCTCATCAAAGGCAAGAGCGGAGTAAGAATGTAAGAGGTCTTCCCTGCAAATTGTCAAAGCCTGTGCTGTCTCTTGAAACAAAATCCCTCAAAGCCATAGTACCAACACCTGTGTAGAATTAGGCTGTCCAAAATAAAGTTTTTCTTCTTTTACACAGGCCATCTGTTGCATTTTGGTGTGGGTTTTTCTACCAAGGGAAGGTTTGTGGTCTGTTCTGAAACATTTTTCTAACTAATCCTGCCCCCCGCCCCTCCACCTAGCACCTTTGCCTCCCTCATACTCGTAGCCACAGAGTACACACAAACTACAACTTCCATCCATATACAACAGGGGTGTCCCTGGGCTGGAGCGAGTGGGAAGGAAAGCAAAAATGTAATAAGGCATCGGTCAGAGCATGTCTGAAGTATTGTGAGCGTTGTTGAGTCCCATATCTAAGAAAGAATGTGCTGGCATTGGAGAGGGTATATGAGATTGATACTGGGCATGAAAGAGTTACAATATGGGGAACATTCAATAGCTCTGGACTTGCACTTGCTGGATTCTAGAAGGATGGGGGGAGGGAATCCCATCAAATATTGAAAGGCCTTAAACAAGTGGACGTGGAGCGAATGTTTCCAATAGGAGGGGAGGCAAGGACCTCAGAATAGAAGGACGTCCCTCTAGAACAGAGATGAGGAGGAATTTCTTTAGCCAGAGGGTAGTGAATATGTGGAATTCATTACCACAGATGGCTGTGGTGGCCAAGTCACTGGGTATATTTAAAGCAGAAGATTGATAAGTTCTTGATTATTCAAAGGTAACAGGGAGAAGGGAGAATGGGTTGAGAGGGAAAGAAAATCATCCATGATTATATTGAGGAGCAGAATCGATGGGCCAAGTGGCCTAATTCTGTTCCTGTTTCTTAAGGTCTTATGGAAGTTGTGAGTCACTTGGCAGTAGCTGCTGCCCATACTCGCTGACTCAGAAATCAGTAAATCAGTCAGAGCCTGACGCAGAAAAAAAAAACGGTCCAAAATGCACAGTGTCTCCTCAGGGTCAAGCGGCCGGCAGAGTGTCTGAACTTCCAACTGAGCGGAGGCTGCTTGTCAGTCAGGTAGCTCCTTCGCTCACGCAAAGCAGAACACTCACTTTCTGCCAGGACTTACTTCACAGAAAACCAGAAGACCATAAGACATGAAACAAGAGAAAGAATAGGCCACTCGGCCCCTCAAGCCAAGTATGACCATTCACAGCTGTTACGTCTAGGCCTAAAACCTTCTGTGCCAATTAGACCATAAGACACAGGGCATAATTAGGCCACTCAGCCCATCGAGTCTGCTCCGCCATTCCGTCATGGCTGATTTATTAGCCTCTCAACCCCATTCTCCTGCCTTCTCCCCATAACCTTTGACACCTCTCGCTTTAAATATATCCAATCACTTGGTCTCCATGGCCATCTTGTGACAACGCCTTCCACAGGTTAACCACCCTCTGGCTGTAGACATTCCTCATCTAAAGGAACATCCTTGTGTTCTGAAGCTGTACCTCTGATCCTCGGCTCCCTTGCCACAGATCCGCATCGCCCTCTCAGCTTCTGTTTTGCCTCTCACTGGAAGGCTGGTCTTCCTGGCTGGCAAGCCACACACATTTAAGCGAGTTAACTTTCAGCAGTGTCCCTGCCCACACTTGGTAGGCCAGGCTTACCGAATGGTTCCAGACTTCTTGAGACTGAGGCAAGTGGAGTGGACCTCCTGGGACAACTATGGGCTTCATCCCAAACAAGCAGAATTAAAACTGCTGATGTAAACTTCCCAGTAGTTTAATTTAAGGTTCCTGAATCATCAAGGTTTGCATCATGGATCATTGGACCTGTGAATCCATGCCAGCTCCAGAAGAGCTGTCCCAAAGTCAAAGTCAAGTTTACTGTCAGATGCACAACTACATGGGTGCACAGGGGCAATGAGTTTGCAGCAGCATCACAGCCACTGAGCATCAGATAGAGAGCACATGAAAAACATAAATGTTACATAGATTTCACAAGAAAAAACTCAATTAAAATGAAAAGTAGACCCACTCTCCTGTGTTATTTTCCAAGTTGCACGGCCAAGCTCCTGAGAGTTTTGTCTGAATCAGCCTTTTAGTTTGAGAACTCCAGACCACCCCTCAGAGAGAAACTCTTTTCAAGTACGAAGGGGGAAATGTAATCGGTTAATATAAACAAAATGACACAAGGGTTCCTGCAGAGGCAGGAAATCCAGAGCAACACAGACAAAATGCTGGAGGATTTCACAATCAGGAGCACACAAGACTCAGCAGGTCAGGCAGCCTCTATGGAGAGGAACAAACAGTCCACGTTTCAGGCCGAGACCCTTCGTCAGGACTGGTGACGCCACAGTAGAGTAGCTGTAGCACAACGCAATTACAAATCAGGGTATTCCAGAGGTCAGAGTTCAACTCTGTCAGGAGTTTGTACATTCTCTCCATGATCGTGTGGGTTTCCTCCAAGTGCTCTGCTTTCCTCCCACAGTCCAAAGACATAGCAGTCAGTAGGTTAATTGGTCATGGTAAATTGTCCGGTAATTAGGCTAGGGCTAAATAGGTGGGTTTCTGGGCAATGTGGTTCATTGGGTCTGAAGGATCTGCTCCATGCTGCAACTCTGAACAAACACACACATACATAAATACATATTAAATACATACATACATAAATACACACATACATAAATACATATTAAATACATACATACATAAATACATACTTAAATACACACATAAATAAATACATAAATACACATATACATAAATACATATTAAATACATACATACATAAATACATACATACATTTCACTGCAAAAGAAAATACTGAAGTTGCTGGAAAATTGCTGAATTCTACCACTCACCAGGGCAGTTTACAATTGGGAATTAACCTACCCAGCCACACAGCTTTGGGGTGCTAGAGAAAACCAGGGCACTTGGGGAAATGCCACACAGCCACGGAGAGAACTTGCAAACTCCACACAGACAGCTCCTAAAGTCAGGATTGAAGGCAGATCTATGGGCCTGTGAGGCAGATGCTCTACTATCTGAACGGAGAGAAAAAGATTTAAGTTTTGGGTCACTGACCCTTCTGAAGACAGGCCCAAAATGTTAACTCCATTCCTTTCTCCACAGATGCTGCCCAACGTGCTGAGTACTTCCACCATTTTCTGTTTTATCTCCAATTTTCCAGCATCATCTCTGCTGTCTGCCATCGCTTACACTAAGTGACTGCCAGCTGGTTCAAACCTATTTAAAGGTTCAAAGAATCAATGAAAGACTGCGCTAACTTGAGCTTTCAACCAATGTGCAAAAGACAGCAAACTGCAAATACAAAAAGTAAGAAATAATAATAATAAATAAATAAGCAATAAATATTGAGAACATGAGATGAAGAGCCCTTAAAAGTGAGACCATATGTTCTGGGAACATTTCAATGATGGGACGACTGAAGTTGAGTGAAGTTTTCCCCTTTCATTCAAGAGCCTGATGGTTGAGGGGTGATAACTGTTCGTCAACCTGGTGGTGAGAGTCCAGTGGCTCCTGTACCTTTTTCCTGATGGCAGCAGCGAGAAGTGAGCACTTCTTGGGTGGTGGGGTCTCTGATAACAGATGCTGCTTTCCTGCAACAACGTGTCGTGTACATATGCTTAAAGGTGGAGAGGGCTTCAACTGTGATGGACTGAGCTGTATCCACTATTTTTCATAGGATTTTCCGTTCAAGGGCATTGGTGTTCTCATACCAGGCTGTACAATATACTCTCCACTACACAGCTATAGTAGTTCAGCAAAATTTATGCCAGCAAAGTGAGATCGAGGTTGGTGGGAGGAGGGCCCTATTGAACCTCGCTGGCTGAGTCAAAATAGCCTTTCCTTCCTGTGAAATTCTATATAATTCGAGTCAGCACCTGAAGGTCCTGAAGCCATGTGTCTACTAGAGAATTGCTCTCAAACTCTCTCCACCTTTAACAAAATTTCACATTTTTGAACAAGTTTTCAGTTATTACTCTCCAATCTCTCCTTTCATCAAATGTAGACCACTGCTCTGCCTCCTGAAAGCATCTGGAAGCATGAGGAAAAGGCCCAAGTCAGAACAGGGCAGACTGACGAGTCTTCAAATTAAGCTGAAGAGGCCCCATAGGAGAGTTACAATTGCTGCTATGAAGGGGAAACTGGTCGGTTAAGCTAAACTTGTTCACACTGGAACATAGTGGAGTGTAGGGGAGAGATGTGTAACATTATGAGAGTTCTGTACAGAATAGGTAGGTTTCCAAGATCATGATTATATTTGGCGAAATTTTCTACAGAAGTGGTTTGCCGTTGACGCCTTCTGGCAGTGTCTTTACAAGACAAGTGACCCCAGCCTTTATCAATATTCTTCAGAGATTGTCTGCCTGGCGTCAGTGGTTGCATAACTAGGACTTGTGATATGCACCAGCTGCTCATACAACCATCCACCACCTGCTCCCATGGCTTCACGTGACCCTGATCGGTGGGGGTTGGGGGAGGTGGGATGCCTAAAGCAGGTGCTACACCTCACCCGGGGGTGACCTATAGACTAGCAGCGGGAAGGAGCTCCTTACATCTCCTTTGGTAGAGACATATTTCCACCACACCACCCACAGGTAAGTGAGGGTTTAAATTTAGGGGGCACATTTTTAAAGTAATCAGAGAGAAGATGAGAGAAGAGATGAGGGGAAAAAAAAGGTGTTTTACATGCAGAGGATGGCGAAGAGTCTCGGACTCAATGCCTTGAACATTGGTAGATTTAGCATCACTTCTCATACAGAGGTAGTAGTTGGATGCATACTTGAGGAGGAATTGCCCACAATGCTGGAGAATGAGTACTGGAAGACAGGATTTGGCAGGGTGGCTCTTTTTGTGATTGACACACTGAGCCAAAGTTCTGCTTCTGTGAGAAATATTCTGTGATTCAATTGTGACTGTGCTGATGGCAAAGGGGGAGATATAGACTTGTGAGGTCAGTTAATGAAATGGATAGCTGGCACCAAGTCCTTGTGATCAATACCATTTTACAGCCTGTAGGCTATTTGTCCCATTTTTCCTGTGCCAGCACTATGAATTTGTTGTGCAATTACTCCAATTTCCTTAATCGTTTCTTAAAGGTCTTCTAGCCCTTGCCTTTCTTTTGTCCCTATCCACTTCCTTCTTTAAAGCTTCCTTTTCATAGAGTTGTGAGGAAGGTGTATGGTGTATTGACCTTCATTTGTCATGGCATTGAATTCAAGCGCCATGAGGTAATGTTGCAGCTCTGTAAAATTCTAGTTAGACTACACTTGAAATATTGTGTTCCGTTCTGGTCGCCTTATTATAGGAAGGATGTGGAAGCTTTAGAGTGGGTGCAGATGAAATTTACCAGGATGCTGCATGAATTGGAGGGCATGGCTTATGAAAATAGGTTGGACAATCTCCAGCTTTTCTATTTTGAGTGGAGAAGGGTGAGAGGTGATTTGATAGAGGTGTACAAGAGGCATAGATCAAGCGGACAGCCAGAAACTTTTTCTAAGGTCGTAAGTGGCTAATAGGAGGGGGAATAATTTTAAGGTGATTGAAGGGAAGTATAAGAGGGATGTCAGAGGTAAGTTCTTTAAACAGAGTGGAGGATGCATGGTAGTGATGATGGAAAAATGAAGGGCTATGTAGGGCAGAAGGGTTAGATTCATCTTAGAGTAGGTTAAAAAGTTGGCGCAACATTGTGGGCTAAAGGGCCTGTACTGAGTTGTAATGTTCTCTGTTTCATATGTCTATGAACCTGCTTCCAGTGTCTTGGATGGTCAGGAAGTTATGGATTATGGGCAGGGCTAGGATTTCTCACTGCAAAGTTGGACCAAAAAATGGCAGAGCAGCCTCGAGAGCCAGTATGGCCTGTTCCAGCTCGTGTTTCCTACAGAGAACACATGCCAATCCTCACTGCAGGCTCAGCATTGGAAAGGGCGAGCAGCTTCGAGGTCCTGAGTGTCAACACCTCATGGGAATGATCCTAGGCCCAGCACACTGATGCAATCACAAAGAAGGCACACCAGTGATAATACTACGTTAGGAGTTTGAGGAGATTTCGTACTTCACCAAAGTTTCTGGAAAGTTTCTACAGATGTATGGTGGAGAGCGTCCTGGCTGGTTGCATCAACACCTGGTACGGAGGGGCCATTGCACAGGATCGCTGAGTATTGTAGGCCTGGTCAGTTCCATCGTGGGCACTACCATATCCACCTTCAAAACGTGGTGCCTCAAGAAAGTGGCATGCATAATTAAGGACCCTCTCCATCTGGGACATGCCCTCTTCTCATTGCAACCATCGAGGAGAAGGTACAGAAGCATGAAGGCTCATATCCAATGTTTAAGGAACAGCTTCTTCCCCTCCACCATCAGATTTCTAAATCACCCACGAACACTGCCTTACTATTCCTCTTTTAACTATTGATTTATTTTTATTGTAACTTACAGAAATTTTTGTCTTGCGCTCTACTGCTGCTACAAAACAACAAATTGCATGACATACAGTACTGTGCAAAAGTCTTTGGCACATGTAAAAAATATTCTGTAAAGCAAAGATATTTTCAAAAGTAATGAAAAGAGAAGTTTCTAAATATAAAGAAATTGCTCTAAAGAACAGTAAACAGTAAAAAAAAAACTCAAATCAGTATTTGTTATGACCACCCTTTACCTTTAAAGCTAGATCAGTTCCCTTAGGTACACTGTCATACTGTTTAATAAGAAAATTGGCTGGTAGTTTGTTCCAGGTATCTTGGAGAACTTGCCACACTTCTACAGACTTTGGCTATCTCAGTTGCTTCTATCTCTCCAGATAATTCCAGACAGCCTCGATGATGTTGAGATCAGGGCTCTGTGGAGGCCACACTATCTGAAACCATATTTTAAAAATCTAGGATGCCTAAGACTTTTGTACAGCTCTGTGTATCAGTGGTAATAAACCTGATTCTGATTTCTATGATCCCTCTGCCAGCACATTCCAGATCATGAGAACATGCTGTAACAGAAATATTCTCCTCAAATTCCACTGGTCTCTGCACCACCATTACCTCCCTCTCAATCTCCTACAAGAGGACACATTTTCTCATCAATTCTATCCAGGACCTTCACCTCAATAAACACATAGCTACTGGCCACCTGGTTGCATTGACCTGAACGGGGAAGAAGAATGGAAGCCACTGGTATAGAAGTATTATAGGATCGGATTACACAAAGTATATAGATCAAGTTAAAGGAATATTTTACCGTGGATGCTTGTGGTATGTAAGCAAAGAGCTAACACCTGTTCCACCACCTATTTTAATAACATGACACAAATGGTTGAGACAAGTTTTCCACAATGACTCGAACGTTCGTTCTTGTATTAGCCCCTTGGCTGCTTTACGCCAAAGAGGATGTGTAGTTTCTTCTTTATACCCGGAGTTTAAACCATTCTGTCAACTGTGTATCAGCACCATTACTTATGTAAAGAAAGAAAAGGCTCAGTCACCACAGCAACTGGACCTGCAGCACTAACCAAAGACCAACCCCCCACATCTCCATCTCTCTTGAGCAGCAGCAAGTCTCAGCGCATTCCCCTCCAACAGGTGTTCCACAGCTGCCTGCCTGCAACGCAGGGCACGGCAAGAATGTCGAGGCTGAGGAGTCACCAGCCTGTCCCCTCGGGCGGAGAGGGGTTTGCGGGCGGTGGGGTCAGTAGAGTTCACCAGCCCCCGTCTTAAAGGAGGCCTATGGCAGGGGCCCAGGATCTATCCGGGAGCTGGAACTAAGCTGTGGCCTTTAGGGGATGGGAGGATCTCAGTTCTAAACTGTACCAAGCCTAAAGATGGAACAATAAAAGATTATGAAAAATAAGGTAATAAGACCATTACACAGAAGAGCAGAAATAGGCCATCCAGCCCATTGAGTCTGCTCCGCTATTCAATCACGGCTGATTTATTTTTCCTCTCAACCTATTCTCACACCGTCTCCCCATAACCTTTGACACCCTTCAAATCAAGTACCTCTCAACCTCCACTTTAAATATACCCAATGACGGCCTGCACAACCATCAGTGAAAATAATTTTCACCACTGTCTGCCTGAAGAAATTCCTCCCCATCTCTGTTTTAAAGAGACGTCCTTGTATTCTGAGGCCATGCCCTTTGGTTCTAGACCTTCCCGCTATTGGGAGCATCCTGTCCAGGTCTACATTACCTTGGCCCTTCAGCATTTAGGAAACCATTTCCTGGACGCAGTAGGAGCCAAGAATCAGGCCTACACAAAGTGAAAATGAACGATTGAGTGCGAGACACAAGTACTGAGGCATAAGGGGTGAATGCCCAATAAACTATTCTTTGAATAAAATGTGTCATTTTGTGGAAAATGCTGAGGAGTAACAAAGTCCATTGCGCTTAACCTGTAGTCACATGCCTCATTCAATTTATTTTCCTTTTTATTCTGTTTATTCTCCTATGATCCACTCTTCTCTCCTATCAGACCCTGTCTTCTCCAGCCCTTTATCTTTTCCACCTAACACCTCCCAACTTCTTACTTCATTCCCCCCCCCACCCCCACCAACCTGGCTTCACCTGTCACCTGCTATCTTGTAATTCTTCCTCTCCTCCCTACCTTCTTATTCTGGCTTCTACCCCCTTCCCTTCCAGTCCTGATGAAGGGTCTCAGCCCGAACAGCAAATGTTTATTCCCCTCCACAGATGCTGCCTGACCTGATGTGTTCCTTCAGCATGTTCGAATGTGTTAACTCCTGTCAACTTTGTTGCGCAAGTTATGTGGAATTTAAGTTAGGTTTACATCAGTTGTGGCTGTCATGTTTGTAATATACTGTGCTGCTACTGCTGCAAAGAGCTCAATTTCATGGCATTTGTACCCTGGATATGTACGCCCATGACAAAGAAACGTGAACTCATCACATTGTTAAACCAGGTCTGAAGCGGAGCAGAGGTGGCTGAAGTCCTCTCCCTCCCATAAAGGCTGAGTTTACTGAGAAGTGAGGAGTGAGCGTAACAGTGGAGCTCAGAAAACCAACGCTGTGCTGCAGTAAGCTCTCCCACACCCACATTCAGCAAAGGCCCCCTCCCACAAGGGTGGGCAAATCAGTTCTTCAAGCCTGGGCCACCTCTCAGTTAGCTCATGACTGATCCATGCCTCATCCCCTCTTCACCCACTTTAGCTTAAGATCCGTTCCTTAACAGAAATCTACTTGAAAGTGCCAGTTAAATTATCCCTTTGAAGGAGGGTCAGACCTCCATGCCAAATTAAGTGAAAAACTGCTTCCTTGTCTGCCTGGCTCTAATCTCGAGGTAGCTTTATAGTGATTGGGTTTGGGTTTGGGTATTTGATCCTCCACAATATTCCGCGTGGGAATTTAAACTGGAGGTGGCAGTGTTTTTTTTTACGAGGTCGAGTTGTGAGCTCGACATCAACCCAGCACGGATGGAGAGCGCGCTCAGGAGCGGTCTGTCTCTGGATCGAACTCGGGAACCTCCGTTCTTGAGCCTGGCGCTGATCTCACTGCGCCACCAGCCTTCGTAAATCAATGTATCAAGTACACGAGATGGGGTGTAATGTTGAAGCTGTATAAGATGTTAGTGAGGCCCAATTTGGAGTACTGTGTCGCCTACCGGAGGAAGGATGTAAATAAGATTGAAAGAAAACTGAGAAAATGTACCAGGACATTGCTGAGACCTGAGGACCTGAATTATAGGTAAAGTTTGAATAGGTTTGGGCTTTATTCCCTGGAATTAGAAGACTGAGGGGAGATTTGATAGAAGTATACAAAATTATGAGGTGCATAGATAGGGTAAATACAAGCAGGATTTTTTCCACTGATGTTGGGTGAGACTACAAGAAGTCATAGGTTAAGGAAAAAGGTAAAATGTTTAAGGCAAACATGAGGGGGAGCTTCTTCACTCAGAGGGTGATGAGGGTGCGGAGCGAGCTGCCAGCGCAAGTGGTGAATGTGGGGTTGGTTTCAACACTTAAGAGAAATTTGGATAGGGACATGGGTCAGAGGTCTATGCAGGGCTATGGTGTGAGTGCAGGTTAAATGGGACTGGGCAGATTGCTGGTTCAGCGCAGACCAGATCGGCCGAAGGACCTGTTTTTGTGCTGTAGTGTTCTAGCACTCTACACGACATGCCAATATGTAATTTGATAACTGACTGTGGAACAGTGCACAGAGCAGGAAACTGATTCAGATTCAGATTTATCTCATGTACGTTGAGACATACAGAGAAATGTGTTGTTTGCAGTAACAACCAACACAACCCAAGGATGTGCTGGGGCCAGCCCACAAGTGTCGCCACACATTCCGACGCCAACAATAGCATGCCTGCAGTGCTCGGCAGAAAACAGAGCACAACAAAATAGAAGATACCGACTGATAAAGAAACAATGTCAAGGAGCGTCCAATGTTGTTGGCACACATTAGATTAAAATCATTTTGCCTTGCCTGGCACACATCTAACAGGAGATACCCATTGGTAATGATCAGAGAGGAGTACACAGTTTCCCCAGCTCATTGAAGAAACAAAGGTTAGTTCACAGAGGCAGTGGAAATGCGGGTCAAATGTTCCTGCAACTTTCCTCTCAGATACAATCGGTCCCAGTGTCTCCAAAGACCTGGGGAAAACCTACAGACAGAACCGAAATTGTGCACAATCTGGACAGTGATAGATTACAGCCCCAAGAAGTGTTCCATTACAAATTGCTCAACACGTTTCCCACTGAAGTTCCATCGACAACGAGAACGAGCGTGTTGCAGACCACCCGTCAGTGAGAAATTTCATTCCGCTCCTTTTCCCTTTGGCATTGTGGACAACTTTGGGTAATTTTCAAAAACGAAGTTCAATGGATCGGTGTTAACTAGGAATATGCAACTAGTTAAAGCCACCATCTTAGTTAATGAAGGCATAGGTTCAAGGGGCTGAAAGTTGCACTTAGAATATTGAACATAGAATGGGTCCTTTGCCTACGATGTTATGCCAAGCTAATTAAGATAATGTTACCTAATTAAACTAATCCCTTCTGCCCACACATGATTCATATCCCTCTATTTGCTGCAGTTTCATGTACCTATCCAAGAGCTTCTTCCCTCCACCACTACCACTGGCAACACATTCCATGCAACCAACACTCAGTGTAAAAAACCTGACCCACACATCTCCTGTGAAATTACTTTCCCTCACCTTAAATGCATGTCCTCTATTTGACACTTTGACCCCAGCAAAAAATATTGGCTGTTGGTTGCATGCCTCCAACGTTATAAACTTCTCTCGTGTCCGCTCTCAGCCACTATCGCTCCAGAAAAAGCAACCCAGGTTTGCCCGCCCTCCCCTCCTAGCACATGCCCTTTCATCGCTGCGCACAAAATTCCGGAAGAACTCGACAAGTTAGGCAGGGCCTATGGAGGGGAATAAGCAGTTCATGTTTCAGGCTGAGATCCTTCACCAGGACTGGACAGGAAAACGGAAGAAATCAGAATCAGAAGGTGGAGGGAAGGGAAGGAGTACAAGCTTGCAGGTGACAGGTGAAACCAGGTGAGGAGGAAGGTGGGTGGGGAAATGGCATAAGCAAACTGGGAGATATACTGGAAGAGGTAAAAGGGCTAACAAAGAAGGAACCAAAGCAATATCCTGGGAGACCTCTTCTGCACCATTTCTAAAGTTCTGCAACGTTCGTATAATGGGGTGTTCAGGACTGAGCGCGCTGCTCCACTTCCTGTGTAAACTTGGCGGATAATGAGTATACTTCAATAATCCTGTCCACATGGCCGCTGACTGAATCAGTGAGAAGCTGAGGAAACTCCTCCTAGAACAGCTGCTTCGATTGGCAAGGATGCATCAGACTCGGCTCGAGATGGACGTGCCTTTGAACAGAAGCATGCTAATTGAGCTTCAAAGGAAGACGGTAAAAAGCCCCAGGGAATGGATAAGGCAGTCATGGAAAGAAATGGAGATCAGCATTGTATGCAGCTGTCAGGAGCTGGTGGGACATGCATTTCTCCCTTCTGTCTTCCTCGCCCACTGAGGTCATGAGTGGGCGGCGACTGACGGGTGATATCAGGCACGTGGTCAGTTCTCTTCACTCTGCAGTTCTGGATAAGTCACCTTACACCCGGCACCTGTCCACGTACCGGGGGCTAACAGCATCCATCACTCTCTCCTGACCACAGCACCCTTTTCACTAGAACCCAAAGGAACTCAATGGTTAGCCTCATGCTCCTCCACCATATCCGATGTGTTTCCAAAGAAAGGTTGCTTTTCATTTAAGGTATATCTATCAGTCACATAAGCTGATTAATCTGAACATTTTTGGTGTCAAATCACAGGCTTTGCTGAATCCTGGTGGCCAGTTCCACTAAGCACAACGTTTTACAGCACCTGGGATCGAGATCGGGGTTTAATTCCTACCGCTATCTGTAAGGGGTTTTACGTTTTCCCCATAGACATGTGGGTTTCCTACGGGTACACCGGTTTTTCCCCCAAACTTCAAAAACATACAACCAAGTAACATGCCGGAGCAAAATGCACCAACTTCAAGAAGCATAGAAGTACAGTTCATCTATACATCAACAAAGAACATAGAACAGTACAGCACAATACATGCCATTCATGATGCTGTGATTTAACACTACCATCCTACATAGCCCTCCGCTTCTCTTTCATCCATGTGCCTGTCTTAAACATTCCTAGTGTATCTGCCTCTATCATCACCCCTGGCAGGACAGTCCACTCACTCGCAGTCTCTGTGAAAAGAACTTATCTCTGGCAAACCCCTCCTTATACTTTCCTCCAGTCACCTTATCACTGTGCCCCCTTGTATTAGCCATTTCCATCCTGGGAAAAAGCCTCCGGATGCCCATTTGATCTATGCCTCTTATCAACTTGTACACCTCTTTTAAGTCACCTTGCATCCTCCTTCGCTCCAAAGAGAGAAGTTGTAGCTCACTGAACTTGTCCTTGTAAAACATGCTCTCTAATCCAGGCAGTATCCTGGCAAATCTCCTCTGCGCCCTCTCTAAAGCTTGCACATCTCTCCTACAATGAGGCACCAGAACTGAACTTAATTCCCCCAGTGTGGTCTAACCAGGGTTTTATGGAGCTGCAACAATACTTCATGGCTCAGTGAAGAGTTCAGGCTTTCTAGAATTGCCCAGCAGTTTCTGGGAATGAAGTGCTAATCCCAAGGACGGCGCTGCCAGCAAGCCACTGGAAAATGGCTTGCCGGGTCAACGTGCCGTGTTAATTTTCTTTAAACAGTTCCCTTGATCAGTTATTAACCACGCAAGAGAAAATGAAAAAAGGGGTGAATCATTCAACAGATAACAAAGAAATAGTGTGCTATCTGACAGGCTATGGGAGGTGCACCATAAATAGGTTGATGTGGAGTGACTCATGCGGGGATTGTGGGGCAGGTCAAAGGAGATGTAGCTGCAAGGGGCGTGTTCCAATCATGCAATGTGACTGACAGTCCTCCCAAGTCAACAATGTCATAAATGCAAATATGCCCTTCGTCACTCAGTGCCTCATAAAATGAACACGTTCTGTGTGTGTGTGTTTGTAATAACACTCTAATGAGTGTTTAAGGAGAAACCAGGAGTGTTTCCTGAGAAACCAGGCTCATTTTTTGTTGAAACTAAATATGCTAAATTGAATGCACGCACCAATCTAAAGCCAGTCTGAAGCAGATATAAAACTTTCAGTGCAGTCTCACTAGCAAATGTGAAGGGTTTGCCACATTCACAGCACTATTTTATGAGTATATTATTAGAGTGCTCCTAAAATATTCCTGGCCTGTCGCGAACTCAGATCCAGCTCTCCCCGGCATTGACAGCTGTTGCAAAGCACCATGGGTGGCTCCAATCCATCCCCCCCATCCGCATCCCAGAGCCCTCCCCTATATTCTCCCCGCTCCCCAACCTTGCACCAAGCACTCAGCACAGCTGCTGTTTGCCACTTTATCAGCCCCGGTATAAATCACCGTCTGCCAGTAAGCTGCTACTTTAGGACCTGTTTCCATGGAAGCTGCCAAGACCTCCTCCCCCACCACCCCACCTTTCCCAAATTAAAACCGACCTAAAACCTGACTACAGTATACACTTTCCATTTAGTTCAGTGTTCTGTTTATTCAACACTGTATTGGACATTCAGCTGACCTGTCACCAAACAAAAATGATGGGATTGTTCAGCACAGGACTGAGGCCAGGTAGTTGCTCATGTCACTGAAATAGATTTCAATTTTTACAACTTCAATAACTGCTGTTGGGTTACTCACAACCCCCAATTATTATGGATCTGTAAATGAATCTGAATCTCATATATTTCTCTAACTTCCAGTAATTTCCCCCTTTTCCCACTCCCCACTCTGAGTCATCTCTTATGTCACCTCTTCTCCCTATCTGCCTATCACCTCCCCCTCGTGCCCCTATCCCTGTCCTCTCCATCAGATTCATTCTTCTTCAGCCCTTTACTTTTTCCATCTCACCCCCCAGCTCCTCACTTCATCCCCCCTCCCCCACCCACTCTTTCCCTCACCTGGCCTCACCAATCACCTTCTAGCTGGTACTCCTTCCCCTCCCCACCTTCTTATTTTGACTTCTTCCCCCTTCCTCTCCAGTTGTGATGAAAAGCCTTGGCCCAAAGCGTCGGCTGTTTATTCCTTTCCATGTATGCTGCCTGATCTGCTCATTTCCTCCAGAATTTTGTGTGTGTTACTCTGGATTTCCAGCAGCCACAGAATCTCTTGTGTGAATATGCGAGGGCCTAGCTTTAATGATGTGAATGCTATGAATAAGGACATATAGCTATACTTTCCTGTGTAAATTGGCTGAAATAAATCTATGGCCTCTCTGAGCTCATGACAATGGTGATACTACTAATGGGATACTGTTGGAATGCTGCTCTAATCTTTCAAATGGCACATTCATCCAAGATCTGTCCAGGTATAAATATCCCATGATACTATTCTAACAAGGGCACTCCTTTCCTGCATTGGAGCCAATATTTAATCTTTAATCAACATCAATAAAATAAATTAGTTATCCTTTCATTCTAGATTGCTGAACACAGATTGGCCCGGGTCCTGAAAGGCAAATCCTTTCTTTCTCGAGGGGCACCTCAGACTGACCACCTCTGGTAAATTTAGGACCAATCACCCACCCACCTCTAATCATTTTTTTTAAAAGGACACATTTACAACCATTGTTCTGAATACAGAGTGCTTTTGACCAGGACCAGATTGTAAAATACAAGAATACAAGTATGCAGACAATACAAAACAACCATTCATACAACGACAGATTCACATAACCATTTCTGCATATAATTTTCTCAAATACTAAACTCAGGCTGAACTGAGGCAACACACGTACATTCCATTTAAAGAGAGACAAGATCTCCTTTGTTGCCGTAGAGTGACGGGGGCCAAAACCCTTCCAATCGCAAATCTATAATGAGAAACCTGCCAGCGGCAAGCGGAGGGTAAATCATTTGTTTAAAGGGGCAGTTATTTCCTGCACCATTGCAGTGACTGCATTTGATATAGCATGCTACCGGTTCCAACGTACTTAGCTAAGCAAGGAAAAAGTTAAAGATTAGCTTTGTTTGTCACATGTACATCGAAGGATCAAAACATACCACAAGACAATAAGATCGTATGACAAAGGAGCAGAATTAGGCTATTTGGCCCGTCAAGTCTGCTCCAGCATTCTATCATGGCTAATTTATCATCCCTCTCAAACCCCTGCCTTTGACTTGTTGCATACACCTGTTAGGGTGCATTCTCCAGTTACTTTATAAGGTAACCATAGCCTTCAGCCAGGAGCAGATGTCATCAGGTGGTTCCCAACCTTCACCGAGTGTTTCGACCCGTAACCACGACACTCTCCAGTTGGTGGGCCGGCAGTGGTGGCCAGATCACTGCCCATCTGCTCCTGGCTTCCAGCTTCCCTCCTGTCGCCTACTCCAAATCCTTACTAATCAAGAACCTACCAACCGCCGCTTTAAGTATACCCAACGGCTTGGCTTACAGTGAAATGTGTCATTTAGGTCAAATTAAATTGGAGAGGGTTGTGCTGGGCAGCCCACAGGTGTCACCACGCTTCAGCGCCAACACAGCATGCCCACAGCTTTTTAACCCTAACCCTACGTCTTTGGACTGTGGGAGGAAACCGGCGCACCTGGAGGAAACCCACACGGTCATGTGGAGAACATACAAGCTCCTTACAGACAGCAGTGGGAATTGAAATCCAATCATTGATCACTGACACAGAAAAGCAATTGTGCTAACCACTACCCCAGGTTGAGCAAGCCAGGGCTTTGTCTTTGGATGAAAGGCGACTTGATGGAGATGTACAAGATAGTAGGGGTTAAAGACAGAGTGAACAGCCAGAGACTTTTTCTCAGGGGGCAAAAGTGGCTAATACAAGGGTGCATAATTTTAGGGTGATTGGAGAAAAGTATAGGAGGGCTTTTTTTTAACACAGAGAGTGGTGGGTATGTAGAACATGCTGATAGGGTTGCTAGAAGAGGCACATACATTAGGTATATTTAGACAGGCACTTGGATTAAAGAAGAATGAAAGGTTATGTGGGAAGGAAGGACTAGATTGATCTCAGAATAGGTTAAAAGGTCAGTACAACATCATGAACCAAAGGACCTATACTGCTTTGTACTGTCCTACGTTCGAATGTACCTTGGGGCATCCTGTAATTGGGAGATGCGCCATATAAATGACTTCATTTAGGGAGTTTTGTAGTAGCCAGGATTATGAGTATCCTTAGACCACTAATCTCGGCCTTATTATAGATGGGTGTAAAGATGAGTATAACAGCTACATTATTCGATGCTTCCCTTTACCTAGCACCTCAGGTCATCCCAAAATGTTTACAGCCAATGATTCAAGTGTAAATTCAGAGCAGGGGTGGACATTTGACTGCTCTGCTATTCACTGATGTAATTAACTTCTCACCTCCTGCATTCCCATCTACCCCAGTAACCCTTCATCCCGTCAATTAACATGAATCTATCTACCACTGCCTTCTGCCTCTCCTTTCACTGCCCTTGTCTTCCAAAGACCCATGACTCTTTGGAAGGAAAAGGTTACTTTGTCTCTTTCTGAAGAGGATGACCCTTGTTATCAAACATTAACTCCCACATATAGGTTCTCTGTCATGCAGAATCATCCCCTCCAAATCCACCTTATCAAGATCCCCAAGATCTTACATGTTTCAGTAAAGATCCCCCTTACTATAATATAGAACACCGAACAGTACGAAATAGGAATAGATCCTTCCACTCAAGAAATTAGAGTGAGCGGGTTCACTTCAAAGGAGATGAGAAGGGCAAGTTCTCTTACACAGAGAGTAGTGGGTGTATGAAATGTGCTGCCAAGGGTACTTATAGAAGCAAATATGAAAGAGGCTCTCTGATAAGCTCATGAATGTGCAGAGAATGGAGGGATATGGACCTTGTGTGGGTAGATTGCATTTATTTAGTTAGGCATTAATTACTTGTCTAATTAGTTTGGCCCATCATTTCAGGCCAAAGGGCCAATGTGTTCGATCTCCGCACGCCTTGAATCCTGGCTTCTGCATCTCTCCAGCACTGCCTGCAGCCGGTAAAGCCCTCATCGCTCGAAACCTCTCCCTACACCTCCCAGCATCTCTACTTTGAAGCCACTCTCCCTTAAACTCCACCTGTTTTGCCAAGCTGTTGGTTTCCTGCCCAAGGAGTTACATAAGGTCTGGCGCCATTCCTCCTGTGCTATTTTACCTGGGTTAAAGCTACTATAGGATTTAAGTTGTTACCTTACATAAATTTCCAACCTTTTGCTCAGGTTTAAAATGAGTCAAAGGTTATAGAGTACAGGGAGGAGAATGGGGACCTAGATCTGACCACCCCTGATCTTACCAGAGTTCAAAGTACGTACATCATATCCTCACAGAGATTCATCTCCTTACAGGCAACCATAAAACAAAGAAACCCAATAGCAACCATTTTTTTAAATAGTCAAACACTCAATGTGCAGAAAAAAAACTCAAATCATGTGAACAATAAAAGCTAGCAACTAACATTCAGATCTGCAGCAGGTCCAGGAGTCCATTGGTTGAAGGCCACAGTTTTAGTCTCAGTTCAGCGCAGATGAATAATCAAATGGTAGATCACACTTGAGAGACAAAATGGTCCATTCGTCTTCGTACTTCTCATGTGCTTCATTATACAAAGCAGGGGAATAAACTGTGTTTTACTCCCAAAGATTTCGCGACCAAGAAGATGCAGTGGCTGTACATAAGGCACTTGCTTAACTGTACATCCACAAGGCATGAGGATATCTTTTTTTAAAACTGCTAACAATGAATTCACACATGATGTCTCTGCTAGGTAGCTTGCTCATAGAGTAATAAAGTAACACAGGCTGAAAACAGGCCCTTTAGCCTGACTGGTCCAGACTGACCAAGCTGCCCACCAAGCTAATCCCACTTGTCCACATTTGGTCCTGATCTATTTACGCCCCTCCTATCCCTGTACTTCTCCAAAGATCTTTAAGTGCTGTTATTGTACCAGTTTTAGCCACTTCCTCTGGCGGCTTGCTCCACATAGGCACCACCTTTTGCATGAAGAAGTTGCTCCACAAGTCCCTTTTATATCCCTCACTTCTCACCTTAAATATCTGCCTCTAGTTTTCAGTTCACGCTCCCTCAGAAAAAGACTATATGTGCTCACCCTATCTATAGTCCTTACAATCGTATACACCTCTAAGATCACCCCTCAAATTCCTATGCTCCAAGGAATAATGTCCTTGCTTGCCCAGCCTCTCCCTATAACTCAGGCCTTTAAGTCCTGGCAGCATTGTCGCAAATCTTCCCTCCACTCTCTCCTGTTTAATAAGGTCTATCCTACAAAAGCATGGCTAACACTGGAGAAAATACTTTGTGCAGTCTCATCTTCCTTGTATATTCTTTTATGAATTTACGCCATTCTGACCATTTTGCTAAAATCCAAAGCTCCTTGTAAGTGAATTTAACACAATGCGACATGCAATCCATCTTCATCAGTAAGGTTTCAACTCTGACAAGACCCTGCTAAATTTATTTCTTAAATAAAGGCTACCCAAGATTATCGCAGCACTCTGGCACGATTTAGAAGCAAGCAATTACTTGCTGTCTCGGAATTTCTTTCCAGGGTGAGCAATTCTCTCCTCCTTGTCATAGTTTCCAACTGATAAGGAGGTCTTGCAAAGGTCACTCCTTTAAAACGCTCCAGCACTGAGTGAAAAGGCTGGGGGTGGGCGAGAACAGAGAGCAGGAATAAAGAAAGCTGGAATGGAGAAATGAGCAGCTGCTTGCTGTAGCACTGCCCCTTTGGAGCACACTGGCATTGGGGCAGCAGCACCTCCTCAGAGCCGCCTGTCAGCCAAAGCACCCTGACACTAACTGAAATGGAGGTGACCACAAAAACTGGCAATCTAGCAATACAGTTCTCATAGAGTTGTATAGCTCAGAAATGAGACCTTCAAACCAAAACATCTTGGCAATACAACGCCTGAACAGGGACTTGAACCCTGGACCCTCAGATTAAAAGTCTGATGCTCTACCGACTGAGCTATCCAGGCTCTTGAAAGGCTGATGCCAGGATCAGAGAGATTCATGTGGGAATCCCGTGGAACCACGTGGAGCACCAACTTTACACCTACAGGTTATGTTTTCTTTTTTTGTAAACACAAAACCAATATTTGCTCTGCATTTCCTTACAGGTACCACCATTCAAATTTATCCCAGCTTTGAAGACACATTCTAAGATCTTCTTACCCTGAAGCCTATGCAATATCTTTTTACTCAACTAATACCCACAAAATTATACAAAATTATGAGAACGGGTAAATGCATGCAGGCTTTTTCCACTGAGGTGGTTGGGGGGGGGGGGCGGGAAATGACCTAGAACAAGAGGTCATAGGTTAAAGGTGAAAGGTGAAGTGTTTAAGGGGAACTTGAGAGGGAACTTCTTCGCTCAGAGGGTGATGAGTGTGTGTGGAATGAGCTAACAGCAGAAGTGGCGGATATGGGTTTGATTTCAACATTTAAAAGAAAATTGGATAACTACAGGGTGTGGAGCTATCTGTCTGGGTGCAGGTTAATTATATCAGGCAGAAGGGCATATTCAGCACGGATTAGATGGGTCGAAGGGCCTGTTTCTGTGCTTTAGTGTTCTATGACTCCATGACACATAACACTCACTCCAACCCTCCACAATCTAAACTTGTCCTCGATTTAACCCAACAACATGGCCGCGAAATGGCCAGTTAATTTTTAATGATACACCTCTGGCCAAGGACAGACTTAGAAGCAGAAGGCTGTTTCCATGTTGAGTGACCCTATGACTCTTGGGTCACCCTGTTCAGTCGGTCAGTGTCTGTGAAGAGAGGAAATTTGTCTTTTATACTGATGATGCAGTAGCGTAGCAGCTAACATGATGCCATTACAGCCAGGGGGGTCAGAGTTCACAGTCTAATCCCGACGGCATCTCTGAGAAATTGTACATCCTACCCATGGGCACATGGGTTTTTCTGGATGCTCCGGTTCCCTCCCACAGTCCAAAGATGTGCTGGTTAGATGACTATAGCTGGTCCTGTGATTGGGCTAGAGTTAAATAGATGGTGCAGCTCATTGGCCCAGAAGGGCCTGTTCCACACTGTATCTCGAAATAATAAATACCCCTTCACTCATTTACATATTGATCAACAATCACCGATCCCATCTAGGCAGGTGAGAGAGATGAAAACATACCTCTGTCTCCTGCGCCCCAATACAGGACACGTACCAGAAGCACTGCATCCACAGAACCCTCAGCATTGTCAAGGGCCACTCAGATCCATCCCACAGTCTCACTGACTCCTACTGTCAGGCAGAAGGTACCGCAGTATAAGAACAAGGACTGGTAGGCTGGGTAACAGCTTCTTCCCACAGGCTGTGAGACTCCTGAACACCCTGATACCACCCAGCACACACTATTTAGATTGTTAGATTAGATTAGATTATGAGGACACTCAGTCCTCGTTTATTGTCATTTAGAAATGCATGTGTTAAAAAATGCTACAGTGTTCCTCCAGAATGATATCACAAGAAACACAGGACAAACCAAGACTAAAACTGACAAAACCACATAATTATGACATATGGTTACGACAGTGCAAAGCAATACCGTAATTTGATAAAGAGCAGACCATGGGCACAGTAATAAAAAGTTTCAAGTCCCGATAGCCCCAACATCTCACACAGACGGCAGAAGGGAGAAACTCTCCCTGCCATGAACCTCCAAGCGCCGCAAACTCGCCGATGCAGCACCATTGGAAGCACCCGACTGCAGCGGACTCTGAGTCCGTCCGAAAACTTCGAGCCTCTGACCAGCCCTCTGACACTGAGCACTGGGCACCATCCTCTGCCGAGCGCTTCAACCCCATCCCGGCCGCCGAGCAACAAGCAAAGCCGAGGACTCGGGGGCCTTCCCCTCCGGAGATTCTGGATCACACAGTAGCAGCGGCAGCGAAGCAGGCAGTTCAGAAGTTTCACCAGATGTTCCTCCGTGCTCTCACATCCGTCTCCATCAAATCAGAATTGTGCACAGCACCCTACCTGACAGATAACAGATATCACCACCGGAGTGGCCGCTACGAGCTGCGTCGCACTGCCATCTTCTCCTCCCTCATTTTATTTATGACAGTGCCAATAGCATTGTACAGTTGCATATTTAACTATATATCATATATTCACTTTATGTCAACTTGTATATCTACAGAATACTTCTTTATTATTATTGTGTTAATATTATTTCATGTGCTCTATGTGATATATATACTGTGTTTTTCACCTTGGTCCCTGTGGGACATTGTTTCATTTAGCTGTATACATGTGATAGCTGAATGACAATAAACTGAGCTTGAAGAATTAACCCACGTATCTCCTGAGGAATAAAGGATAAATAGGTCTGTTCAACCTCATACATGTGCTTCAGTAATGCTGTTTCAGGAGCACAGGGGATAATAGATTCTAAAAATAAATGCCCTGGTTATCCTCCTTCACAAGTAGGTGAAAAGGCTTTTTCTGCCCAGCCTGTTGAAATTCTTCCACAGGGTGCCAACGTCTTTGAACGGGGTGGCTCTTATTGTACCTTGTCAATTGCCTGTGGAGACAAATACTTGCTTGGGGCATTTCAGAGGGCAGTTAAGGACTAACAACACATGGGAATAGCTGTATCCTCAGGTCCCATGGAACATCTAAAGGGAAATATTTGTCTTTGGTCTCCTGCAAGAAGTTTGGCCCGATGTCGTATTCACCTTTCACTGGAATCCTTGCAGGTGAAGTTCTTGCCTATGTTTAATTAGAGTAAATCCCTGATACTCTTGAATAAAAGGTAACAATGTTTGAACTAATGCAGCTACATGCAAGATCATTGGCAGACAAATACCTCGAGGGCTTGAGTTTGTAAATTAGAGGGAACTTTCCACACCCTCCCTTACCTACACTGCAGTTCAAAGTTGAGATTCATCTAAATTTTTTCTATAAATTAAACACTACTTCCAGCTTCCAACATAGCCCACGGCAGATAATTATCAGTTTCAAAGCATTATTAATGAAAGAGCTCTTCCAAAGGAAGTAGGTCCTCCGATCACAGCACTGAAACCATCAAAGCAACCTCCTTCATGCCTTAATTGTTACTAACAGGGCGAGAGAGATTAATCCTAAACACAGCCTCAAATTAATCCTTAGCAGCAGATGCCTGGGAAAGGAAGGTTTTGCAATAAAAGGAAGATTTGGATTTATGCATATTCTTGTCTGTACTCTGGACTTAGCAAGAGCTCTAACTGACTTCTAAAAATTTGACGGTCTTCTATAGATGTGCAGTGGAGAGTATATTGACTGGTTACATCACGGCCTGGTATGGAAACACCAATGTCCTTGAATGGAAAATCCTACAAAAGGTAGTGGATACGGCCCAGTCTATCACGGGTAAAGCCTCCCCACCGTTGAGCACGTCTACACGAAGAGTTGTCACAGGAAAGCAGCATCCATCAGCAGGGACCCCACCACCCAGAACGTGCTCTCTTCTCACTGCTGCCATCGGGAAGAAAGTACAGAAGCCTCAGGACTCACACCACCAAGTTCAGGAACAGCTTCCCCCCCCCCCCCCCCCCCACAACCATCTGGCTCTTGAACCAAATGGGATAACTTCACTTGTCCCATCACTGAAATGCTCCCACAGAAATAGTCTGAGGTGGGAGGAGAAGATGGCGGCGCGACGCAGCTCGCAGCGGCCACTCCGGTGAATGAGATCTGTTATCTGTCAAGTAGGGTGCCGTGAACAATCCTGATTTGATAGGACAGACATGAGAGCACGGAGGAACATCTGTGAAACTTCTGAAATGCCTGTTTCGCTGCCGCTGCTACTGTGTGATCCAGAATCTCCGGAGGGGAAGGCCCCAAGTCCTCTGCTTTGCTTGTTGCTCAGTGGCCAGAGCGGGGTCAAAGCGCTCGGCAGAGATGGTGCTCGGTGCTCAGTGTCGGAGGGCTGGTCGGAGGCTCAAAGTTTTAGGATGGACTCAGAGTCAGCTGCAGTCGGGTGCTTCCAATGCATCGGCAAGTTTGTGGCACTTGGAGGAGCAGGAAGAGTTTCTCCCTTCTACCGTCTGCATGAGATGATGAGTCAATCGGGACTTGAGACTTTTTTTTTACCGTGCCCATGGTCTGCTCTTTATCAAATTACAGTATTGCTTTGCACTGTTGTAACTATATGTTATAATTATGTGGTTTTGTCAGTTTTAGTCTTGGTTTGTCCTGTGTTTCTGTGATATCTTTCTGGAGGAACATTGTATCATTTTTTAATGCATGCATTTCTAAATGACAATAAACGAGGACTGAGTGTCCTCATAATTTAATGATCAACCTATTGACTCATTTTCAAAGTTTCTTCATCTCGTGTTCTCAATATTTATTTCTTAATTATTTATTATTATTATTTCTTTCATTCTGTATTTGCACAGTTTGTTGACTGGTGGAACACCCAGGTTGGAGCGCTCATTCATTGATTCTGCTATGGTTATTATTTTACATTTTTTTCTGTGTGCCATACTCTGCCAGAGCCTTGGCGACCACTTTTCAAGTGGTTGTCTTGGAGGAAAGACTCTGTGAGTGGTCCCCCACGTCCTTCTCACAGTGCAGTTTTTTTTACGAGGTCGAGTTGCGAGCTCGACACTCAACACGGATGGAAAGCGTGCCCGGGAGCGGCCCGACTGGATTCGAACTCGGGAACCTTCGCTCCGGAGTCCGGCGCTGATGTCACTGCGCCACCACTCTATGTATGCTCACAAGAAAACAAAACTCAGGGTTGAATATGGTGACATATATGTGCTTTGAAGATAGACCTTCTTTGAACTTTGAACACTTTATTGCTATTGTTTTCTAGTGTGGGCTCCCTTGGCAACTTGGGGAAAGGAGGAATTTCTGCATTGCTGAATCCCACACAGTGCAGTGTATCTGATCATGGGATCATCACCTTTTGGCTCTGGATGTTGAACGATCCAGAGATGCGAATTCAAGCTCCAGAACAGATTTTGGTGAATTCCAGTTCAAATTAATCTGGCCTTAAAAGTCTGGTATCAGTAATATGGCCATAAATTAATTGAATTCTTATGAGAAGTTGTTTTGCTTCAGAGATCTCTGAAGCCAATTCCTTATCAGATCTAATCTATATCTAGTCCCAAATAAAAAGTTAAATGAAATGGCCTAGCAAGAAGCAATTAGGGAGAGGCAACAAACACTGGCATTTTCTATAAGACTATAAGACGTATGAGCTGAATTAGGCCATTTAGCCCATCGAGTCAGCTCCATATTCCATCATGGCTGATTTATTCTCTCTCAACCCCATTCTCCTGCCTTCTCCCCATAACCTTTGATACCCTTACTAATCAAGAACCTATCTACCTCCACTTTAAATATACCCAGTGACTTGGCCTCCACAGCCATCACTGGCAATGAATTCTGCAGATTTACCTCCCCCCGGCTAAAGAAATTATTCCTCATCTCTATTCTAAAGGGGCATTTTTTTTTACCATGCCCATGGTCTGCTCTTTATAAAATTATGGTATTGCTTTGCACTGTTGTAACTGTATGTTATAATTATGTGGTTCTGTCAGTTTTAGTCTTGGTTTGTCCTGTTTTTCTTGTGATATCATTCTGGAAGAACATTGTATCATTTTTTTAATGCATGCATTTCTAAATGACAATAAACGAGGACTGTGTGTCCTCATAATCTAATCTAATCTAATCCTTCTATTCTGAGGCAGTGTCCTCTGGTTCTAAACTCTTCCACTAATGAAAAGATCCTCTCTGTCTATGCCTTTCAATATTTGGCAGGTTTCAATTCCATGAGTGGTTAAGAAGATCCCATCTTTCCTGATTTCGGCTGAGGGATTAATATCAGTAAGCATCCAGGAGTGAACCTCACTACTCACTGACAATATAGTGCCATAGAATCTTTTAGATTTGTCTAAGTGAGTGGACGATATCTCAGCTCAACTTCATTCCCACAACACCCTGCCACCACTGAGGTCTTGTCACTAGGACAGCAAGTTGTTTACTGTTTATCTGTGCTGTGAGTCAGATTTTATTAACTTATTTGGGTAATATTTTCTTTTATTTGCTGTGTGAGAAAATGCATGGTGGATGCACTGTGGTCCACGGGGATGTTGGTTCATTCGCCTGTGTATTTGTACAGTCAGATGACAATAAACCTGAACTTGAAACGTGAGTAATACACCCATTTCTGATTCTGTTTTTGAGTTGTACAAGATGTCGGTGAGGCCACATTTAGAAAATTGTGTTCAGTTCTCCTTTCCCTGCTATGAGAAGGGTGTGATTAAGTTGAACAGAAGTGTGGAGGAGATCTATGAGGACATTACTGGGAGTTGAGGGACTGAGTTCTAGAGGGAGGTTTGTGCAGACTGGAACTTCTTTCGTTGGAGTGTACGAGAATGAGGAGTGATCCCGTAGAAGCATATAAGATCATGAGGGGCATGGAAATCAAGAATGGGCTAGGTTTAAGGTGAGAGGGGAAAGATGAGAGGAGAGGAACTTGAGGAGGAACTATTTTTACACAAAGGGTGGTATGCATGTGGAATGAGCTGCCAGAACAAGTGTTTGAAGCAGGTACAATAACAACATTTTAAAGACAGTTGGATGGGTACATGGATAGGAAAGATTAGTGGGATATGGGCAAGTTTGACAAACATGAATAGGGCATCTTATTCGGCACGATCTCGTTGGCCAAAGGGCTGTTTGATTCTACGACTCAAAGTCAAAAACAAAACAGCTTTGAGCTCCTTGTGAGTTTTGAAAGTTTGTGAACTTATACGCGCCAACTACCCACTTTCTATTTTTGGCAAGATATTCTCAAAAGGAATGCCAAAGTCTGTTACTAAATTTGATCCTTTTCAGAGACACCAAGGAACTACCAAAAGGGTTCTGCGAGGAAGCAAAATAAGATTATAGGAAAAGACTCACATTTGTGCTTGTGGGTTCCTGTCTAAATGAAGAGGCTAGTGTTGTTCGCGTGATGTGCACTGAGGCACCAAGCCCATTTTAGAGAGGGACCACTCACCCGGTTTGCTTCGATCAGACTCTGTAAACAGGGCTGGCCTCCGTGGGTCAGAGATCACATTGCATAATGCAGGAACAAGAGTCAATATTCATGGAATGGAAGGAGGAAAGAGCTTGCAGTGGAACTGAAAAGGGCTTGTGTCCCTCCATCTGCCGATCGCTGCCCCACTTATGCACAATGTTCAACAAATGAGTTTATTCAGAGTTTAAAGTGCTGGCGCCAACTGAATCAGAATAGAGTTTTAATATCACTAACACATGTCATGAAATTTGTTGTCTTGTGGCAGCAGAACAGTGCAATAAATTTTTAAAACTGTAACTTACGTTTATTCCTTCGTTTATTTGGGACAATGCGGAGCTTAATTAGGGCAGGAGATTGTTGCCGAATAGTTTCTAACTAGCATCAGCTGTGTTCATGGCTGTTAGACACCAGACCAGACTTTGAGCCATCAGTTTTTAAACAGTGACAGTAGCATGTGTTTGTGTTCAAAAAGCACAAACACATTTTTGTGACTGATAGTTGGTGAGAAATAAGCAGTAAGACAATTTGGAACTATTTTGCTCAACGCAGTTTCAAGCACGCAAGCTTGGGGATTCCAGAAACGGACAGGCGTGAAAATGAAACAAGTTCACTACTTCAACAAGTTAGAAACTACAAAGAATTTGAAGGTATCGACAATCATCTTGAATGTTACAATGAAAATGAAGATTTGGAGGATGCAGTCGTATAAAGCAGGAGTTCCCAATATTTTTTGGGTGCCAACAGACCCCTACCATTAACCAAGGGATCCATGGACTCCAGGTTTGAGAACTCTTGGTCCAACGCATTGCATGAAGGAAGTCCATTAGCTGCACTGGGTGTCTAAACTGATTCTGTTCACTTATAGTCAATTGAGAGAATATGGCAGATGAGTTCCTCCACCAATAACTATTTGGAACTAATACACAGTTTTATAGTACTGTAGAAGTATTGGTAGTGTTCCAGTTTGTTCTGTATTTCAATTAAATACACAAATTGTTACTCAGTTAAACAGTAGTTTATCTTCTTTATATCTTTTAATTATTTCCATGCAACTTCGGTTAATTGGGGCAGATATACATTTATATATTACATACAGTACTGTGCAAAAGTCTTAGGTTCATATGTACAGCTGCCTGAAGGAGTTGTATGTTCTCCCTGTGACCATGCAGATTTCCTCTGGGTGCTCCGGCTTCCTCCCAGAGTCCAAAGGTTAGTAGGTTAATCAGTCACTGTAAATTGTCTTGTGATTATGCTAGTGTTAAATGGGTGGGTTACTGAGCCAGAAGGATCTATTCCACACTGTATCTCTAAATAAAATATAGGTTTAACTTCTTTTACACATTGGTATTTTTCAGTATTAGTCTGGTTTTGTATACATTTTCATAAAATTCAATTGCATTTCTTTTTTTCCTGATAATACCTGCAAGAAAAATGAACCTCAAGGTAGTATATGATAATAAATTAACTTTGACATTTTAAGGGCTTGGATAAAATAAAATCTATCAAGGAAGACCAGTGGATGTGTCCGATATTCTATACGCGCTCACAAAAGCTCCTGATTCTCCTCCCGCTCACCTACACCAGGGCAATTTGCAGTGCCACTGAGCCTACCAACCCACATGTCCTTTTGGACATGGGAGGAAACCTAGACAGTCACGGGCAACATGCAAACTCACCTCAATTTTGCCCATTTCTAAGCTTTGTACATCCATCCAAAGGCACAGGCCAGGGCACAATGCCCTCCTACTGGGCCCTAACTATTATGCCTAGAAATTCTGCGGATACCATCCCTGTTCCTCCTTCTGTATAGCTTCCGTGAACTAGTAAATATATTATTGTCAATGTGTGATGTCAAATGATGGGGAGGGAATAGTAGAGGAATTGTGTCCCCTGGACTAGTTAGGCAGCATACCTCTTCTAGTCTGTAGACGTTGGCTTGTTGAAGATCTTCTATATGTTAAGGGCAACTAATCTACTAAAGACAATGATACTGATATACCTGATAGAAATGATCATGGTAACTGATCACAGTCCAGTTAACACTATCTCACCAGTAACCCAGCGTCAACCTAGCTTCACTACCCAAACAACTTTAGCATCAGGAAAGTCTGCTGTAGGCAGAAATGATCAGCAAACCCATCTACACAGGACCTGACAGACACTTCATAAAAAGAGTCAAAGAATGTAAGAGCATCGCAAAAAAAAAGACAGCAAGGTGTTCAGACTTAGTGAGGATTTATGGAAGGATTAGAAATGAAAAAAGTTCAAAGAGAACTAGAATAAATTAAATTTATAAAGCAAGGATGGATTTGTATGTTAATGAACTTCAGTTAGTTTAACACTTTGCAGCGGGTTCAACTCCTGCCTCTATCTGTAAGGAGTTTGTACATACTCCCCGAGACCGTGTATATATCCTCTGGGTGCTCCAGTTTCCTCCCTCGTTCCAAAGACACATGGGCTTGCGTGAGTCGAGGACATGCTGAGTTGGAGAAGGAGACATGCTGCCCCCGATACATCCTTGACACAAACGACGCGTTTCACGGTATGTGACAAATAAATCCAATCTGTCTCTCTGCTCGGTTTTCCAGCAAGAATGCAATGCAACAAAATTATAACTACTTCACTGAAAGGATTCATCCAGCTTTCCAAAGGTTTGGACGACCAAATGTTTACACCTCACACCAGGCACTGTGTATGTGATGCCGACCCAATACAGTATTGAGGGAGTGCTACACTGTCAGGAGAGCTGTGTTTCGACAAAGAGCTAAACTGAAACCGTGCTTGCCTTCTCAGGCGGATGAGGAGAATCACTGACACTAGAAGAAAAGCTTTGCATGTTAATCAGTATTTATGAGAAGAAGACTATCGTGGCATCCCCTATGAGTAGTAACTTGTCATGTTCAGTATGGTGCAGGTATTGCCATGAGCACCTGCTCCTCACCATTTAAAAAAGCAGAAAGGGTGCTAATTCAGCGTCTCATCTGGGCTACCGCTTCAGCCAAAGTTTTGTGCTTGAGTCTCTAGTGGGACTTGAACGCACAACACTTTGACTTAGAGGTTACGGCAGAGCTGTAGTTGGCACTCACTCCTCATCCAGCCTTCAATGAGGGTCAGATCGCTTACTTCCCTTCAATGTTCAGATAGGATGCTCTTGAATCACACAGCAAATGCATTTCAGAAAGCATTTCACCAGACAGAAAACTCCTTGGACTGTACTCCAGTGCGATTATTTTCCCCTCTTTATAACTTTCACGTTAAAGCTTCCAAACAGTAGCGGCCTCTGAACTCAATGGTGGCCAACAATGTAAATCCATGCATGCACTAGCACTTTTTGAGAAAACCCAAAAAGTACAGGAAATGCAGGAAGGAATAAACTGCCATTCACACAGTGCTCTGTATCTCACATAAAAAAAAACAAGGAGGATTTATTTGGGGCTTGGAAGCAACATCAGAACATTCATTCCTTAATGGAGACACAAGAGCCTGCAGACGCTGGAATGTAGAGCAAGGCTGAAGAAGCCCAGCGGGTCTAGCAGCGTCTATAGAGGACAGTTGACATTTCAGGTTGAGACCCTTCATCTGGACAGGATCGGATGAAGATTCTTGATCCAAGATGTCAACTATTTTCCTCCACAGAGCATGAGAAAGCCTGTAGTTGCTGGAAATCTGAAGAAACACAAACAAAATGCTGGAGGGACTCAGCAGGTCAGGCAGCAACTGTGGCGACAAATGGACAGCTGACGTTTTGAGACCAGACCCTTCATTTGGACAGATGAAGAGCCTTGATCCAAAATGTTGACTATTTCCCTCCATAGAGACTGCTTGACCTGCTGAGTTCCTCCAGCACAGGGGTTGCCAACTGGGGTCCACAGACCGCTTCCCCCCACCTGGTTAATGGTAGAGGTCCATGGCATAAAAGAGGTCGGGAGCCCATGCTCTAGCGTATTGTGTACTGATTCATTCCTTCTCAGTATCCTGTTCCAGCTTTCTCCTCATACCCTGTATCCCTTAAACTCTTAAGGACATTCTCTCATCTGGATTGGAGGGTAGCAACTGGCCACCCATAACAACGAAGATCCAGGTGTCACTGTGGCCACTGCAAACCTATTCAATAAACCCAGAGGGCTTAAAGGCAGGATGATCCCAACACGCTCCAATGTGGAAAGAACTTCACTCTGGTCAAATTCGGCCCACCCTGCTGGAATCTGGTCACCCATCTGGAGGTGTGACCCTTAAATTGACCTCATGTAGGGAAAAAAAACTGGCCCCACAGACAGTGACAGGAAGAATACATTTTGTTTGCGATAGGCAAACTGGTGACAGTATTGTCTTCAGTGGGCATCTGTCAAAGTGGGATCTTGCAAAAAAAAAATGAGGTTTTAAAGGGGATGGGGGAGAAGTTGATGAGGGCACCAGTGATCTTGACAGAGTCTGAACTTCTTGCCTATTCTACAGATCTCAACAATGAAGCAAGATTACTCAGACAGATCTGCAAAATAATCCACAACTTGCTTTTTTCCAGTCTAGAATGTTAGAATACTCAGGAAATCCTGTCAGACACTTGCTGTTTGCATATGGCTGGAAAAAAATGGTCCTTTGCCATGAAAAACAGATCACGGCAAGCCTTCTGGCCCAAATCTGCACTCACTTTAACTCTTTCACAAAGAGACAGTCTGTAATACGTGCCTCTCTCCTTAACTCAGGTCCAAACACAAGGAATCCCTCTCAAAGGAAACACCAAATGTACAGCCAGCCCAAACATGGACTGCCTCCTCGAGAAAATAACCTCAATGTTGCTTTTGATTTGTTTGTGCACTAGGTTTGGCCAGCCATTTGTGGTTGGGCAAAAGATATTTAAATATTTCTTTAACAGAGAGGGACTGACGTCTGGTGTCAACGCATAGTCAGCTAGAAAAATTCAGCAGTGTCGGTGGGAGGAAAGAAACTGTCAAAGTTTCGGGCCAAAGCCCTGCTTCAGGACTGAGAGCGGAGAGACAGGTTGGCCAGAACAGAGAGAAGTAGAGAACTCCGAGGTGTATGGAGGACTGAGGAGGGGTATGATATGGCAGTGAGAAGGGGTGGAGCTGGAAGACTGTACGAAATATTGACAATTCCTTTCCTCTCACAGATACTGCTCAACCTGTTACGGTCTTCCAGCAGACTGCGTATTGATCAGTATTCCGGCCGCTGCAGTCTCTCTTACGTCTGGTATTTCTGACCACTTCTTCTGATCTGTTAGCCAAGAGGATTAAAACATAAGATGCTGAAGCTTGCAAGATTTAAAACTTGCTTTTAATCAATCAACTTGAGAAAGATGATACACTTCATCCTCACAGATAAAACAACCAACAGAGAAGCTTCTGCTCCAGTGCGGGCCGTCTCTGAACTCTGAAAACATTACTGATCTTTATAACACGTAGGAATTTAAAACAGCAACAGCAGACTAAGATTTCATTCCGAATTTCACCAAAGGCTTTAAAAGGCAAGACTTGCATTTAAATAGATTTTCAGAGTAAGCCAGGGTGTTTTGCAATGAATGAAGATTTGGATGCACTCGTATTATAAGAAAAATGTGCAAATTAAAACATCCACAAACAATAAGGTGATACAGACCACATGTCTGATCATCTTACTAATAATTAAGGAGTAAATGTTTGCCAGGGTTCCAGTGAAAACTTCTATCCTTTACTCAGTCTGAAGAACAGCATAGCCTTCCTCAGCACTTCAATGGAGATCAAAAAGACTGAACTTGCAGGAAATCTGAAATGTTACTTATTTCTCTCTCCACAGATGCTGCTTGACGAACTGAGTGAAAATAGAACATTCAACGGTACAGGCCCCTTGGCCCACAATGTTGTGTCAACCTTTTAAGCTCCTCTAAAAGCAATCTAACCCTTTCCTCAAGTGTTACACCTTGGTAGGTCAAATGTAAAGAGACAGTAAGGGAAAGAACAGTATTGATGAGCAGAGGGATTTTAGTGTCCAAGTTCATAGCTCAACTGTCTACACAGATGGCCTCTACGTTGCCTGGGTTAGAGGACATGTGCTATAACAAGGCATTGGACAAACTTGGGTTGTTTTCTCTGGAGTGGCAGAGGCTAAGGGGAGAGGTTTATTAGATTATGAGAGGCACATAGATAAGGGTAGACAGACAATATCGTTTTCCAAGGTTGAAACGTGTAATACCAGAGGGCATGCATTTAAGGTGAGGGTGGTAACTTCAAAGAAGATGTGAGGGACGATTTTTTTTAAAAAACACAGAGAGTGCTGGAAGAAACAGAAACATTAGAGACTTTTAAGAGACATTTAGATGAACACATGAATGTGAGGGGAATGGAATGATCTGGACATTGTGTAGGCAGAAGGGATTAGTTTAAACACCAGGAAATCTGCAGATGCTGGAATTTCAAGCAACACACATAAAAATTGCTGGTGAACGCGGAACGTCAGTCCTGACGAAGGGTCTTGGCCCGAAACATCGACTGTACCTCTTCCTAGAGATGCTGCCTGGCCTGCTGCCTTCACCAGCAATTTTTAAGTGTGTTGCCAGGGATTAGTTTAGTTGGCTATTTGATTACTAATTTAATTGGTTCAGCACAACATTGTGGGCCAAAGGGCCTATTCCTGTGATGTACTCTTCTATGTTCTATGTTCCATGACCCTCCATTTTTCTATTTTCCATGTGCCTATCTAAGAGTTTCTTAAATGTCCCTAATGTATCTGCCTCTCCCACCAGCCCTAGCAGCGTGTTCCACACACCTATCACTCCCTGTGTAAAAGAACTTACTTCTGACATTCCCACCCCATTTACTCCAATCACATTAAATGTTACGTCTCCCCATATTAGCCATTTCTGCCCTGGGGAAAAAGGCTCTGGATGTCCACTTTATCGTCTTGCACACCTCTACGAAGTCTCCAACCATTCCATCACGTACTTAGGTTTTCTACCATTTTGACTCAGGATGGTTCCGACATGTGTTACTTAGCACAATTCAATTCATATCTAAATTACCTTTGACACCCCTTGGTTGGCTATACCTTGTATCATTTCTGGCTGGCTCAGATTTGGGATTTGTCTCACTGGCGACTGCAAACTTGCTGTTGGGCTGCAGACACTTGCAAGCAAACTAGTTAACTTAAAAGGTACGCTTCAAATTTTTGTGGTCTAGGAACGATCAGAGTACACAGAACTGGCTGATTCCACAACTGGGGTTTATTATCGATATTGTGCTGTTCCATACTGACTCAATAAAATCCTCCCCCACCACCCACAGAATAAATACAGGCATTGCACTACACCTTTCAGTACAAGAAGGGGAGGAACAACATTTTGGCAAAGACAGGATTTGCTCTATGCCTTCAGAAGTTCCTCATGTTTAATACTTCTTCAAAAAGAAAAGGCTTTAACAGAAGCATTGCTATGTTTTGCACTTGAAGCAACTCCATGACACTGTCGGGAAGTAACACAGAATATAGTTGCTAGCACGGTACAGCTCTCCAGCCCATGCTGTCCTGCCAACATTTCAATCTACTCCATGGTCAATCCCTCCTCTGAAGGCTTCTCTCCTACATAACCCTCCATTTTGCTATCATCCATGTGCCCAAGGGTCTCTTAAAAATCCCTAATGTATCAGCCTCGACCGCCGACCGTGGCAGTGCGTTCCCTGCACTGAACACTGTGTAAAAACATATCTTTGACATTCCCAGGAGAAGAAGAGCAGCTGTCAAGAGCTGCAGCGAAAACTAAGATAGCATGATCAGTACACCATTAAGCACCAAATATTCACTCCGACATTAATGAACCCACTCTTTCAATACACAATTGAGATCTTCATTTTTCACTTTATGCAGTGTTTTTCTATTTTTCATTCACTTCTGCTTGTTACATATGTTCCACCACAGGGCTGTGTGCTTAGCCCCCTGCTCTGCTTGCTGCATGGTCATGACTGTGTGGCTAAGCCAATCTCATATTCAAGTTTGCTGACGACACCGCTGCCGTTGGCCGACTCAAAGGTGGTGAAGAATCAGCATATAGGAGGGAGATTGAGAATCTGGCTGAGCGATGCCACAACAACAACCTCTCACTCATTGTCCGCAAGACCAAGGAGCTGATTATTGGCCTCAGGATGAGTAAACTGGAAGTCCACGAGCCAGTCCTCATCTGGGATCTGAAGGGGAGAGGTGTTATAATTCCTCGGTGGTATAATTTTACAGAACCTATCCTGGACCCAGCACATGCGAAGAAAGCACAGCAGCACCACTACTTCCTTATAGGTTTGCAAAGATTTGGCATGAGATCTAAAACTTAGACAAACTTCTATAGATACGTGGTGGAGACTATGTTGACTGGCTGCATCACAGCCTGGTATGGAAGCACCGATGCCCTAAAACAGAAAATCCTACAAAAACTAGTGGATACCTTCCAGTCCACAATGGGTAAAGTTCTCCCCAACACTGAGCACATTAACACAGAATGCTGTCGCAGGGAAGTGACATGCATCATCAGGGACCCCAAACAACCAGACCACGCTCTCTTCTCACTACTGCCATCAGGAAGAAAGTGAAGGAGCCTCAGGGATCATGCCACCAGGATCAGGAACAACTATTACCCCTCAACCATCAGCTCCTAAACCAAAGCAGATAACTTCACTCACCCCATCACTAAACTGTTCCCACAACCTACAGCCTCACATTGAAGAATTCTTCATCTTGTATTCCAATATTTATTGTTTATTTATGATTATTAGTTCTTATTTTTCTTTTGTATTTGCACAATTTGTTGTCTTTTGCACATTGGTTGCTTGTTCCTCCTGTTGAGCGCAGTCTTTTAATGATTCTCTAATGGATCTCAGAAAATGAATCTCAGGGCTGATCTCAATTTACTCTGAATTTTGAACTTTGATATGTGAGGTCACTTCTCAGAACTGTCTGTGGTGTGCAGAGAAACCTTTCCTGTGCCTTGTGGAATTTTCCATTTGTGACACCATCTCAGTGCTCAGAAAAACGTCGGATTTCGGAGGTTTTCGGATAAGGGTGCTCAACCTGTACGTACACTCAGTCGCCACATTATTAAGTAGTCATACACCTGCAAGTATCTAATCAGCCAATCGTGTGGCAGCAGCTCAGTGCATTAAAACATGTAGACACGGTCAAGAGGTTCAATTGCTGTTCAGACCAACATCAAAATGGGTAAGAAACCTCTAAGTGACTTTGACCGTGGAATGATGGTTGGTGCTGGACGGGGTAACTTGAGTATCTCAGAAACTGCTGATCCTCTGGAATTTTCATGCACAACAGTCCCTGGAGCTTACAGAGAATGATTCAAAAAAACAACAGAAAAAATCCAGTGAGCAGCAGTTCTGTAGGTAAAAACAAGAGATCAGAGGAGAGTGGCCAGACTGGTTCAAGCTGGCAGGAAGACATCAGTGCCTCAACCATGGTTACAATGGTGGTGCGCAGAAGAGAATCTCTGAATGACAACACATTGAACCTTGAAGTGAAACACACACAATGCCACCTTATTAGGTGGGGTGCTACCTAATTAAATGGCCACCGAGTATATATGCCAAAATAAAGAGGGGTGAGGAGAGGCTCCTGCAGCCAGCAGAGCTCTTTTGGGCTGAATAGTCCCTTTCTATGTCACTAATATAAGCTATTTCCTCATGATGTTCGTAATTTACCTTGCAGAGACAAGCTGGAAACACATGTTGTTTAAAGGGCTTGACTTGCACCTTCTGGGAATGTGTCACTGAATGTATCATCCACTTCTTCTTGTAGCTACTCCTTTTGTACTTGTGATCCAAGAAGACTTACGGCTGTCTACAGCCTATTGCGTGGCTCAGGGAAGAGAAAATTAGAACAGAGAATCAGAAAGCCAGTTTATCCAGTAGAATGTGAGTCACTCATTAGAGGAACATCCAACCAAATCATTGCCTAACAATAACAATAGTTGGGCATTGGTTCTTTGCACTGACCGGACTCTGGGAGACAGATACAAGTCCCTGCAGATTAGCCTGTTCAGTGCACACAGGGACATTGTGTCCCTTTATCAACGGAACTTCCTTGCAATCAATCATACATCAGCAAAAGTAGTTCGACAAACATGACTGCAACCCACCTAGCAAGTTCACACGTTGCCTGACAATCTAAAGGCAAATCCATAGAAACAGCTACACTGGACATTCCCTATGTCCAACTGTAAAATTACTACCCTAGGATTCAAATGTTTCCACTGCCTCACTCCTTGTGATCTGTGTAACCAGCTTCCTCTCCATCAGTCCAAAGATGTACCAGTTGGTAGGTTAATTAGTCATTGTAAATTGCTCTGTGATTAGGCTTCGATTAAAATCTCGGATTTCTGGGTAGTGCAGCTCAAAGGGCTGGAAAGGCCTATTCTGTGCTAGATCTCAGTCTCAGGTAGACAACCTTAGAAGCCTATTGATAATGGCTGGGGTCACCTGTCCTGTAAAGACACTGCCCAGAAGGCGGCAATGGCAAGCCACTTCGGTAGAAAAATTTGCCAATAATAATCATGGTCATGGAAAGACCATGATCGCCCATGTCATACAACACAGCAATAATGAACGAGTGAACATAATTCAGGATTGAACTTGGGATCTGTGAGGCAGCAGCTCAATTAACAACACCACTGAGCTGGGCCAATGCCTAAACCGAATCTTTGAAACTCTGTTTTGAATATTCTTATGGTCCAAAGCTCTGGAGCCAAAAGGAGCAAAAAGTTCAGAGAATTACATTTCTCCTCATGACCGGACCATCTCTAGAGTTAACCTGCAGCTCCAATCCCTCTGTAATCCAGCAAACGAAGATGCCTACTCCTTATGATCCTGAAGAAATGTCGACTGTTTACTCTTTTCCACAGACCTGCTGAGTTCCTCCAGCATTTTAGGTGTGTTCCTCATTTAGGTGAGTATGATTGGTCACGTCACACAATTTGTCAATACTCTCCACTTCAGTAAAGGCCAAGCATCCCAACACATCAAGCTTTTAAATAGTTCAAGTTCAAGTTTACTGTCATGGTTCAGCATGGACTGGATGGGTCGAAGGGTCTGTTTCTGTGCTATAGCTTTCTATGATTCTATGATTCAACTGTATACTTGTATACCACCAAACAAAACAACATTCCTCCAGACCAAGGGGCACAACACAGTACATAAAACTTGCACACAACATATAAAGTAATATTACCACAAATAAATTAACAAATAAAATACATTCCAGAAGATTGACATTTCGTGGCTCAACACTTAATGTTACAACATTATTTAACCTCGTTAAACAAGCTGGAAATGGGATCCAATTTAATCTGCTAATTAAAACTCTGCTGCTATTTTGAAGTTCCTGCTACTGAGTCATCAAACCAGTGTTAGCATGTTGGTGGAATTATCAATCTGCAACCTTGGTTTGAAGAAGATCATCAGGATTTTTTTTTGTTGTTGACTAAACACTCCTGACCCCTCCCGGCCTAAAAGCAAAAACTAGTAGCAAGTGGCTTTCACAAGTGTTGCTGCTGTCTTTTGAACTGCTGATTGTGGGTGTTTCTGCTCTAGAGAAGGAAAACACACCTCGGGCACTGTTTGGATGTGGAGGAGGGTCACACCCACATATATGTCTACACAGTAAGGCCTGAGCACCAATGGAAAAGGGCAGCAAAAGCACCATGACCAAGAAGTTCTCCTCCAAGCCACACACCTTGGGAAAAGAGAACAGCCAAGGCTTTTCTCTTCAAGCAATCTCACTCTGCTTCGGCCCAAAGCGTTGGAGACCTACCCAAGGCTTTTTCTCTCGCTGCTCACTTGATCTGTGGCTCTTGAACATCTCTGTCAAGCAGCCTCTCATCCTCTTTCACTCCATAGGGTAAAACTAGGTCTCTTTGGGTCAAAGGAGAGTGAGAGGTTGCTTGATAGGGTTGTGTCGTACCTGCCCAAACTTCTCGTAAACGTTGAAATCGAACCTGCATCCACCACCTCTGCTGGCAGCTCATTCCACACTCACACCACCCTCTGAGTGAAGAAGTTTCCCTTCAGGATCCCTGTAAATGGCTTCGACCTATAACTAGGAAGAGGTACAGTCAAAAGTAGAGTAGAGATGCTGCCTGGCCTGCTGCGTTCACCAGCAACTTTTATGTGCGTTGCTTAAAATTGCAGCATCTGCAGGTTTCCTCGTGTTTGCGTTTTTAAATTCAACCTATAACTTCTAGTTCTAGTCTCACCCAATCTCAGGGGACAAAGCCTGCATCCCTACCCTACCTATCCCTACCCCTCATAATTTTGTAAACTCCATAAGATCTCACCTCATTCTCCTATATTCCAGGGGATAAATTCCTGCCATTTTCAACCTTTCCCTGTATTAAGTTTACTTCTTCTGCAGAGTTGAACTTATTGAACAGCAGAGAGTTTCTCAACATGGCAACTAGTGTAACAGTATGCAAGTCATCAGTCTAGTCCAGCTCTGTGCTTTTATTGCATTCAATACACTGAATCAGAATCAGGTTTATTATCATCGGCATGTGTCGTGAAATTTGTTAACTTAGCAGCAGCAGTTCAATGCAATGCATAATATAGAAGAAAAATAAATAAATTACAGTATATATATCGAATAGATTAAAAATTGTGCAAAAAAAACCCAGAGATAATATATATTAAAGAAGTGAGGTAGTGTTTACGGGTTCAATGTCCATTTAGGAATCGGATGGCAGAGAGGACGAAGCAGTTCTTGAATCGCTGAGCGTGTCCCTTCAGGTTTCTGTATCTCCTACCTGATGGTACCAGTGAGAAAAGGGCATGCCCTGGGTGCTGGAGGTCCTTAATAATGGATGCTGCCTTTCTGAGACACCACCCCTTGAAGACATCCTGAGTACTTTGTAGGCTAGTACCTAAGATGGAGCCCACTAAATTTACAACCTTCTGCGGTTTCTTTCTGTCCTGTGCAGTAGCGCCTCCTCCCCATAACAGACAGTGATGCAGCCTGTCAGAATGCTCTCCATGGTACATCTATAGAGGTTTTTGAGTGTTTTAGTTGACATACCAAATCTCTTCAAACTCCTAATGAAGTACAGTCGCTGTCTCGTCTTCTTTATAGCTGCATCGATATGTTGGGACCAGATTAGATCCTCAGAGATCTTGACACCCAGGAACTTGAAGCTGCTCATCCTCTCCACTATTGATCCCTCTGTGAGGATTGCTATGTGTTCCTTCGTCTTACTCTTCCTGAAGTCCACAATCAGCTCTTTCAGAATGTCAACATAATGCAGTGGTCAGAAGCACAGCAGCTCAGACCAGGCTGAATCTGGACACATGGATCAGGCACCCTTCTGCATGCAAAGCAGCCAGCAACACCTCACCAGTCCACACATCAGCAATCTTCCCTTCCATCCACCCCCCACTCCCACCCCTTAGACCCAGGTACACTGCGGGCCTGTGCGCACTCCACACTCAGCAGATGAGCAGACATAAATCATGCTTCCCCCAGCTGTGTAAATACAGCTGACAAACATGAGCTAAATGGCATCCCACTCCACTGCCTTCACATTTGAAAAGAAATCAGTATTCAATGTAAATCGGACACTAATAAAAAAGACTGCTTTGAATTGCACTGCCAAAGGCTTTTTTTAAATACTCGTGTTTTTTCAACTTTTAGTTTTAAACTGATCTCTGTGAATTGTCTGGGAATGGGTCCAAACAGTAAAACTCTGCCACACAGATGTTTCTTGTATCACACTTGACAAAGTAACAACCCAGTACTGCAGGATAAATAGTTGAAGCAAAAGACTGGGATAAACAAGAGAGCAGGATGCTGTATGGCAGCAAGCTGGGTAGAGGATGGCTTAGAGAGTTCTCCTGCCACTGTTACCAACCGGGTCTTTCTCCAAAAAACAGAGATAACCTGGAACTCAGACTGTGGATGTGAAACGAACAGAGTCTACCGAGGCTTTCCAGAGGAATTGGATAGATACTTACAACACATTTGCATGGTTATGGGAAATTGTGTCACTTTAATAAGGACTTCCATGGTGTCAATGGGCCAAATGTAGTTTCACGTGATCACTTGAGTATTTTGATCTTCTAAGGGGTTGTCTATCGGTGGGTTCTCTTCTATTTAAACCATTCTGTTGTTGATTGACTCTAGTCTTTCAGATCGTTGTCTTGTTGCATCATTTAACTCCTATTAAGCTTCAGGTGACTACGCTGTCCTGATATTCTCCTGTAAAATACCTTGATACGATTTTGAATTCATTGTTCCCTCAACAATTGCAAGCTGTCCTGGCCCTAGAGCAGCAAGGCAGCCCCAAACCATGATGCTCCTTCTACATCCTGGATTCACATGTCCAGGAGCAGTGTGGGCAAGGGTAAGTGGTGTCTGGGGTTAGTGGTTGGGTCTTTTGGTTGTTCAGTGTCTCCTTTCGTAGGTGCTGCTTGTTCCCTGCAGCACAGCAGAGGTTGTTCTCATGTCGCGCAGCTCCCTCTTGAACAGATTCCTCCCGGCTATCTCTATTGAGTGCAATGTCTTCCCAGCTTTTAGATGTAGTGTTGGATTTCCTCAGGCCGAATTTGATGTTATCCTTGCTTTGCCCACCAAGGGCTCACTGTCCTTCTTTCAATCGGGAGTGAAGGATCTGTTTGGGGAGTGGCGAGTTTGGCATCCGTATGACATAACCTACCCATTGGTATTGGTACTGTTTTATCACGGTGGAGATGCTGTTCATGTTGGCCTCCTCCAGTACACTGTTGTCAGTGTATCTGTCCTTCCAGCTGTGTCATACCCCAACTTCTGGAAGTGCCTTTGGCAAAGACAGTGATTATTTCCTGTTCCTGAACAGTCGTGCCCAATTGCTACATTCCATGAGGTGAAGGAACTCCCAGGGCCAGAAGTCCGGCAACTCCAATGTGTCTCCAGTTCAAGTTCGTCCCATTCTGAGATAGCTGAAAAGCCCACAGCATTGGGCCTAAAACACATTATAAACAACAAGCAATGTACACAAAATGCTGGAGGAACTCAGGACAGGCAGCATCTATGGAGAGGAATAAACAATTGTCATTTCAGGCAGAGACCCTTCATCAGGACTAGAAAGGAAGGAGAAAAAAGCCAGAGTAAGAAGGTGGGAGGAGGGAAAGGTGATAGATGAAGCCAGCTGAATAGGGAGGGGGAATGAAGTGAAAAGCTGGGAGGTGATAGATGGTGTGTGTTACTCTGCATTTCCAGCAGGGTCTCTTGTGTTTATAAACTCAAGCAAACAGAATTAAAAGGAAGGCTTGAATTGATAAAGAACAGTTCCCTACCTCTCAATCATAGAGTTTGTTTCAAATGTATTGATTAGTGTCATGTAGGAAAACCAGCCATAGACACCAGATGTAAAAATAAACACAACTGCCATTAATATCAATCTGCATTCATCTTCTGAAAGCATGAGAGCTGCTCCAGTTCAACCTTGCAAACAACGTCCAAGATCCTGCCAGTCTTTGTTCTGGGGGTGAGAGTATATCAACCTAATTGTGCTGGGTGTTAACAGTGAAAAAAAACTCACATCCCCCATCCAAAAACTCTCTTCCTGCATTTAATGAGATAATTAATATCAAACAAATATTCTGAGTGCATTTTCATTATTGAAATCAATGGAATGAAGAATGTTTAAATCTTCAATCTCAAGAAGTTGGCCTGGCTTGCATCAATTGTTCATTCCAAACCATCCTTAAGAAAGCAGGACAGCAAGTTCCTGGACTGATATTATCTGTCTTGATCTGATATTCATGGTCTGATCCAAGCAAATCAAAGAATGTTGTCCATAGGAGATTTACCAGGCTAATTCCTAGAATGACAGTGTTGCTCGCCGCACTGTTTGCAACAGTGACTTTTCTATTGCCCAAGGTGGGTTAAAATGTAAAAGACACGTTGAGGTGAGTTTAACAGGTGTCATTCGTTCATTAGCGTTGCTAATGTTAGTTAGACTAGCTGGCTAGCTGCTAAGGAGCTACTCTACTGCAGACATCCCACCTCTCCCGGAAGTTCCGGGAGTCTCCCGTAAATTGATGGTGCTACCTCCCTGAAATGAGTTTTTGCGGGGTCGGATGTCTGGAAATGAACAGAGTCTACTAAGGCTTTCTAAACGAATTGGACAGATACTTACAACACATTTTCAGGGTTATGGGAAATTGTGTCACTTTAATAAGGACTTCCATGGTGTCAATGGGCTAAATGTAGTTTCACGTGATCACTTGGGTATGATGATCTCCTAAAGGGTTGTCTATCGGTGGGTTCCCTTCTATTTAAACCATTCTGTTGTTGATTTACAGGGTTGTCCTTGACAGCTTCGATATGTATTCTTTGGCGTTTAGAAGAATGAGGGATGACCTTATGAAGACATATCCAAGGGTGGATATTAAGATGTTTTCATTGGTGGGACAACCTCAAACAAGGGGACATAGTTACAAGATAAGTCATGTAAGATGGAGGGACAGAGAAATTCCTTATTACAGACGGTGACAAATCTCTGGAACTCTCTGTCCAGAGAGTTGGAGAAGCTGCTCATTAGCAGTATTTAAAGTAGAAGTGGATAAGTTTTCAAAAGATCGATAATTGAAGATTATGGGGCCCTGGCAGAGAGGAGGAGGTAAGGTTAGCACAGATGAGCCATGACCATACTGAATGGTGCAGCAGGCTTGATTCTTGCGTTCCCAGCTAGATGAAGGTAGAAACTTTTCTTGGAAAAAAAGTATTCACTCCCTATTCTGTTACAGCCGTGCTCCTTTTAACAATCACTCCACTCTTTCTCCACTCCCCCACTGAGACCAGATCGCCTGATAAAGAGTATCACAGCTGCAGATTACATATAAAGTGAGCGTGTCAGTGTTAAACGCTGGTGAAAGCTGCCTGACTAGAGTGTCACCATATTAGGTCTGCGCACATCACAACAGCAAGTCTAATGCCTGCTGGTAGAAGGAAAGCGGTCGGCCGAGATTCAGAATTGAAAAACAAAAATTATATTCAATTTAAAAGTTCTTGGCAGACAGTGCTGCGTGAAGTTAAATTCATTTCCAACTCACATATGCAGAGCCAACCAGCCTAAACAGGAAGTGAAGTGATTCAGCTGCAGTCAGCACTTAAGACCATTGTATAATATAGTTACTAGTGGGGACCAGATGTTACAGAGCACTGTTTAAGGGCTGTGGTCTGCCTTTTGCCAGGTTCTGATGGGGGAGGGGGAACTTAAACTGAGCCAAACTAAAGAAAAATAAAGACTTGATTATACTGACTGGTTGCAGCACGCCCTGGTATAGAAACACCAATGCCCTTGAATGGAAAATCCTACAAAAGTTGTAGATATGGTCCCAGTCCATCACAGGTAAAGCCCTCCCCTCCATTGAGCACATCTATACAGAGTGCTGTCTCAGGAAAGTAGCATCCACCATCAAGGAGCGCCCCCCACCCCCAACACCCAGGCCATGCTCTCTTCTCACTGCTGCCATCAGGAAGAAGGTACAGAAGCCTCAGGACCCACACCACCAGGTTTGGGGACAGTTATAACCTCTCAATCACCAGAAGGGAAAACTTCACTCAACTTCATTGGACCTATCACTGAACTGTTCCCACAACCAATGGACTCACTTTCAAAGACTCTTCATCTCACGTTCTCAATATTTATTTCCTATTTATTTATTTATTTATTTATTATTACTACTACTTCTTTTTTCCTTCTTTTTCACTAGCACAGCTTGTTGTCTTTTGCACACTAGTTGTCCACCCTGTTGGGTGTGGTCTATTGATTCTGTTATGTTTCTTGGATTTACTGAGCATACCCGCATATACTAATGTCAGGGTAGTACATGGTGACATATATGTACTTTCATAATGAATTTGTTTTGAACTTTGAACTTCTGCATGATTATTTAGCATCTTTCATCCATTCAAGACACCCTTGAGCCCTTCACAACTTATGAATCCATTGTACAATGTTGTTGTTGTTGTTGTTATTATAAAGGCCAATTCGTGCAAAGCATGCTCTTAGAAACAGTAGCACAAAAAGAACAAGGTAATCAGATGTCTGATATAATCCTGACCAGAAGGAAAACATAGAACAGTACAGCACAGTACAGGCACTTCAGCTGAAGACGCTGACCCAACCTTTTAACCCACTCTAACCATTGCTTCCCACATTGCCCTCCAGTTTTTTTTCATCCATGTGCCTATCTAAGAGTCTATTAAATATCCTTAATGGATCGGCTTCTACCACCACCCCGGCAGTCCACGCACCCTTCACTTTCTGTGTAAGAAAACCTACCTTTGACATCGCTCCTATACTTTCCTCCAATTGCCTTAAAATTATGCCCATTTCTATTTCTGCCTGGGTAGAAGTCTCTGGTTGTCCACTTTGTCTTTGTCTTTTACCACCAATCACTTTTTCTTCTTCAGAGTGCAATACTTAATCTCCCTGTTTTATCACCTCCATTTAATGTTTAATCCAAAAGATAGCACCACCACAAATGCCACTCGGCCTCAGTATTCATCTTGGGCTGTTCTGTGAGATCAAGGATGACTTACAGTACTTTTACTCCCATGCCCACTAATGTGGCCTATGAGATCTCCACAGGAATGGCACATACTTCCATGGACTGGCTGACCGGAAGTACACTGAGAGCGGTAAGCGTAAAGGAGTTGGGTGCTTACTGTTCTGGTTAACAACAGATGGTACAACCCGGGTCATATTACGATTGAGGAACGTGTTTGTAGACCGGATATTGAACTTTTTACTGTTGGACTTCGGCCATATTCCACCGAGATACAACACTGGGCGGCACGGGAGGTCGTTCCTGCCTGTGGCCATCGAACTTGCAGCTCCTCCCGTGAAGGGTCAGACACCCTGAGCCAATAGGCTGGTCTATCTGGCATAATTTGCATTTTGTTGTTTGATTGTTTGTGGTTTTTGTATTGCTATACTTATGCTCTATTCCTGGTTGGTGTGGCTGCAACGAAAACCAATTTCCCTTGGGATCAATGAAGTATATCTATCTATCTATCTATCTATCTAAATAAGACAGGTCATGGCCGACATGCCAATGGGTGAATATGGTATGAGGTGGCACACACCTTCTGTTGCCCACTTACACAGGACATTTATTTGCTTCCCATGCATGGCCTCCGGGTTCTCAATACCATCCTGCAGACTCATTCTCCATCCTGAGTGGTCCTGGGCCAGAGATTCCTGGAAGCCAGGGGAGATGTTGCATTTCTTCCAGGAAACTTTGAATTATTGAACATCCTCGAGTTATTTCTTCTGTCTGCCTGGTAATACTTTCCCGTGATGAAACTTGGAAAAGTGTCTGTTTCAGGAACTTGGAGTCCGGAAATCTAATAATATTGTCTTCCCAACCCATCCAGCTGAGTACAACCTGGGACTGGAAGAACCAACGGGGGTCTTTGTGTTCACGTTTCTGGAGTGAGATCTGAACCCACAGCCTCTGATTCGAAGGTGAGCAGAGAAGCCACTCTCTCTTCTTTTTTTTTGTCCATTATGCCACTGGTGTTTAGGGCAGCAATGAAGTTGCTCCACCTCTGGCTTCCTTCATTATATCGGTAGCTTCCTGTGGCCTTTCAGACCAGTGGTGCCTATATTTGTGTGACTGCAATGCTGTACGTTTCTGCCCTTTATTGAAATAAGCATTAACTAGGTACCTTAAAGGCAAAAGTGAAATCAAAATAACCACTTGATCTGTAGGTTAATGCTGCTGGAGGTTTCCAAGAAGCACCCAGTCCAAGAACTACAACGTAATAGTTACATTGCAGGATTATGCCCAAGTAGGGATAACCCGTGAGTAAACCACTGCTGGTAAAAGTGAACACTTAATAGTCATGGGGCAGTCTATTAATCAAATTTGAATGGTACACTTGTTAAGACAGCAAATCACTGAATAATTCAACTTGCCAACAAGAATTTCTACCTCTACTAACAATGCAGATCAAATTTGCAAAGTCAGGAAATTTATTAATAAAAATCCACATTGCAAGATCTTTGCCTTGTAGCTTACCCTGAAACCAACCATTTGTTAGATTTTTTTTAAGGATTTAAAGATTAAGGATTATCTTGATTTGTTGCATGTACATTGAAACATCGAGTGAACTGCGTCGTTTCGCGTCAATGATCAACACAGTCCAAGGATGTGCTGGGGCAGCCTGCAAGTATCTCCGTGCTTCCAGATCCATCATAGCATGTCCACAACTCACTAACCCTAACCAAAGGTCTTTGAAACGTGGAAGAGATCTGGAGCACCCAAACTCCCGGCAGACAACAGCAGGAGTCAAGCCCCAATGGGTGATCACTGGCACTGTAAAGTGATTGTGCCAAGAGCTACATTATCGTGCCTCCCCAACTGGTTTGCTTTGGCCTTACGATGGAAATGATGGTGATCCAGAATTCCACTGAATTGTTTTCACTGACATTGCTATGCCAGATCCGGAGAAGATGCAGAATCTGACATAAGGACAAATCAGAGAATTGACACATTACTCTTTGCCAGCTTTCCTCCAAACATGACACTGTAAGTCAAAAACAGGAATTTGAAAAGGCTATGAAATACAAAACCATGTTGCCAGATCTTTGATCTGAAAATTCCTGAAACCAGTCACAATGTTGGAGGATCTTTTGGCTTTACAGTGGAAACAATGGCGGCCCAAAGTTCCAATGGAGATGGATTTCAGAGAATAATTTATAAAATATTGATGTAAATTGAATAATTTTTCAGCTGTTTGGTCAGAATTTGTTCTATGCAAGTTTCTTTTTCATGATAAATTTAACTCGCAGTTTCAGCTTTTGAACAGTATATTTTATCAGCATGGTGCATTTCTGCTGATTCAACTCAGTTAGAGGAATCTTCAATTTCACCAGTGTAAAACAACCTGTTCAAAAAGAACAACTGCTATTTGTGTGGTGTGGTATCCATTACATTTAAAAAGTAAGGTTTTGAGTGTTGGTGGAGAGTCAACTACCAGTTGAAATTGCCTTCTGAAACTGAGACTGGGAGAGAAATGACCCAAAAAAAAAACTCAGTCCCACAATGACGGTTGGCTCAAGGACAAGAGGTTATTCCCTCCCTTACCTTCCTCTAATTTGTAGACCAAGACAGTAAATGTCTCTACAGTTTGGTAGAATCTTTTCCATGTGGCTGAGTGGCCATTTGTTCAAGCAACAAGCTGAGTGTCCACAGATCACACCCAGTCATCAAAACCATTATGACCCAAGGGCTCTGAATCCTGAACTGATTATTGTTTAGTGATATGGAGCAGATCAGGCCTTCCCAGCCCAATGAGCTATGCCACACAACAACCTGCCTACTTAACCCTAACCTAACCAGTTGGACAGGCAGTACATTTCCTTGGCATAGCTTTCTAAAGGGTTCAAACCAATTAAAAATTAAGGTCAAACTAAAAAAAAGACTGCCTTCAAATGATCTGTGGACTTTTTTTTAAATCGATTGATCAGAATCTGGTTGGGATCTCTCCAGTATCTATCCTGTTTCCCCTTAAAACAACAGAAATTCATCAGTGGAATTTAGGTTGAAAGATCTTATTACAAAATAGTCTTTAGTCATCTTGGATGTACAATGTGTATACGTCCACCACTGGGTAATGTTTCTCAGTATGTTTATTGGCACTTGCCTCCATCTATTACTCAGCCTCTATGTTTTTATTATTGTATTAACAAAGTCTTTGTGGCAGTCCGAGGAGGGGGAAAGGATTTTAGAGCTTGATGTATCTTTCTACGTCAGTAAAGTCTCGGCCAGGAAACATTCGAAGATGTCACCACTCCCTAGGCCATACTAAACCACCAGCTGCTCCTCAAGTCAGGTCATCTGTCCTCCTGCCTCATATGAAGACCTTGCAGCCAACCTCCCTCCACCCCTCCATCCACCAGCACTACTTTATCATTTCCAGTCAGTCACCGTACGTACAAGACTCTCCTGTGCCTTCTGTCACTTTATGGACATCTAATCAATGTATATAAACTATCTAATGTATTTGTATCAATTGTGGGTTTTTTAAATTATGGTCTTCTTTATCTTGAATCTATACCCCCCTCCCCAGCCTGATTACTCTGGAACAGCCACATCAAAATCAACCGGGACACTTGGATTCACTGCTGAGTAGAAGGAGCAGTGAGCCGGGAGATGGCACAGGTCACAGGCAGCAGCAGTGAAAGGCTTGCACACCTCACTGTTTCAGGGTCCTCTTCTGAAATCACTTTCCGTGCAGGAAATAATGAAGCCAACTTGTACACAATAAGCTCCCATGGATGGTGAGAGACAGAGGAGTAAATATTGGCCAGGAACATATAGAATAGTATCACAGGGAATAGACCCTTCGACCTACAACGTCTGTGCTAGATCTGATATCAAATTACAGTAATTCCTCCTGCCTGCCACAATCCATATCCTTCCATTCCCTGAATATTCATGTGTCTGTCTAAAAACCTCAAGTGCCACATTCATACATGATTCAATCATCACCTCTGGTAGCCTGTTCCAGGCATCCAACTCTCCTTGACTAAATAAACTTCCCCACATGTCCCCTCTAAACCCCTCCCACCCCCATCTTAAAGCTATGCCCGACATATTGATCAAATTACTAAGGGAGGAATATGGCACTGAGAGGGAAAATGGTTCAGACTCGATGCGCCAAGTGGCCAAATTCTGTTCCTATGTCTTATGGTCTTATGGCAGTGACTATATTTCATTAGGAGTTTGAGGATACTTGATATGTCACCAAACACTCACAAGTTTCAACAGACATACCATAGAGAGCATTCTGACCGGTTGCATCACTGCCTGGTATGGTGGGGCTACTGCACCGGATCGGCTGAAAGTTGTAAACTCAACCAGCTCCATCACGGGCACAAGCCTCCCCATCATCGAGGACACTTTCAAAAGGCAATGCCTCAAGAACATGGCATCCACCATCAAGGACCCCCACCATCAAGGACCCCCATCATCAAGGACCTCCACCATCAAGGACCCCCACCATCAAGGACCCCCATCAACAAGGACCTCCACCATCAAGGACCCCCACCATCAAGGACCCCCATCATCAAGGACCTCCACCATCAAGGACCCCTACCATCAAGGACCTCCACCATCAAGGACCCCATCATCAAGGACCTCCACCATCAAGGACCCCCATCATCAAGGACCTCCACCATCAAGGACCCCCACCATCAAGGACCTCCACCATCAAGGACCCCCATCATCAAGGACCCCCACCATCAAGGACCACCATCATCAAGGACCCCCATCATCAAGGACTCCCATCATCAAGGACTCCCATCATCAAGGACCCCCACCATCAAGGACCCCCATCATCAGGGACCCCCATCATCAAGGACCCCCATCATCAAGGACTCCCATCATCAAGGACCTCCAACATCAAGGACCCCCATCATCAAGGAACCGATAGTGTAGCACTCCTGTCAGTTAGTACTGGATCGTTCACTCGGCCTGGATACAGATGTTTGACAGCAGAAAGATAGTTGCCAGAACTGCACTGTTCTTCTCTGAACTGGGATGTTTTTTTTAAACATCCACCTGACTTTTGTACCAGGAATCCAGCTCCACAAGATTATTTTTTATTAGGCTTGCGATTAATTGCTATTTTCCACTCCCAGCTCTGCTTTCCCGGAATGTCTCATTGCAAATGCCAATCAAGGACGTGGCCTCTTCTCATTACTGCCATCAGAAAGGAGGTACAAGAGCGTGAAGGCACACACACAACACTTTAGGAACAGCTTCTTCCCCTCAGAATCAGGTTTTGAGTAGTCCATACACCCATGGACACTACCTCATTGTTTTTAATGCTGGAGGAACTCAGCAGGCCAGGCAGCACCTATGGAAAAGAGTACAGTCGACGTTTCCGGCCAAGAGACCACTGTTTTGCTCTCTTTCTGCATGACATTTATTTTTATATATTTCTTATTGTAACATATAGTATTTTTACAGTATGTATGGCGCTGTATTGCTGCAATAAATTTCATGACATACAGTGCTGTGCAAAGGTCTTAGGCTCATCTATACAGCCAGGGTGTCTAAGACTTTTGCACAGTACTGTATTTGTCAACGTAGAGCGGAGAACAAGTTTGTAAATTTGGTGGGAGCAAAGGATGCTGGGAATGGCAAGGGTAGAACACTGTGGGAGGGGTGTGGGACGGGTGTCAGAGAAGGAGTGGGGGGGGGGTCACGGATGCAGACACACCCAACACTGAGACACCAGACAAGGTCATTTGATTCCAAACAATTGGTTTATTGATCATTACAGAATGTTTCTCTGGTGCTCCATGCTCCCTCCCCTCTCTTTTCCTCTTTTCCCAACCGTGACTCCCCTCTCCATGCCCCCTTCCCACTCTCAGACACAATACACCCATATCATCATTCACATGTCATGAAATTTGTTTTTTTTTATCCTGGCAGCAGTACTGTGCAAATGCCTTAGGTACCCTAGCTATATACTGTATAAACTCAGCAGGTCGGGCAGCATCCGTGGAAACGATGAGTCGACGTTTCGGGCCGGAACCCTTCGCCAGGCCCGAAACATCGACTCATCGTTTCCATGGATGCTGCCCGACCTGCTGAGTTCCTCTAGCGTGTTGTGAGTGTTGCTTTGATCCCAGCATCTGCAGGTTATTTTGTGTTTTATACACTGTATATGTGCCTAAGATTTTTACACAGTACAGTATGTCAGTGATAATAAACCTGATTCTGATTCTCCAGTATTTGACATTTCTACCCTGGGATAAAGATCCTGAATTACTACTCCATCTATGCCTCCCATAATTTTATAAACTGATCATGTCCTCCTCAGCCTCCGAGACTCCAGACAAGAATATCCCAAATTGTCCAGCCTCTCCGTACAGCTAGTAGCCAAAGCGGACAAGGGCCTCTTTGAAGGTCAGCCATTGGATCCTTTCTGCCCATCCAGTTTCTCCGATAGTGTAGCACTCCTGTCAGTTAGTACTGGATCGTTCACTCGGCCTGGATACAGATGTTTGACAGCAGAAAGATAGTTGCCAGAACTGCACTGTTCTTCTCTGAACTGGGATGTTTTTTTTAAACATCCACCTGACTTTTGTACCAGGAATCCAGCTCCACAAGATTATTTTTTATTAGGCTTGCGATTAATTGCTATTTTCCACTCCCAGCTCTGCTTTCCCGGAATGTCTCATTGCAAATGCCACATGTTCTTGGGATTCAGTTGTAAATCACCATGGAAAATAAAACAGGCATTTACATTTACCTCTGTCTTTTTTTTTAAAAAATACGAGAAAATCTACCCCACCCAGCCCACAGAAAACACCAACATCAGCATCGTCTATTCAACACAGACTCCATCCTCGCACTCACATTTTGCAGTATAAACAGAAATAGCTCTTGTCATTTGGCACACACCCGATCCCTTCTCAAGGCAGCCTGAACTGGAGGGCACCTTGCAAATGTAGCCAATTCTTTATCCACGAAAATACTGTCTGAACCTCAGAGAACCACAAACCCTTCAGTCCGCTGAGTCCACTCAGACCGTCCAGACGCCATCCGCACCAAACTTACACTAATCCTGTTGTTCTTCTCCCCGCATTTCCATCAGCTCCCCCAGCTTCTACCCGCACACCAGGGGCAACTTACGGTCATCTCCCAGCCCACACGTCTTAACAATGAAGGGAGGAACCCCACACAAGCAGTGCCCGAGGTTGGGATTGAACCTTGGGTCACCAGCTGCACCACGGCACCACCCACCGTTCTTTCTCTTACTTGGAAGATGTCATAGTTAGGCAGTGTTTCAATCTTCACGGCTTGACACACCAGGTCAAGGAACTACTGCAACATTTGTAACAGCAAACCAGTTGGTCCCAATGGACTAGTTGGTCCACTCTCCCCACACCCCACCAAAAAGAATTATTTCCCCTTCTAGTGCAATAATTTCCTACGTCAAGAATATCTCAGAAATGACAGCTTGACTGCTCGAACCTCATGGCACCACAATCACTCACAAACCGACGGCAACTTTAAGGAAGCTTGTCTCAAGGACCAAGGTACCAGTAAAGACAACCGACAAAAGCAATGTGGTGTACAGGGTCACCTGTGGAGACTGCAACAAGAACTATGGCAGCCAGACAAGACATAAACTCTCAACCCGTTTACGGGAACGCAAACTGACGGTACGGAGACATGATCCACTATCATTGGTCTCAGTACATGGTGACCGAGGAGGACACCGCTTTAACTGGGACACCACAGAGGTATTAACGCAGGCAAACACAAAGCAGGCATGAGAATTCTTAGAAGCGTAGTTCTCGTCTGATAACCCCGTAAACAAATGTATCGAAATTAACACCATCCCTGAACCCCTAAGAGCCAAAGAAATGCAAGCCAATGGAACTCAAAGGACAACTGAAGGGTAGCCAATCAGGACCTAGGCAAGTGAACGGGGGCCTATGTAAATGTGAACACTCCCAGAGGGAAACACCAACAATTGTGCACTGAGGATGTCACCTCGACTGGTGACGAAACGTCTGCAAGCTAATCACTAAGCTCTGTGAACACTGCAACATCAAACGCCTCAACCTGAGCTACCAATATTCACCACCATCCTAACTCCCCTATTTACAGATTTGTGCCATTCATTTATGAAGCTGTGTCTCACAATGAACCACACAACTCCCGATGTACAGGCATAAAATACCCATAAATCATTTTCAATTCATGAAGTTTCACTACACAAAATGCTTCCCAGGAAAACTGAGCACTAGATCACCACAGTAATGCCGTGATTAGCATGACATTATTACAGTTCAGGGTATTCTGCAGTTTGGAGTTCAATTCTAGTGTCATCGGTAAGGAGTTTGTACTATATGTGTCTCTGTCTCTCTGTACCTGTGTCTGTTTCCTCCGGGTGCTCTGGTTTCCTCCCACAGTCCAAAGACATACCAGTTAGTAGGTTAGTTGGTTATTGTAATTGTCCTGTGATTAGGCTTGGGCTAAATAGGTAGGCTCCTGGGCAGAGTGGCTTATTTATAAATAAATAAATAATGGTCAGGAACTCAGGGAGACATTGTAGTAATCCAGTTTCCCCTTGAAATTGATGGAGCCATGTCTTTTTTATGCTGCTTTTTCAGGTAGTTCATTCTACATCATTATCAACTTCTTTGCAAAGAATATCTTGCTTTGTGTTATAATGAAACAAAATGAAAGAACTCAGTGGGTCAAGCAACAAGAGGCAAAAACGATGGTCCAGGTTCTGCACCTGCTGTCTCCAATGTCTCAACGTTGGCATCACCTTGAATCTGTGACCCAACTCTTGATGGGAACCACTCCTTTTCTTAACCTCTCCAGACCTGTCAAGAGCTTAGCCATTCCCATCAACTGCTCTAATCCAAAGAAAATAGCTTTGCTATTCAAGTGAAGGATCGAAGACAGAGACACAAAGAACGGCAGATGACAGAACCTGGAGTAACAAACAACCTGCTGGAGGAACTGAGCGAATCGAGCAGTGTCTGTGGGGAGAACTGAGCTGTCGACATGTCAGATCGTAACCCTGTCTCGGGATGATCGGGGCGTCACTGTAGCATAGTGGTTAGCATTATGCTTTACAGTAATTGAAAGATGAGGGTTCGATTCCCACCGCTACCTATAAGGAGTTTTTACATTGTCCCCATGGCCACATGGGTTTCCTCCGGGTGCTCTGGTTTCCTCCCAAATTCCAAAGATGTCCAGGTAAGGGTTAGTGAGTTGTGGGCATGCTATGTTGGCACTGGAAGCATGCAGCCACCAGCACCTCCTCAGACTGTGCTGGCGTTGACGCAAATGACACATTTCACTGTACGTTTCAATGTACTGTACATGTGACAGATAAAGCTAATCTTTATCATTAAGTATGATAGCTAGCCCTGCCCTGGGAACAGGGCAGTGTGAGGAGAGTATATAGTGTTCCTAAGCCTGCAAGACACGTGCGTGCTGTGCATTGGAATAGCTATTGCAAAACTGACAAGTTCAGCCAAAGAAAAATTCTTTGTAATATATAGACATCTTTTAGTTCAAGGGAAAAAGCAAAGTAATTTTGCAGAAAGTTGGTAGGTTGAAATAGAGTCCACATGACATTGCCTTCAGCTTAAATTGCTTCCATAAAATTTATACATACAAGTCACGCCAGCCTTCTGAATACAGAATGTCCTATTACAAAGAAACTGTTGTCCTATAATAACCTCTGCAAGGATATCTTAAAACAAAAGCATTGTGGGGAGAGCTTGACTGAGTGAAACAAACAGGTTTTCAGTTCTGCCCAAGTCACACTGGAAACAGGAAATGAGTCAGCACTTGTCATTAGCTCTTCCCAAAGGAAAAGGAATCGGTGGGGGGGGGGGGGGGAATTGAGACCGGGTGGGAGAAAAGAAAATGAAAGGTACAAAGGAATAGGACACGTCAGTCAGAGCACTAGCCCGACATGCACCACTAGACACACACTCATCACTGCTGGTCAATACGTGGGACGTGTAATCTCTGTCTCACTCTCAGGGGACAACACACTGGCTTTGTGAGTAACAAGTATTGCTAGCTCAAGTCATGGGTGAGGTGCCAGAGGATTGGAAGATAGCTAATGTTGCTCCTCTGTTTAAGAAAAGCTCTAAGAAAAAGACAGGACATTATAAGCCGGTCAGTCTGGCATCAATAGTGGGAAGGTTATTGGAAGATATTCTAAGGGGCCAGATATATTATTATTTGGATGGACAGAGGCTGATTAGGGATAGTCAATGTGGCTTTGTGTATGGTAGGTCATAACCAACCAAACATATAGGTTTTTTTTTCAAAGAAGTTACCATCAAAGTTGATGAAAGAGGATCAATGTTGATGAAAGTTACCATCAAAGTGGATGTTTTCTACATTAGCAAGGCCCTTGACGAAGTCCTACTTGTGAGGTTGCTTACGAAGGTACGTTTGCTCGGCATTCAGAATGAGGTAGTAAGTTGGATTAGATATTGGCTCCGTGACAGAAGCCAGAGAATGATAGTAGATGGTAGCCTCTCTGACGAGGTCTGTGACTGTGCAGCCGGGGTCGGTGTTGGGTACATTGTTTGTCATCAATATCAATGATCTGGAAGAGTGATCAGGTAAAGTGGATCAGCAAATTTGCAGATGACACCAAGATCGGGGACATAGTGGACAGTGAAGAAGGCTATCAAAACTTGCAGCGGAATCTGGACCAGCTGGAAAATGGGCTGACAAATGGCAGATGGAATTTAGTGCAGACAAGTGTGAGGTCTTTGGGAGGACAAACCAAGATAGGACTTACACGATGAGCGGTAGGGCATGGAGGAATGCAAAAGAACAGTGGGATCTGGGAATACAGATCCATAATTCCTTGAAAATGGCATCCAGATGGATAGGGCCATAAAGAGAGCTTATTGCACATAGGCCTTCATAATTCAGAGTATTGAGTACAGGAGTTGGGGTGCTATATTGAAGACATTGGTGAAACCTAACTTTGAGCATTGTGTGTAGTTCTGATCACCTACCTGTACAAAAGATATCAAAAAGATTGAAAGAGTGCAGAGAAAATTTACAGGGATATTGCTGGGACTTGTGGACCTCAGTTATATGAAAATGTTAAGTAGCTTTGGACTTCATTCCCTGGAGCATAGGAGAAGGAGATTTGATGGAAGCATACAAAATTATGAGGGGTATAGATTGGGTAAATGCAAACAGGCTTTTTCTACTGAGGTTGGGTGAGACTAGAATTTGAGGTCATGGGCAATGGGTGAAAGGTGAAAAGTTTAAGGGGAACACGAGGAAGAACTTCTTCAATCAGAGGTTAGTGAGAGTGTGGAACGAACTGCCAGTGGAAGTGATGGCTGGGGAGTCGATCTCAATATTTAAGAGATATTTGGATAGATGGTAGATGGATGGGACCATATGGAGGGCTATGGTCTGAATGCAGGTTGACAGGACCAGGCACAGACAAGATGGGCTGAAGGGCCTGCCTTTGTGCTGTAGTGTTCTAAGACGTCCCGCCTGGGACTTCTGTGCATAACTCCAGAGTAAAGTGCTCGGAGAGCCACATTGTTAAGGGGAATTCATTTCAGAGGAGACACTTGAGCACTCATTCACAATCAGAATCGTTTATTAGCACTGAGTATGTCATGAAAGTTGTTGGCTTCTGAGGCAGCAGGACAGTCCAAGTCAAAAAAATTACTGTAAGTTACAACTAAAAATAAAATAAATAAATAGTGCAAAAGGAAAGAAGTGAGGTAGCGTTCATGGGTTCATGGACCATACATAAATCTGACAGCGGAAGGGTAGAAGCTGTTCCTAAAATGTTAAGTGTACGTCATCAGGCTCCCTGAGGGAAGCATCTAGGATCCAGAATGTTTTGAAGGTGACTGGAGGAAAAAGACAGGGAAATTCACCTCATTGCCCAAGACAATATCTGTCCCTCAATCAACAATGAAGTACAGATGTTCTGACCTGTGGTACGGATTGACAAAAAAGTGAATCCAAACAGGAGTGATCCAGATGGTCCAGGCCCCTACACTCTCCCCACTGCTCCGCCCTGCAAATATAGGTAAGCAATGTCTCCACTTCAGTAGTAGCAAGCTAGGGATGAAAAAGGGCCACTGGAAACTCATTGTTGACTTGTCTCGTGGGCAGGGCCTTCTCACTGCAACAATCTGAGGTTCATACTTGGACAGAAATTGCTGGAGGAATTGCAGCTAATCAAATTTAATGGGACCGCTTACATCATCACACAGATTTTTATATAAGGAGGTTTGTTATATCAGACAGCTAAAGTAATTGAAACAATGGCAGAATACTCCCACACCCCTTAGAGACATACACAGGCCTTATATATAACCTGCATTTACACAAAGACCTGAACACCACACACTTCAACACAGGCCTCACACACATAAATGCTCACGTGTACACACAGTACACAGACTCCCACACGCACACGACGTTACTTTATTGCACAAAAGATACCACCTTTCCTCTCCATACACAAATTTGCTCACACACTGCACATCTCTCTCACACATACGCGCAAGTCCACCCCACACACTCCTGACAAACATGCTTTCTCTCTCCCTCTCTCACACACACACACACACACACACACACACACACACACACACACACACACAAACACACATAGTCTCTAAGAAACGCATTCACACAGCTGAAAAGGTTTGTCCCTCTGTATTTTTAGAACCGCATCCTGTTACTCTAAAATTTTCCTTTGCCGTTCTGGTAGGTAGCAAAGCATTCACTTAAAATAAATTTGCCTTCCGACAAACATGACCTCTGGCCCAGAAACCTGGAATTCATCGAGTCTGCATCTTATTACCGGGTGTATTCAGCAGATTGAGACCATTATACTGCTGACTCTTTTTTTAAACGTTCCCACTGTTCCCCCACAGAGGTGGCACCGCCAGTCAACCCCTGTAATCTCACAGAACTCTGGGCGAGCACTGCCAGTCCTCTCCTTTCGAGCTGCCTGAGTGCACACCCACCCCACCCCACCCCTCCCCATAGATTCAGCAAACCCCCCCCCACTGACACTGTCAGGTCACTGGTCTGAGCGCCACTGGTACCACGTAACCCAGTACTACCTGTCGCATGGTCGGGTGGTCGGCAACTAAACCGGCTCCCCCACAGGCTTGGCTGGTGAGGAGGGTGGCTAGACACCCTGCAGGATGAAAAACAAGCCCTGTCAAAGGGTGGATGAACCCTCTCATAGGGTCAACGGCCATCTAGCAAACACGTGCCGTGAAGCGCGGAAAGGGCATCCCTTGCATCGAAGCTTGGTCTGGCCATTCACTGCAACAGAACTTCCCCCAGCCGTTTTGGACCCCACCATGCCGCTGGATCAAGGAGGGGATGTCGAGAGGGTGGGTCTGAACCTGTGCAACCCCCTACTCACCTAAAATCCACTCATGCACATGCTGTTCCTTTCTGAGGAGTGGGGTCAACCCCACTAACTGAAAGGAACCATCATCATCCTATGGGGTGGATAGCCAGAGAGAGACTGTTAGCCCACCACACTTTTAATGAGTTCTCCCCACTTCCTCCTGTGGGGACTGCCAGCACTTCTCAAAGGCTAGTCAGATACACTGGGAATATGCTGGAGGTGTTAATCTTATTACGGCACAAAAGGAGACCATTCATCCTGCACGCCATAGTCGATGCCATCAGAACAATCCTATCAATCCCATTCCCTCTTCCTAATGACGTGGAAGCTTTAGAGAGGGTGCAGAGGAGATTTACCAAGACATTGCCTGGATTAGACAGCATGTCTTATGAGGGTAGGTTGAGCGAGCTGGGGCTTTTCTGTCTAGTGTGAAGGAGAATGAGAGGTGACTTGATAGAGGTGTACAAGATGATAAGAGGCATAGATAGAGTGGACAGCCAGAGACTTTTTCCAAGGGTGGCAATGGCTAACATAAGAGGGGACAATTTTAAGGTGACTTGAGGAAAGTGGAGATACGTCTCTACCAAAGGAAGTGTCAGGCATTCCTTCCCTCCGCTAGCCTGCAGGTCACCCTTGGGCAAGGTGTAGCACCTGCTTTGCACCCTCGCCCCCCCCCCCCCACGATCAGGATCTCTTGAAGCCACGAGACCAGGTGGTAGATGGCCGTATGAGCAACTGGTGCATATCACAAGCCTCGCTGACGCCAGGCAGACAATCTCTCAGGAGTATTGATAACACTGGACAAGAAAGATTTTTCTTCCTGAATACTTTTGAGTGTATCTTGTGGATTTTGGGCCACTGATCATGAAAAATCGCCACAAAATTTCCCTATCACACACCATTATTTTTGAAATCATCTATATTTGTTATTTCAATTCATAATTCATGTCAGAATAACTGACGCTAAGATAAAGGAAGGCGTTTTTGTTGGTCCACAAATCAAACAAGTCATCAAAGATGGACAAGTTGAAGAACTTCTAGTGGTACTGGAGAAAATCACATGGAAGGCATTCACAGCAACTGCAGGGCACTGGTTGACAACATACAAAACCATAAAGTGCAACATGTCCCTACAGACTCGTTTCCTGCATTCCCATTTAGACTTCTTCCCTGCAAACCTTGGCGCTGTCAGTGACAAGCATGGTGAAAGGTTGCCCCAGGACATTGCGGTCATGGAGAAACAATATCAGGGCAAATGGAATCCATCAATGCTGGCTGATTATTGTTGGACATTTAAGCGAGAAGCCTCAGACACTGAGTTCAAATGGAGATCATCAACAAAACATTTTTAGTTTAGTTCAACTATTTGCAAAGCGTCAACACCATTATGTAATTAAACACATTATATTCAAAAAAAGTTCATTTCTTGTTTCTCTAAATTCCTGCGTGATACAGGTAGTCGGAAATTATATTTGTGCTTAGCTTCAAGCAGTCTAGACTCAACAAAAAAAAAAATTCTGAGGAAGCAACACTTACAAAAATATTTGTTGTCGAGTGTAATGGTTGGGGTCACCTATCTTGGCAAGACACTGCCCAGAAGAAGGCAATGACAAACCAGTTCTGTAGAGAAATTAGCTGAGAACTACCATGATCAGGATCGCCCAGTTCAATACGCCACAGCGCATCATGACAGAGGAAGGTACGAGAAGGACGTCAGAGATACGTTTTTTTTTACAGAGATGGCCAGTGCCTAGAATGAACTGCTAGGGGTGGTGGTAGAGGCAGATACATTAGGGACATTTAAGAGACATAGATAGGAACATGAATGAAAGAAAAATAAGATGTCTATTTGGGAGGAATGTGTTAGATTGATGTTGGAGTGGGTCAAAAGATTGGCACAACGTCGTGGGCCAGGGGACCTCTACTGTGTTGTGCTGTTCTAGTTCTAAATGGTTTATGTTTGGCATGGCCTGCCAGGAGGAGTGGTGGAATCAGGTATGATTGAGGTGTTTAAGAGGCTGTTGGATGGACACATGAACACGTAGTGGATGGAGGCATATGGATCGTGTACAGGCAGAAAAGATATAGTTTAATTGTGCTCAGCACACACGTTGTAGGCCAAAGTGTCTGTTCCTATCCTGTCCCTTTCTATGCTTAGTAGCCCTATCACCGGGCCAGGTCAGATTGGAAAGGTCAAGGGTACTGAGGCTGGAGAAGGACAGGCCAGTGTTCAGGTCACTGTTCACGAATTTCTACCTTTACTATCTCTCTTTTGCCTTTTCAAGGTGGATGGGGTTCTGTCAAAGACCCTGAGCGAGAGCTACACTCAGACTTCGGTTCTTTGCCGCTCCCAGGCTCACCCACCAGCCATTCCTTGATATCCCAAGGACGCGGTGCCTTCGGGAGTCCAAGGCTTTGTGGCCCTGGGGACGAGCCGATTCTACGCCGGTGCCACCGACTGGAACGTCACAGGCGAAAACAGAATATCGGGAACAGGGGATTGGCTGTTGGAGGTCTCTACTTGGCAAATCGCTATCGCTCTCTCGCTTTCTCTCATTGGTGGGGGAGAGTTTGTTTCCAATTCCTGAGTTTGAAAACTCGGGGGGGGGGGGAGAGGGAAAGCAACGCAGCAGACTTTAACACTTTAAATCAGTGAATTTCTTTTTGTCTTGGTAAATTCCCCTCTTGCTGTGTGACACCTTTCCATCCCTTTATTAGGGAGGGAGAGAGCTTGTGGTATATCAAATTGTCAGGGGATTGATTAGTTTTTGTTGGACTGCGGATCATGGTCTTTTTTGGGGGCTTTACTTGTGCTTGCTTGGTGCTGGGGGGGAGGGGTGGTCCATTGCTTTGCTGCTCCTTGTACATGGAAGGGGGGAGTAGGGGGCTTTGGGGTTCTAATGTTTTTACTGTCACTCATTCTTTGGGGCAGTCTTCTGTTTTCATGGATGTCTGCAAAGAACAAGAATTTCAGGTATTCATTCAAACGGAACTACTGAACTATTCGACTATTGAATCATACTCATCTCTGTGCTAAACTGAGGCTGTGGCCTGCAACTAATGGGCTCTCAGACTGGCTTTGTGGCTGTGAACTCACTTTTGTGAACTTCAGTTCTGAATGCTACTTGTTTGCACGATTTGTTTCTTTCTCTGCACGTTGGGTGTGTGACAGGTTTTTTTTTAAAATAGGTTCCTTCAGGTTTCTTTGTTCTGTGGTTGTCTGTAAGGAGACAAATCTCAAGGTTGTATATAGTATACACACTTTGATAATAAATGCACTTTGACTTTGACCTATTCACCCTGTCTGTACCTCCCCCATAATCTCATATATCTTTACAAGGTCACTCTTCTGTCCACCAGTCCCACCCTGTTCAACCTTTCCCTATAATTCAGATCCTCAAGTCCCAGCAACATCCTTGTAAATTTTCTCTGCATTTTTTCAAGCTTATTGATATCTTTCCTGAAGGTAGATGACCAGAACTGCAAACAATCCTCTAAACTCGACCTCACTCAATTAACCTAACACAACTTCGGGCTTCTTGAAGAAACATTGTACACAATGGAGCTCAGGAGGACACAGAGTGAACATGCAGAATCAAAGCTAGGTGTGGGGGTGGTGAGGTGTGATTGCTCTGAGAGCCGGCATAGACCTGATGGTTGAATGTCCTTCTCCTCCACAAGGAAATATGGAATTCAGAAAACCGCAATGCTTTACTACAGACTCAGTAAGCGTCTCTCAGAACCGCATGCTCCAAAACCGTGATTCTGCATCTAGAAAACTTGATCCTCAACCAGGGCAGTAACCGCACCAGAGATTCAGATTTCAAAGGAACTCTGCTGTCAGTGACGGGAAGGCTGAAAAAATAATCAAACACCACTCCCACTCCCCCCCCCCCCCCCCCCCCCGGTACTTGGAGTCTCTCAGCCAGTCCCTAAATAGCCCTGCAGTCGTATCTGGAAATCGCAGCCAGCACCCCTGCGGAGGGTGGGGGTGGAGGAGAAGAAACTAGCAGGCTTCATCTGTACATTTCTGAAGACTGGGGACAGCTTTCCACATAAAACAATCCACTCAGGCAAGTACAGAGCAAGTTACAAGCCAGCAGAACCACAGTACACCCAATTCGTGCCATTTAGGGTCATAAGCATTTTATATATGCACAGAAACAGGCCCTTCAGCCCATTTAGTCTGTGTCGTCAGTTGAACCTACATCTACCACTTCCACTGGCAGCTTGTTCCACACTCGCATCACCCTCGGGGTGAAGAAGCTGCCCCCTCAGGGCCCCCTTAAATGCTTCATCATTCACTCATGATCTTTAATTCGAGTCTCAACCAACCAGAGGTGAAAAGGTCAGCAGGCATTCACCCCATCGGTACACCTCATAATTTTGTGTACTCCCCCCATTCTCCTACCCTCCAAGAGGACCAAAACCTTGATATAGGGTTTGGAGGCTGGCGTGCCTCAGTGATCCAGAGAGCTATATTGGCTGCAGTCAGGGGCTTGTGCTTTGGCTCTCAGTAGGGTCACCCATATAGACAGAGATTGAGGTCCTTCATTGCTGCCCTAAATGCCAATGGCATAATAGACAGTTAGTAAGTAAGAAAGCCATTCTCCTACACTCCAGGGAATAAGATCCTAGCCCAGGGGTCCCCAACCTTTTTTGCACCGCGGACCAGTTTAATATTGACGATATTCTTGCGGACCGGCCGACCGGCGGGCGGGGGGGGTGGGTGTTGTTCAAGTAGGGTTAAACTCACCTCAACATGTCTTTTACAGTTAGGATTGCCAACTTTCTCAGTCCCAAATAAGGGACAAAAGTAGCAGTCAAATCCTGGCGAAGGGTCCCAGCCTGAAATGTCGACTGTACCTCTTCCTATGGATGCTGCCTGGCCTGCTGCGTTCACCAGCATTTTTTGTGTGTGTTGACGGGACACTTGTGTTTACCCCGAGAAAGACTACCATGACCATGAAGCCTTGCACGGGCACCTGTGGGCGCATTTGTGATGTGCGCATATGTGGTGTGCGCATGCGTGTACATGCCGATTTTTTTCCCATAGATCAGTTTTGGCTTAATCTTCCCGACTACACGGCACATACATTATTTCTACTTTATATAGGCTGTGTATTTATCATATCATTAATGCTTTTACTATATGTTTGAGTTATTTTAGGTTTTATGTGTTATTTGATATGATTTGGTAGGTTATTTTTTGGGTCCGGGAACACTCAAAAATTTTTCCCATATAAATTAATGGTAGTTGCTTCTACACCATTTCGGCACGAAAGGTTTCATTGGAACACTCTACCTTAGCGGGGGAAATACGGAACAAGGGCGGTCCCGTATGGGACAAACCAGTTTAGCCCGATATACGGGATGTCCTGGCAAATACGGGACAGTTGGTAACCCGATGTTCAAGTTCAACAGTGCGTGACAGGGAATGAGGAAAGGTGCAGCTGACTCATATTGTTTCCTCACGGCCCGGTAGCACATGCTCTGCGGCCCGGTGGTTGGGGACCGCTGTCCTAGCCTATTCTACCTTTTCCTATGATTCAGCTCAAGTTCTGGCAAAATCTTTGTAAATTTTCTCTGCTCCCTTTCAAGATCGTTAATATCTTTCCTGTAGATCTGTCACAAACTGCACACAGTACTCCAGTTTCACTATCTCAAACATCTTATCCCTCCTTATCTCTGTTCTAAGGGGACATTCTTCTATTCTGAGGCTTGGCCCTCTGATCTTAACACTCTCCACTATAGGAAGCATCCTCTCCACATCCACTCTATCAATGTTCAATAGGTTTCAGTGAAATCCCTCTTCAGTCTTCTGAACTCCATGCGTACAGGCCTAGTGCCATCAAATGCTCCTCATACATTAACCCTTTCATATCCAGGATCATTCTCACAAACCTCCTCTCAACACTCTCCAATACCAGCATGTACTTTCTTAGAGAAGGGGCCCAAAACTGCTCACAATACTTCAAGTGCGGTCTGACCAATGCCTTATTAAACCTCAGCATTACATCTTTGCTTTTATATTCGAATCCTCTTGAAATGAGTGCTAACATTGCATTTGCCTTCTTTATCACTGACTCAACCTGCAAGTTAATCTTTAGAGAAACCTCCACTGACTCCCAAGTCCAATTTATCAATTAGTTCCAATTTAGAAAATAGTCTATGCCTTTCCAAGTGCCCAACTTACGTATACCCAGTGAACAAATGCTCAGGAGAACGATAGGATGGATTTGCTGGCCGCAGCTTAGCTGCAGGCATCTTCAGCCAGGTGGGAACTCAATTTTGTGGCCTCATTTCTAGACTCATGAACTGACTGGGTTACTAATAGTTTTCCAGAGCAGAACCGTATTGTAACTTGGGGGTGGAGGGGGATCAGCATCCTCACCTCTGAAAAGAATGCTCCTCTTGTATCTTTCACCCCAAACTTTAAATCTGTGCCTTCTGGGTCTTAAAGCATCCACTAATTGGGAACAGCAAATGAATCAAACAAGTGCTTCTTTCTTCCACCCACTGCGAATTTGACCTACTGGGCAAATTCGCTGCCTTTAACATCTGGGTTCAAACCGTAAGCAACTACTTCCTGGGTTAATGGAGAAAGAAATTTCAAACTTTAATCTAAATTATCAATTGGATTGAAGATCTTCACTCACTACAGTACTGAAATGATTACCAAATACAACCTACGGACTCACTTTCAAGAACTCTACAACTCACGTCTTCACATTATTTATTTATTTATTTGTTTGTTTATTGTTAGTTATTGTTTGTATTTGCAAAGTTTGTCTTCTTTTGCACATTGGTTGCTTGCTAGTCTTTGTTTCTGTATAGTTTTCCCATTGATTCTATTGTCTATCTTTGAATCTACTGTGAATGCCTGCAAGATAACGAATCTTAGTATATATGTACTTCGATATTAAATTTACTTCGAACTTCGTACTTTGGTCGTCATAAGTGAATTAACAAATACCTCCTTTTCTCAAGGGGCACGAAGTAGAAGCTAGATTATCAGTAGAAAGTGAAATATGAAAGAAAACGGAAGATGGTGAAAATGCACAATGGATCAGGCAGCGTGGGTGGAGAGAGGACGCAGTTAGTATCTCAGAGCAACGAATTGACATCAGTGTGGGCAAATTAAGCCATGTTGGCCATGCATTCAGTCTCTAGGGTGCCACTGGTCATGGAAGGCTTGGAAGGAAATGGTGTTCAAAGGTTCAAAGTAAATTTATTATCAAAGTACAAATAGAGTTGGGTGATGAAGATAATTCTCTACCATAAGGAGGTGTAAGGTGCTCCTTCCCTCCGCTAGCCTGCAGGTCACCCTTGGGCAAGGTGTAGCACCTGCTTAGCCCAGTCAGGGTCACGTGAAGCCATGGGAGCAGGTGGTGGATGGTCATACGAGCAGCTGGTGCAGATCACAAGTCCTGGTCATGCAACCACTGACACCAGGCAGACAGTCTCTGAAGAGTATTGATAATGGCTGGGGTCACTTGTCTTGTAAAGACACTGCACAGAAGGCAACGACAAACCAGTTCTGTAGAAAAAAGTGCCAAGAACAACCATGGTCATGGACAAGACCACGATCGCCCACGTCAAAACGATAAAGCACGTAATGATGATCATGATGGAGGGAAGTACAGGAAGGACATCAGAGATACGTTTTTTTACAGAGAGTGGTGAGTGCATGGAATGAACTGCCAGGGAAGGTGGTAGAGGCAGATACATTAGAGACACTTAGATAGAAACATGGATGAAAGAAAAATAGAGGGTCATGTGGGAGGAATATGTTAGATTGATGGTGGAGTGGGTCAAAAGATCGGCACAACATCGTGGGCCAGGGGACCTATACTGTGTTGTGCTGTTCTACGTTCTAAACGGTTTGACATGGCCTGCCAGGAGAAATGGTGGAAGCAGGTACGATAGCGGTACGATAGTAATATGGTAGTGATACGATAGAGTATTGATAATGGCTGGGGTCACTAGTCTTGTAATGACACTGCCCAGGAGAAGGTGATGGCAAACCACTTCTGCAGAAAAATTTGCCAAGAACAATCATGGTCAAAAGAGCATGATCGTCCACATCATACAGCCTGGCACATAATGATGATGATTATGATGTATTCAATATACATTCCTGAGATTCACCCTCCCACAGGCAGCCATGAAACAAAGAAACACCACGGAACTCTTCAAAAGAAAACATCAAGCACCCAACATTCAAAAGAAAAACAAGTTGCACAAACTACAAAGGATGAGCAAATAACAAACAGAATATTAACATCAAAGCACAGAGTCTCTGAAAACGACCATCATTCAGTTTAGTGCTGTGTCAATGACTATAGGCCTCAGCCAGAGAGCCAGCTCCACACCAAAGCACCTCCATCGAATCATGCAAAAAGCAAAAAAGAGGAACCAGATACACATGGAACATGAACCAATGAGTCCTCCAAAAGCAAGTCCGCACAGTACGTCCGGCGCGGAGGACATTAAACATTAAACCGTGGATTCCCCCTGAGGGAGGGTCCCACAGCTTTGCTCAGATGATAGAACCCAAGACACCTGCACCTTCTCCTGGCAGCAGTGAGAGGGAGACCAGTCAAACACAGGCCGATGGCGCTGAACACCTGCTCACCTTCTATTCTCATCCTCGTCGATTTAATCAGGGGTAATGGAGCCGGCCATTTCGCCATTATGGAGCGATGGCCGCACTCCATGCTCTCAACCTCGCCGTATTCCCCAGGAGATAGCAAAAGCATCGGATCACTCAGTCAGCTCAAAAATACATCATCAAAATGGACAATGCAATCAATCGCAGTTCAGGAGCAGAAGCAATTTTAAAAGAAGAAGAAGTGGTTTTCTGAGCTGTCTGCAGAATGTCACTGTTGGTCATTGGCACCATCTTGTTGGTCCACCTCTTCCCCGTCCTGGAACTCCAGGATGTGAAGTGTGGCAAGTCCAAAACCCGTTGTCAGAACTGATTCAATAACCATACATGATATCTTCTGTCCTCACTTTCTGACAAATTCCTAGATTAACTTAATGCCAATGCTCTAATGCATTGACTGACAAAGAACTGAAGCATTAACTGTTTCTCTTTCCACAGATGCTGCCTGACTTACTGAGTGTTTCCAGTATTTCCTGACTTTACTACACCGTGGGTTTCCGGTTTAATCTCAGTTTCTGTGACCGAGTACATCTTCACATCAAGACATGAAAAATTAGCTTCATTGATAATCCATCCCCATGCAGACAAAACAGTCTTGTAACTGACGAATGGTTGCTGGGTGAGATCATGGAAGATCCGGCACCTATCTGTCCCTCGTCCAGCAAGAGTTAACACCTTCTGGGAATAGAGGCTTGAGAGGCCAAAAAAAACTTGGAATCAAGTTAGGTTATGAAGCAGAAACTCATTGGGCCGCCTTGTTCTCAATAAAACTTGGGAGGAAATTACTGCATGAGAAAGACAGATGGTTAATTCTCCTTAATGCCAGCGTTCTGACAGCAAGTGCACTGGGACAAAGACCATATCGGAAGTCAACAGGCTAATCCAGGAAGTTGTTACAGGTCAAGAACAGAAAGAACGGGTCCTTGAATCCACTGCAAAAATAAAACTAGGACAGGAGTAACCTCAAGTAGAGTTACTGAACCAGAATTCATCAGTGTGCTCAAAATCAAAACTCTACTCCGCAGTCCCTAGGCTTAGGCTGTGTGTCTCAGAGTCACCATTAAAGAGTAACCACAGTTACACATAGTTTATTCAAACAAGACTAGGAGTTTAGGGGCTTGTTTCGTTCAGTATGAAGGCCTAGATATCAACACAGAGTCTGGTTGGAAACGATTTACTTAAGTGAATTGAGTTGAGTAGTGACATGTAGGTCTTTAGTAATTATCAATGCTGAACTACTGCTAAAAGTGTGGTGTACATTCACCTGCCAGTCAGAGGTTATGTCTCTGCCTTCATTCCCACTGGGAGACCGTGGCATGGATGGAAGTGCGAGTTTTTGGGCGAAGTGTTAGAATGAGATTTACTTCTCAGTGGAATGACTTCAAAGAATGAGAGGGATGTTCTCATACCTCAATATTCACTTACTTTAGAAATTCATTATTTGGCCTTTTACACAAAGGTATAAGAGACTGCTGTACACAAAATGGTTGCTGTGTTTCCCCAAATCGCTGCCATGACAACAGTTTAAGTGAGCTTTGTTGGTTCTGAAGAGTTTAGAGAGTATTTTGAGATCACAGAAATGATAGAATCAAGAGACCATCTGGCCACTGGTCCTTGCCCAAGTTAAGGTGGTTTCACCAACCCAACTCTCAGCCTAGGCCTCCAGTCTTGCAGCTGAAGAGGCTAATCCAGAAGCACTGTAAATTTAATGAGGGGTCAACGCCCACTATTGGGCATTGGGTTTAAGACCCACACAAGGTGAAAGTCATCCTCCTCAGCTTCCTTCTAATCCTGTTTGCCGAGAGAAAGGTCCCCCCCATTAATTCAGCCTTCATCAGAATAACAGGAAACACAACTGACGAAGTTAAAGGAAGCCTGGAAGAGGGTTATACGAGGAGGTGCAGCAAAGAAACAGGTCCTCCAGCCCATCCAGTCCTTACCAAATGTCAAGCACCCATTTCTGCTCCTGTCATTTTATTCCCTCAGCATTGCTAGCAACCCCCACCACATTCTACTCCTCACCCACACTAGAAACAACTTACAGTGTCCAACTGTCCCACCAACCCACATATTTTCTGGATGTGCGAAACCAGAGTATCCAGAGGAAATGAACAGGGTCTCAGTGAGAATGTGCAGCCTCTAGACAGACAGCCCCTGATGTCGGGATTGAACCTAGGGTCTCTGACATTGTGAAGCCGTGCCTCTATTCACTGTCCCACTGATATATCAATCAAAATTCTTCCTACTTTGCTATTAACAGTTACATCAAAAGTCACTCACCTTCCTCAACTTGGGAAGTCCTAGGATGGGAGTGTAAAGGTGGTAAAAGATATGCACCCAGTAACTACACTATTATTTACCTCCTGTACCAAATAAAATGGCCACTGAGTATATGTTTGTGGTGCTCTGCTGCTGTAGTCTGTCCACTTCAAGGTTCAATGTGTTGTGCTTTCAGAGATGCTCTTCTGCACACCACTGTCATTACACATGGTTACTTAAGTTACTGTCGCCTTCCTGTCAGCTTGAACCAGTCCGACCATTCTCCTCTGACCTCTCTCATTAACAAGGCATTCTCACCCACAGAACTGCTGCTCACTGAACAATTTTTTGTTTTTGTTTTTTTGCACCAATCTCAGTAAACTCTAGAGACTGTTGTGCATGAAGATCCCAGGATATCAGCAGTTTCTGAGACACTCAAATAACTGTCTGGCACTAACAATCATTCCGCGATCAAAATCACTTGGGTCACATTTCTTCCGCATTCTGATGTTTGATCTGAACAACAGCTGAACCTCTTGACCATGTCTGCATACTCTTTACGGACTGAGTTGCTGCCACATGATTGGCTGATTGGATATTTGCATTAAATGAGCAGGTGTAGAGGTGTGCCTAATAAAGTGGCCCCTGAGTGTAGATACAAGGAACAAAATCCGAATACGACAAGGTGGCAGATTGTTTTATTCAAGACCCTCGCCCAAGATTTTTTTTCTCTTTACATGCCTCCCTCTGACCCATAAGCTTAGCTATTGGCACTGGATAGAGATTCTTTCCCCAAACTCCACCAAATACAATTGAAAAATCAAAGACTGTAGGCAAACAATTTTGCAATTTGAGGATGATTCTAAAAGGTCTGTTTACCTCGTGGTGTGTTAGCAATAGAGTTCAAGACTTTCCATAAACAGCACATACATAAAACACATCTCTGCATCTCAGTAGCACGCATCTTTAAAAAAAATAATAATTTAGAGTTGCAGCCCATTTAGTTTGAACGGCTGGGTCACCATAGACATCAGCCAAATATTACATCAATGGTCTTCTGAAAAAAAACATTCCAATGGATTCCAGATGTGAATCGAACACCCTGCTCAAGCACTGTGTAGGCTCCCCCATCTCAGGGGCAGAGCAACTGATGAGATAAACAGATTATAATTAATAGTAGTCCAGGAGGCTTTTGTCTCAAAATATAGACACACTTCCGTCATCTCTCAGAGGGTCAGAGATCCAGAAGGGCTGCTATTTTTGTAGTTTGGCCTTCCTGTTGACTCCAAAGTTCAAAAGATGCATCGAGATTCTGGACTCTCTTTCGCTTTCCCTGTACTCCCAATACCCAGTTGGGCAGGGCACATGGGTTTAATCTCAGGGCAAAGGAGGATATTACAGACAACAGAAATCAAGCAGATTGACTTGACAGGATTTCCTAACATGTCAGGGAAATCAATATGAGGTTTGGAGAGATGAGGAGGGGCCAATCATGGGCACTAGCCTCCCCAGCATCGAGAACAACTTCAAAAGGCAATGTCTCAAGAAGGCAGCGTCCATTCATTAAGGATCCCCAAAACCCAGACATGCTCTCTTCTTATTAATCAGGGAGGAGGTACAGGAGCCTGAAAGCACACATCCAGCATTTTAGGAACAGCTTCTTCCCCTCTGCCATCAGAATTCTGAATGGCCCATGAACTAATGAATTCTACTTCACTATTTTGTTCTTGTTTTTTTTTACAACTTCTTAACTTTTATATTTTCTTTTTGTAACTTATAGTATATTTCAAAGTTCAAAGTAAACTTATTATCAAAGTACATATATGTCACTATATACTACCCTGAGATTCATTTTCTTGTGGGCATACGCAGTAAATCCATTAACCATAATACAATAAGTAAAAGACCACACAACCAGTGTGCAAAAGACAAACTGTGCAAATACAAAAATAAGGTAAAGTAAGTAGGGGCATCCGTTAGTCTTGCAAGACCATGGATCTGCACCCGGAAAGTCTTCACTCTCCAGGGCACAGGCCTGGACAAGTTTGTATGGAAGACCGGCAGTTGCCCATGCTGCAAGTCTCCCCTCTCCACGACACTAATGTTGTCCAAGGGAAGGGCATTAGGACCCATACAGCTTGGCACCAGTGTCGTCGCAGAGCAATGTGTGATTAGGTGCCTTGCTCAAGGACACAACATGTTCCCTTGGCTGGGGCTCGAACTCACGACCTTCAGGTCGCTAGTCCAATGCCTTAACCACTTGGCCACGTGCCCACACAAAAATAAAGGGGGAAAAAGGGGGAAAAATAAAGGGAAAAAAGAAATAATAATAATAATATCTAAGTCAGCTCAGTGATGGGGCAAGTGAAGTTGAGTAAAGTTATCCCCTCTGGTTCAAGAGCCTGATGACTGAGGGATAATAACTGTTCCTGAACCTGGTACTGCAAGTCCTGAGGCTCCTACACCTTTTCCCTGATGGTAACAGTGAGAAAAGAGCATAACCTGGGTGGTGGAGGGTCACTGATGATGGATGCTGCTTTCCTGTGACACCACTCAATCTAGGTGTGCTCAATAGTGGGGCGGGCTTTGCCTGTGATGGACTAGGCCATACCCAGTACATCTTGTAGAATTTTCCATTCAAGGACATTGATGTTTCTATACCAGGCCGTGATATAGCCAATCATATACCCTCCACCACACGTCTATAGAAGCTTGTCAATGTTTGAGATGTCGTGCCGAGTTTTCACAAACTTCTAAGGACATGTCTTTGAAAAGGTAACAACGTGTACCAAGTTGCTGACCCTCTCCATCTCTGTCCCCTGATGAGGACTGGCTCAAGAATTTCCAGTTCCTCCTCCTCTGGTCAATAATCAGCTCCTTGGTCATGGCACCACCCAGCCAGATTTTCAATCTTCCTGCTAAGTGCTAATTCATCACCACCTTCGATTCAGCCTCCGACAGTGGTGTTGTCAACAAGCTTAAATGGGGCACTGGAGCTCTGCTTAGCCAAACAGCCTAAGTCACTGCACCTCTGCCACAAAATAACAAACTTAACAACCTGATAACATACCTGGTTCTGATTCTGGGGGAAGCTGGAAATGTTAGTGAGGAGTCGACCGCCCTTTCCACTGCATAGGTCAGTCAGTGACCTTCTTTCTGAGTTTGAATCACAACTCTACATCCAGCAGGTCAGTACCGATTTATCTCAGGCTTTCAACACCTTCATCAGGGCCTGACACCCTGATAACATTCTTGTAACATAGGAGCATACACTGCAGCTGGCTGAAGTACAAATGTCTTAAATGAGGCCTGTCAGTTTTGATGGGCAGCTTATGTTGATGCCACTCATATTAGCCCCAGCATATACACTATTAACAACCAGCAGAATTGCTAACAAGGAAATGCATTTAAAGAGAACCTTTCATAACATCAGGACATCCTATTTGTTGAGAGCCGAGAAGCTACTTGTATTGTAGAAAGGGAGAAAATGGGAACACACAGTGAACACCAATGTGATAACACCAATGGTCAGGAAAGGAAAAGTCTACAGAAAGTGGTGGATATGAACCAGTCCATCACAGGAAAAGCCGTCCCCACCACCATTGAGTACATTCACAAGGAGTGCCACCACAAAAAAGCAGCATCCATCATCAGGACCCCCACAATTCAGGCCGTGCTCTTTTCTCATTGCTGCCATCAGGAAGGAGGTATAGGAGCCTTAAGTCCCACACCACCAGGCTCAGGAATAGGTAGCATCCCTCAGCCATCAGCCTCCTGAACCAGAGTGGAAAACTTCACTCACTGAACTGATTTCACAATCTACACACTCTACAATTCATGTTTTCACTATTATTTATCTATTTGCGTAATTTGTCTTCTTTTGCACAGTGTTTGTTTGAAGTCTTTGCATACAGTTTTCCACAAAGTCTATATTACATTTCTTTATTTTCCTGTGAATGGCCGCAAGAAAGTTAATCTCAAGGTAATATATGATGACATGTATGTACTTTGATAATAAATTTACTTTGAATTTTGGCTCTGATGTTGTTGACTAAAGGTCAATTCTGACAGGAAGATGTACTGTGGAGCAGTTATACCCTGGGATCAGTTGCATCCACCAGGGGAAGGTAAATCTCCAACATTGCCAGGAAAGGGATTGAGTTATAGAGAGAGGTTGTGCAGGTTAGGTCTTTATTCATTGGATTGTTGAAGACTGTGGGGTGATCTTCTAGAGATGTGTAAAATCATGAGGATCACAGATAGGGGGAACGTACATAGACTTTGTCCCAGGGGTGGGAAATCACAAACTTGAGGGCGCAGGTTTATAGTGACAGGGCAAAAATTTAATGGGAGCTTGAAGGGAAAATTTTTGGTTTTCACAGAGAATGTTATGTATGTGAATAACAATTTTTTTTTTAAAAGGCAACACAGATGAACTCAGCAAGTTAGGCAGCATCTATGGAGAGGAATAAAAAGTTGCTGCTTTGGAATAAGACTCTCCATCAGGGCTTTAAAGCAGGTGCATGGGTTGGAAGGGTTAAGGCCAAACACTAGCAAATGGGAAAGCGCATAGCTTGGGTGGGCATTTAAGTTGGAGTGGGCCAGTTCAGCCAAAAGGCCTGACTCCGTGTTGTATGACTGAATGATGACAAACAGTGTCATTCTCATATTGGCCCTTGTCAGGGCGTATTCGGGAATTGGGATATATAGATTTCAACAGCAGCCATTCCTCAGATTTGAATTTAGATGGCAGGCTGAATTTAAAACTCAACTCAGAACAACGGGCTTCTTGGAGCTGCAGGTTGGGGTCAATCGCAAATAAAGAAACAGTCCACTTAGACCTCAGATGCCTGCATATGGATGAACGCAGCCTAGAGTCAGTGGGGGATTAACATTCATTTTAGTGTCTGGAGTGTGGGTGCATAGAGGGAGGTGTTCGAAAATTACATGTAATTCAAAGGAAGCATTGTAGATATATTGTAACTATAGAATTGTCCTGCTGTTCCCTTTGATCTTTTGTATATAAAGATGTCATGTAATATTGGGTCGGGCAGGCCTCTTCTTCCAAGAGTGCCTCGCGTTTCTGCTAAATAAACACTTCTATATCCACTTGTTTCAGTGTCTCTCCAGTGACTTTGTTCATGTTCACAACCCTAATATTCAGTTAGTTTTTAGACCTTTTCCCTCCTGTTTCCCTTGACCCACACTTTCTGCTCGTCTCCTTTTCCCTTAGCATTGTCAAGGATCCCGCCCATCCATTACATGATCTCTTTGCCCCTCCTCCCACCACCATCAGGCAGGAGGTACTGCAGCTTTCGGACAAGGACTGTTAGGATGAGAAACAGCCTCCTCCAGGCCGTGAGACTACTGAACTCCCTGCCACCACCCAGGTGTCATTTCGTATGAAGCACCTGTAGTGTTACACTGTTTACTTTTTAACTTGTGTCATAAATGCACCTCATGCTAAATGTCAATCTTTTGGATTATTTTTATTACTTGTTAATTTATTTGTGGTAATATTACTTTATGTGTCGTGCGTGAGTTACATGTACTGTGTTGTGCACTTTGATCCGGCGGAAAGTAGTTTCATTTGGCAGTATACATCTCGGTTGCATGACAATAAATTTGACCTTTATTTACTTGTTTGTGTCACTGTCATCTCATTCCTAAGTCTGGGTTTGACTTTTGGGCAGACCCTTGGGTAGAAGGTGGCAAACGAGAGGGGCTGAAGGTTAATATTAGAGACTGACCAGGAAAGAGATGGTAATATTTCTCAATAGGTCTGAACAGGAGGATAGACAACAGGATACAGTGAAGCAAGAGATGAGCCTGATTGGAAATCATTACTCTAAAGTCTGATGATTCAGGACAGGGAGACCCTGCTTAAGACTCTCACCTTGCACAATGTTTTCTTGGGGAATTAGAGTCATACAACACTACAGCACAGAAACAGGCCCTTCAGCTCTTCTAATCCATGATGAACTATTATGCTGCCTAATCCCATCGACCTGTACGGGGACCATAGCCCTCTATATCACTCCTATCCGACTACTTATCCTAATTTTGCTCGAATGTTGAAAATGAACCTGCATCCACTATTTCCGCTGGCAGCTCGTTCCACACTGTCACCACCCTCTGAGTGAGAAGGAAGTTTCCCCTCATGTTCCCCTTATACATTTCACCTTTCACCCTTAACCCATGACCTCTAGTTCTAGTCTCACCCAATCTCAGTGGAAAAACTCTGTTTGCATCTTACCCTCTCATAATTTTGTATACCTCTATCAAATCTCCCCTCATTCTCCTACACTCTAGGAAATAAAGTCCTAACCTATTCAACTTTTCCCTATAACTCAAGAATTCCAGACTGACAACAGGAACCAAGGCCTATCAGATGAATGTGAAGAGGGGTCTTCAAAGCAGTTCATCCAACTTGTACTGTGATTTTTGACTCTTCAAGGAGTGTCCCAGCAGCAGGTTAAGTAATTATTTATTTCACGGGAGAGGAAAGGACTTGAGGGAGATGAGTAGGCTGCCACAGTAGTATAGCAGTTAGCACGAACACTATTACAGCTTGGGGTGTCGGAGTTCAATTCTGCCAGTGCATGTTTGTACCTTCTCCCCATGACCTTGTGGGTTTCCTCCGAGTGCTCTGGTTTCCTCCCACAGTCTGAGGATGTATAGTGTAGCAGGTTAATTGGTCATTGTAAATCCCTGTGATTAGGCTAGGATTAAATAAAATGGGTTGCTGGGCGGTGCCGCTTGCTAGGCCGGAAAGGCCTGTTCCACGCTGTATCCCTAAATAAGTAAACAGATAGATAGATACATACATACATAGAAAGATAAATAAATAAATGCCAGCAAACCAACATTATTTGAATCAATTGGGTTAACCAATACACTTAATTAGTCAGAGTCATAATTTTATCTTGAGATAGAAGCTACCCAGCTTCTCAAGTCCCCTCAACGTACCTGTAAATATTCTCGACATTCTCTGTTTCATCAGTGTGTACACCAAACCATACCTCAAATTCTCACAACGGGTTAGCTTTAATTCTTTCTCTTCCCGCAAGTGTGCCCAGAGCTACTAAGGGCTTCCAGTATATTTTGCTTAAGTATTCTATAGCCAGGCCCTCTTGTTAGGTGGCCTAGTTCTAGCTAGAAATGTTATCCCTATATTGCAGGAGGAAGGTTCTGCAGTGACAGCCAGTGTAGGACGTTAGACTATCCCACCAGTAGAACAATACACAACATTGAATCTTGAACCTTAACATTTTCAAACACACCGAAGCCTACTTCGAACACAATGTGCTCACTATAAACATTTTTCTTGGTGCATACAAGTTTGAAATCAATAAATACCAACATAAAAATGAGCAGTGTCACAAAGCTCCCCCAGCATAGGTGGGCTCAGCTTGTACCATGCTTCCAGCGTGCATGAACCCGAGAGGCAGGAGTAGAGTAGGTAAGGCCTCATTGAAGTCTGCTCTCACCAATTACTCACACCTGCTGGGAAGCAAAATCACTTTTTTTAAAATCTAAGATTCAAGATTGTTTAATGTCATTTCTGGTACACAGTAAAGTAAAACGACATAATTGTTACTCCAGGTCTGATACAGCACAAAAAGCAACAGAATAAGATAAAGAACACAATAAAAACGCAAAAAATATAAATATATAAGATAGCTTATATACATAAATTGTCCATAAAGTGTCACTGGGGACAGGAGTGTCCGTAAATAAGGTGACTGACAGGAAATGATAAAGTTGTGATGGTAGGGGTTATGGATAGGAGGGTTAATAGGTATTGAACAGCCTTACTGCGTGGGGAAGGTAACTGTTTTTGAGTCCCGTGGTCCTCGTGTGGACGCTATGTAGACTTCTCTCTGATGAGAATGGGACGAGCGGTCCATCAGCCGAGTGGGCAGTGTCCTTCATGATGTCACTGGCCTTTTACTGCAGAGAAGGGAGCAGGCCCTTCTGGCCCAATTACACCCACGTGACCAACTAACCCTGCTAACCCCTACGTGTTTGGATTGTGGGGGGAAACTGGAGCACCTGGAGAAAACACATAGAGTCACAGGGAGAATGTATAGCCTCCTTACGGATAGCAGCGGGAATTGAGCCTGGGTTGCTGGTGCTGTGTTACACCAGCTGCTATGCTATTGTACCATCACCATGTGAATGTGAGAGTCGAAACGAGAGAAAATACTCTCTGACCCCCTTCAGGCATTCTAAGCCAAAGCAGGAGATAATTTATCTACACTCAGAATAACCAACCGCCAGTTTAGTTCCCACCTCATTTCTAGATGGAGTGGAAGTTCCCCAATAAATGAGCTGCTGCTTAGTGAGTCGTATACTGCGAGCCTGCTGATTCTAGTCTGGAGTATCACTGGCAGGTGTGCACGATAAAACAGCTTAAGGCTAAAGAAAAACTAGAACTACACAGAAGTCACTGAGTCCAGAGGAGGGAACTAGTGGGACTGTGAAACAGCGGCTACTTGGGGCTCTGTCAGACAGGTTTCATTTATTACTGTCTGCCAAACATTTAAAATTATTGGATTGGTGCCAGTTTGTATTCAGGCCTGTCCCTACAAGTCCCATTTACATTCCTCTCACCCCCCACACAACTCTCTCTCCCTCTCTCTCTCACACATATACACAACTACATACACACACTCACAAACACACACATACAAAGAAATACAGACACACACTATATTCTGTTTAAGAACATAAGAATAGCATCAAAGTAATTCAAGAACCTCTGATACCTAAGCACCTCTCAATAAAACATCGGTTGATTGAAACCAGGCATCAGCACGACATACCTGCCTGTTCCCCATAAGCCTCAACTTGCCTAAAGTCCAAATTTCTATCTGTTCTCTTTCATTCTAAAATTCCACATCACTCAAGTGTTGTAATTTCACTCGCTCAGTAACATAACGTCAGCATTAACCTTGGCTTGCCCATTCAACAGCAGTCTTCAGGAATAAAGCATTTCCCGGCATCGGCAGATTGTGTGTACCATTGGGGGCATGCATGGGCAGGAGACACTCGATAATCATTGAAGAGATATGTATAAGGGGAGGAAATAATATATGCACACATTGGCTCTATAAAGTTAATCACACCTGCAGCTATAAAGCTAATGAATTTAAATCCCTTTTTGGGACAGGAAAACAATGGGTTTTAAAAATTAAATTAATTTTGTTCTTCCTTTCTTCAGTTTCATTATATTAAAAACAAATGTTGGGAAATGGCTAATTAAATCCTACAAAAGTAGTGGATACACCCAGTCCATCATGGGTAAAGCCCTCCCCTCCACTGATCACACGCTGTCACAGGAAAGCAGTATTGAGCATCAGGGACCCCATCACCCAGGTCATGTTCTCTTCTCGCTGCTGCCATCAAGAAGAGGGTACAGGAGCCTCAGGATGCACACCAGCAGGTTCAGGAACAGTCTGTACTCCTCAACTACTTTTTTCTCTTTCGTATTTTCAGTTTGTTGTCTTTCACACATTGGGAGCAGTTTTTCATTGATTCTATTACGGAATCTTGGATTTACTGTGAATGCCTGCGGGAAAACCAATCTCAGGGCTGTACGCGATGCTGTATATGTACATTTATAATAAATTTACTTTGAACTTTGAATTAAGTGAGGCATTTGGAGACAGGTCATGACTTGAGACTTCCAGAGGTACAATAAATTTGAGAGAAAATTTGGTAGAAGTGCTTAAGGTCATGAAGGACCTAAGCTGCATGAACATTAATTTCTCCAACCTCTGGTAATTTTTTTACCCCTTCCCCTTCCCTCCTCATTTTTTCCCCACCATGGCACCCTCACCTCTTCTCTACACCTGCCTATCACAACACACTAGTGCCCCTCCTTCGTGCCCCTCCCTCCTTCATCCCATTCTCCCATGGTCCACTCTCCTCTCCTATCAGATTCCTTCTTCTCCAGCACTTTGTCCTTTCCACCTATCAGCTTCCAGCTTCTTACTTCATCCACCCTCCCCCACCCACCTATCACTTTCTGCCTTGTACTCTTTCCGCTTCCCCCACCTTCTTATTCTGGCATCGTCTCCCTTCCTTTCCAGTCCTAACAAAGGGTCTTGACCTGAAACATTGACTGTTTAATTCTTTGTGTAGATGCAGCCTGACCTGTTGGGTTTCTCCAGCACTGTGTGTGTGTTGCTCTGGATTTCCAGCATCTGCAGAATCTCTTTTGTTTACTCTTCAAAAGTCCAGTTCACTTCCATGTTAATCTTACACGTGAGTTTAGGTACCAATACTCACTATTTAGCAGAGGACATCCCACACCCCCACAAAAAAAGGGAGATGCTTCCAGCTAACAAACTTTTTAAACACATATTTTTAGTAATTCACATATAAACTTAGACAAAATTCCTAAAATGCATTTAAAACTCACGGTGGATTTCTATATTATAAAATATTTCCAAATTACAAACAATTTCTAAAACACAAATGACTTCCAAGACACAGGTACAATTCCTATAAGCTAACAAGGGGCTGTGCTGTTTGTTTGCAAAGCTGAGCTTTTAACTTCAGACTGATTATTGCTTGCCATTTACATTAGAACTGAAGACTAAAAATTTACAGTAAGAACTGAAGACTAACTTCTGTTTACGACGAGAAGCTAAACAAAGAATATTGGCTGGAAGTTTAACTCACTCTAAAACAATACTTCGATCTGTAGAAGTGTTAGCTGCTATGTTTATAAAGCTGGTCTTGGCAAAAAGAGCCCACTGGCCCCGGACAGTGAATGTCCATTACATTTTTGCTGCCACCTTCGGGCAGGAGATACAGAAGCCTTAGATCCCACACCACTGGGTTCAGGTGATGTCAGGCCCTACAAACATCAGGCTTCTGAACTGTGCGGATATCTTTATTCACCACTTTCATGAATTGATTCTACAACCTACAGACTTAAGGACTTGTTAAAACTGATGCTCGCAGAATTATTTTAATTTGCAGTTTGTCTTCTTCTGCACATTGATTGTCTGTCGGTCTCTGTTTCCTAATAGATTTTGATAAAATTCTGTTGTAGTTCCCTTTTCCTTTAAATGAACTTTGAACAAGAAAATGAATCTCAAGGTAGTACAGTCGGCCCCCCTTATCCACGGGTTCCGCATGCATGGATTCAACCAACCGCGGATCAGGAAAATCTGGAAGTTCTCTCTCCAGCACTCATTGTTTGAGCATTTTTTTCTTGTCATTATTCCCTAAACAATACAGTATAACAACTATTTACATAGCATTTACATTTTATTAGGTATTATAAGTAATCTAGAGATGATTTAAAGTATACGGGAGGATGTGCGTAGGTTATATGCAAATACTACACCATTTATATAATGGACTTGAGTATCCGCATTTTTTGGTATCCGCGGGGGTCCCAGAACCAATCCCCTGCGGATAAGGAGAGCCAACTGTATATGGTAAATACAGTATACGTACTTCCACAATAAATTTACTGTGAGCTTTGAATAAGGCACTGGAAGGCAACACTAGCCTCTATTATCTTTATTTATTTATTTTGACGTACAGCATGGAACAGGCCCTTTTGGCCTAATGGGCTGCACTACCCAGCAGCCCACCTATTTAACATATCTAATGACCAATTAACCTACAAACCAGCACATGTTTGGACTATGAGAGGAAACTGGGGCACCCAGAGGAATCCCACATAGTTCACAGGGAGAATGTACAAATGGTGCTGGAATTCAACTCCGAACTCTGAAATGTTATAACAGTGCCCCAAACTATAATAGCGATGAACTAACCACTACATCCATCAACAAGCCTTCTACAGGGTCCTATGAACATCCTGCTCATGGTTTTCGTCAAGGTGACCTTCCAGGTATTTCTTGTTTGGAAGGTGAAAGGAAATTTCACCTTCCCATCCAACAAAGTATCAATGTTGCATACTCTTAATACCTGCAACACAGGAAACAGATCTGTGTGTGCACCAGATTTGCAGAAGAAGATCATGATTGTGACCAGTTCAACTATTTTGCAGAAATGTTGATTAAGCGTTAAATATTGATGAAGGTGCTATGTGTAAAACCACCATACTTCTTCAGAATAATGCTGTAGGATTATTGCTGTAGGTCTTGCCTACACTGAAAGGACAACTTGTTTAATGTTCAGATCGAAGAACAGCATCTTGATTGGTGTTCTTCCTATCAATGTGCAGTTAACCTGGTGTAAGAGCTCCAACATGGGACTTGTACCCAGAATTTCCTAATTCAAAGGCTAGATTACCACCCAATTAGCCAAAGAAAACCTGAAGCCAGTGATCCCCTTTCTTTCCTTAATGAACAAACTGGATCTATCTCCCTAGAATTAACAGTTTAAGGTGAACTCAGACTTTAAGGAATACTTATAGACATAAGACCATAAAACTGAATGGACCGTAATAGTCCATTCAGCCCATCGAGTCTGCTCTGCCAATTCCATTCTCCTGTTATTCCCCATGACCTTTGATGCCCTTACTGAACAAAAAACTATCATCCTCTTCTTCAAATATACCCAATGACCTGACCTCCACACCTCCTGTAGCTATGAATCTCACAAACTCACCACACTCTGGCTAAAGAAGTTCCTCCTAATCTCTGTTCAGGGAATTCCTTCTATTCTTAGGCTGTCCCCTCTAATCAAAGACTCACCCGCTATAGCAAACATCCTCTCCACATCCACTCTAACCAGGCCTTTCAATATTCGATAGGTTTCAATGAGATTTCCCCCCTCCCCATATTTTTCTAAACTCTAACAAGTACAGGCCCAGAGCCATCAAACACTCCTCATATGTTAACCCTTCCATTCTTGGGATCATTCTCATGAATCTTGCCTGGACCCTCTCCAATGTCAACTCTGATCTTCCACTGAGATGCAGCACAGAGCGTCATAGGAAGTCATTCCTGCCTGTGGCCATCAAACTTTACAACTCCTCCCTTGGAGGGTCAGACACCCTGAGCCAATAGGCTGGTCCTGGACTTATTTCATAATTTACTGGCATAATTTACATATTACTATTTAACTATTTATGGTTCTATTACTATTTATTATTTATGGAGCAACTGTAATGAAAACCAATTTCCCCCGGGATCAATAAAGTATGACTATGACTATGATCTAAAATCAAAGATAAAGGGCCCAAAACTGCTCACAATACTCCAAGTGTGGTCTGACCAATGCCTTATAAAGCTTCAGACATCTTATACTTAATCACACATTTCTTCCATCCCCAACATTTTAACAGCAGGAAAGAATACAGAAAAATCTTGCCTAAAATCCAGATTAGTATTTTCTTCTCGAACTCGAGGATCAAGCTGCTCCCAAAATTGCCTTCAGAACTCACCACAAATAATATGCCAAGAGAAAGCATAACAGCTCAAATTCTATGAAACGTTTTTCCATAAGCCTCTCCATTATTTTCCAACGTGATTCAAAGCAGACCTCAACTCCAAGCCCCACTTAGCAACAGATTGCAGTGCGATACATGACTCAAGCTGTTCTCATGTCAGAACAAAGGTTTAGGGACTACATAACATACAAGAAGATAATATGGCTTTATCCAGAGACAAGAGCTATTCTGATGGTTGGAATTAATCCTTTGTGGGGTAATACGTGCGGTGGACAAATGAGAGACTCCAATCATGTGTTTTGTAGGATCATTTAAATATTATCCAGCTGTATCATTACAAGCACATGGTGCTCTGCAACATGAGAGTACTGTAATCTAGTCAAAAAAAAGTTCAAAAACTTCAAAGTAAAATCTATTATAAGAGTATATACATGTCACCACTTACAACCCTGAGATTCTTTTTCTGTGGGCATACTTTGCAAATTCATAGAACAGTATCTTTAACAGGATCAATGAAAGAGCGAATGGAGCAGAGAAGACAATAAACTGTGAAAATGCAAATATAAATAAATAACGAGAGCATGAAATAACCAGATAAAGGGCTCTTAAAGTGAATCATTGGCTGTGGGAACACCAGGAATGGAATGAGTGTAGTTATCCCCACTTATCCAAGAGCCTGATAGTTGTGGGGTAGCAACTGTTCTTGAACCTGATAATGTGAGCCCTGAGGTACTGGTACTTTTCTACCTGATGGCAGCAGTGGGAAGCCTGGGTGGGGAGGATCTTTGATGATGGATGCTACTTTTCTATAACGTTTCATGCAGATGTGCCCAATGGTTGGGAGGGCTTTATCCGTGATGCACTGGGCCAAATCCACTGCCTTTTGTAGGATTTTCCACTCAGAGGCATTGGTGTTCCCATAGCAGGCTGTAATGCAGCCAGTCAGCACCCTTTCCCACGCACATCGACAGAGGTTTGTGATGACATGCTGAATCTCCGCAAATTCTTAAGGAAGTAAAGGTGGTGCCATGCTTTCTCTGCAATTACATTTATATGATAGGTCTAGGGCGGGTCGTCTGAGATAGTGACGCCCAGGAATTTAAAGTTACTGACCCTCTCCACCTCTGGTCCTCCAATGATCTCTAGTTTTCCTCTCCTGAAGTCCACAATCAGTTCCTTGGTCTTGCTGACATTGAGTGAGAATTTCTATGTCACAAAGGCTGGACCACAAACCCCAGCTAAACCCATTCTAACCCCATACAGAATTGGGTTAGCTGGGGATCAATTATTGATCCAAACCAATACACATATTAGATTATGAAGACATGCAGTCCTCTTTTATTGTCATTTAGTAATGGATGCATTAAGAAATGATACAATATTTCCTCTGGTGTGATATCACAAAACACAGGACTGACCAAGACTGAAAAAACTGACAAAACCACATAATTATAACATACAGTTACAACAGTGCAACAATACCCTAACTTGATGAAGTCCATGAGCACAGTAAAAAGTTCAAAGTCTCTCAAATGTCCCACATCTCACGCAGACGGGAGAAGGAAGGAAAGATCTCCCTGCCATGCCCGACCACAGTCCGCCTCTGAGTCATCTGAAAACTTCGAGCCTCTGAATCAGCTCTCTGACACCGGGTACTGAGCGCCATCTCTGTCTGAACGATTCGACCTCAATCTCGGTCGCCAACAGCAGGCAAAGCCGGGGATTTTGAGGCCTTCCCTCCAGAAGATTCCCGACTGTGCAGTAACGACAGCAGCGAACGAGCGTTTCAGAAATTTCTCCAGATGTTCCTCTGTACTTTCACGTCCGTCTCCATCAAATCAGAATTGTCCACGGCGCCTACTTAACGGATACGATATCATTTTTCACCGGAGGGCTGCACACGCGCGATGTGCTGCTCTCTCTCCTCCAGCTTTTATGATTAATTCTATTTAAAAATAGCAGTTTTATTTTGTAAATTACTAAATTTATATGAAGCCAGTTCCCACTTGCTGCATTGCTCTGAGGAAATGTTCCTGCTTTTACTGGAAGAATGTGATGTTTGTTTCCCTTTAATCAGACTCTACTTTCAAATTGACTCTGTTGATCAACTCCTTGCTATAGAACCAGTCATGCGATGGATAGTAAACGTCCAGGGTCCCAGGGGGCCTTTTCGCCAAGCTCAGCTTTCTAACACAGCAGCTGACAATTCCAGGGGTCAAAGAGTTCTTTCTGAGCAAGTTAAACTTCCAACCAATATTCCTTACACAGCCTCTTGTCATAAGCAAGCAAACAGTAGGGTCCTCGTTGGCCCATTATTTAATCAAGAGACAACAAGGGGATCCGCTTTGGCCTAATTAAACAATGCATTCACCCGGCCTGAGGAATGAGACTATAAAATATCGCATGCATGTGACATCACCAAGTAGCAAAAAACAGTATAAACGTTAGAGAGCAATCAGGCTTGTTAGGAATAGTCAAGGAATAAGAAGAAGAATGACAAAAAGAAGAGATGACAAAAATCTATTCTCTGTCTTTGGTTTCTGCAAAGGATGACTCACTAATCTGCAACCTTTAGGTACGTCTTTTTAGTTTATCGAAATTGTACCTGTGTGTTGGAAACTCTTTGTAATTTGGAAATCTTTTATAATATAGAAATGTTCTGAGTATTAAATGTGCTTTTAAGAATTTTATATAAATATAAAGTGTCTTACTAAAAATGAATGGGCTGTGCTTAATCTACTTTGTTCGCCGGAAGTATCTCTGCCTTGGTAAGGAGAGGAGGGACCTTCGACAAACAACAGTATCGGCAGCTAAACTTATCATGGAGGATCAACAGGGAAGTGATCCAGCCTTTAAAGAGCAGGTGGCTACAGTATAACTCCCTTTAGTGAGGATACCCATAGCTATCCATACTGTATAAGGCTAAAGATCTCTGCTTCTGTTCAGAAATTTATAGACAGCAAACCCAGTACTGTCCCTTCGGTGTGGCTCGTTGGCCGATTCTGTCCGTGGACACCTTGATTCCAAAAAGGAAACGGTCAATTGAATTTTTTGAGGATGTGACTAAACACTTTGATGAAGGTAGAGCCATAGATGTAGTATATATGGATTTCAGCAAGTCATTTGATAAGGTACCCCATGCAAGGCTTATTGAGAAAGTAAGGAGGCATGGGATCCAAGGGGACATTGCTTTGTGGATCCAGAACTGGCTTGCCCCCAGAAGGCAAAGAGTGGTTGTAGACGGGTCATATTCTGCATGGAGGCTGGTGACCAGTGGTGTGCCTCAGGGATCTGTTCTCGGACCCCTACTCTTTGCGATTTTTATAAATGACCTGGATAAGGAAGTGGAGGGATGGGTTAATAAATTTGCTGATGACACAAAAGTTGGGGATGTTGTGGATAGTGTGGAGGGCCATCTGAAGTTACAGCAGGACATTGATAGGATGCAAAACTGGGCTGAGAAGTGGCAGATGGAGTTCAACCCAGATAAGTATGAGGTGGTTCATTTTGGTAGGTCAAATATGATGGCAGAATATAGCATTAATGGTAAAACTCTTGACAGTGTGGAGGATCAGAGGGATCTTGGGGTCCGAGTCCATAGTACACTCAAAGCTGCTCCACAGGTTGACTCTGTGGTTAGGAAGGCATACAGAGCATTGGCCTTCATCAATCATGGGATTGAGTTTAAGAGCCGAGAGGTAATGTTGCAGCTATAGAGGACCCTGGTCAGACCCCAGTTGGAGTACTGTGCTCAGTTCTGGTCACCTCACTACAGGAAGGACGTGGAAACCATAGAAAGGGTGCAGAGGAGATTTACAAGGATGTTGCCTGGATTGGGGAGCATGCCTTATGAGAATAGGTTGAGTGAATTTGGCCTTTACTCCTTGAAGCGATGGAGGATGAGAGGTGACCTGATAGAGGTGTACAAGATGATGAGAGGCATTGATCGTGTGGATAGTCAGAGGCTTTTTCCCTGGGCTGAAATGGCTAGCACGAGAGGGCATAGTTTTAAGGTGCTTGGAAGCAGGTACAAAGGAAATGTCAGGGGTAAGTTTTTTACGCAGAGAGTGGTGAGTGTGTGGAATGGGCTGCTGGTGGCAGTGGTGGAGGCAGATACGATAGGGTCTTTTAAGAGACTCCTGGATAGGTACATGGAGCTTAGAAAAATAGAGGGCTATAGGTAAGCCTAGGTAATTTCTAAGGCAAGGACATGTTCGGCACAGCTTTGTGGGCCAAAGGGCCTATATTGTGCTGTAGGTTTTCTATGTGTATCTTAGACATTGGGCTTTTTCTTCCGGAAAAGACAAGGACAGAGGACGGGAAACAGGGTGGGAGGAGAGAGTGGAGAGGTACTGATGGACCTTTTATAATGACAGATCTGATGACCTAGGTGGGTAAACATCAAATCTAGAAGTCATAAATTTAAATAATCATGAACAAATCCTTTGAAGAACTCAGGAGAAACTTCTTTGCTAGGAGAATGTTTGAAATGATCAGATCATGATAGCACAGAAAGAAGTCCACATAACCATTTGTAATTTGTAGATTGTCCCATTCCTGGTCTTCAACACTTGGCCCAGAATTGCTTCCTTGTTTGTTTCTTTGGTACTTTATCTAGTTCCTTGCTGAAAGTGCAATTGAATCTTTTTCCACCACCCTCTCTATCTGTGCATCCCAGATGTTAACCAGTCAACTTGTAGAAATGGTTTATATCTTGTTGCCTTTCTTTCATCCCTCCCCCCCCAATCACCACAACCTTCTGGTCTTTATCCTGGCAACAGGAACACTTTCCACCTCATGTGAACTGTTCTAGCAAATCTGTTCCACATGGCCAAACCACCCTGGGCATACATGTAAAAATAAGCTTATTTGTCACATATATCTCAAAACATACAATGTGTCATTTATGTCATCAACCATCACAGTCCAAATATGTGCCGGGGGCAGCCTGCAAGTGTAGCCTCGTTTCCACCGCCAAAATAGCATGCGCACAACTTACTAAAACGAACACGTACGTCTTTGAAATTTGGGGGAAACTGGAGAACCTGAAGGAAACCAGCGGTCACAGAGAGAATGCTCAGACTCCTCGCAAGACAGCAGTGGGAAATGAACCCCGATCGTGGCACTGTAACGCGTTATGCCAACCACAAGAGAAAATCTGCAGATGCTGGAAATCCAAGCAACACACACAAAATGTTGGAGGAACTCAGCAGGCCAGCAGCATCTATGGAAAGGAATCAACAGTTGATGTTTCAGGCGAGACCTTTCGTCAGGACTAACCACTCCGCTACTTGTCCATAAGACCAATAAATTTCACTTTGACTTTAATAACTTCCAAACCATCAGCCACCGATGAAGATTTTGCATAAATAGGTCTAGTTCCTTCTCCTAAAGAATGGGGTGCAGAATGAGAAGACATTACCTCCTTTATCTCATGATATTGCTCCCGCTGCAGCTGCCAAATTCTTCAGTGAAGCTGCAGGAGGAGTCTTGTGTTCATTTCTGGTCACCTACCCTCCCCACCCATTACAGCAAGGGCATGGAAGCCTTAGAAAGGGTACAAAACTGATTTACCAGGATGCCTACTGGAATAGAGGGCACATGCTATTGAGAAAGGTTAGATAAACTTTGGTTGTTTTCTCTGAATTATCAGAGGCTGAGAGGAGACCTGACAGGAGTTTATAAAATGATGACAGGCAAAGATAGGATGGGCAGTCAGAATCTTTTTGCCAGGGTCAAATACTACATGACATACATTTAACGCAAGAGGAAGAGTTTAAGGGAGATGCGGGGGACAAGTTTTTTTTAAAAAAAGAGTGGTAGGTGCCTGCAGCAGGCTGTTAGGGAAAGTGATAGAAGCAGATATGATAGTGACATTTCCAAGGTTTGTAATAGACACATTTAAAATGCAGCGAATGGAGGGATAGGGATCATATGGAGAGAGATTTTAGTTTAAATTGGAATTGTGAGCGGAAGGGCTTGTTGCTGTGTGGTACTGTTCTATGTTCTACCAGCATTACTGAACGCCTCTACTTTAAGTTTAACTGCTTCATATACAGTATGGGCAAGCTTGGGACCACAGGGAATGTTTGCACACTCCAGCCCTCATTGCACAAAGGCTTAAGTGCATTAAAACAAGAACTGGTTACATATGATCTAAACCAAAATAGCTGTGACCTTTCTGTACTGTCCACAATCCAACAACCTGACAATGTTGTCATAATTCCACAATGTATGATGACTGACCATCCCAATAATCTTGCAAACCGCATCACGTTGATTCTCCTTACATATGAGGAAGTTCTTTTCAGCAGAAATACAAAATACATTCAGTGGCCAATTCATTAGGTACACCTGAACACCTGCTTGTTAATGCAAATATCTAATCAGCCAATTATGTAGCCGGAACTCATAGAAACATAGAAACATAGAAAATAGGTGCAGGAGTAGGCCATTCGGCCCTTCGAGCCTGCACCGCCATTTATTATGATCATGGCTGATCATCCAACTCAGAACCCCGCCCCAACCTTCCCTCCATACCCCCTGACCCCCGTAGCCACAAGGGCCATATCTAACTCCCTCTTAAATATAGTCAATGAACTGGCCTCAACTGTTTCCTGTGGCAGAGAATTCAACAGATTCACCACTCTCTGTGTGAAGAAGTTTTTCCTCATCTCGGTCCTAAAAGGCTTCCTCTCTATCCTCAAACTGTGGCCCCTCGTTCTGGAAACTCATTGCATAAAAGCATGCAGACATGGTCAAAAGGTTCAGTTGTTGTTCAGACCAAACATCAGAATGGGGAAGAAATGTCATCTAAGTGACTTTGACCATGGAATGATTGTTGGTGCCAGACGGGGTGATTTGAGTATCTCAGAAACCGCCGATCTCTTGGGATTTTCATACACAACTGTCTCTAATGTTTACAGAGAATGGTTATACTGGTTAGTAGGTTCATTGGTCTCAGCGGCAGGAACCAAACCACGATCTTACAGCTGGTACTGTGAAGCCCTGCGTTAACTGCTACACTCCCGTGCTATGCCTCCTCCAAACCTTTCCATCAAACAGTGAAACAACTATTTTACGAAACTATCCATTTTCAGAAGTGTCCTCAAACCAACATTTTCCAGCACCTGTGTGTCACTTCGCATGCTGGGTCTCTAAGTACAGGTCCTCTGCAGCTTATGAACGTCTACCTAATGGACAGCCCATGCATATGAACCAGCGGTTGGAAGACCGGCGAGGTGGATTTAACGGCTGCTCTGGAGCCACGGATGGGAACCTGGCTCGAGGCCACATTTCCAACTTGCAAGCTGTTTGTGCTGGAAGAGCTGTAGTGCTCTGAAATGTAGTGAAAACAGTGTTTATCAGTGTGATTTCTCATCAGTGGCAGGAGAACATAACTACAGAGCTACAGCCAGTCCTTAATATACAAAAAGAATGACTTCACAGAAAAACATTTTGTTGAGTGAAGTTTTGTAAATTAAAAATGCTGGACAATATACTGTACATTGTAGGTACTTTGGTAAAGTGGAGGTGGACTTGTATTGGTTAGAACAGAGCAGAGTCCTCATTAAGGAGTCAGCATTGGAAAGGGGTACTGGTTCTAGTTCATGGGCATCAACATCTCTGAGGATTTATCCTGGGCCCCGACATATTGATGCAATCACAAAGAGGGCACGACAGTGGCTATATTTCATTAGGAGCTCGAGGAGAATTGAGATGTCGCCAAAGACTCTGGTAAATTTCTACAGACATACCAAGTGCATTCTGACTGGTTGCGTCACCATCTGGTATGGAGGCTCTGATGCACAGGATTGGACAGAGCGCAGAGGGTGCTCCCGCATGGGCACTAGCCTCCCTACCATCGAGGACACCTTCAAAATGTGGTGCCTCAAGCAGGTGACATCCATCATTAAGAATCCTCAGGACAAGCTATCTTCTCATCAGGATGGAGATACAGGAACCTAAAGACTTAATGCTTTAGGAATAGCTTCTTCCCCTCTGCCATCAGATTTCTGAACAGCCAATGAACCCATGAACACTATCTCACTACTTTGCTTTTTTTTTTGCACAATTTATATATTGTAACACAGAAACATAGAAACACAGAAAACCTACAGCACAACACAGGCCCTTTGGCCCACAAAGCTGTGCCGAACATGTACTTACTTTAGATATTACCTAGGGTTACCCACAGCCCTCTATGTTTCTAAGCTCCATATACCTGTCCAGGAGCCTCTTAAAAGACCCTATTGTATCCGCCACCACCACCGTCGCCAGCAGCCCATTCCACGCACTCACCATTCTCTGTGTAAAAACCGTACCCCTGATGTCTCCTCTATACCTACTTCCCAGCACCTTAAAACTGTGCCCTCTCATGTTAGTCATTTCAGCCCTGGGAAAAAGCCTCTGGCTATCCACACGATCATTGCCTCTAGTAACCTATAGTAATTTTTGATGTCTTGTACTGTACTGTACTGTTGCTGCAAAACAACAAATTTCACGACTTACGTCAGTGATAGTAAACCTGATTCTGATTCTGACTAGATCTGTAAATCAAAGATATTTAGCAGAGAGTCTATGGAATTGTAATGCAAGTTTTAATAGGGAGGTCATTAGGAGATGCAATGTACAGCCAGAAGCCACTTTATTAGCTACTTCCTGTACTTGATAAAGTGGCCACTGAGTGGATGTTCATGGTCTTCTGCTGCTGTAGCCAGTCACTTCAAGGCTTGACATGTTATGAATTCAGAGATGCTCTTCTGCACACCAACGCGTGGTTATTTGAGTTACTGTCGCCTTCTTGTCAGCTTGAACCAGTCTGGCCATTCTCCTCTGACTCTCTCATTAACAAGGCATTTTCACTCACAGAATTGTCTCTCACTGGATGTTTGTTTCTGTTTCTCGTATCATTCTCTGCAACCTCTAGAGACTGTTGTGCATGAAAATCCCAGGAGATCAGCAGTTTCTGAGATACTCAAACCACCCCATCTGGCACCGACAATCATTCCACGGTCAAAGTCACTTAGATCACATTTCCGTCCCCATTCTGATGTTTGGTCTGAACAGCAACTGAACCCCTTGACCAAGACTGCATGCTTTTATGTACTGTGTTGCTGCCACATAATTGGCTGATTAGATATTTGCATTAACGAGTAGGTGTGCAGGTGGATCTAATAAAGTGGCCTCTGAGTGTACACTGTATAACTGAATCTTTGCAGTTTTGACACATTGTATGCCAGGTACTGCTATGAGTTACTGTCTTCATTAAAGGACGTGCTGTTGATAAATCCTGCTAATAGCTATAAAAGCAGCAGATGTGTCTACCAACACTACACACTAGGCACACCAACCAAGTTGGACAGCTAAAAATACGTAAACACCAGGTTTTTCCATTTAAACTCCTGGAAAAACCTGGTGTTTAAGGATCTGATCAGGCTGGTCTGGCAGTATGCAAGATCAAATGATGAGATGGGGCGGCACTGTAGTGTAGCATCTAGTGGAACGCCATTAGAGAGGCAGCGATTCGGGTTCATTTCCCGTCTCTGCCTGTAAGGAGTTTGCACATTCTCCCTGTGACTGCATGGTTTTCCTCCCACAGTCCAGAGACATGTGGGGCAGTAGGTCAATTGGCTACACGGGTGTAATCGGACGGTGCGGGCTAGTTCAGCCAGAAGGGCCTGATACCGCTCTGTATAAAGAACAAGCGACATGACAATAACAGACAAACATCTGCCTCCACAGCTTTGACTCCCTGTTGTTTATCTCACTTCTGGGTAGTTAGTCCATATCACAAGTAATTAAGAGATAGTTCTCTTTGATAAAGAGCTTTTTCCATGGAGCTGGTGCAGTATTGGTTCACCGGGTTGGTTCGAGATGAGGGGAGATTGAGCCTCCTGGGACTATACTCACTGGAGTTCAGAAGAGTGAGAAGGGATTTTATAGAAACATAAAATTATGAAAGGGATAGATTAAGATAGAGGCAGGAAAGTTGTTTTCACTGATAAGTGAAACTAGAACTAGGAGACACGGCCTCAAGATTTGGAGGAATAGATTTAGGACTGGGATGAGGAGAAACTGCTTTTCGCAGAGAGTGGTGAATCTGTGGAATTGTCTGCCCAGTGAAGTATTAGAAGTTACCTCATTAAATATATTTATGATACTGTTAGATTTCTGAATACTGTAGTTGGGGAATTTAGTGCTCTGGGGAAAAGGCAGGTGGATGGAGCTGTCCATAACCAGATCAGCCATGATCCTATTGAACGGTGGAACAGGTTCAATAAGCCAGTTTGTCTACTCCTGATCCTTGTTCTTATTATATTCTTTATAACTAGCAGTACGTCACCATTCATTGTCCTGCAGGCATTCACAAAGAAATACAACAGAATCAATGGAAATCTTCACACAAAGACTGACAAGCAACCAATGTGCAAAAGACAAACTGTGCAACTAATAAACAAACAAACAAATAAATAATGCTGAGAAATGAGCTGTAGAGTCATTGAAAATGAGTCGATAGGTTGAGGAATCGGTTTAGAGTTGAGGTTATTCATGGTGGTCAGGAGCCTGATGGTTGAGGAGTAATAACTGTTACTGAACCTGGTGGAATGGGACCCGAGACCTCTGCATTTTCTTCCCAGTGGCAGTAGCATCTACAGCGATAAATAATTAGTCAACTTTTCGGGCAGACACCCTTCATCAATCCAGGGAGAATTGTGGGATGGTAGCATAGCAGATAGTGTATCACTTTTGTGCAGACTGTGACCGGGGTTAAATTCCATAAGGAGTTTGTATGTTCTGCCTGTGACTACGTGGGTTTCCTCCCACATTTCAAAGATATAGTTATGGTTAGTGAGTTGTGATCATCTACACACTAGGGGCAATTTACAATGGCCAATTAAATTACCAACCTCATAAAGTCATAGACAATGCAGCACCGAAACAGGCCCTTCAGCCCATCTAGTCCATGCCAAACTGTTGATCTGCCTAGTCCCATTGACCTGAGCCCGGACCATGCCCCTCCAAACCCCTCCCATTCTTGTAATGATCCAAATTTCTCTGTTGAAATCAAACCCCTATCCACCACTTCTGTTGGCAGCTTGTTCTATGTGTTTTTTTTGGGGGGGGGAGGATTTGGGATATAGCCTGAGCACCCAAAGGAAAACCATGTGATCACAGAGAGAACATGCAAACTCCGTACAGACTACACCAGAGGTCAGTCTGGGTCCCTGGAGCTGTGAAGCAGCAAGGTTTGAATTATGGAGAGTTCTTAAAATGAAAAATGGGGTAGACTCATAAAATTAACAATTCCAGAAGATGCACATACTTTTAAAGCTGACTTGGGAACAGAAAGTCAATTCAAACAACCAGGTCTTCTGCCTCAGCTTCCTTTATAGACATGTTCCAACAAGTTCTGGGTCAGACCTGCTTGACAAGTTGTGCCGAAGCCTTTCTATAAACATAAACATATTTATAATATAGAGCCCAACAGGTAACAACACCCCTGATAATTCTGGCCCATGCCCTCCAAATCCTCTGCAAATTAAACAGGTGAGATAAATATAGGCAGATTAACCATTGACGGTTAAAGGGCCTGCATTAATAAGTACCTGAATCCATTCTAAAATCCAACATCTAACCCCCATGGTGTCAGTAACACAACGGAAAACGCTCATTGCAAACCTGTCAATGCTCTTCCTCCTTTCCTTTGTCCTGGCTTATTCAGGATACACAATATTCATGTGCAGTGTATCTTCAGTAATATGTAGAAAGGCAACATTGTGGAGATGCAAGGGTACATGTTGTGCTGGAGGGGATGCAGGGCCAGAAGCTCAACTTGGGTGTTGCACAAGGGCCCAAAGTTGTGGACAGTTTAATTCAGCTGATAGCAAGTTAAGGTTGGTGACTGGAAAAAATTATCTACTTATTTATTGATCACATGCACTTCGAAACATACAGTGAAATGCACCATTTCCATCAACAGCCAACACAACCCAAGGATGTTCTGGAGGGTAGCCTGCAAGTGTTGGCAGGCGTTGTGGTGCCAATCTAGCATGCCCACAATGTTCAGCGGATCAATACTAAAAACAACAACAAACAGCAAAGTAAGCCCCTTTCCTCCTACCAGCCACCTACCCACCAACATACACGCAGACCAAACTCTAACCCCAGGACAGGCCACCTATAGGCTTCCAGTGGACTCATAGATATTGGGGACACACTAAAGACTATGGAGGGAAGTTAAAGGCAAAGTCTAGGTTTTCCATGAAGAAAACACTGATAGACATTTACTGGGTCAGGATATTAAGGCATAAATTATGATAGATAAATGCAAGTAGGTTCAGGTCATTTCTGAATGGTGGAGCAGGTTCATGGGGCATAGAGAGATCACCTCCTCTTTCTACAATGCTATCCAAAGCTTTCTAGACCATAAGACGTTGGAGCAGAATTAGGCCATTCAGCCCATCTAAAAGGCACAGGAAATGTCCAAATGAGATTGTTACCCATTCTTTTGTGATCAAACTGCTGATGTTATTAAATGTTCAGCTTAAAACTCCCTAAATCTTGCAAGACTGTTGTCCTTGCGTTGAAGGCACGTCCCCAGTGATATTAAATAAGGAGAGAAAGGATTCTGATCCAGCAACAATAACAAACTGGCGATATATTTCCCAGTCAATATGGTGCTCAATGGGAGGGTCCCCTTAAGGGAGTGGCACACCCTTGTCCTCAGAGAGGTCTCAACAAGTTGCTGCACTCCATTTTGTAACTGGTATACACTGCTGATGCTGGAGCGGTGGAGAGATGCCGTCGTTGAACGTTAGAAAGCTCAGAATGGAATCACCACGGGGCAAAGTGTACATGTAGAAGATGACAAGGTCATTGACAGATTCTTGAGGGACTCCTTGCAGAACAGAGAGGGAAATGAAACCATCTCCAGATCTCTCTGCCAACGATGTGGTGTTTAGTGTAAATCCATGTAAGAGCAGCGTCAACACGACTGGTGCTGGGGTGGGGAGATGAGGCGCATCACATCAAGGGGACGTCAAGGAGGAGGAAGAGCAACGTGATCATGAGTCACAGAGGAAGTCAATGGTGACCTTGTTTCCCCGCCCCAGCTTGCAGTCATGAAAGGGGCAGAAACCCAAGAGGAGAGATGAAGAAGCAGAGCTACAGCAATCATGGGTACAGGTTGGGAGGGAGAAAGACAGTGATGAGAAAAGCATGTTTGGAAATGGGAATCAGAGGTGGGTCTTATGGAGAAGATCAGAGGAACTTAGAGAATACCTAGATTGAGATGAGGGACCAGAGTTAAGAAGGAAGAGAGCTGTAGTGAAGTCCAGTGGTTAAGATGAAGGAATGGCAGATGTAGATGATCGTACCAAGCTGTGGCTGAACCTAAGTTCTTGGCATCCATCGCTTTAAGGATTTTAATACCACTTTGTTAGGTAAAACTGTCCACAATTAAGAAAAACAACCTGCCTTTATCCACAGGGAACAAGAGCCCATGATAGACTTCTCTCCCAAGAATACCAGAACAAAGTCTGGGCAATGTCATGTGGGTAATTATAGTATTAGGTCAGTCTGTTAAAAGTTTCAAAGCTCTGCTGAATCATTCCATGACTTGAATGTGGGCACCAGATATTCACACCGCAATGAGTCATCAAATCAAAAGCAATCACAGTATTAACAATTTTCGTAGGGAGTCAAACATCTTGTAGAAACCTAGGGAAACATTTCAGGACGTGGACAACGAGCTACAAGAGTTTGAGTTCTTATTGCCTTACTATTCGCTCACTTGTCAAACACACACCTAGCTGTGTGTGTGAGATAGACACATGTAGAGACACAGGCATAAACACACACAGAACCAGACACAAGATTAACATCACTGGCATAGGTCATGCAATTTGTTGTTTTGCGGCAGCAGTACACTGCAATACATAATAATAAAAAGTATAATAAATTAAAGAAATAGTGCAAAAAGAGAAGAGAAAAAAATACTGAGGCAGTATTTCTGGGTTCATTGCTCATTCAGAAATCTGATGGTGGAAGGGAAGAAGCCGTTCCTGAAATATTGAGAATGTATCTTCAGTCACCTGTACCTCCTCCATCAATGGCAGCAATGAGAACAGGGCATGTCCTGAGTGACGGAAGTCCTTAATAATGGATGCTGACTTTATGAGGCATCGTCTTTTGGAGGTTTCCTGGATGCTGGGGAGGCTAGTGCCCATGACAGAGACTAGCCTTTTAAGTTTCATGTGATGCACACTGACACTCACATGAAAGTAAATACGTGAAAGCCAATGCATACACATGCAAACATGTTTACCAAGATGAAAGAAGAATTTTTGTCAACTTAATTTAAATAATGTTAACCATTCTTAAAAATCTCAAACAAACACACATACATTTTGGTTAAGAATTTTATGCAGCCTTTCAATATCAGGGTTCTACAAAATGTTCTCATAGAATTACAGGATGTCATAGGATGTCATTAGAATTATATTGCTTAATTACCACTTTGTAAGTACTAGTGTTTGACAGAATCAGATATAAAATTACTCATGCATCCTTCTTTCCCTAACATTTAGTGGGTTAGGACATTTAGTGAGCAAAGGCAGTTGAAACCATTTAAAGTTCAAAGTTCAAAGTAAATTTATTATCCATGTACATAGAAGTCACCATATACACGGCTACCTTGAGACTCAGCCTCTTACATGCATTCACTGTAGAACTTGGAAATACAACAGAATCAATGAAAAATTAAACACAAAGACAGACCAACAATAATGTACAAAAGAAGACAAACTGTGCAAATTTAATTCAATAGATAATACTGAGAAAGTAAAATGTAGACTCCTTAACAAGTTCGTAGACTGTGGAGTCTGTTCTGAGATGAGGAGAGTGGAGTCATCCACTCTGATTCAGAATCCTGATGGTTGAAGAGTTACAATTGTTCCTGAACCTGGTGGCGTGGGACCAGAGGCTGGTGGTACTTATTTGCCTTTCCTAATTTGACGTCACCAACTGGCGTTCTGAACTATCGATAATTCACCCCGGTAGGTTCCAGCAGGAAAGTCTTAACACAGAAGCATGTCTGTTGTGCCAGCACTGATCTGCTTTTGACATTAGTACGGTCATCTGCGTTATAATGAGTGGAAGATCAATTGATCCTGGACATGAAGTCATTAACAGCAGTGATCTACGTCCAGGCATCACTGTGCGAAAAGAAAAGTGACATCAACTGACTATATTCCCACCAGTGTGATCACTTGAAACACATATAACATTCTCATAAGGGGCTGTCCATTGATGGGTCTTCAAGTGGCTATAGAGGCTGATCTGGGAGCCTCATACTTTAGTCAGAGGGTGGTAAATCTGTGGAATTTGTTGCCATGAGCGGTGTGAAGTCATTGGGTGTATTTAAGGCAGAGATAGATAGGTTCTTGATTAGCCAGGCTATCAAAGGGTATAGGGTGAAGGCAGGGGAGTGGGGATGACTGGAAGAATCGGATCGGCCCATGATTGAATGGCTGAGCAGACTCGATGGGCCGAATGGCCTACTTCTGCTCCTATATCTTATGGTCTTATGGGCTTGTATTCTGGTGTAGTGTGGGCAAGATTGAGTGGTGGCTGTGGTTAGTGTTTGGGTCATCTGGTTGTTCAGTCCCACCTTTTGCGCTCCCATCTATGCTTCTTTTAAAACCTGTTATAGCAGGGGTTCCCAGCCTGGCGTCCATAGACTCTTTGCTTATTGGTGTTAGTCCATGCCATTAAAAAAAAGCTGGACACCCCTGTATTATAGGGTAAGGAGACAGCAGGAAAAAATGTCCATATTGAAGGTGACCAACTCTGTTTGTGCCTCCACAGATACTGCCTGTCACACTGAGTATTTCTAACTTTTATTTTCAGTTTTTCAAAATCTGCAGTACTCTGCTTTTGCCTGTTAGCACTGAACTGAGACAGTGACATGGAGGCCCTTTTCAAAGGACAGTTCAAAGTTAACCATATTAGTCAAACACCAGCTCTTCAGCCATGTCAACCATCACGCACAAGTTTACACCAAACCTACACCAATCCCATCTTAATCCATCAAATATTCTGTTAAATCGCTCACATCGACACACAAGAGGCCAATGGCCAATTAAACTAGCAAATGGGATCACCACAAGGAGAGCCACACAGTCACAGGGCGAACAAGCAAACTCCGAATGGTCAGCACCAGAGATGAGGATTGAACTGGGGCCACTGTGCTAAACCAATTGCTAGAGTTCTGGAGTCCGACAAATAGTCAAGCCAACTGAGGGTGGCAGGTTTCCTTCCCTGAAAAGAATTAATAGGCCAAATAGTTTGTTATGGGAGTCACCAAATTTTCATTCCGGAGTTGAATTAATCATACTTAAAACTTCCCAGCTCCAAAGGTGGGATTCAAACATCTGGATTTAGACTATCAACCCGGTCCTTTGGATTACTAACTCAATAATCTTACAACAGCGCCTCCAAACTCCGCTACCTCACATAGAATTAAACTGGATTAGTTGCGACTTTGATAAGTGTTAGCTGTTGACAACAAGATAAATTGTTATTTCTGGTGGAATCGAGAGAAAACAGGAAGATGCTAGATTTACAAGCAGCTGAACTGTTAATGGGATTGCTGATTTTCTTCAGTAATACCTTGTGACAAACTACCACTGCAATGTTTCAGAAAACTGGATCTGGAACACAGAAAAGATTGGAACGATCAACTAAGCTCAGACTCAGCAAAAAAAAGGCTCACAGAGTTGTCACTGAATGAACCCACAACCTTTCATATTTGTTCTTGCACTTTTAAGTTTTAGTCAAGGTCCGCCTATAACTACCCACAAATCATACTCTTTGTACAATTAAAAAAATACCACTTTGGTGAGCTTATAGCAATTCTTAATTGTATTTCTTTAGATTATTCCACACCCTTGAGGTTTTAATCACAAACAAAACAGTTCAGAATAGTAATTAAAGTTCTGGCATTGCAAAACAACTGTTTGCTTGCTTCCTGATGTATATTTACAGTATGTAGCAGATGGGAACAGTTCTGAAGAAGCTACTGTGCCTTAACTTGGTAGTCTTGTGCTGGAGGATTGAGTGTCGTGACTCAACAACACTAAAAAAAATGCACAAAATCTGCCAAGAAAAGAGCCCTGATGGTTTTAGAAGTCTGATGTCATATAATACTCCTACCGTCCCTGTCAGGGTTGTCATCTTACAGACATGCAGCTGCATGTTCCCATCCACTGCCAGTCGAAACAACAGTTTCCCAGGGAGTCTGTGGTACTGTGGGGGCCCAGGGTTTGTTTAGAGCATTTCTGCATCCCACAGTCACTTGGGCATTTGGGAAAAACAACTCACAGTGAGGAAGTGTCAGATATTCTTTTCGCCATCAAGGACAACACAGTGCCCTGTATTCCTCAGATTTTCATATATTCACTGTCCCTTGCAGGGGGTACAACAATAACCACCTCTGACCTTCCCCTACCTGGCTCGACCTGCCTGTCGTACTCCATCAATCACTTCACACTTCTGTCCTATCCCTCCTCCGCCTTACACCTGCTAGCTCCGCCTCCCAATGTACCATCCAAAACGTTAACGATGACTTCCCTGCCCTACAGATGCTGCTCGACCAGCTGCTCCAGATGCCAGTGAACATAAAAAGCTCAGCACAGTTACAAGCCCTTTGGCCTACAATGCTGTGCCAACTTTTTAACCCGCTCTAAGCGTTCTGTCCTACGTTCCCCTCCATTTTTCTCCCACCTAAGGGTCTCTTAAATGCCTCTAATGTATCTGCCTCTACTGACACTCCCAGCAGGACATCCACGCACCCACCACTCTGTGTAAAATAAAACTCCCTCTGGCATCCTTCCCTATACTTTCCTCCAATCACCTTAAAATTGTGCTCCCTGGTATTATCAATTTCCACCCTGGTAAAAAGTCTTTGGCATTCAACTCTATCTATGCCTCTTATAACCTTGTACACCTATATCAAGTCCTCTCTCATCCACCCTCGTTCCAAAAAGAGAAGCCCTAATTCGCTCAAGCTGTCTTGTGTCTCCAAAGTTCTTTACTGACTGGGTTTGCATGGGAAGGCCTGGAAATTTGACCTGTAGACCAGAGTTCAAATTTCTCCAATTAAATACAGCTTATAACAGCAATTGTGACCACGAAAGTAACAGATTGTTGTAGTGACTCAATAGGTTCTCTCTGCAACACACAGAGAAGGAACTCTGCAAGTCAGGCAGCGTCAATGGAGAGCAAAAAACATCGTTTCGGACTGAGACCCTTCATCAGGACTCCTATTGCCTGTTAGGGAAGGGGATTTTCCAGCTTCACCTGGACTGGCTCATACTCTCAGTGACACTTTATTAGGTACCTTGTATACTAATAAAGTGGGCACTGACTGTATGCTCATGATCTCCTGCTGATCTGACCCATCCACTGCAAGATTTGACGGGTTGTACAATCAGAGATGTTCTTCTGCACATCAATGTAGTAATGTGTGGTTATTCGAGTTACTGTTGCCTTCCTGTCAGCCTGAACCAGTCCAGCCATTCTCCTCTGACCTCTCTATTAACGAGGCATTTTTGCCCGCAGAACTGACACTCACTGGACTTCTTTTCTTGGTTTCTCACACCATTCTCTGTAAACTCTAGAGACTGTTGTGTTTGAAAATCCTAGGAGATCAGCAGTTTCTGAGATACTAAACCACCCCGTCTGGCACCAACAATCATTCCACCGTCAAAGTCACTTAGATCACATTTCTTCCCCATTCTGATGTTTTGGCACAACTGAGCCTCTTGACCATGTCCGCATGCTTTTATTTATTGAATTCCTGCCATATGATTGGCTGATTAGATTTGCATTAACAAACAGGTATACCTAATAAAGTGGCCACTGAGTGTTCTGTGAGCTCTCAGTGTTGTCAATTCTTCACTGCCTCCGCAGTTCAGGAACAATTAAGGACAGACATTGCCACTGGCATCCTCTGAATTAATAATGAAGTATTAGTAGTGTCAGGGCTGATATTTACCCTTTCACTAACACCTAAAAATAGACTCTCAGATCATTGTTACAGTGCTGCCTGTGGAAGCATCCTAACTAGTTGCTGAATTTCCAACAACAGTCACTACAGCTCAAAAGTATATAACTTCTGAAGTCACCCGTAACACACAGTCTTCACAGTAAAATCAAGATACTGTGCAAAAGTCTTAGGTATATATATAAATAAGAGTTGTAAAAGAGCGCCTGAAGGCTTTGTGTGTCAATGCAAGGAGCATTCGTAATAAGGTGGATGAATTGAAAGTGCAGATTGTTATTAATGATTATAATATAGTTGGGATCACAGAGACATGGCTCCAGGGTGACCAGGGATGGGAGCTCAACGTTCAGGGATATTCAATATTCAGGAGGGATAGACATGAAGGAAGGGGAGGTGGGGTGGCATTGCTGGTTAAAGAAGAGATTAACGCAATAGAAAGGAAGGACATAAGCCGGGAAGATGTGGAATCGACATGGGTAGAGCTGCGTAACACTAAGGGACAGAAGACGCTGGTGGGAGTTGTGTACAGGCCACCTAACAGTAGTAGTGAGGTCGGAGATGGTATTAAACAGGAAATTAGAAATGTGTGCAATAAAGGAACAGCAGTTGTAATGGGTGACTTCAATCTACATGTAGATTGGGTGAACCAAATTGGTAAAGGTGCTGAGGAAGAGGATTTCTTGGAATGTATGCGGGATGGTTTTTTGAACCAACATGTCGAGGAACCAACTAGAGAGCAGGCTATTCTGGACTGGGTTTTGAGCAATGAGGAAGGGTTAATTAGCAATCTTGTCGTGAGAGGCCCCTTGGGTAAGAGTGACCATAATATGGTGGAATTCTTCATTAAGATGGAGAGTGACATAGTTAATTCAGAAACAAAGGTTCTGAACTTAAAGAGGGGTAACTTTGAAGGTATGAGACGTGAATTAGCTAAGATAGACTGGCAAATGACACTTAAAGGATTGACGGCGGATATGCAATGGCAAGCATTTAAAGGTTGCATGGATGAACTGCAACAAATGTTCATCCCAGTTTGGCAAAAGAATAAATCAAGGAAGGTAGTGCACCCGTGGCTGACAAGAGAAATTAGGGATAGTATCAATTCCAAAGAAGAAGCATACAAATTAGCCAGAGAAAGTGGCTCACCTGAGGACTGGGAGAAATTCAGAGTTCAGCAGAGGAGGACAAAGGGCTTAATTAGGAAGGGGAAAAAAGATTATGAGAGAAAACTGGCAGGCAACATAAAAATGGACTGTAAAAGCTTTTATAGATATGTAAAAAGGAAAAGACTGGTAAAAACAAATGTAGGTCCCCTGCAGACAGAAACAGGTGAATTGATTATGGGGAGCAAGGACATGGCAGACCAATTGAATAATTACTTTGGTTCTGTCTTCACTAAGGAGGACATAAATAATCTTCCAGAAATAGTAGGGGACAGAGGGTTCAGTGAGATGGAGGAACTGAGCGAAATACATGTTAGTAGGGAAGTGGTGTTAGGTAAATTGAAGGCATTGAAGGCAGATAAATCCCCAGGGCCAGATGGTCTGCATCCCAGGGTGCTTAAGGAAGTAGCCCAAGAAATAGTGGATGCATTAGTGATAATTTTTCAAAACTCGTTAGATTCTGGACTAGTTCCTGAGGATTGGAGGGTGGCTAATGTAACTCCACTTTTTAAAAAAGGAGGGAGAGAGAAACCGGGGAATTATAGACCGGTTAGCCTAACGTCGGTGGTGGGGAAACTGCTGGAGTCAGTTATCAAGGATGTGATAACAGCACATTTGGGAAGCGGTGAAATGATCGGACAAAGTCAGCATGGATTTGTGAAAGGAAAATCATGTCTGATGAATCTCACAGAATTTTTTGAGGATGTAACTAGTAGAGTGGATAGGGGAGAACCAGTGGATGTGGTATATTTGGATTTTCAGAAGGCTTTTGACAAGGTCCCACACAGGAGATTAGTGTGCAAACTTAAAGCACACGGTATTGGGGGTAAGGTATTGGTGTGGGTGGAGAGTTGGTTAGCAGACAGGAAGCAAAGAGTGGGAATAAACGGGACCTTTTCAGAATGGCAGGCCGTGACTAGTGGGGTACCGCAAGGCTCAGTGCTGGGACCCCAGTTGTTTACAATATATATTAATGACTTGGATGAGGGAATTAAATGCAGCATCTCCAAGTTTGCGGATGACACGAAGCTGGGTGGCAGTGTTAGCTGTGAGGAGGATGCTAAGAGGATGCAGGGTGACTTGGATAGGTTGGGTGAGTGGGCAAATTCATGGCAGATGCAATTTAATGTGGATAAATGTGAAGTTATCCACTTTGGTGGCAAAAATAGGAAAAAAGATTATTATCTGAATGGTGGCCGATTAGGAAAAGGGGAGGTGCAACGAGACCTGGGTGTCATTATACACCAGTCATTGAAAGTGGGCATGCAGGTACAGCAGGCGGTGAAAAAGGCGAATGGTATGCTGGCATTTATAGCGAGAGGATTCGAGTACAGGAGCAGGGAGGTACTACTGCAGTTGTACAAGGCCTTGGTGAGACCACACCTGGAGTATTGTGTGCAGTTTTGGTCCCCTAATCTGAGGAAAGACATCCTTGCCATAGAGGGAGTACAAAGAAGGTTCACCAGATTGATTCCTGAGATGGCAGGACTTTCATATGAAGAAAGACTGGATGAACTGGGCTTGTACTCGTTGGAATTTAGAAGATTGAGGGGGGATCTGATTGAAACGTATAAGATCCTAAAGGGATTGGACAGGCTAGATGCAGGAAGATTGTTCCCGATGTTGGGGAAGTCCAGAATGAGGGGTCACAGTTTGAGGATAGAGGGGAAGCCTTTTAGGACCGAGATTAGGAAAAACTTCTTCACACAGAGAGTGGTGAATCTGTGGAATTCTCTGCCACAGGAAACAGTTGAGGCCAGTTCATTGGCTATATTTAAGAGGGAGTTAGATATGGCCCTTGTGGCTACGGGGGTTAAGGGGTATGGAGCGAAGGCTGGGGCGGGGTTCTGAGTTGGATGATCAGCCATGATCATAATAAATGGCGGTGCAGGCTCGAAGGGCCGAATGGCCTACTCCCTCCTGCACCTATTTTCTATGTTTCTATAACTGGGGTGCCTAAAACTTTAGTACAGTACAGTATTTGTCAACATGGAACAGAGAATGAGATTGTAAATCTGGCAGGAGCAAAGGATGTTGGGAATGGTGAGGGTGGAGTGCTACAGGAGGGGTGTGGGACAGGTGGCAGAGGAGTGCCAGGGCAGGGGGATGGCATGGGTGCAGACACACCCAGCCCTGAGACACCAGGCAAGGTTATTTGATTGTAAACAATTGGTTTATTGATCATTTCAGAATGTCTCTCTGGTGCTTCCTGCTCCCTCCCCTCTCCCTTCCCCTTTTCCCAACCATGATTCCCCTCTCCCTGCCCCTCTTCCCACCCTCAGTCCACAATAGAGACCCGTATCAGAATCAGGTTTATCATCACTCATGTGGCATGAAATTTTGCTTTTATTTGTGTGGCAGCAATACAGTGCAATACATAAAATTACTGCTGTACCACTAGATACACACATACATTATGTGCCTAAGACTTTTGCACAGTACTGCAGATTATTCCTTTCAATTGGGTGAAGAGATTGAAGACTGTTGTCTCAGCACTGGAAGCATTTTCATGACTTTATATCCTTAATAAAGAATGAATTATGTGCCATCAACTCAGATGGCAAAAATCAAAACTTGTGCCAAAAGAAGCAGTCTACACCAATATCAAAAGTCACTGTGTGGGCTGCAGGCTGACTTACACTTGGCAGAACCATTTTGTGGTTCTAGTAATGTTTGCTACAAGAGTTATTTGCTGTTTCAGATACAGGATAGTTTACACCCTGAGAAACTAAAATTGCTAGGTCTAGAAATTCTATTTAATAAACTTAGCTAAAATTGTACATTTTGTCAATGGATAATTGAAAAGAGAACAAGAACTGTCTTGATGGTTAATTCACTTAATATGCCAGCATTATGTAAATCAGGGCAGCTTCTTTCCACAAAGGGTGGTGTGTCTTTGGAATGAGCTGCCAGAAATAGTGGTTGAGGCAGGCACTTTCTAGGTTTTCCATCATATCCAACGATGACAAGAAACCAGTGTGGGAGAGTTTTCAAAAGTGGAAAAGCCGTTGCCCTGGGTCAGTTCCACTCTCTCGACCTCGGAAGTCCAGGTCCAGTGCTATGAGTAGTCGTCACAACTGAGGTCTTCCTTGGTTGCAGTGAATGATCATGATTTCCTGCGTGCCTCATTGTGCTCTTCACTCTCCACGAAGCGTTGCAGAACCGCCTTCCCGGCGGGCATAGCAGCCACATTTAAAAGCCAACTGGACAGGTACACAGATAGGGGAGGTTTAGAGGGCGATAGGCCAAATGTGGGTGGATGGAAACTGGAATTAGTTTTATTTCTGTCACATGTACCAAGGTGAAATGAAAGGGACCAGCTTGCGAAACAACAGGGTCAGCATGGGCGAGTTGGGCCGAAGGGCTTGTTCCCATGCTGTATGACTCTATGAGAATGGTTGTGAGAGGTTACAGATCAAGGATGTGATCAAGGGGAAATCACAAGGCTTAACAATGGCTAGCTCCCTCATCCCCAAAACAGGAACAGCAAGGTACCCTAAAAAAAGAGTGAGTCAGGATGCTTAGCTAAGGAGGATAAGAGCATTATCACTCTTCACCCGGATTCAAATTCCGTGTAGATTTATACCCAGGTAGAAATCATTCTAGCAACTTTTGGAATCTTATTAATAAGATCCATCTAGTGGGTTATCATTGCCAGCCGGTGGTGCAGTAGCATCCGCGATGGCGAGTGGTTGCAGGTTCAAATCCCGCCGGCTCCTTGCAGTCTTTCCATCCGTGCTGGGTTGAGTGTGAGCTAGCAACACAGCCTCCTAAAAAAATAAATGCTAAAGAAACAGCAAGGTTGCCACAAGGCGAGGAAAAGTGGGTTATCAGAGATTGAGATGTTGAAGTCATGGGCACAGGGGTAGGTCATTCGCCCCACTCAATCAATATCAATTAGACCAGTCCATTCTGTCCACACTTGTATCTACTCCATACCACGCCCCTAAACACCAGGGGCATTTTACAATGGTTAATTAACCCACCAACACTAACGCCTTTGAAATGGAGAATCCCACGGCCACGGGAAGGGGGAGCATGCAAATTCCACAAAGGTGGCAATGGAGGGTTAGGATTGCAGTTTGGTCCCGGGAGTTGGCAGTCAGGGGTTCTACCAGTTGTAGTGCTTCAGCACGCACATCACTCCTACTGTTAAAGACGATACCATTACAGGCGGAGCGACATCGACATGGACAAAATCTCTGCGGGAACTAGCGCGGAAAGATCTGCGAATGACAGCGCTGTGCCCCAAACGGAACTGCACAAGGCCGGTAGCGTTACCGGCTTCCTCGTAATGTCACGTCACCTTCGCCAGCCTTGGCAAGCACAGAATGTCATTCAGTAACAAAAAAAACTCGTAAACGGAGGGGACACTTGAGGCGTCGCGCTCAGTTTGTCAATCACAGTCACCCCGCCCTTTCACTTGACTCTACCAACGCGAGCCAGCGTCCTCAATGAACCGTGATTAAAAGTACGCCGTGATTTGCCCAGACTCGGCGCACTCGACACTTGCCGGTGGATTTTGCAACTATCTTCGCACGGTTATCTCCGCCTAAGATCACACTATTCACTCACGGACCGTGACAAAGCAAATACTAATGTCATTAACAAACTCGATCCCTTTCACAAGAACAGCTCGGGTCAAATGCACTTTTATCCCCAAGTTGTGTCTCCCCACCCAATCTCTTGTCAAGATCTTGTTGGTGTTACTAAGGTCGCTCTGAATAAATAAACACAAACTGGGGGAGGGGGGTTAAGGGTTGAAGAGACACGGTGGAGGGTAAAATGTCAGGGAGATGGAGATGTCTCCACCGAAACAGACTACATTGTTAACAATCTGACATGTATTTGTTCCAGTGGTGAGATTGTAATACATGCAATACTATTAGAAAGTCTCATGAGTTCAGGGCGGTGAAAAGTTGCAAACAAAAGTTTGATACTCACTTTAAGAAGTATCTCTGGCCAGAGGGGGTCTTGGCCATCTCCCAGCCGGGGGGCAACGGGATATCGTCGATGTTATCGAAGGACTGCTGCCGGAGGTGTCCGTACTGTTGCGGGTTGGGGTTCGCACTGACGGGCAGCGAGGCAGGAGAGGAATGCGAGCGAATATGCTGCACTTGCAACTGGGGCAGGTTATTGCTGGAGTCCGTACTCGACTGCCGTGAGTGAGATCCCGAATCGGGCTGCTTGAAGAACGACTCGGGCAGCTTCCTCATTCTCATGGGCACCTGGTGCGGGACGGTTCCCGGTTTCGGATTCATCACCGCGTTAAATAGAGCTTCCAGGTCGGTCTCCGAGTCCCCCAAGACGCGAACGATGGTCTGTCCTGGCGGCGGAATAGGGTTTGGATCCATGGCAGACTTTGTGTATGAATTCAAAAAAAAATTAAATAGTAGAGTTTCGAAAACTTTTTTTTAAATAGTTAAAACTTTTTTTTTGTTTTTAAAAAAGAATTCCCTGCCCCCCTCCGAGGGAATCCAGTCTTCAAAAGTGCGGATGTAAAGGAATCAAAATGTTCATGATCGCCCCACTCCAAACTCTTGCCAAGTAAAAAAGTTAGGAAACTCAATTTCCAAGGAGTGCTCAATCAGCGTCGCTTTCGCTGGATAGAACTCCCCCTCTTTAATTATTCATGAGCTTCCCGTTCGGGGCTAGTTGACCTGAGCAAATCAGAACGGTGAAACTCACCGTGGAAAAAAAGCCTTTGTCAATTTCGCTCTCGCGCGCGCACACGTAAATATATGTGTAAACAAAACTTAAGACCCAAGCAACTTCACAACAAACTTTGACCCCACCCCCCCTTCTTTTTGCAACTTTTAAATTTCTTTTTTCTTCTCCGGTGGTGGGAGGGCTTTCTATGTAGTCACAAACCAAGCGCGGGGAGAAGGGGAGAAAAATAGTTCTGAGTGTGGCTGTAGTTTCGGGGTAAGTGGAAATGAGTTTTGCGAGACTGTAATGAAAAGAAAATCGACAAAGAGAGGGAGAGACTTTGTCCCGGCTCGGTGCCAAGACGCACTGAAGGAATGTGGGATCCCAGTCGCAGAATCCAACTTTCGCCCACACCCTCTGATCGGCCGCTGATTCTCCCCCTTTTGTTTTTGAGTTGTGTGACCCTAAGAACGGCGAACGGACACGAAATCACTTTGCCTTTCTGTTATTGCCATATATGGAATCGGAGGAATTTTAATCCCCGCCTCCCTCCCCCACTCTATTTTTTTCTGTCACTCTATCTGACTGTTCTGGCATTCAATCCCCTCCTCACTCATTCTGCTTGTTTTCCTCCTCGTGTTGGTGTTTGCCTTCCTTTCCCCTCTTTGTCAAGACCCCAGTTATACTGCCATTTTCCTGCTGACGATGGCAGCGCAGAAAGTTCGCGAGTGCCAGTACAACTACGAAAAGCCTTTTGAAAGCACCGCGGCCCCACTCACGTCACGTCAGTATTAACTCTTTCCGACAGGTGGGGACCCGATTCTGTACCTGTAGCTCTTGAGTGAAACAATAGCAAAACTTCAAACCAGTCAAAATATATTTCCTTCTAAAAATATAGTTTTTTTTAAACTTTATCTCCTCTGTATAACACATACTGTAGGTATCTTAAAAGCACGCTAGGAAGTCAGAAGGTCAGACAGCATCTATGGAAATGAATAAACAGTCGACGTTTCGGGTCGGGACCCTTCAACAGGACTGCTTGGCCTGCTGAATTCCTCCAGCATGTGTGTGTTGATCTGGATTTTCGGCATCTGCAGAATCACTTGCGTTTAAGGAATTTAATCGTAATTATTTATACCTTGACTTTTCTTCAGACTAAAGTTATGACCTTTCTTTGCTACACTTGTGTTCATAGTTAGGTTTGAAGCTTGGCAAAAAGTGGTGTTCTTACACTGAGCCCCCAGGGCAGGCAGTGATAATCGGAGTTAAGAGGCCTTTTTGCTGTTACGTTGATGTGGGCTTGGAAGTGTGGAAGGACATATTCAGAAATACAGTACATGTATGATGAAACCAGGGAGTGACAACACCCCTAATTATTTTGCTACTCTGCTTCCCAAACAAGGAAAAAAGTAAATATTCCTTGTGAAACAATTTTGGGACAACTTAACAGAGCCAGAAAGAAAGTTTCTTCAAAAGAATGTAGCCTTCTCTAATTCCACCCCCCAGTCCAAAATGATCCAACATCTTCCCCTCTCCTCCCCTTTCTGCATTTCACAAGGAGGCTTGAGGGCAGCTCCTGTCCTTGATAGAACCACAGTCCACAGACAGTGACAATGGGTTAAAACATCTTCTCCTCAGCGTACCTCAAGGATGCATGCTTGGTCACGGCTTTACACTCTGTACACTCATAACTGTGTGGCTAAGCGCGGCTCCGGTGTGATCTATAAAGTCGCTAAAGACACCACTGTTGTTAGAGCATAAGAGATAGGAACGAAATTAGGCCATTCGGCCCATTGAGTCAGCTCCATGTTCCATCATGGCTGATTCATTATCATAGTCATAGTCATACTTTATTGATCCCGGGGGAAATTGGGAAATATCTCTCTCAACCCCATTCTCCTCCTTTCTCCATAACCTTTCGTGCCCCAACTGATCAAAAACCTCTCAACCTCCATTATCATTCCCAATGACTTGACCTCCATAGAATTCCACAGATTCACTACCCTCTGACTAAGTACATTCAAGATGTCATTTCCAGTACACAAATGTAAAGGGCAACAAAATAATTGCCCCCAGACCCGATACAGCACCGAAAAAGCACAATCAATACATAAGATAGCTTATATACATAGACTAACACATGTCCATAAAGTGAAGTTGAGCAGAGGAGAGTCTGTACAGAAGGTGGCTGACAGAAAATGATGAAGTAGTGGTGGTTGAGGGTGTGGAGGTGTGGGTGAGAAGGTGAGAGTGTTGATCAGCCTTACTGCTTGGGGAAATTAACTCTTTTTGAGTCTGGTGGTCCTGTCATGGATGCTACACAGCATCCTCCCTGATAGGAATGGGACAGACAGTCCATGAGCAGGGTGGGTGGAATACTTTATGATGTTACTGGCCCTTTTCTAGCACCTTTCTGCATATGTGTCCTTAGTGGTGGGTAGGCTGGTGCCAGTGATCCACTGGGCAGATTTGACTACCCATTGTCGAGCCTTCCTGCCCAGGTTCCATGCCATGCAGTGATGCATCTTGTTAGGATGTTCTCTACTGCACATCTTTAGAATGACATGCTGTGAGTAAATTTCTCCTTACCACTGTTCTAAAGGGATGTTTTTCTATTCTGAGGCTCTGTCCTCTGGCTCTAGACTCTCCTACTGTAGGAAACCTCTTCACCAAGTTCGCTGTAGCTGGACCTTTCAATATTCTATAGGTTTCAATAGCTATTGATAGAATTTTCGATGGTGACGAGGAGGCATACAGGAACAAGGTCAGTGGGCTGGCTGCTTGCTGTCCCAACAACAAGCTCACACTCAATGTCAGCAAGACCTGGGAATTGATTGTGGACTTCAGGAAGGGGAAGTTGAGGGAACACACTCCAGTTCTTATTGAGGGCTCAGTGGTGGAAAGGGTGAGCAGCTTCAAGTTCCTGGGTGTCAACATCTCACAGGATCTATCCTGGGTCCAACATATTGACATAATCATCAATAAGGCATACCAGCAGCTATGTATGCTGCACTTGGAGTTTAAGGAGATTTGAAGCAGTGTTTGAAGACATCTTCAAGAAGCATGTGTCAAGAAGGCAGCATCCATCATTAAAGACCCTCGCCATCTGGGACATGCTCACTTCTCATTACTGCCATCAGCAAGAAGGTACAGGTGGCCTGAAGACCTATACAATGATCCACAAACCTTCTCCAAAGCCTTCACATCCTTCCTATAATAGGGTGTCCCGACTTACACACAATAATCCAAATGAGGCCTAACCAAAGCCACAACGTGACTTCCTGACTTCCGCATGCAGCCAAATAGAGCAAGTTGCACCATGGTGGCATAGCGGTGAGTGTAACGCCATTACAGCGCGAGCGATCCAGGTTCATTTCCCACTGCTATCTGCAAGGAGTTTGTACATTTTCCCCGTGACCGTGTGGGTTTCCTCCAGGTGCTCCATTTCTGCCCACATTCCAAACACACAGGGCAATCGGTCACGTCGGTGTAATTGGGCGGCACGGGCTCGTTGGGCTGGAAAGGCCTGTTGACAAGAATGTGCAGTTATGACCCCAAGTGCAGCAGGGGAGACACTGAAGAAGCTGACTTTTAATAGAATAAAAGGAAAAGCAATAAATGCTAGGCCAACAGGGCCGTCAACTAAAACTCTCAAATTGAAAGCTAGCAACAACACTGCAACTAAGAAACAGTAACTAAATATTAAGTAAATACTTTAGGGCATCAAACTAAATCATAGTCTTCTTTCCCAGTACAAGGCCAGAGGTAAGCAAGGAGCATTGATGTTTGCTGCGCTTTTGGTCAAGACGTGCTAAGACTGAAACGAAAGGAATGGAGTTGAATACACCCATCATGGAACCGTAACTGGCTGGAACGTGCATACTCACAAGCATGATTGCCGATGCTTTTCAGTTGTCAGCCTGCAAAGGGCGCCCAGACTCTGTGGCAGAGTCCATGGATGTGACAAGGCTGCACCCCCTCCCCCCGTCAATAGGTGCCACTCCTGAAGCACCAGACACCTGTGCCCACTGGAAGTCTTGGATGTGAAACTTGGACAGGATGTCATGAATTGTAAAATCATTCCTCTGGGCCATAGTCCTCCCACTCCATGAGGTCCTGGACCCTACCCTGCACCTGGCGAGATGCCAGGAGGTGCTGCACAGAATAGATGAGGGAATCATTCACTAAGCATGAAGAAGGAGGAAGGGAGGTGACTAGTGCAAGGGAGCAAGAAATCATCGTCTTGAGCTGGGAAGCATGGAATACTGGGTGAATCTTCATCGATGATTGTAGGCGCAATCTATATGAGACTTTGTTAATAGCCTTCTCTGCTACAAATTGTCCCATGTAGCATGGGGCCAACTTGCTGCTCTTAACCTTCAAAGGAAGATCTCTAGATACCAGCCAGACTTTCTCCCCTGGCTTGAGAGGCTTCATCTGCCAGGCATATTATTTCTGAGCATGCAGCAGAGAAGCCCTTGCCCATCTTAACTTGTGCTTCTAGCATTGGACCAACTGTTCAGCAGCTGGAACCTCCACTTCAGTTTCTTGGTCAGGGAAGAGCAGTGGATGGAATCCCTTCTGGCATTCAAAGGGGGATATACCAGTGGAAGACGACTGGAGGTTATTGGCTAGTCTCTGGCCAAACCAGTTGGGAGCTCCAGATCATGGGGGCTGGAAGAGACAAAGCAGTGCAGGGTTGTCTGCGGCTCCTGATTCACTTTCTCTGTCTGGTCGTTAGATCGGGTGTGAACACCAGATGAGGGGTTGGCTGTGGCTCACAGAAGAGGAGAGACAGCCTTCCAAAAAATGGTATTTGAACTATGGTCCTCGATCAGACAGCATGTCCTGGGGGAAGCCGTGCAGCCTGAACCATGAGGGTAGCAGTCTCGTGAGCTGATAGAGGTTTGGGGAGAGCGTTGAAGTGGACAGCCTTGGAGAACCAGTCCACAACTACCAGAACTGCTACAAGAGAGCTTCAGCCTTGGTATTCTTGCTTCCGGGGCGGTAGGTATGGGTGAAATTAAACTGGGTGAAGAAGAGAGCCCAATGGGCTTGACGGAATTTGAGTCACTTGGCGTCATAAGTGTAGGTGAGGTTGTTGTGATCTATCCATACCAAAAAGGGGTGCTCTGCACCCTCCAAAGAGTGTTGCCATGCTTCTAAGTCCTCCTTGACAGCCAGAAGTTCTCAGTACCCGACATTGTACCTACACTCAGCAGGAGTCAAGTGACGGGAAAGAAAAGCATAGGTCCTGACGAAGGGTCCCAGCCCGAAATGTTGACTGATTGTTTCCACAGATGCTGCCCGACCTGCTGAGTTCCTACAGCGTGTTGTGAGAAAAGCATAGGGGTGCATCCGATTACCTACAGCAGAGCCCTGGGCCAGTACAGCGCCAATGCCAACATCAGATGCATCTACCTTGAAGGTGAAGGGACAGTCTGGGTCCGGATGTTGCGGCACTGGGGCAGGGGTGAGGCATCGCTTTAGTTCTGAGAATGCTCGGTCTGCTTCACTTGTCCATAGGGATCATGCAGAGGTCTTCTCGGTGAGCGCATTTATAGGGGCCGCAATGGAACTAAAGCTTCTGATGAAGTGGCGATAGAAGTTTGAAATCCCCATGAAGTACCACACCGGCTTGACCATAGATGGTTTGGGCCTTTCTGTGACTGACTGAACTTTACACGGGACCATTTGAATGCTGGAAGGGGTGACTATAGCATCTAGCCCAAAAAGGACACTTGCTCTTTATGGATCTCTCACTTCTCTGCTTGGGTTAAAGGCTGTTCTTGAGGAGCCATCTGAGCACCTTCCAGTTGGGCTGGAAGTGTTCCTGGCGAGAGTGGGAATAGATAAGAATGTCATCCAAATACACAGAGGCAACCTGATTCAACATGTCCTGCACCACATGTTGACCAGGGCCTGAAAAACAGCAGGGGCATTGGCCAGACCAAATGGAATCATGAGGTACTCATAGAAGCCAGTGAAGATGTTGAACACTGTCTTCCACTCACCCCCTTCTCGGATATGAACCAGGTTATAAGTATTGCATAGATCTGTCTTGGAGAATATAGTTGCTCCTTGGAGATGTTCAAATGCAGAGGCAACCAGGGAAGAGGTAGCAGTTCTTCACCGTGATGTTTTTGAGGGGCCGATAATCAACGCAGGGACAGAGCTTTCAATGCTTCTTGGTCACAAAATAGAAGCCTGCCCCTGCTGACGAGGTTGATGGATGGATAAATCCTAGGTCCATGGATTCCTTGGTGTACTCTTCCGTAGCCACCATTTAAGAGATAAAGGAGGGAAATGAGGTCCTGGGGAGGACTAGTACCAGGTAAGAGGTCAAAGCACAGTCATATGGCTGGTGTGGAGGCAGGGAGGTGGCCTTCTTCTTACTGACGACCTGAAGAAGGTCAGAGCACCAAATATGTCCACACTAGTGGATGGCACAAGAGGAGATACACTGAAAAGAGTTTGAGCTGGATTCAGACAGCTAGACAGGCATGCCAGTCCCTGGTTATGTCGAGATACCCAGGGAAGGCCAAGCACCAGCGGTAGTTCAGCTGAATCAACAAAACAGAAGCAGAGCTGTTCCCTATGGTTGCCTTCTAGCACAAATTGGAGGAATCATGAGGAAAAACGGATCATGCCGGTGCCCGGAGACCGACCGTCAAGAGCCTTGACGTCAACGTTCTCTCTCAACTTCTGAGTCGCAACTCTCTGTCTTTGAGCCAAAGGGATATCCATGAGGTTACTGGCTGCTGCAGAGTCCTTAAATGCCTGCAGCTCGTGGGCCTGCCACCCTCACAACATGGAAGCTGGAAGCATTATGCAATTGGGGAAGATGTTTGCAAGGAGGATCAACTCGTCAAATTCCCCTTCCTGCTGACGAGTACCCTCTTTTTCTGGGCACTTGAGACACGATTCCCAGGAGCATCCTGGATCACCACAGTAGAGGCAGGAACCTGCTCTCCTGTGTCAGTCTCATTCCTCCTGAGATAGGCACATGCACCCCTCCTACACACCTCTGAGGCCCGTGTACTGGGTAGTGAGGGAGAGGGTGAAGACAGATGGTGATCTAAGGAGCAGGAAGCTCGGGGCTTCCTTTCACTCTGCCACTCAGTTGCCCGGTTGTCAATTTGAATGGCCAGATTTATCAGGTCCTCCAGGCTGTCCTGCTCGTCACGCACTGCGATCTTGTGCCAAACCCCAGCACTTAACCCACACTGGAAAGCAGTGATGAGGGATCTCTCATTACACCTAGTCTTATCCGTCAGAGTGTGGATCTTTTCCATTTAGTCCTTCACTGCCCCTTTCCCTTGGAGCAGGTCCAGAAGTCAGTGGGCAGCCTCCTGGCTCCACACTAGAAGATCAGAAACTCCCTTGAATTTGACGGGGTGGAACTCCCCTGACGGCACCAGGAAGAAATTGCCCTTGATGGAGTGTGCCTTATGTGAGACTCGAAAGCTGTTATACAATCCAAGGTGAGAACTAAAGTGCTGGAGGAGCAACGTGCCAGTCATCTAAGCATGGTTAAAGTGAAAATGTTGGCTCGAGTTTTGTCTGGTGGCCTGGGATATAACAGCAGATCGAGCAGCTTGCCGTGCACTATGCGGAATGCCAAAACACCCAGAAGATGCCAATAGCAGTGCTTCTTCGTCCCTGGGAATGGCCTACGGTTGTCTGGCAGAGCGTCCATGTAGGTTATGCCAGACTATTCATGGGCACAAAAGTTTTTGGTAGTAGTGTGTGCAGTTTCAAGGTGGCCAGAAGTGTTCCCAATAGCCTCAACTACAGCCTTGCACACTGTCAATATGGTGAGAAGCCTCTTCTCAAGGACTGGTGTTCCAGAACACTTAGTCGGTGACAATGTACCACAGTTTGTTGTGGAACAGTTTCAGTCATTCCTGAAAATGGGTGGAATAAGACATATTACATCTGCTTGGTGGAGAGGTTTGTCAAGAGTCTAAAGAATGCAGTGGTGAGCAATGGCAACAGAACACACTACACTGACACTGAAACAGAAGCTCACTAATTTCTTCCTTGGATATTGTAATGCAGCACTCTCCACAGCCAACATCTGTTCCTGGGTCATCCCCTGTGTCCACACTTGGACCTCCTCAGAATGAGTATGTAGGACAAACAGCTGAGACAAATTGAAGGCTCCTCAAACAATGAGGTCCAATGTTTCACTCCTGGACAAGTAGTCCTGGTGGGGAACTACAGAGTGATCAAAAGTGGTTACTCAGAAAGATTAAAGACAGAACTGGACCACTCTCCTACACTGTGGAGTTTGCATCTGATATCACCTGCAGATGACACATTGATCAGATGGGGAGAGCAGAGTCAGTAACGTGTCCCGAGCTGTCGGAACCACTTCCTGCAGTCCCAGAGTCAAGTCCCACAACCACCACGGTAGAGGCCTCAGAACCTGAGATTATTTCACAGCCAAAAGTTTCTCTTCCAAGCATACTGTGTGTGTGTGTGTGTGTGTGTGTGTGTGCATGTGCATGCACCCACTTTTGATCACCTCTGTAGTCCCTCACCAGGACTACAGAGCTGTAGGAGAAGCCTTCAATTTGTCTCAGCTTTTAGTCCTGCATACTCGTTCTGAGGATATCCAAGTGTGAACACAAGGGATGACTCAGTATATACATATATATATATATATATATATATGTGTGTGTGTGTGTGTGTATATAAGTTGAGATGCATTCTATATTGAGTTGGAGTTTACAACTAAGTGGGGGGAGCATTTAATATTTCAGTAATATTTAAGTAATATTATAAATATTATAAATATCCTGATGAAGGGTCTCGGCCTGAAATGTCGACTGTACCTCTTCCTAGAGATGCTGCCTGGCCTGCTGCGTTCACCAGCAACTTGAATTTCCAGCGTCTGCAGAATTCCTCGTGTTTGCATTTATAAATATATTGTTTGATTAAACATTCTCTGTTGTTTACATAATGCACTGAGGGTTATATGTAAAAGTACATAAATGGCATACGTTATTACACCGCCACATCACAGGCGTACACCTCTCTTGAAGTAAAAACTAATTTAGACTCGTATTTCGGTCTCTCCTGTTTTTCTTCCAATTAGTTTAATGTTTTAGAGTTACAGAACATAACGTGATCTTTCATTGATTCTATTATCGTTATTGGATTTATTGAGTATGCCCACAAGGAAATGAATCTCAAGGTTGTATATGGTGACACACGTACTTTGTAAATAAATTTACTTTGAACTTTGAATATTATGTAGTGTGTGTTGCTGAAGATTTCGGGTGTCTGCAGAATCTCTTGTGTTTCAGATGAACTGCATTCTTATCACCTCCCATTATCAGGTTTTATTCCTTTCACACCCACTTTCTTTAAAAGGCTTCACTAATGGTCAGTACTAATGCTCCTTATCACCTGCTCTGTCTCCTGCCTCCACCTCCATTTAAACACGCACAAAGTGCTGGAGGAACTCAGCAGGTTAGTATTCTCTTACATCTCACACCATGCAAATTCTCCACTCACTCTTCCCATAGTTCTGAGGAAGAATCCTTGACCCTAAACCCTAAACACAAGATTCAAGATTATTTATTTGTGTATTTATTTAGAGATGCAGCGGGGGGACCTTGCAGCCCAACAAGCTGCACCAGCCAGCAACGCACCTATTTAACGCTAGCCTAATCACAGGATAATTTACAATGACCAATTAACCTACTAACAGGTACATCTTTGGACTATGGGAGAAAACTGGAGCACCCAGAGGAAACCCACGTGATCATGGGAAGGAACATACAAACTTCTCCATACAGTGCTGGGACTGAACTCCGAATTCCAGAATGTTCCAAGCAGTAATAGAGTTGTGCTAATTGCTATGCTACCGCCATTACAACCTGTACCTCAAAACATAGAATGAAATGCATCATTTGCATGAGAAACCAACACAGTTTAAGTGTGTGCTGGAGGCAGCCTGCAGGTGTCATCACATATTCCACTGCCAACATAACAGGCCCACAATGTTGGCAAAAACAACACAACGTACAACAAACAGCAGAACAACAGCGAAAACAAGCCCCGTTGCTCCCTCCTTTAACCCCTGGACAGGCCTCCAGCCTACATCGAACTTTCAGGCACCAGGTTTTGGCTTCCCGACGGACCTGGCAACCAGCTCTGACTCCCAGATTTCCAATTCAGCCCCAGGCCCTCGGTCCTTACCACCAATCTCAGGATGCGTTGATCACCGAACACTAGGGCTCATATCTGGCTCGCCGATGATGAGACCCCAAACACCAGGCCTCAAATTCTGGTCTCATCCATTCACAAACCATTTACTGAACAGATTTCCATGTCTACAGATGCTGCTTGACTGAGTTCTCCCACCATTTTCCACTTTTGATTCACATTCTAGAATCTGCAGTTTTATTTGTTTCCCAAGAAAGGATTTATATTCACACAGTGCTGCTTCCTGTCCTTTTCAGTCAATGATACTAAAAACTATCAGCAAAGACCGGAGACAGAGAGTCTATGGAACCAGACAATGTCCAAGCTGAAGCACTGAAGATCTGTATTCCAGCATTAGCCAAGATCTTCCCATACCATCAGCCTCTTGAGCAGATCTCTTATATTAGACATAGGAGAGGAATTAAGCCATTTGGCTCATCAAGGTTACTCCAGCACATCTGGTTTACTCCACCATTCCATCATGGCTGATTCATTATCCCTCTCAATCCCATTCTCCTGCCTTCTCCCCATAGCACTTAATGCCCTTTCTAATCAAGAACTTATCAACCCACTTAAATGCACCCAATCACTTGTCCTCCACAGATGTGCATGGAAATGAATTCCACCGACTCACTACCCTCTGGCTAAAGAAATTCCTCCTGATCTCTGTTCTAAAGGGATTTCCTTGTATTCCGAGGCTGTACCCTCTGAAAAATGTCAAATATAAACTCTCGATCTCTCACTCTTCCTTGCCGTGGCCTTGCACGTTGCTTGCCCACCTGGGCAGCATTTTCCTTGTGACTGTAACACTTCATTCTGCATCGACAGACAGATCTGCTGGTGGAACTCAATGGGTCGAGCGGCACCTGTGGAGGAGAGGAATTATTGATGTTTTGTGTCAGAAACATGCATCAGGACTCAGATTATATTCTGAATACTATAAACTTCATTCTGGTTTTTTTTCTTGTTTTAATTTTGAATGACCTTGATGTACCTTTTTTTTAAAAATTCAGTTAATTTAGAGATACAACTTGGTAACAGGCCCTTTGGTCTGACAAGCCCCTGCCACCTAATTATGCCCTTGTGATCATTTAACCTACTAACGTGCACATTTTTAGACGGTGGGAGGAAACCAGGGCACCTGGAGGAAACCCATGCGATCTCAATGAAAACGTACAACTCCTTACAGACGGTGGCAGGAATTGAACTTGCATCACTGGTGCTTTAAATGGCATTATGCTAACCACTATGCTACTATGACACCCTATACTTATGCATGGAATGATCAGTTGGCACGGTACACAAACAAAACCTTTTCACTGTGTTTTCACACATGTTATAACGTTACGGGAGCTTTACAGTACAGGTGACCCGGGCTTAATTCTGCCACTGTCTGTAAGGAGTTTGTTCATTCTCCCTGCGACCATATGGGTTTCCTCCGGGTGCTCAGTCCAAAGACGCACCGGTTGGTAGGTTAATTGGTTGTTGTAAATTGTCCCGTGGTTAGGCTAGGGTTAAATCGGGGGTTGCTGGACAGTGCAGCTCGAGGGACCGGAAAGGCCTGTTCCGTGCTGTATCTCAATAAACAAACAAATAATCAATTGCCAATTACAACATCAACATCTGCCCACCATGTGGAAAATTGCCCAGGTATTGTATGTTCACAATACGTGGGAAAAGTCCAATTTGACTAATTCCATTCTGAATTAACAGCTCAGTGAAGGAAGTTGTCATCAATAGTGGCGACTGATCAATAATCTGCACCTCAGATGCTGAATCTGCATTTGCTCCTCACAGCCGCGATCCTGATCATAAATTTACGATCACTCGAGTCAACGCTGATGCTCTCCAAAGGGTTCGTCTATTAGTGCGTCTCAGTCGTCTGTAAAGGCCGATCCAGGATCTACATAACCGGGATGTTAGGATGGATTCCCTCAGTGGTGAATGCGTGGGCATGTCTGTTTACCGTGGGGAGGCAGATGCACGGGCCGACACCACATCTCGACAGATCGGGGTCAGCGTGGGGTGCAAGTCGACCGGGGACCCATCACTGCCACAGCCTTTCTCCACCTTCACTGCTGTTGTGAAGTGTCATCATCTTCTGCCAGGTACACCACTGAGTTCTTGGTTTGATCTCTGTTTGTCTGGACCATCCCCCTTGACCTTACCGCCATGGGTGACCTTGCAGGAGCCAAGCGCCCCTTGGCTAAACTCTGAACAGCGTCACTCTCGGGATCGCAGGGACTCACAAGCCTTTCCACCACGACAAGGTGACGGTTCTTAGAGAAGACAGAACCAAATAGGGCTGAACAAGGTGAAAGAGCCTGTCCCTGACATCGAGGAAGCATTCGACTGAGTGTGACACTTAGGACCCCCGAAGAGAATGAACTCTGCATCAGAATCACGTTCAATACCACTGACAGATGTTGTGAAATGTGTTGTTTTGAGGCTGCAGTACTGTGAAAGACTTAAAAAAGCTATAATTTACAATAGAAAAACAAATAGTTCAAATATGCAATAGCAAGGTGGTGTTCCTGGGCTGTTCAGGAATCTGATGGTGGAGAGGAAGAAGCTGCTCCTAAAACATTGAATCTGTGTCTTCAGGCTCCTGTATCTCCTCCTGATGAGGAACGTCAAAGGGAAATTATTCACACTGTACCTCACTGTAAGGAGATGACTGTGACTATTGGGGATCGATCTAGGGATCACTCAGCACAATGTCCTGGGGCCAGCCGTCTTCAGCTGCTTCATCAGTGACGTTCCTTCCATCGTATGGGGACGGTTGCAGACCACTGGGCAATGCTCAGCTTTAGTCGCAGTACATGTCTGCATGTAGCAAGATTTAGACAGCGTTAGTCATGGGCCGGTAAGCTGGAAGAAAGAGTTAAAATGCTACACAGTAACCAGCTGCAACAATGGAAAGTGTAACCAAGTCTCCTTGAAGTTCAATGTCATTACCGTCAACAGGTTCCCCCGCCTTCAGCTACGTATGGTGGGACCTGGAACCTGGCTGGACCAGCCATGTAAACACAATAGCTAGAAGAGTGGGTCGGAGACTCAATATCCTACAGTGAGTGTTTCACCTCCTGACACCCTAAATCCTATCCACCATCTGTATGGCTGATATGAAGGATCCATACTGCTTCGTAAACCCAACACTTCTAGAGAATAGCGCAACAAGATCTTTACATCCACTTGAGAGCAGATAGACTTTTACTGTAATATCTCCACATCCATCATTAAGGACCCTCTTCAACTGGGGCATGTACTCTTCTCATTACTACCATCAGGGAGGAGGTACACGAGCCTGAAGACACACACTCTTTGTTTTAGGAACAGCTTCTTCCCCTCTGCCATCAGATTTCTGAACGGTCCATGATCACTGTCTCACTATTCCTTGTTCACACTGTTTATTTATTTATTTATACTGTATTGTAACTTATAGTAATTAAATTTATGCCCTGAACTGTGTTACCACTGCAAAACAACAAATTTCATGACATATGTTAGTAATTATAGGGAATCTGGTAGTTGTATGATCATCTTAATAAATGATTGTATATTTTTACATAACCAGGTTAGTCACTACATTTAAATTCCAAAGTTTCCATGGTGGGGAACTTGAACTTGTTGGCCCACACCTCTCAACTGCTATTCCTAGTAATCTAACAGCTCCATCATCACTGTACCAATGCTGCTAAATGTCTAACCCCTTATCATGAGACCATGAGCTTCCAATCCTGGAGCAACACACACAAAATGCTGGAGGAACTCAGCAAGTCTCACAGCATCTCCCGGCCAAAGGAGAGAGAAAAAATGAAGGTTTAGACTGCACTTTTCACAGCTATTGGAGATAACAAAGCATTTTAAAGACAACTGATTAATACTATTATAATGTCCTCACAGTCACTGTAATGCAAAATCAATTTTCACGCAGCAAGAGGAAACAGCCCCTTAACTCTGAAAGCAGAAAGCCCCAGTCAGGTGTAACAGGTTCTCTTACGAAATGGTATGTAATTATATGCACACTAAGCACTGTACTTTAAAACACCTAAGACTGGTATTCCATTTCAGCCAGACAATGCAGTATGGTTGGAGACAATACAAGCCTTTATTCAACATTGTCTGTCAAAAGTAAAGGAAAAAAAAGATTACATTTATATAATAACTTTCACAACCTCTGCATGACTGAAGTTCTAATGAAACAGTTTTTGAAGCGTACTCACTGATGTAATGTAGGTAACATTATTGAGTGGAAGATTAAATTGGGTTTATTTGCGGGTTGTTCCAAGGGCTTGGAAACTTTCATTTAAAGCATTGCTGACTAAACTAAAAAGTTTGATCTCCAGAAATCCCGTCCTAATCTGAACATTTGGAACAGAGAACGTAAAACGTTGAACAGTTCAGCACGGCATAGGCCTGTTGGTCCAAAATGTTGTACTAACCTATATAAACCCACTCCACGATCAATCTAAACACTCTCCTGCATTGCACATCGCCCTCCGTTCTTCCATCATTCATGTGCATATCTAAGAGTCTCTTAAATGATCCTTAAGTATCAGTCTCATCCGCCACCCCCAGAAGTGCGTTCCAGGCACTTACCACTCTCCGGGCAAAAGCCTACCTCTGGCATGGGGGCACCACAATAGGGTAGTGGTTAGTGGGATGCTGTTACAGCTTGGGGCATCGGAGCTTGGAGCTTAGTTCCTGTGCTGTCTGTAAGGAATTTGTATGTCCTCCCCATGACTGTGGGTTTTCTCTGGGTGCTCCAGTTTCCTCCCACAGTTCAAACACGTACCGGTTGGCAGGTTAATTGGTAATTGTAAATTGTCCCGTAACTAGGCTAGGGTTAAATAGTTGGTTGCTGGGCAACGTGACTCATTTGGCCAGAAGAGCCTGATCGCACTGTAGATCTAAATAAATAAATACAAATCTCCCCTAAACTTTCCTCCAACCACCTTGCTCAAGACAATGAGCTCGCAGTGCTATTCCAGTCCGTGCAAAACAGGTATTTACTACGTAAGTGGTACGGCTTAAATTTTTTTAAAATTCCCATATTTACATGCAACAAGTGACTTTGATAGTCCACAGCACTAAAAGGCCATTGGCAAGCCGGGGTATATAACAGCCTTTAGGAAGAATCTGTTTTTCAGTCTTACTGTCTTGGCTGTCTTTGTATCTCCGACCAGATGGCAGGAGATTGAACAGACAGTGTCCGGGATGGGGTGGGTCTTTAATGATGTCACAAGCACACTGTAGGCATCGAGAGTTGTAGATTGTCTCCAGTTCCAGTCGTTGAGTCCCAAGGATATGCTGAGCCACCCTAGCACCTGTTGGAGACCCTGGTATTAACCATTGCTGCTCTGGGTAAAAGGAAGTGACTGTCAGGTTTATCTATGCTACTTATCATCTTACACTCCTCTATAAAGTCACTTCGTATCCTCCTTCATTCTAAAGAGAAAGTCCCAGCTCACTCAACCTATCCTCATAAGAAGAGATGTTCTCCAATCCAGGCAACATCTTCGACACACTCTCTAAAGCTTCCACATTCTTCCTGTACTGAGGCAACCAGAACTGAACACCGAGTATAGTCTAACTAGAGTCCTACAGAGCTGTAAAGTTACCTCACCACAACTCTTGATGATCTTGCCACCAGTAATTTACAGCTTCTTTAACGCACAAAGGATGAAGGCCAAACAAAAATTAGGAGGTGGGTAGAGAAGTTTAAAGGATAAATTTCATGTGCTCTTTTGAAAATAGAGAGATGCAGCAAAATGATGGAGCTTAGGGTTAAAATTCCAGAATCTAGGGGCAAAATGACAGAACTGTTTAATGGGGGTGCGAGATTAACGAACAATGATGCAGAAGACCAAATTCACAGGAAAATGTGAGTGAACATAATAAGTGGGAGAGAAAAGCCAGGGGTGGCCAACCTTTTACATTTCACGCGTCAATTTTTTCACTCACGAGTTCAGATGCGCCATACAACTCTTGTAGCCCCATTCAATTCTTGTAAGAATGTGTTAATATAGAACTCGTGCGTGAAAAAATTGACGCATGGAATGTAAAAGGTTAGCCACCCCTGCCATAGATAAAGAGTGATTGGTGAGCGACAGCTAATTCAGAAAGGTCGAATGACCTAGGGCTTTTATGTTTGGAGTGAAGGAGGGTGATATGGTGACTTGATAGACACTCAGTGGCTACTTTATTAGGTATATCTGTACACCTGCTCCATAATGCAAATATCACAAATACCTATTCAGCCAATCATATGGCGGCAACTCAATGCATAAAAGCATGCAGACATGGTCAAGAGGTTCAGTTGCTGTTCAGGCCAAACATCAGAATGGGGAAGGAATGTGATCTAAGTGAGTTTGACCGTGGGATGATTATTGGTGCCTAACAGGTGATTTTGAGTATCTCAGAGCTCCTGGGATTTTCACAGAGTTTACAAGAATGGTGTGAAAAACAAAAAAATATCAGGGTCTCGGTCCGAAATGTCAACTGTTTACCCTTTTCCACAGATGCTGCCTGACCTGCTGAGTTCCTCCAGCATTTTATATGTATTGCTTTGGATTTCCAGCATCTGTAAATTTTCTCATGTTTGTGACCCAGTGACAGCACTTCTGTGGGCAAAAACACTTTGTTAATGAGAGAGGTCAGAGGAAAGTGGCCAGACTGGTTCAAGATGACAGTGACTCAAATAACCACGCGCTGCAACAATGGTGTGCAGAATATGAACATACACTCAGTGGCCACTCTATTAGGTACGGAAGGTAGCTGCACTAAGTGTGTGAGGCATAGACAGTGAACAGCCAGCAGCTTTTTGTCAGGGTGGCAATAGCCAGCTAGCAAGAGGACATCCTTTTAAAGTGAGTGGAGGAATGTTTAGGCGGATGACAGAGGAAACTTTTTACACTGAGAGTGGTATGTATCTGGAACATACCCCTGGAGCTGGTGATAGAGACAGATACATTAGGGACATTTAAGAGACTCTTGGATGTAAGAAAAATGGAGGGTTATGCAGAGTGTCGGAGGGAAGGGTTCGATTGATCGTTAGTAGATTTATGTACACGGTCACACGTCATGGGACAAACGTCCTGTACTGTGCTGTACCGTTCTAAGTTCTTAAGGAGTGAGTAGCAAAGCTCAGGATAATTTGAAGTTTACTTATTATTGAGCTTGGCTCCTCAGCAAGTTACATATTGGAGAGGTTATGTGTGAAGAATGCAGTATACAGGGAAACAAAGTTTCAACATTGGAGATAGCAGCCTTGATGATGGTCCAAAAACGGATCTGCTGCTCATCTCAAAACCAAAGTGGAACTGCAGAGGCACCACTCCATTCTTGGGCTACAGGCTACTGTCCAGGGCACTGCGTTATTGATCTAGGGATGTGACTTCAAAGCTGGAGAATTTAATTTCAATAAATTTGTGACTAAAATGTTTGCAGCTGTAATCTAGACTATTAGACAGTTATAAAAACCCATATGTTTCATGGATGTGCTTGAGGAAATGAATTTTGTAGTATGACCACTATGTAACTTCAAACCTAGCAAAGTAGTTGATTATTAACAGCCTCTGAAACGGCATCCCACTTAGTCTAGGCACCAGCTAGGGCAGACGATAGATTCTAGCCCCGCCAACAAAAGCCCTATCCCATGAATAATCGGGTAAAGCTCAGACTAATGAATATGTTGAATCAGATGCTTGCAGTAGTCAAAGATGAGCATCTGGTATTTCTGGTAGAAATTAAACCCAGCTGTTTTGAGATTATGGATGCTGAACTTCATAGAATGTTACCTAGTCCATAACCTGCCACGTTTTATCAAAGTTCAAAGTACACAGAATCATTGAAATCTACAGCACATTACAGGCCCTTCAGCCCACCATGTTGTGCCAACCATGTAACCTACTCCAGAACTGCCTAGAATTTCCCTACCGCATAGCCCTCTATTTTCTAAGCTCCTCGTACCTATCTAAGAGTCTCTTAAAATACCCAATTGTATCTGCCTTTACCACCATCACTGGCAGTCCATTTCAGGCACCCACCACTCTCTGTGTAAAAATCTTACCTCTGACATCCCCCTTGTACCTGCTTCCAAGCACCTTAAAACCACACCCCTCGTGTTAGCTATTTCAGCCCCGTGAAAAAGCCTCTGGCTATCCACATGATCAATGCCCCTCATCATCTTATACACCTCTATCATGTCACCTCTCATCCTTCGTCGCTCCAAGGAGAAAAGACCAAGTTCACTCAACCTATTCTAATAAAGCACACTCTCCAATCCAGGCAACATCCTTCTAAATCTCCTCTGCATTCTCTCTATAGTATCCACATCCTTCCTGCAGTGAGGTGACCAGAACTGAACACAGTACTCCAAGTGGGGTCTAACTAAGGTCGTATATACTCTTATCATTACCTCCCAGCTCTTGAACTCAACCCCATGGTTGATGAATGCCAACACACCATATGCCTTCTTAACAACACAGTCAACCTGAGCAGCAGCTTTGAGTGTCCTGTGGACATGGACACTAAGATCTCTCTGATCCTCTATATTGCCAAGAGTCTTACCATTAATATTATATTCTGTCTGCAAATTTGACCTACCAAAATGAACCACTTCACACTTATCTGGGTTGAACTCCATCTGCCACTTCTCAACCCAATTCTACATCCTATCAATGTCTCACTGTAACCTCTGACAACCCTCCAGACTGTCCAGAACACCCCCAACCTTTGTGTCATCAGCAAACTTATTAAACCATCCCTCCACTTCCTCATCCAGGTCATTTATAAAAATCTCAAAGAGGAGGGGTCCCATAACAGATCCCTGCGGAACACCACTTGTCACTGTCCTCCATGCAGAATATGAACCATCTACTGCCACCCTTTGCCTTCTGTGGGCATGCCATTTCTGGATCCACAAAGCAAGGTCTCCTTGGATCCCATGCCTTATTACTTTCTGAATGAGCCTTGCATGGGGAACTTTATCAAATGCCTTACTGAAGTCCATACACACTACATCCACTGCTCTATCTTCATCAATGTGTTTTGTTACATTTATCATCAAAGTGTGTACACATTATACAACCTTTGGGATTCGTCTCCTAACAGGCAGCCACGGAACAAAGAAACCCAAAAGAGCCCATTAAATAAAAGACCATTAAACACCAAATGTGCAGAGAAAAAAAAACAAATTGTGTAAACAATGAATACAAGCAAATAGCATTCTGAACTGGTTTATAAAGGGTCTGTCCCCAGACCCTTAGTTCATCACAGAGCCAAGCAGGAGGAGATGGGAGGAGGAGAAGATGGCGGCACGATGCAGCGCGCGCGGCCTCTCCAGTGAATGATATCTGTAGTCTGTCAAGTAGGGGACCATGCACAATTCTCATTTGATGGAGACAGACGTGACAGTACAGAGGAACATCTGGAAAACTTCTGAAATGCCTGCTTTGCTGCCGCTGCTACTGTGTGGTAACCGGAACCTCCGGAGCAGAAGGCCCTGAATCCTCAGCTTTGCTTGTTTCGGCGGCCGGGGCTAGGTTGAAGGTGCTCGGCAGAGGATGGCACTCGGGAGGCTGTATCGGAGGGGCTGGTCGGAGGCTCGAAGTTTTCGGACGGATGGACTCAGTGTTGGCTGTGGTTGGCTGCTTCCAAGGCATCAGCAAGTTGTCGGTGCCTGGAGGTTTATGGCAGGGAGTTTCTCCCTTTTGCCGCCTGCTATCGGGGACTCAGGAGTCGATCGGGACTTGAGACTTCTTTTTACCGTGCCCATGGTCTGTTCTTTATCAAATAATGGTATCGTTTTGCACTGCTGTAATTATATGTTATAATTATGTGGTTCTGTCAGTGTTAGTCTTTGGTTTGTCCTGTTTTCTGTGATATCACTCTGGAGGAACATTGTATCATTTCTTAATGCATGTATGCATTTCTAAATGACAATAAAAGAGGACTGAGTGTTCTCATAATCTAAAAAAAAAAGCAGCGAGCTGAAGTAGCCCATCCCTCACCTCAGTTCCAGACATCCTGACCTTTTCTATATGACATGGTGCCTTAATTGTCATCCAAACATTGAGTTCACTTGCTTCGGTGCACTCTGGCTCTGGGGCTTGGCTCCCGCCGCCTCAATTCAGCCTGTACCTGACTTTGCCAATTCGGCACAGTGCTTAAGTCAACAGAACCTCAGCTCTTCCTCACTCTTGGCAATGGGCCCGCTGCCTCACCTCGCCTCGATTCTGCCACATCGAATTGCTCCAAATCCAAGGGGAAATTACAGACTATGGCTTACGATGATCATTTACCAGAAGAAGAGTGACTGACAAAGTACTTAGTTGTTTTTCTTGTTTTGCTGAGATTCACCAGCACCAAAATGATTATCAGGAGGATAGATGCACAAGGATCAAGGATCAGGGATCAGCTTTATTCACCAAGTACATTTACATGTATTAGAAATTTGCTGTGGGGTGTTTGCACGACATGCAACAATTATAAAGATTAAAGCATTACATAAAAATAAATTAGTTAAAATATGGATATAGAATACAATGGGCAAAAACACATAAGTTTCAGCTTATATAGTATTACAATGCAAAAAGCATTATAACTCTGACCTTTTGCTGGTTCCCTCTGGATCCCCTCCTCTATCCTTTTCTCCTATGGTCCACTCTCTTCTCCTATCAGATTCCTTCTTCGTCAGCCCTTCACCTTTCCCACCCACCTGGCTTCACCTTTCACCTTCTAGCTAGTCTCCTTCCCCTTCCCCCACCTTTTTATTCTGGCACCTTCCCCCTTCCTTCTCAGCCCAGAGGAAGGGTCTCGGCCCAAAGTGTCTATAGATGCTGCCTGGCCTGCTGAGTTCATCCAGCATTTTGTGTCTGTTACTATTATAAAAAGTGGTTTAAAGTGTTTGCAGGGCAGTGAATGAGGAGATGGAAAGTGGGGGTGGGGGGAGGGGGTCAGCTAAGCAACGTGATTGATCAGACTAAACAGCATTACCACAGTAAAGCAAAAATGCCAGAAACAATTAGCAGGTCAGGCAGCATCTGTGGAGAGAGAAACAAGTTAAGTTTCTGATATCTGATCAGTCATCAGTATGTTGCTTTTCAAATGAACGTCGTCCCAATCCAATTACAATCAAGTTACAGCAATAACAGTAAATAGCACTTTGCCCCTTTGTTTTCTGTTTCCCTCTTCATGTTTTGAAATCAATGCTTTTGCAACGTCTCTTTCCTATTTCCAAACAACACTAAAGTCGCCTCATTCCATGTCTGCCTCAGAATTTCTTTCCTCCTACAATCATCGCATTTTGTAACAAGTTCTATGTTACAGGGACTTGAGAACCTGAGTTATAGTGAAAGGGTGAATGGGCAGGGACTTTATTCCTGAGAGCATGAGGGGAGATTTGATCGAGCTATACAAATAATGAGGGCGGAAATAGGGTAAATGCATGCAGGCTTTTTCCACTGAGGTTGGGTTAGACTAGGACTAGGGTCATGATCTAAATGTGAAAGGATAAATATTCAAGAGGCACCTGAGGGGAAACTTCTGAGAGTGTGGAACGAGCTGCCAATGGAAGTGGCGGATGTGGATTTGATTTCAACATGCAAGAGAAATTCGGATAGGTGCATATTTGGGAGAAGCGTGGAGGGCTGAGGTCCAGGTGCAGATCGACAGGACGCGGCAGAGTAATAGTTTGGCATGACTAGCTGGGGCAAAGAGTCTGTTTCTGAGCTGTACTCTTCTATGACCCCATAATCATTGCTTCCTACTTTATCCTCTCATTTGTGCCTGAACATGAATTTTCTTCTCCTTTTATCCTGATCCCTGTGCAGGTGGGCATGAGGTAGGTGTTCAAGGATGTGTGCAAAGCTCCCTCGAAGAAATCCAACATCTCCACCAACTTCTCACTATATCATCAAGCATGCCTGCTACCCTGCTCATTCCCCTTTCTCACTTCTACCTTCTGGAAGAAACTAGAGTAGCTTGAACATCTGGACAACTGGATTCAAGTACAGTTTCTTCCCCGTTGTTTTCGGAAGTCTGAGCTAACCACCTCTTTCACATCCCCTTCCCAGTGGTGCTGCCACATTCCCAAACTCCTAATTCTACCTCTGTCAGATTTTCTGTTAAAGTCACTTTAGCATTTGTTTTTTGCAGTACTTCAGATTCAGTGATTTATCCCATGTATGCTGAAATGCATCGTTCACGTTAACAACCAGCACCACCTAAACGTGTGCTGGGGGCAGCCGATAACTGTTGCCACACATCCCAGCAGCAACATAGCATGCCCACAGTGCTCGGCAGAACAACACAGCAACAAAGCAACAGCGGCAAAGCATCCCCCTTACCTCCCTCCCAACACACCCACATAAGCAGTCCAACAACTCCAGGACAGGTTTGTGACTTCCTCAGTGGACTTCAGACTCATAGACCTAGGGCTTCAGCCATCGGTCTTCGGCTTCCAGACTTCGGACCAAACTTAGCGCTATGATCTTCAGCATCAACGCCAGAACCAGCCAATGACAGGAACCTAGGCCTCGAGCTCTGGACTGGATGACCCGTGTGCCTAGGGAGTCTAATGTCCCCCGCTCGCACAGACTTGCAATCCCGGGACCACCGGCTTGGGGGAACTCACTGACATAGTGGGCCACTGGCCTTCATCCATGCTGGCCCTCATCCACCATGCCTACTAGCCCAATATCCCCGGATGTACTTCATCACACGTCCACATCTTTGCACAACTCTCTTGTTCTTCATTTATTGCAGCATCTATTAATACTATGCAGACTCTTCACTCTGTGGGCTTCACTGCAGCAAGGAAGCTCATTGCACCCGGGTATATGGAACAATAAACTAACCTGATTCCAGATCGGACTCCTGGGAATCTCACTCAAACTGGAGGAGCTTTCAGGATTGCATGTAAGAGGGCGAAGGGGGGAACAACCTCGCAAACTAGCCACCCATAGCCACCTCGGGAAGAAACTGAGGTTCCCACACAGGCCTCATCAGTCACCTCAAAATGTTAAAACCAGAATCCAAGAGATATAGAGAACCACAGCACAGAAATTGGCCCTTCAGCTCATCTATTCCATGCCGAACTATTATTGTCTAGTCCCATCGACCGGCACCTGGACAATAGCTCTCCATACTCCTCTCATCCATGTACTTACCTAAACTTCTCTGGAAGCAAATCCTCCCGAGTCCAAGGGGTTGCCTAAGAAGAAGAAATGTTCTTCTGCTGGGTTTCTCAACTAGGAATGTCCTAACTCCACCTCTTACCTTCAACTCTGCCTCAACTGTGGCGTGGCAATCAGAATAGCAGGCATTGACTGGTTTCAAATCCTGTAGAATGTACCATGCTATTGGAAAGATGAGATAGCATTGGAGAGGATGCTGAGGGCATTCACTAGGACATCAAGTCTATAGCACGTTGCCAAAGGATCTCAATGTGTCCAGGCAGCATCTGCGGAGGCAAAGGGACAGTTGATATTTCAGATTCAGTCCCTGCATCTGGGCTAACCTTTTTCAGCAGGGTGGTGCCTGGGATGGAGAGTTGTAGTTATGAGAAGATAAGATTAGAATTGTTGGTCACATGAAAACAGTGAAAATGCACCATCTGCGTCATATCAAATCGGCAAAGTGGTGCCATGCTTCTGGAATGACCACAACTCACTAACCCTTACACCCCAGCCAGTTGATCAGCATGGGTCTTTAGTACTTGGCAAGGTGTGCCACCTGGGCCAAACAATTCCCTTGCACTCACCTTCCTGAAGGATGCTCTCTCATCAGCCTCAGAGTCTGAAATCATGGGATCATCAGGGGTTGTGGGAACTCATAATGGTCCCTCCATGTTCTGACAGTCAGAGTGAGCGTAGGAGGCATTGAGCTCACTTGGTAACGAAGCCCCGTTGTCACTTACAGTATGTTGCTTGGTTTCACTTTGTTAGAAGTGATAGCATTCAAGCCCTGCCACAACTATCGAGCATTGGGTTTAGTCTGGAATTGCCACCTTGCCCGTGAGGTGGCTTTCTGAAGGTCACACCTGGACCTCTTATAACTTCCTTGGTTACCAGGTTTGAATGCTGCTGACCTGGCCCTCAGCAGATTGAGGATCTCTTGGTTCATCCAAGGCTTCAGGTAGGGGAAGACGGTGAATGATTTTGTGGGGACACACTCGTCTACAATTGTTTTTATGAAGTCCGTAACAACCATTCAGGTCCACAGACGAGTTCTTCAACACAGTCCAGTTCATTGACTTGAAGCAATCCTGTGGCCACTCCTCTACCTCCCGGGACCACCTCTTTCTTGTCATTATCTCTGGAGCTTTGTTCTTTACCCTCGGCCTGTACGCAGGTAGGAGAGGGACAGCCAAGTGATCAGATTTCCTGAAGCACAGTGTGAGCATGGATCCCTTATCTTTGGTTTCCTCCCACAGTTCAAAGACATACCAGTTGGAGGGTTAATTGGTCATTGTTAAATAGGTGGGGTACTGGGTCAGAAGGGCCTGTTCTGTACTGTACCTCTAAACAAAATAAATTTTACAAAGCTGCTGCAAAACAACAAATTCACAACAGCTGATAGTGATAATAAACCTGATTCTGATTTTCATTCTCATTCTAGCCCACATCAATGTATCGACTCTTAATGGCCTCTGCAATGGGCTCGCAAATCATTATATTGTACCAGAGGAACGCAAGAGTTCTGACTTCGTCAGCAAAGAAAATGCAACTGAATATGGAATCATTGTCATCACCAACATGATGCCATTTGGGCCTTCAAGCCTTATTGACAACAAAGAGAGAGAAGGAGATCAAATGAATGAAAAGGGGTCCAAAAAAGGGAGAATGACAGATAAAGGGGGAAGGAAGTAATGAGAGCAAAAAATAGGGAAATAGAGGGAAAAAAGGGAAAAAAGAACCAATAAAAGGAGATACCAGAAGAAAGGTAGAAACAGCAACAGTGACTGTGCAGAGGATAAAGATTGAAAAGAAATGTGGAATTAAGAGGAGTGGGTTAAAAAGGGTTACATTAGAATTCATCATTTTGTCCCTGAGCAGACAAAGTTTCCATTCAACATCTCATGATCTCATTTTATACAGTATATGTTGGGTTTGGCTCTGATGCTTTCTGGGAACAAATGATTTGTCCTCTTTAAGATTATTTAAGGAAAATAAAGTGTGTTTATTTCAAAGCGCACTCAGCTAGTAACATCATATAAAAAATATACAAAAATAATCAATGTTTTGAAGGGTCTCCAAGGTTGCTAAATGTCCTTGGGTTTTAACTGACTAAGTAACCCATTTGACAATAGGGTTTATATCAACCAAACTCTGTTGAGCATGAATCAGAATTCTAACACAATCTGTGAGATTGTAATTAAAATTGTTCGATTGGCTACTGACCCTCCCCCACCCACAGATTTATATATCTGCGTCCTTGGAAATATTATGCCGCAGGAAGGATTTTTTAAAAAACTTGAATCTGCAATGATTAACTGCAAAATGTGGAACGGGCTACAGAAGTGAGTCAGAAGCAGAATAGACCTATCCAAAGCAGGAGTCAGAACTTATCCTGGCTGTAAGTAAAAGTCTGGAATTTTTAAACATAACAACCAACATTGGATACCGTGTAAAGTCCATCTGGTTTGCTGTTGTCAGGAATCACTGGATACTGTTTAATAGTTCATCTGGTATGCTGTTATGCCACAGCAAAATGGTTGGCTCTCATTTTGCCCTCAAAATGGCCACAAAGCTGCTTAGATAAGGATAGGCAATCAATGCCAGCCTTGTTCGTTTTACTTAAATTCCACAAATGAATAAAATAAAACAAACACAAGGACGCTACCTGAATCTTCTGAAGATATTCTGGGCTGGATTTGAAATTTTTTAATGAAAAAAAATCTCTTGGAATTCAGTCTTGTCTAAAGTACAGCAGTGAATACAGATAGAAGCACACTAAATTCCAGAAAACTGAGTAATGTCGCACAGTCGATGTAAATAATTGTCTCAAATTTTTAAAATTCTGTTGGTTCAACCGGTAATGTCAATTTACTTTCGTGAGCTCAGAGTGTCAAACTAATTATTTGTTAAGAAATGTTTCTTAATAAATGATTAGGTAATGAGTGGTGAAGAAATGCAAGGATAAGTGCAAAAGAAAAATTCCAGACAGCAATATAGTAAAAATCAGACATTAATTGTATACCCAGTAGCTATTGGATCTCAGTTCTTCGAAATACTGCCAGCAGCAAACAAAAATCACTGATTTTAGAATAACAGTTTGATTCCAAGTGGATTGAATAAGGCTCCAGAGACATGTGTAAGTTTGGCATGTATTGTGTTAAATGTATTCCACACCTGGAGCACTAACTCATTCTCCATAATCTGTCCACATGATTCCTGTATCCTTAAAGGAAACTATCTGCTCTGACTAATTATTCGCTTAATTCTTCTGCTTGTCATGGTGAGAGATCATGACTAGATTGGAGCTTGGCCTTTAAATAAGTTTAAAGATTAGCTCTATTGGCCACTTTAAAACATGGAGCGAAATGTATCGTTTGGCATCGATGCCCAACAGTCTGAGGATGTGCTGGGGGCAGCCCACAAGCATCGCCATGCTTCCAGCGGCAACATAGCACATCCACAAGTTACTACCCCTAACCCGTATGTTGGAATGTGGGAGCAAAGTGGAGCGCCTGGAGGAAATCCGCACGGTCACGGGAAGTGCTTACAAACTACGTAAGGACAGTGGTGGGAATTGAACGCCAATCATCTGATCATATGAGCTGTAAGGTGTTATCCTAAGAGCTATGCTACCTTGCCCCCCAGGTCTTGTTGGAAGCGCAGCACTAAATACAGATGAAAGTAATTCAATACCAGAAGTTTCCAGTTTTAAGTATCATAGAAACTTATGGCAATAGAAGGCCATTCAGCCAATCATGCTGATGCTGTGCAAAATAGAGTAGTTATTTGACATAATCCCATCTTGGACTTCAAGTAATTATATTTTGTGTGTTTTCTGCCTTTTTTCACTCTTAAGGTGGGAAACTTCAGAACTTTTCATTGAGTGAGAAGAATTTTCCTGAACTTTAATCTTTCCACCAATAAATTGAAATTTATACCCCTCAGTTATCATCTTCTCAGTTAAGTGAGAGCTGTTCCAATGCCAGCCTAGTCAGACTTCTTCATTACAATTATCCCAAAAGTGCTAGAAATGCTCGGAGGGTCAGCCAGCATCTGTAGACCATAAGACCATAAGGAACAATAGCAAAATTAGGCCATTTGTCCCATCGAGCCTGCTCCGCCATACTGCCATGGCTGATTTATTATCTTTCTCAACTCCATTCTCCTTTCTTGCCCTTTCTAATCACCAATCTATCAACCTCCGCTTTAAACATACCCAGTGACTGGCCTTCACAGCATCCGTGGCAATGAATCCTACAGATTCACCACCCTGTGGCTAAAGAAACTCCTCCTCATCTCTGTTCTAAAAGGCCATCTTCCATTCTGAGTCTGTGCCCTCTCTAGGAAACATCCTCTCCATGTCCACTCTATCTAAACCTTTCAATATTCAATAGGTTTCAATGAGGTCCTCTCTCATTCTTCAGAACTGCAGTGAGTACAGGCCCAAAGCCATCAAACACTCCTCATACATTAACCCTTTCATTCCAGGGATCATTCTAGTGAATTTCCTCTGGACCCTCTCCAATGCCAGGACATCCTTGCAACATAAGGGACCCAAAATTGATCACAGTACTCCAATTGCAGTCTGACCAACGCCTTATAAAGCCTCAGCTTACGTCAACTGTACTCTTTTCCGTGGATGCGGTCTGCTGAGTTCCTCCAGCATTTTGCGTGCGTGGCATTACATCCTTGCTTTTTTTAATCTGGTCCTCTGGAGAGAGAAACAGAACTAACAACTGAGGTCGAGGATCATTCATCAGTTGCAGGAAAAGTTAGAAATGAAACAATGAGGGAAGGGGAGAGGTGGATAGAATAAAGGGAATGTCTGTGATAGGATGGAGAACATGAGTGACTGAGGTTATAGTTAGTGTCAATGAAAGAATAAGTCAAAGTGGTGTGCAGCTTAGTTAATGGCTGTAGTAAAATCCAACTCCAGAGACCAAAGCACAATAATACAGACCGATTCTATAATGAAGTACTGAGGGAGAGTCTCTCTGTGGAATCAGATGTTCATAAAGTCCCTTTTGGTCTCTCAAGTAGATGTAAATTATCACACAGATTGGTTACTAAGGGGAACAGCCTCAATCCTTGTAAATGAAAAGTGATCAAGTATATGAAAGAAAAGAAACAGGAAAGTATGTTATAAAATGGGATAAACAGTGCTCCGAGAAGTTTCTGGGAATGACAAATTCTGGCATATACCGTTTGGTTGAATGGCCTCTTGCTATTAGGCAAGGATTGCAAGAATTCTGGTCAAAAGCTTTTTCACAATAATAAAATATACATTCATTTATATAGTGGCTTTGATAAGGCCTTAGAACCATAAGATATAGGAGCATAATTAGGCCATTTGGCCCATCAGGTCTGCTCTACCATTTCTTCATGGCTGATCCATTTCCCTCTCAAACCCATTCTCCTGCCTTTTCCCTGCAACCTCTCACACCCCGACTAATCAAGAACCTATCAATTCTGACATGTCTATCCACGGCCTCCTCTACTGTAAAGATGAAGCCACACTCAGGTTGGAGGAACAACACCTTATATTCCGTCTGGGTAGCCTCCAACCTGATGGCATGAACATCGACTTCTCTAACTTCCGCTAGGCCCCACCTCCCCCTCGTACCCCATTTGTTACTTATTTTTATGCACACATTCTTTCTCTCACTCTCCTTTTTCTCCCTCTGTCCCTCTGAATATACCCCTTGCCCATCCTCTGGGTCCCCCCCCTTGTCTTTCTTCCCGGACCTCCTGTCCCATGATCCTCTCGTATCACTTTTGCCAATCACCTGTCCAGCTCTTGGCTCCATCCCTCCCCCTCCTGTCTTCTCCTACCATTTTAGATCTCCCCCTCCCCCTCCAACTTTCAGATCCCTTCCTCACTCTTCCTTCAGTTAGTCCTGACGAAGGGTCTCGGCCTGAAACGTCGACTGCACCTCTTCCTAGAGATGCTGCCTGGCCTGCTACGTTCACCAGCAACTTCGATGTGTGTAACTCTGATTTAAATATACCCAATGATCTGGCCTCCACTGCCTCCTGTGGCAGTGAATTCCACAGATTCACCACTCTCTGGCTAAAGAAATTCCTCGTCAACTCCATTCTAGAGAGACATCCCTCTATTCTGAAGCTATGCTCTTTGGTCCTAGACTCCCCCCACCATAGGGAACATCCTCTCCATGTCCACTCTGTCTAACCCTTTCAACATTCGATCAGCATCATCACAGCCTGTCACAGCAGACAGCCAGCCGCTCTCGTGTTGTTTGGTTGATGTTGAGCAGGTCAGTGTCAGCTAAATCAGGTGAGAGTGGGCAGTTGCGCAGAACATGTTCAATGTTCTGCACCCTTTCACCACACTCACAGGATTCACTGGTCTTTAAACCCCACTTCACCATATTGTCTCCTGTCCTACAAACTCCGGCTCTCGCTCTGTCGAGAATGCACCACTTCCATCTGTCAAGCAGTGCCCCGTCTGGTAATATTTCTGTGGGATCTTACACTGTATTGTTTGGTGGGGTTCTGGCTTCTGTTTGTTGTCAGAGGTCAATCCTGTATGTTTGGGGGATATCCCATACGGTAGTTCCTCCACTGTAGCAAAGCTTTTCCTCAATTTTAGACGGTTGGAAACTGGCACATGATGATGCAGTGGGTGTCGTGGATCCAAGTTCTGTTTAACTTTTTCAATGTTTGTTGTGGTGTGTCTTCGGATCTCTGGGGGAGCAATGCCTGCAAGTCTGTAAATGATGTTAGTGGGTGTGGGGCGCAGTGTGCCCGTGATTATTCGGCAGGCTTCGCTAAGCAACGGGTCTATTTTCTTCGCCTGGGCTGATCTGCCCCACACAGGTGCACAGTATTCTGCAGGTGCATAGCAAAGTACTAGGGCAGTTGACCTAAGTGTGTGAGCGTTAGCTCCCCATTTCGTGCCTGCTAATTTTTTTAAGAGAGAATTGCGAGCGCCAACTTTCTCTTGGAGTATTTGGATGTGGGTGGCAAATGAGAGCGTCCTATCCAGTGAAAAACTTTTTCACCCAGAGAGTGGTGGATATATGGAATGCTCTGCCCCAGAAGGCTGTGGAGGCCAAGTCTCTGGATGCTTTCAAGAAAGAGATGGATAGAGCTCTTAAAGATAGCGGAATCAAATGTTATGGGGATAAGGCAGGAACTGGATACTGATTGTGGATGATCAGCCATGATCACAGTGAATGGCGGTGCTGGCTCGAGAGGCCAAATAGCCGACTCCTGCACCTATTGTCTATTGTCATGCCCAGGTAAATTGGAGTCGGATGGTGTTCGAGCTCCTTCCCACACCAGAAGATCTTGAGTTTCCGAGCTGCTTCTCGATTCCTCAGGTGGAATGCACACACTTGAGTTTTTGATGGATCTGGGTTCAGAGACCATTTTTAATAATACTGCTTCATTGCTTCGAGGACTGCTGTAAGTCATACTTCAACTTCTTGGAAGGAGTTAGCTTGTGTTGCTATGCATGGGTCGTCTGCATAGATAAACCTGCGTGTGTTAGGAAAGGTTGGTTGGTCGTTTGTGTAGACATAAATAGTAGAGGTCCCAGGACTGATCCCTGTGGTAGTCCATTCTTTTGTGGACGCCACCTACTCTTAATTCCATTCATTTCTACAGAAAATCTACGATTTTCTAGGAGGCTTCTTATTACTTTGACTGTGGTTTCGTTCTTTAACACTTTAGATAATTTCAGTAGAAGGCCTCCGTGATTTGCAGTGTCGTATGCTGCTGTTAAGTCAATGAATGCTGCCCCTGTAATTTGTTGCATTTCAACTTTCGATAGGTTTCAATGAGATCACCCCCCCCCCCCCCACCAACACCCATTCTTCTAAATTCCACTGAGTAAGGGCCCAGAGCCCAAATGCTTCTCATATGATAAGCCTTACATTCCCGGAATCATTCTCATGAACCTCCTCTGGACCCTCTCCAATGTCAGCACATCCTCTCTTAGATAAGGTGCCCAAAACTGCTCACAGTACTCCAAGTGATGTCTCACCAGTGCTTTATAAAACCTTAGCGTAACATCCTTGCTTTTATACTCTAGTCCTTTTGAAATCAATGCTAACATCACATTTGCCTTCCTCACCATAGACCCAACCTGCAAATTAACCTTTCGTAAAACACCTCAGGAAAATTAGATTTAGATTATGAAGACACGTAGTCCCCTTTTATTTTCATTTAGTAATGCATGCATTGAGAAATGAAACATTATTTCCTCCGGTGTGATATCACAAAAACACAGGACAGACCAAGACTGAAAAAACTGACAAAACCGCATAATTATACATCTAGTTACAAACAGTGTAACAATATCATAACTTGATGAAGAAGTCCGTGAGCACAGTAAAGTTCAAAGTTTCTCAAATGCCCCACGTCTCATGCAGACGGGAGAGGGAAGAAAAACTCTCCCTGCCATGCCGACCACAATACGACTCTGAGTCATCCGGAAACTTCGAGCTCTGATCAGCTCTCCGACACCGAGTACTGAGCGCCATCTCTGTCCGGGCGATTCAACCTCTTTCTTGCTTGCCAAAAGCAGGCAAGGCCGGGGATTTTGAGGCCTACCCTCCGAAAGATTCCCAACCACACAGTAACGACAGCAGCAGACGGGCGTTTCAGAAATTTCTCCAGATGTTCCTCTGTGCTTTCACATCTATTCTCCATCAAATCAGAATTGTCCATGGCCCCTATTTAACAGATACGAAATCATTTTTCACTGGAGAGCTGCGCCCGCGTGGCGCACTGCCGTCTTCTCCTCCCGCAGACTTTAACATTGGCTCTAAGGACTAGTTACCTAAAGCTTGGTTGTAAAAGCTAGCTAGTAGGGGTTGGGGTAATAGGGAGGCAAATTTCCGAGTTCAGGTTGAGAGGGTTGAAATTGCAACTACGCATGGTGGAGCAGATGGAAATAGGGGTACAGGAGATGTCAGGATTATAGGTGAGTAGGATGGAAATAGAGAAGGTTACAGAGATAAACTAGGAGTGAGGACAACTGCTGCGGCATTTAAGATATCCAATAGCTCCACTTTGCTGTTTTGTTGCCATTTTTGTCATCCAGGCCGTCTCTGACCAATGTCTCCAAAGTAGATGGTTGTTCGTGAGATCTTGCTGTGCAGAAACTAGAGGCTGCAGTTCCAACACAGCAATAACTACACTTGAAATGTATGTAACTAGTTCTGTACAATTCTTTGGGATAGTGTATAATTTACCGCTAAATGAACTCGGCCATGAATGGTCCCAAGCCCGGCTGTGAAAGGAGGAGGGTTGGGTAAGGTAAGGGGTTAGCAACCCCGTCCTGTAAAAGCCCTGAGCTACAGAAACACCAACAGAAGCTTCAAAACCTCATCCCTGGGAGAGGAAGGATCTTAGAAGATGGGCTACACCTGGAGGCAACTTGAAAGATTGGCCCAGGATAGAGGACTCTGGTGACCTATGCCCCAGTAGGGGTGATAGGCTTAAGTAAGTAAATATCCCTAAATAACAAAGCCTGGGTACTCCTGGCTAACTAATCTTCCACACTCTGTAAATCTGAGATTATTCAAATCATTACTTCCTGAATCATTATGCACATTATCCAATTCACTCAGAAACAGTACACAGTACACTCAGTGACCACTTTATTAGCTACCTCCTGCACTTAATAAAGTGGCCACTGAGTGTATGTTCATGGTCTTCTGCCGCTGTAACCCATCCATTTCAAAGTCTGATGTGTAGTCTATTCACTGATGCTCTTCTGCACACCACTGTTGTAATGTGTGTTTATCTGAGTTACTGTTGGCTTCCAGTCCGCTTGAACCAGTCTGACCTTTCTCCTCTGACCTCTCTCAGTAACAAGACATTTTCACCCACAGAACTGCCACTCACTGGATGTTATTTTTGTTTTTCACACCATTCTCTGTAAACTCCAGAGACTATTGTGCTTAAAAATCCAGGAGATCAGCAGGTTCTGAGATACTCAAACCACCCTGTCTGGCACCTACAATCATTCCATGGTCAAAGTCACTTAGATCACTTTTCTTCTCCATTCTGATGTTTGGTCAGAACAACAGCTGAACCTCTTGACCATGCTTTTATGCATTGAGTTGCTGCCACATGATTGGCTTATTGGATATCTGCATTACTGAGAAGTTGCACACGTGTACCCAATAAAGTGACCACTGTGTGCATGTAATGATCTACATAGCCTCAGTCTACTCATACCCTAGTTTAAATTTCTCACCTACTGTCAAAGTCACAATTTGTAACCACCTCCAAGGTGCTCTTCATTCCACTATCATGTTATGAACTCACTTTGCTCTCCCACTTTTGTGCTATCTAGACATATACCTAGACAAATATCCTCTCCCCTTTCAAATCACAACATTTATATCCTTAACTCTCATGAACTTTTTAGCTTGCTGTCGATCCCATAGACAACTTTTCATTTGTGATGAGCATTGGAACATGGTTAATTTGTTCAGATTGAAGTCACTGTTTGCTGCCTCCCTTTTCCCAAACCCTCCTGCCACCCCCTCAGGTTATCAGTGTTACTTGGTTGAAGTTGCAATTCAGTTTGCATTCCTAGGCCAAATGTTTGCAGCTCCCAGGGTAAAGGCACAACCGCGTCACCAAGGTCAGTCGTTCTCCGCAGTGCTGCTGACGCGAAGGCCAAGCCATTCAGTGGGCTTGTTGACTGCTTTGAATTAATAACTGTACTGAAGTCAAAAACTCTTGCCTTATCACTCCAAGACACAACATATAACAAAACACTACAGCAGCAAATTAAAAACCTATTTAAACTTCTCCAAATTGATAGATATACTATACAATAATATTATGCAGATTTTTAAGGATATAGGGATAAGTGTTTTTTCCATGATTATAGTGTTAGTCAAAGATTCCGTTCACAGGCTGAACTACATGTTGGCGATCATTTTCACATGCTAATTAGTTACCTTTAGTTATTAGAACCTCAGAATGCTTTAAGGTGTGCCCCATTAACTTGAACAATAAACGTGGACACAATAGACATCCTCGGCATACAGTATGCTTTCAGTTGCCACTTTATTAGGTGCTCCTGTTTGCTGCCACAAAATAACATATTTTGCAGCATGTCAGTGATATTAAACCTGATTCAGATTCTGATTCTGACTCATTGCTACCTACAACAACCCTCCACACTGCAAACTTGCAAACCTGCCCTCCCATTTCCTCATCCGAGACATTTATAAAAATCACAAACAGCAGTGGGTCTCAGAACAGGTCCTTGTGGAACACCACTGATCATTAAATTCCAGGCAGAATACTCTCCATCAACTACCACCCTCCGCTTTCTACAATTCTGCATCCTCACAGTCGGGTTCCCCTATATACCTTCTGACTTCCCATGCTTCATGACTTTCCAACTGAGCCTACCAAATCAAATGCCGCACTAAAATCTACGTACTCCACATCAATGTGCTTTGTCGCATCCTCAAAGAAATCTATCAGCGTGAGATGTGACCTTCCTCTCACTAAGCCACGTTGACTATTCCCAATCAGAAAACACTTCTCCAAACACTCATTAAGTCCTGCCTCAAAGAATCTCTTCAATAATTTGCCCACCACTGAAGTAAGTCTCACTGGTCTATAAATCCCTCTCACTGGTGAATACCGGAACAAATTATTCATTAAGGATCTCCCTTACCTCATTCAACTCCAGTCACGTTTCCTCTACTAACCCTGATGTCCAGTCCTCACTCTGGCCATCCTCCTGTTCTTTACTTACATATATAATGCCTTGGGATTTTCCTGTCCTACTCACCTAGGTATTCTCATGCCCCCTTCTAGCTTCCCTTAAGTTCATTCTTCAACTTCTTTCTGGCTACCTTGCAACTCTCCAGAGCTCTGTCTGATCTTTGCTTCCTAAATCTTAAATAATCTTCTGTTCTACTTAAGTGAAAGCCAACACAAAAGCAAAAATGAGGGCATATAATAGAGCAAAAATTAGTGGGAAGGTAGAGGTTTGGAAAATTTTTAAAAAACAGCAAGCAGGATAGACAAAGGAGAATCAGCGAATGTCGTGTACTTGGATTTTCAGAAGGCCTTTGACAAAGCACCACACATGAGGCTGCTTAACAAGTTAAGACCACGTGGTATTACAGTAAAGATACTAGCATGGATTGAGCATTGGCTGATTGGTAAGAGGCAAAGAGTAGGAATAAAGAAAGCCTTTTTCGATTGGTTGCCAGTAACTAGTGGTATTCCACAGGTGTTGGGACTGCTTCTTTTTACATTGTATATCAATGATTTGGATGACGGTATTGATGGCTTTGTGGCTAAATTTGCAGGAGATAGGTGGAGGGGCAAGTAGTGTTGAGGAAGCAGGGAGGCTGCAGAAGGACCTGGTACAGATTAGGATCCAACACCTCATATACTGTCTGGGTAGTCTCCAGCCCCTTGGTATGAACATTGAATTCTCCAACTTCCGGTAATTCCCTCCCCCTCCTTTCCCCTATCCCTATTTCACTCTTCCCCCTCCCCCTGCTGCCTACTACCTCCCTCATGGTTCCGCCTCCTTCTACTACCCATTGTGCTTCCCCTATTCCTTCTTCACCTTTCCTGCCTATCACCTCCCTGCTTCCCCTCCCTGACCCCTTTATCTTTCCCCTTACTGGTTTTTCACCTGATACCTACCAGCCTTCTCCTTCCCACCCTCCCCCCACCTTCTTTATAGGGCCTCTGCCCCTTCCCCCTTCAGTCCTGACGAAAGGTTCCGGCCCGAAACATCGACTGATCGTTTCCACGGATGCTGCCCGGCCTGCTGAGTTCCTCCAGCATGTTGTGAGTGTTACAGATTAGGAAATGGGCAAAGAAGTGGCAAATAGAATACAGTATCAGGAAGTGTATGGTCATGCACTTTGGTAGATAGGGAAAAAATTCAAATGTCCGAGGGGACTTAGGAGTCGTCGTGCAGGATTTCCTAAAGGTAAATTTGCAGGCTGAGTCAGTGGTGAGGAAGGCAAATACAATGTTAGCATTCATTTCAAGAGGACTAAAATATAACTGCCTGGATGTAATGGTGAGGCGTCACTTGGAGTATTGTGAGCAGTTTGGGGCCCCTTGTTTAAGAAAGAATGCGCTGACATTGGAGGGGGTCAGAGGAGGTTCACGGGAACGCTTCCAGGAATGGGGAGCGATTGATGGCTCTGATCTTTACTAGCTGAAATTCAGACGAATGAGGAGGGGTCTCATTGAAAACTATTGAATGTTGAAAGGCCTACACAGGGTGGATGTTGGGAGGATGTTTCCTATGGTGGGAGAGGGTGAATCTGTGGAATTCGTTGCCACTGGTGGCTGTGGAGGGCAAGTCATCGGGTGTATTTAAGGAAGAGGTTGATATGTTTTTGATTAGTCAGGGTGTGAAAGGTTACAGGGAGAAGACAGGAGAATGAGGTTGAAAGGGAAATGGATCAGCCATGATGAAATAGCGTGCAGACTCTATGGGTCGATGACCTAATTCTGCTCCTATGTCTTATGGTCTTATGTTCTGATTGTCTTCCTTTTGACTAGATGTTCCATATCTCTTGTCAACCATGGTTTCTTCAACCTAGGCCAAACTCAGGTTGGAGGAGAAACACCTGTTATTCATTTTGGGTAGTTACCAACCTGATGGCATGAACATCGATTTCTCCAGTTTCTGGTAATTTCTCTCCCCCTCCCTCCTTCTCTCTTTTCCCAATCTTCATTCTGGTTTGCCCATTCACTCCTTCTCCTCACCTACCGGTCAACTTCCTCTTTTGCCCCTCCTCCTTCCCTTCCTCCCATGGTCCTATCAGATCCCTTCTTCAGTCCTTTACTTCTTCCACCTAACACCTCCCAGCTTCTTACATTATCCTGCCCACCTTCCCCTTCACCAGCTTATCCTCCTCCCCCCTCCCTCCACTGAATTATTCTTGTTTCTGCCCCCTTCGTTTCCTAGTTCTGACGAAGGGTCTCGGCTTGACACATCAGCTGTTTATTCCCTTCCCTAGATGCTGCTTGACCTGCTGAGTTCCTCCAGCATCTTATCTATGTTGCTCAAGATCTCCAAATTCTGCAGAATCTCTTATGTTTTGGATTCATCTATCACCTATCAGCTCCTACTGCGCCCATTCTCCCCATCCTCGTACTTTTGGCTTCTGACATGTCGGTCCATGGCCTCCTCTACCGCCTTGATGAGGCCACTCTTCAGTTGGCAGAGCAACACTTCATATTCTATCTGGGGTGCCTCTATCCTGACAGCAGGAATATTGATTTCTCCAGCTTTTGATAATTTCTCTCCCTTCCCTTTTTCCAATCCCTATTCTGGCTCCTTTCTTACTCCTTCTCTTCTCCTCATCTGCCCTTCACCTCCTTTTGGTTCTCCTGCCCGTTCCCTTTCTCCCAAGTTCCACTCTCTTCTCTATTAGATTCCTTCTTCTCCAGCCCTTTACCTTTTCCTCCCGCGTATCACCTCCCAGCTTCTTGCTTCATTCCCCCTCCCCGCCCACCTATCTTCTCCTCGGCTTCACCAATCACCTTCTAGCTTGGACTCCTTCCCCTCCTCCACCACCTTATTCTGGCTTCTTCCCCCTTCCTTTCCAGTCCTGCTGAAGGATCGCAGCTCAAAATGTTAATGGTTCTTTTCCCTCCATAGATCCTACCTGACCTTCTGAGCTCTTCCAGCATTTTGTGTGTGTTGATGATCAAACACAGCACTCATTGTAAGGTGTGCTGCTTGATTAAAAGAGGTACTTCCACTTATGCATCTCCTTTAAAATCATAAAACATTCATATATATATATAGGAAATAATACAAAGTATTCTCAAATACCTGAAATTGGAAGAGTCAATAGTCATACTATTCTAATACTGGGGCATTAATTCAATTAATTACCTGAAAGTCAAGTTTATTGTCATACACACAATTTACCAATTTTACCAATTTACCCCAATTTTTTTGAGATATTGCCGAGCAGCTATGTCCATAGTGGTATTGGCTCAGGCTTAGATTTTTAGGTTTGTATGGATAGTTTTTGGGAACAGATTTGGGAAGTCAGGGATGAAAGGAGTGAGAGATCAAGGGCAGTAAATGTAAAGGTTGAAGCTCTCTGAGATCAGAGGCTGGTGATCCCCAAAGGTAGAGGCCTGAGGTCTGTGGGCCCTGAGCTTGAGGGTCAGTGATCCCCAAGAATGAAGGTCCAAGGTCCAAGGATGGAGACCTGAGATGAGAGCTGGTATTTCCCAAGGTTGGCAGGTTCTGGGATTAGAAGTCCAAAGTCAGCGACTGGAGGCCCGAGGTCAGTCAGCAGGCCCTGAGGTTGGAAGACTGTGATCAGCAAGTCCTGGTGGTCAAAGCCTCGAGGTTGGTAAATCCAGATATTGAAGACTGGAGGTCGACGCCCTGAGGTCAGAGAGTTCAGAGGTAAATTCTAGGTCAGTGAGTCATGAGGTTGAAGGCTTGATGTCTGTGAATCCAGGTCCATGATCTGGAGGCGGAAGGGCCGGAGTTGGCCCGTCTTGGGGTTGGATGCAAGACTGTGTGTGTGGATGGGGCGGGGGGGCATTGGGGCAAGGATTTGTTTTGCTGTTATTGCATGTTGTATGTTAGCTGCCTCTCGTTCTACTGAACATGGTGGACATGCGAAGTTGATGCTGGAATGCATAGTGACACTTGTGGGCTCTCCCAGTACATCGTCAAATTGTGTAGATTGTTCAGGTTGTTCAGTATATCTGTCAATGTACATGTAATTAATAAGTAAATCTAAATGTCCAGTTTGATGACCACTGGACTACACTCAGTGATCACTTCAAAGATTCAGAAGACTGAAAGTGCATTTATTATCAAAGGATGTATAACGAACACAACCTTGAGATTTATTTGCTTAACAGGAAGTCACAAAGCAAGGAACCTGAAAGTACCCAGTTAAAAAAATAATAAGACCAACCCCACCCCCCGAGTGCCCACAGAGAAAGAGAAAAAACAAAGCAAATCATGCAAGCAACAGAACCGAGCAACAACAACAGCATTCCAAACCAAATTGAGTCCTTCGATCCAAATCCCCAGAGCAGCCCAGAATAGGCCCAAAGCCTCGGTATTCAGTTCATCATATTAGCAGGGCAAATGGCCACAATGTTCACAGAAAGGAAGCACTGCAGCCAGGGCGCAGTCTCACAGCCTTAGCGTCACAGAGGGAGGAGCCCCCAGACTATCTGGGCCAGCTTTTCAATTGTCTGAACCTTGAACTAGAACCCAGGCCCCACACTGGCAGATCACCCTAGGCCTAAAATGTGCTGCCCAGTGACTCACTTCAGACTCACTGTCGGAGAAGCCATTCTTGACCTTTCCAAATCAGCTCGGTGCCCAGACTGAGCCAACCTCACCCAGCTCTCGACACCCTGCATTTCCAACCTATATGGGCCAGCATTTAGATTATCCAAACAGTGGATTGTACCTCACATTAGGACCCAGGCTTCACTGTGGTGAATCGCTCTGGGCCTAGAACACGCCACTCAGCGATTCACTTCAGACCTGGATTTCGCTGTCGAATAAGTCATTCTCGATATCTCCAATTAGGCTTGGCATTTAGAGCAATCCACTCTCAGACTCGAGTTAGTTGGACAGGCATCAGAGCTCCTCTGTCCTGTCTTCTCCCCTCTGAATCGTTCATTCCAACCAGCACCACTTGAGCTCCAAGTGCACCGATTTTGCAGCACACCAGTAGGGCACATCTCTTGAGTTTGCTTTGCCCACACTCGCCTCTTCATTGCTTGCGGTGATAGTTTACCACAACTTACTTCAAAAAATGTGTTATTAATAAATTTTTCAATCAAGTTCCTTTGCTTTCGAACCACCAGTAGGCTGTCTCACATCTTCAGTAGCACCATCTTAAACCGGAAGTCCTTTATTAGGTACACCTGTACACCTGCTGGTTAATGCAAATCTCTAATCAGCCAATCATGTGGCAGCAACTCAATGCATGAAAGCATACAGACATGGTCAAGCGGTTCAGTTGTTTTTCAGACCGAACATCAGAATAGGGAAGAAATGTGATCTCAGCGACTTAGACTGATTGTTGGTGCCAGGCAGGGTGGTTTGATTATCTCAGAAGCTGCTGATCTGCTGGAGTTTTCATGCACAACAATCTCTAGAGTTTACAGAGAACGGTGCGAAAAACAAAACCATCCAGTGAGTGTCAGTTCTGTGGGCAAAAACGTCTTGTTGATGAGGGAGGGCAGAGGAGAATGGCCAGACTGGTTCAAACTGACAGGAAGGCAACAGTAACTCGAATAACCACGTGTGACTACTGCAGTGCACAGAAGAGATCTCTGATTGTACAACGCATCAAACCTTGAAGTGGATGGGCTACAACAGCAGAAGACCACGAACATACACTCAGTGGCCACTTTATTTGATACGAGAAGGATCTAATAAAGTGTCCACTGAGTGTTAATTATCCAACAGTGAAGAAGCTAAAGGATGGGTAACATTGAACCTGCATGGAAATCGATCCGTACAACTTCCAGTTGGTTTCCATAGTAACGAAGCTGGTCATTTGTAAATACAGGAAGAACAGCATGGTGTCAGTGCACTAGGGTATTGTACAAAGGCCCGCAATACTTCGACTGCTTTTCAGTTTTCAAATAAAATCCTCACGATAGTGATGTTAACAGGACTTCCCCATTAATACCTTTTGTTTTACAAGGATACTGTAACCATGGTGCTGCACTGGTGATTAAAAGAGAGTGAAGTAATTTTAACATATCATTGTCCTGTCACCTAACAGGCCAATGCACATTTCTGTTTCAGACCAAGCAAAGTTCCATGGAAATGTTTCACCAGCCGACATAGCTCTTTAATAAAGATTTACATCTGACATTATAGTGAAGCAAGCAAGTCTTTTCCTTTATATCCCTTGTCAAGACCAAAAGAATGAGAACTCTCCAGCACTGTGCTGTAATGCCTTGGCTCAGTGGTGGCTGTCTGAGTTTGGACCCACTCCAACGGCTTGAGCATATGTTTTCTTCTGACACTTCAGCGAAGACAGAGTGCATTATTGTTGGGAATTGGACATTTTGCATACGATTGATACCCAATTTCAGGAACAGAAGTTGGGCCTGGAATTGTGATCAGTTTATTAATGTTACATGAACCAAGCTACAGTGAAAAACGTGCCCTGCATGCTGTTCATATAGATCAAATCATTATACAGTGCATTGAGGTAGAACAAGGTACAACAATAACAGAGTTCAGATTAAAATGAAGAGTAGGTAGACAATAAGGGGCAAGATTACACTAAAGTGGATGATGAGGTCATGAGTCCTCTTGAACACTAGCTTGCCCAGTATTCTGGACATCTTCGAGGAGAGATCCCTCAAAAAGACGGCATCCATCATTAAAAACCCCCATCACCCAGGGCATGCCCTCTTCTCATTGCTACCATCAGGGAGGAGGTACAGGAGCCTGAAGGCACACACTCAATGATTCAGAAACAACTTCTTCCCCTCTGCCATCAGATTTCTGAATGGGTATTGAACCCATGAACACTACCCCACTACTTTTTTGCACTACTTATTAAAATATATGTATATCTTCTTACTGTCATTCACAGTTTTCATTATTATGTATTGCAACGTACTGCTGCCACATAACGACAAATTTCACAGCATACACCGGTGATATTAAACCTGATTCTGATTTTGAACTTTTCAATAGTCTTATAGCAGTGGGTTACGAACTATCCTTGAGCCTGTTGGTAAATGCTATGAAGATTTCGCATCTACTGTCTGATGGGAAAGAGCAGACGAGAGAATGTCCGGAGTTGGTGGGGTCTTTGATTATACAGGTTGCTTTACCGAGGCAGCGAGAAGTATAGACAGAGGCCACAGAGGGGAGGCTACTTTCCGTGATGTGCTGAGTTGTGTCCATAACTCTCTGCAGTTTCTTGCAGTTGCAAGCAGAGCAGTTGCCACACCAAGCCGTGATGCCTCCAGGTAGAATGCTATCTACGTCCATCAATAAAAATTGGTAAGTGTTGATACAGACATGGCAAAGTTCTTTAGACTGCTGAGGCAAACTTTTTTGTGGTTGGACTATTGGTCATAATAGATCCAATTGAACTAGTTTAAGAAAGTGTATGGAGTTCTCTGTGATGTCCTGGCTAATATTTATTTCTCATTAGTGTCTTCACATTGATTATCGTCTTGTTGTAATAGGAGCTTACAGTGTGAAAATTACTTGGTGCACCTACATTAAAATAGTGATGAATCTTTAATTAGTTTTTCAACAAATATGGACGTTGTAGTAAGTATCAAAGAATACTAGAATCATACACTAAAGCAGCAGAGAAACAGGCCCTTCAGCCCAACTGGACCATGCTGACTAAGATGCCCATCTAATGCAGTCCCATTGGCCCACCTTTAACTCATATCTGTCTAAGGCAGGAGTTCCCAATCTGGTGTCCACAGACCCCTTGTTTAATGGTATTGGTCCATGGCATAAAAAAGGTTGGGAACTCCTGCTCTAAACCTTTCCTATCCGTGTACCTGTCCAAGTGAGTTTTAAATGTTTTTTAATGTACTAGCCTCAATCACTTCCTCTGGCAGCTCTCTAAAATGAAAAAGTTGCTGCTCAGGTTCATATTAAATCTTTCTACTCTAAGTGAAATGGTATCTCCCAATCTCCTGAGGAGCAATGGAGATGGTATGGGAGGGAGGGCTTCAGATTTTTTAATCATTGGGCTCTCTTCTAGGGCAGGTGAGATCTGTTCAGATGGGACAGTTTGTATTTGATCTGGAGGGGGACCAATATCCTTGCAAAAATTTTGTTCTTGAGGGGTGTGTGGGGATTTGAATTAGAGTTGCTGGGGATGCGTGGGTGGGAACCATAGAGGCATGACATCAAGTGGAGTGACTTTGGCGAAGGTGGATGTTAAGCTTACAATCAAAGACGAAAACCAAATAAACAGTTGAACATGGTTATGGAGTTTAGGGCTGGTCCTGGGATTAAGATTCTATATTGGAGAAAGGACAATTTTGTTAGCATCAGAAGGGATATGGCAGGTATGGATTGGGACAGATTGTTTTCTGGCAAAGTGGTGCTTGGCAAGAGGAGGCCTTTGAAAGTAAAATTTTGAGAGTACAGAGTTTGTATGTTTCTGTAAGAATAAAAGACAAGGCAACGGGTTTAGGGAACCTTGGTTATTGAGGGATATTGAGGCCCTGTTAAAAAGAAGAAGGAGGCATGTATCAGGGACTGTGGGCAGTTAGGATCAAATGAGGTGCTTGAGGAGTATAAGAAATGCAAGAGAACACAGAAGAAGGAAATCAGGAGGGCTAAAAGAGGATATGAGGTTGCTCTGGCAGACAAGGTGAAGGAAAATCCCAAGGGCTTCTACAGATACATTAATAACAAAAAGATAGTAAGGGATATAGCTGGTCCTTTTGAAGATCAGTGTGGCCATCTATGTGGAGCTGAAAGTGTTTTTTCTTTCCTTTTTTTCTGCTCTCTTTTTGCACTACTTGTTTAATTTATTTTTATATATGTATTTCTTGTTGTAATTTATAGTTTTTACTATTATGTATTGCAATGTACTGCTGCCACAAAACAACAAATTGCATATGACAGTGATATGAAACCTAATTTGGATTCTCACTCTGATTAATAAAGTGACCTCTGAGTGTTGTCCCATTTCAGGATGGCATGTGACTCGGAGAGGTTTCCGCAGCCTGACCTCGTTGACCTGTACGTTCGGCTGTCGAGGTGGTGGAAGTCAATTGCCAAATCGTCGACCTTCAACTCCTACTCTGGGTCAGTTTTCACCAAGAAAAGGAACTTCAAAAAGTCATTGACAACCACCAGCATCTGTGGAGGATAACAAATCAGAGCTCTGAACCTACTTTTCATTACAATCAGATTAAAAACTTGTCAAGAGCCATACTAAAATGTTGCAGATTGTGAAGCTCAAAATAAAAAAGAGAAAATGTTGTAAGCACTGAGAAGCCCAGATGATGTCTGCACAGATGGAAACAGAGTCAAAGACCTTTCATCAGCCATAAGAGGGTCTCGTTTATCTCCTTAGATCCCGAACCTGATGTGCCATGTGTTTCCAGGACATCCTGTTTCTGTTTCAGAACTTCAGCAGCTGCAGTACATTCTTGATACTCTTGTAAAAATCTCAAATGCTGCAGATGCAGGCAATCAGAAATAAAAACAGAAAATGCTCAAAATCCTCATTGGCCCTGGAAGCTTCTATAGAAAGAGGGCAACATAATAAATCTTATGGAAGTTGTCAGAATTGGAAGACAATACAGACTTGCTATGCAACCAAGTGTAAAGAACTCAAGAGAGAGTCATTTGATTTTCATTTGAAAATTTTGTTATCTGAATTGAATGACAGTGTTAATATATGAGGAGCATTTGATAGCTCTGAGCCTGTGCTCCCTGGAGTTTAGAAGAATGAGAGAGTATTTCATTTATACCTATCAAATATCGAAAGGCCTCAACAGGGTGGATGTGGAGAGGACGTTTCCTAAACTGGGGAGTCTAGGGCCAGGGAGTACAACCTCAGAATAGAAGGATGTCCCTTTAGAACAGGGATGAGGAGGAATTTCTTTAGCCAGAGAGTGGTGAATCTTTGGAATTCATTACAACAGATGGCTGTGGAGGCCAAATCATTGGGTATGTTTAAAGTGGATTTTGATAGGTTCTTAATTAGTCAGGATATCAAAGGTTATGGGGAGAAGGCAGGAGAAAGGGGTTGAGAGGGATAATAAATCAGGCTTGGTGGAATGGTGAAATAAACTCAATGAGCTGAATGGCCTAATTCTGTTCCATGACTCATAGTCTTATGGTCTTTTTGATATGACTCCCAAAGGCAGCTGAGTGATCATAATTTTTATTTTAATTCATGTACAGCAACTGGTTTTAAAGAGGTTGGAACTTCAATCTAAGCTGAGGTTGCATCACTCATAGGAGTAATTAAGCTCAATTTCTAACTAAATCCCTGCAGTCTGCCGAAAGGACAGGGTAGTTACGCCATAATTTTAATTACTACCCAGTTTCTTTGTAACTGCAAAACCACCTGTGGGTTGGAAAGGGCTCCTGGAGTATTTAGACTAGCAGTGATCTGGCACCAAATGCTGACAACCGAGTAAAGTACAGGGAGGCAGCTAGAGCAATTAAAGAGTGTCTAGAAAAAGGAGACAGCTCACATTAGTGAGTTGAAGCTTTGACTTGCCAAGCTGGCTCATAAATTAGGACCATGGTGTTGACTTTTATTGCATTTTCTTGTGGGTGGGTCTTTCTTTTGTTGGCGTCTCACAAACATAATGACATTTTGATGTCAAACAGACAAAACGATTTTAAAATGGCTGGCTCCTGCCTAATGACTTGGTTAATGATGTGATCACTGAGCCAGAGAAACATTGTTGTAACTTGTTTATGTTTGTCCAGTGAGAATGAGAGAATGAGCCATCTTCTGTGTTTGTGTGTACCTGTACATAATGTGTGCTATTATATCTCTGTTTGTGTTTGTGTTTGTGTGTGTGCTTGTGTGTGCATGTGTGTATGTGTGTGTATAGCAACACACATAATAGATATAATATATATATTACATATATATTTCTGCGTGTGTGTGTGTGTGTGTGTGTGTGTGTGTGTATATATATGTGTGTGTACAGCAACACACATAATAGATATAATATACAAACATTTTATATATTATATATATATTTCTGTGTGTGTGTGTGTGTGTGTGTGTGTGTACAAGCATACAAGCTCCTGGGACTTGATCTAAACATCAGGAAAGCCTAAGTCCTGCATCGACCTGCTCCAGATCAAGCTCCTCAATCTCCAACCATCCAAGCTGTCAACATCCCTCTGGAGAACACTGATCATTTCCCGTATCTAGGCAGCCTTCTTTCTTCAAGAGCCAACATTGATCTTGAAATATATCGCAGAATAGGCTGCACGAGTGGAGCTTTTGCCAGGCTGAGAAAGAGGGGTTTTGAAGATCAGGATACCAACACTAAGCTTCTGGTCAATATAGTCCTTCCCACCTTGCTCTATGGAGTGGAGTCATGGACAACGTACAGCAGGCACATAAAATCCCCAGAAAAGGTGCGGCTGAAAGATTCTGAGAGTTAGCTGGAAGAACGGGCATACTAACTCCAGTATCCTGCAGGAAGCTGACATTAACTCCAATCATGACTCGACACCAGCTGAGGTGGATCAGCCAGATCAGCCATTTGCCTGAATCCCGCCTCCCTAAACAACTCCTGGTTTGACCAACTTGAGGATGCAAAGTGCACTCCTGGAGGGCAGAAAAAGCAGTTTATGGACAATATCAAGAGCCACCTGAGGAAGTGTCACATCAACCTGAATGGATGGGAAAAATTAGCACCGGATAGGAAAAGCTGGAGAGGAGCTGTCTAGGAGGGGACTACACAGCTCGAAGAATATCTCCACTGTGCTGCTGAGACTGAGTGGCTCCAATGTAAGGAGAGACTGGGAAAGGTCCATCCAGCTACACCCACCACCACCTCAATGACCTACACCTGCCAGCACAGCAACAGGACTTGTGGATCACGAATCGGCCTCTTCAGTCACCTCAAGACCCACAACTGACCAGACCAACCACCAGGAGAAGAATCATACTCAGCTACAAGTGATCGCTGCTACTGCTGCTGCTGCTGATGTGTGTGTGTGTGTGTGTGTGTGTGTGTGTGTGTGTGTGTGTGTGTGTGTGCGCGCACGCGCGCACATTTGTATTTTTATGTGAACATGTTTGCGTATGCATTTGCATATGTACTCACCATATGTATGCTAATGTGTTTGTATTAACACGTGCATGCATATTTCCATTTTTCAGCGCATGCGTATATTTTTTCTGTGTGTTAATTTGTGTGCACATGTGTGTCTGTGTGGATGTGGCTGTATGTGCAGTTGTGTTTATGAGTGTATATATGCCAAAATCCAATGTCGTTTTTATATCACATTCATTGACTCCTTCTGAAGAAGTTTGAATCATCACCATATTATAGATGTTCTTCTCTGAGGGTCGTCACCTTGTTGTGGTGGAGAGGTTTGTGAGCTGCTGAGCTGCCAAGAGCAATACTGTCTGAAGTTTAGCCATCCGGCATTTAGCTCCTGGTAGGGTCACCCACGGTGGTGAGGTCAAGGGAGAGGTTCCAGACAAAGAGCGATCCAACCAAGAACTCAACGGAGGAGCTGGCAGAAGATGATGATGCATCACAACAGCAGTGAAAACAGAGGAAGGCTGCAACAGTGAAGGGCCCTCTGTCGTCTTGCATTCCACGCCGCTGGACCCTGACCCCGATCTGTCAAGGACCACGTGCTGGCTGCCCACGCATCAGCCTCTCCACGTTAAACAAACTGACATACAGACGTTCTCCATTCAGAGAATCCACCCGAACATCTTGGTTATGTGGATCTCAGTTTGGCCTCCACAGCCTCCTGAGGACCTCCAATAAACAACTCCTTTGGTGAAACATCACACTTGACTCAATATTAGACATTCCAAGCTGTCATTTGGAGCAGTTGTGTTTCCTCCAGAGACAAGTACTCACTCAAATTCAGGTACTCTGAAAAATGCCACAGCATTCACCAATGTCAGTTTCTTCTGAACCATTCTGCATAAGCTTCAATTCATCCAAAATCCTGTCCCCAATATACTACCCTATACCCAGACCCAATCTACACGCTTCACCTCTCCTCATTCAATACTTGTATTCAGAACCTTCATTGCAAACGTCTTTAAGCTTTACTCTTTGTCCTCTGAAAACTCCGTCAACTTCAGATGCAAATTCGTCCAAGTTTGGCTCCCTCTCTATCCCTTCTAGAACATCGTTACCATCACCTACGTGATACAGGGTCTGAGGTCTGCGGGCCCCAAGAATGAGAGCCAGTGATCCCTGAAGTCAGCAAGTCCTGAGATTGGAGATCCGAGGCCAGTATTTACTAGAATTGGAGCCTGAGGGCGGTCAGCAGGCTCTGAGGGCGGGGACACGTGGTTGGCGAGTTCTGTGATTGAAGCCTAGAGGTCAGCAGGTTCAGAAGTCAGAGACCAAATATCTGTGAGTCCTTGGCCACGGTGTGGAGGTCAGAGGGCTGGAGGACACCCGTCCTGGAACTGTCTGCCCATCCATGTGTATGGATGAGGGAGAGTGAAAAGTTTATTTCGCTGTTGTTGCTCGTTCTGTATTGGCTGAACGTGGTGGACATGCTATGTTGGCACTGGAATGTGTGGTGGCACCAGGCTCAAGGATGGATTCTACCATGCTGTAATCATTCATTCACTATGTACCATGTTGTACGGGTGCTCATGGTCTTTCCATGACTGTGATTGCTCTTGGCAAACTGTTCTACAGAAGTGATTTGCCATTGTTTTGTTCTGGGCACTGTCTTTACAAGATGGGTGGCCCCAGGTATTATCAACACTCTTCAGAGATTGCCTACCTGGCATCAGTGGTTGCATAACCAGCACTAGTGATCTGCACCAGCTGCTCATACGACCATCCACCACCTGCTCCCATGGCTGCATGTGAGCCTGATCAGGGGGCTAAGTAGGTGCTACACCTTGCCCAAGGGAGACCTGCAGGCTAGGGGAGGGAAGGAGTACCTTTACACATCCTTTGGTAGAGACAAATCTCCACCCCACCACACCCCTGCTGTAATAAGCCAATTAAAAAGTTTCCTGGTACAATCTACCTCATTATGATCTTACACTTTCTTGTCTACCTGCACTGCACTTTTTTCAGTGGGTTTTTCACTTTATTCTGCAGTTTTGTTCTTTAACCTATTCCAGATCAATGCACCGATCTGCATGAAGAGTATGCGAAACAAGATTTTGACTGTATCTCTGGTCAAGTGACAATAATAAACTAACAAAAAAAAAAGATATTTTTAAGGCAGGGGGAGATGGATGCGAGACGAGGGGTGACAGAAAGGTGTAGCCGAAGTTACCATCAGGTCACGCGTGACATGGCATGATCTGAGTGGCTACATCACCTCTGGTATGGAGGCTCCAATGCATGGGATTGCAAGAGGGTTGTAGACTCTATCAGATAGCTCCATCGTGAGCGCATCCCTCCCTCCCCAGCATCAAGGACGGCGTCAAGAGGCAGTGCCTCAAAAGAAGGCAGAACCCATCACTAAGGTCCAACACCATCCAGGGCATGCCCTCTTCTCCTCACTATCATTAGAGAGGTGTTACAGGAGGGCTCACACTCAATGATTCAGGAACAACTTCTTCCCCTCCGCCATCAGATTTCTGAACAGTCCATGAACTCGTGAACACTACCTCGTTATCCCTTTTCTTGGACTGTGTATTTATTTTGCATCTTCTAGTAGATGCAAAACAACAGCTATCACATCATGCAAGACAGGGATAGTAAATCTGATTCTGATTCTGACTTCAATGTCATAGTAAGCTAGAGGGGGCAGAGTGGCCTTCTCCTTCTTCTGCTCCTAAGCATGTGTTGGCATGTAATGCTCCACATTACTTTCAAATATAGGACAGGAACAGGCCCTTCAGCCCACAAAATCTGTGTTGACCATGTCACCAATTTAAATTGCCCACACGTGGCCATATCCCTCGATTCCCTGCATGTTCATGAGCCTGTCTAGATGCCTCTTAAATATGGTCACTAGGTTATACAAAAAGCCTGTGATTGCACTAGAGAAGGTGCAGAAAAGATTTAGAAAGGGTTTTGCCAGGACTGGAGGACTTGAGAAATAAAGGAAGACTGATAAGCTGGGCAACACACATAATGCTGGAGGAACTCAGCAGGCCAGGCAGCGTCTGTGGAAAAGTGTACAGTCGCTGTTTCAGACTGAGACCCTTCGGCAGGTCTGATAAGCTGGCAGTGTTTTCCCTGGAGTGGAGTGTTTTCCCAGGCCTGATAAGCTGGGAGTGTTTCCCCTGGAGTGGGAAGGAGGCTGAGGGCTGACCTTAAAGATGTCTGAGGGGCATAAGGAAGATACAGTTCTGTGCAAAAGTCTTAGGCACATATAATTAGCTAGGGTGCCGAAGATTTTTGCACGGTACTGTCTTGTGGAGGAGAGCGCGAATTGTAAATTTGACGGGAGCAAAGGATGTTGGGAATAGCGAGGATGGAGCACCGTGGGAGGGATGTGGCACAGGTGGTAAAGAAGGAATGCCAGGGGCGGGGGGTGATGCGGGTGCAGACACCCAGCTCTGAGACACCAGGCAAGGTCACTTGATTCCAAGCAATTGGTTTATTGATCATTGCCAAATGTCTCTGTGGTGCTTCCTGCTCCCTTCTGCTTTCGCCAACCGTGATTCCCCTCTCCCTGCCCCCCTTCCCACTCGGTCCACAATACAGACCCATATCAGAATCAGGTTTATCATCGCTCACGTATGTCATGAAATTTGCTTTTTTTTGTAGCAGCAATACAGTACAATACATAAAATTACAACAGTACTGCAGAAAAGTCGTAGGCACCCCAGCTGTATATATTTTTGTACAGTATTGCAGATGACCACAATCATGGGCTTAAAGTGAGATAGAAGTGATTAAAAGGAGACCTGAGGGCAACATTTTCACACAGCGGGTTCTGGGTACATAGGACGAGCTGCCAGAGGAAGTGGTGTGGACACAAGAGATTTTGCAGATGTGGGTAATCCAGAGCAACACACACAAAATGCTGGAGGAGCTCAGCCATTCAGGGAGCATCTTTGAAGGGGAATAAACAGTCGTCGTTTTGGGCCAAGACCCTTCATCAGAGGAAGCCGTGTGTTAAAAGGTTATGAAGGTTAGCTTTACCTGTCACATGTACTTCGAACATCATGAGTACATCTTGTAGTATCCAAGACATCTTCAAGGAGCAGTGCCTCAGGAGGGTGGCATCCATCATTAAGGATTCCCCCCCCCCCACATGCCCGCTTCACACTGTTACTGTCGGGACGGAGTACAGGAGCCTGAGGCGCACACTCAGCAATTCAGGAATAGCTTCTTCCCCTCTGCCAAACGATTTCTAGATGCACGTTGAGCCCATTAGCACTACCCCCACTTTTTTATTCCTGTTATTTTGCACTGCTTATTTTAACTTACTTATTTAATAGAAATAATTATTTAATACACATAACTCAGCTTTGTTTCTTTATATTTATTTATCACGTATTTCATTGTACTGCTGCCATAAAGTTAACAAATTCCACGATATACTGTATTCTAGCGATATTAAACCCGATTCTGATTCTGGTCGGAACATTGAAACATAAGGTGAAACGCGTCATTTGCATCAGCGACCGACACAGTCTGAGGAAGCGCTGGGGGCAGCCTGCAAGTGTCGCCGTGTTTCTGGCGTCAGCATAAAGCATGCCCACAACTTCCCTACCGTTATTAACCCGCGTGTGCCTGGAACGTGGGAGGAAACCAGAGCGCCCGGAGGAAACCCAAGCAGTCACGCGGAGAACCTGCAAACTCCTTACAGACAGCAGCAGGAGTTGAATCCTGATCACTGGCAATGCAGAGCGTTGTGATAGCCGCTACATTACCGTGCTATGTTACTCTGTGATTCCATGCTGCTTGGTAGTTTAATAGCCCATTATCAAATGCCCCTGGTGTGCAGCAGGGTGGGCAGTTAATTAGAATGTGGGGAGACTTAAATGAGATTAGTGTAAGTGCTTGCTTGATAGCAGGGACTTGATGGGCTGAAAGGACTGTTTCTGTGTTGTCCAACCTCATCATTAAGACTTTTTATCCTATCTGGCACATAAAGTTTTTCAGCATTTTTTGACGTGGCTTGTGTGCTTACCCCCCCTGTTTTACTCGCTTTATACTTATGACTGTGAGGCTAAGCACAGCTCCAAAGCCATATTTAAGTTTGCTGACAATACCACTGACACTGGCAAAATCAAAGGTGGTGATGAATCAGCATATAGGAGGGCGATTAAAAATCTGGCTGAGTGATGCCACATCAACAACTTCTCGCTCAATGTCGGCAAGAGCAAGGAGATGCTTATAGAGTTCAGGAGGTGGAAACCAGAGGTCCATGAGCCAGTCCTCATCAGGGGAAGAGGAGGACAGAGTCAGCTACTTTAAATTCCTCAGTGTTACCATGTCCTGGGTCCAGCACGTAAGTTCCATTGCAAAGAAAGTATTGCAGTGCCACTACCTTCATAGAAGTTTGCAAAAATTTGGTATGTCATCAAAAACTCTGATTAACCTCTATCAATGCACGATGGAGAGTATGCTGACTGGTTGCACCACGCTTGGCATGGGGAACACCAATGCCCTTGAACAGAAAGTAGTGGATACAGCCCAGTCCATTACGGGCAAAGCCCTGCCCACCATTGAGCACATGTACAGGGAAAGTAGCATCTATCATCAAGGCCATGCTCTCTTCTCACTGCCACCATCAGGAATGAGGCACAGGGACCTCAGGACTTGCACCACCTGGGTCAGGAACAGTTATTACCCCTCAAACATCTGGCTCTTGAACCAGAGGGGATAACTTCACTCAACTTCACTCACCCCATCATCGAACTGTTCCCACAACCTATAGACTCACTTTTAAGGATTCTTCAGCGCATGTTCTCTTGACTACTTACTTACGTATGCATTATTATTTGGTTTGTTTTTACTCTTTGTACTTGCACGGCTTTGTGTCTTTTGCACATTGACTGTTTCTCTGTCTTGTTTTTCAATGATTCTATTCCGTTTCTTTGTATTTACCATAAATACCCACAAGAAAATGAATCTCAGCGTAATATATGATGACATATATGTACTTTGATAATAAATTTACTTTGAATTTTGAACATTGAAGCACAAGCCGATAAAGATAAAAAAGGCCAGGAGGCAAAGGTTTCTGCAGTTGGAGAGAGCAATCGTTTATTCCCCTAAACAATCAGTTTCCGAGATTGTGAATTAACAAACTGGAAATGTAGTTGTTAATAGGGTGGGTGCAACTCAGTAACTGATCCAATACTACAAAATAAAGAATGAGAGGGAAACAAAAAGGAGAAAGCAGGATCTCCCAGTGGCCACACATTTTAATTCCACGTCCCATTCCCATTCTGATATGTCTATATGTCTATATGCCTCCTCTACTGTAAAGATGAAGCCACACTCAGGTTGGAGGAACAACACCTTATATTCCGTCTGGGTAGCCTCCAACCTGATGGCATGAACATTGACTTCTCTAACTTCCGCTAATGCCCCATCTCCCCCTCATACCCCATCTGTTACTTATTTATATACACACATTCTTTTTCTCTCTCTCCTTTTTCTCCTTCTGTCCCTCTCACTATACCCCTTGCCCATCCTCTGGGTTTCTCCCCCCTCCCCCTTTTCTTTCTTCCTAGGCCTCCTGTCCCATGATCCTCTCATATCCCCTTTGTCAATCACCTGTCCAGCTCTCGGCTCCATCCCTCCCCCTCCTGTCTTCTCCTATCATTTTGGATCTCCCCCTCCCCCTCCCACTTTCAAATCTCTTACTAGCTCTTCCTTCAGTTAGTCCTGACGAAGGGTCTCGGCCCGAAACGTCAACTGTACCTCTTCCTAGGCCTGCTGCGTTCACCAGCAACTTTGATGTGTGTGGCTTGAATTTCCAGCATCTGCAGATTTCCACGTGTTTGCGTGCTCAAAGGGCTAAGTAAGCAAAAGAATTACCATCAATTTTAAATCTGATGTTTTTCAAACACTTCCAAAATTGAATATCACCTGAAGGAGAGGGTACCTGAGTGATTGACTGCCAGCTGGAAACAAAGACACAGATCATATTTCCTCACGGATTCTCAGGCTTGAGATGAGATGACTTTATTTGAACGGAAAGTTTAACTTACAACCATTGGGAAAGCGAAGGAAGTGTACACCATTTCACTGGCAAGACAGGTAGCACTACTCTGGCAGTGAGGCGCCGCCATTTAGCCGGCTGCCGCTAGCAAATCACTGGAGTTTGTTATAAATTCATCCTGTTTCATGTTCTCAGTAGCATTCCAAATGCTCTGTCTCAGGGTCATATTCAGATTTATTTATCCCACCGACAGTGAAATACGTCATTGCCGTTAGCAACCAACTCAGCCAGGGATGCGCTGGGGTCAGCCCGCAAGTGTCACCGTTCATAGCATGCCCACCATCTTAGGTGGAGCAACACAAGCAGTAACAACAGCGGCAAAGCGAGTCCCTTTCCCATCCCCCCATCCACTCACTCACACACACAGACAGGCCTTTGACTACGTAGCTCCAAAGATGAGCAAACATGGGCTAGAAGATGCCAGGAAATAGAGGGAGCATTATGCGTACACACACATACATACATATATACTGGGGATTCTGGTTAATTGGGACCCATCGGGACCAATACGTTTGCCCCAGGAAAGTGGTTGCCCCAATTAGCCAAAGTTTCATGAAAATAGTTAAAAATAAATAAAAAGACAAACCGAGAAACAAATTAGTGAACTCAGCCTTTTCTCCTTGGAGCGACGGAGGATGAGAGGTGACCTGGTAGAGATGTATAAGACAATGAGAGGCATTGATCGTGTGGATAGTCAGAGGCTTTTTCCCAGGACTGAAATGGCTAGCACGAGAGGGCACAGTTTTACGGTGCTTGGAAATAGGTACAGAGGAGATGTCGGGGTAAGTTTCTTACGCAGAGAGTTGTGAGTGTGTGGTATGGGCTACTGGCGACAGTGGCGGAGGTGGATACAATAGGGTCTTTTAAGAGACCCTGGATAGCTACGTGGAGCTTAGAAAAATAGAGGGCTATGACCCTAAGTAATTTCTAAGATAAGGACATGTTTGGCACAGTCTTGTGGGCCGAAGGGCATGTTTTGTGCTGTAGGTTTTCTATGTTTCTATATATTTAAATTAAAACACTTCCTATAGTACGGCAGTGCTATAAAACTGTTATTAGTTTCTAATTCATCCAGTGTATGCAATGAACAAAATCAGCGCAGACAACTAGTGTAGATAATTGAGGGCCACACAACACGCATGCAACTGACGCAAGTTAGAAAATACTTGGCAACAGTCTCCTGCCCCAATTACGCAGCATAGTGTCCCAAATAAATGAAGGGAATCCCAGCTATTTTCTCGATTTTTTTTTTGTTCTTTAAGACTTGACCTGAATAAACGGCTGCTCTGATTAATCTAGGGCCCAATTAGTCAGAATCCACTATATCAGATAGCCCCATGCTCCATAAAGAATGCATTGTGAATGGCTGCTATATCAGTGATTTGCATTGTCATTTTTGACATCTTGTTTCCACAGAAGCTGTACTTATTTATGTAATGCAAACTTACTATCTTTGTGTCAAATTGCTGCAGTGTATCTAAGTTTCTGACGTCACAAAGTTGAATGGAAAAGCAAATCATGCAAAGCATGCAGAGAGCCTGCAGAGAGATATTGATAGGTTAAGTGAGAGGGCAAGGTTTGGCAGATAGAGTACAAAATTGGTAAACGAAAGGTCATCCACTTTGGAAGGAAAAATAAAAGATCAGATTGTTATTTAAATGGTGATAGTTTGCAGCACACTGTTGTGCAGAGGGACTTGAAAGGGCTTCTACGTGAATCACAAAAGGTTGGTTTGCAGGTGCAGCAGGCTGTCAAGAAGGTTAATGGAATGTTGGCCTTCGTTGCTAGAGGGATTGAATTTAAGAGTGGGGAGATTATGCTGCGACTGTACAGAGTAGTGGTAAGGCCACACTCAGAGTTCTGTGTGCAGTGATCTCCTTACCCAAGGAAAGATACACTGGATCTGGAGGCTGTGCAAAGGAGGGCCACTAGGTTGATTCTGGAGTTGAGAGGGTTAGCCTATGAGGAAAGGTTGTGTTGCCTAGCACTATACTCACTGGAATTCAGAAGAATGATAGGGGGATCTTTTTGGAATATATAAGATATGGAATGGATAGATAAGATAGAGGCAGGAACGTTGTTTCCACTGGTGAGTAAGACTAGAACTAGGGGACATGGCCTCAAGTTTTGGGGAAGTGGATTTACAAAGGAAAGAAAGAGAAATTACTTTTCCCAGGGAGAGGGGAATCTATGGTACCTCTGTTCAGGGAAGCATAGAGGCTACCTCATTAAATATATTTAAGACATATACAATTTCATGTATACATGAGGAATTCTGCAGATGCTGGAAATTCAAGCAACACACATAAAAGTTGCTGGTGAACGCAGCAGACCAGGCAGCATCTCTAGGAAGAGGTGCAGTCGACGTTTTGGGCCGAGACCCTTCGTCAGGACGAACTGAAGGAAGAGCTAGTAACTGTACCTCTGCCTAGAGATGCTGCCTGGCCTGCTGCGTTCACCAGCAAATTTAATTTCATGTATAGTAGTGTCCTGGGGAAAAGGCAGGTAGATGGAGCTGAGTCCAAGAGCAAATCAGTGGTGATATGATTGAGTGGCAGAGCAGGCTTGATGGGGCAGATGACCTACTCCTGCTCTTGTTTCTTCTGTTCTTAGATTCTTATGTCTACTTTCTTTGAGATCTAAGGAGATTCGGCATGTTCTGACAAACGTCTTGAGATGGACAATGGGGACCATTCTGACTGGTTGCATCCCGACCTGGCATGGAAACTCCAAAGCACAGGAATGCAAGAGGCTACAGAGAGTGATGGGACTCAGCCAGTTACATCAGAGGCCTGCTCTCTCCACCATTGAGGGTATTTACTACAAGCAATGCCTCAGAACAGCATCATCCACCATTGAGGACTCTCATTCATTGTCCAGGCTGAGCTCTCCTTTCATTGCTGCCATCAGGCAGGAGGTACCAGAGTCTAACGATTCAAGATTCAAGAACATTTATTATCAAAGACTGTATAAATGATATAACCTTCAGATTTCCTTGCTCACAGGTACATTGAAGCCCGCGATCGGCTGGGTTTAAGCACAGTCATTTTCAAAAGAAAAACCGATTTTAATAAATACCCAGCTCCCACCGAGGTCTCGTCATTAGGACAGTGAACTGTTTACCCGTGCTGCGCACTTTATATGCATTTTGAATTACACTTTATTAAATAATATGGTAATATATTGTTTAATGTGGTGTGCGTGATTTATGTATTGTGGCTACACCGTTGTTTCATTTGTGGACAATCAGCCAGATGACAATAAACTTGAACTTGAAGATACAGAACTTCTAAATCACTCATTTAAAATCCCCATTTCGATGTAAGAAAGTAAGTTCTGATCCCGACTATTGCAGGGTGTGTGTGTATGCGTGAGAGAGAGACTACGGACGTTGTCCGAATGGACGTTAAGTGGCACACACCTGTAATAAGGATACACCTTATGCTTTTATTTCTTTTGGGGACCACAACATACTAGGGAGGCTAAGCACAGGGAAGGCTGCTGAAGTATTTCACAGATCTTTTCAGCAGGAAACCAAAGTCTGACAGAGAAGGTCACTAGAGCTGAGGTGTACGTTACATCTTTCATCGATGAGCATAACCTGCCATTCCAGGCAAGCTATTCAGGAAAACGTTTCCTGATTCAGAAATAGCAAAAAACTATGCCTGCTCGTCAACCAAGACAGCAGCTGTTGTGAACATGGCAAATTAAGACAGATTTCAGAAGTCAGCTGTCTCACAAAACACTTGTGAATCTGATGTCTTGCAAAATTAACAAATTCATTGGCACGGACTGCTATGAGGTTGAGACTTCCGGATGAGACCTCCCTGAAATGAGTTCTTGCAGGGTGGGAAATCTGGGTGCGTCAGTGTTGACAGTCAGTGAAGAGGATATGTTATCACCAATCCACACAGATTGTGGTCTTCCGGTTAGGAAGTTGAGGATCCAATTGCAGAGGGAGGTACTGAGGCCCAGGTTCTGCAACTTCTCAATCAGGATTGTGGGAATGATGATATTAAATGCTGAGCTATTGTCGATGAACTGCATCCTGATATAGGTATTTGTGTTGTCTAGGTGATCTAAAGCCATGTGGAGAGTCATTGAGATTGCATCTGCCATTGGCCTGTTGCGGCGATAGGCAAATTGCAATGGGTCCTGGTCCTTGCTAAGGCAGGAGTTCAGTCTAGCCGTAACCAACCTGTCAAAGCATTTCATTACTGTTGATGTGAGTGCTCCCGGGCGATAGTCATTAAGGCAGCTCACATTATTCTTCTTAGGCACTGGTATAATTGTTGCCCTTTTGAAGCAAGTGGGAACTTTTGCCCATAGCAGTGAGAGGTTGATGCAAAGGGGCTTGGGAGTCCTTGCGCAGGATACCCTAAAGGTTAACCTCCTGGTTCAGTCAGTGGTGAAGAAGGTGAATGCAATATAGGCATTCATTTCTAGAGGTATAGAATATAAGAGCAGGGATGTGATTTTAAGACTCTATAAGGCACTTGTGAGACCACACTTGGTAAGCAGTTTGTTTTAGAAAGAATATACTGACATTGGGGAGGGTTCAGAGAAGATTCACGTGAATAATTCCAGGAATGAAAGGGTTACCGTATAAGGAACATCTGGCAGCTCTTGGGCTGTATTCCCTGGAGTTCAGGAGAATGAGGGGGGATCTCATAGAAACATTCCAAATGTTAAAAGGCCTGAACAGATTAGAGATGGCAAAGTTATTTCCCATGGTAAGGGAGTCCGGGACAAGAGGGCACGACTTCAGGATTGAAGGACACCCATTTAGAACAGAAATGCGGAGAAATTACCTTAGTCAGAGATAGGTATGTTCTTGATTAGCCAGAGCATTAAAGAGTTTGGGGAGAAGGCAGGGGAGTTGGGATGACTGGAAGAATTGGATCAGCCATGATTGAATGGCAAAGCAGACTCGATGGGCTGAATGGCCTACTTCTGCTCCTATATCTCATGGTCTTACTTAAGATTGAGAACACTCAGTCCTCTTTTATTGTCATTTAGAAATGCATACATGCATTAAGAAATGATACAATGTTTCTCCAGAGTGATATCACAGAAAACAGGACAAACCAAAGACTAACACTGACAGAACCACATAATTATAACATATAGTTACAGCAGCGCAAGGTAATACCATAATTTGATGAAGAACAAGCCATGTGCACGGTAAAAAAAAGTCTCAAAAGTCCCCAAGTTGATCGACTCCCAAGTCCCCGATAGCGGCGGCAAAAGGGAGGAACTCCCTGCCATAAACCTCCAGGCACCGTCAACTTGCCGATGCCTTGGAAGCAGCCAACCACAGCCGACACCGAGTCCATCCGTCCGAAAACTTTGAGCCTCCGACCAGCCCTCCGATACAGCCTCCCGAGCACCATCCTCTGCCGAGCACCTTTGACCTTGCCCCGGCCGCTGAAACAAGCAAAGCCAAGGATTTCGGTGCCTTCTGCTCTGGAGATTCCGATTACCACACAGTAGCAGCGGCAGCGAAGCGGGCATTTCAGAAGTTTTCCAGGTGTTCCTCCGTGCTCTCACGTCTGTCTCCATCAAATCAGGATTGTGTACCGTCCCCTATTTGACAGATAACAGATATCATTCACCAGAAAGGCCACGCGTGCTGCTCTCGTGCCATCTTCTCCTCTTTGCCATAAAGCAAAAAGCCTGACAGAACCCAATTTAAAAAAAAGAATAAACAAAATAAAAATACAAGTCTAACTCTCAATGCACTAGAGAAAGAAAGAAATAATGAATCATGCAAACAATTGAAGTGAACAGCAGCATTTTGAACCAAAATTGAGTCCTCTGATCCGATATCTGGAGCAGCCCGGAGTAGGCCCACAGCCTCGATAATCAGTTCATCATATTAGCAGGTGTGGAGCAGAGCAGCTGGGGCAGTCTTCATAGCCTCAGCACCACGGAAATGACCTTCATGGAGATCAAGCAAAATCGGCTCTCATCCCAACCAATACCTTGACTTTTTAGTGTAAATTCTCTTAACAATGGAACAGCGAAAGGCTCCAGCGCCCTGGAGAGAGGAGTGAAGATTGCAAAGAGTGAGTGAAACTGGCTCTCGCCTCCGACAGGCCGGTGTTTAGATTGTCTAAATAGCATAAGGTACCTTGCACTAGTACCTGGCTACTGCGAAAGGCTCCAGGCCAATGACATTAACCCCTCTGTTAGTTTTCACTCGACAGGTAAAGCTTAATCATCGCTTCCATCTACTCAGACTGTTGTGTTTCCTTGTGAAGATTTTGTTAAAGGGCTGGAGATACAGGAGACTGCAGACGCTGGAATACAGAACGATAAACAATCTGCAAGAGGAGCTCAGTGGGTCGAGCATTGTCTGTGGCGGAGGTGGGGGGAGGAGGTAAGGAAGACCTGCAACATTGACCGAAAGCGTTGTCAATTTCTTCTCTCCCCCCCCCCCCCCCCCCGTCGCCCCCAAAGATGAGAAGATTTCCAAGTGATGTCTAGCAGGCAGCTCACAAAAGTACTCGGTATACTTCCTATACTTCTGAGCTACGGTCACTGCAATCCACATTACGTTTCCCTTTACGAAACGTACCTCTGAACTGTCGAAATGAATTAGCAATTGTATGATCTTCTCCGGTGAACTTGACTCTCAGGAATGCAGGTACAGCACCCTGAAGTGAACGAAGGTCGACGATCGCTGGAAGAGAGCGCACCCGGGGCGGACTTCAAGCCAGATTAAATCATTGAGCCAGAGAGTGAAAACGAACCAGAGTTCAGCCCTGTTACTCCGTGCCAGACGAGATCCCCCACTGGAGCCTGTCCCCTCTGCCTGCGTTTGACCCGCTACCATCAGGCGGGAGGTACAGGAGTCTTGGGTCCCACGCCACCGAGTTCAGGAGCCGTTGTTGCCCTGCTGGACCGTGTCGATGGCTTTGCTCGCCTCAGCGCTGAACTGACGCCACAGCCCGTAGACTCACTTTCAGGAATTCTACCTTCGTTTTGTACGGTCTTTCATGGGTTCTATTGCATCTCGCTATTTTCCTGTGGGTGTGAATCTCATGGTATACATACTTTGATAATAAATGTACTTCGAACTTTGAAGAGGCTGCTGAACTGGCTGATTTTTTTTCCTTTTGTTAAAGGATAGAATTACAGAGCATAGAACAAGCCCTTCAGCCCAGATCTTTTACCCAGTGAGCTAGTCCTGTTTGCCCACATTTGGCCCATATCCCTCTAAACTGGGGGTTCCCAACCCTTTTATGGCCTGGACCAATACCATTAGGCAAGTGGTCCATGGAACCCTGCTCCTATCCATGTACCAATCTAGATGACTTTTAAATGTTGCTAACGTGCCTGCCTCAACCACTATTTCTACATCATCCTTTGTGTGAAGAAGCTGTCCCCAATGTCCCTTTTGAATCTTCCACCTCTGATCTTAAACCTCCTTGTTTTTAGCACCCCTCCCTGGGAAAAAGACTATATGACTTCATCCTGTCTATGCCCTCATTATCCATCAAGTCACCCATCAACCCCTTTGACCCAGGAAATGAAGCCCGAGTTAATGCAAGCTCACCTTGAACCTCAGGCCCTCAAGTTCAGGGAACACCCTGCTAAATCTTTTCTGTATTCTTTCTGGTTTAATAACACCTTTTATGTAAGAAATCTAAACACAGTTCTTCAAGCGTAGCCTCACTGACGGCTTATAACTACAATATAAGCTTTAAACTCCTATGCTGAGGGCCCTGCCTGATAAATGCTGCCATGCTAAACACCTTCCCCATCACCCTACTTGCCTGGGAGACCACTTTCAGAGAACCATGCACTTGCACATTGAATTCCCTCTGCTCCATAATGCTCCGCAGGCCCCACACTCTCCCTAGTTGCATAAAATCTTTTTTGTACACAGTGTTTCTCTTTGAGATCTCCAAGGTAATTCATTTTTTTTATTGTAAACGAACATAATTATCGTTTATGTGCTGTAGGACTGGAACATTTTGATTGCTGCTGTTACTAAGATGCTTAAAGTCATAAAACAGAGGCAGATCAACAAACTGCATGTACGTGGAAATGATGCCAATACTCCGAGGTGGTAATAGCTGTAGTTAGGTGTGGGCCTTACTATGTGATTGTACTCTTGACAGCTGAGTCAGAGTTCAAGCCTGAAGGCAGGAACATGAGTTTACAATCTGGATAGTTCAGAGAAGGAGCGAGAGTATTCTACATTGATAGAGGAGCCACCTTTACGGGCATTAAGTCCAGGGACCGTGTGCCCACTCAAGCTTGACGTATAAGAAAAAAATATGTTTGCAGAGGAGCGGAGATTTCTCTTGTAATAAAGACGTATATTCTGCAAGGCAGCATCTGTGCAAAGAGGAACAGAGTTAAGGATTTCACTTGAAGATTTCAGCATTTCATTTTGTGCTGGCAAGGCCAACACGCCTTGCCCATTCTGAATTGCTGTCGTGAAGGAGGTGGTGAGCCTCCTACTTGACCGGAGACGGTACGTGTATTGAAGGAACACCAACAGTACTGTGAGAACAGAATCAGAATCAGGTTGATTATCATCGACACAAATTCACATGTATGCAGCTAAACGAAACAACGTTCTGGGACCAAGGTGCAAAACACAGTACATATATCACACGCAGCACATTAAATAATATTAACACAGTAGTAGTAACAGATAAAAAAATATTCTGTACATATACAAATTGACATGAAGTGCATTTAGTTAAAAATAGAACAGTATAATGCAACTGGCACTGTCGTAAATAAAGAGCACTGGGTGGTAACAGGGTGTTCAGAACTCCCACAGCCTGGGGAAAGAAGCTCTTACTCAGCCTAACCACTCTTGTACTTATACCGCAGTATCTTCTGCCTGATGGTAAGAGGTCAGGACTGCTGGGAGGCGTCCCTGACAGTGCTGAGGAATCTGCAAACGCAGTGCTTCTGATGTACACTATGTCCTGGAGAGACCCTGTCTCTCCCCCCGCCCGGCACCCCCACCATCCCGTCCTGAGATTTGCTGTTTCGTGGCAGCACGTACAGTGCAAGACAAAAAAATACTATAAGTTAGAATCAGAAATGTATTTTAAAAATAAGTAAAGAGGGCAAAGTGAGAGTAAAATAGTGAAGTAGTGTTCATGGGTTCATGGACCATTCAGAAATCTCACAGCGGAGGGGAAGAAGCTGTTCCTGAAATGTCGAGAGTGCATCTTCGGGCCCCTGCACCTCCTCCCTGATGGCGGTGAGAAGCGTCGTGGGCGGTGAGGGTCTTTTAGGATGGATGCCATCTTTCGCCTTTTGAAGATGTCATCAATGCTGGGGGGTGGGGGCACATGGCCAAGTGGTTAAGGCATTGGACTAGCGACCTGAAGGTCATGAGTTCGAGCCCCAGCCGAGGGAACGTGTTGTGTCCTTGAGCAAGGCACTTAATCACACATTGCTCTGCGATGACACTGGTGCCAAGCTGTATGGGTCCTAATGCCCTTCCCTTGGACAACATTGGTGTCGTGGAGAGGGGAGACTTGCAGCCTGGGCAACTGCTGGTCTTCCATACAACCTTGCCCAGGCCTGTGCCCTGGAGAGTGAAGACTTTCCAAGCACAGATCCATGGTCTCGCAAGACTTACGGATGCCTAAAAAAAGGGGGGGTGGGGTTGGGGATAGTGCCCATGATGGAACCAGCCGAGTTTACAATCATCTGCAGCTTTTCCCAATCCTGCACATTGGCACTCCACACTAGACAGTGATGTAACCGTTCAGAATGCGGAGGCTTCTCTTGTAATAAAACAAGATATTCAGCAAGGCAGCGTCTGTAAAAACTTGCTAGTCTTTGGTGACATACCAAACCTCCTCATACTCCTACTGAAGTATAGCTGCTGGTGTGCTTTCTACATGATCGCATCAATATTTTGGGCCCAGGATAGATCCTCTGAGCTTCAAGCTGCTCACTCTTTCCACCGCAGACCCCACTACGAGGATGGACCCTCCCGACTTCCCCTTCCTGAAGCCCACAATCGTTTCCTTTATATTGACTGGCACTGACAAGGTTGTTGTTATGACACAACCCAGCCAGCTGATTTACACCACTCCTCATCACCATCTGAGACTCCGCCAGCAACAACTGTTTCATTAGAAATTTTAAAGTTCAAAGTCCATTCATCATCAAAGTATGTGTACTATATACAACCTTGAGATTCCTCTCCTTGCAGGCAACACAAAACAGAGAAATGCTATAGAACTTTTTTTTTATAATATAATTTTTATTGAGTTTTCAAAAAGAATACATGAAAAGATAAAATCTACCCTCCCTTCTCCCCTTAACCCTCCCCCCCCCCATATATAGTCCTACCTAAAAAGAAAGAAGAGAGAAAAAAGAAAAGAACCGCCTGGGTGTTGGAAGGTTTCCACATGCTCCATGGGATTCAAAATAAATTTGGTATAATTATTCGTTACTTTCCCCAAGGGACCAAGATCTTTATCAGAGCACTTAAATATGCCATCCTATCTTTTGTAAATAAGGGCGCCAAATATTCAAAAATGTTACATATTTATCTCTTAAATTATAAGTAATTTTTTCGAGTGGAATAGAACTAGCCATTTCATTATTCCAACGATCCATACTTAAATACGAATCAGATTTCCAAGTAACTGCTATAGCCTTCTTAGCTACTGCCAGTGCAATTTTTATGAATTCTTTCTGATATTTATTCAATTTAAGTTTCAGCTTTATCCCTTCAATATCACCTAATAGAAATAATACAGGGTTATGTGGAAGTTGAGTTCCAGTAATTTGTTCCAATAAGATTCTTAAATTTATCCAAAAGGGTTGAATTTTAAAACAAGACCAGGTAGAATGTAAAAAAATACCAATTTCTTGATTACACTGAAAGCATTTATCGGATAGATTTGAATTTAATCTATTTATTTTTTGTGGTGTAATATATAATTGGTGTAAAAAATTATATTGTACTAATCTAAGTCGAACATTTATTGTATTTTTCATACTGTCAAGACAGAGTCTTGACCAATTTGTTTCATCAATATTAATATTCAGATCTGTTTCCCATTTTTGCTTTAACTTATGGATTCATTGTTTAATTGAATGTTCTTGAATCAAATTATACATACAAGAAATGATTTTTTTAATTTTCCCTTTTTGAATTAAAGTTTCAATTTCATTAGGTTTTGGCAAAAACATTGTTTGACCCAGCTTACCTTTTAAGTAAGCCCTTAATTGAAGGTAACAAAAGAAAGTATTATTTGATATTTTATATTTATCCTTTAGTTGTTCAAATGACATCAATATACCTCATTCATAACAATCTCCTATAAATTTAATCCCTTTTTGGTACCAATTATATAAAAGTTGATTGTCCATTGTAAAAGGAATAAGTCTGTTTTGGAACAAAGGTCTCCTTGCTAATAGAGATTTCTGTATTTCATTATCAACATTTATCTTATTCCATAGATCAATCAAATGTGTTAATATAGGAGATTCTTTCTTTTCCCGTATCCATTTAGATTCCCATTTATATATAAAATCTTCAGGTCTATTTTCTCCTATCTTGTCTAATTCTATTTTAATCCATGCTGGTTTTCGATCATCGAAGAAAGATGCAATAAATCTAAGTTGATTTGCTTTATAATAATTTTTAAAGTTTGGAAGTTGTAACCCTCCTAACCCAAATTTACATGTCAATTTTTCCAATGATATTCTTGACATTTTACCTTTCCAAAGAAATTTTCTCACACATTTATTTAACTCTTGAAAGAATTTCTGTGGCAATTGTATTGGTAATGTTTGAAACAAATACTGTAATCTAGGAAATATATTCATTTTTACAACATTGACTCTACCTACTAATGTTATTGGTAGTATCATCCATTTGTCAAAATCTTCTTGAATTTTTTTCAATAGTGGTAAATAATTAAATTTATATAAATTCTTTACATCATTATCAAGTCTTATACCTAAATACTTTATACCATTTACCGGCCATCTAAATTGGGTTACTAATCGACATTGACTATAGTCTCCTTTAGTAAGAGGTAAAATTTCACTTTTATCCCAATTTATTTTATAACCTGATACCTTCCCATATTCATCCAATCTAGAAGATAATTTATGTAACGAATGTTGCGGGTTTGTTAAGTAAATCAAAACATCATCGGCAAAAAGGTTAATTTTATATTCCTCCTGATTAACTCTAAAACCCATAATATCTGGATCAATTCTGATTAGTTCTGCTAATGGCTCTATCGCCAGTACAAATAAAGCAGGTGATAATGGACAACCTTGTCTAGTTGACCTTTTTAACTGGAATGGTGTTGAAATTTGAGAGTTTGTCACTACTTTAGCCTTAGGGTTAGAGTTTAAAGTTTTAATCCAATTTATAAAATATGTTCCTAACCCATATTTTTCTAATACTTTAAATAAAAAATCCCATTCTAATCTATCAAATGCTTTTTCTGCATCCAAGGCTACTACTATACTCTTCTCGTCCCTTTTTTGTGCCAAATGATTTATACTGAGTAGCCGGGTTACATTATCCGCCAATTGTCTATTTTTAATAAATCCTGTTTGATCCATATGTATTAATTTTGGTAAATATTTAGATAATCTATTCGATAAAATTTTTGCTATTATTTTATAATCCGTATTCAATAGAGAAATAGGCCTGTATGATGTTGGTTTCATAGGGTCTCTGTCTTTTTTTGGCAATACTATTACAATCGCTGTTGAAAAAGATTCTGGGAGTTTATGTGTTTTTTCTGCTTGACGTATTAGTTCCATAAAGAGAGGAAATAATAAATCTTTACATTTTTTATAAAATTCAGGTGGAAAACCATCTTCTCCTGGAGATTTATTACTTTGGAGTGATCCTAAAGCTTCCTCAACTTCTTTTAATGTAAAAGGCATATCTAATCCCTTCTGTTCTTCCAAATTCAATTTTGGAAGAGATACTTGTGATAAAAACCTTTCTATCTCATTAACATCATTTTGTGATTCTGATTGATATAATTCAGAATAGAAACTTTTAAAGGTTTCATTTATTTCAAGAGGTTTATAAGATATTTTATTTGCCCTTGTTCTAATTGCATTTATTGTTTTGGAAGCTTGTTCTGTTTTCAACTGCCAGGCAAGAATTTTATGTGCTCTCTCACCTAACTCATAATACCTTTGCTTAGTTCTTATAATTGCTTTTTCCATTCTATATGTCTGAAGCGTATTATATTGTAACTTCTTATTGACAAGTTGCCTTCGTTTTTCTTCTGACATATACCTTTGAGATTCTTTTTCTAATTTTGTAATCTCTTTTTACAATTGATCTAGTTCTGCCATATATTCTTTCTTAATTTTAGACGTATAACTTATTATCTGGCCCCTAAGATATGCTTTCATCGCATCCCATAATATAAATTTATCATCCACTGAATGAAAATTTGTATCCAAAAAAAATTGAATCTGCTTTTTCATAAAATCACAAAAATCTTGACGTTTTAATAATGTTGAATTAAATCTCCATCTATAAGCCACTTCTTCCTTATCAGCCATTATTATTGTCATTAATAAAGGAGAATGATCTGATAATATTCTTGCTTTATATTCCATATTTTTCACTCTGTGTTGAATATGCATTGATAATAGAAAAAAATCTATCCTTGAGTAAGTTTTATGTCTATGGGAATAGAACGAATAGTCTCTTTCTTTAGGATTGATTCTTCTCCATATATCAATCAAATTTAAATCTTTCATCAATGATAAAGTTAGATTTACTACCTTCGATTTTATAACAACCTTGGTTGATCTATCTAAGACTGGGTCTAAGCAAAAATTAAAGTCTCCTCCAATTAATATTTTTTCATGGGCATCCGCCAAATTCAAAAAAAGCTTCTTGTATGAATTTTGCATCATTTTTGTTTGGTGCATAAATATTCATAAAAGTCCATAGTTCAGAGAAAAGTTGACAATGTATAATCACATATCTCCCCGCAGAATCAGTTATTACATTTTGTATTCTAATTGGTAACGTTTTATTGATCAAAATTGCTACTCCCCTCACTTTTGAATTAAATGAAGCCGCAACAACACTACCCACCCAATCTCTCTTTAGTTTCTGATGCTCTGTTTCTGTTAGGTGCGTTTCCTGTAAAAAAGCTAAATCTATCTTCATTTTCTTAATATGTGTTAAGATTCTTTTTCTTTTCACTGGTCCATTAAGCCCATTAACATTAAAACTCAAAAAATTCAATAAATTAGTTATTATTCTTAACAAAGTTACTCCAATCTAAAACATTACTTATCTTCTGAACTCTCATAGTTCCTTGGGGAATCTCTTTGAACTTCACCATGTTGCTATGTGTTTCCCTCCCAACCCTCCAGGCAAAAAGAAAAAAAAAGATAGAAAGGATACAAAAAAAGAAAAAACAAAATACCCCCCCACTAATGTTGTGAATGAAAAGATACGCAACACTACCCCCCTCCATTTTACGGGTCGTGGCTAAAGCCACGCTTGCACACATGATTAGTGTAGCAATTGGTCAATGCTTCTTCCAGCTCCCCCGCAACAAAAAAATTATATATATATATATATATATATATATATATATATATATATAGACAAAATTAATGTTACTATTCCCAACTAATATTCCTCCAATTTTAACCTTTCTTACCCCCCTCGTATAATTAATAATATATTTATATATTCATCCGCCTTCAAAAATCCAACAAGTCCATTCTTTGACCCAATCTTCATCTTCAATCTATCTCGCTCCCCTGGATTTGTTCTTGTATCTGGTGAATATTCAGAGAATCTCGCACAAACTGCTCCGCTTTCCGGTAGTCATCAAAAAATCTTTTTTCTCCACCAGGCAAAAGAATCTTCAAGGTTGCAGGATAACGCAATATAAATTGATAAAGGTGATCCCACAGGGTTTTTTTCACTGGATTAAATTTCTTCCTTCTCTTCAAAAGTTTATAACTTATGTCAGGGTAGAAAAAAACTTTGTTACCTTGAATCATCAATGGCCCTTTTCTATCCTTGGCAGCTTGAGCAGCTGCCTGTAGAATCCTTTCCTTGTCTTGAAATCTTGAGAATTTTATTAAAATCGATCGTGGATATTGGTCATCTTTTGGTTTTGGTCTTAGAGCTCTATGTGCCCACTCAATTTCAATTGGTCGAACCTCCTCTTCCATTTGCAAAACTTCCGGGATCCATCTTTGAAAAAATTCTATTGGATTTTCTCCCTCCATACCTTCTTTAAGACCAACAATTTTAATATTATTACGTCTACTGAAATTTTCCAACATGTCCACTTTCTCCAAGAGTCGATTTCTTTCCGAGTTCCAGACAAGCAGATCATTTTCTGTTTTTCCCACTCTATCATTCATATGTCCCATTGCTCTTTCCATCTTCTGAAGCTTCTTATCCATTTTATCCTGTCTTTCCATAGCTTTATTATAACACATCTTCATATCTCTAAGCTCTTCTCTTACTTTTCTTAGTTCAGCCGTTAATTGCAATATAGCCTCTCTTATGTTTCCATCATCTCCTTTACTTCCAATCGCTTCCAATTCTTTCTCCTCTTCTTCATCTGTGTTCTCTGCGGAATCCAATTCTGACTCTGAGTCATTTTCAATTGCAGTGGTTGTCGGTTCTTGTAGTTTGAGTTGTGTCGATTTGCGCATGCATACTTCTTTGCGCATGCGCATTTCCGGCATCTTCTTCGGAGAGACCGCTACCGCCGCCATTGCTCCCTGTTCTACCGAAGGAGATCCAAGCTGAGTCCGAGGCTCCATCGTTGCAGTAGGCCCTTTTTACTTCCCATCTCGCGGCAGCTTCGCAACAGCAGACTTCTTCTGTTGCGGTTTAGGAGGCATATCGTAAAGTAGTCTTGCAAAGTTTATAAATAGTTTTCGGAAAGTATTTATTAACTTTGTTTTGTTTAAACGGTACTTTGCTGATTTTTTACAGGAGAGCGGGATTGAGACGTGTAAATCCAGCTCTCGATGTGTGCTGCTCGATAGTCACTGTAACTTCTCTTTTGGAGTTGAGCTTTTGAACCACCTGTACGACCTACAGTTTTGTGGTACGAACTGAAGTCTCGAAGGTGCGGGACGGTTGTTGTACTGAATCGAGGAGATAGGGTCCGAGTCCAAGAGCAGGGAGTGAGCCGAGGTTTGACTGATTTAAGTGCTAGGCCAATTGGAAGTGTTGGGTATGGGCGGTTCAAAGCAGCAGGGCCCAGGCCTGAGAGTGAGGAATGATCTGCTGTTTGGCCAGGTTCAGTGCCGGGCCAGATTGGAAAAGGTCAGGGTGTTGGGGTCAAAGGTGAGAGACGAGCTGGTGTTCAGCTTGCTGCTCAGCAAGGTGTACTGGTCTTTGCCCTAAGCTGATACTATGGCCTACATCTAACAGGCTCCTGGATCAGCTGCAATGATAACTGGCTTCATGATCGTGGACTCGTTTTCTTTCATTTCATTTCTGAATGTTATTTGCTTACTTTTACTGTTTGCACGATTTGTTTTCTTTTCTGCACACTGGGCGTTCGTTTTTTTTTAATAAGTTCTATAGGGTGGGGCGTCACGTGATGACGTGGGATTGAGACGTGTAAATCCTCTAGGAAGAGGTACAGTTGACGTTTCGGGCCGAGACCCTTTGTCAGGACTAACTAACGAAGGGTCTCAGCCCGAAACGTTGACTGTACCTCTTCCTAGAGATGCTGCCTGGCCTGCTGCATTCACCAGCAACTTTGATGTGTGCTGCTTGAATTTCCAGCATCTGCAGAGTTCCTCGTGTTTACAGTGACTGTTGTACAGAACAAGTGTGATTAATAAATTAATATTGTTTTTGCTGCCAGCAAGTCATTGCTGTGCTTCACCAGTGCCATCTTAAACCAGTGCAACATAACGTCCCAAAATAATAGATGGCAATTGAGCTGTGCCTAGACACACAATCATGAGTGCAGAGAGAGTAGAACAATGGGCTAAGCACGCATCCTCGAGCTGCCTGTGGTGTTTATCAGTGAGGCAGAGATATTATTTCTGATCTGCACTAACGGTGGTCTCCCAAAGAGGATGTCAAGGATCCATTTGCAGAGGGAGGTAAAGAGATGGGTTTGAAGCTTATTGATTAGTACTGGGGGAGATGATGGTGTTGAATGCTGAGCTGTAATCAATAAAAAGCAGTATGACATAGGCACGAGGAAATCTGCAGATGCTGGAATTTCAAGCCACACACATCAAAGTTGCTGGTGAACGCAGCAGGCCAGGCAGCATCTATAGGAAGAGGTAGAGTCGACGTTTCGGGCCGAGACCCTTCGTCAGGACATAGGCATTGCTACTGCCCAGGTGGTAGAGTGCTGAGGTGACAACCTGTGAGTTTCCTTCGCTTTAATCTTCCAACAACAAGGAAGTGACTGGAAGTGGTGTAACAGATAGACGGAGTGGTGATGACAGTGTTAGGCAAGGCACTGAGTGTAAAAGTTGGAACGTCGTGTCACAGTGCCACCACACCTGGTTACTGTGTCGTTTTGGTTATCCTGTTACAGTAAAGGCATCAAACAACTGGAAAGAGTGCAAGGCGAATGTTGTCAGGACTCAAGGGCTTGAGTTACAGGCAGAGGTTGGGCAGGCTTCTTTTGAGTACTGGAGTTTGAGAAGTGATCTTATAGAGGCGTATAGTTTCATAAGGTGCAGAGACATGGTGAAAACACTCAAACTTCTTCCCAGCAATAGCGAACCAAAAGCATGGGGGGAGGATATCTATCTATCTCTTATCTATTCATTTGTTTGTTTATTCATCTATCTGCTTTTTATCTATCTATCTATTTATTTATTGAGAAACATCACAGAATTGGCCCTTCAAGCTGTGCTGCCCAGCAACCCCTGATTTAACCCTAGACTAATCACTGGGCAATTTACAATGACCAACTAACCTACCAACCGGTACGTCTTTGGTCTGTGGGAGGAAACCGGAGCACCCGGAGGAAACCCACACGGTCACAGGGAAAACGTACTAACTCGAGGAAAAAGATTTAAAAGAGGCCTGCGGGCCAATTTCTTCTTGCAGTGAGGGGCATTTATGTGGAATGGGCTGCGCAGGAGGTAGTTGAGACAGCTACAGCGACAACATTTAAAAGGCACTTGGACAGCTCCACAGATAGGAAAGGCTTAGACATTAAAGCAGGGGTTCCTAACCTTTCTCTTGCCGCGGACCAATACCATTAACCGAGGGGTCTGTGGACCCCATGTTCGGAACCCCAGGTTTAGAGGGATATGGACCAAACGAGGGTAACTGGGAAGGGCAGCTTGGTTGGCAATGTCGAGATGGCAAAAGGGCTTGATTCCATGCTGTATCACTCAATGACTCTCTATGTCTCCGTATCACAACCAGGGACACTGCCTACCACCTCCTCCTGAGTCCTCGCCTCTCTCTCTCTCCTATGTCCTCTCACCTCTCCTCTCAGATTCCTTCCTCTCCAGCCCAGTATCTTTCCTGCCCACCCAGCTTCACCTGCCACCTTCTGGCTATCCTCCTTCCCCTCTCCCCCCGACCCCACCATTTTATTCTGGTCTTCCCCCTTCCTCCTCAGTCCTGAAGAAGAGACTCTGTCCGAAACGTCGACTGTTTATTCATTTCCACAGGTGCTGTCTGACATGCCGAGTTCCTCCAGCATTTTGTGTGTGTTGCTTTGGTTTATAGTTGGTTTGAGAGTTTTTAGTCAGCGGCCCAGTGGACCTAGCACTTATTATTCTTCTTTGTTCTGTACAGTACTTATTAAAACTCAGTGATCGTTCATCCTGTATCTGTGTCTTGCCGTCTCCACTTGGGCTCTTATTAAACTTCTGTAAGGGGTTTCTTCTTTTATGTTACTGCGTATGTTAATCAAAATGGATTCTTTGTTATGGTCAATGCCGAGAAGGTTCTCTCACCGCAGTTTGTTTGGGTTATCTTATTGATAAGAGAACGAATGAACCAATGGGAGTCCATGTGATTCTTTCTTGCGGTGATATGCTGTCTCATATGGCTGGGAAATGGGGGTTTTGGCGGGGAGTCAGAGGAGAGACCGGGAGGATGACAGACGTGCTGGGAGTGCTCTGGTCAATCACTTCGGATGGTCTCGAGCTGCGAGTCGAGGGGGTCGGAGTGGATCACAGGGTGAAGAAAGAAGGTCCCGAGCTCCAACTGTGTGTGTGCACAAAGAAATTGAACTTTGATAAGTCTGGCGCCTTTTTCAATCCCTTTTGTATTGTACCTCTATTAATCTCATAGTCCTAATAAGATTTACAAAATGTAAAATTGTGTGCTGGCTGATGATTGATCTTTGAAGCCGAATCAGGTGGCATTGCACAGCAGCTGATGTAACCGGGAGGCAAGGTTGGGCAGCGGACGGGGTTTCCCCTAGATAAATACGAGCCAATATAGCCGAGCGTTATACTTCCGTCAGCAAAAACTTGACCATCAAAGTAGCCCAAGCGGAGAGAGAACAGTTGAAATCAACCCTGAAATGGTTGGTCAGCTGGGGGAGAAGTTAAAGTCAGCGGAGGCTGGGTTGGAAGAACTACTCTCAGTGCAGCAAGCACAGTCGAAGCTGGAAGAACAGGTGTAAGCACTCGCAACGATGGGCCAGCGACTCACGGCAGACGGCCAGAATCAGGTGGCAGCCATTACTGCTCTCGCTGCCACTGTTCAGCATCTCTCTGCCAAGACAGCCCCACTTCCAATACTGACACCTCCCCCCGTCCTCCAGTACTGCAGTCTCAACAGTCCCAGCCAATACTGTCCTGATTCCCTTGGCTGCTTCCAGACCTGAACCAAGCATTCCTCCACCTTGCAGATACTCTGATGACCCTGCCAAGGGCAGAAACTTGATTATCAAGTGTGAGCTGACTTTCCAAGTTCAGCCGAATCTGTTCAGTAATGATATACATAAACTAGCACATCGTGAATCTCTTAGATGGACACCCCTCCCACTCAGCCCGTTCAATGCCTTATGAGGACAAGGTCCTCCTGCAGCCCAGTCTTTCTAGCAATTTGTAGTTGGCTTCAAGAGTGTTTGCTTTTCCAGTACAGGGTCAGGAAGCTGCCCGTTGACTCCGAGATCTACGCCAAGGGAGAGGGTCAGTGAGAGACTAGGCAGTAAATTTCCATGCTCTTACGGTTGAGAAGGGGTGGAATGAAAGATCTCACTTCACTGCTTTCCATCGTGAACTGAGCACAAAGATCCGGCATGAGATCTTATCATGAGATGGGCGGGGGGAGGGGAGAGAGAGGGAGAGAGAGAGAGAGAGAGAGAGAGAGAGAGAGAGAGAGCATCCTACTCACCAGCCTGTCTTCACCCCACATCTCATCACCCAGTGATCACAATCTGCAGAAGAACCTTTGAGTGGGTTGGGGGGAGGGCCTACACCTATCTCAAGAGGAATGACAAGCAAAAGAAAATCTGCAGATGCTAGAAATCAAAGTAACACACACAAAATTCTGGAGGAACTCAGAAGGCCAGGTAACATCGACATTTCAGGCCGAGACCCTTTATCAGGACTGGAAAAAGGAGATGAAAAGTCAGAGTAAGAAATTGGGGAAGAGAATGGGATTAACAGAGAAAAACAGGTTGCCGTCTCTCTCTCTCTACTTTGGGTCTCCAGGACACTTCCGGGCATTACGTCCCAAGGACCCACAAGACCCGTCGGTAAGAAGGAGACTTCTGATGGGTCAAATCTCCTCTGCAAGTATCGAGTAATGCTCCCATCTTCCCTGTCGTAGCGGTCCCAGACCCAGGAGCTTCTGGCATTTATTGACACGAGGAACTTCATGGGTATCTCTCTAGCTCAACGATGGGGAGGTCCCACTCAGCAGCTGAGAAAGAATATTGATAACAAAGCTCTGGATGGTCAGCCTCTGGGCACTGGCAAGACCCACCTTACCAAAGAACCCCTCCAACCTGTACCAGAGGACAACCATTGGGAGCAGCTCTCCTCTTACCTTGTTGATAGTCAAAGTCACTGCTGTCTTTCAGCCCCTGGTCAACAATGTGCTCCGGGCATGGTGAATCACTTTGTTTTTGTGTTTTTGGATGATATTCTTATGTGTTCCCCCTCCTGCCAGGAACACGTTCAGCACTTCCAGAAGGTTCTCAGGTGGCTCCTCAAGAGCAGCCTTTACGCCAAGCCAGAGCAGTGCAAGTTCAAAAAAGTGCAAGCTCCTTTGTTCTGCACAGATCTTATTAAAACTCAGTGAACTGTTCATTCTGTGCCAGTGTCTCTCCCTCTGCACTCGGGCCTTCGCTGAACTCCGGTCACTCCCTGACCAAGTGCAGATCTACTTCCAGGTCTGTACGGTATGTGACTTCAGGGTGGCCAGATTCCCATGACCGTGTTGCCCTTGCTTTTTGAGCTGGCACAGTCAAGTCTGGTAGCTGTGGCACACTAGCATCACAACCCACCTCTGACAGGGCAGGTCAATGTGTAAGGTGGTGGTACCAGGTTGCCTATCAGGCAGGTTGTTTTGTCCAGGGCTGTGCTAAACTTAAGGGTTGTTGGCGGTACACGTTGTTGCGTGAATGAAGTCACCAGCGAAAAGTACATGTAACTATAAAGCAGTTTCTTTATTCAACAAAACAAGATACAGCAGGCGTCATATGGAGAAGGTCTCGCTAGCCCAAGGTGGGGCTTGTATTTTATGTGCTAAACATCAAAGGACAATTCCATATTTACAATGCTTTCTTTGAAACTGCACATAAACTTCACACCTCCTGATCCACACCCACACCACAGACATCTAAATGAATTTTAATCAGCATTGTCTGGTCTTTTAGGAACCTATTGTTCATTTAAATTAAGTGTACAATTGACATTCAGATTTGGAGACCGGTGGCTGGAGTCGTTGCTAAATGTAAATGACTCCAACAATCACTCTAACACAGTTACACAGGCAAGTGGAGAGTATTCTGCCTCCCTCCCAATATATGTGCTGTAACTGGTCTGAGGTGTTGGGAATTGAGTCATTTTTCACAGGGTATCAAGCTCTGAGCTGCTCTTAAAGCTGTGGTATTTGTGGTCTTGTTAACTTTCTGGTGAAGTGTCATGGCGACTTGACCAGGGCAAATGCTTGACCCAGGGAGAGGTGGTTCGGCTTGTTCTAGATGGTCGATTTATTTATCTATCTATTGGCGTAGCGCAGAACAGGCCATTCAGGCCCTTTGAGCCGTGCTGCCCAGCAATCCCCGATTTCGCCCTGGCCTATCACAGGACAGTTTACAATGACCAAGAAACCTACCAACTGATTCGCTTTTGGACTGTGGGAGGACACCGGAGCCCCCGGAGGAAACCCACGCGGTCATGGGGAGAACGTAGAAACTCCTTCCAGGCAGCGGCAGGGATTGAACCCAGGGTGCTTGTGCTAACCGCCATGCTACTGTATCACTCATGCCAAGTGTTTCCCTGGCATCTTTGCAATTTGGTCGCAGGCTACTTGATTAGCTAAGAAGACCATAAGCTATAGGAGCAGAATTAGGCAACTCAACCCATCAGGTCTGCTCCACCATTCAATCACAGCTAGGGTTTAATTTCAACACCATTCCCTGGCCTTCCCTCTATAACCCTTAGCACCTCACCAACCAGGAATCTATCAAATCAATCTCTACCTTAAATATACCCAATGACCTGACCTCCATAGCCCTCTGTGGCAACAAATTCCACATATTCACCACCTGCAAAACAACATCACAACATACAGTACTGGGCAAAAGTCGTGGGCACATACATATAGGTAGGGTGCCTAAGACTTTTGCACAGGACTGTAGTTGTTAAAGTGGAGCGGAGAGCGATGTTGTAAATCTGGCAGCAGCAAAGGATGCTGGGAATGGTGAAGGTGAAGCACAGAAAAGACTGCAGGTGCTGAGATCCAAGGCAACTCACCTGATTCTGATTCCCTTTGGCAAAAGAAATTCCTCGTTAGCTCAGTTTTAAAGGGGTGCCCCTGTATTCTGAGGCCCTCTGAAGCTAAATTCTCCTACAGATGGGAACATCCTCTCCATATCCATTGCCTCCAGTGGGTTTCAATGAGACCCCATTTCCAGGTCAACAAATTTGTTACGACTTGATAACACATACAGTACCGACCAAATGCTGAAAGGCCCAGATAGAGTGAACATGCAGAGGATGTCTCCAGTAGTGGGCGATACTAGGACCAGATTTCACAGCGTCAGAATACAAGCAAGTCCCTTTGGAACGGATATGAGGAGAAATTTCTTTAGCCAGATGGTGGTGTATTTGTGGACTTCATTACCACAGACGGATGAGGAGGCCAAGTCATTGGATGTAGTTAAAGCAGAGATTGAGAGTCATTTAATCAGTAAGGGTATCAAAGATTACAGGTGAAGACAGGAGAATGGGGTTGAAAGGGAAAATAAATCAGCCATGATTGAATGGTGGACCAGGCTCTATGGGCTGAATGGCCTAATTCTGCTCCTATGCCTTATGGTCTTATTGTCATTGATCTGATGCCATTTGTGGGACTTTGCTGTCGCATAGTTATTGAAGTCGCTTCCATACTCCCGTCCCATAGCACTGATAGGGCGTCAAAAATTGCATGGCAATCCGTGGAGAAACAGGATTTTGATGTATCACGAGTGGACAATAGATTTCATTATAACTTATCCAGCATGGAAACATTGGTCCAAACAGCTTTCTCCTGAGGTAATTTCTATGATTATATACATCCAGAGGCCATCTTTTTTACCTACCTGCTGTGTCTAATATAGTGGCCACTGAGTGTATGTTCATGGCCTTCCGCTGCTGTAGTCCATCCACTGTAAGATTCCAAGATGCTCATCTGCACAGCACTGTTGCAATGTGCGGTTATTTGAGTTGCTGTCACCTTCCTGTCAACTTGAACGAGTCTGACTATTCTCCTTTGACCTCTCTCATTAACAAGGCATTGTCGCCCAAAGGAGTGCTCTGCACTGGATGTTTTCTTTTGACTCTCACACCATTCTCTGTAAACTCTAGAGTTATGTGTGAAACTACCAGGAGATCTGCAGTTTCTGAGATACTCAAGCTACCCCATCTGGCACCAAAAATTATTCCGCAGTCAAAGTCACTTTGATCACATTTCTTCCCCATTCTAATATTTTGTTTGAACAACCACTGAACCTCTTGACCATGTCCGCATGTTTTAATGCATTGAGTTGTTGCCACAGGTTTGGCAGGTTAGATATTTGCATTAACAAACAGGTGCACAGGTGTATCAAATGAATTGGCCACTGAGGGAATACACAGTCACTAATACTGATGACTGGGGCATATAGAAACATCAGAGGGCAACAGCAGTAAGTGAATTACAAAGAGTGGCTGAGCACATGCCCATTTACAGTGTAAGAAACAAAGATAAAGTAGAATTTATCATCAAAGCACAGTATGTATATGTTTCAGGTGGCAGGGTGGAAATGAGTCTCGGCCAAAGGAGGCGTAAGGTACTCCTTCCCTCCACTAGCCTGTGGGTCATCATTGGGAAAACTGTAGCACCTGCTCACAGCCCCCCCCCCCATATCATCCATATCACAAGTCCTGGTTATGCAACATGCCAGGCAGACATTCTCTGAAGAGCATTGATAATGAATGGCTGGAATCATCTGTCTCGTAAAGACACTGCCCAGAAGAAGGCAATGGCAAACCACTTCTGTAGAAAAATTTGCCAAGATTGATCATGGTCAAAAGACCATGATCGCCCTCGTCATAAGACACAGCGCGTAATGATGATGTCGTACATCACGGCACACAATGATGATGATGGTGTTGATAACGTATATGTTAGTCATTTACTAACATGAAATTCATTTACTTGCAGGCATTTACAAGAACATAAAGGAATATGATATTTATGAAAACAAATATATAAAGAAAGATTGACAAACAACCAATATGCAAATGAAATTAAATTATGCAAATTAATTAAAAATAATACTGAGAACATGAGTTGGAAAGAATCCTTGTAAGTCAGTCTGTTGGTTGTAAAATCATTTCAGAGTTCTGATAGTTGTAGGGTAATAACTGTTCCTGAAATATGTTTATGATATATGGAATATGAATTAGATTTAGGTTACGAGGACACTAAGTCCTCGTATATTGTCATTTAGAAATGCACGCCTGCATTAACAGATGATACAATGTTCCTCCAAAGTGATATCACAAAAAAAAAGGACAAACCAAAGGCTAACACTGACAAGACAACATAATTATAACATACAATTACAGTAGTGCAAAGCAATAGCATAATTTGATAAAGAACAGACCATGGGAACGGTAAAAAAAGGTCTCAAAGTTCCAATTGACTCCCAATAGTCCCCGATAGCAGGCAGCAGAAGGGAGAAACTCTCACTGCCATAAACCTCCAGGCACCGACAACTGTTAATGCATTGGAAGCACCCAACCCCAGCCGACTTTGAGTCCGTCCGAAAACTTCGAGCCTCCGACCAGCCCTTCGACACCGAGCACCGAGCACCATCTCTGCCGAGTGCTTCGACCCTGTCCCGGCCGCCGAGCAACAAGCAAAACCGAGGATTCGGGGCCTTCCCCTCCGGAGATTCAGGATCACACAGTAACAGCAGCAGCAAAAAAGGCATTCCAGAAGTTTCTCCAGATATTCCTCCATTTTCTCACGTCTGTCTCCATCAAATCAGGATTGTGCACGGCACCCTACCTGACAGATTACAGATATCATTCACTGGAGTGGCCACGCAAGCTGCGTCGCGCCGCCATCTTCTCCTCCTCCTGAACGTAAAATCCATTCACTATTATCATAAACATATGTAAGGCTATAGACAATCCCTGCTCCTCAGCGTCTAGGGAAACCCCACAACCAGCCGACTACGCAAGCCAGTTTGTGTGGAGGCGACATAAACGCCCAATTCACAGATCAGACAGAACACCATAAGCGGTTAAATACGTACACTTTATAAATCTTACTGCGAATATCGGTTAACAAAGAATACATTCTAAAAGAATAAAACAAAGAAAGGCGCCAAAGTTCGAATAGAGTTTTAAAAGTAGGTGCACTTAAGGTTTCGTTGGAGCTCAATATCCCACAGAACCTCGACCCTCCATCCTCAGCCTCCGACGACCCGCGCGGGACCACTCCTCGGGCGGTCGACCATAGTGCCTCCAAATGCGACCTTCCTCCGTCTTCTCCACCTGAAAAACCCGCCAAACCACACGGTCCCCAGCCATATGAGACAGAATATCACCCACAAAAAGAATAACATGGACTCTCATTGGTTCGTTCTTCTCCTTATCAATAATATAACCCAAACAAGCAGAGATAGAGAACTCCTTACATTGCAGTTATTATTACAAAAAAGCCATTTTAGATAACGCACAAAGAAGCCATTTTAGACACCTCAGTGGCCAGTATAACCAAGACCCAGTTACATATATTTCAAGCAATAGTTTTTCTACTTATTTTTATTTATTTTGAGATACAGCATGGTAACAGGCCAATCCATCCCCTGACACCTAACTTCACCCATGTGACCAATTAACCCTTTGGAATGTGGGAGGAAACTAGAGCATCCGGAGGAAACCCACCTAGTCATGGGAAGAAAGTGCAAACTCCTTACAGACTGCAGTGAGAATTGAACTGGTATCCATGGTGCTGTAACAGCATTACACAAACTGTTATGCTAATGTTTCCAGCCAATTTATAAAATATTCTGAACTTATTCCCACAAAAAATAAACATGATTTATATGAAGCAATAAATACCACTTTGGATCTGTTACTTTTTATCAATAAAATGTGGGGAGCTTTTTTCTCCTCTGTTTTAATGTTAGAGAATTCCCATAGTAAGATAAGCTTTCCCACGAAGTGCTTGGGTGGGAAAGGATTTATTGCAAGGAGCATATATTCCAGATTTATTTCCTGCAGGATTGATGGCACAGCAGGACTTTATAGGCCTGTCCTGAGGTATCAAGAGCTGAGTAAAATCTGCAGAGGAGACAGTAAATTGGCAAATTACTGTGCCAAGGTAGAGTAGCAGTTAGCGCGATGTAATTAGAGCTTGGGGTGTTCTGGAGTTCAAAGTTCATTTCCAGAACTGCCTTTAAGGAGTTGGCACATTCTCTCCATGAAGCACGTGGGTTTCCTCCCACATTTCAAAGAAGTACTGGTTAGTAGGTTAAATGGTCATTGTAAATTATCATAGGGTCATTAAAAAAAGTACAGCACAGAAACCTATCTAAGTTTAAACATTGAAATTGAGCTTGCATGCATCACTTGTGCTGGCAGCTTCTTCTACACTCTCACGACCTTCTGAGTGAAGAAGTTTCCCCTCACGTTCCCCTTAAACTTTTCACCTTTCATAACCTATAAACTCTTGATGTAGACTTACCCAGCTTCAGTGAAAAAGCCTGCTTTCATTTACTCTATCCATATCCCTCATAAGTTTGTATACCTCTATCAAATCTCCCCTCAATCTTCTGCATTCCAAGGTATAAAGTCCTAACCTATTCAGTCTTTCCTTATAACTCAGGTCCACCAGTCCAGCAACATCCTTGTAATTTTTCTCTATACTCCTTCAACCTTATTTACATCTTTCCTGTAGGTAGGTGACCAAAACTGCATACAATACTCCAAGCTGGGCCTCACCATTGTCTTATACAATTTCAACATAACATCCCGTCTTCTGTACTCAATACATTGATTTATGAAGGCCGATGTGCCAAAAGTTTTCTTTACGACCCTATTACATCTACCTGTGATGCCACTTGCAATGAATTATGGACCTGTATTCCCAGATCCCTTTGTTCTACCACACTCCTCAGTGCCCTACCATTCACTGTGTAAGACCTACCCTGACTGGTCTTACCAAAGTGCAAAACCTCACACTTTGTCTGCATTAAGTTTCATCTGCCATTTTTCAACACATTTGTTGAGATTGTCCAGGTCCTGTTGGAAGCTTTGATGGTCTTTCTCGCTGTCCACTACACCCCAATCTCGATGTTATCCACAAATATGCAGATCCAGTTAACCACATTATCATCCAGATCATTGAAATGGATCCAGCACCAATCCCTGCGGCACAGCACCACTCACAGTCCTCCAGTCAGAGAGACAACCCTCTACTACCATTCTTTGGCTTCTCCTACAAAACCAATGTCTAATCCAATTTACTACTTCATCTTGAATGCCAAGTGACTGAATCTTCTTCACCAACCTCCCATATGGGACCTTGTCAAAGGCCTTGCTAAAGTCCATCCACTGCCTTGCCTTCATCAGCTTACCTGATAACCTCCTCTAAAAACTCTGGAAGATTGGTTAGACATGACCTACCACACAAAAAGCCGTGCTGACTATCCCTAATCCGTCAATGTCTATCCAAATACTCATATATCCAGACCCTTAGAATACCTTCCAATAACTTTCCCACTACTGACGCCAGGCTCACTAGCCTATAATTTCCTGATTTATTTTTAAAGCCTTTCTTAATTAACGGAACAACATTAGCTATCCTCCATTCGTCTGGGACCCCTTCTGTCACTAAGGATGATTTAAGTATCTCTGCTAGGGCGCTGGCAATTTCTGCACTTGTCTCCCACAGTGAATGAGGGAACACCTTGTCAGGCCCTGGAGATTCATCCACCCTAACTTGCCTCTAAACTGCAAACATTTCCTCCTCTGTAATCCGTATAGAGTGGACAACCTCACTGCTGTTTTGCCTTACTTCTATAGATTCTGTGTCCTTCTCCCAAGTAAATACAGATGTGAAAATGTATTTAACATCTCCCCCATCTCTTTTGGCTCCAGATATGAATTAGATTTTAGATTAGATTATGAGTTTATTGTCATTTAGTAATGCATGCATTAAGAAATGATACAATGTTCCTCCAGTATGATATCACAGAAACACAAGACAAACCAAGACTAAAAAAACTGACAAAAACCGCTTAATTATAACATATAGTTCTAACAGTGCAAAGCAATACCGTAATTTGATAAAGAACAGACCATGGGCACGGTAAAAAAAAAGTCTCAAGGTCTCTCGAAAGTCCCACCATCTCACGCAGACGGTAGAACGGAGAAACTCTCCCTGCCATGAACCTCCAGCGCTACAAACTTGCTGATGCAGCACCCTGGAAGCACCCGACCACAGTCCGACTCTTGAGACCGTCTGAAAACTTCGAGCTTCTGACCAGCCCTCCGACACCGAGCACCGAGCACCATCTCTGCTGAGCGCTTCAACCCTGGCCCCGGCAACAGGCAATAGACAAAGCCGAGGATTTGAGGCCTTCCCCTCCGGAGATTCTCAATCGCACAGTAGCAGCGGCAGCGAAGTGGGCATTTAAGAAGTTTCTCCAGATGTTCTTTCATGCTTCTCACGTCTGTCTCCATCAAATCAGGATTGTGCACGGTACCTACTTAACAAATACCGATATCATTTTGGAGCGGCCACACGCGCTGCCATCTTCTCCTCCTCCACCGACCCCCCTACCATTCTGATCTTCCAGAAGACCAATTTTTCCCCTTGCTATCCTTTTGCTCTTAACACATCTGTGGAACCCCTTATGATTCTCCTTCACCTTATCTGCGAGGGCAACCTCATGCCTTCTTTTAGCCCTCTTGATTTCCTTCCACCTTTTTCTTAACCAGGGCCTCAATATCTCTTGAAAACCAAGGTTTCCTGCACCTGTTATCTCTACCAAGTTATTGAGTATATTTAAAGCAGAGGTTGATAGGTTCTTGATTAGCGAGGGCGTCAAAGGTTACAGAGAGAGGGCAGGAGAATGGGATTGAGAGGGGTGGCAAGTTAGCCACGGTGAGTTGGCAGAGCAGACTCAATGGGCCGAATGGCCTATTTCTGCTCCAATGTCTTATGGTCTTATCATCTTACTTTGTATAATCTGGCATCAGGGTTGGCACAATATTGAGGGCCGAAAAGCCTATCCAGTGCTGTACTCTTCCAAAGGCCGACAGGTGGTGCAAAGAATATGACAAGATCAGCCATGATTTGATTGGATGCTGGAGCATGCTCGATGGCCAGATGGCTGATTCCTGCTCCTATTTCTCATGTTCTCTGTAAACGAACACCCTATTGGACTAAATTGTACTGTTCTGCAAAGTACGGCATAGTAGCGTGGCGGTTAACATAGCATGTTGCAACACCAGCAATGGGAAGGTCAGGGTTCAATTCCTGCCACTGCCTGTAAAGAGATTTGTACGTTCTCCCCTGCGACTGAGTGGGGTTTCTCCAGGTGCACCAGCTCCCTCCCACATTCCAAAGACATACAGGTTAGGTAATGTGGGCATGCTCTTCCGGTGCCAGAAGCCTGGTGCCATTTGTGGCCAGCACTTCCTCAGTCTATCTTGGTCGTTATTGCAAAGCAATTCATTTCACTGTAGAGTTTGATATTTTAATGCACTTTTGACAAATAAAGCTAATCTCTTAAAGTACTTACCTAAACTGCTTTGTGTTGAGGCAGCCTGCCAAGTATTTCCAGTATTTTCTGTTTTTATTTTAAATTTCCAACATCTACAATATGTGGCTTCTCAGCAATTCTCGTGAACTTGGAGAGGAACTTGGCTCCAAGCTTCCCACTTTAATGACTTGGGCCAAGTCAGCCACTGTACGTTTCCCTCGGCGAGCTAACAGCAATTGCCAGCACAGCCAAACAGCATCCATGAGTGAAATGCACGAAACAGATTTCCAGCTATTTGTGTCGATCTCGAAGGACTCTGCACATCTTTTCAGCCGGTGCCAGGCGCCCACCATTCACGGTTGTGTGCATAGAAGTAATATACATCAAATTTTCTTTTTGATGTAAACAATTATAGAAGAGGCTGCAGATGCTGCAATTTGGCGCAAAAAAAGTCTAATCATAAATTCTGTTCTATTTCTTTAGTTTCCTGTAAATTCTTGCAAGAAAATGAAGGTAGGATATAGAAAGAGTGAAGAGGATACAGCTCAGTGCATCACAGTCTTAGTCATAGTCACACTTTATTGATCCTTGAGGAAACTGGTTTTCGTTACAGTTGCTCCATAAATAATAAATAGTAATAAAACCATAAATAGTTAAATAGCAATATGTAAATTATGTCAGGAAACAAGTCCAGGACCAGCCTATCGGCTCAGGGTGTCTGACCCTCCAAGGAAGGAGTTGTAAAGTTTGATGGCCACAGGCAGGAATGACTTCCTATGACGCTCTGCGTTGCATCTCGGTGGAATGAGTCTCCGGCTGAATGTACTCCTGTGCCCACCCAGTACATTATGTAGTGGATGGGAGACATCACAGGCAAAGCCCTCTCCACCATCGAGTATATTTACATGAAGTACTGCAACAAAACAGCATCTATACAAGCCATGCTCTCGTCTCACTACTACCATTGGGCAGGAGGAACAGGAGCCTTAGGTCCCACACCACCAGGGTCAGGAACAGTTATTGCCCTTTAACCATCAGGCTCCTAAACCAGCGTGGATAACTTCACTCACCACAGTACTAAACTGACTTCACAACCGACTGACTCAATTTCACAGACTCCACAACTCATGTTCTCAATATAATTTGTTTACTTATTTATCTAGTATTATTATTATGTTTCTCTTTTTGTACTTGACATCTTTTACACATCAGTTGTTTGTCCATGTTTACTTTGCATACACTTTTTCACTAATCCTATTATGTTCCTTTGTATCTACTGTGAATGCCCGCAAAAGTTGAATCTCGGGGTAGCACCGTACTACGCAGCAGTCTTAGGTCCATATATATATATAGGTTGCCTAAGGCTTTTATTTGTCAACAGGGAGCAGAAAGCGAGTTTCTAAATCTGGCAGGGGTAAAGAATGTAGGGAATGGCAAGGGAGGGTGGAGTGCTGTGGGAGGGGTGTGGGACAGGTGGCAGAGAAGGGGTGCCAGGGCAGGGGCTGGCATGGGTACAGTCACACCCAGCCCTAAGACACCAGCCAAGGTCATTTGATTCCAAACAATTGGTTTATTGAATGTCCTTCTGGTGCTTTCTGCTCCCTCTCTTCTCACTTCCCTTCTTTCCAAACATGATTCCCCTCTCCCTGTCTCCTTCCCACTCTCACAGCACAATAGAGACCCGTATCAGAATCAGGTTTATCATCACTCACATATATCACGATTTTTTTTTTGTGTGGCAGCAGTACAGTGCAATACACAAAATTACTACAGTACTGAGCAAAAGTCTTAGGCACCCTAGCTACCCTATGAACCCAAGACTTTTGCACAGTACTGTATACGGTGACATATATGTACTTTGATAATAAATTTACTTTGAACTTCGAACGTTGATTTTACTTTTTGCTGCCCTTCTTTGCTTAATACACACCTCAAACCAACTTCATCCCACTCACCTGGCAGCTAAATGCTAAATACTCAAACTGCCAATGAAAGCTATAGGTGGTGTCCTGGAATAATGCCCTCTCCTCAGCTCCCTCGCTGAAGGCAAAAGTCAGATCGTTGGCTTCAATCTTTAGGCTAACTTTTGGCAAAAATCAGCGTTTTTATCACCCCCAAGCCCAACTGCACTGGAGCTGGCACATGGGGTATTGTCCCCCTTATCTAAGAAAGGATGTGCTAGCATTGGAGAGGGTTCAAAGGAGGTTCATGAGAATAATCTGGGGAATGAGAGGGTTAACGCTTGAGGAGCATTTGTTGGCTCTGAGCCTGCGTTTGTTGAAGTTCGGAATAATGGGGGTGGGGTGGGGTGAATATCTCATTGAAATCTATCGAATATTGGAAGGTCTAGTTAGTGGATATGGAGAGGATATTTCCTATTTTGGAGGATTCTAGGACCAGAGGTCACAGCCTCAGAATAAACCATAAGACAATGGAGCAGAATTGGGCCATTCAGCCCATTGAGTCTGCTCCAGCATTCCATGATGGCTGATTTATTATCCCTCTCACTCTACTGTCCTGCCTTCTCCTCGTAACATTTGATGCCCTGACTAATCAAGAACCTCTCGACCTCCAGAAGGACATCCCTTTAGAACAGAGAAGAGGAGGAATTTCTTTAGCCAGAGGGTCGTGAATCTGTGGAATTCAGACAGCAAGTCTTTAAAGTGGGGTTTGATAGGTTCTTCATTAGTAAGTGGGTCAAAGTTATGGGGAGGAGGCAGGAGAATGGGATTGAGAAGGATAATAAATTCAGCTGTGATGGAATGGCAGAGCAGATTCCATGGGCTGAATGCTCTAATTTCAGTTAGAACAGTAGCGAGGCTGGATAGCAGAATGCTCCTCCTGAGAGATGTGGGAAGGTAGGGAGGCCTCCAGTGTCCCTGACGTCCACAACTGCAAGAAGTGCATCTAACAAGCCATGGTAAGGTGTTGGAGCTGGAATTAGATGAACTCCGAATAATTCAGGAGGTGGAAGGGTTGAGCAACAGGACATATAGAGAGTTAGTTACAGCCACGGTGCAGGACACAGGAAACTGGGTGACAGTCAGGAAGGGGAAAGGGGTTAGGGAGCCTGTGCAGAGTACACCTGTGGCCATCCCCCTCAACAACAGATATATCAGTTTGGATACTGTTGGGAGGAATGACCTAGCAGAGGAAAGTCACAGTGGTTGGGTCTCTGGCATTCAGTCTGGCTCTATGACCCAAATGGAAGGGGGAAGAACAGGCCTATTGTGGTGATAGATTCATTAGAAAGGGAAACAGAGAGCAGGTTCTGTGGGTGAGAATGAGATTCCCAGATGCCAGCGTCTAGACATCTGGGATCGAGTCCTCAGGATTTTTAAGTAGGAGAGTGAACAGCCAGAGATCGTGGTCCATGTAGGTACCAATGATATGGGTAGGATGAGTGATGAGATTCTGCAGAGGGAGTTCGGGGAGTTAGGTGCTAAGTTAAAGGGCAGGATCTCCAAGATTGTGATCTCAGGATTACTACCTGTGCCATGTGCTAGTGAGACCAGAACTAGGAAGATTATACAGATTAACATGTGGTTAAGGAGTTAGCGTGGGGGGCGGGGGGGGAGGGCATAAAATCTTTGGACTCTCTTCCAGGGAAGTTGGGACCTGTACACAAGAGACAGTTTGCACCTGAACTGGAAGGGGACTAATATCCTAGTGGGAAGGCTTACTAGTGCAGCACAGAGGGGTTTAAACTAGAGCAGTGGTATGGGAACCAGAGTGCCAGAACACTTAGTGCAGAGGTTGTGGAGACAGCTGTTGGTAAGACCCCAGGCAAAGTCAGGAATCAAAAGGTTGAGCCTGGTGTGACTTGTGTCCTGAGCTGCGTATATTTCAACGTTAGAAGTATTGTAGGTAAGGCGGATGAGCTCAGGACATGGATCAACACCTGGAATTATGATATCGTAGCCGTTACTGAGACTTGGTTGCAGGAGGGGCAGGACTGGCAGCTCAATATTCTAGGGTCTGTTGTTTTAAACACAACAAGAGCAGGAGGGATTAGAGGAGGAACTACTAGCCAGGGAAAATAGCATTGCATTACTCAGTCAGGACAGACTGAAGAACATGACTAAAGAGGAATTATGTGCGGAACTGAGAAATAGAAAGGTATGACCACATTAATGGGGCTCTATTACAGACCACCCAACAGTCCGAGGGATTTAGAGGAACCAGCTTGTAGAGAGATTGCAGACTGTTGCAGAAACATAAAGTTTTTATAGTAGGTGATTTTAACTTTCCACAAATTGACTGGGAAACCCATAGTGTAGAGTCTGAGTTTGAGTTCGTCAAACCTGTGTTCAGGAAAGTTTCCTTCATCAGTACATAGAAGTCCCAATGAGAGAGTGTGTGATACTGGATATGCTATTAAGGAGTGAGACAAACTTTAATGTGAAAGTTTGTGTAGGGGAATACTTTGCATTTTGTGACCACAATCCCATTTGTTTCAAAGTAAATATGCAAAAAGATAGGCGTGGTCCGCTGGTTGAGATTCTAAATTGGAGAAAGTCCAATTTTGATGGTATCAGAAATGATCTCGCAAATGTGGATTGGCAAAAGTGTACTTGGTAAGTGGGAGACCTTCAAAAGTGAAATTTTGGAAGTAATTATATACCAGTCAGAATAAAAGGTAAAGATAACAAGTGCAGGGAATCTTGGTTTTCAGAAGTTGTGGCCCTGGTTAAAAGAAAAAAGGAGCTGCATAGCAGGTAGGAACAAATGAGGTGCTTATAGAGTATAAGAAATGCAAGAGAACACTTAAGAAAGAAATCAGGAGGGTGAAAAAAAGGCATGAAGGCCAAAGGGAATCCTAAGGGATTCTACAGATATGTTAAGAGCAAAAGGATTACAATGGTTAAAATTGGTCCTCTGGAAGACCAGAGTGGTAATTCTTGTGTGGAGCCAAAACAGATGGGGGACATCTTAAATAAGTTTTTTGCAGTCAGGAGACAGACACAGAGTCTATAGAAGTGAGGCAAAGTGGCATCAACTTCATGGACCCTGTACCGCTTACAGAGGATGAGGTGTTTGCAAACCTGAGGCAACTCAGGGTGGATAAATCTCCAGGGCCTGACGAGATGTTCGCTTGGACTCTACAGGGGGCAAGTGCAGAAATTGCCAAGACCCTAGCAGAGATACTTGTCTCCTTAGTGACAGGAGAGGTACCAGAGGACTGGAGGGTAGCTAATATTGTTCCACTGTTGTTTCACTGTTCTAACAAAATCTCTGAAGAAAAACCAGTAAATTATAGGGCAAACAACAGGAATTCTGCAGATGCTGGAAATTCAAGCAACACACATCAAAGTTGCTGGTGAACACAGCAGGCCAGGCAGTATCTCTAGGAAGAGGTACAGTCGACATGTCAGGCCGAGACCCTTCGTCAGGACGAAGAGTCTCAGCCTGAAACGTCGACTGTACCTCTTCCTAGAGATGCTGCCTGACCTGCTAAATTATAGGGCGGAGATTCTGTCATCAGTTATGGGAACGCTATCAGGAGGTATTCCAAGGGACCGGATAGATGAGTATTTGGATAGACATGGACTGATTAAGGATAGTCATCATGGCTTCATGGATGGTAGGTCATGTCTAACAGATCTAATAGAGTTTTTCGCAGAAGTTACCCAGAAAGTTGATGAAGGCAATACAGCGTATGCTGTCTACATGGACTTTAGCAAGGCATTTGACAAGGTCCTGCAAGGGAAGTTGGTCAAGAAGATTCAGTCACTTGGCATTCAGGATGAGGTGGTAATTAGATTAGACATTGGCTTTGTGGGAGAAGCCAGAGAGTGGAAGTAGATGATTGCCTCACTGACTGGAGGCCTGTGACGAGTGGTGTGCCACAGGGATTGGCATTGAGTCCTTTCAATGATCTGGGTGATCTGGATCAGCAAATTTGTAGCTGACAGCAAGATTGGGGGTGTAGTGGACAGTAAGGTAGACTATCATGACTTGCAGCGGGATTTGGACTAGCTGGAAAAATGGGCTAAAAGATGACAGATGGAATTCAATGCAGACAAGTGTGAAGCACTTTGGTAGGACCAACCAGGGTAGGCCTCACACAAAGAATCGTAGGATACTGAGGAGTGTGGTAGAAGAAAGGGATCTGGGAATACAGATCCATATTTCATTTCAGGTGGCATCACGGGTAGATACAGTAGGGTCGTTAAGAAAGCTTTTGGAATCCTGGCCATCATAAATCAATGTATTGAGTACAGAAGATGATCTGTTATGTTGAAGTTGTATAAGACATTGGTACTGCCCCACAAAGACAACCAATTTTACAACCTGATTCTGATTCTGAAATATGAGGTTTATCCATTGGGTAAAAGCAAATAGGCTTTTCCCACTGAGATTTGTTGAGACTACAACTAGAAATCATGGGTTAAGGGTGAAAGGTGAAATGTTTAAGGGGAATCTGAGGGGGAACTTCTTCACTCAGAAGAAGGTGAGAGATGGAATGAGCTGCCAGCGAAGGTGGTGGATGCAGGTTCGATTTAGATTATGAGAACACTCAGTCCTCTTTTATTGTCATTTAGAAATGCATACATGCATTAAGAAATGATACAATGTTCCTGCAGAGTGATATCACAGAAAACAGGACAAACCAAAGACTAACACAGAACAGAAACACATAATTATAACATATAGTTACAACAGTGCAAAGCAATACCATAATTTGATAAAGAACAGACCATGGGCACGGTAAAAAAAGTCTCAAATCCCGATCAACTCCCAAGTCCCCGATAGCAGGCGGCTAAAGGGAAACTCCCTGCCATAAACCTCATGATTTCAACATTTAAGAGAAATTTGGATAGGTACGAGATGGGAAGGGTGTGGAGGGCTATCGTGCAGGTCAATGGGTCTAGGCAGATGAATGGCTCGGCATGGACTAGATGGGCTGATGGTCTGTTTCAGACCTGCAGTGTTCTGTGACTCTATGACTCTCTGACTCTGACACTCAATTGAGGTTATTGTTCTCTATTTATACACTCAGCTTAAGCCCACAGTTCCCATTATAAAGTTCTGAATGCCACACGCAGGTGACAATTGAAAGAATGGTGTCAAAAGATGAAGAAAAATATATAATGCAGAAATAAAGAAACAAATTTCCCTGGCATGCATTCTTTGCAACTCTTGAGCAGTCTAGGTTAAATTGCATTATAGACGCCTATTCCTCAGTGTTCTCAAAGTGCCCTCTGGTGGCAATTGAGAGTATTGTCTTAAATATTATAGCTTTCAGTCCTGAGACGAGACCATGGTATTCATTTCTGCCTGACATTGCTTGCACTTCTTCTGCTTTCTTATTCCACCAGCTGTTCTTCAAGAGGTCCAAGAAGCAATACAGTGGCCCCAGTAAAAACTGCAGATGGGAGCACTGACAGGAAAGACATCATTGAGCGATGGAGGGAACACTTCTGTAACCTTCTAAACCAACAAGGTGCGGCACTATATCTATGTGGACTCATCACTCTGACAGAACTTAATAAGGCTTTAAAAGATACCAGAAGTGGTAAAGCACCCGGGCAAGACAGCATTCCATTAGATGTACTGAAGCAAGGTGGTCCTGCTCTGAAGACTGAACTGTTGAACTTATATAATGCTTGTTGGCAGAGTCAAAGTCTCCCTCAGGACTTCAAAGGTGGCGCTGATAGTCACCACCTGCAAGAAGAAAGGTGACTGCAGTGTTTATGGAAACCGCCGAGGCATCTCCCTTCTGTCCACAGCTGGCAAGATGATGGCGAAGATACTGCTCAACCCGCTCAAGATCATCTCAGAAGATATGCTTCCTGAAAGCCAGTGTGGCTTTAGGGCTGGAAGAGCAACCACTGACATGATCTTTACTTTGAGGCAACTCCAGGAGAAGGCGGCAGAACAACAGCAGCCATTGTACATTGTCCTTGTTGATTTCTCACTAGCATTTGATATGGTGGACAGAGAAACACTCTGGGAAGTGCTCAAAACTTATGGCTGTCCAGATAGGCTGGTTACAATGATCAAGTTGTTTCATGAAAACACGTCTGGCAAAGTATCTAGCGGAGGAGATGTCAACGAAGCCTTCACAGTCAACCACAGGGTAAAACAGGGATGCGTTCTTGCTCCAACTTTGTTCACACTATATCTTGCTGCAGTTTTGGAAATAATGGACCATAATTTGGACAAAGGTGTGTACATCAGGACTCGCTTAGATGGAAAATTGTTCAACCTGTCAAGACTCAAAGTCTCAAGCAAATCAAGAGAGAGATGTGTCAGAGAGCTTCTGTATGCAGACAACTCAGCCCTGGTTGCTAATGATGTTAATGTGATTCAAGAAATTGTAGACCGCTTCTCGTTTGCTGCCACTCTTTTTGACCTAAGAATCAATGTCTCCAAAACCGAACTTCTGTACCAGCCTCCTCCTCTGTGAGACACAACCACCAGTCATATTGGTCAATGGGATAGCGCTGAAATGTTCTGACTCTTTCACATACTTAGGAATTGCTGTGACCAACACCAACTCATCAGATCTGGAAGTTGAGAGGAGAATTCAATCAGCTACAAAAGTCGTTGGTGCTTTGCAGAAGCAACTTTGGTCTCGCCACAACATTAAAATGGCAACCAAGGTCAAAGTGTATACACAGCTGTTTTACCATCTCTGCTTTATTCAACTGAAGCGATGACATTGTCTCAGAAGCACATCAAGAAGTTGACCAAGACACAACACAGGCATTTACGCTAAATATTACACATCAAGTGGCAAGACAGGGTACCAGATGTGGAGGTGCTCAAACGTGCTGGGACAGTCAGTGTAGAATCGCTCATTAGAGCTTCTCAGCTGCGCTGGACTGGTCATGTCACAAGAATGAGCGATGATCATTTACCCAAAGCTGTTTTCTGTGGCGAGCTTCATGAAGGAATGAGGAAGCACGATGATCAGAAGCTGCTCGACAAAGATGTGCTCAGGCGCCAGATGAAGAACACGGACATGAATGTCAACACCTGGGAGAAAGATGCCTTGGACAGAAGAAGTTGGCACTGTATTGTCAAGAAATATTATAAAGTCTTAAATAAGATTCATATTTAGGAATAATAAGGATTACTGGTTCATATCAGGCATTTAAAAAGTAATCTCTCTGTTTACTGATTATTAATCATCCTAGATATGTTGGGGCAGTGCTAAGAGCAAGTGAAGTCTGCAGAGAGTAGTAAACTTAGTCAGCTCCATCGTGGGCACTAGCCACTAACATATCCAGAACATCTTCAAGCAGTGATACCTCAACAGGTGGAGTCCATCATTAGGGACCCCCATCACCCAGGTTATGCCTTGTTCTCATTGCTACCATCAGGGAGGAGGTACAGAAGCCTGAAGGCACACACTCCACAATTCAGAACAGCTTCTTCCCCACCACCGTCCAATTTCTGAATGGGCATTGAACCCATGAGCACTACCTCACTACTTTTTTAATTTAACTATTTAATATATATACATTTAATATAATTCACAGTTTTTTTTCGATCATTATGCACTGTATTGTACTGCTGCCGCAACGACAACAAATTTCATGACATACGCCAGTGAGGTTAAACCTAATTCTGTTCCTGATTCTGATTCTGATCTTCAGGTCACAATTATGGAGAATGGAGGAAGAAAAATTCACATATCAGAGGATCTATTCTGGGATCAGCATGTAACTGCCTTTACAAGGAATGCATGGCTTCTGCTTTTTATAAGATGTGCAGATTTGGCATGTCATCTAAAACTTTGACAAACTTCTATAAGTGAACAGTGGAGAGTATCCTGAATGGTTGCATCATCGCCTGGTCTGAAAGCACCAATGCCATGAAGGGAAAATCCAACAAAAGGTAGCGGATTGCAGCCCAGGTCCTCATCGAAAAAGCCCTCCCACCATTGAGCACATCTACAAGGAGCACTGCTACAAGAAACCAGCATCTATCATCAAGGACCCCCATCATCCAGGCCATGCTCCCTTCTCAATGCTGTCATCAGGAAGGAGGTTCAGGAGCCTTATGTCCCACACTGCCAGGTTCAAGTATAATTATTACCCTTCAACCATCAGGCTCCTGAACCAGCATGGATAACTTCACTCACTACAACACCAAGCTGATTCCATGATCTATGAACTCACATTCAAAGATTATACAACTCAAGTTCTCAGCAATTATCCACCTATCTTTATTTTTTATTATTATTTGTATTTTTGTTTGGTATTTGCAGACTGCCCTCTTTTCCACATTGGTTGTTGGTCAGTCTTTGTTAGTTCAAAGTCCAAAGTAAATTTGTTATCAAAGTACACATATGTCATCATATATAACCCTGAGATTCATTTTCTTGTGGTCAAACTCAATAAATCCAATATGGAACAATAACCATAATAGGATCAATGAAAGATTGCACCAACTAGGCCATTCAACCAGTGTGCAAAAGAAATACAACAAACTACAAATACAAAAAGAAAGAAAGAAAGAAAGAAAATAAAATAAACAAACAAACAAACAAGCAAGCAAGCAAGCAATAAATATTGAGAACATCAGAATCAGGTTTAATATCACCGGCATATGTTGTGAAATTTGTTAACTTAGTGGCACCAGTACAATGCAATACATGATAAGTATAGAAAAAATAAATGAATTACAATAAGTATATATATATATGTATATTAAGTGGTTAAAATTAAAATAGTGCAAAAACAGAAATAACAAAATAGTGATATAATGTTCATGGGTTCAATGTCCATTCAGAAATTGGACGGCAGAGAGGAAGAAGCTATTCCTGAATTGCCGAGTGTGTGCCTTGAGGCTTCTGTACCTCCTTGATGGTAACAGTGAGAAAAGGGCATGTCCTGGGTGCTGGGGGTCCTTAACAATGGATGCTGTCTTTCTGAGGCACCGCTCCTTGCAGGTGTCCTGGATGCTACGAAGGATAGCACCCGTGACGAAGCTGACTAATTTTACAACTCTCAGTAGCTTCTTTCACTACTCTGCAGTAGCTGCCACCAACCCCCCCATATACCAAACAGTGATGCAGCCTGTCAGAATGATCTCCACGGTGTATCTGTAGAAGATTTTGAGTGTTTTAGGTGACAAACCAAATCTCTTCAAGCTCCTAATGAAATACAGACACTGTCTTGCCTTCTTTATATTTGTATCGATATGTTGGGACCAGGTCAGATCGTCGGAGACATTGACACGCAGTAACTTGAAACTGCTCTCTCTCCACTTCTGATCCTCTGTGAGAATCGATTCGGTTTCACTTGGCTCACCCTTTCTGAAGTCCACAATCAGCTCTTTGGTTAACTCCTCCACCCACTAATTCTACCACCACTTTATTATTTCCTGTCAGTCACCTTATGTACAGCCTGTCATCACTTTATGGACATACAATCAACCTATGTATATAAGCTATCGTATGTATTTACATTTATTACGTATGTTTTTTTTGTACTATTATTGTGTTCTTTATCTTTTGTGTTTTATGTGCTGCATCAGATCTGGAGTAACAAATATTTCATTCTCCTTACACTTGCGTAAAGGAAATGAGATTAAACAAACTTGGGTTTCTTTCTCTGGAGCAGTGGAGGCTGTGGGGAGACCTGATAGAGGTTTACCAGATTATGAGAAGTGTAGATAGGCAGTATCGTTTACCCAGGGTTGAGATGTCTAATACCCAGAGGGCATGCATTTAAGCTGACGGGGGGTAATTTTAAAGGAGATGTGAAGGGTAAGTTTTTTAAACATACAGAGTGGTGGGTGCCTGGAATATGTTCCCTGCGGTGGTGGTAGAGGCAGAAACGTTGGGGACTTTTAAGAGACGTTTAGATAGGCACATGAATAAGTGGAAAATAAAAGCATATTGACATTGCGTAGGCAGAAGAGATTAGTTTAGTTGTCCATTTGAGCACCAATTTAATTGGTTTGGCACAACATTGTCATCTGAAGGGCCTGTTCCTCTGCTGTTCTGTGTTCAAATACATGCTTATTTTGAGCCTAAAATCTTCTAATTTATATAACAGGCTATAGACATGAGAAAATCTGCTGATGCTGGAAATACAAAGAACTCTACTTCCCACTCCCATTCCGACATGTCAGTCCATGGCCTTCTCCATTGCCATGACAAGGCCACACTCAGGTTGGAGGAGCAACACCTTATATTCTGTTTGGGCAGCTTCCAACCTGATGGTATGAACATCGATTCCTCAAATTCCAGTAATTGGCCCCTCTCCTCTCCTTCACCATTCCCTTTCCTGTTGCCCTCTTTCAATTTATCTCCTTACCTGCCCATCACCTCCCTTTGGTGCCCCTCCTCCTTCCCTTCCTCTGCCCTCTCCTATCGGCTTCGTCCTTCTCCAGCCCTTTATCTCCATCACCAATCAACTTCCCAGCTCTTTACTTCACCCCCTCCCCCTCTCCCGGTTTCACCCATCACCTGCCACCTTGTACTTCTTCCTCCTCTTCCCCCACCTTCTCACTCTGACTTCTCCCCTTCCTTTCAAGTCCTGATGAAGGGTCTCAGCTTGAAAAATCAACTGTTTACTCTTTTCCATAGATGCTGCCCAGCTTGCTGAGTTCCTCCAGCATTTTGTGTGTGTAACAGGCTATAGATATGGATTAAGTGGCACTATATATAAATAGCTTAGGAATGGAAAATTAAAGATTATTTTCTGATTTTGATTTGCATCTGGTACAGTTCCCAAGTACCTTTCATATTCCTTTCCAAAATTCCCTCACCAATCTACAGCTTTCTGCTTTAACGTAGTCAATGCTGCAGTTAACCTCATTAGGTACATCAGTCTCCCACTTAAGAAAAACATAGAGCTGAAGATCAGATTTCAAAACGATGAGAGATTCCGCAGGTGCTGGAAATTTTGAGCAACACACACAAGATGCTGGAAGAATTCTGTGGGTCAGGCAACATCTTTGGAGAGGAATAAACAGTCAACGTTTTGGGCAGAGACTCTCCATCACGAGGTCAAGGTCAAAGGTTTCAGCCCGAAACATTGACTGTTTATTCCCCTCCATAGATGCTGCCTGACCTGTTGAGCTCCTCCAGCATCAGAATCAGGTTTAATATCACTGACATATCATGGAATTTGCTATTTTGCTGTAGCAGTACAGTGCAATAAATTACAGTGAAGAAATATATATGCAAAATGAAATTAAATTTTGTGTATGGTGCAGCGAATCAGATTTTTCAGAGATGTTGATAATGGTTAAATACTGATCAGGCCATCAGGGACAATCTCCTTCTCTGAAAGAACACTTAATGCCTATCCAAGTTTCAAAGTAAATTCATTATCAAAGTACGTATGTGTCACATTTATAACCCTGAGATTTATTTTCTTGTAGGCATTCAGAGTAAATACAAGAAACACAATCGAACAAATGAAAGACTGCACCCAACAGGACGGACAAACGACTAATCTGCAAAAGATAACAAACTGTGCAATATACAAAAAAAAAGAAATAATAATGCAGGTGTCCCCCGCTTTTCGAACGTTCGCTTTACGAAACCTCACTGTTATGAAAGACCTACATTAGTACCCTGTTTTCGCTTTCAGAAGGTGTTTTCACTGTTACGAAAAAAATCAGCGCGCGTGCCCCGAGCAGCCGCTCTCTCCCGGATTCTTGCTGGCATTGCTTTAACACGTGCCTGTGAGCAGCCGTTTGCAGGATGAGTTCTGAGGTATTGGAAAAGCCTGAAAGTGCTAGTAAGGGTGTTACACTTAGCGTAAAACTAGACATAATTAAGCGTTTTGATCGTGGTGAACAAAGTAAGGATAAACAACAGGAATTCTGCAGATGCTGGAAATTCAAGCAACACACATCAAAGTTGCTGGTGAACGCAGCAGGCCAGGCAGCATCTGTAGGAAGAGGTGCAGTCGACGTTTCAGGACGAGACCCTTCGTCAGGACTAACTGAAGGAAGAGTGAGTAAGGGATTTGAAAGTTGAAAGTAAGGATAATGTGAGTTTGGCTTGTGGAAGCTGACGAACATGATGTTGAAGAGGTTTTGTCATCCCATGACCAAGAACTGATCGACGAAGAGCTGATGCAATTGGAAGAAGAAAGGATAACAATCGAAACCGAATGCAGTAGTGAAATGAACGTGAAGCAACTGCATGAGATTTTCACTGCAATGATAAAGTACGACTTTAATTTTGGAAGGGTACGTAGGTTTAGGGGATATTTGCAGGATGGTTTGAGTGCTTACAAACAACTGTATGATAGAAAAATGCACGAGGCTCAGCAGTCAAGCAAGCCTTCCACATCAGCAGATGCCGAACCTCGACCTTCGACATTGAGGCGGGCGGTCATAGGAGAAGATGAGCCGCCTGCTCTAATGGAAACAGACGACGAGATGACACCCCAGTGTCCCACCACCCCAACCCCCAGGCCACGGACAGATACTGATTTGGGGAGAATGCAGCGGTAGCCGGGAGACACAGAGAACATCTTTAAGAAAAAAGCCGAAATAAACAAGATAATCAATTAGGTGCTGCCTGACACGTAAATGTCGGCCCAGATCAGAGGCGATGCAATCGGAAATCGACACTGATCTGGGCCGACAATTACGTGTCGGGCGGCACCTAATTAATTAGCATGTTTATTTCAGCTTTTTTCTTAAAGATGTGTTGTGTGCCTCCAGGCTACCGCTGGACCCCTGCGTGCTTCACGGCAATGTATCGGTCAGCGGCCTGGAGGGTGGGGGCCACTACACCACCCCAGCCTGCGACGACTCAGTCTAACACGCCATCATTAGTGTGCTCTGCGCTGTCCTCCCGATTCCCGTGAGTGATACTACACTGTACATACATTATTTCTACTTTATAAAGGCTGTGTATTGTTATGTGTTATTTGGTATGATTTGGCAGCTTCGTAGCTTAAAGGTTACTGGAGAGCGTGTTTTTGCCAACAGCGCTTGTGTGACATTTTCGCTGTGGAGAACAATTCAGTAATGATTGTGGAAAAGTATTTCTACTTTATATAGGTTGTGTATTTATCATATTATTCCTGCTTTTACTATATGTTACTGTTATTTTAGGTTTTATGTGTTATTTGGCATGATTTGGTAGGTTATTTTTAGGTCTGCGAACGCTCACAAGATTTTCCCATATAAATAAATGGTAATTGCTTCTTCGCTTTACGACATTTCGGCTTACGAACCGTTTCATAGGAACGCTCTACCTTCGGATGGCGGGGGAAACCTGTAATAAGAAGAAGTAAATAAATAAGCAATACATAGGCATCCGTTAGTCTCGTGAGACGATAGATTTGCACCCTGGAGGGTTTCCAGGGTGCAGGCCTGGGCAAGGTTGTATGGAAGACGGGCAGTTGCCCATGCTGCAAGTCCCTCCTCTCCACGCCACCGTTGTTGTCCAAGGGAAGGGCACTAGGGCTGATACAGCTTGGCACCGGTGTCGTCGCAGAGCAATGTGTGGTTAAGTGCCTTGCTCAAGGACACAACACACTGCCTCAGCTGAGGCTCAAACTAGCAACCTTCAGATCACTAGACCAACACTTTAACCACTTGGCCACGCACCAACACAAGCAATAAATATCAAGAACATGAGAAGAACAGTCCTTGAAAGTGAGTCCGTAGGTTGTGGGAACATTTCATTGATGAGGTAAGTGAAGTTATCCCCTTTGGTTCAAGAGCCTGATTGTTGAGGGTTAATAAATATTCCTGAATCTGGTTGTGTGGGTACTGAGGGTCCTGAACCCCCTTCCTGATGGCAGCAGCTAAAAGAGGTCCTGGCTTGAATGGTGGGGGTCCCTGATGATGGATGCTGCTTTCCTATGACAGGCCTCAATGTAGATGTGTGGAGGTCTTTACCCGTGATGGACAGGACTGTATCCACTACTTTGTGTAGACTTTTCTGTTCAGGGGCATTGGTGTTTCTATACCAGGCTGTGATGCAGCCAGTCAATGTACTCTTCACCACACAATTATAGAAGTTTTAGATGATATCTTCACAAACTTCTAAGGAAATAGAGATACCACCATGCTTTCTTCATAATGGCACTTATGTGCTGGGCCCAGGACAGGTCCTCTTAAATGAAAACACCAAGAAATTTAAAGTTGCTGACCCTCTCCACCTCTGATCCCCCAATGAAATCTGTCTCACTAACCTCCAGTTACCCTCTCCTGAAGTCAATAATCAGCTCCCCGGTCTTGCTGACATAAAGTGAGAGGTTGTTGTTGTGGCACCGCTCAGCCAGATTTTCAATCTCCCTCCTATATGCTGATTCATCACCACCTTTGCTGATTCATCCAAGGGAAGAAACAGGATAAAGTGTGACCCTAAACAAAAATAAACACCACAAACAGTCCCTCAACACAGCTTAGATTTAATGTACAACGTAGGACTTGAACCTGGATTCATCTGACTTGTATGCCTGAGATCTGCCAACTAGTATCAGAATTGGATCATTGCCTGTTATCTACAAACTAATTTTCTCCAAGGATTGTCACTTGCTGATGTGGAGAGACCGGTGAGATCCGGAGATCCCGAAGGCGATGCCTTCAGAGTTCATTCAGCTCCTGGTAGGGTCACCAATGGTGGTATGGTCAAGGGGAAGGATCCAGAGAGACAGCGATCCAACCAAGACTTCAATGTTGGAGCTGGCGGAAGATGATGACACATCACGATGATGGCGAAGGTGGAGGAAAGGCTGCAGCAGAGATCATGCCACTGGGCCCTGACCCTGATCTGTCAAGGACAGCGTGGTGACTTCTCCATGTTAAACAGTCATACACTGCCGTCCTCCATTAAACAAATCCACCCTAGAAAACTTCTTCGGAGAACATACTCAACTCAAGTGACCACACTAATACTGCTACTACTACCACTAACTAATATTTGCGCTAATTACATCGGAATGCACCGGGAAAAGTTTATGACAACTTCACCAGGAGCACCTTATGTCAACTTGTATATCCACAGATTATTTTCTAAAATTATCTGTTAATATTATTGCATTAATATTATTTTATGTGCTGTATGTGATACAAATACTATGTTTTGCACCTTGGCTCCCGAGGAACATTGTTTCATTTATTATTATTAGTTAGTTTTATTACTGAGATACAGTGTGGGATAGGCTCTTCTGTCTCTTCGAGCCACGCCGCCCAGCAAACCCCTGATTTAACCCTAGCCTAATCACGGGACAATTTTACAATGACCAATTAGCCTACCAACTAGTAAGTCTTTGGACTCTCATTCCCGTGCGGTCACAGGGAAAACATAGAAACTCCTTCCAAGCAGTCGCGGGAATTGAACCCAGGACACTGCTACCGTAAAGTGTTGTGCTGACCACTATGCTACCGTGACACCCATTTTAGCTGTACATATATATACGGTTGAATGACAATAAACTTAAATTTGAATTTGATAATGTATGTTGATAAGTTAACTTAAATAAGTATCCGCAACTTTTTGGATTGTCAATGATTTATCTGCAAATCTGCTAGACACTTACCGTTGAAAGGTTTGATTATATGATACTGGGCAAATGCTGTTTATACTGTTTTAAACTTAAATGACAAGACGATTCATGTTCACCCTACCAGTCTGCTGATTTAACCAGCTCCTTCCCTTCCTTCCCTGTTCTTGAGAGAAGCAGCTGGAGACCTGTAACCGATTTGGTTGACTAAGTTATATTTTATTCCCAGAAGCATAGGAAAAAGAAAGGAGATTGGATAGAGGTGTATAAAATTATGAGGGTTCAGACTGGGTAGATGCAAGCAGGCTTTTTCCACTGAGGTTGTGTGAGACCAGAACTCGAGGTCATGGGTTAAGGGTGAAAGGTGAAATGTTTAAGGGGAACATGAGGGGGAACTTCTTCACTCAGACGGTGGTGAGAGTGTGGGACGAGCTGCCAGTGGAAGTGGTGGATGTGGGTACAGTTCAATATTTCAGAGAAATTTGGATAAATACATGGATGGGAGGGGTATGCAGGGCTATGGTCCAGGTGAAGGAGATGGGACTAGTCGGATTAATAATTCAGCATGTGCTAGATGGGCCAAAGGGCCTGTTTCAGCGATGTAGTTTTTTATGACTCTATGACTCAATTTAGGAATCGTTGATCAAGAAACGCCTTGGATCTATAACCACAAACACGAGAAAATCTGCAGATGCTGGAAATCCAAGGCAAGATCACAAAATGCTGGAGGAGCTCAGCAGGTCAGGCAGCATCTGTGGAAATGAGAAACAGACAATGTTTCAAGCTGAGACCCTTCATCAGGTCTTGGCCTGAAACGTCGACTGTTTATTCCATTCCATAGATGCAGCCTGACTTGCTGAGTTCCTCCAGCACTTTGTGTGTGTTGCCTCTAATCTATAATACTGACCAGTCAATGCTCCAGCCAAAATCTTTATGGATTTCTCAGTTATAAAAGAAATTGGGGAAGTACAGGCTCTCCTTGAATGCTAAATATGTATCTCAAGGGCAAAATTGAATATGACAAATACAATATTCAGCAGTACAAATTTGCATTAAAGTTATTTCCAATTCAATTTTCATTTCAGAAATAGACAGTCCCTTAGTCAGTTTAACCAGGCAGGGTTAGAATGCTTTGAGAATTGAACATAGAACAGTACAGCACAGGAACAGTCCCTGATGTTGTGTTGAATTAATCAAATAAGTAATTAAATGTCTAATTAAAAGAAACACTTCTGTCTGATATTAATGTGCCTAGCTAAGGGCCTCTTAAGTCCTCTATCATGAGGATGGTTGTTGACTTCAGGAGGACACGGAACGACCACTCTCTGCTGAACATCGACAACTCCTCCTTAGAGATCGTTAAGAGCACCAAATTGAGAGCGAAGGCTGAGAAAAGTCCATCTCCCACCCCACCCCCCCGCCCCCTATCCTCACCACATTCTACAGAGGTTGTACTGAGAGCATCCTGAGCAGCTGCATCACTGCCTGGTTCGGAAATTTCACCATCTCGGATCACAAGACCCTGAAGCGGATAGTGAGGTCAGCTGAGAAGATCATCGGGGTCTCTCTTCCCACCATTACAGACATTTACACTGCACGCTGCATTCGCAAAGCAAACAGCATTATGAAGGACCACGCGCACCCCTCATACAAACTCTTCTCCCTCCTGCTATCTGGCAAAAGGCACCGAAGCATTCGGGCTCTCACAACCAGACTATGTAACAGTTTCTTCCCCCAAGCCATCAGATCCTCAATACCCAGAGCCTGGACTGACACCAATCTACTGCCCTCTACTGTGCCTATTGTCTTGTTTATTATTTATTGTAATGTCTGCACTGTTTTGTGCACTTTATGCAGTCCTGGGTAGGTCTGTAGTCTAATGTAATTTTTGTGTTGTTTTAGGTGGTTCAGTTTAGTTTTTGTATTGTTTCATGTAGTACCATGGTCCTGAAAAACATTGATCTCGTTTTTACTGTGTACTGTACCAGCAGTTATGGTTGAAATGACAATGAAAAGTGACTCAACTTGACTTGACTTGATGAGGATGAGAGGTGACCTGATAGAGGTGTACACGATAATGAGAGGCATTGATCGTGTGGATAATCGGAGGCTTTTTCCCAGGGCTGAAATAGCTAGCACAAGAGGGCATAGTTTTAAGGTGCTTGGAAGTAGGTACAGAGGAGATGTCACGGGTAAGTTTTCAATGCGGAGTGTGGTGAGTGCGTGGAATGGGCTGCCGGCGGCCGCGGTGGAGGCAGAAACGATAGGGTCTTTTATCCATAGAGCTTAGAAAAATAGAGTGCTATAGGTAAGCCCGGGTAGTTCTAAGGTAGGGACATGTTCGGCACAGCTTTGTGGGCCGAAGGGCCTGTATTGTGCTGTAGGTTTTCAAAGTTTCTATGTTTCTATCATATTTACCTACACCAGCAACCCTGGTGGTAGAGGCACTCAGCACCCTCGGTGTGAATAAAGACTTGCCCTGCTCACTTCCTTTGTTGCACGCTGGTAAAAATCTCCTTAGCAACTTATCCATCCAATCAGTTGAGCATTTTGGCTAGTAACAGTTTGCTGCTCTGTTACCAAGGGCCCCACTTTGCCTGACGGGTGACCTCGTAGAGAGCTTTAAGTACCTGAATAGGTTTAGCAGAGCAGGCGCATGGTGAGGTATCTCCACTCAAGGAGGACGTTTAAAACCACCCTCCACGAAAATAAGATAGTTCCTACCAAATCCAACAGGGAATCTGAGAGAAAGTTTACCCTTCCCTCTGCGCCACCCCACCAGATAGGTGAAACTTGTTTTGTATGATGAGTTCTAAAGGTAGATATTGATCCCAAAGGAAAGTACAGTGTCACCGTAGCATTACAAGTGCACGGATATATAAATATACAAATATTAGAAGAGAATTAGAAAGAATAAAAAATAAGTTACCACAAACAGTCAACAGGAGGGGAGGGGGGTCATCACTTCCCCAGCTATAGGTTGATTCATTAAAGTGCCTAATGGCCGAGGGAAAGAAAGATGTCATTGGAGCGGCACGGTTGGCTAAGTCAAAAGACAAAGATGCATTTAGGGAAAAAACTGGGTAATTACATAAAATAGTCAGGAATAGAAGGCAATGGGAGCATTGATTCGTAGGGTTATCTCTGCCAAGCTCAGTTGTGATGGGGGGGGGTCAGACACAGGGCTGGCAACTCCATCCTGTGAAAACCCAGAGTTACAGAAATGCCAACAGGAGCTGCAAGGACCTCATCACTGGGAGAGGAAGGATCTTCGAAGATTGGTTACCATGGTGACAACTGGGCTAGGACAGAGAACTCTGGTGAGCTGCTGTAGTGGCCTATGCCCCAGAAGGGGTGAAGGGCCTCATTCACAGGGTTCGAAGAATTGCGGAGGAAACAAGCATATGGTTTTGTGAAGTGTGAGTGATCATAATAAGGCGGTATTTATCATCTATTCTGGGTGTCCAAGCCATGGTGGGGATTTGATTTTTCTTATTTATTCTCAGGATGCAGATATTGCTCGTAAGCCAGGTTTATCCACACCCATAGGCAACCTTGGGAAGATAGTGATGAGCTGTTTTCTTGAACCATATACCATATGGTGCGGGTGAGCCCTGTGTTGTTAAAGCCAAGACACAGCACATGGAGAGGATGTTTCCTATAGTGGGAGAGTCTAGGACCAGAGGGCGCAGTCTCATAATACAAGGATGTTGAGTTAGAACAAAGACGGGGAGAATTTCTTTACCCAGAGGATAGTGAATCTATGGAATTCATTGCCACAGACAGCGTGGAGGCCAAGTTATTGGGTACATTTAAAGCAGAGGTTGATAGGTTCCTGATTAGTAAAGGCATCAAAGGTTACATGGAGAAGGCAGGAGAATGGGGTTGAGAAGGAAAATAAATCAGCCTTGATGAATGGTGGAGAAGATTCAATGGGCCGAATGGCCTAATTCTGCTCCTATGTTTTATAGTCTTAATCAGGTCATTCCAGGATGTAGCCCCTGTAACAATAGCAATAATAAGTCTAGAATATTTTTAACATGGAGCAGATGGGAGCAAGTGCATGTTCCTTTTTCCTGTCTGGGTCAGAAAAATAGCATAGGTTTGATTACACTCACAAAATGCTAGAGGAACTCAGCAGTTAGGCAGCATCTACAAAGAGGAATAGATAGTCAATGTTTCAGGCTGGGACCCTTCCTCAGGCCTGGGTGTGTGTTGCAGACTTTCTCATATTTACAGGTTTGGTCAGCCAGCCTTGCTGAATTGCTGCAGTACTCCCTGTGGATAACACTCACTCTACAACTAGAACAGGTGGATGGGCTATGAATGGAGCAGGCAGCTTTGGCACAGAGCAAAAGAAACTTCTTAAAATTTGCTGCAGTTGTACCATCAAGCAGCTAGAGGATATTCCAATAGACCTCTGGTCTGTGCTAGGCTATGGAAATGCTTTTGGATGCAGGTGAGGTAGGGTGGGAAGGGAGGAGACATCGAATACAGAGCCTCTGACTTTAATCTATTAGTATGGAGGTCAGGCCACCCTTTGCACCACGCAGGGGAGGAGGTGCCAGAGCCAGTATGTGAGAGAACAGAGGCATAGCAGATGCCCTGGAATCCCTGCTGGGTTTGGGGCTGGCCATTGCAGGCCAGCTCTCCTGTCAGTGCCGCTCTCCAGTGTTCGCTCCCTGGAAGGCAAACTGGATTGTCTTCACCTGCGGCTGACCCAGCGCGAGATGAGGAACTGCTGCGTGCCTGTTCTTGCAGAAACATGGCTCTAGAGCAACATCCCATGCACCATCAATCTTCAGGCCTTGCCACTCAAGGATTTGTTCTAATATCATTTTGTGACTGTACATGCTGAATCATAACTGTATGTGCTGTGCTTTGCAGCTTGGCTCCAGAAGAAAGCTCCTTTTCACTGCATACATGTGTATGGTTGAATGGTAATTACACTTGAACTTGATGTAATGCATCTAATTGAATTTCATTTCAATGGTAACACATAAGATACCAATAAGAAATTTAAATGATGGCAATGTCATTCATCTCCAAAGAAAGGTGCTTCATCTTTTGGTGAAGTTGGTCACTGCAGTTCACAATCTTGCCACTTGCTAGCCCTACTCAGGGATGGCACACCTGTCCAAGATGGCACACGCAAAAAATTTGTTGGCACATAGCATGCAATACCACCTCTCCATTCTTTAAACCCCACCCATGATAAAAAAATGTAATGATTAACTTTACTGCCAAATCAAGCAGCAAATTATATTCTACACCCCAACAGCAATGAGATGTTTTCACAGAGATAACACACCACCTTGGCACCAGCTAGACAACTGTGAGACCGTGTAACACTAGATAATACATTTTGAAATCCTCACAGACCTCAAATCATACACATCAGTGCTTGGAGAGTAAACAGTTACAATAACAATACTATTTAGAAATGATCTGTGCACTTGTAATACTACTGTGACATTGAAATCTTCTTTGGGGTCAATAAAGTATCTATCTTACAATACAGTATAATACAGTACAATAAAGTACTGGTATTTACATATTACTATTTAACTATTTATGGTTCTATTACTATTTATTATTTATGGTGCAACTGTAACAAAAACCAATTTTCCCCGGGATCAATAAAGTATGACTATGACTATCTATACAGTATACTTATTTCAATAACAAATTTACTTTGAACTTTGAGATAAGAGAATGTTCTGGATTCTCTACCCAAGAGGTGCTCAGTCACAGGTGTGTGCAAGGAAAGGCGTGAATGTTTTTTTGGATATTCAGGATATCAAAAGGATAAGGGATTGGTAGAGGAAGTGGAACAATTAAAAGTTAGTCATGATCTTCTTGGAGAAAGAGGGAGGTAGCCAAAAGGAGCTAATGGTCTTTTGCCCCCTCTTGATGTTCAAATAAAGACACTAATCACGCTTAAAGTCAAACAAAATTTGCACTTTATTATTTATCTTCAGAAGCAGAACTCCAATCAGCTGATAACTGCTATACTCAGGTCACTTTTAATACTTTAAACTTGCAAATATTAAAGTCATTTTGCCAAAAAGGCAAAGGATTAAATTTAGCTCAATCATACTTAATCCTGCAAAAAAATTAATCTCTACACATCAATCTTGATCCTCTGCCGGTGTCCCCATACTAACACAAACATCTTACAAATTATGTCTTCAAAACTGAAGGAATACTTAACAGAATGAACATAGAAATTGAAATAGTGAAAAGCTGCAGCTAAGGCTTGTCAGCATTCAAATGGGTTCACAAGTTGCACAAAGGATTTGTCAACTGCTACAAATGAATTTATAATTTCTGCACAGTACTTATATGAACTTATAATTTCCTTCCTCAAATGGCTTCCATAACTCTCTATCTCTTGTCTAGTCTGAGTGATCAAAGAAATACTGAAAGTTTTGCCAACCCTTCCCCTGATGAACTGATGTTATTTTAGCTCAGGGTGTTGAAGAACTTTAAGCAGCATACATCCCCTCCCCCTTTCCATGCACGGTCCAGTACATTGAAACAAAATTCTGTATAAACATGTCTAAATACTGTATTTAAAATTGAGTTAATTCTAGCAGTTTCTAAACAAGGATTCCTAAGACATTTTCAGATACACAGAACTGCTACAGCAATCAATTTCAAAGTACAGTACATTATGGTACAAAGTGGAGGCACAATGTGTATTAAGTTTAGTTTAGTGACTAAATGGTAGTCATCACAATGGTGCATTTGCTAAAACAATTCAAATTAAACAACACAGAAATATTTTAGGCAGCAGAGTAATGAACTCAGAATCAACTAGAAACAGAACCACAAGATTTCTTACTGAATAACATTTTGGCACAAACAACTGTTTGGCGATAGTGATATTCCAGGTGTAAATATTGACTTCCTTGATAACAGTTCATCAAATCTGGTTCCAATTATTTTGAACTAAACCTTAGTGATTATATTAAAAAAATAATCACAGTTTACATGCTTACATCAAATCACAGTACAAAACCAGCTTTAAAGTTGAATAAATGAAATAATTGGAGCAATATGGAAAAAAATTATATAAAGAATGTCAAAAGAAAACACAGCTGACCAAATGTACAACATGTTACAAAGTGAAATTTGCCAGTAACTCTCTGTTCTTGACTTTGCTGGTTAGAATTAATGTTAAGTTCTCAAAAGGGAATGTACAAATAACTGAACAGTTTCATTAGTGTAACTGTTAAAGATGTAGACAAACACGATTCTCAGCATCCTTCATTTTTTTTTACTTTAATGTTTTGCAGCTGCTGTTCAGCAATTTGAGAACAACCATCTTGAATGGAGCTCGCTCATGGTATAATGAATGGGTAACACAATGAAGCAAAGAACAATATTCACCATTCACCTAAAAACCATTCTACACAAAACGGCTTAATTTGCAAACCAAGTTTAATCCCAAGAAAAACAAAACACATGTCTAACAGAAGTGCAGTGCTTTGCTAACCCTTTATGTTTCTACATAGAGGCTTTCATCTTTCCTATTATCATTACATCAAAATGTTCACTTTAAAATTGACGTCTCCAAGAGTAATGTAAAGATTACATGAGGCACAGTGTATCCTTTCCACTCGTGTGACTGACCACGACTAGCAGAGACTTTGCCAAGGCTCGACACCCGTTCCCAGCTCCCCAAGCTAACTAAATGTTCACGAAGGAGATGCCAGAGAGGCAGAAGTGACTTTGCAAAGTAGAAGGAAAAAAAAATGCAAACTTTCACATTACAATGATGAAATCACAAAGATCAGCTTCAACAGGCAGCTGGCATTCTACCTGGAAGCAAAGTATTTCTTATCTACACTACATTGCATTGAAAATTAAAATTTCAGAATTGTTATTAACAGTATGTAAACACGGCAGCTGATCTACAAAGCATTAAGTCTTCTGTGAATAAAGACTCATACCCCAAGTTAAACTTCAAATCCATATTAGACCCCCTATAGATTAGATATAACTGTTATGAATAAACCTTTAGCTTATGACTTTGATCTAATGGTTACATGCAATGATTGTCACAAAAGAACACAACTGGAAGTTAAATATTAAATGCCCTGACAATGAGTTTCAAAATTCTCAAAAATGCAAAGTGATAGTTGTTCTAAATGGTTAGACAATATAAAATTCATACATTTATATTTGGAATTGTTTTCTTCTCTATCCTCTAATTCCAGTCAAAGTAATATGCCTTAATGACTGTAAACCCAACATGCTTTAAGTGCCAACCAGAGTACAACTTTTTCCAATTCTAAACCAGCAAAAAGCCTCCCACATTAAGCTCCCTTTCTGCGCTTAGCAAGGGATTTTAACAGCCTTTTTTGTTGTGCTGTGTACTATCAAGTGAGCAGATAAAGCCCAAATTCACTGTTTTCAAGAACATTGCAGCCTTCAAATTGAGAAGGGACTGTCAGTCTACCATCAATTCAAGATGAACATGCAGAGATAGACAGTACGTATTATCCAAGACTCAATGGTGTCACTGCATCCTTCTTATCCCCATCTAACATCGATTTCTCCCCCTTCCCCATAGTATAGTACTGGTTAATTTTAGCTAACTTTTTCTATTGATTATCTCACTCCTTTTTGCATATCGTTCTTCTGCCACTGATTTTTACCCCCCCCCCTCACCAAAGGCAATATTTATCTGGCTAAAAAAGGAACATTAATGTGTGAACATTAGATCTTATAGTAATCAATACAAAGCACCTTACGGAGAGCATTGTGACAACTCCAGCTAATAATACTCTCTCACACATTTTAACATTGGATAGCCTCCTGTGCTGAAACGCTTCAATAAACCACCATCACCCTACAAAGTGCGTCAAATTATAAAGATCCAGTAGACAAAGTAGCACGTTCCCCCGATTTTGCTCTGGCGTCTCCATCTGGCAGAAGGAATGTCGATCGGTGAACCCCTCACTTTATATTGCGCACGATCCTCCTGCAGTGGTTGGTCTTCATCTCACCCAGGGCTTGCTCCAGCTTGCGAATTAGGTGCAGCAGGGTGGCAGGGTCAGTCTGAAACACACTAGCGTTCCGACCACCATTCTGTTCAAGGTGCAGTTTCAGAGTCAGGAGGGGTTTCATCTGATGCCTCAAGGCACGACTGGCTAACTAGTGGAAGAAATAAGTGGACGTTTGAAACCATTCCAATATCAGCAAATAAAAAGACAACATTAGAAGAATTGTTTGTGGTTCTGTCATTTAATACTTCAATAACAGAGCGTCCTGGGAGGGGTAGCATCTCTGGTGAAGGGGCTCATTGTGCCACCCACCTTTGGTCCCCACCAGACTAAACCAGGTGAGGGCAGCTGGCGGCCCCATGACCCGGTGAGTTAGGGACGAGCCTGTCCCAGAATGTGCAAGTCGGCTCCAGCAGACTGGGCGGATGAGATCCAACAGCCCAGGAAGGTTGGTACCGCAACACTCCGTGGAGAGCAAAGGCTGCGTCATGGTTATCCACTGCAACCAAGGCGGACCCCAGTTTGTGACTCCAGTCCAACACCACTGGACTTGGACTTCTATAGTCAGGGGAGTGGAACTGCCACAGTGCAATGGCATTTCCACTTTAAAAACTCTCCTGCACAAGTTCTATTATCGTCGGACATCATTGGCAGTTCTTTAATAACAATGGAATTAGAGCCACAAAATCATATTCAATATAATAATTCCTGCCAAGTGTCTACAGACATTATACACAAGAACTCTCTACAAAAATGGTGGATGTTGCTTCAATTGTAACACTTAAACGTTTGGATAGACAGATAGACAAGAGAGGTATAGAGGGCTATGGTCCAGGTGCAGGTGGATGGGACCAGGCGAAAGACCAGGTCAGCATCCACCATGTGGACCAAACGGCCTGTTTTTGTGCGGTAGTGTGCTCTATGACTAATACACTTGTTCTCCAAAATCTAAGAAAGGATATGCTGACATTGGAGAGTGTTCTAAGGAAGTTCACGCAAATTATTCCAGGATTGAAGGGCTTGTCTTATGAGGAGCGTTTGATGGTTCTGGACCTCTACTCACTGGTATTCAGAAGAATGAGGGGTGACCTCATTGAAACCTAGCGAATGTTGAAAGGCCCTGATATAGTGCATGTTTTCTATGGTGGGAGAGTCCAAGACCAGAGGGCACAGCCTCAGAATAGAAGAGTGTCCTTTTAGAATAGAGATGAGGAGGAATTTAGCCAGAGAATGGTGAATCTGTGGAATTTCTTTGCCACAGGCAGCTGTGGAGGCCAAGTGTTATGTATATTTAAGGCAGAGGTTGACAGATTCTTGATAGGCGGGGGGGGGCGAGAAGGGATACAAGGAGAAGGCAGGAGATTGGGACTGAGAGGGAAAATGGATCAGCCATGATGAAATAGTGGAACATACTTGATGGGCCAAATGGTCCAATTCTGCTCCTGTACTTTAAAAACTGGCATAAAGTAAAAAATTTAATGCAGGATGTGGGAATGAATAAAGTCCAAATGGTAAAGTGCATTTTTTAAAAGGTTCAGTTAGACTAGGAAAGAACAGAGTGGAGTACTACAGTGACACGAGAGACTCTGCAGATGCTGGAAATCTTGAGCAACACACAAAATGCTGAAGGAACTCAGCAAGTCAGGCAGAATCTGTGGAGGGAAATAAACAGTTGATGCTTCAGTCCAGAACTCTTCATCAGAAGGGAAAGGAAGGGGCAGAAACCAGAATAAGAAGATGGGGGAAACAGGGTAAAAGTGCCTATTGTAATTCACTTCTCAAAACAACTTTCTGATTGTTGCAAAACGGTGATACAAATCAAAACATGGCAAGGGAGAGGAAAAGAAAAATATACTCGCATAAACAAGATTGGGATTTGCTGCGAACATCGTTTTACCTGTACATCGAGTCTCCACTCTAAGTTGTGGTAATGAGGGAGGTCAGGAGCCAGTTCACTCAGAATCTGCCGAACCTCTCTCCGATTGTCCAGGTAAAGCTGAAGCAGCAACTTATTGAGATCTTCCGAAAACCCCAAGACAAGCACGGAGTCCTGGAAATCCACTTCAGAAATCTGATCACAAATTGAATTTATTACACGTTGTGTTCAAATTTAACACTGCTTAAAAATGAAATACTTTCTCCTTCCGAGATTAAGGCAGTGATTAAGCAGACAGTAGAAACATTGCAAAGGAAAATATCACAGGAATAATACCCATTCTGGGTTGTCAGGTGTCAGGGAAACAACAGCAATAGGATATTCCTATCCAAATCTTCTCTACCTCTCTCCATCGCTTTCTGGAAGTCGTTTAAAACCTACTTCTGTTATTAACCTCTCCTACTAACTGCTTAAGTGGCCTAAAATCAGCATCTTTTGTAATACTCTAGAGAAACAAATTTGGACATTTGCCATCTTAAAAGCCGGAGATATTATTTTCACTGATGAAAAGCCACAGCCAGTTTGCACAGAGCAAACTGCCAACAAGGACAATGTGATAATCACCAACTTAAAAAAGCTGTTACTAATTGGGGATCAGATACAGGAAGGGACTCTGAGGCTACGTCCACACTACGCCGGATAATTATGAAAACGCCAGTTTCGAGTAAAAACGACAAGCGTACACATTAAGCGTTTTTCAAAATATCTCTGTCCACATTAGACGGATATTTGGGCGAATGTCCTCCTACTGGGCATGCGCAGGACACACAGAAAACAAGCGAAGAGGAAACGGTATACTTGGTGTGCGCTTGTCCAGTTACGGACTAGAAAAACTTAAAAGGAATTGCTCTTGGCTCTTGCGCAGGAGGACTTAAAACTGAAAAAAAAACACCAAATACTGGAGCCTATAGAGGCAACCGACAGGGAGTTCACGGACAGTATGACCCGCTGACGACGAACATTGAAAAACTGACTAACTCTGTTGCATTAATAAAGCACCTTGTTAAATGTATAAAGCATGTCTGCATCAGTGTTATCTTGTGTTTCCATACAATGTTACATTAGGCTGTTACACATCTATTGTCAGAGAAGTACTTGTATAAATAGGTAAACCACCTTCATACAAGCAAGGACAGAAAACAAGGCAAAGTGAGTATACTTATTTATTCAGTAAGCTATGGGTCAAAGTATTTGGTGAGTACATTTCTAACTCTTCTGGCTTTAGTCTCGTTGCTGTCTGTTCTGAAATTGTTAGGTTCTGCGAAGTGCAGAATCAAATATCACCGTGATGATTGTACGCTGTAGTATCAATTGTTTGGCGACAATAAAGTAATAATAATAATACGAAGAAGAAAACAATGAAATGCCGCGCTGCCGCCATCTGTTGCGGCACGTCATGACAGCGGTTTTTAAAATCTCCGGTTACCCTGTACACACTGCAACGGATATTAGGCATTTTCAGATTTATTCACTCTGGAGACTGTTTCTGAAAATCTCCATCTTCTGGGGATGAAAATGCCGTCTTAGTGTGGACGGAGGTTCAAAACAAAGAGAAAAAGCTTCGTTTTCAAAATTATCCGGCATAGTGTGGACATAGCCTAAGATAACTCACTCAAAATAATGTAATTTTTATTAAAATAAAATCTCATTGGAAGTCTGCACTCAATGGTACAGAATACCCACAGAATTAAAGGGCAAAACAGCAGCTCACACTTTGGGATTCATTCCTCTGAAGCAGAATTTGAAACTTTCACCCTCAGTAGGCAAGTAAAACTAGTTAGGGTCATAGCACAGAAACAGGCCCTTTGGCCCATCTGTCTCGTGCTGTCCTGGTCTTCAGCCCAGTCCCATCTAACCACACCCAGACCACAGCCCTCCAATCCCTTTTTATCCATGTAGCATTCCAAACTTTTCCTCGATTGGTCCCGCATCTACCACTTCTGCTGGAAGCTCACTCCACACTCACACCACCCTCTGAGTGACGAAACAGGCAAATGAATCATAAATGAAAACTGAGGCAAATTAACCAAGAGATTGAAAAGTGGACAGAAATTGTAAGTGTACAGATAAGTACAGGTGGCAGGGTGGAGATATGTCTCTGCCAAAGGAGATAGAGACTCTTTCCCTCCGCTGGCCTGCAGGTCACCCTTGGATAAGGTGTAGCACCTGCTTTGCCCCCTCCTCCCCCATTCAGGGTCACATGAAGCCATGGGGGCAGGTGGTGGATGGTCCTATGAGCAGCTGGTGCATATCACAAGTCCTGGTTATGCGCCCACTGATGCCAGGCAGACAATCTCTGAAGAGTATTGACAATAGCTGGGATCACCCATCTTGTAAAGACACTGCCCAGAAGAATACAATGGCAAACCACTTCCATAGAAAAACTTGCCATGATCACCTACGTCATACAATGCAGTACATAATGGATGAACATACAAGTACACTAAATTAATTTCTTTACCATCATTTTGGAGCTTTCTGTCATCAAGTACATCAGTCCCTCAACTCCACGTTGCACGGTTTCAGTACTCACATTCAGCTTCCCTACAGGAGAAAAAAAAGCAGAACAGCAGCTGCAAAAGTGGACGCCAATTGTGCTTCAGAGAGGTTAGTGCAGTACCACATCAGTAGGCAAAACAAGGATGAGAATTGGTTTCCCAGTCAGCGCCACGGTAGCCTAGCGGTTAGTGTGACGCTGTAACAGCTCAGGGCATTCACCATTCTGTAAGGAGTCTCTGTACGTCCTTCTTGTGGAATGCAAGGGTTTCCTCCCACAGTCCAAAGACATAGCTGGTAGGTTAACTGATCATTGTAAACTGTCCTGTGATTTGGATTCAGCAACTTCGATTGGAAGTGGAGATGGAATAGAGTTAGGATTCAATGTCCTACACAATTCAAGTTCATTGTCATTCAACCATATGTAGTACTGTGTAAAAGTCTTAGACACATATATATAGCTAGGGTGCCTAAGACTTGCACAGACCTGTATTTGTCAACATCTGGTGGGAGTAACGGATGTTTGGAACGGTGAGAGTAGGGAGGTGTGGGACAGGTGGCACAGGAGGAGTGCTGGAGCAAGGTTTGGCTCGGGTTCAGACGCACCCAGCCCTCAGACACCAGGCAAGGTCATTTAATTCCAAACAACTGGTTTATTGATCATTACAGTATGGCTTTCTGGTGCCTCCTGCTTCCTCCCCTCTCCCTTCCTGTTTTCGCAACCGTGCGGCCAATGTATAAAACATGAATGAATCAATTAATCAATTCTGTTTTTTTAACCGGCTCTTTCAATGGAGGATCTACGATGTTACGGTTCTATTCATGATGGAAAACACAGTAAAAGCGCAGTGAATGAGAGTAGCAGCTTCCAACCTTTGACATACAGGGCAATGGGAAGATGTGCTCACTTCCCTGATTCTAGGCAGAAAAATTGCAAGGACAGAAAACGCACGAGTCAAAGCTCATCCTTCCTTCAAACGTGACATACTTGCCGCTCCTTCAAATATTTTGGGATTTGAGCCTTTCTTCAAAAATTCCACAGCAATTCGACAGAATTCTCCTACAACTAAACAAAATCATTGGATAAATAATTTATTACAATATTGAAAACAAAGCAAAAAATACCCTTTTCTTTGGTTTCTATTTTACTCTTTCCCATTTTTCTTTTTTTTCATCGGACTGGTTTATATGTGGGAATATAACAGCGCATCTGTTGTTCCAACTGCAGTTTGATTATTGTCACATGCATTGAAAAGCTTGTTGTTTGCATGTCACATCATTCTTGACACATGAATGTCAAGAAAGAGGAAGTATAAAAGGAAACAAAAATAATTGAAAGCTACCATAAGTACAAGAGATTCTGCAGATGCTGAAATCCAGAGCCACACAACAAAATTCTGGAGGAACTCAACAGGTCAAGCAGCATCTAAGGAAAGGAATGATTTCAAGAATATCATCTTCTCCTCTGCCATCACATTTCTAAATGGATTTAAGGCATCCGTTAGTCTTGCGAGACCATGGATCTGCGCCTAGAAAGTCTTCACTCTCTAGGGCGTAGGCCTGGGCAAGGTTGTATGGAAGACCGGCAGTTGCCCATGCTGTAAGTCTCCCCTCTCCGCGACACCGATGTTGACCAAGGGAAGGGCATAAGGGCCCATACAGATTAGCACCGGTGTCGTCACAGAACAATGTGTGATTAAGTGCCTTGCTCAAGGACACAACACCCTGCCTCAGCTGGGGCTCGAGCTCATGACCTTCAGATCGCTAGTCGAACGCCTTAACCATTTGGCCATGTGCCCACGTGCCTAAATGGATATTGAATCCATAAACAGTACCTCACTACTCCCCCCCCCCTCTGATTCTAAAGAATAAAGAGTTGACAATTCAGGCCAAGACCCTACATCGGGGGGGGGGGGGGGGGGCGGGGAAGAGAAGCCAGAATAAGATGGGTGGAGGGGAAGCAGTACAAACGAGAAGGTGACAGGTGGTGTGTGGGGGCGGGGGGGGGGCAGGACGGGAGGGGTGTTGGGGGGGAGAGGACGGGAGGGGTGTTGGGGAGAGGACGGGAGGGGTGGGGGGAAGGACGGGAGAGGTGTTGGGGAGAGGACGGGAGGGGTGGGGGAAGGACGCAGGGGTGGGGGGGAAGGACGGGAGGGGTGTTGGGGGGGAGAGGACGGGAGGGGTGGGGGAAGGACGCAGGGGTGGGGGGAAGGACGGGAGGGGTGTTGGGGGGGAGAGGACGGGAGGGGTGTTGGGGGGGAGAGGACGGGAGGGGTGTTGGGGAGAGGACGGGAGGGGTGGGGGAAGGACGCAGGGGTGGGGGGGAAGGACGGGAGGGGTGTTGGGGGGGAGAGGACGGGAGGGGTGGGGGAAGGACGCAGGGGTGGGGGGAAGGACGGGAGGTGTGGGGAGGATAGCGGAGGGACGAGATGGGGAGTGGAGGAGGGACAAGCGGCCTGAGCAGAACCTTCTCCACCTATACAGACCCTGCCCCGCACTGTCGCCCACCCACTAACGCTGGGAGTGTGGTAACAAGCGCTACTAACCCGCAGCATCCACACGCGTTAAGAATCCCAGATGCTCCTTGTGCTCGTCGGATAGAACCAGCAACATTTTCCCTCGGACGGGAGCGTCAGCAGAGGGGCTGGGGCGCAGACACAACACTTCCGCCCCGCTCCGGGCCCGAGAAACTAAGTTCGTGTGAGACACAGAGCGCCAACAAAGGTTCCGTTTCCTCTACTGAAGTTCCCCAAACAGTAAAGCCGGGCGCCATCCGGTGGTGAAACTCGGCCAGTGACGTGATGCCGGTTAAAGTCTTCGAAAGGCGAGCACTCGAAGTGGTGCGCATTGGAAAACCGCGAATTTTAAAATACACACTTCACGTTAACTTTGCACCTAGCTTTTTATTAACATTTTTTTTTTTGTTTATTCAAGGAGTTCGAGCCAGCATTTAATTGCCCATCCCCAACTGCTCTCGAGTTAAATAGATGAAATAAATTGTTTTGTTTTTGTATAGATCGATTCATTGCAACAGTGCTTTGAGGTATGTGATGAACCCCTGGGTTTATCTTGCCGTGGACTGTCATTTTAAGAGAGAGTGCCTGAGTGATGTCAGCCGCCGGCTTTCTCGGCTCCTGTTTGATTCTGAGAGAGAGAGAGAGAGATAGAGATAGAGATAGAGATAGAGATAGAGATAGAGATAGAGATAGAGATAGAGATAGAGATAGAGATTAGAGATAGAGATAGAGATAGAGATAGAGATAGAGATAGAGAGAGAGAGAGAGAAACTTTTTGACTCTGCATATTGTTCTGATTTAAGCAAGGACACTCACTCACACACGGTCAGTCGCAGTTGGAGTCGGACAATGGAATGAAGCCAGTGACTAAGGGGTCACTGGTTGGAAATTTCGAGTGCCCACAAGGGTGGGTTGAGCGCATGGATAAGTGGCGATCACGTTGTGTGATTGGGGCAACCTTGTGGAATCTACCCATGTGTTAACCTTTGCCTGGATGGTAGTTCCCCTTGATAAGCTACTATTGGTGATAATTCGTAAGTGGATTTGGAACGACGACGGATAAAATCTACGGCGATTGTTATTCTGTTTTACCACCGTGGAACCTGCAGAATACGACATAAATGCCTTCTCTCCACATTCACCTTGGATAACAAATATCTCTCTCACATCCTTTAATCCGTGGATGAACTGAAATTTCATACTTTACCATCTCAAGATGTTAAGCCTGTGCCCCCCCCCCCCCCAGCTCAATAGTTTGGGAGTTATATTTACTCATATGTATACTCATAACACTGTTAAATTTTGATTATTCTCGTTTAAGTTGCTATATTAAGTAGATGCTAATAAAGATAGTGGTTTTAACATCAAAACCGGACTCTAGGAGTGGTCTATTGCTGCGGGTTCATTTTAAACCGTTACGGGTACGTATCAGGAATTACAAGGGAAAACATTAGCAAAGTGAAGAATAAACTGTTTACGAAGAAAGTACAGGTAGACAATAAAGTGCAAAGTCATAGCAAGGTAGATTGTGTGGCCAAGAATCCATAAGACCATAAGATTTAGGAGCAGAATTAGGCCATTCAGCCCATTGAGTCTGCTGCGCCGTTACATCATGGCTAATCCTGGATCCTACTCAACCCCTTACACCTGCCTTTGATGCCCTGACCAATCAGGAAACAATCAACTTCCACCTTAAATATACCCACGGACTTGGACTCCAATGCAGTCTGTGACAGATCATTCCACAGTTTCACTACTCTTTGGCTAAATAAGTTCCTCCTTACTTCTGTTCTAAAAGGTCATTCAAACCAAACATGGATACAGCTGAATGAGACAGCGTTCTTCTGGGCCAAGGTGGAAAAACATACATGCGCATTCAAAATAATGAGAGAGAGAAAAAGAACTTGGTCATGCAAGGAAACACACTTTTCGTCCAAGACCCTGAGTGACAAATTCTACTGACCCACCACTAGAGGGCAGCACCGACAGAAGAGGCTACACCCAGCTGAGCACAGATGACACGCTACACCGCCTCCAGCATCTCCTCCTCACCTGGACTGCAGCAGCAGGCAAGCCCGTGGCTTGAGGTCTAGTCCTCGCTACAACCAAGGCAACACTGCTGCTTCACTGTCTGTCTCTCCACCAAACAAGAGAAACATGTCATGGTCCAGTCCGTGAAGTCCGCATTCCTGTTCACGGTCTGGTCCGTGGACTAGGGACTCCAGGTCTTCCAGCTGTCCCTTGTTTGAGTTAATCATAGGCACCTGATTCCCATCTTTGGGCTTGCAATATAAGTAGCCTTGGGACTAAGTGTGCACTGCTGGTTTGTCTTGTCCGTCCTCCTTGGAGCAACCTGCTGATGGAAGGCTAGTGAAACTGTTTGTGACCTCTAGGCCTGGTTGGAGGACCACTGCTTCATAGAGCCTTGTTGCCACTTGTTGGAGTAGTTTTTGTGGTACGGATTTGGCTGTTTCTGTAGCCAGCTGAGTTTGCTGGCTGAACTGAGACTTGGAGCTACCCCGGAGCAGAGATGGAATTGTCTGTTGTTCTTTGGTGTTTGTCTCTTCTTGTCCTCGCCTCTGTGGGGTAAGTCAGGCTGTTTTGCTGTTGCCCCGTGGGGGGAGTCATGTCTTGTCTAGTCTTGTCCTTGCCTCCGTGGGGTAAGTCAGGCTGTCTTGCCGTTGCCCTGCGGGTGGACATGTCTTTGCCTCTGTTGGGTAAGTCTGGCTGTCCTACCATTGTCCAACAGGTGGACCTGTCCCACCTTGGTGTGGAGATGAATTTGAGTCCTGGCTTGTCGTAGGATAAGTTCAGGCTCTGTCTATGTTCTGTCCTGTCTCATGTTAGTGTTCTGTTAAAGACGAGTCCCGGTTTTTCGAAGGACAAGTCCCAGCTCTATGTTGATGTTCAGTTCATAGTCTGTCTCTCAGCTCCAGTCTCTGAGTTATCAGCCTCTGCATTTCAAGACAAAGATCCCACAGCCAAGCTCCAAGACCCCAAGCCTCGAGGATCCCAAGCCAAGCTCAAGACCCAAGGCCTCAAGCCATGTCATGTCCTTGCCTGGTTCCGGGGTCTGAGCCTGAGGCAAGACCCAGGTTCTGGGTCCTTGTCCAGTCTCGGGCTCGGAGTCCAAGCCTTGTCTCCTAGTCCATGGTTCCTAGTCCTGGTCCTGCTTTTCCTAGCCCAAGTCTGCATTCTTGTCCCTACTCCTTGCCTGAATCCTGCCACATCCCTACTCTAGTCAAGTCCTGTTCCTTGTACTTCAGTGTCTGTGTCTTGCACTTGGGTCCATTCCCAGCACCGCTTGTGACAAAACAGGCCTGCAGCAATCAGCGTCCAACAGGGTTTTATGATCGCAAAAGAAAGATCCAAGTCAGTCACTCACAGTTTCTCTGCAATCCACCTTTGCGCACCAACTCCAGTGCCTTCGAGTAGGTTTGTAACTCATTACATGTACTGAATGACTGCTGAGAGATAAGATAATCAAATGTAGACTTTCAATGATAACATTGTTCCTATGTTGCTGGGTTGGTGTATTGTTAGCGCTGCCCAAGAATGCAATAGGGAGAGCTGCTGGCTCTCAGCACCAGAGGTTGCGTCCTGAGGTCAGTTGTCGTTATGTGTGGAGTTTGCGGGTCCTCTTCATGTTACAGCCATCGGGGAGACGTACAAAAGCTTGAAGACCCGACTCTACATTTTAAGAAGAGCTTCTCCTCCTCCACCATGGGATTTCTAAATGGTCCATGAACCCATGAACACTACCTTTTTGATTGTCTTTTGCACTTATAATTTATTTTTGTAAGATAGAGTAGTTTTTATGTCTTGCATTATGCTGCTGCAGCAAAACAACAAATTTCATGAGATACATCAGTGAGTATAAACCTGGTTCCGATTCTCCCTGTGACTGCGTGGACCTGCCACAAGTCCTCTGATTTCTTCCTACCTCCCATAAATATGTGGTTGGCAGGTTAATTGGACCCTAGAATATAGGGGCGAAGTAGATTCTGGGGGAGCAAGTGTTGATGAGAATGGAGCATTAGTATTAGAGTGTTTTTTAAAATTTATTTATTTATTGGGGTACAGCGTGGAACAGGCCCTTCGAGCCCCACCACCCAGCAAACCCGATTCAACCCCAGCCCAATCACAGAACAGTTTACAATGACCAATTCACCCATCACCCGGTATGTCTTTGGACTGTGGGAGGAGACCAGTGCACCCAGAGGAAACCCACGCGGTCACGAGGAGAACATACAAACTCCTCACAGACAGAGGCAGGAATTAAACCCAGGTCGCTGATACTGTAAAGCGTTGTGCTAATCATTACGCTACCGTGCCACTCCAGTGATGGGTGATGGTTAGCGTGGATTCAGTGGGCCAAATGGCCTTTTGCTATCTTTCCCTGTGAATCAGTTGTGTAAGCAACGTTGGATTAGAGTGTAAAATTGTTTATCTTTCTTATTCTTGTCTGTGTTCTTATATATTCACCTCTATAGGTGTAATTGTTCAATGAATTTGGATGCAGATTCTGTATTTTCCAACTGTGTAAGCCTCTTGAATCTGGCTGTCCGTTTTTCATGTCTTGTTTTATTTTCAGTCTGAGCTGGTCTTGAGAATAGAATGACCACAATGTCTTTGTTCTTTGGCTTTTTGTTTGTTTGTTCTTCATTTTTCTAACACTTAATAAATGGCCATAACCAAAAAGTTTTATGCCTCATTCTTGACTTCCAAAGAACCTTTGGATCATATGATCACCAGGATCCAACTGTCATTTCTGACAAGATTATTTAACCACAAACAGAGGAAATCTCATTTCCTTTTTCTGTATCTGTAACTTTTCTTTCTCACAGACATTAAATCCCCCTCTGATTCCTTTTACCACTCGGAAATAACCAACCACAGAATGCAAAAAATATGAAGCATTTATCTAATTCAACACAGTGCTCACAATTGACGAGTTCAAAGTACATGTATTATCCATGTATGTATATGTCACCATATATATAGAATACGTATAGAAGAATAATGTGGGCTGCCTTAATGACGATCGCCCAGTAGCACTCACATTGACAGTGATGAAATACTTTGAGAGGTTGGTCATGACTAGACTGAACTCCTGCCTCAGCAAGGACCTGGACCCATTGCAATTTGCCTATCACCACAATAGTTCAACGGCAGATGCAATCTCAATGGCTCTGCACCTGGTTTTAGACCACCTGGACAACGCAAACACCTATGTCAGGATGCTGTTCATCGACTATAGCTCAACATTTAATACCATCATTCCCATAGTCCTGATTGAGAAGTTGCAGAACCTGGGCCTCTGTACCTCCCTCTGCAATTGGATCCTCAACTTCCTAACCAGAAGACCACAATCTGTGCAGATCGGTGATATCATCTCCATCTCACTGACGATCAACATTGGTGCACCTCAGGAGGGTGTGCTTAGCCCACTGCTCTACTCTATATATGCACACGACTGTGTGGCTAGGCATAGCTCAAATACCATCTATAAATTTGCTGACGATACAACTATTGTTGGTAAAATCTCAGGTGGTGACGAGAAGGTGAACAGGAGTGAAATATGCCAAATAGTGGAGTGGTGCCACAGCAACAACCTGGTAATTAACGTCAGTAAGATAAAAGAGCTGATTGTGGACTTCAGGAAGGGTAAGACAAAGGAACACATATCAATCCTCACAGAGGGATCAGAAGTGGAGAGAGTGAGCAGTTTCAAGTTCCTGGGTGTCAAGATCTCTGAGGATCTATCCTGGTCCCAACATATCGATGTAGTTATAAAGAAGGCAAGACTGTGTCTATATTTCATTAGGAATCTGAAGAGATTTGGCATATTAACAAATACACTCAAAAACTTCTATAGATGTACCGTGGAGAGCATTCTGACAGGCTGCATCACTATCTGATATGGAGGAGTGACGGCACAGGACCGAAAGAAGCTGCAGAAGGTTGTAAATCTAGTCAGCTCCATCTTGGGCACTGGCCTACAAAGTACCCAGGACATCTTTAGGAAGCAGTGTCTCAGAAAGGCAGTGTCCATTATTAAGGACCTCCAGCACCCAGGGCATGCCCTTTTCTCACTGTTACCATCAGGTAGGAGGTACAGAAGCCTGAAGGCACACACTCAGTGATTCAGGAACAGCTTCTTCCCCTCTGCCATCCAATTCCTAAATGGACATTAAAGCTTTGGACACTACCTCACTTTTATTTTAATATACAGTATTTCTGTTTTTGCACATTTAAAAAATCTATTCAATATACATAATTGATTTACTTGTTTATTGATTATTATTTTTTTAATTTATTATTATATATTTTTCTCTCTGCTAGATTATGTATTGCATGAACTGCTGCTGCTAAGTTAACAAATTTCACGTCACATGCCAGTGATAATAAACCTGATTCTGATTCTGAATCTGACTACCCTGAGATTCATCTTCTTGCTGGCATTCAAGTAGAATAAAGAAATACAACAGAATCAATGAAAATCTACACACAAATAGGTCAATGTGCAAAAGAAGACAAAATGTGTAAATTTAAAATAAGAAATAATAACTAAATAATAAATAAATAATACTGAGAAAATAAGTTGCAGAGTCCTGTCTTTCATGTGCCCAGTTGAGAGTCTCTTAAATGTCCTACTGTCGAACTACTGTGCCAGTGCTGGACAGAGGGAGCAGTGTCGCAAGACATGAGAGACTGCAACATTGTCACCATATATAAGAACAAAGGGAACAGAAGCAACTGTAACAGCTACAGGGCAATCTCTTTGCTGAGCATCGTTGGGAAGGTCTTTGCCCGCGTGGTCCTGAACAGACTGCAGAAAATAGCCGAAAGGGTATATCCTGAGTCTCAGTGCGGTTTCAGGTCGGAACGCCACAATTGACATGATCTTCTCCCTTCGACAGCTACAGAAGAAATGCAGAGAGCAAAGGCAACCACTCTACGTCGCTTTCATTGACCTTACGAAGGCCTTTGACCTTGTGAGCAGAGACGGCCTGTTCAAAATCCTCGCCAGGATTGGTTGTCCCCCGAGGCTCCTCAGGATAGTTCAGTCATTCCACACAGACATGAAGGGTGTCGTTCAGTTCGACAGCTCTTCTTCGGAGGCCTTCAACATCCGCAGCGGTGTGAAGCAGAGCTGTGTGCTTGTCCCCACCCTGTTTGGCATCTTCTTCGCAGTCATGCTGAAACACGCCTTTGGAACATCAACTGATGGTGTCTACCTCCACACCAGATCGGACGGGAGGCTGTTCAGTCTGTCCCGGCTGAGAGCAAAAACCAAGGTTTGTGAAGTACTCATCAGGGACATGTTGTTTGCAGACGACGCGGCACTGGCAACACACACTGAAGAGCAACTGCAACGCCTCATGGACAGCTTCTCAAGAGGCTGCCAGGACTTCAGCTTGACCATCAGCCTGAAGAAAACCAACGTGTTGGGTCAAGGTGTTGAGCACCCCCCTGCCATTACCATCAACAACTATGAGCTGGAGGTAGTTCACGAGTTTACATACCTTGGCTCCACCATCACGGAGAGCCTCTCCCTAGACCCCGAGATCAATAGACGGATCAGACGAGCAGCCTCAACATTCGCCAGCCTGACAAAGAGGGTCTGGGAGAACAGAAAGCTGACAACGCACACCAAGGTTGCAGTCTACAGTGCCTGCGTCCTCAGCACACTGCTTTACGGCAGCGAGACCTGGAGCCTCTACTCCAGACAAGAGCGGCGTCTCAACGCCTTCCACCTTCACAGCCTGAGACGCATCCTGGACATCACGTGGATTGACTGAGTAACCAACAATGAGGTCCTGGCCTGCGCCCAGATACCCAGACTCTTCACCCTGCTCCAACAACGCCGTCTCCGCTGGCTGGGCCACGTACACTGCATGTCAGACGGGAGGATCCCGAAAGACCTGCTGTACAGGGAACTGGCCTCCGGCAAGAAAGCACAAGGACGGCCCCATCTTCATTTCAATGATGTTTGCAAGAGAGACATGAAGTCACTGAAAATGAACGTCGAGAGGTGGGAGGACATCGCAAGCGATCGCTCTCGCTGGAGGCTGGAACTACGCAGAGGTCTAAAAAGAGGAAAGAGAAGCTGAGGCTTGCTGCTGAAGAAAAGCGCACTCGTCGGAAAAACAGCACCAAGACAACACTGGAGGACAGTGCCTTCAAGTGCAGTCACTGCAGCCGAGACTGTCACTCCCGTGTGGGCCTCTACAGCCACAACAGACGCTGCTCTAACACAGACCGAAGCAAGACTTTCCAGGCGCAGATCCATGGTCTCGTGAGACTAATGGATACCACCACAAAATGTCCCAAATTTGCCTGCCTCTACCACCATCCCACGCACCCACCACTCTCTGTGTGAAAACCCTGCCTCTGAAATCCCTCCTATATACTTTCAAAGTTTCATTTGTTATCAAAGTATACAACTCTGAAATTCTTCTTCTCCAGATAGCCACGAAACCAAGAAAAGAAAAGAGTAGCTGCATGATCATCAACCCCCAAATCCTCCCTCCCCTCGCACAAAAAACAAACAAAAACAGAACAGGCACGTTGACCCCCCAAATTCCCTCCCCACACACATAAAAACAAGAAAGATCGGGTGAAAAGCACAGAACATGAGAAACTATAACACTGAAAAAATGTCCCTATCCAAATCGCAGAAAACCTGGGTAACATTTTCCGGGCACAGTGACAGGTCTTTCCCTCTCCAGCAGCAGAGTGACCCCACCAGTGATCAAAGGGCAGTCTCGCCTCTCCATAGCAGAGCGATCCCACCAGCAATCAAAAGGCAGTCTCCCCTCTCTGTAGCAGAGCGATCCCACCAGCGATCAAAAGGCAGTCTCCCCTCTCTGTAGCAGAGCGATCCCACCAGCGATCAAAAGGCAGTCTCCCCTCTCTGTAGCAGAGCAATCCCACCAGCGATCAAAAGGCAGTCTCCCCTCTCTGTAGCAGAGCGATCCCACCAGCAATCAAAAGGCAGTCTCCCCTCTCTGTAGCAGAGCGATCCCACCAGCGATCAAAAGGCAGTCTCCCCTCTCTGTAGCAGAGCGATCCCACCAGCGATCAAAAGGCAGTCTCCCCTCTCTGTAGCAGAGCGATCCCACCAGCGATCAAAAGGCAGTCTCCCCTCTCTGTAGCAGAGCGATCCCACCAGCGATCAAAAGGCAGGCAGCCGACGCTCACCTTCCACATTCACCTCAATGTTTCGATCTCCCTCATCACTTTAATCGGTGAAATGGAATCGTACCCTGTCCCACAGCATTCTCGCCTCAAGGTTCTCACACCCTGCCTCTGCCTACCAGAATCTTCTCGGAGACTGCAGCACACTGAAACATGCAAACGATCTCCAAGCCGTTAATCACAGGCTCCAACAGTTCCAGAGTCACATTCAAGATGATGAACAAATGTGAAAGACATAAAAGAAGTGAAATATATGGTTTCATGATCTATCTAGAAGATGTCAACCGAAGGAGCATTGTACACAGGTGCCACTTTGAGTGGATCATCTTTCCTCCAATGACGTTAAAATTATTTCCCCTTGTATTAGCCATTTCCATCCTGGAAGTGGCAAGTGAATGCAAAGTTTGGCGTACTCCATAATTAAAGCCCTCTAGTTCCAGGCAATATGCTGGTCAATCACCTTTGTACTCTCTACAGAGCGACCACCTCTATTCTGTAATGTAGCAACCAGAATTGCAAACAGTTTCCAGCAGCAGTCGAACGGGGGTTATGTAAAGTGGTAATATAATATCCCAGCTTCTATTTTCTCTGGCCCAAACTATGCAGGAGAGCAAGCCATGTTCCGTCTTCACCAGCCTATCTACCTGTGTTGCCATAATCAGGAACTTTGGGGGATTTGAATCCCTGTTCACTGTACTGTTGTATTCACAGTATCAAAAGTGTCTGGTATGGAGGGGCCATTGCCCAGGCTCAGGAAAAGCCACAGAGGGTCATAAACTCAGCCAGCTCCAGCATGCGCACTAGCCTCCCCTGTACTGAGGGCATCTTCAAAAGGCAATGCCTCAAAAAGGAGGCGTCCATAATGAAGGACCCCTCCATACAGGACATGCCCTCTTCTCAATGCTACAATCAGGGAGGAAGTACAGGAGCCTGAAGGCACGAATTCACCATTTTAGGAACAGCTTCCTCCCCTCGACATCAAATTTCTGAATGGACAATGAAACCATGAACACTACCTCACTATTTTTGCTCTCTTTCTGCACTACCTATTTAATTTTTTGGTATATGTTTCCTATTAAAATTTATAGTCATCTTTTAATGTATGGTGCTGTATTGCTACGGCAAAACAACAAAGTCCACGACATGTGTCAGCGATAATGAAGGTGAATCCGATTCAGTGTGAGCGACTCTGCCCTCTGCAGGCCAAGTAGTGCGACATTTGTGGGGTTATATTTGAAGTCATGGTAGCAAATTACAGTGTCAGTGAGCAATTTGAGAGTTGGTCCTGCAAACATACAGTTTCAGGAGATCGGGGTTAGTAGAACGTAGTGGCTGTGTAAATAAGAATGTTTGTTGTCTTCGCTCACTGTAACGTATTTCAGTTTGCTGACGACACCACTGTCGTAGGCCGGACCAAAGCTGGTAACGAATCAGCATCGAGGAGGGCGATCGAAAATCTGGCTGAGAGGTGTCACAACAGCGACTTCTCACTCGATGTCAGCAAGACCAAGGAGTTGATTATTGACCTCAGGAGGAGAAAGCAAGAGGTCCATGAGCCAGGTCTCATCTGGGGATCAGAGGCGGAGAGGGTCAGCAACTTTAAATTCCTTGATGTTATCATTTCAGAGGACCTGTTCTGGGCCCAGCATGTAAGTGCAATCCCAAAGAAAGCACGGCCGCACCTCTACTTCCTTAGGAGTTTGTGACAATTCGGCATGGCACCTGGAACTTTGACTAACCTCTATAGATGTATATTGACTGGCTGCATCACAACCTGGTATGGAAGCACCAATGCCCCTACAAAAATAGTGTGTATGGCCCAGTCCGTCATGGGTAAAGCCCTCCCCACCATTGAGAATATCCACACGGAGCGTTGTCGTAGGAACGTGGCATCCATTATCCGGCACCCCCACCAGCCAAGTCGTGCTTTCTTCTCACAGCTGACATCAGGAAGAAGGTACAGGATCCTCAGGATTCATGCCAACAGGTTCAGGAACCGTTATTACCCCTCAACCATCAGGCTCGTGAACTAGTGGGGATAACTTCATTTGCCCCATCGCTGAACTGTTCCCAGAACTTATGGACTCAGTTTCAGGACTCTTCATCTCATGTTCTCGATATTTATTGCTTATTTATTCATTTGTTTGTTTCTTTATTATTATTATTGTATTTTTTTCTCAGCTGAAGGTAGTAAAACCTGAATATGGGCATAGCCAAGAGCACTTAATTCTCAATTGTTAGGAACTTGTGGACTATTCTAGTGGTGTTTAGTGTTGTGGTTTTCTGGAGATTTACGTAAATATTGCTGTGTAGGCCTAATTGTTTAAATCGATTCTGTAGTGACTTTGGGATGTTACTATTTGTAGATATTACTATTGGGACAACGTATACCCTGTTCATGTTCCAAAGTCTTTCAATTTCCTCTTTTAATTCAGCACACTTCTGGTATTTTTCACTTACTGATTTCTGTATGTTGTGTGTGTTTGGAACAGCTATATTTATTAAGTAAGTTGTTCTTGCTTGTTTATCCTGTAATATTATATCCAGATGTTTATTTTGGATTGTCCAATCTGTAATAACAGATTGGTATTTGTGAGATTCTGACCCTAAAGCTGAATCAGGCTTGTATTTATAGTAAGGTATGCTGTCTTTTATGAGTTTGTATTTTAAAGCAAGATTTTAGTAAATGATATTTGTACTTTTTATTGTGCCTGTTTAAATAATCCGATTGAGTTAAACTACTACAGGATCCTGTAATGTGCTGGGTTGTTTCTGGCTACCCTTGGCATTTTCTGCATTTATCGTCTTGAATTTGTTGGTCTTTGATTGTGTATTTTTGATAATTTTTTTGTGTTAACTACCTGGTCCTGTATTGCCCCAAGGAACTTCTCTGTTTCTGGGAAGTGGTCTCCAACACTGAGCGAGGTGTTAGATGCTTCCTTGTCGATATCTAGTCTACTCAGATTGTGGAGATGACTTTCATAGACAGTTATGCTCTTCCATTGGTTAACTGCTCCTTCTATAGTGATAATTTCTCCATTTTTCTGGGTTGTGCTTTCATTTAAGTTTAGTGATATGAATTTCTTATCAGAATTGTATATGCTTGTGTGGAGTGCTGAATCCTCTATTTATTGGTGAAAGAATATCCTTGGAAGTTTTATCTGACTGTTGTGTAATTTTATTTATGTCTATTATTCCTTTCTCCTTCTTTCCTAGGTAGTGTTAATCTAAGTGTGTTCAAGTGTACATAGTGTTTTCTAAAACTAATCTTCTCAGTTCTTATTTTTCTGTAAATTTTCCAGACTGGTTTTGGACCAAGATATCTTGCTAAAAGAATAATTTAATATGGATATAGCAAAATTGTTTATTGCCTTTGTTAATATTTTTACTGTTGAGCTCTGTTTGGTAGTTTTTCTTAATCTTTGAAGTAAATTCTGTCAAAAGTTTTTCCTTTATCACACTATGATCTATTTTCTTTGCTTGTTCATATCCCAGATACTTATACTGTATGTTTCATATTCATCCATCAGTTGTATTGTATCCTGCTGCTCTGTTTTGTATTCTATTAGCTCTGTTGCATCTTTATTTATGTATAATGTTCTACACTTATCTAGTCCAAAGTTCATGCTTATATCTTTAGAAAATAGTTCTTCTATTTGAATTAATTGCTTTAGCTTTACTGATGAAGGAGCGAGTAATTTCAAATTGTCCATGATAGTGTGTCAAGGTATAATTCGTTTGGTTGTTTCTAATTTGATACCCTATTTTCATCTGATTTAGTAAATTAGAGAGCATGTTTAAAGCTGGATAGAACCATAGTGGGCTTAGAGAATCACCCTGAAAAACGTCTTTATTTATTTTGATAATGGTGATTGTTCTTCTTTGGTTGTTAATAGATAGGGTGATTATAGTATGCCAATGCTTCATCAAATGTTGAAGGCAGTTCACAAGTATTGGCTGTAGTTTATATATGTTAAGAACTTCTGTTAACCATGAGTGTGGGATAGAATCAAATGCTTTTTGGTAATCAATATAACAACATTAAAGATAACTGCTTTTCCCCTGGGCTTGATTTTGAATTACTGAATCTATTATCAGTTGTTTTTCAGCATCCTTTCTGCTCTTCTGTAAGCATATTGTGGTTACCTAATTAAGTGGTGATTAGTTGCAAGATATACAGTGTTACAATTTTATATATAGTTTGTAAACAAGTAATAAGGTGATATTTTGATGGCTCATTTGTGAATTCCCCTTCAGGTAAGAGATACGTTTTACCTTCTGTCAAAAATCCAGGCACTTTTTTGGGAAGAAATGGCAATGGACAAAGCAGTGTGAGATGGCTTCCAAAAGGCAAAGGAAATGGTGGTGTCAGATACTGTACTCGCACATTATGATCCACTTCTCCAGTGAAACTTTGGTGGCCTGGGATAGATCAGTAAATCGAGCAGCTTGCCGTGCACTGTCCGAGATGCCAACACCTCCAGAAGAAAGGTGCCCAGGGCTGTCAGAACCACTTCCCGCCCTCCCAGAGTCAACTTCCACAACCACAACGGAGGAACCCCAGAACCTGAGGTTGTTTCACAGCCACAAGTCTCACCTACCAAACAGAGTGACCTCCCATTGAGGGAAGACATCATCCTAAAAGTGTAAGAAATCCTCCACAGTGATGAAATCTTTAGGCCTGAATGGGACTATTTTAAATGTATTATGCTGTGCATGTCTCTATAGTAGTTGTATTATGTAGTATAGTGTGTATACAAGTTGAGATGCATTCTATATTGAGTTGGAGTTTGTAGCTAAGCTGGGAGGAGTGTTGTGTCATAAACAAGGGAAAACCTATTGTGTATTTAATATTTCATAATATTTGAGTAATATTGTAAATATATTGTTTGATTAAGCATTCTTTGTTGTTTACATAATGCATTGCAGGTTATCTGTGAATGGCATACATCATTATGTGCATGCCTCACTTAAAGTAAAAACAAAACTAAACATATATGTGTTAAGTCCCAGCTCCATGATTTTTTTTAAATTAAATTTATGATTTGGACTTATAAAACATAACAGGGTGAGGTTAGGACTGGAGGGCATGGCGTTAGAATATAGGACATCCATTCAGAACAGAGATGAGGAGAAATTTCTTTAGCCAGAGGGTGGCGAATCTGTGGAACTCATTTCTGCAGACGATTGTGTAGGTCAAGTCGTTTGGGTATATTTAAAGTGGAGTTTGATAGGTTCTTGTTTAGTCTAGGTTTCAAAGAAGGCATGAGGGTGGGGTTGAGACAGGTAATAAATCAGCCATGATGGATTGGCAGAGACTCAATGGGCTGAATGGCCTGGTTCTGTTCCTGTCACACGATTTTGTGGTCTAAAGTGCTGAATGAACTCAGCAGGTCAGGCAGCATCTATGGAGAGGAATAAACAATCAACTTTTCCATCGAGATCCTTCATCAGGATCTTCCATTTCTTTGCAGATGGATAAAAGTTCTCAACCCAAAATGTGTACTGTTTTCTTCTCTCCATAGGTGCTGCCTGACCTGCTGAGTTCATCCAGCATTTTGTGTGTGCTGCTCCAGCAGTAAATGTCTGGACCATTAATACTGTTTGAACACAGTGTGAAAGAGATATTTGGGAATGCAAGCAACTTGGCCAGGATAGGAAAAGAAGGAAAATAAAGATTCACAAGGATTAAATTAGTCTTAATATCAAATCTGAATGGATACAACAGCCAAGTTAGCCTCAACTAGAGACTAAAGTTCTCAGCCTCGAGAATCTGGGTTATTATTCAACCTGTGGATTCCCACTGCAACTTGGCACACTCACTGAGGGACTGACTATGAATATAAGACAAATGATTTTCAGCTCAGTGCTTATGTGGTGAACCTAGGGGCTTTCTCCCATGGGAGAACCATTAATTTTAAGCAACTTCTCAGTGAGATATTAATACAAGATTAAAGCACAATTAAGTAAATAAGTATGACATCTCCCAAAGAACATTACCTTAAGAAACATGTTACTTCATTGTAATGCTGGTGAAATTGTAACTACAAAATAAGTGAACGATGATCTACTTAAACAACAGGAATTCTGCAGATGCTGGAAATTCAAGCAACACACATCAAAGTTGCTGGTGAACGCAGCAGGCCAGGTAGCATCTCTAGGAAGAGGTACAGTCGACGTTTCCTAGAGATGATCTACTTAGTTTAGTTATATATATATATACTCAGTGGCCACCGTATTAGCTACCTCCTGTGCCTAATAAAATAGCCACTGAGTGTATATTTGAGGTTTTCTGCTGCTGTATCCCATCCACTTCAAGATTTGGCATGTTGTGTATTCAAAGATGCTCTTCTGGACACCACTGTTGTAACGTGTGGTTATTTGAGTTGCTGTCGCCTTCCTGTCAGCTTGAACCAGTCTGGCCCTTCTCCTCTGACCTTTTTTTTTGTTTTTCATACCATTCTCTGTAAACTCTAGAGATTTTCGTGTGTGAGAGTCCCAGAAGATCAGTAGTTTCTGAGATATTTAAACCACCCTATCTGGCGCCAACATTCATTCCACCGTCAAAGTCACTTAGATCACATTTCTTCCCCATTCTGATGTTTGGTGTGAACAACAACTGAACCTCTTGATCACGACTGCATGCGTTTATGCAATGTGTTGCTGCCATATGATTGGCTGATTAGATATTTGCATTAACAAGCAGGTGTACAGCTGTACCTAATAAAGTGGCCCCTGTGTGTAAAATGTCTTTTATTTGGTTAATTGCACCATTAGAAATTTAGATGAAAGATTCTGATCCCGGGTTTTCAATGAGTAGGTGTTCTAAATATTGCTTCATAATTTCTCTGAAACTATTGAAAGTAAAGACTAAAATTGTTTGAGAGTAAACGTTTAATTGCTTTCATCATTTTATTTTCAAAAGGAAATACAATGAACTTATGAGCGGAATTAGCCCCTGTTAGTTTGATCTCTGAGCTTTTTTTTTGAAGCAGAGCTGATGAAAATATTTCCTCCTTTTTTACTATTTATTGTTTGGTCTTCTTAAGTAAGAAATGACATACAGGTACGTGTATTGGTTGCCGTTCAGAGAAGGTTCATCAGCATGAATGAATTGTTTTATGAAGAACATTTAACATAGAAGAGTACAGCACAGGACTGGGCTATTTGGCCCACAATGTTGTGACGATCCAGTAAAAAGCAAATCAAAAACAGCCGAACACTAATCCCTTCTACATACATCATGTCCATATCCTTCCATCCTCCTTACCTCCATGTGCCAACCATCTTTTAAAAGCTTCTAATGTACTTGCCTCTACCACCATACCAGGCAGGCACATACCAGGTATCCACGACTCTCTGAGTAAAAAACTTACCCCTCACATCCCTCTTGAACCTACCTCCTCTCACTTTGAATGCGTACCTTCTGGTATTAAACATTTTAACCCTTGGAAGCAGATATTCTCTGTCCGCCCTGTCTATGCCCCTCATAATCTTGTGAACCTCTATCAGATCTCCCCTCAGCCTCCTGCGCTCCAGAGAAAACAACGCAGGTTAATCCAGCCTCTCGTGTAGCACGTTGCCCGCTAAACCAGGCAGCATCCTGGTGAACATCTACCTCCACTCCGATGAGTTTACAAAATGAGAGGTTCATTGGGAATTTGACAGGACAGGACAGGAAGTGAGAAAATCCAGATTTAAGGAATCTGCTTCAGAAAAAGAGCTTAGATTAGATTGGATTATGAGGACACGCAGTCTTCTTTTATTGTCATTTAGTAATGCATGCATTAAGAAATGATACAATTTGTTCCTCCAGAATGATATCACAGAAACACAAGACAAACCAAAACCAAAAAAACCTGATAAAAACCACATAATTATAGCATATAGTTACAACAGTGCAAGCAATACCATAATTTGATGAAGAACAGACCATGGGCACGGTAAAAAAAAAGTCTCAAAGTCTCTCGAAAGTCCCAACATCTCACGCAGATGGTTGAAGGGAGAAACTCTCCCTGCCATGAGCTTCCAGCGCCGCAAACTTGCCGATACAGCATCCTGGAAGCACCCAACCACAGCCGACTCTTCAGAATCAGAATCAGAATCCTTTATTATCGCCAAGTGTGTGGACACATACAGGGAATTTGATGCCGGTTTCCCTGAGCTCTCACTGTATAGAATCAAAAAGCAAACAAAACAATAGTGCAAATAATCATGAACTATATACAATGAGGTATACCTGTGTATGTACAGGTGGACTTGGTTTATAATAGACTAAAGTTCAAGTGTTCATAAGACTGATGGCATACGGAAAGAAACTGTTCTTGTACCTATTTGTCCTGGCCTACAGTGATCTAAAGCACCTACCAGAAGGAAGGAGTTGGAACAGGTGATGTTCAGGGTGTGATGGGTCTACAATGATGCTGCTTGCTCTTGAGTCCGTCCAAAAACTTCGAGCCTCCGACCAGCCCTCCGACACCAAGCACCGAGCACTTCGACCCTGGCCCCGGCAACAAGCAATAGGCAAAGCCAAGGAATTGGGGCCTTCTCCTCCGGAGATTCTCAATCACACAGTAGCAGCGGCAGCAAAGCGGGCATTTCAGAAGTTTCTCCAGATGTTCCTCCGTGCTTCTCACGTCTGTCTCCATCAAATCGTGATTGTGCACGGCCCCTATTTAACAAATACAATATCAATTTGGAGCGGCCACGCACGCTGCGTTGCGCCCCCATCTTCTCCTCCCCTCCTAAGCGAGAGAAGAGGAGAAATTTCTTCTCTCAAAGGGTCATGAATATGACATCCTTCCAGAGAGCCATGGAAGCAGAATCAGGAAATATGCAAAAAATCAAGACAGATTTTTACTTCTAATGTTCTGATGACAGGAAAATCATCATCAACGAAAATCACCATCTAAGACATGCCCTCTTCTCGCTATTACCAATGGGCAGGAGGTACTGAGGCCTTGGGTCACAGGCCACCAATTGTTACCATACAATCATTAGTCTCCTGAACTTGCATGGATAACTTCAATCACCATGTGATTCTATGACCCAGACACACGCTATCAAGTTTTTACAACTCTTGTACTCAGTGTCGTTTTTATTTGCACTGTTTGTCTTTTTTACACATTAGTTGTTTGGCAGTCTTGGTCTGTTAATGTATAGTTTCTATTTTATTTCTTTTTTCCGGTATATGGATGCAAGAAAATGAACCTCAAGGTAGTTTTTGGTAACATACGCAGGCACTTTGATAATAAATTTACTCTGAAGTTTGATATCAGCTGTAATCTCATTTAATGGCAAAGAAAACTTAAAAGGTAAGATGTCTTTTTTCAATACCTTATATTCTTACCGTAGTTTATGTTCAATTTGGCTTTACGTTATCGTTGGATAGAGCATCACACAAATCGGAGCAGGCAGCTGAAAACCCACACCTCACAGTTATCTTTATATCATTTAATATAGTGAATCAACCCTGTTGTCATCATATCCCTGAGCTGACTTTTTAAGGATCATAATACTACTTCAGATTATGTTTTTCTCTCTCTATCAATCTTGCACTGGTGTTGTGTTTGTTTGGTACACGTGCAAGTCATGTATAATTTCTGTAAAGTACACTTTACGTTACTCCACTCTTTAAGAAAGGAGGGAGGCAAAGGATGGGAAATAATAGGCCAGTTAGTCTGACTTCAGTGGTTGGAAAGATGTTGAAGTCCATTTTTAAGGATTAGGGTTTGGGGTACTTAGAGGCACATCACCGGAGATTAGAAGAATGACAGGTGACCTCATTGAAACCCACCAAATACTGAAGTGTCTCGACAGAGGGACATGGAGAGGAAGTTATCTATAGCGGGGTGAGTCTGGGGCTAGGGGCTACATAATCAGAACACAAGGACATCCATTTAGATCAAAGATGAGGAGCTATTTCTTTATATACTATTAATGTACATACTATAAATTATAATAAGAAATATATATAATAAATTAAGTAAGTCAGGCAAAAGAGAGCAAAAATAGTGAGGTAGTGTTCATGGATTAATTGTCTATTGAGAAATCTGAGGAGGAGCAAAAACTGTTGCTAAAACGTTGAGTGTGCATTTTCAGGCTCCAGTACTTTCTCACTGATGGCAATAATGAGAAGAGGTTATGGCCTGGGTCCTGGGAGTACTCAATGATGAATGCTGCCTTTTTTAAGGCATCGCCCTTTGAAGATGTCCTCAGTGGCGTGGAGGCTGGTGCCCATGATGAAGCTGACTGAGGTTACAATTTTCTGAAGCCTTTTCTATTTCTGTGCAGTGGCCCTCCATACTATCCACTGTTGCAGGCAGTTGGAATGCTCCACAGTACATCTGTGGAAATTTGCTGATGTCTTTGGTGGCATACCAAATCTCCTCAAACTCCTGATAGCCACTGGTGTGCCTTCTTCATGATAGTATCAATATGTTGGGCCCAGGTTAGATCTAAAGAGATGTTGACACCCAGGAACTTGCAACTGCTCACTCTTTCCACTACTGACCCCTCGATGAGGATTGGTGTGTGTTCCCTCGACCTCCCCTTCCTGGAGTCCACGATCAATTCTTTGGTCTTAATGATGTTATGTTGGCGCGTGGCCAAGTGGTTAAGGCATTCGTCTAGTGATTTGAAGGTCGCTAGTTCGAGCCCCAGTCGAGGGAACATGTTGTGTCCTTGAGCAAGGCACTTAACCACACATTGCTCTGCGACAACACTGGTGCCAATCTGTATCGGCCCTAGTGCCCTTCCCTTGGACAACATCGGTGGCGTGGAGAGGGGAGACTTGCAGCATGGGCAACTGCTGGTCTTCCATACAACCTTGCCCAGGCCTGCGCCCTGGAAACCTTCAAAGGCGCAAATCCATGGTCTCATAAGACTAACAGATGCCTATATAAAAAAAAATGATGTTGAGTGCGAGGTTGTTGTTGCCACACCACTCAACCTGCCAATCCTCATTCCTGAATGCCTCTTCATCACCATATGAGATTCTTTCGTCAAGAGAGGATTTATAGATAGCATTTGTGCTGTGCCTAGCCACATGGTCATGGGTGTAGAGAGATCAGAGCAGCAGGCTAAGAACCTTGGGGTGTGCCAGGGTTGATGCTATGTTCTGCTGAGTTCATTTTTAAAGATGTTATGCAATTCTTTGCAGCTTAAAAATAATCGACAAGATATGATTGTCTTATGATTGCATCTTGTCTCAGAGATAAGAATTTATTTCATCTCATCTGCTTTAAGATACTGTACAAAATGAAATCAGTTGAAAAGCTGAAGCACCAGACCAGCCTTGAGTTCTTCTGCATTGAGAATATTTCCATTTCAACACAATGTGGAAGTTATTGAGAATAGTTAGAATTGAAGGGGCTTTCCTCCTGCATTAATGCCCTTCTTGTACAACAAAGGCTTTTTGATCCAATTCAACTACTTAGCCCCTTACTTCTGCTTCGCTGTTGAATAATGGTGTGTCTGATGTGTGACCCCACACCAGACCCTTGCCTTTGCCCTAAATCTCTTAAATTTGCACTCATGACTGTGTGGCTAGGCACAGCTCAAAACCCATCTATAAATGTGCCAATGGTAGCAATGTTGGCAGAATCTCAGATAATGAGGACAAGGCGTACAGAGGTTTTTAAACCTGCACTGTACTGCTGCCAAAAAACAACAAATTTCATGACTAACATCAGGGACAATAAACTCATTTCTGATTCTGAATACCTATCTCAAAACTCTATCAATCTCTGACTTAAAATCAATATTGAACAACATTAACTGTAAAACCTTATATTCAGACAGAATTATACAATAGCTTACATATGCCGTAGCTGAGGTTGTTATAGCTGAGGGATAAGCTCCCCCTACCTGTTAAATCCTCCATTGGGTGCACCTCAAATAGCTTCTGATAACCAAGTCCAGTCTCTGGCCTTCAAGTCTGGCTTAGCTACTAAGTCCAGCAGAACCGTTTCCACTGACAGGAGAAGGGGCAAAGGCGGATTACTGGCACCTTAAAACCAGTTTCTTCGGACAGGTAGGGCTCGTTGACCATGGTTGGCAGCCCATCTATGAGAAGGAACGCTCTGATCTCAAACCTCCACTGCTTTGTGGCTATACCCACTCATGTTGACGGCTTCGGGAGTAAACCCCAATGGAAATGTCTGGAGCTGAAGTCCCTGAGGCTGTCCTACATTGAGTTCCACGTTGACTAGTAACTCCTGTGATGCTACTGGTGCCAAACTATATTGGTGTGTGCTGTTCCTTTGGGTTCATCAGCTGTGTGGAGAGGGGGAGCTCGCTACATGGGCAACAGCTTGTTCTCCATATCGTACTGCCCTGACTTGCGCATCTAAACATCCATGGTTGACCCTGAAGGCTTAACACAGAGGCAATAAAGAGCAATAGTTGCAAAGAGGAAGGTGAATGGGTGCTTGGACATAGGAATCAGAGTTGTGAATGAGGCTTACAGAAGATAGAACAATGGAGACTATTGGGAGAACATTGGAATAGTCAAATAGAGTTGTACTCTGCTGTCAACTACGAACAACAACATGGATAGGAGGTGTTTGGAGGGCTATGGGCCAAGTGCGGGCAGACGGGGATAGCTCATTGAGTTACACAGATGGCACGACCTGTTTCCATGCTGTACGACTCAATGACTCTATAACCAGTCCACAACAGACCCTCTGTGTATCAAGGAAAATTCCAATTGGAACAATCTGTAGAACAAAAGAGGACAATGGAAGAACATTGGAAAAGCTAGATGAAATTGTGATAATTTATGGCAATCAGATAGTCTACAATAGACCTAATATAATACAATTAATATTCCAATAGTGACAAACTTTGGTAGCTACAAGACCTCCCAGACAAGCTGCTCTTGCCAATGTTATGTCCCAGGTTGAGGCTTTAGAAGGAACATAAAATGAGAACAAAAACAATTAATTGACGATGGAGAGCATGGTATTGGAATTTCTATCGTCACATAGATCAGGCGCAGAATTCGTCAGCGAGCATACACTGAACTTGCCGGAAGCAAAGCACGTGGGATGGCGATAAAGGTTGGGGGGTGGTTGCATAATGCGCACTGTTATGTTGCCCAGTGCTACTGCCCACTGCCCTCCTGGTCACAACATGCTCTTCACATAGTCAAAGTTAAACCTACAGAAATAGACAGGCGCACACATTCCGCATGCATGATACATAGACACACATACCCATGCATACACTGAGACAGATGTGCAAACATGCGCACACACACACACACAAATGCCACATGCACACACAAATATACAAATACCCATCCATACACTAAGATTGAGATTTGCAAGCATACACACACACATGCTACATGCTCGCACAAACATCTACAAATACCCATGCATTCACTGAAATTGAGATTTGCAAGCACACACACAAATGCGACATGCATACACTGAGACTGAAACATGCAAACATGCATGCACACACTCTTAAGCAGACGTGCTCACTGGGACACACACACACACACGCACACACACATATACACACACACACACACACACACACACACACACACACACATACACACACACACACACACACACACATTCACAACTTTGCCCCACTCCCAACTAAGCCCACCCCTCAGCTCCTATAGGGAGCAGTCACACTAATTGGTACATCAGTGCATGACTTCCGGCAATGAAACTACAATACAGAGCTGCTTTCTTCAGCAGATGGTCCTCCATATGGTTCTCCTGGCCAGGTTCCTCGACGTCCTGAGCTGCTGCAGCCAAGGTTTCCCTGTAAATGCGATGAAATTGAAACACGTGCCTATTCAGTGCCTCAGGCACAAAAAGGAAATCACAGCTCACTGATTTGCATTCAAGGAACCAAATGGTGAGCAGGCCTGCCACTTAACGTGGCAATTGATTGCAGAAGAATGATCCCGGAAACCCCTGGGTCTGCACGTCCGGAAGTCGGCGACTCCACGTCTGCGAGTCTGGGCCAGTGACTGGAGATTGGAGGCTCAATGTCTGCAAGTCTACTCTGGGCTAGGGACTGAAGGCCTTGAGGTCGAAGGCCTGCTTGCGCGCGTGTGTGTAGGGGTGGGAAAAGGGTTTGTTTTGCTCTTGTCTTACTTTGTTGTTGTTGCTGCTGCTGCTTGTGTTCTGATGAACATTGTGGGCATGCTCTGTTGGCACCAGAATGTGTGGTGAAACTTGCAGGCTTCCCCAGCACAGCCCAAGGCTGAGTCAGTTGTTAACGCACGTGACTCATTTCACTGTATGTTTTGTTGTACGATCTATTTATTTATTGAGATACAACACGGAATAGGCCCTTCCAGAACTTCGAGCCAGCAATCCCCCAATTTAACCCTAGACTAACCACAGGACAATTTACAATGACCAATTTACCTACCAACCGGTATGTCTTTGGACTGTGGGAGGAAACTGGAGCACCCGGAGGAAACCCATGTGGTCACAGGGAGAACGTACATACTCCTTACAGGCAGTGGTGGGACTTGAGCCCAGGTCGCTGGAACTACAGCGTTGTGCTAACCGCTACACTACCGTGCCACCCAAATTTATTTCTGTGATAAACAAATCTGAATCTAACCCTTACAACAGGAATTCTGCAGATGCTGGAAATTCAAGCAACACACATCAAAGTTGCTGGTGAACGCAGCAGGCCAGGCAGCATCTGTAGGAAGAGGTACAGTCGACGTTTCAGGCCGAGACCCTTCGTCAGGACTAACTGAAGGAAGAGTGAGGAAGGGATTTGAAAGTTGGAGGGGGAGGGGGAGATCCAAAATGATAGGAGAAGACAGGAGAGGGAGGGATGGAGCCAAGAGCTGGACAGGTGATTGGCAAAGAGGATACGAGAGGATCATGGGACAGGAGGTCCGGGAAGGAAGACAAGGGGGGGGGACCCAGAGGATGGGCAAGAGGTATATTCAGAGGGACAGAGGGAGAAAAAGGAGAGTGAGAGAAAGAATGTGTGCATAAAAATAAGTAACAGATGGGGTACGAGGGGGAGGTGGGGCCTTAGCGGAAGTTAGAGAAGTCGATGTTCATGCCATCAGGTTGGAGGCTGCCCAGACGGAATATAAGGTGTTGTTCCTCCAACCTGAGTGTGGCTTCATCTTTACAGTAGAGGAGGCCGTGGATAGACATGTCAGAATGGGAATGGGATGTGGAATTAAAATGTGTGGCCACTGGGAGATCCTGCTTTCTCTGGCGGACAGAGCGTAGATGTTCAGCAAAGCGGTCTCCCAGTCTGCGTCGGGTCTCGCCAATATATAAAAGGCCACATCGGGAGCACCGGACGCAGTATATCACCCCAGTCGGCTCACAGGTGAAGTGTTGCCTCACCTGGAAGGACTGTTTGGGGCCCTGAATGGTGGTAAGGGAGGAAGTGTAAGGGCATGTGTAGCACTTGTTCCGCTTACACGGATAAGTGCCGGGAGGGAGATCAGTGGGGAGGGATGGGGGGGACGAATGGACAAGGGAGTTGTGTAGGGAGCGATCCCTGCGGAAAGCGGGGGGGGGGGGAGGGAAAGATGTGCTTAGTGGTGGGATCCCGTTGGAGGTGGCGGAAGTTACGGAGAATAATATGTCGGACCCGGAGGCTGGTGGGGTGGTAGGTGAGGACCAGGGGAACCCTATTCCTAGTGAGGTGGCGGAGAATCAGTCACTAATGAAAGTGTAACGATCAGCTATTTGCCCACGGAAAAGCTCGCACAAACTGCGATCTGGTAAACGAACTGATAACCTGCTGTGGTGGTGTTGAACATGGGATAAATATTGGTCACGGTACTGGTGAGAACTGCCCTCCTCCTCCTTGGAATGTATTCTATCCACCTGAGGATGGTGGTTGGGACCTCATACTAAAAGATGGCATCTCTGATGGTGAAGCAGTCCTCTTTGTTTGCACTGCATTATCTACCACCTTTTTAAATCTCAGACCCAGAAACAATTGGACATGAAAGACAGTAGCAGCCAGATCTGACTTCTGTTGCTTCTACCTTCATTCTTTCGTCACGCCACTTCTACATGCAAGCAAACAAATGAGGAGCATCATTATTAAAGATTAAAGAATAGTTTTATTTGTCACACGTATGGTGAAATGTGCTGTTTGCGTCAACAACCAACACAGTGCAAGAATGATTAGACAGCAGCCCATATCACGCTTCCTGCACCAACACAGAATGCCCACAGCTTACTAATCCTTACAAACCCGTGCATTTTTGGGATGTGGGAGGAAACCGAAGAGTCCACATGGTCATGAGGAGAACGTACAAACTCCGACAAACCGCAGTGGGAACTGATCCCCGGTCACTAGTGCTGTGAAGCGCTATGCTAACAGATACACTAATTCAGCCTCTGGGGCCTGCCTCATTAGCCAAGAAGAGATGTTACATGTCTCCACTGGAGAATGAAGATTTGTAATCAAGGCTCAAGATTCACGATTGTTTAATGTCATTTCCAGTACACAAGTGCTTATGAAGGAGAATGAAATAATTGTTACTCTGGAACTAATTCAGCACAAGAGAAGCCACAATAAGATAAAGAACACAATAAATATAAATACATAATGCATTGTATATGTAGATTGATTGTATGTCCATAAAGTGATGCTTGGCACAGGAGTGTCTGTACATTAGTTGACTGACAGAAATGATGAAGTAGTGGTGGCTGGGGGTGTGAAGGGTGGATTAGTGGATAGAGGTGTTGACCAGCCTTTCTGCTTGAGGAAAGTAACTCTTTTGAGTCTGGTGGTCCTGGTGTGGATGCCGCATAGCCTCCTCCCTGATGGGAGTGGGACAAACAGTCCACATGAGCAGGGTGGGTGAGATCCTTCATAATGTTACTGGCCCTTTTCCAGCACCTTTCTAAATACGTGTCCTTGATGATGGAGAGGCTGGTGTGCATTGCACAGTTTTGACTACCCATTGTAGAGTCTTCCTGTCTGCCACAGTGCAGTCTCATCATTTTCAATCCTTCCGGTAATTAGCGGTGAAATTCATCAGTGTTTCTCATCAACCAGCCCATTCACTGGTGAGTCAGAATCAGGTTTATTATCACTGACATACAGTTCTGTACAAAAGTCTTCAGCACATATATCAATAGCTAGGGTGCCTAAGACTTTTACGCAGTGCTGTATTTGTCACTACCTCACTTTTTAAATATATATTGTTTTTGCTTTTTGCATGATTTTTAACCTATTCAATATATGTATATTGTAATTGATTTATTTATTTATTTATTATTATTTTTTTCTTCTATATTATGTATCGCATTGAACTGCTGCTGCTAAGTTAGCAAGTTTCACGACACATGTCGGTGATAATAAAGCTGATCCTGATTCTGAAATGAGTAGGTGACTAGCAGGATTTCCCACTAGCTACCCGTTTCAATTTGACTCCCTGTTGCCATTCTGAGATGTTCATCCGTGGTCTCCTCTACTACAATGATGAGGCCAAACTCAGGTTGGAGGAGCAACACCTCATATTAGACCATAAGATATGGGAGGAGAACTCGTCCATTTGGCCCATCAAGTCTGCTCCACCATTTCATCCTGGCTGATCCAATTTTCCTCTCAGCCTCAATTTCTTGCCTTCTCCACGTATCGCTTCATGCCCTGACCAATCAAGTATCTGAAGATAGCTTTGGTATCCTCTTTAATATTATTGACCACCTTACTTTCGTATTTTATCTTTACCTTCTTAATGACTTTTTTCGCTGGCTTGGTCCTGCCATAGGGTTTCGGCCAGAAACATCGACTGTACTCTTTTCCATAGATGCTGCCTGGCCTGCTGAGTTCCTCTAGCATTTTGTGTGTGTTCCTCAGGTTTCCAGCATCTGCAGATTTTCTCTTGCTTGTTTTTAGTTGGCTTCTGTTGGTTCTTAAAAGCTCCCAATCCTCTAACTTCCCATTAATTTTTGCTCTATTTTATGCCCTCTCTTTTGCTTTTATGTTGTCAACAGCCTCCCTTCACTACACACTGTCTCTATTTGTAAACCAGCTACCTCATCTTCAGCACTATTATCTGCCTTTCCTATGATGCTTCTTGCATTGAAGTATATGCAGCTCAGGACACTGGTCACACCATGCTTAACCTTTTGATTCCTAACTTTATTTGAGGTCTTACCAACACCTGCCTCAACAACCTTTCCACTGACTGATCTGGGTCTCTAGTTCCCATCCTCCTGCAGTTCTAGTTTAAACCCCACTGTGCAGCATTAACAAACTTTCCTGCTAGGATATTAGTCCCCCTCCAGTTCAGGTGCAAACTGTCCCTCCTGTACAAGTGCCACCTTCCATGGAAGAGAGACCAATTATCCCAGTTCCTATTTCCTCCCACCTACACCAACTCCTTTGCCACACATGAAATTGTATAATCTTCCTAGTACTGGCCTCACTAGCACATGGCATGGGTAGAAATCCAGAGATCACAACTCTGGAGGTCACCTAACTCCTTGAACTTCCAATGCAGAAGCTCATCACTTGTCCTACCCATGTCATTGGTACCTACAATGGACCACAAACTCCTGGCTATTCACCCTCTCACTTAAGACTGCTGAGGACTCAGTCAACCCTGGTACCCGGCAGGCAACATATCATTGGGGAATGTTGTTGAATCCCCTGTCACCACAGCGTGCCTCTTCTCCCACCCGCTTCCCTTCTTGGTCACAAAAGCAAGCCCAGTGCCAGAGACCCAGCCACTATGATTTTCCTCCCACCCCTGCCCCGACAGTACCCAAAGTGTTGTTGAGGGGGATGGCCACAGGGTACTCTCCACTGGCTCCTTAACCCCTTTCCCCTTATTCCCCCAATGGCATGAGCATTGATTTCTCCAACTTCCAGTAACTTATTTGTCCTCCCCTTCTCTCTTTTTCTACTCCTCATTTTGGTTCCCATCTCACCCCTCCTCTTCTCACCCACCCATCACCTCCCTCTGGTTCCCTCCTCCTCTCTCTCTCCCATGGTCCACTGGACTCACCTATTAAACTTCTTCAGCCCCTTACCTCTTCCACCTATCGCCTCCCATCTTCTTACTTCATCCTCCCTCCCCCACCCGCCTAACTGCCCCAGGCCTGGTATCATCTGTGACCTATCAGTTTGTACTACCCCCCCCCCACCTTCTTATTCTGGTATCTTTCCCCTTCCTTTCCAATCCTGATGAATGGGTGAAACATTGACTGCTTATTCCCATCCGTAGATGTTCCCTGACCTGCTGAGTTCCTCCAGCATTTTGAGTGTGTAGCTATAAATGATTCATTATGAACAAGAACCATTAACACTGCAGCTCTGCCTTGAGGACATCGATTCTTGCTGAGTTTTATCAGGTACCAGGTGTCCGTGCGCTCATGGACCATTCAGAAATCTGATGGCGGTGAGGGAAGAAGCAGTTCCTAAAATGTTGAGTGTGTGTCTTCATGCCCAGAGACTAGCAATTGACAGATAGTAACTCTGGCATATATAAAGTAGTGAGATCAGCTCAACTCTTCTATTCTAGTTATGGAGGTCACAGGTTCAAGGCCCACTCCAGCATTAAACAAGAGGTTATTATTTCGGTGTTATTATTTCAAAGCTCCAGTCTTGGGCCCAGCACGTAAATGCAATTACTAAGAAAGCACGGCAACATCTCTACTTTCTTAGCGGTTTGTGAAGATTCAGCATGACAACTAAAGCTTCTGTAGCTACGTACTAGAGAGTATGTTGACTGGCTGCATCAAAGACTGGTATGGAAACATCAATCCGCTTGAATGGAAAATATTACAATAAGTAGTGGATACAGTCCAGTCCATCACAGGTGAAGCCCTCCTCACCATTGAGCGCATCTACGTGAAACGCTGTCGCAGGAAAGCAGCATCATCGGAGATCCCCAGCACCCAGATCATACTCTCTTCTTGCTGCTGCCATCAGGAAGAAAGTACAGGAGCCTCAAGACTCACACCACCAAGTTCAGGATCAGTTACTACCCCTCAGCCATCAGGCTCTTGAACCAAAGAGGATAGCATCTCGCAACTTCACTTGCCCCTTCACTGAAAGGTTCCCACAGCCAATGGATTCACTTTCAAGGACTCATCATCTCATTTTGTCAATATTTACTCCTTATGTCTTTATTATTACTACTTTTTTTTTCTTTCTTTTTGCACTTGCACAGTTTGTTGTCTTTGGTTATCCACCCAAGTTGGCGCAGTCTTTCATTGATTCTGTTGGTGTTTTCCCTTTTCACGCCTTGCGGAGCATCAAGCGGCATTTTTGTTTTGCTGTTTCCATAGCATGTTCATTGATTCTGCTATGGTTATTATTCTATGGATTTATTAAATATGCCCACAAGAAAATGAAGCTCAAAGCTGTATATGGTGACATATACTGTATGTGCTTTGATGATAAATTTACTTTGAACTTTGAAGAGGTCACCTCAGTTTTTGAATGAATTTTCCTTCAGACTAGATGTTTGAGCATTTTCAAGTAGGTCAAAGGAATTGTTTTGAAAAACCTTCATCCTCAGAAATGATTAGGAATCTCTGCTATGTCCCGGACCTTGATTTGTTCCCATAGATTGCTGCTCTTGTCTGTGTTGCAATGGTGGCTGCAAAGCACTTCCTGGTAGTCAGCGACATGAAAGGTACTCGATTTATTCCTTCTTTTTAATGGGGTCACAGATATATCATTATCTGTTTCAGTTTAATTTACCATCTCTCAGATTTTAAATTCTACTCCAGCAGCAAACAATTAAACCAGAGAAGGTGTTTTCCTGTTTCTGCCTTGATACAAGGGTGCGGTGATGGCCCAAGACACTGAAGCAGATGAACAGTTTAATAAGAACTGTACAGGTTTAAAGAAAAACAATAAACACTAAACCATCAAATAAAACTCTCAAACTGAAAACTAATGCCAACACTGTAGCTAGGAAACAATAACCTAATACTAAATGTATATCGCTCACTTACAGTGTCAATCTAAACGGTAGTTTTCTTTCCCGGAATGAGGAGCATAGACGTTGCTGTGCTTTTAGTCAAGTCTTGACAGGACTGGACTGAGAGGAAAGGAGTTAAATACCACCAGAATGATACGCTAATTGGCTGGAACATGATTGCTGAACCCATTCCGTAGTCCACAGGGTCTGTGCTTGTGACAGGGCCTCCCTTTCTAGGCGCAGCTTCTGAGGTACCAGAGACCTGTGCCTGCCAGAAGTCCCAGATGAAAGACTTGTCCAGGATGGCGTAGGCCACAACCCAAGGACATTTCTTTGGGCCACAACCCAAGGCCATTCCTTTGGGCCACAACCCAAGGACATTCCTTTGGGCCACAACCCAAGGGCATTCCTTTGGGCCACAACCCAAGAACATTCCTTTGGGCCACAACCCAAGAACGTTCCTTTGGGCCACAACGCAAGGACGTTCCTTTGGGCCACAACCCAAGGACGTTCCTTTGGGCCACAACCCAAGAACATTCCTTTGGACCACAACCCAAGAGCATTCCTTTGGGCCACAACGCAAGGACGTTCCTTTGAGCCACAACCCAAGGACATTCCTTTGGGCCACAACCCAAGGGCATTCCTTTGGGCCACAACCCAAGGGCATTCCTTTGGGCCACAACCCAAGGACACTCCTTTGGGCCACAACCCAAGGACGTTCCTTTGGGCCACAACCCAAGGACGTTCTTTTGGGCCACAACCCAAGGACGTTCCTTTGGGCCACAACCCAAGGACGTTCCTTTGGGCCACAACCCAAGAACATTCCTTTGGACCACAACCCAAGAGCATTCCTTTGGGCCACAACGCAAGGACATTCCTTTGAGCCACAACCCAAGGACATTCCTTTGGGCCACAACCCAAGGGCATTCCTTTGGGCCACAACCCAAGGGCATTCCTTTGGGCCACAACCCAAGGACACTCCTTTGGGCCACAACCCAAGGACGTTCCTTTGGGCCACAACCCAAGGACGTTCTTTTGGGCCACAACCCAAGGACGTTCCTTTGGGCCACAACCCAAGGACGTTCCTTTGGGCCACAACCCAAGGACGTTCTTTTGGGCCACAACCCAAGGACACTCCTTTGGGCCACAACCCAAGAACATTCCTTTGGGCCACAACCCAAGGACGTTCCTTTGGGCCACAACCCAAGGACGTTCTTTTGGGCCACAACCCAAGGACGTTCCTTTGGGCCACAACCCAAGGACATTCCTTTGGGCCACAACCCAAGGACACTCCTTTGGGCCACAACCCAAGGACATTCCTTTGGGCCACAACCCAAGAACATTCCTTTGGGCCACAACCCTCCCATTCCATGAGACATTGGACCCTGCTCCACATCTGCTGTCACACCAAGCGGAGCCGCACAGAATAGACCAGGGACCCATCTACCAAGCAGAGAGGAAAGGGAAGGAGGTTGACCGGTGCAAGTGTTGAGGGGAAGTCTCCCACTAGCTGGGAAACATGGAGCATTGGATGAATCTTCATTGATGATGGTAGATATAATCTAAATGAGACCTTGTTGACAGCCTTCTCAACTATGAAGTGATGTCCAACCAGATGGGAGGAGTGACCCCCATTCCAACACTCTGGGGTTCACAGTGACAGGGACAAACAGACGGTTGGGATGTCCCCCACCTGGGCCTAGATCCAACTGTTGGGTGGCCCTCACCTCTGTTTCTATTCCCCAAATCACGGGAGCAGCAATGCATGAGCAAGGAAGTACAGGCTCTGAACTGGTGTTGTCCTGAGACACATCGAACTGTCGGCTGAGAGCATCGGCCTTGGTTTTCTTGCTGCTGGGACAGTAGGTGAGGGTGAAATTAAACTGAGTGAAGAAGAGAGCCCATCAGGCTTGCCAAGAGCTGAGTCCTTTAACCTCCTGAATGTAGGAGAGGTTCTTGTGATTTGTCCATACCAAAAAGACATGCTCTGTCCTCCAGCCCGTGTCGCCATTCTTCCAGGGCCCCCTTGACAGCCAGAAGTTCTCAGCTCCCGACATTGTAGTTATACTGGTCAGAATCAAGCGATGGGAAAGAAAGGCGGAGGCATGCAGCTGGTCATCTGCAGGAGACTACAGCTCCAATGGGTCTGATGCATCCACCCTGATGATGAATGAACGGGATGGGTCTGGGTGCTATCATATGTAACTTTGCTATGTAGTCCCCCACTGTTTTTTTTTTCCCTTGGCACAGGTCTGTGAGTTGGTGGGCTGCCTCCTGACCCCGTACTGAAAGAAAAACCACTCTCTTGAACTCAACCCCGAGTTGATGGAATGCCTGGGTTGTGAGGGAACCTTGTTCTCGTAAAACATTGAACAGGCTGAGTTTGGCGGGGGTGGGGGGGGTCCGTCACTGGCATTCCCAATCTGGGGTCCACAGACTGCTCACTTACTGGTGTTGGTCCATGGCATAAAAAAGGTTGGGAACCCCAGGAAAAGATTTGCCACGTAAGCCAGTTTATCCACATCGTCACCGAACTGATCTGGCTGGGCTTGGAAAGTTAGCTTACACTGGGTAATAAAGTACCTGCAGGCATCGAGATCACTGTACGAGCCACGTCAACCAAACCAGCCTCTATTGATTCCAGCTTCTCTACTACCTGCCCAACAAAATTCAAGGCCGTGATCAGCTGTTCTCTCTCCACTGGGTCCATTTTAGTGATCGAGACTTGCTGACAGGGGTGTACGGATATCGCCCAACTGCAGAGGGAGAGACGCAGAAGCAGATGAACAGTTCACTGACTTTTAATAAGAATTGTGCAGGATTAAAGGAGAAAATAATAAATGCTGGGCCAACAGGGCCATTATTTAAAACTCTCAAACTGAAAACCAACACCCACACCTCAGCTCATAAGCAGTAACTTAACACTAAATGAATACCGCTCCTCCACAGCGTCAATCTAAATGGTAGTCTTCTTTCCAGAAACAAGGAGCATAGGCATTGCTGTGCTTTTGGTCAAATCTTGACAAGACTAGAATGAGAGGAAAAGAGTTACATACCACAACAATGAAACGCTAATTGGCTTGAACGTGCATACTCACAGACATCCCACACTGCAAAAACTCATTTCAGGGAGGTAGCACCATCAATCTGCGGGAGACTCCTGGAACTTGCAGGAGAGGTGGGATGTCTGCAATAGAGTAGCTCCTTAGCAGCTGGCCAGCTAGTTTAAATAATGGTAGCTATGCTAATGAATGAATGACACCTGTTAAACTCACCTCAACATGTCTTTTACAGTCTGAACCCACCATGGGCAATAGAAAAGTCACTGTTGCAAACAGTGCAGTGAACAACACTGTCATTATTTTGACCCCTATTAGGCAGGGGTACACTTTAGTGTAGTCTGGGGTGACGTACGTTTTATTTTTTCTTTTTTTTTTGGAACACTCTGCCATGACACGCTCTCGCTCTCTCTCTCGCTCGCGTGCTCTCGCTTGCTTGTTCTCGCGCTCTCTCACTCGCGCACTCTCTTGCTTGCTTTCTCTCCCGCGCTGTCTCTCTCGTGGTTGCTCTCGCGCTCTCTCTTGCTTTCTCTCGCTCGCTCACTCTCAAAAAAATTGATTTCCGTGATACTGTACATAATTTGCGGACATCAGGGAGCCATTATTCATATGCGGGAGACTCCCAGAACTTCCGGGAGAGGTGGAATGTCTGTACTCATGAGCATAATTGCCAAACCCATTCCACAGCCCGTCTGCGAGGGCAGACATACCCCAAGGCAGAGTCCATGGTTGTGACATGCCTATTTTGTTTCCTAAAAGCACTTTGTTGATTGTTTTAGAGTCATTGAGTTATAAAGTACTACAGCACAGAAACAGGCCCTTCAGTCAGTCCAGTCTGCACGACACCTGTCTTCTGCATAGTCCCATCTACCTGCACCTGCATTTTAGCACTCCATGCCCCTCCCATCACGTGCCTATCCAAACCTCCCACAAAAATTATCATTTCAACTGACAGCTCGCTTCACACTCAGACCACCCTCTTGAGCAGCGGTCCCCAACCACCGGGCTGCAAAGCACGTGCTACCGGGCCGCGAGGAAACAATATGATTTGGCGATATGAGTCAGCTGCACCTTTCCTTATTCCCTGTCACGCGTACTGTTGAGCTTGAACGCACACGAGGTCATTACCCATGCGTCATCCGTGTCAGCACGGGAAGGAGATCAACTCCTCGAGCTTGCAAATGACGGCGGGATGCAAAGTGTGTTTGACATAACATCTCTGCCGGCATTCTGGATCAAAGTCAAGACTGAATATCCTGAGACAGCCACGAAAGCACTGAAAACGTTGCTTCCATTTCCAACATATCTCTGCAATGAATGCAACGAAAACTACATTGTGGAATAGACTGGACATAAGGAACCCCCTTTGAGTATCACTGTCTCCCATCACCCCTCAATAGGACCATCTTGTTGTAGGAAAACAAGCCCAGGGCTCCCACTGATTCAGTAATATTGGTGCATTGCAATGATTTCATATGTTCATACTGGGAAAATATGCGTTGTGTGTTTAATACCTAAACGTTACTTAAAATGTTATGATGCTATTGACTTATAAGTGACTTATATAACCATATAACAATTACAGCACAGAAACAGGCCATCCCTGCCCTTCTAGAATGCTACTCTCACCTAGTCCCACCAACCTGCACTCAGCCCATAACCCTCCATTCCTTTCCTGTCCATATACCTATCCAATTTTTCTTTAAATGATAATATCGAACCTGCCTCTACCACTTCTACTGGAAGTTTGTTCAACACTTACTTCAAGCTCCCCTGATAATTGACTTATCACTATATCATGCGAGGAAAATATGCACTGTGTGTTCAATAGTAAATTCGTTAGATAAACCTTCTTAGTAATGAAATTGAGTGTATTAGCCACTTATCACCTATATTCTGGTCGTGATTAACACCCCCCCCCGGAAACAGAATCGCCAAAAACGACTTGTGGAAAGAAATCGTCACGTACATGCATGCGCATTGGTATCCGCGCAAGGCTTCACAGTCATTGTAGTCTCTCGGGGGTAAACACAACGTATTTGACTGCTACCGTAGGGGCAACCCTACCCGCCACCCCCCCCCCCCCCCCCGGGGTCGGCCGGTCCACAAGAATATTGTCAATATTAAACCGGTCCGCAGTGCAAAAAAGGTTGGGGACCCCTACTCTTGAGTGAAGAAGTTCCCTTTCAGATTCACCTTAAACATTTCAGCTTTCACTCAAAACTTAAGATCTTTAGTTAAAATCTCATTCAAGCTGGGGGGCGGGGGGAAGCCTGCTTGCAATAACCCAATCCATACCCCTCATAATTTTGTATACCTCTGTAAGATCTCCCCTCACTGACTACAGCTCTGAACAGATGCTGAGACGTACAGGCTCACTTTCAAGAACTTTTACAAGTCATGTTCTCAGTACTAATTTTTAATTAGCACACTTTATCTTCTTTTGTACTTTGGTTGTGTGTCAGTCTTTGTTTACGTATGGTATTTCATAGATTTTTTGTATTTATTTTTCCTGTAAATGCCGTCAGGAAAGTGGATCCCAAGGTAGTATAGGGTAACATAAATGTACTTTGAACCCATTCTTCTGCACTCCTAGGAATAAAGCCCAGACTTTTCAAACTTCCCCAATAACTCAGGGCCTCAAGTCCTGGCAAGATCATTGTAAATTTTCTCTGCACTCTTTCAAGCTTTCAACAAAGGTTTCTTTCAATAGTTCACCTTTCATCAGGTATCATTCCAGAAGTAAGGCAACCATCCAACATGCTGGGCTTGTTTGCATGTAACTTTACATACCTGATCTAAATTTATTCACTGGTGTAACATTCGCAGCTTTAGTCACAGACAGAGTTGACTAAGTAATTAATTGTTTAGAACAGGGTTTCCCAACCTGGGGTTCTATGGACCCCTTGCTTAATGGAATTGGCCCATGGCATAAAAAAGGTTGGGAACCCCTGGTATAGAGAATGGGAGGAAACCTCAATTTAAATTTTCACTTCCCTCGATGATGTTCGAAAGACATTTCATGCCTGCGACCTGGATTCAATCTCGCCACTGTTTGTAAGGAGTTTATTTGTTCTCCCTTTGACCTCACAGATCGGTCGCAGGACTTGTAGTTTCCTTTTACATTCTCAAAGATGTACGTGATAGGGATAGTAAGTTGTGTGTGTGCTGTGTTGGAGCCAGAAGCATGGTGACACTTGCCAGCTGCTCCCAGCACATCCCTGGACTGGATTGGTCATTGACACAAATGACGTATTTCACAGTACGTTTCGATGTACACGCGACAAATTATGCCAATCTTTTTACATCTTTATGCCTTAAAGAAAAGACAAGGACTTTGAACAGACGTGCTCTCTTCTCATTACTACCATTGGAGTGGAGGTACAGGAGCCAGTAGACGCAAACTCAGCATTTTAGGAACAGCCTCTTCACCTCCATTGTCAGATTTCTGAACAGTCCATAATCCTATGAACACAACCTCCCTATTTTTGCTCTCATTTTTGTCAGACTGCAATCATTGCAAGACATCGCTCATTGGCAAGGCTGGGTGAGCTCTGGGAACTTTTCAGTGGCCATGACAACCAACTAGACATGAGTAATATTTGAAGAAGGCAACATTTTGGTTCACAGCCAGCATAATCAAGGTCTCGCCCATCCTGGACCTGCTTTCTTCTCCCACCTGCCATTGGGCGGAAGATACAAAATCCTGGAGGCAGGTGCCACCAGCTTCTATCCCGTCATTTATAGTACTATTACTTCGTGAAGGTTAAAATGGACTCGGGACCTCACAATCTACCTCGTCATGACTATGCACTTTATTGCCTGCCTGCGCTGCACTTTCTCCGTAACTGTAACACTTTATTCTGCATTCTGATACCGCTTTTCCCCCGCACTACCTCAGTGTATTGATAGGATGAAATTATGTGCATTGATTGCATGCAGAACAAAGTTTTTCACAGTACCCCGGTACATATGACAATAGTTAACCAGTTTATCAATTCACCAGTATATTGAAAAACTATCTTCTTCAAATCTCACCCGTGTCTAGTTGGTAGTCATCAGTTTTGTTACAGTTATATTGTTCTATCCCCTCTCGAGAACTCAGATGGAAAGTACTGACAGGAAGGTCAGATCTCTGTGATACCAAGCTTTTAATTTTGGAAACAGTTACTGTTAAGAACTGTGGTTTCTCAATGGAAAAGATGAAACAGTCGACGTTTTGGGCTAGGACCCTTCATTGGGACCTGATGAAATGTCAACAGTTTACTCTTTTCCATAGATGCTGCCCGACCTGCTGAGTTCCTCCAACAGTCTTGTGTGTGTTGCTTTGGATTTCCAGCATCTTCAGCTTTTCCCGTGTTTGGGTTTCTCAATGATGGGAATTGCATGAACAGCGAAGACATAGAACTGGTTACTCCTCATCCTGAAAGGGGAAGGTTGTATTTCCTTTAGACAATATATTTTTCAACTGGGGAGTAAGCACAGAACAATTCAAAGAACTTCCCCATTACTTGTAACTTGATTTTAATATTTCAGTTTTGATAAAGGCTGACTTTGCCAAGGGGATATATTTGGGTGTCACGGTAACATAGTGGTTAGTATAATGCCATTACCGTGCCAATAACCAATTTCCCCGCGGATCAATAAAGTATGACTATGACTATGGCTATGACTAACATGAGTTCAATTCCCACCTCAGTCTGTCATATGTATTCCCCATGGTTTCTTCTGGGTGCTCTAGTTTCCTCCCACATTCTAGACGCACCGGACCATAAAGTAGATCAATTGGTCACATTGGTACCACTGGGCAGCATGGGCACATTGTGCTGGGAGGGCCTGTTACCATACTGAATCTCTAATTAAAATAAAAATAAAAATTATTTCTAACAATTTAGGATTTCAAAACCATGTCTTTGAACTTTAAACTTATTTATTCAGCAAGTGAAAAGGGAAGAAAAACAAATAAGGGAAGCAAGTATACTTGGTTCCATTTAGCACAGCAATAACTCTGTGGCAAAGATGTTAAACTGGAAATTAGCAAATGTGACAACGAGTCTCCCCGATGAGTGCACCTGTGGGAAGTGCAGCCAATTCCATCTCATGGAGGACCACATTAAGGAGCTGGAGCTGGGGTTGGATAAACTTAGGATCATCCGGCAGGCAGAGCAATTGATAACTACGACTCTTGAGCATGTGGTTACACTCAGAGTGCAGAATTCAGGGAGTAGATGGGTGAACACCGAGAGAGGTAAAGGGAGAAGGAAGTCAGTACAGGGTCCTCCTGTGGCCATTCCCCTTTGGATACTGCTGTAGGGGGTGACCTCTCTGGGCAAAGCAGCAGCAGCCAGACCAATAGCACTGTGGTCGGCTCTGAGCCTCAGGAGGGTAGGGAGAAGTCAGGCGATCAATAGCCACAGGGGGACTGGATAGTTAGGGAGACAGATAGGAGATTCTGTGGCAGCAAAAGGGACACCAGGATAGTGTGTTGCTTCCCAGGTGTGAGGGTCCAGGATGTCTCTGAGCAGCTGCAGAATATTCTTGAAGGGGAGGGTGAGCAGCCGGAGGTCGTGGCACATGTTGGTACCAATGACGTAGGCAGGAGAGGGGTAGAGGTCGGGTGCAACAAGTCTAGGGATTTAGGAAGGAGGCTGAAGAGCAGGACCACCAAGGTGGCAATCTCCTAATTACCCCCAATGCCATGAGCTAGTGAAGGTCAGAACAGGAAGATGGCGCAGATGGAGGAGGTGTTGCAGGAGGCAGGGTTTCAAGTTCTTATATCATTGGAAACTTTTCTGGGAAGGGCTGACCTGTGCAATGGGACGGGTTGCACCTGAACTGGAGGGGAACCAATATCCTGGGAGGGAGGCTTGCTAATGCTATTGGGGAGGGTTTAAACAAGATTTGCAGGGGTTTGGGAACTGGTGAAAAGGCAGGGGATGCTAGTGACAGCTTGTAGGGAGTTTATGGGGAAAGATAGGCAGATGATAGAGCAAAGAAGCACTCAGCCAGATGGTTTGAGATGTGTCTGTTTTAATGCAAGGAGTATCATAAGGAAGGCAGATGAACTTGGAGCGTGGATCAATACATGGAACTGTGATGTTGTGGCCATTACAGAGACTTGGATGTCTCACGGGCAGGAATGGCTGCTGAGTGTGCCAGGTTTTAGATGTTTCTGAAAGGACAGGGAGGGAGGCAATAGAGGTGGGGAAGTGGCATTGCTAATCAGGGATAGTATCACGGCTGCAGAAAAGGAGGAAGTCATGGAGGGATTGTCTACTAAGTAATTGTGGGTGGAAATCAGAAACAGGAAGGGGGCAATAACTCTACTGGGTATTTTTATAGACCCCCCATTAGTAACAAAGACCTAGAGGAGCAGACAGGGAAGCAGATTCTGGAATGGTGCAATAATAATTGGGTTACTGTGATGGGTGATTTTAACTTTCAGCATATTGACTGGCATCTTATTAGAGCTAGGGGTTTAGATGAGATGGAGTTTGTTAGGTGCGTTCAGGAAGGCTTCTTGTCACAATGTGTGGATAAACCAACTAGAGGAGAGGCTGACCTTGATCTGGTACTGGGAAGTTAACCTTGTCAGGTGTCAGATTCTCAGTGGGAGAACATTTTGGAGTTAGTGATCACAACTCCACTTCCTTTACCATAGCGTTGGAGAGGGATAGGAGCAGACAATTTGGGAAAACATTTAATTGGGGTAGGGGGAAATATGATGCTATTAGGCAGGAACTGGAGAACATAACTTGGGAGCAGATGTTCTCAAGGAAATGCACGGCAGAAATGTGGCAAACATTCAAGAAACATTTGCATGGCGTTCTGCATGGGTACGTCCCACTGAAGCAGGGAAAGGATGGTAGGGTAAAAGAAAAATGGTGTACAAAGGATGTAGAAAATCTAGTTAAGAAGAAAAGAAAAGCTTATGAAAGGTTCAAGAAACAAATGAAATACAATGTTGGAAAGTGTATGGTCATGCACTTTGGTGGAAGAAATAAACAGGCAGACTATTATTTAGATGGGGAGAGAATTCAAAATGCAGAAATGCAAAGGGACTTGGGAGTCCTTGTGCAGGATACCCTAAAGGTTAACCTCCAGGTTGAGTCGGTGGTGAAGAAGGCGAATTCAATGTTGGAATTAACTTCCAGAAGTATAGAATATAAGAGCAGGGATGTGATGTTGAGGCTCTACAAGGCATTTGTGAGATCACACTTGGAGTATTGTGTGCAGTTTTGGGCTCCTTATTTTAGAAAGGGTATACTGACATTGGGGAGGTTCAGAGAAGATTCACGAGAATGATTCCAGGAACGAAAGGGTTACCGTATGAGGAACGTCTGGCAGCTCTTGCGCTGTGTTCCTTGGAGTTCAGGAGAATGAGGGGCAATCTAATTGCAACATTCCAATGTTAAAATGCCTGAACAGATTAGATATGGAAAAGTTATTTCCCACGGTAGGGGAGTCTAGGATGAGAAGGCACGACTTCAGGATTGAAGGACGTCCATTTAGAACAGAGATGCGGAGAAATTACTTTAGTCAGAAGGTGGTAAATCTGTGGAATTTGTTGCCACGAGTGGCTGTGGAGGCTAAGTCATTGGGTGTACTTAAGGCAGAGGTAGATAGGTTCTTGATTAGCCAGGGCATCAAAGGGTATGGGGAGAAAGCAGGGGAGTGGGGATGACAGTAAGTATTGGATCAGCTCATGATTGAATGGCGGAGCAGACTCGATGGGCCAAATGACCCACTTCTATTCCTATATCTTATGGTCTTATGGTCTTTTGTAAAGACTTTGATAAATTACTGAATGAGATCTACTTTGTTTAAAAGTTGTGATGTTGGAAATTTTGTCGTGAAAGGAGTTAAGCTATATATATTTTTTTTGGGGATTCAATTTGTAGACCTACCGACCTGAACTGAAACCGAAGTTAACTGTATTACTTAAGATTAGGAATTCAATTAGTTTTCTAACTAATTAGGGATAAATAGAAAGGCAATTGTTAGTCTGTGAACCTTAGAATAGGGAATAACACGATCTAATTAGTTAGAGAAATTGAGGTAATAAAGGTTATTCTAATGAATCTCACTGATTCTAACTAAAAAGGAAATTGGTTTTCATTTAATCTGAAATTTGGAATCTAAACAAAATGTTGGAATTTTGAATTGTTCTTACTCATGTAAATATTTTGAATATATTGCTATTTTAACAAACCCTCCTTCCGATAATCTAGAACTACTGATGGCCTACTAGCACCCAGTACTATGTAATTTGATTTTCTCATAAAGAGTGCAACAACCAGTGACACGAGATAAGCCAAGCGCTACACAGGCGTTAAGCCTGATTTATACTTCTGCGTCAACTCGACACCGTAACCTATGCAAGTGGCCGACGCATGTTGTGAGCATTTATACTTGTGTGTCGGTGTGTCTGCATCGCTCTGCAATTCGGGCACATCATGCATGCGCACCAACTTGCCTGCACAAGGCTTCATGGTCATGGTAGTCTTTCTCGGAGTAAACAAGTTTAAAGCGAGGGTCTTTTTTTGTAAAAGCGAAATGTCCCCTCCATAATTTCGGAGATCTATAAAGCTTTATGGAAAGCATTGCAGCCAGAGTTCCTTCCCTGTCCTTCAGTCGCCCAATGGGAAGCTATTGCAGCGTAGGAGGAAAAGCTATGCTACCAAGCGGGCCAATCACGGCTGTTGCGTTTTGCGTTGCTACGACGCGTAGTTACATTTTGGGAGAGGTGCGCGTCAGGCTCTAGCATAGGGATCCAAGTCAGCTCTGTGTAGGGTTTGCGGCGACGAGTGCTTACGGCGTCGAGTTGACGCAGAGGTATAAATCAGGCTTTACACAGAACTCCAGCACCATCCTCCGACAACATTGAGGGAGAGAGAGACCATCTGAATGCAGGGACCTTCCTCTGGAAGCAGCAAGCAAGGGTCAGAGACGGAGACGGAGATGGACATGGAGATGGAGATGGAGATGAAGACAGATAGATAGACGGTTCACACGCAGACACCTTCCTCCAACAGCAGCAAGCAAGTGACAAATGTTACCCAATAATACCTTGGAGTATTTTACTATGTTGAAGACTGTTTAAAAACAGGCCCTTTATCCCACAATGTCTGTATCAAGCATGATGCTAATTCAAACTAACCCTATCTGACTGCAAGTGGACCATATCCCTCCATTCCATCATATTTATGTGTCCACCTAAGTCATTTGAACACCTCCAATATATCTGTTTTCACTATCAGCAGGGAGAAGGTACCAGAAAGTGTGTTGAAATGCACTTCGTGTTGCTTGGATGAGCAACGTTCCAGTAACAACCGAGAAGCTCCAAATGAAACAGTTACTGGGGCACCGCTGTAGCAGTGCAGTTAATATAACTCCATTACAGCTCAGGGCTTCAATTCCGATGTCGTCTGTAAGATGTTTGTATGTCCTCCCCATGGAATGTATGGGTTTTCTCCAGGTGCTCCAGTTTCCCTCCACAGTCGAAGGACATCCTGGTTAGTAGGTTAATTAATCATTGTAAATTGTCCTGTGATTGGGCTTGGTTATCAATCAGGGGGTTGTTGGGTGATGCAGCTTGAAGGGCCAGAAGGGCCCATTCCGTGCGGCATCTTGAAATAAAACAGATTCTAAAAACTAAATAAGGTTACACCATTTCCTTAAGTGATCTAGTTTTTTTTCTCCGCTAATATTTGCGTCAGAATATACCGACTTTTCTCTAATTGATAGAGTTTTGAGATAGGACATCAGCTGTTTAAAGTTAAGTACTTTGTAAACAACAACGTGCACAGTGGAGAGTATCCTGACTGGTTACATCACAACCTGGTCTGGAAGCACCAATACCCAAGGACAGAAGAGCCGACCAAAACAAGCACAGAAAATGCGAGCAGTCTCATACTGCTGGGTATGCTCACCTCGCACAAACTCTCATGAACATTCCTAGACTGTTTCAAGGGTCTGCGGTTTGATGTTTAATATTCTGTGTGCTATTCACTGTTTTTTACTGAGTGTGAGCAATTTGTTCGTATTTTTGCACAGTGGGTGTTCAACATTTTCTTTAAATGGGTTTCATGGTGTTGCTTTGCTATGTGGCTGCCTGCAGGAAGCCGAATCTCAGGGTTAGACCATGAGACATAGGAGCAGAATTAGGCCATTCAGCCCATTGAGTCCACTCCGCCATTTCCCAGATGCCATTCAACCCCATACACCTGCCCTCTCACCACATCCCTTGATACTCCAATCAATCAGGAATCTATCAACTTCCGCTTTAAGTATACCCACTAACTTGGCTGCATCTGCTGTCTGTGGCAGAGCTTTCCACAGACTCACTACTCTCTGGCTAAATAAACTTCTCCTTACCTCTGTTCTAAAAGGCCGACCCTCAATTTTGAGGCCATGACCAATCTCTGAAGGCACTTCATCACTGTAGATGTGAGTGGCACTGGGAAATAGTCATTGAGACAGCTCACCCTTCTCTTCTTGGGCACAGGTATGATTGTCGCTCTTTTTAAGCTGGTAGGAACCTTTGACAGCAGGTGCATCACCAGGGCCTGATGCTATTGTGAGGGTTTATCCTCTTGAAAGATGTTCTGATGAGGTGCAGTTTTATTCTCCCTTTCAAGGCGAGCATAAAAGGCATTGACCTCATCTGGGAGTGCAGCATCACAGCCATTCGTGATGTTGGGCTTCGCTTTGTAGGAATGAGTGGCCTGCAAACCCTACCAGAACTTATGTGCATCCAATTCAGTCTCCATCCTCAATTTTAATTGGTTTCTTGCTCTTAAAATAACCTTCCCTGGGTTGTACTTGGACTTACTGCATATTTCTGAATCACTAGTCTTGAATGCCACAAATCTAGCCCTCCTCAGACGACAAATATCCTGGTTTATCCAAGGCTTTTGGTTTGGGTGTATCCAGTATGTTCTTGAAGGCACACAGTCATCCGCGAAGGTTTTGATGAAATCCGTGACAACTGTGTTGTGTTCATCCAGACTTGAAGATGAATCGCTGAATATTGTCCAGTCCACCGACTCAAAGTAGTCCTGTAAGTGTTCCTCTGCCTCTCTTGACCATACCTTCTTGATCCTCATCACTGGTGCTGCAGTCTTTAGTCTCTCCCTTCAACACCACCCGCACACCCATCATTATTTCCTGTCAGAGTCAGTTTATGTACAGACACTCCTGTGCCTAGCGTCACTTTATGCACATATGATCAATCCGTATACATAAGCTATCTTATGTATTTATATTTTTTGTGTTTTTATGATTATTGTGTTCTTTATCCTTGTGTGCCTTTTTTATTCTGCATTAAACATAGAAAACATAGAAAATAGGTGCAGGAGTAGGCCATTCGGTCCTTCGAGCCTGAACCGCCATTTATTATGATCATGGCTGATCATCCAACTCAGAACCCTGCCCCAGCCTTCCCTCCATACCCCCTGATCCCCGTAGCCACAAGGGCCATATCTAACTCCCTCTTAAATATAGCCAATGTACTGGCCTCAACTGCTTCCTGTGGCAGAGAATTCCACAGATTCACCACTCTCTGTGTGAAGAAGTTTTTCCTAATCTCGGTCCTAAAAGGCTTCCCCTTTATCCTCAAACTGTGACCCCTTGTTCTGGACTTCCCCAACATCAGGAACAATCTTCCTGCATCTAGCCTGTCCAATCCCTTTAGGATTTTATACGTTTCAATCAGATCCCCCCTCAATCTTCTAAATTCCAACGAGTACAAGCCCAGTTCATCCAGTCTTTCTTCATATGAAAGTCCTGCCATCCCAGGAATCAATCTGCTGAACCTTCTTTGTACTCCCTCTATGGCAAGGATGTCTTTCCTCAGATTAGGGGACCAAAACTGCACACAATACTCCAGGTGTGGTCTCACCAAGGCCTTGTACAACTGCAGTAGTACCTCCCTGCTCCTGTACTCAAATCCTCTCGCTATAAATGCCAGCATACCATTCGCCTTTTTCACCGCCTGCTGTACCTGCATGCCCACTTTCAATGACTGGTGTATAATGACACCCAGGTCTCGTTGCACCTCCCCTTTTCCTAATCGGCCACCATTCAGGTAATAATCGGTTTTCCTATTTTTGCTACCAAAGTGGATAACTTCACATTTATCTACATTAAATTGCATCTGCCATGAATTTGCCCACTCACCCAACCTATCCAAGACACTCTGCATCCTCTTAGCATCCTCCTCACAGCTAACACTGCCACTCAGCTTCGTGTCATCCGCAAACTTGGAGATGCTGCATTTAATTCCCTCATCCAAATCATTAATATATATTGTAAACATTGAATCTGGAGTAACAATTATTTCATTCTCTTTGACACTTGTGTACCGGACATGACATTAAACAATTTTAAACCTTGAATATTTAAAGTTCAAAATAAATTTATTATCAAAGTACATACTATACTGTACATGTCACCATATACAACCCTTTTCTTACAAATTTATTCAATAACTCCAATAACCACAATAGAATCAACGAAAGACCAGTGTGCAAAGGACAACGACCTGCGCAAATACAAAAAGAAAGGAATTAATGAATTAATGAATTAATAGATAAATAAGCAATAAATAAATACCAAGAACATGTGATGAAGAGCCCTTGAAAGTGAGTCTGTAGATTGTGGGAACAGTTCAGTGATGGGGCAAGAGAAGTTGAGAGTAGTACCTTTGGTTCAAGAGCCTGATGGTTGAGGGGTAATAACTATTCCTTAGTCTGGTGGTGTGAGTCCTCAGACTCCTGCACCTTCATCCTGATGACAGCAGCGAGAAAAGAGCGTGACTTGGGTGTTGGGATCCCTGATGATGGATGCTGCTTTCCTGCTACAATGCTCTGTGTAGATGTACTCAATGGTGGAGAAGGCTTTACCTGTGATGGACCAAACTGTATCCACCACCTTTTGCAGGATTTTCTGTTCAAGAGCATTGGTGTTTCCAAACCAGGCTATGATGCAGTCAGTCAATATACTCTCCACCCAATGTCTTTAGAAGTTTGTCAGAGTTCTAGATGGCATGCCAAATTTTCAAAAACTCCTGCCATGCTTTCTTTGGACTTGCCCTTATGCACTGGGCTCAGGACAGGTCCTCTGAAATGATAACACTGAGGAATTTAAAATTGATGACCCTCTCCACCTCTGATCTCCTGATAAAGACTGGCTCAAGGACCTTCGGTTTCCTCCTTCTGAACTCAATAATCAGCTCCCTGGTCTTGCTGGCATTGACTAAAAGGTTGTTGTTGTGGCACCACTCAACCCGATTTTCAATCTCCCTCCTATATGCTGATTCATCAGCCCCTTTGATTCGGCCTAAAACAGTGGTGTCGTCATCAAACTTAAATTTGGCATTGGAGCTGTGCTTATCCAGACAGTCATAAATGTAAAACAGGGATATAAGCACACAGCTTTGTGACGCACCTGTGCTGATGGAGATGTTGTTGCCGATCAGAATGACTGGGGTCTACAAGTGAGGAAATTGAGGAACTAATTGGGCAAGGAGGCATTGAGGCCAATGTCTTGAAGCTTATTGATTAGTTTTGAGGGGATTACAGGATTGAATGCTGAGCTGTAGTTGATAAAGTGCATCTGATGTACGTATCTTTGCTGTCCAGATTTTCCAGGGTTGAGTGAAGAACTAATGAGATGGCATCTGCTGTGTATCTGTTTTGCTGGTAGGCAAATTGGAGCAGATCCAAGTTGCTTCTCACACAGGAGTTATTATGTTTTATAATTGCTACTGGACAATAGTCATTGAGGTAGGTTACCACGATCTTCTTCGGCACCAGTATAATTGAACCCTGCTTGAAGCTTGTGGGTACCTCAGACTGCCAAAGAGCTAGTAATTAGGTAAGAGTAAGAGTGTCAAGGGTTATGGGGAGAAGATGAGAAAATGGGGTTGGGGGGGAAATGGATCTTCCATTTTGGAATGCAAGAACAGACCTGATGGGTTAAATGACCTAATTCAGCTCCTACAGCAATCGACTGTGGGAACCAAAGTGGTCTGACATTATCTGTGGATGTTGATAAGGAAAAGCTGCCAACTGGTACATTATTTAGATTATATTCTTATCATTAATAAAATAGTAATTCCTGAAAAAAAAACTGTCGAGGGAAAACGGATTGTGGTTGAGATAGAGACCCACAGACTGTAAGACACAGGAACAGAATTGGGCTATCCGGCCCAACAAGTCTGCTCTGCCATTCCATCATGGCTGATTTATTATCCCTCTCAACACCATTCTCTAGCCTTCTTCCTGTAACCTTTGACATCCTTGCTAACCCAGGACCTATCAGCCTCTGCTTTAAAGATAACCAATGACTTGATCTCCACAGCTGTTTGTGGCACTGAATTCCACAGTTTCACCACCCATTGGTTAAAGAAATCACTCGTCATCTCTATTCTAAAGGCTATGCCCTCTGGTTCTAGACTCCCCATAATAGGAAATATCCTATCTGCATCCACTCTGTCTAGGTCTTTCAATATTCAATAGGTTTCAATGAGAACCCCCCCAAGGTTGACTCTCGGCGCTTAGAGTCATAGAACACTACAGAACAGATATAGGCCCTTCTGCCCCTCTAGTCCATGCGGAACTATCAATCTGTCTTGTCCTATCAAGCTGCACCCAGACTGTTGCCCTCAAAGCAAAGGATCGTGAGTGTCCTTTGTTTTATGGAATCTCGTTAACTCCTTCTGTACTGGATGCAGCGATTCAAATATATCATCACGATAAGATGGTCAAGTCTCCCAAAAGCAGAGGGCAGAGGTGTATGCTTCATGATCAACTCCTCGTGGTGTACCAATGTGTCAGTGACTTCCCAATATCGCTCACTAGACCTGGAATATCTCACAATTAAGTGCTGGCCATTTTACCTGAGAGATTTCAGCGATCATTTTGGTAGCAGTGTACATTCCACCTCAGGCCAGTGTCAAACAGGCTCTAGACGAACTGAGCGATGTAATCAACAGGCATGAAACAGAGCATCCTGCTGCCTTCCCTATCGTTTTGGGGGATTTAAGCCAGGCCAGCTTGATAATGTCACTAAATAATTATTATCAACAAATTACCTATAGTACCAGAAGAAATAACATACTGGACCACTGTTGCACCTAGATCAGGAATGTTTACTTGCTATCCCACACCCACACTTCGTAAAATCTCATCACCTAGCTGTACTTCTACTCCCTCAGTATAGGCAGAGACTGAAGTCTGCAGCACCAGGTAGTGAGGACAAAGAAGTAGTATGGACCGGGGGGTGGGGGGGGGCTTACAGAACTGCTTTGAATCGGTGGACTGGAGTGTGTTCAGGGAGTCATCTTGGAGTCTGGATGAGTACACTGCAGTTGTCACCGATTTCATTAAAACCTGTGTGGATGAGTGTGTGCCTATGAAAACTTACGGTACATTCCCAAACCGAAAGCCGTGGAGGAACCAGGAGGTTCGTAGTCTGCCAAGGGCTACATCTGTGGCATATAAGTCTGGCACTCCAGGTCTGTATAAGAAAACCAGGTATGACTTGTGGAGGGCTATTTCAAGAACCAAGAAAAAATTCCAGGAAAGGTTGGAGGCGACATCGGATGCACGTCAACTCTGGCAGGGTTTGCAGGCCATTACTTCCTACAAAGCAAAACCCAACATCATGAATGACAGCGATGCTTCACGACCAGATGAGCTCAGCACCTTTTATGCTCACTTTGAAAAGGAGAATAAAACCACAGTTATGAGGATCTCTGCAGCATCTGGTGACCCTGTGATATTTGTCTCAGAGACTGATGTCGTGCTGCCTTTCAAGAGAGTGAACCCTCATAAGGCAGCAGGGCGCGATGGAGTACCTGGTAAGGCTCGGAAAATGTGTGCCAACCAAATGGCGGGGGTATTCAAAGACATTATCAAACTCTCACTGTTACAGTTGGAAATCTCCACCTGCTTTAAAAGGGCAACAAATTATACCAGTGCCCAAGAAGAGCAGCGTGAGCTGCCTCAACAATTATTGTCCAGCGGCACTCATATCTATAGTGATGAAATGCCTTGAGAGGTTGGTCAATGTTAGAGTCAACACCCATCTCAGGAAGGACCAGGATCCCCTGCAATTTGCCTATCACTATAATAGGTCTGCAGCAGACATGGACTCAATGGTTCTCTACACAGCCTTGGATCACCTGGACAATGCAAATACCTATGTCAGGATGCTCTTTATTGATTGCAGCTCAGCATTTAACACCATCATTCCTACAGTCCTGATTGAAAAGTTACAGAACCCGGGCCTCTGTACTTCCCTCTGCAACTGGATCCTCAACTTTCTAACCGGAAGGCCACAAGCTGCACAGATTGGAAATAATATCTCCAGGTCGCTGGCAATTAACACTGGTGCTCCACAGGGATGTGTGCTTATCTCACTGTTCTACTCTCTCTACACCCACAACTGTGTGGCTAGGTATAACCCTTCTTTTCCAATATTTTTTATTGATTTCTACATAGAAGAATACAGTCCAAGAGAATACATATTATAAAACAAAAGAAAAAGTATAATAATACCAGATACAGTATATTGAATCACATTAATGAACTCCTTACTCTATACAGTATTCATATAGATTAGATTAATTTGTATATTAGAATATAAACAATTTTATTAAAAAAAAAGATCTACACCCACTACCAAGGTTGAAGCTGTTTGGGGAAAAAAAAAGGGGAAAAAAAACTTATCAGATAATAAAATACGCTATTAACCAACTTCTGTACTTTAACAAGTAAAAGATTATGAAAATAATTTAAAAACGGCCCCCATAAATTTTGAAAATCTTGGTTAGATTCAGAAATTGAACAACGAATCTTTTCTAAATTTAGGCATGCCATAACATCCCGTAACCACTGAGCATGGTTCGGCGGACCAGCATCCTTCCATTTAAACAAAAGCGCCCTCCTAGCCATAAGAGAGATAAAAGCCAGGATGTGCAGATCAGATGTCTTCAAGATGATATCTTTTCTTCCAATAATACCAAATAGGGCAGTCAAAGGATTAGGTTTAAAATTCACTTTAAAGAGTACAGAAAAAGTTTGGAATACTTCCTTCCAGTATTTTCCAAGATTTGGGCATATCCAAAACAGATGAATAAATGAAGCTTCTCCATTGTTACACCTGTCACAGTAGGGAGATATATCCATATAAAAACAAGATAACTTATCCTTGGTCATATAAGCCCTATGAACCACTTTAAATTGTAGGAGGGAATGACGAGCACATAACAATGAAGTATTAACCAATTTAAAAATCTCATTCCAAGTTTCTTCAGAAATTGAGGTCTGCAAATCTTGTTCCCAAAGATTTTTGTTTTTGTCTAAAGAATCATTTCTCATTCCTAACAGAATATTATAAATATTGGATATTGAACCAGTATAAAATGATTTCATATTAAGAATTTCATCTAATATGTTCTTATCAGGACTATTAGGAAATGTATATAATTGAGATTGCAGAAAATCTCAAGTTTGTAAGTACTGAAAAAATGGGTTTTTGGTAAACAATATTTAGTTGACAATTGTTCAAACAAAGAAAGACTTCCTCCAACAAACAAATCCCGGAAACATGTAATGCCCAATCCTTCCCATTGTTTAAAAACTACATCAGTCATAGAAGGCTTAGAAAAATAATTTTAAAAAATGGGATTAGAAAGGGAGAATCTCAATAAACCAAAGTGTTTTCTAAATTGTATCCAAATCCTCAAAGTATGTTTGACTACCACATTTTCAGTTGTCTTACTTAAGGATAAAGGAAGTGAAGATCCCAAAAGAGCGATAATAGAAAATTTATTAACTGAGTTAGCTTCTAAAGAAACCCACCCGGGACAGTCCTCATAATTAATATAGAATAACCAAAACATGAGATTCTTTATATTAGCTGCCCGGTAATAAAACCTAAAATTTGGTAAGGCTAAACCTCCATTCTTTTTAATTTTCTGGAGGTGGGCTTTATTCAATCGAGGACATTTATTTTTCCATATGTAGGAGGATAAAATAGAGTCAAAAAACGATTTAGGAATAAAAACAGGTAAAGCCTGAAAGAGCGATATAAATTTAGGTAAAACATTCATTTTAATAGAATTAATTGGACCAATCAATGATAACGAAAGGGGCAACCAACTTGATAATGTTCTTTTTATATAATTTAATAAAGTAAGAAAATTTTCTTTAAATAGGTATTTATAGTTCTTAGTAATTGTTACACACAAATAAGTGAATTGTTTTCTTACAATTTTAAAAGGATGGTTAATATCAGTTAATGGCAAATTATTCAAAGGAAAAAGTTCACTATGTAGGTTCAATTTATATCCAGAAAACTGACTAAAACAAGAGAGTAAAGAAAGAACAGAAGGTAATGAAGTTTCAACATTAGAAATGTAAAGCAAGAAATCATCTGCATAAGGTCAAACTTTGTGGATAGCACCCTTCCATAAAATATCAGTGATATCATTAGATTCTCAAAAAGCATAGCTAAAGGTTCTAAAGCCAGATCAAAAAGCAAAGGACTCAGAGGGCAACCTTGTCTGGTTCTACCTTGAAGTTTAAATGGTTTGGAATTCTGAGAATTAGCAAGAACCCGAGCAAAAGGGGATTTAATCCATTGAATAACTCAAACAGCATCTATAAATTTGCTGATGATACAACCATTGTTAGCAGAAATTCAGATGGCGATGAAAGACCATACAAGACAGAGATATATACCAGTTAGTGGAGTGGTGTCGTAGCAACAACCTCGCACTCAACATCAGCAAGACTGAAGAGCTGATTGTGGACTTCAGGAAGGGTAAGACAAGGGAACACAAACCAATCCTCACAGAGGGATCAGAAGTGGAGAGAGTGAAGAATTTCAAGATCCTGGTTGTCAATGTCTCTGAGGACCTAAACTGGATGTGTCTGGAATGGGGAAGGGTGGGGTGGGGAGGGGGGGTGGGGAAACTACTGCACAAGATCAAAATAAGTTGCAGAAACTTGTAAAATTAGTCAGCTCCATCATGGGTTCCAGCCTCCGTAGCATCCAAAACATCATCAAGGAGCGGTGCCTTAAGGCTGATTTATACTTCTGCGTAGCAGCCTACGCCATAGCCTACACAAATGGCCTACGCTGTTGTGAGTTATACTTGTGTGTTGGTGCGTCTGCGTCGCTCTGCAATTCACCGCCAAAAGGCTAGTTGGCGGTGGGGTTTCTATGATACTGTGTTGAGTTTCTTCATGTTGAAACTCAACACAAAGAAACTCAAACTTCAAACAACGGCGACTGAAACTGAAGGAGGGTGAATCTTCTGTGCTTGTCCGACCACTGAGAGACATGGATAAGGAAATGCATTTCAAATATTTTCGGATGTTGGAAAGTAGGTTTGACGATTTGGTTCATCGTCTCCAACCATTTATTTCACATCAGTGGACGCACAGAATACTCAGACTGGCAATCACCATTCGAGTTTTAGCTTCAGGTGGAAGTCAAAAGGCTGTAGCAGCTAGTTACAAACTGGGCGTCAAGCACAGGCTCCATAATTTTGGAGGTCTGTAAAGCTTTATGAAAAGCAATGCAGCCAGAGTCCCTTCCCTGCCTTTCAGTTGCCCAACGGGAAGCTATTGCAGCGTAGGAGGAAATGCAATGCTACCAAGCGGACCAATCACGTTTGTTGCGGTCTACGTCGCCATGACGCGTAGTTACATTTTTGGGGAGGTGCGCATCAGGCTGTGGCGTAGGGTACGTGGCTATATCATACCTACGGCATAGATTTGACGCAGGGGTATAAATTGGCCTTTAGGAAGGCAGCGTCCATCATTAAGGATCCCCACCACCCAGGACATGTCCTCTTCACATTGTCACCATCGGGAAGGAGGTACAGAAGCCTAAAGACACACAATTAGCAATTCAGGAACAACTTTTTCCCTCTGCCATCCAATATCTAAATGGACATTGAACCTATGAACACTACCTCTCCACTTTTTTATTTCTTTTATTTTGCACTACTTATTTTAACTGAACTATTTAATAGACCCATATATACATACCGTAACTCTGTTTTTTCTCTATATTGTACTGCTGCTGTAAAGTTAACAAATTTCACTACATATGCCGGTGATATTAAATCTGATTCTGATTCTGATATACCCTTCCCATCCCAGTTTCAAATTTCTATACAAATTTCTCTTTAATGTTGAAATTGAACCTACATCCACCGCTTCTGCTTGCAGCTTGTTCCACTCTCTCACTACCCTGAGTGAAGAAGTTCTCCCTCATATTCCCCTTAAACATTTCACCTTTCACCCTTAACCTCTGGTTCCACATCACATTCCCGTTTAATCACACAGCAGATACTGTTCCTGAGGTGGCAATGAAAATGTCTTCCCTCTTCATTAAGTGCCCTATGAGGTAATGTTTGCCGTTGTCATGCACCTTAAACCAAAGGAGACAACGGGGGACCTACAACTTCTAAGCAAGGCCAGACTAAACAAGCTTATTGATAGAAAATAAACATGGCGCATAGAGTTGATAAAGAATGTGCTTAATGTGTATCTCCAGTGTGGGTTGCTAAGGCTATTTGGATTGAGGCCTGGATATTACATAATATAAAATTTAAAATTTGCAGAAGACAAATGAAGTTCATGGCCTACCCTTATGTATGTTACAAATATTCTACTGAAAGACAAATAAGATAAGGACAAGCTGATAAAATTAAAGCCAAGTTATTTTTCAGTGCAGCCCATTGTATGTGAGACAGGAAAAATGCTGAAGAAAATTAACAACTATTGCTCAGTTGGCATTTTTCCCAGTTCCAAGAGTTTCCCTGCAGAATCAAGATAAAACCGCAGCACACTGCAACCATGCTGAATTATCTTTCAGACATAGAATGACTCTGTTTATTTCTTTTCCATCCCTGCCAGCATTTTTGCCAGGAAACAAATGTGTGGCTTTCAGCAGACATGAGAAATTCCCTTCCACGCTTCACAATTAAAGTAAATGAAAAGGACCTGAAGCAAAAGAACAAATCCCAGCCCTCCCCCCGCCCCCCCCCCCCCATTCAATACTGTCTGCAGTCATCAAATTACTTTAGGACTCCAGTTACCGCTGTTTTTTAATGAGGCTGTCATTCTGTACAAAATTAAAATTCAAAACCCGCATTGAGATGAAGGACCAATCATTCCACTGCTGCTATGATTGTCCAGATTGGCCAGTGCAGCAGGTGACCTCCCTGGGGCAGGGAAGGACACTGGAGGAACTCAGTGGGTCAGGCAGCATCTATGGAGGGAAATGGGCAGTTGACAGTTTTGGATAGAGACCTTTCAGCTGGATCGCATACAATATGGACGCAGACTCTTCAGCACAATGGGTCACTGTCGACCTCAGTGCCCATCCAGTTAGTCCCAATTTCCTGCATTCAGACCATGTCCCTTTAAGCTCTGCCCCTCCATATGACTATCCAATTTCTTCATAAATGATGCTATTGTACCTGCTTCAACTATGTCCTCAGCAACTCATTTAATATACTTACCATCCTCTGCAGAAAAATGTCTCGCTGTTCGGTCCCTTTTTAATCTTTCTCCTCTCACCCTAACTATGCTGCCTTATTTCGGACTCCCCTACCCTGTGGGAAAGAATGCTGTGATCCATCACATCTTTGCCTCAATGACTTTCTGCTGTTTGGTCAATGGGCATGGACTACAGTGCAATTGAAGTCACCAATGCTTCATTTTTCTCGGTAGCTATCTAACATTATCTGCTCGTTTATGAGCAAAAGGAAGTTACAGATTGGTTCAAGAATTACTTCAACACCTTGAATTAGAAAATATGCCTTCAGACCTTCAAAAAATAGAAAATTCTCTCTAGCACTGGACCCATAGATAGGAACTGTGTGCTGGTAGTTTTAATGCACTCAAAGCTCACAAATAGACGGAAATCTATTTACTAATCCTAACCTGTACTTCTTTAGAATGTGGGTCGAAACCAGAGCGCCCAGAGGAAACCCACGTGGTCACAGGGAGAACATGCAAACTCCTAACGGACAGCAGTGGAAATTGAACCCTGATCGTCGGCACTATGCTACCATGCCATCACAACCAGAGAGTGAGAGTGGGAGAAGGAGGGAGGGAGAGAGAGGGAGAAGATGATTGAATGAGCCATTTTGTAGCAACTCATGTGCCCACCAATTCATGAGCAGCGATACCCATCTTGTACCCATTGTCTGATCACCAAGTTGGCAACCTTTGCACAGGAACCAATCCAAGTAATGTTAGAAAAATAAGGAAGGATAAAAGGTTCAGAGAGATTTTGTTTTATCCTATTTTATTTAGAGATACAGCAGGGAATAGGCCCTTCTAGCCCAACAAGCTGTGCCACCAAGCAACCTACTGATTTAACCCTAGCCTAATCACGGGACATGACCAAGTAACCTAATAATCGACACGTCTTTAGACTGTGGGAGTAAACCAGAGCATCCAGAGGAAATTCACACAGTCACAGCAGAACGTACAAATTCCTTACAGACAGTGTTGGAATTGAATTCCAAACTCTGAAGTCCCAGGTGTAATAATGTCGTGCTAACCTGTACACTACCGTATCATCCTTGATATGGCTAAATGTGGGCAAATGGAATAGATTTAGATGGAAATCTTGGTTATCGTGGACACTTGGGCTGAGGGGGATATTACCATGCTTTATGACTGCATATTGTTGGCGAAAGCTACCCCATATTAAAAGAAACTAATGAAATCAAAAAGGAAAGATAATAGGAGTGAGAGATTAAAAAGAAACTTTACCAACTAAAATTCTGTCTGCATGGCCAAGTTCTGGGGTAAACATTTTTAGTATATCAGTATTGTAAACTGAAGAGCTTCTTCCTCATGGCTGTTAGACTTTTTAACACTGCTGCTGCTCAGCACAGACGTAAACCCTGTCTGAGTACTTGGCTGGTGCCCCCCACCCACCACTTCCCAACTCACAGACATGCTTTCATCTGCACTGGTCCCTTCTCAGCATTTATTGTGGTTATTTCACATATTTATACGACTACTTGTTTTATTGTAATGGTGCCAGTAACATTATACTGTCTTACATAAACATTCACCTCACAGTTTATGGCACCCAGGGACCTGTGCTAATTTTATTTTCTGACTGTGTGCACTGGATCACAACCATATATGTGCTGCTTGTGACTGTATGTACTGTGTTCGGCACCTTGGCCCCAGAGGAACCATCTTTCAATTAGCTGTACGCGTGTGTATGCTTGAATGACAATAAACTTGAACTTCAGTTACTGTGTGATTTCAAGGTGAGGTTTATCTCACTTGGCTTGGATGTAGCAGGCAGAAAAGAACACACCTGTTTTCAGTATTTCTTCCAATAACCCAAATGAAAACAAAAGACACAGGATTTTTCACCTCTGCGAAGGGAAATGCTGAGTTAGGAAAATCATCTCTTAGAACAGAGAACATAGAATATAGCACAGTACAGGAATAGTCCTTTTGGCACATGATGCCAAATTAAACTAATTTCTGCATACAATCCATCTCTCTCCATTCCCTGCATATTCAAGTGTCCTTGCCACTAATGTATCTACTGCCACTGCCACCCCTGTAACGGTATTGGGTTTGTCGACCACAAAATTCTAAACTCAAACAAAGATCTTGAGCCCTAGCTACAGGTATCCTCACTAAAGAGAGGTTACACTGTACAGGTATCCTCACTAAAGGGGGGTTATACTGAAGCTACCCTGTTTATCTCCCATGGAGCATTAACTGCCATTACCAATTATTTGAGTGGTAAGTCCCTCCTCCCTACAAAGGAGGAGATACTTCCAGCTAACAAAGTAGGTTAAACACGGTTCATTTATTTTTAGTGATGTACATATAAATTTAGATTCTTATCAGACTTTAAAACCCCAGAGGATTTCCATCTTAATAAGAGATTTCCAAATTACAAAAGACTTCTAAAATACAAATAATTTCCAAAACACAGGTACAATTCCTATAAGCAGACAAAGACATACCAACGAATGAATCGCAGAAACGGAAGGCAGTGGAATGGATTCTAGTTTACCCTGTCTTTCTGTCATTCTTCTTGATATTCCTGGACTATTCCTAATAAGCCTGACTGCTGGCTTACATTTATACTTTCGTTGCTACTTGGCTGATTCACACACGTGATATTTTCTAGATACCTTTACACACATGCAGTCTTCTTGGGACAGACTTAGCAAACACCCACAATTAATGCCGTGAAGCTGATACTTTCAGTACACAAACCTTCCAAGTATTAATAGATCAGCTATTTGATGTGCTAAGTGATAGTATCAATCTAGTCTGCAAGCTTCCTTGAACTAAGTAACTTAACTAGTGTTGTCTGGTTTGATGTGGAGCAATTAACATAACCCCATTGTCTTATGCTGTATATTTTGAGCAGTTAGCCCCATGCTATGGGCCAGCATTCTGCGTTCTGTAGACACTGCTCTTTGTTTGCAAAGCTGTCCTTTTAACTTCAAGCTGATTACTGCTAGCAATTTATATTAAGAACTGAAGCCTGGCTCCTGCTTACGACAAGAACCTGAACAAAGAATATTGGTTGGAAGTTCAACTCATTCAAAAACAATTCTTTGAACTTTAGAAGTGTCATCTACTATGTTTAGAAAGCTGGGCTTGGCAAAAAAAGAGAAAGCTGCCTGGCCTGGCCCCTGGGTAGTGAATCTCCATTACACAGCTAGCTGTGTGTTTCAGCCACCTAATATTGCCTGTGTAGAAATAAAAACTTGCACTGCACATCCCCTTTAAACTTTCCCTACCTCACTCACCTACCTCACTTTTTCCACTCTCCCCTCATACTGCTTCTCTTCTCCTCACCTGCCCATCACTGCCCTCTGATACCCCTCCTCGTTCATTTTCTTCCATGGTGCTCCGTCCCCTTCTATCAGATTCCTTATACTTCAGCCCTTTACCTTTTCAACCTATCACCTCCTATCTTCTCACTTCATCCCCCCTCCCCTCACCTGGTTTTACCCCTCACCTGCCAACGTGTACTTCTCCCCCTCCCCTCACCTTCTTATTCTGGCTTCCTTCTCCTTCCTTTCCCATCCTGATAAGAGCCTCAGCCTGAACATCAACTGTTTATTCATTTCCTTCAATGCTGTTTGACTTGTTGAGTTCCTCCAGCATTTTTGTGTGTTGTCCTTTAAATTTTCCCTCTTTCCCCTTAAACCTTGTGGTACTTGATATTTAATGCCTCTCATAACTTTATGAGCCTCTATCTGATCTTCCTTCAACCTCCAACTCTGTAAGTTGTCCAACCTCTCCTCATAGCCATGAACCTCTGACCTTGTCCATGAGTTGATAGACTTTGTGTAGTCCATACCAACACAGATCTTGATGAGGCTAAATGAGACGGAGAAAAACAAAGTATGGCAAAAATTGCAAGTCAAATTAAGGAAAGAAGTATTGTTCATAACTGATCATGAACAACAGCTGACTACCTTCCACTTGACTTGCAGTGTTTGGTTGTTAAACTCTGTAAATACACTCAATGACCACTTAATTAGGTACACTTGCACACCTGTTCATTAATGCAAATATCTAATCAGCCAATTATGCGGCAGCAACTCTTTGCACAAAAATCATACAGACGTGTTCAAGCAGTTCAGTTATTATTCAGACTAAACATCAGAATAGGGAAAAAATGTGATCTAAGTGGCTTTGACCGTGGAATGATTGTTGTGCCAGAGGGAATGGTTTGAGAATCTCAGTAACTGCTGATCTCCTGGGATTTTCATGCACTACGGTCCCTAGAGTTCACAGAGAATGTTGGGGTAAAACAAAAAAACATCCAGTGAGTGCCAGTTATGTGGGTGAAAGTGCCTTGTTAATGAGAGAAGTCAGAAGAGAATGGCCAAACTAGTTCAAGTTGACAAGAAGGCGACAGTAACTCATTTAACCATGCGTTACAACAGTAATGTGCAGAAGAGCATCTCTGAATGCTCAATATGTTGGTCCTTGCAGCAGAAGACCATATCTGGTTCCACTCCCTTGTCTAATGAATACTGTCACATTGAGGAACAGATATGCTGGCAGCTTAAGGAAATGTGTAAAAACAACAGGGTTGTTTCATGGGGGATATCAACTTCTCCAATACGAACCTGGACATTCTGAATGAAAGTAGTTAAGATGGAACAGAATTTATTAGATGCATCCAGCTGAGTTTCTTAAGTCTATATGTAAATAGTCCAGCAAGGCGAGGGGCTGTACGGGATCTGGTGTTGGATAATGAGCCTGTCCAGGTGACTGACCTTTCAGTGGGTGAACAGTTAGGGAACAGTGACCACAACTCATTAAGTTTTAAGATAGCTGTAGATACGATAAGTATGGACCTTGTGGGAGAATATTAAGGTGGAGCAGGGCAAATTACAAGAGCAGTAGGCAGGAAATAGGAAGAGTTAATTGGGAACAGCTGATTTTAGGCAAGTCCACATCTGACAAGTGGAGAGTGTTTTAAGACAAACTGTATGGAATATAGGATATGTATGTTGCAGTAAGAAGGAAGGACAAGGGTGGCAAGGTAAGAGAGCCTTGGATGTTGAGAGAGGTAATAAATTTATTGAAGAGGAAAAAGAAAAAAATATGTAAAGCTTAGGAAGCTGGAATCAAACACAGGCCTGGAGGATAATGAAGAAGCTAGAAAAGAACTCAAGAAGGGAATTAGGAAAGCTGAGGGGCCATGGAAATTTCTTAGCAGATAGAATTAAAGAGAATCCCAAGACATTCTATACATACATCATCAGAATCAGGTTTAATATCACCAGCATATGTCATGAAATTTGTTAACTTTGCGGCAGCAGTACAATGCAATACTTAATAAATGTCAAAAAAACTGTGAATTATAGGAAGTGTGTGTATATATAAAAGTTAAATAAGCAGTGCAAAAACAGAAATAAAAAAAGTAGTGAGATAGTGTTCATGGGTTCAATGTTCATTCATAAATCCGATGGCAGAGGGGAAGAAACTGTTCCTGAATCACTGAGTGTGTGCCTTCAGGCTTCTGTACATGGTAACAACGAGAAGAGGACATGTCCTGGATGGTGGGGATCCTTAATGATGGATGCCACCTTTCTGAGGCACCGCTCCTTGAAGATATATTGGATATTGTGGAGACTATTGCCCATCAGGGAGCTGGCTAATCTTACAACTCTCTGCTGCTTAATTCAATCCCATGCAGTAGCAACCCCCCACCCACCCACGATACCAGACGGTGATGCAGCCAGTCGAAGTGTTCTCCACAGTACATCTGTAGAAATTTGCAAGTGTTTTTAGTGACATACCATATCTCCTCAAACTGCTAATGAAAAATAGCTGCTGTATTGCCTTTCTCGATAGCTGCATCGATATGTTGAGAGCAGGTTAGGTCTTCAGAGATATCAACATCCAGGAACTTGAAATTGCTCACCTCTGATCCCTCTGTGAGGACAGGGGTGTGTTCCCCCAACTTACCCTTTCTGAAGTCCACAATCAGCTCTTTGGTCTTACTGATGTTGAGTGTAATGTTGTTGTTATGACTCCACTCAAATAGCTGTGTGGGCCTGTGGCCATGTGGTTAAGGCACTGGACTAGCGACCTGAAGGTCGTGAGTTCAAGCCCCAGCCGAGGCAATGTGTTGTGTCCTTGAGCAAGGCACTCATTGCTCTGCGATGACACTGGTGCCAAGCTGTATGGGTCCTAATGCCCTTCCCTTGGACAACATTGGTGAGGGAGAGGGGAGACTGAGCTGTACAAAGTCACACAGTCATGGGTGTAGAGAGAGTAGAGCATGGGGCTAAGCACTCATCCCTGAGGCACGCCAGTGTTGATCGTCTCCGAGGTGGAGATGTTAATTCCAATCCGCAGATATTGTAGTCTTCCAGTTAAAAAGTCGAAGATATCGTTGCAGAGGGAGGTATGGTGGCCCAGGTTCTGGAGATTTCTATAAAGACTGTAGGAATGAACGTGTTAAATGCTGTGCTGTAGTCAATAAACAACATCCTGACATAGGTATTTGTATTGTCCAGGTGATCCGATGGAGAGCCAATGTGATCACATCCGCCATAGATCGGCAAAATCTAATGGGTCCACGTCCTTGCTGAGGCAGGAATAGATTCTAGCCATGGTCAACCTCTCAAAGCACTTCATCACCGTAGATGTGAGTGCTACTTCACAATAGTCCTTGAGACAACTTGCACTGCTCTTTTTGGGCAGTTATAATTGTTGCCCTTTGGAAGCAGGTGGGAACTTCTGACTGTAGCAATAAAAGGTTGAAAACGTCTTTGAATACCCCTGATAGTTGGGTGGTACAGTTTTCAGAGCCTTACCAGGTACTCCATCGGGCCCTGCCACCTTGTGAGGGTTCACCCTCTTGAAAGACAGCCTGACTTCGGCCTCCGAGACAGAGGTCACAGAGTCACCGGGTGCTGCGGGGATCCACATAGCTGTGGTTTCATTCTCCATTTCAAAGAGAGCATAAAAGGCATTGAGCTTGTCTGAAAATGAAGCATCACTGGGTTTTGCTTTGTAGGAAGTAATGTCCTGCAAACCCTGCCAGAGTTGACGTGCATCCAATGTCTCCTCCCAACCTCTCCCGGAGTTATTCCTTAGCTCTTGAAATAGCCCTCCACAAGTCATAACTGGTTTTCTTTTACAGACCTGGATCACAAGACGTAAACGGCACTGATCTGGCTCTCAGCAGACGACGGACCTCCTGGTTCATCCACGGCTTCTGAGTTGGGTATATACAGTGGTTCTCATAGGCATAAACTCATCCATGCGGGTTTTAATGAAGTCAATTACAGCTGTAGCATAGTCATTCAGACTCAAAGATGAATACCTGAACACAGTCCAGTCCACTGATTCAAAGCATTCCTGTAAGCGTTCCTGCACCTCCCTTGTCCGTACATTCTTGATCGTCATTGAAGGTGCTGCAGTCTTCAGTCTCTGCCTATGGTCAGGGAGTAGAAGTACAGCCAGGTGATCAAACTTTCCAAAGTGTGGGCATGAGATGGTACGGTAAGTGCTCTTGATCTTAGTGTAACAGTGGTCCAATGTGTTGGTTCCTCTGGTACTATAAGTGATTTGTTGGTTATAATTACTTAGAAATGAACAAGCGGGTAACTAGGGAGAGTGTGGGACCACTCAAGGATAAATGGGAGCACATTTACTTGAATGAGAAGGATGTAGGTGAGGACCTTAATGAATACTTTACATCAGCATTTACTGAGGAGAAGGACATGGAGTACGGGGAGATCAGTGCCAAGCATATTAGATTAGATAATGAAGATACGCAGCCCTCTTTTATTGTCATTTAGTAATGCATGCATTAAGAAATGATACAATATTTCCTCCCGTTTGATATCACAAAACACAGGGGACAGACCAAGACTGAAAAAACTAACAAAACCACATAATTATAACATATAGTTACAACAGTACAACAATACCATAACTTGATGAAGAAGTCCATGAGCACAGTAAAAAGTTCAAAGTCTCTCAAATGTCCTACATCTCATGCAGACGGGAGAAGGAAGAAAAACTCTCCTGGCCATGCCCGACCACAGTCCGACTCTGAGCCATCCGAAAACTTCGTGCCTCCGATCAGCTCTCTGACACCGAGTACTGAGCGCCATCTCTGTCCAAACAATTCGACCTCAATCTTGGTTGCCAACAGCAGGCAAAGCCAGGGATTTTGAGGCCTTCCCTCCGGAAGATTCCTGACCATGCAGTAACAACAGCAGTGAACTGGTGTTTCAGAAATTTCTCCAGATGTTCTTCTGTGCTAAAGCATTTTGAGGTAAAGGAGGAGGTAGCGTTGAGTTTCTTAAAGAACATTAAGGTGGATAAGTCCCCAGGGCCTGATGGGATATACCCAAGGTTTCTGAGCAAGGCAAGTGAAGAGATTTCTAGGGTCTTGACCAATATCTTTGTTTCCTCTCTAGCCAAAGCAAGGTCCTGGAGGACTGGCGTGTATCTAATGTTGTTCCAATGTTCATAAAGGGAGCCAGGGATAATCCTGGATACTATAGACTGGTGAGCTTCATGTCAGTGGTAGGGAAGTTACTGGAGAGAATTCTCCTGGATAGGAATTATAAACATTTGAGAAACATGGCCTAATGTGGGAGAACCAGACATGAGGAAATCTGCAGATGCTGGAAATCCAAGCAACACACACAAAAAATGCTGGTGAACACAGCAGGCCGGGCAGCATCTCTAGGAAGAGGTACAGTCGACATTTCGGGCCGAGACCCTTCATCAGGACTAACTGAAGAAGAGCTAGTAAGAGATTTGAAAGTGGGAGGGGGAGGGGGAGATCTGAAATGATAGGAGAAGACAAGAGGGGGAGGGATGAAGCCAGGAGCTGGAAAGTTAATTGGCAAAAGGGATACGAAGCTGGAGAAGGGAGTGGATCATGGGATGGGAGGCCTAGGGAGAAAGAAACGGGGGGGACCCAGAGGATGGGCAAGGAGTATAGTGAGAGGGACAGAAGGAGAAAAGAGAGAGAGAGAGAGAGAGAGAAAGAGATATAAATAAATAACAGATGGGGTATGAGGGGGAGGTGGGGCATTAACAGAAGTTAGAGAAGTCAATGTTCATGCCATCAGGTTGGAGGCTACCCAGACGGAATATAAGGTGTTGTTCCTCCAACCTGAGTGTGGCTTCATCTTTACAGTAGAGGAGGCCGTGGATAGACATGTCAGAATGGGAATGGGACATGGAATTAAAATGTGTGGCCACTGGGAGATCCTGCTTTCTCTGGCGGCCATCCTCTGCGCTCCCCTCCCCCTTTCTTTCTCCCTTGGCCTCCCGTCCCATGATCCTCTCCCTTCTCCAGCCTCGTATCCCTTTTGCTAATCAACTTTCCGGCTCTTAGCTCCATCCCTCCCCCTCCTGTCTTCTCCTATCATTTCAGATCTCCCCCTTCCCCTCCCACTTCCAAATCTCTTACTAATCTCTTCTTTCAGTTAGTCCTGACGAAGGGTCTCGGTCCGAAACATCAACTGTACCTCTTCCTATAGATGCTGCCTGGCCTGCTGCGTTCACCAGCATTTTTTGTGTGTTGAGGGAGAACCAGAATGGCTTTGTACAGGGCAGGTCATGTCTAATTAACTTGATCAAGTTTTTTGATGAAGTGTGGAGGGCGATTGATGAAGGTAGAGCTGTGGATGTTGTCTACATGGATCCTAGTCAGGTGTTTGACAAGGTCCCTCATGGGCAGCTCATTGAGAAGATTAAGATGCATGGTGAAGATTAGGAAGATTAAGATCCAATAGTGAATTGCCCATTTGGATTCAGAACTGGCTTGCCCTTAGAAGACAGAGGGTGGTGGTTGAAGGGACTTGCTCTAGCTGGAGGTCTGTGATTAGTGGTGTTCTGCAGGATTCTGTACTGGGACTCTTGCTGTCAGTGATGTATCTGAATGACCTGGATGAAAATGTACTATGGATTGTGTAGGTTTATAGATGATATGAAGATTGGTGGTGTTGTGGTGCATGCTATTTTGGTGCCAGAAGCATGGTGACACTTGTGGGCTGTCCCCACACGATCCTTGGACTGTGTCGGTTGTTGACGCATTTCACTGCATGTTTCAATATACATGACAAATAAAGCTTATGTTTCTCTTTGTCCTTCCTCCCACCCTCCTTTTCCATTTAGTCCTTCTCACCTTTCCCCCTTTCTAGGCACATTCTGGACCACTGCTCCTACCCACTTCAGTGCACGGTGTAAGAATTTGATCTGTAGGAACAGATACATGTTTCAATAATAAATCCACACAAGGCATACAATTTCACATTGCATTATAGATTGCTTTGTTCCTCACGCATGCTGGAAGTCAGTTTTCAAAATCACATTGTGTTTTATTGTGAAGTCAAACCGACATCATGAGTCATGATGAACAGGGTGCTTTGCCATTTCTTAAAGCGAAGGTCAGGCCACCCACATTATGGTTAAAATACTGGTAATTAAAACAGGATGCATCGTCCCCCCTAACAAGAAGAAGGAATTACTGGAAACACATCAGAGGATCAGGCAGCTTCTGAGGAAATGGGAAGTAGTTGACAACTTAGCTCATACAATGCTGACCGGCAACTCTAATGCCGGCCCTGACCGATGGGGGCCTCTCTCACTTGGTGATACATTATTTATCCATCTGAAGGATGGATAACTCTTTAGTACCTCAAAGAGTTAACTGTTAATGATTGTGATCATCTTGTCACTCTGAGCAGGATTTAATCCTTATGACTTCTGAATCAAGTAATGAGTAACACCTGGATAAATTGAGAATGTTTAATCATTATCAAGCAACACAATCAACTCAGCAGAGCAAATTATGTTTTAACTTGGAGTGTTGTGTCTTCAAACCAAGAGCATATGATCAATAGCAGGGGTTCCCAACCTTTTTATGCCAAGGATCCCCTACCATTAACCAAGGGGTCTGTGGATTCCAGGTTGGGAACCCCTCATCTCGGGTAACACTCACTGAGGGAGGGTGTACAGAGCCCACTCTGATTAATTAGATGTTATGACCTCTCCATGTACAGTTGTCCTGCTGTTTACAACGAGCACCCTGTGTTACAGAAGAGCCAAAGGGAAAATCTGATGCTACTCAAGTCCTCCCATAAATTTTTAAGGATTTTTTCCAGGTACGTCATTTTGCATCAATGATTTACATCGTCCAACACTGTGCTGGGGGCAGCCCAAAAGTGTTACTATGCTTCTGGTGCCAACATAACATACCCACAACTGTAACCCTTAACTGTATGTGTTTTGGAATGCGGAAGGAAACTGGAACACTGAGAGGAAATCCACGTGGTCACGGGGAGAATGTAAAAGCTCCTCACAGGCAGCGGTGGGAATTGAACCCAGATACTCTGATCGTTGGCACTTTAAAGCACTATGCCAACCTCTACATTACCATGCTACACCTTTACAGAAACGCAAACATTTTCAGGAGTTACAGATTAGAGGTGGCTACTAGTTACTTCAAAGGACATCCAGTTTTCAAATCGAAATCAGTTTACTTTACATGTTGTGCAGATTTAGACCCATTGAAGTTTAAATTACAGACTGGAGACAGAGATCTCGCAGGCTAACCTTGGGCGAAGGCAGCAAAGAAAATCCCTGATGGCTTTCCTGCAGTAACTTGGATGCCTCTCCCCTCCAACTCCTACTTTCCTAATGGTTTGAGAGTAGATGGACTGAGTTCCATTATCCATAGAAACATAGAAAACCTACAGCACAATACAGGCGCAAAGCTGTGCCAAACATGTCCTTAACTTAGAAATTACCTCGGGTTACCCATAGCCTATTTTTCTAAGCTCCACGTATCTGTCCGGGAGTCTCTTAAAAGATCCTGTCGTATCCACCTTCACCACTGTCACCGGCAGCCCATTCCACGCACTCACCACTCTCTGCGTAAAAAAAAATTACACTTGGCATCTCCTCTGTACCTACTTCCAAGCACCTTAAAACTGTGCCCTCTGGTGTTAGCCATTTCATCCCTGGGAAAATGACTATCCACGTGATCAATGCCTCTCATCATCTTATACACCTCTATCAGGTCACCTTTCATCCTTCATCGCTCCAAGGAGAAAAGGCCGAGTTCACTCAAACAATGCTCAAAAGGCATGCTTGCCATTCACTAGAAGCCTATTTGGTTTGAGTAGGCCTACCTTTCTGCTGACGTGACCAATTTCCCACAAAATGCATTGTCCCACTTCTCCCTCCTGGTTATCATTTTAAGTTTCAATTACTGCTCCATTTCCTTTCATTTATTTATTTAGTGATAAGGTGCTGATTTGGCCCTTTGAGCCATACCACCCCAGCAAGCCCACAACCCCGATTTTACCCAAACCCAATCACGGGACAATTTACAAAGACCAATTCACCCACCCGGTACGTCTTTGGACTGTGGGAGGAAACCAGACCACCCGGGGGTAAAAATGCACACATCCCACAGGGAGGACATACAGAATGGTGCTGGAATTGAACTCCAAATTCCAGAATGCCCTGAACTATAGTAGCATCTCGCGAGCCGCTACACTACCTTTTGCGTGAACACAGAAAGTTTTTGCACGATTGCTCCACTTTGCTTCTCAAGCCTGCCAGTTATGGTATGACGTCATTGATCTGAGCCAAGCCCCAAATCTCTGTGCCGGTACCACATAACTCCTCATTCCCTAATCTTTCTAACATTAACCTACCTCCACAGGCTTGATCTTCATGACCCTAATTGATAGAAGTTGCATGGATTCATCCTGCTCTGAAAGAAATTCCTATATATATCAGCTGTAAATAACAACTCCTTTGTATCTGTCATTGTAACTCCTGGGAAAAGACAGCAAAGAAAATCCCACAAGGGAAAACATCTTCACATCTTTCTTTTCAAATCTTTTTATTGTTGTACTATACAAAAAAAATAACACGAGTACATTGAAGTTACAACACTTACAATGTCTCAAAAAAGACATTATCTTAAAGATTGAAAAAAAATTTGTGGTGACAAGAAAAAACCCACTAAGCAGAAAGAGTGAGGAAAAAACCCCCGGAGCCATGCGTCATATAAAAAGCTTCTAAAAATAAACATCAAACTGCCAGCAAGAAAAGAAAATATACCAAAAAAATTACAATTAGATCGTGGAAAAAATCTATCAATTAGCTCAAATGATAATAACATGTAAATGAGTCCCATCTTTTCTCAAAATCAAATAAAGAACATCTTCACATCTATCTTGTGCTCTATGGAGTTTGTATTTTAGTAAGACACTCTATCTCTAAGTAAAAGAAAGGTAACCTCCCCATTCTAATGCACTGAATATTCCAGTAATACTTCTGTAATATTGTAAATATATTTGATTAAGCGTCGGTGACTTCCAGCACCCAGGGCATGCCCTTTTCTCACTGCTACCATCAGGTGGGAGGTACAGAAGCCTGAAGGCACACACTCAGCGATTCAGGAACAGCTTCTTCCCCACTGCCATCAATTCCTAAATGGACATTGAACCCTTGGACACTGCCTCATGTTTTTAATATGTATTATTTCTGTTTTTTGCACAATTTTTAATCTGTTCAATATACGTATACTGTAATTGATTTACTTATTTACTTATTATTTTATTTTGTTTTTTCTTCTATATTATATATTGCATTGAACTGCTGCTACTAAGTTAACAAATTTCACAACACATACCGCTGATAGTAAACCTGATTCTGATTCTTTGTTGTTTACATAATTCACTATGGATTATATGTAAAAGTATGTGAATGGTATACATCACTACGCCACCATGTGAGCACCTCGCAAAAGCAACAACGAAGTGTACACGTTTTCCTAGGCTTCTTCTTTTTCTTCTTCAGAGTTATAAAGCATAACATTCATGATTCAGGAAGGGGTCAATAACTCTACTGGGTGTTTTTTATAGACCACCCAATAATAACAGGGACATCGATGAGTAGCTAGGGAGACAGATTCTGGAAAGGTGTAATAATAACAGGGTTGTTGTGGTGGGAGAATTTAATTTCCCAAGTATTGATCTCCCTAGAGCAAGGGGTTTAGATGGGGGAGGGGAGTTTCTCCAATGTGTTCAAGAAGGTTTCCTGACACAATATATAGATAAAGCCTACAAGAGGAGAGGCTGTACTTGATTTGGTATTGGGAAATGAACCTTGTCAAGTGTCAGATCTCTCAGTGAGAGAGCATTTTGGAGATAGTGACCACAACTCTATCTCCTTTACCAGAACATTGAAGAGGGATAGGAACAGACAAGTTATGAAAGCGTTTAATTGGAGTAAGGGGAAATATGAGGCTATCAGGCAGGACTTGGAAGCATAAATTGGAAACGGATGTTCTCAAGGAAATGTACGGAAGAAATGTGGCAAATGTTCAGGGGATATTTGCATGGAGTTCTGCATAGGCACGTTCCAATGAGACAGGGAAAGGATGGTAGGATACAGGAACAGTGGTGTGCAAAGACCGTTGTAAATCTGGTCAAGAAGAAAAGAAGAGCTTACGAAAGGTTCAAAAAAACTAGGTAATGATAGAGGGCTAGATGATTATGAGGCTAGCAGGAAGGAGCTCAAGAAGAAAATTAGGAGAGCCAGAAGGGGCCATGAGAAGGCCTTAGCAATCAGGATTAAGGAAAACCCCAAGGCATTCTATAAGTATGTTAGGAGCAAGAGGATAAGACGTGAAAGAATAGGACCAATCAAGTGGGACAGTGGAAAAGTGTGTATGGAACCGGAGGATATAGCAGAGGTACTTAATGAGTACTTTGCTTCAGTATTCACTACAGAAAAGGATTTTGACGATTGTAGGGATGCTTTACAGTGGACTGAAAAGCTTGAGCATGTAGATATTAAGAAAGAGGATGTGTTGGTGCTTTTGGAAAGCATCAAGTTGGTTAAGTCACTGGGACCTGACGAGATGTACCCTAGGCTACTGTGAGAGGCGAGGGAGGGGATTTCTGAGCCTCTGGCGATGATCTTTGCATCATCAGTGGGGATGGGAGAGGTTCCAGAGGATTGGAGGGTTGCTGATGTTGTTCCATTATTCAAGAAAGGGAGTAGAGGTGGCCCAGGAAATTATAGACCAGTGAATCTTACTTCAGTGGTTGGTAAGTTGATGGAGAAGATCCTAAGAGGCAGGATTTATGAACATTTGGAGAGGCACAATATGATTAGCAATAGTCAGCATGGCTTTATGAAGGGCAGTTCATGCCTTACGAGCCTGATTGAATTTTTTGAGGATGTGACTAAACACATTGATGAAGGTAGAGCAGTAGATGTAGTGTATATGGATTTCAACAAGGCATTTGACAAGGTACCCCATGCAAGGCTTATTGATAAAGTAAGGAGGCATTGGATCCAAGGGGACATTGCTTTGTGGATCCAGAACTGGCTTGCCCACAGGAGGCAAAGAGTGGTTGTAGATGGGTCATATTCTGCATGGAGGTTGGTGACCAGTGGTGTGCCACAGGGATCTGTTCTGGGATCCCTACTCTTTGTGATTTTTATAAATGACCTGGATGAAGAAGTGGAGGGATGGGTTAGTAAATATATTGATGACACAAAGGTTGGAAGTGTTGTGGATAGTCAGAGGTTACAGCGGGACATTGATAGAATGCAAAAATGGGCTGATAAGTGGCAGATGGAGTTCAACCCACATAAGAGTGAGGTGGTTCATTTTGGTAGGTCAAATATGATGACAGAATATAGTATTAATGGTAAGACTCTTGGCAGTGTGGAGGATCAAAGGGATCTTGGGGTTCGAGTGCATAGGACACTCAAGGCTGCTGTGCAGGTTGACTCTGTGGTTAAGAAAGCATACGGTGCATTGGCCTTCATCAGCTGTGGGATTGAGTTTAGGAGCCGAGAGGTAATGTTGCAGCTATATAGGACCCTGGTCAGACCTCACTTGGAGTACTGTGCTCAGTTCTGGTCACCTCACTATAGGAAGGATGTGGAAACCATAGAAAGAGTGCAGAGGAGATTTACAAGGATGTTGCCCAGATTGGGGAGCATGCATATGAGAATAGGTTGAGTGAACTCGGCCTTCTTTCCCTGGAGTGACTGAGGATGAGAGGTGACCTGATAGAGATGTATAAGATGATGAGAGGCATTGATCGTGTGGATAATCAGAGGCTTTTTCCCAGGGCTGAAATGGCTAACACAAGGGGGCATAGTTTTGAGGTGCGTGAAAGTAGGTACTTACAGAGGAGCTGTCAGGGGTAAGTTTTTTACGCAGAGTGGTGAGTATGTGGAATGGGCTGCCGGCAACCGTGGTGGAGGCAGATAAGATAGGGTCTTTTAAGAGACTCCTGGACAGGTATATGGAGCTTTGGAAAATAGAGGGCTATGGGTAACCCTAGGTAATTTCTCAGGTCAGGACATGTTCAGCAGAACTTTGTGGGGTGGAGGGCCTGTATTGTGCTGTAGGTTTTCTATGTTTCTATATTCAAACAGACACCATTGACAGTTAAACTGCATACGACAGTTTACAATGGGAGGCCACTTCAGAGATTTTCTGTGGAAACTGACAGGTCCGTTTCTTCAATGGGCACTTGTAAGATACTTTGTCAGTCAATGTAATATCCATTGTTACTTTAAGCCATAGAAACTAGACATTGAATGTGGGTCATTCTAATTCTGTACCATTGTAACTAACAGGAACACCATAAATAAATGATTAATGTTAATTGACCGTCATTGAAATTGTTTGTAACTGACACAGAAAAAATCTATTTATGGACAGCACTCAGGAGCAGAACCCATTCGTAACCCGGGTTCTATCTGTAGCACTGCAGAATGTGATAGTATTCTGTCGGGAGCTAGTATAACACAAATTGCATTTGTTGTTAACAAATATATAGCTTAAATAAAATGATTTTATTAATTTTTATGTAAGAGTGATGAAACACATTCGTAATCCAGAATGCGGACATAATCTCCTTTCTTCCTTCTTGTGTATTCCTGACGTGTTGCTCACTGTTTGGGAGAAAACTCTTGACATCATTTTTAAAAAGGGTAAATGCAGCAATAGGAGGTCTGAGCATATTTGGAATTGTGATTATTTTGGATCTATTTTGCGTTCTGCAGGGAAAGATGACAAGCTGCAGGTGGAAAGGACGATAACGTGAGTACCACAAGCACCTGAAACACCAGAGACTGCAGATGCTAAACTCTGGAGTCTACCCCAGGAGACAAGGCGGGGTCTCCGGAAGCAACCAATCAGGCTTTATTATCCAAAGCAACGTTGAGTTGGGCGGGTTTTGGACAACCAATCCGCTCTCAACCTCAGAACGAGGACGCGGCAGCCCGGGTGATCGCCGGACAAGCGCGCCATGGGCGGGTCGCGGACGATAAACAAATCTCACGTCACGAGGTGAAGGAGGCGTGGCTCCGACGGCAGATGATTGACACGAGCAGAGGAGTTGGGCGGGTAGATTTGCAGCTCAGCCAATCGCAGGGCAAAGGGCGGGGCGGAGGGTCGGGTGATTGGCAAGTTGCACGATCGTTGGGGAGGCCGGGTAGTTAGTGCGGCACCTCCAGTGACGTGATGTTCTAGGGGGTCGTATTACCTCCACTCTCATGTGGTCTGCGGCACCGCCTGTTTACTATTTACGCTTCCGTCCGGCTCTTAGAGCTTCGTGAAACAGGTAAGCGATGGCCCGAGCGGCCATTGATCCAGTTGAAAGTGGGAGAGAGGTCTGACTGAGGAGTGTCTGTGGGTGAGGCTTCAACCTCTGTCCCCATTACCTCTTCCCACAGGGCCTCCTTTCCCACCCCTCCCGTCCGTTCCCCTGACACCCCAGTTCTCCCACTTTTCCCTTGCAATTTATCGAAGTTGTAATGCGGGGGAGGGTGTTGGTGGAGGAATATGGGATAGTCATGTTTGACATAAGAAGCTAGCATAGACTTGATAGGCCGAATGTACTCTTAAGATTTTAGGTTGTCTACAAGCAAAATCCATAAGTGCTCATTAAATCTGAATTAAGCATCAGTAGTCTTGATATGAAATTGCATCTTGGCAATACAAGATGTTTGAATAATAAGCCTGTGAAGTTATTTTGAAAAGCTAGAAGATGTAGTTTTAGGAGGATTTAGAGTGGATCTGAGAAGGTTGCTTCAACTGCACGCTGACGGAGCAGGTGTTGGAAGCAAGTACGCTCAACATTAAAGAAATGTCTCTGCAAGAAGTTAAATTGTTATGGCAATGGACCAAGTGCTGGAAACTGGGTTTAGAGTAGACCATTGGAGATAGTGGTCTGAAAGGTCCTGTGCTATATGGCTTTGTAAAAAAAAAGCTCATCTCAATCCACTTTACACCTCTCCAGAATCATTAAAACACTATTCCATTGCTGCTTGTTGGACCTTGTCTGTCTGTAATTAAGTTATTATATTTTCTATAAAATGCCCTGGATTACTTGTGATGCACTACTCAAGTGTAAGTCTTTCAAGGGACAGTGAATTACTTCTTGCCCTTGAACATTCTCTCAGCTAAACTCTTCTCTATTCACAGTTCAACGTAATTTTATTCTTGAACTATATTATATTTCATGGAGAACGATATTCTTGTAGGCATTCACAGTAGATACAAAGAAAATACAATGGAATCAATGAAAAAATACACATACAGATAGACAAGCAACCAATGTGCAAAAGAAGATAAATTGTGTAAATAAAAAAAATCTAATAATAAAGTAATAAATATTGAGAACGTGAGTTGAAGCATCCTTTAAAGTGAGTTGAAAAGTTATGGAATCAGTCCAGTGTTGAGGTGAATGAAGTTATCCAGTCTAATGGTTGAAGGGTAATAGCAGGGCAAAGGGTGGGGCAGATGGTCAAGTGATTGGCAGCTGCGCGATTGTTGGGCAGGCCGGGTTCTGACCTGGTGGCGTGAGACCCAAGACCTTCTACTCGGTGGCAGCAGTGTGAAGAGAGCATGGCCTTGGATGGTGGGGATCCGGCTCTCTTCTATTGACTGGTGGGTTGGTTTCACCATGCTTGAATTGAGACCTGGGCAAATGTGAAGTGTTGCTCTTTGGGAAGGGAAACGTATACAGTGAATCCAAACCAGTTTTATTGTCGCTGGTATATGTTGTGAAATCTGTTGTTTTGTGGTAGCAGTACAATGCAATATATAAAAATACTATAATGGCAGGACCCTTAATAGTATTGATCTACAAAGAGATCTTGGGATTCCAATCTCACAACTAGATAATGGTAAAGGGGGCATATGGCGTGCTTGCTTCTCTCAATTTGGGTGGAGTATCGGAGTCAGGAATTTCTGTTATAACTGTGTTGAACTTTAGTTAAGCACATCTAATACTTTGTCAAACTTGTATAGATGTGTGGTGGAGTGTATATTGACGGGTTGCATCACAGCTGGTATGGCCTTGAATGGAAAATCTTACAAAAGAATGGACACAGCCCAGTCTGTTTTGGGTAAAGCCCTCCCCACCACTGAGCACGTGTACAAGGAGTGCTCTTGCAGGAAAGCAGGATCCATCATCCTCATCAAGGACCCACACCACCCAGGTCATGTTTTCTTCTCACTGCTGACAATCAGAAAGAAGGTAGAGGAGCTTGAGAACTCTTACCACCGGGTTCAGGAACAGTTATTACCCCTCAACCAGCGGGAGTAATCACAAACAAGAGAAAATCTGTAGACGCTGGAAATCCAAGCAACACACACAAACTGCTGGAGCAGCTCAGCGGGCCAGGCAGCAGCTGTGGCAAAGCGTACAGGCGACTTTTTGGGCCAAGATCTCCAGCAGTCTGTGTGTGTTGCATAACTTCATGCAACTTCACTTGCCCCATCACTGAACTGTTGCCACAACCTCTGGGCTTGCTATCTCGTGTTGTTGATATTTATTGCTTATTTATTTATTATTATAATAATTCTTTTTCTTTTGCATTTGCAGTTTGTTGTCTTAGGTATTTGTTGTTGTCATCCCTGTTAGGTGCAGTCTTTTATTTATTCTATTATGGATTTATTGAGATTGCCTGCAAGAAAAGAAATCCCAGAGTTGTATATGGTGATATATGTATTTTGGTAATAAATTTACTTGGAATGGAGTATTAGCGTTGGTGCAGTTCTGGTCAGGCTATCGCAGGAAGGAGGCTTTGAAGTTGGTACGGAATAGGTTTACTCGGATAGGCCCTGGATTAGAGAGGGCTTGGACGAATATGGATTGTTTTCTCAAGAGCATTGAAGGCTTAACAGAGATCTGATAGAATTTTGTAGCATTATGAGAGGTATAGATAGACAGTCAGGGTTGTTTTCTCAGGGGGCAAATACTGGAGAATGTGGATTTGAGGTGTGGGGAGAGGAGATTTTATTTCACATAGAGTGGTAGGTGCCTGGAGCATGTTGCAAGGTTTGGTGGTGGAAGCAGATATGATAGTGGTGTCTGAGAGTTTTTGTAGGCATGTGAGTAGGAAGCGGAAGGATGTGGATCATGTGCAGGTATCATGTTTGCCACAGATATCATTGGCAGAAGGGCCTGTTCCTGTTCTATGTTCAGGAGACACGGGAGACTGCAGGTGCTGGAATATGGTTGGAAACAGGGAGTAGCTGGAGGAGCTGAGTGGGTCGGACAGAACCTATAGAAGGAAATGGACAATTAATCATTTTTGCTGCAGATTCCAGCATCTGCAGTCTCTTGTATCCCAACCTTGACCTGAAATGTTGACTGTCCATTTGCCTCCACAAATGCTGCTTTGGACCTGCTGAGTTCCTGAGCAGCTCATTTTTCTTCTTAATGGAATAGTTCAGCACGTGTTAAAGCTGGTAGCTGGATTCTGGGTTCAAGTAATGTCTGTCTGCCAAATTGATGTTCTTGCTTTCTCCCCCAGTTTGTAGAATCATACAAATAGTTTCAGCAGAGCATGAGACTATTTATCTGTTCTGATCAAAAATTATTTACCCATCCTCGTCCTGCCTTTTGGTCTTGTCTGTAGGTCATGATTCTTCAAGTATAGATCCAAGTACTTTAATGCAGATTTCTGCTTGTAGTCAGTTCCAGACCTCTGTGCATGAAAATTCTTTGGCATCTCCCTTGTAACTCTTACACCATTTTCAAAGGTAATTGGCAGGTCAGCTTTTTTAACTACGTTCCTGAATATGGAACTTAATACCTAAAGCTATAAGGGATGCAGACATGGGCAGGGAACACTTTTAAATGCCAGCTGAAAACCCATTTGTATAACCTTGCTTTTAACTAACATCACTTAGACTTTTATTTTTATGTTTGCACTTGGTCCAATTGTAAAGCACGTTGAACAACATTGTTTTATGAAAAATGCTCTATAAGTTCTATTTTCCGTGATTTTTGAAAGTTCTGCTAGGGGGATGCATCCTTCCAATCTGTTCTTCCTAGGCAGTTCAACATTTTGTGCATCTAATTTGAGTCCCCCCTTGGCCATCTCTGCTCCCACTAAACCAACACTATCCTATCCAAAGCTTCCTTGTAGCTGCAATCTTCCAGTCCTGTTAACGCATTTATGAATCTGCTTTAATAGCCCGAGGGTGTGCAGGGGGCTTCTCGCAAGTGCTGTTAACCATGGCGTTCCAGTGTTCAGTGGGACAATACAAGCAGCAGCAGCGACAACACAACAAAACAGAACAGCAGCAAAACAAGTCCTTTCCCAACTCACCCACTCACACACACAGATAGGCTGTCTCCAGGCCTCTAGTCCCTGGCCCCAGACTCTTGGGTTCATAGACATAGTGCTTCAAATCTCCAGCCGCTGGGCTGGACTTGCAGACACTGTGCCTCCAACTTTGGACTTTGCTGACCTCTATTTGAGCCTAGATCCAGGACTTGCTGATGACCAGTTTGACTTCCAGCCATGACTTCAGACTTGCATGGACCTCTGACCCCAGTGACCTGGGCTGGGTAACTGGCCCTGTAACTCCTTTGGGCCTCTATCTACAATACATGCTTGCTGACCTGGAGTTCCTGCCGACCCATCCTCCAGGATTGCAGAACTTTGACTGTGGAACACCCCCAACCTGCAAGTGTGTCTGCTCTCTTAACAATGGAAGCTCCTGTAGGTAAAGCTTGACTGAACTTCCTTGGTACAGTTGTATAATCCTTGGAGCAGTGGTCCAGGCTGTGACTGCAGCACCTTAAGGGAAACCTCATTCCTCAATGATGTTTATGTCCAAATATGGATGAAGAAGGGGAGGGAGGAGTTTGGCTCCTGAACTACCTAACTACTTGCTTTCTCTATCAGCACACACAAAATGCCGGAAGAACTCATCAGGTCAGAAAGCATCAATGGAAAATCAATAAACAGTCGACGTTTCGGGCTGAGATCCTCCTTTAGGACTGAGAAGGGAGGGGGAAGATGCCAAAATAAAAAGGTGGCAGGGTCAGGGAAGGAAGCTAGCTGGAAGGTGATGGATGAAGCCAGGTGGGTGGGAAAGGTCAAGGGCTGGAAAAGAAGGAATCTAATAGGAGAGGAGTGTGGAGTATAGGAGGAAGGGAAGCAGCAGGGGAACCAGGGGGAAGTGATAGGCAAGTGAGAAGAGGTAAAAGGTTAGAGTGGGAATGGTGGGGGAGGGGGGATTTTTTTTACCGGAAGGAAAATTTGATATTCATGCCATCAGCTTGGAGGCTACCCACGTGGAAGTGGAGGAGGTGTTGCTCCTCCACCGTGAGGGTGGCCTCATCTTGGCACGAGGAGGCCATGGCTCGACATATTGGAATGGGAATGGGAATTAAAATGTTTGGCCACCGGGAATTCTTGCTTGTGGCAGATGGAGCAAAGGTGCTTGAAAAAGCAGTTCCACAGTTTATGACGGGTCTCGCCAATGTAGAGGAGGCTGTATCAGGAGCACTGAACACAATAGACGACCCGAGGTGAAGTGTTGCCTCTGCTGGAAGGACTATTTGGCATTTTGAATGGAAGTGGATGGGCAGGTGTAGCTTTTAGGTCGCTTGCAGGGATAAGTACCTGGAGAGAGATTAGTAGGGAGAGATGGATTTCCGTAACTGTCACTCATTTCTGCTCTGCTTCCCACTCGAGCTGAGGAAACAATAGATTAGCGCTTAAATCATTGGATTTGCCATCAAAGATTAGTGCCACTGCTTCAGAAATCTGAATGCAAATCGGCCATGGCAGCTCGAGATTTATTCAGCTACCTAAATTTGGAATAAAAAGAACCCTCCAGCTGATGTTTCTTCCTGTACCTGTGGCTGTCCAGAACATAGATACATCATGAAGTTCCCACACACCATGGGTGTGCATCCCAGGGGTCTGAAGTGCCCTGCTATCCCTCTAATGGACCATAGGACAGAAGAGCAGACTTAGGCTATTTGACCCATCGAGTCTGCTCCACCATTCCATCATGTAAATTTATTTTCCTTTTCAATGCCAGTCTCCTGCCTTCTCCCCATAATCTTTTGATGCCCTTACTAATCAAGAACTTACCAAACTTCACGATAAATATATCTAATGACTTGGCCTCCTCTGCCCTCTGTGGCAATGAATTCCACAAATTCTCCACCCCGGCTGCAGAAATTCCTCCTCATCACTGTTCTAAAGGGATGTCTTTCTATTCGGAGGCTGTGCCCTCTGGTCCTAGACTTCCCGCTCTCTCCGTATCTGCTCTCTTTAGGCCTTTCAATATCTGATGGGTTTTGATGTGATTTCCCCCTCATTCTTCTAAATTCCAGTGAGTACAGGCCTAGAGCATTAGATTGTCTCACTAAGTAGAAATGTAGTATTGGAACAGCATCTCTCTCCCTGATACTGTGCGCCACAACATGACTCCTCCACCTGAAGTCCAATATTTCATCATTAATCAGGACAGCAGACTGTGGAACTGGACTCTGTTCTTCGACAGTGCGGTTTTAGCAAAGCTCATCTGTGCTTGCGAAGATTCAAAGTACATTTATTATTGAAATGTGTAAGCAGTACACAACCCTGGGATTCGTCTTCCCCATGGACAGCCACGAAACAAAGTAATCCATGCAATCCGTTCAAAGAAGAACATCAAGCCCCCAAAACGCAAAGAACAGATCATGTAAATGACACCAAAAAACAAGCGAGAAACACAGAATATAACACATCAAACGACAAATCATCATACAGTCCAGGAATATTGCAGTAGCTAAAATTGCAAGAACAGGCATCAGTCTCCACTAAGTGTAATTACCTAGTAACCAGTTCTAGCCAGCTACCTAATTAATTGCAACTTCACAACAAGCAGCAAATTTACCACTGATTAATAATGTGAATGTAGCGAATTAATGTCAGTGATAAGTTCAAAACCAAGTGCTGTCTTCAAAACTTAATTAAATTCTAGAACAAGATAAATCTCCCTGAAACTCTTAGTTCCCCTACTGGCCAAAATCCGTGGTTAGTTTTGTGCAGTAATTGTGTTCTTGAAACTAGATTGTATTTGAGAGCAAAACCTTTCTGTTGGCTCACCTGTCTGACCTGACTGTATCAAGAATAATGCACAGAAAATGCTGAAGGAACTCAGCAAGTCAGGCAGCATTTATGGAAAAGAATAAACAGTCGATGTTTCAGACCAAGACTTGAAGAAGGGTCTTGGCCCGAAACGTCGACTCTTTATTCCTTCCCGCAGAAGCTGCCCAATTTGCTGAGTTCATCCAGCTTTTTTTTTGTGTGTTACTCTGGATTTCAAAGTATATTTATTATCGAAGTATGTATACTACATACAACCTTGAGATTCCTCTAACAGGCAGCCACAAAACAAAGAAATCTAAAAGAACCCATTTAAAAAATAAAGACTGTCAGACACCCAGTGAGCAGAAATAAAATGTCCAAACAATAAAAGTAAGCAAGTAACATTCAGAACTGAAGTTCACAAGAGTGAGTCCATAGCCATGCACCCGGCCCAGGTGCCTGTTAGTTGCAGGCCACAGCCTCGGTTCAGTGTGGCGACGAGTACATCTTGCAGAGCAGCTATCTGAACACCAGCCTGTTCCTCTCCTCCGGCCCTGACACTTTAACCTTTTCAATCTGGCCCAGCCCTTAAATCAGCTACACCTCATGTTGTACCTTGCTCTCTCAGGCCCACTGCTTCAGTCTGCTGTTGAGCCCAGGCCCCGCTGCCTTGATTCAACCTGTAACAGACTTTTCTAATCTGACCCGGTGTTTAAATCCGCCAAATAGCGGGTCGTTCCTTGCTCTCAGACCTGGGTCCTGCCAGCATCTTGTAGAATCTCTTGATTTTATGACAGTATCAAGAATGTGTCTGATTGGGAAGTGAAGGTATTTTAAAATGTTGCATGAAAGGTATAAGGTGGATAACAAGCATGATGAACATTTAATAGCCAGAAATCATGTCATTCATTGTCTTTTCAAGTCACTCTTGTCTTTATTGACTGCTACATGAGAGGACAAGATAGCCAATTTGTATACACCATGATCCCGCAGTAATGAAAGTGACAAACCATCTGCTGGAAGAACCTTTGGGAGATGGGGTTCGAGCAGCATCTGCTGGTGTTGGGTAGGGTGTAATTTGGCACACTACCAGCACCTTCATGGTCAATCTTTCTAAGTATAATCCTTTCTCCTACCTTTTTCCTTCTCTATTCTTTGTCCCTCCTCTTCCCCCCCCTGCACCTTGAAACCTATTTACTGTTAGCTATTCCCAATACTAATGACAGATCATCTTTCTAAATAGCTAATTATTTCTTCTAATGCTAACATTTTCAGAATGATAGTTGGAATTTTAAATGTCTCTCTGCCTCTTCATTAATGCTAAAGGTTTTGTTTGCTTTCTTTTTTTAAAAAAAAAAGTCTCATTCATTGTATTTTAGATGTGCACGTACCCTCAATGGCTACTTTATTAGGTACACCGTACACCTTGATAATGCAACTATCTAATCAGCCAATTGTGTGGCAGGAGCTCGATGCATAAGAGCATACAGGTGTGGTCAAGAGGTTCAGCTGATGTTCAGAATGGGGAAGAAATGTGATCTAAGTGAGTTTGCCCATGGAATGATTGTTGGTGCCTGACGATATCTCAGGCTGTTTCTGAGAGTATCTCAGAAGCTGCTGATCTCCTTGGCATTTCATGCACAAGAATTTACAGAGAATGATGCGAGAAACAAAAAAAAAATTGTTTTGTGTTCTGTGGGCAAAAACATCTTGAGAATGAGAGGGGTCGGAGTAGAATGGCCAAACTGGCTCAAGCTGACAGGAAGGCAATAGTAGCTCAAAAAAAAATCGCATGTTGCAACAGGGTACGCAGATAAGCATCTCTGATTACACTACACGTCAAAGTTTGAAGTGAATGGACTACGGCAGCAGAAGACCACGAACGTACATTCAGTGCCCACTTTATTAGATACAGGAGGAACCTAATAAAGTGGCCACTGAGTGTATGCTTTAAAATTCACCAATTTGTTTGAGAAATGTTTCTTGATGGAAAATCTTAGAATGAGCAATATAATTGATGCTTTGACGCAGTTTAGTAATCTCATTTCTTTTTTAGTGTCAGTTTTAATAACTGTCGAGCCCAGTTTTAGATTAATTAAACTTCATAGCTTATGCGGCAAGCCGACTACTGGTAACAGTTGCAATGGTGCTATACCAATCAGTCTATCTGCTTATAAGATTTGTGTTTTGTTGGCATCACGTCAGTTTTTCTTTCAGTAAGTTTGAAGCTTTTACGCAGGTCCTGTCCTTCACTGTGAAAAGGGAGGAGGGCTGTGTGCTCTCCCTCAGCTTGTGCTTCTGCATCTTGGAATGTGCCAGTCAGCAACATTTGGTTGTGGATTGTTCCTTGTGTTGGAAGGTCAGCCTGTTATTTGGACAGGCTGAAGCATGTTTTTCACTAAGTTGATGTTTGCCTCAGTCTGTGACCCTGGGATCAGCCTACAAAAGCATGTAATCCTGTGTTATGCAGCTGCTTGACAAAGACCAATGCATTCCTTTCCTGATCTTTTTGGCAAATGTATTCCTGAAGAACAACAGTGCACAGTGGTGTTGGGACTCTGACTATGCATTTCTCACAAAGAGCTTGAAATTAAAAAGGATGTTTGATTTCTCCGCCGGCAGCTTGTCCACACTCACACCTCCCTCGGAGTGAAGAAGTCGCCCCTCAGGTTTTCCTTGTATATTTCACCTTTCACCCTAAACCTATAACCTCTGGTTTGAGTCTTACCCAACCTAAATGGGAGAAAGCCTGCCTGTGTTTACTCTGTTACCCCTCATAATTTTGTATACCTGTATCAAATTTCCTGGTATACTCTGGTCAATATGTCTGCCTCTTCAGTCGCTTTGCCATTTTTTGGTCTTGTAAACTCTGTGTAATGAAGTATGCAGGGAGGTGTGTAGAATGCCGAACAGTACAGCCCAGGAACAGGCTCTCAACCCAGCATGTTGGGCTGTGCTAATTAAACTAGAGGGCTTCAGGGCAGCATAGTGGTTAATGCAACACTATTATAGCTCTGGGAGTTCCGAAGTTCAATTCCTGCACCGTCTGTAAGGAGTTTGTATGTTCCTTCCCATGAACTATGTGGGTTTCCTCTAGGTGCTCCAGTTTTCTCCCATAGTCCAAAGATGTACCAGTTAGTAGGTTAATTGGTCATCTTCAATTGCCTGTGATTAGGCTAGGGTAAAATGGGTGGGTTGCCAAAAAAATCCCTTCTGCCTACACTATATCCAGATCCCTCCGTTCTCTGCACATCCATGTAGTTGCGTCTGTCACCACCCCTGGCAACCTGTTCCAGGCACCCACCACTTTGTATTTGTAAAGGTACATCCGCCCGCCCCCACTTTAAATGCACACCTTCTATTTTGGACATTTTGACCCTGACCCATCATGGTATCTCAGCACCAACCTGCAGGAGGCTGGGAGTTGCCTCGCAGTGGGAATAGATGTGATGAGGTAAGGTCTCTTGGGGGGGGGGGGGAGTCACCACCCAGCACTTGATTCCAGACTTGCTTAGTTAGAATGGGGTGAATGCACTTAACGCTGCTTCCTACTGGCCAGAGCTGGTCACTGCACCATGACTCTTTACATATAGGCCTGCCATCTTAGCCAGAAGTGTCATCAGTAAGGTGAATTAAAGGTGTGAGGTGCAGATTTGCCATGTCCCGAGTCCACTGCAGGCTGAAAGGATGACCCGTCCTGGGGTTAGAGGACCGTAGGTGGGTGGGAGGGAGAAATGGGGTTTGGTTTTGCTGTTGTTGTTCTGTCACTTGATATGTTCTGGTTTGTGTGTTCTGTGTTCTGCTGAGCGTGGTGGACATGCTATGTTGGCGTTGAAGCTATGCCCCCAGCACATCCACTCAAGGATTATGGGGTTGAGGGGAATAATAAATCAACCATGATGGATTGGCAGACTTGATTGGCAGAATGGCCTAATTTTACCCTTGTGTCTTATCTCCCCTCAAACTCTTATGCTCCAGGGAATTAAATCCTAACCTATTCAACCTTTCTTTGTAGCTCGGGTCCTCAAGTCCTGGCAACCTCTTTACTCTTTACTGAAGCTTATTGATACCTTTCCTGTAGGTAGGTCACCAGAACTGCATAGCAAATACAGCCTCGCCAACATTTTGGGAGGTTATATTGAAGTTGTACAAGGTGTTGGTACTCAGTGCTCTGAGTCCATTTACACCTTAATCACTTACAATCCCAGCTAGATTAGTATCCTCAGCAAACTTGGACAAATGAAATTTGGATAGGTATATGGGTGTGTATGTATGTAACATAGATCTAGGTGTAACTGAAAGCCATCATGCAGCAAGCTATTAGCAAGGCAAATGATATATTTGTTTCTATTCTGAGAGAATAGTTGAAGACAGGAATGGGGAAATCCTACTGTAAATGCCTTGGGCCTAGGTGAGACCATACTTGCATTACTGATCTCCTTGTGCTAGAACAAGTGCAGCAAAGATTTACTGGTTTTGTTCTAGAGATGACAAAACAAAAAAAAAAAAATTCTCAGCAGGTTAAGCAGCATTTGAGGAGAGCCAAAATGTATAAGCCGGACCTAGTGGGTCTTGATCTGCTGAGTTTCAGATTCTAGCTCATGTGGTCTCTTTTGCATACTAGGGATGCTTTCTGTGTGAAGAGCGATTGAGCAAGCTTGGAATGTACTCTCTCGAGTTTAAATCAATGAGTGGCTATCCAATTAACTATTTTGTGAGTTTCATGGGGTTTGACGCGCCGGATGCAAGGAAAGTGTTTTCCTTGGCTGAAGAAAGATAGGAACAGAACAGTACGCCACAGGAATACGCCCTTCAGCCCACCATGTCCGTGCTAACTAGAATGCTAATATAAACCCTATTCCATCTACTTGCACATTTCCTACTTCTCTGTTTCTCTATTTCCTGCCTGACGAAATACTTCACTCTCGATTCTTCTACCTTTTCCTCTGGTGAGGCATTTCAGGCACTTACCACTTATCATACATCTCCTTTAAAATTTACCCCTTGCCTTAAATCTATGCCCTCTAGTATTTGATCTTTCTACCCTAGGGAATAAAGACACATCTATGCCACTCTCAATTTTATATACTTCTGTCAGGTTGTTTTAACGTCTTGCACCCCACAGAAAACAACCTAAGGTTGTCCAACTCTTCCTCGTAGATAATGCTCTCAAGTCCAAGGAACATCATGATAAACCACTTTTGCATCATCTCCAGATTCTCCACATCCTTCCTATCGTGTGAAAACCAGAACCACACACAATACTCCAAAGTTGGCATATATATAGCTTCTAAACAGCTACAACATGATTTGCCAAATTTTATACTCAACACCCTGACTGACGAAGACAAGTTTACCATGCATTCCCTTTACCACCTGTGATTTTCATTAAGCTGTGACTTGCACATCAAGCTCTCTCTAATATCAGTGCCCTAGAGCGATGTACCAAGGTTCCGAGTCTTGAAATAAGGACTTGGATATGAGAAGCTATACTCAGGAGGCAGTGAATCTGTGGTATTCTTTGCCCTAGTGCTTGGGAGTTTCGATCATTGAGCATATGCTCTTAGCCCCAGAGGCTTAAATTGGGGGGTTGGTGTGCTCACTGTTGAGAGCAAGATGCTGGCTACTTTGTTACGTGGCACTAGAATCCTTTCTTTGTGGGTAGAAGGGGACATTGGGCTATGTGTGTGGACAGGGACGTGTGGAAGTGTTTCGGCCAGAAAGAATTGTGTGGGCAAACTGAAGTTCTGCACTTGTATTGGGCAACCATGTTCCCAGTGTATGTGGGATTTCCAGTGCAATTCAGGTCTGTTGGCAACACTCAAGAAAGGTTTATGGTATAGTTTATGGAATAGGCTTGTTACACATGGATAGGAAAGGTTTAGAGGGATATGGGACAGGAGTCAGCAAATGAGACTAGCTTAGATGGGCATCTTGGTCAGTATGGACCAGTTGGGCTGAAGGGACTGTTTCCATGGTGTATAATTCTGTGATGTAAGACTGTAGCAGCCAGAGCTATGTCAAGTATCTCATTGTGATACTCTGAATAACAAATGATGTAGCAATCTATGGAACAAAAAGGGCAAAGTGTCAACCAGACAAAGGAGATTGTTATTGACTTCAGGACTATTCACACCCCTCTTCACATCAGCGGCGCAGCAGTGAAAAGTGCGAGCCATTTCAAACTCAAGGGAATGCACATCTTGCACAACCTCATGGTCCCAGAACATATCCTCCACTGTCAAGAAAGCCCACCAATGTGTCTGCCTTCTGCGGAGTTTAAAAAGAGATTGTTTGCACATTAATCAGTGCACAGTTGAGAACATCCTAGCTTGTTGCATCCCTCTATTGGACAGAAACTCTATTGTGGCAGACAGGAGGCTCTACAATAGGTAGTTAAAACTGGACACATCACCAGTACCAGCCTACGCTCCGTCAAGGACATGTACACAGAAAGGTGCTGGAAAAAGGCCAGCAATATCGTGAACGATCCCACCCACCCTGCTCATGGACTGTTTGTTCCATTCCCATAAGTGAGGATGTGATGTAGCATCCAAGCCAAGACCACCAGACTCGAAAACAATTACACGAAACGCTGGAGGAACTCAGTAGGGCAGGCAGTATGTATATAAAAAGAGTAAAGACTCAATGTTTCGGACCAACACCCTTAATCAGGACTAGATAGAAAGAGAAGAAGGTGGAGGAGGGGAGGAAGAAGTACAAAGTGATAGGTAAAAATGGGTCGAGGGAAGTAAAGAGCTGGGAAGTTGGTGAAGGAGATAAAGGGCTGGAGAAAGGGGAATTTGATAGAGGGTAGAAGACCATAGAAGAAATGGAAAGGGGAGGAGCACCAGAGGGAGCTGATGGGCAGGTAAGGAGATGAGGTGAGAAGGAGAAACGGGAATGGAGAACAGTGAAGGAAGGGGGCAATTACCAGAAGTTTGAGAAATTGACGTTCATGCCATCAGTTTGGAGGCTACCCAGATAGAATATAAGGTGTTTCTCCTCCAACCTGAGTGTGGCCTCATTGCAGCAGTAGGGGAAGCCATGGACTGGCATGTAGAGTTGAAATGAGTAGCTACTGTGAGATTTTACTTTTTCTGGCAGATAGGATGTAGGAGCTTGGCAAAGTGGTTTCCCAGTCTATGTCGGACACCACACCAGGAGCACCGAATGACAGTATATGACCCCAACAGACTCGCAGGTGAGATGTTGTCTCACCTGGAAGGACTGTTTTGGATCCTGAATGGTATGAGGGAGGAGGTGTAGGGGCAGGTGTGGTACTTGTTCTGCTTGCAAGGATAAGTATCAGGAGGGAGATCAGTGGGGAGGGACGAGTGGACAAGGGGATCGTGTAGGGAGCAGAAAGTGAGGAGAGGGGAGGGAAAGATGTGCTTGGCGGTGGGATTCCGTTAGAGGTGGCAGAAGTTGCAGAGAGTTATAAACTGGATGTGGAGGTTAGTGGGGTGGTAGGTGAGAACAAGAGGAACCCTATCCCTGGTGTGGCAGTGGGAGGATGGAGTGAGGGCTGGTGTGTATGATATGGAAGAGATGTGGGTGAGGGCAATATTGATGGTGGAGGAAGGGAAGCTTCTTTCTTTGAAGGAAGAGGACATCTCAGTAGTTCCGGAATGAAAAGCCTCATCCTAACAGCAGATGCGGCAGAGATGGGAGGAACTGAGAGAAGGGAATGACACTTTTTTACAAGTGACAGGCTAGGAAGAGGTATAGTCCAGGTAGCTGTGAGAACCCGTGAGGTTATAAAAGATGTCAGTAGGCAGACTGCCTCCAGAGATGGAGATTGGGAAAGGGGAGGGAGGTGTCAGAAATGGACCAAATGAAGTTGAGGGCAGGTTGGAAGCTGGAGGCAAAGTTGATGAAGTCAACGAGATCAGCATGGGTGCAGGAAGCAGCATCAATGCAGTCACTGATGTAGCGTAGGAAGAGTTGGGGAGTAGTACTGGTGTAGACTTGGAACATGGGTTGTTCATGTAGCCAACAAAATCAAAATGGTGAATCAAAAACTCAAGCTGATCAACACCTCCCACCCCTTACCATCAAGACATCTACATCAGCCACTTTAGCTTTTCTGTAAGAGTCACCTTATGTTCAGATACTCCTGCACCTATGCACAGTTGCAAGAAAATGTTTGTGAACCCTTTGCAATTACCTGGTTTTCTGCATTAATTACTCACAAAATGTAATTTGTGAGCTAATCCCATGTATATATGGACACACTCCACTTACATTGTGTTTTACAGGATTGCTTTTAAATTTATTTTTATGCTTATGGAACATAGAACAGTACAGTACAGGAACAGGCCCTTTGACCCACAATGTTGTGCTGAACCAAATAAATTAGTAATCAAATAGCCAGCTAAACTAATCCCTTCTGCCTACACAATATCTGTATTCTTCATTTCTCTCATGTGTCTTTCTAAACATCTCTTAGAAGTCCGATATGTATCTGCCTCTACCACCACCCCAGGCAGCGCATTCCTTGCACCCATCACTCCGTTTTTTAAAAAAAACTTGCCTCTCAAGTTAAATTAATTCCCTCTGGGCTAGACTCTCCTACTATTGAAAGCATCCTCTCCATGTCCACTCTATGTAGGCATTTCAATATTCAGTAGATTCCAAGGAGATCTAAGCTAAAGAACTAGTTTGAAACTGAGAATCTTTGAGATTTTTGTATCAATTATAATTAATAAAGACAGATATCTGTTTTATCGCAGGTTATATTTGGTAACAAGATTACGTCTATTAAGGAAATATGGAGAAAGTGAGGGAAGTGATACTAAGGTTTTCAAGAATGGAAGAGTGCAAGGGGCTGAATTCATTATACAATTATGCAGTATCTCTGAGAATAAGGCTAAAGAAATTGGGTAAAATTAGGAAATGCAAGTATGCAAAACTACCACTTTCAATGGCAGTACAAGCAAAGGGTGAGGGGGGGGGTCTGTCTTAGAAAACAGTCTGCATGCAGCAACAAACAGCAAATTTATTTTTCCTACTAATTGCCTAAATTGCTGTAGCATGGGTGCTGCAGGTAGAAAGCAGGATGTTGCACAATATTACCAGATCAACAGAATGCAAGGCAGGGGTAATTGTGCTTTAAGGTCTGTGGCATTCTACATACTTTAGATCTTTTCTAGTTCAACTCCCTGTAGTATTTCCTTGAACTGTACTTGCACGCAGAATACTCAGTAGGTGAAATATTCAGCAGGTGCACAAAATGTGGGATGTTTTCATTTTTAATTGTTTAATTCGAAAAAGTACTGCAATGTTATGACAGATGAAGTAGAATCTGTGCAGTTTGAACGATCTGCTCCATACAATATTTGAAAGCTAGAAAATTCTAGAAAGAAATTGCTGGTGCATGGAACTTGGAATAATTGGGATAATATATTCTCTTGATTGGCTTAGAGAAGTGCAGCAGTGTACTCTGAACCCAGGCCAAGGACTAGTGGTTGGAGGCCTGATGTCTGAGAGTCTAGGGCCAGGGACTGGAGGCCTGAGGGTGGCCTGCCATGGGGCTGGAGCCCTGACTGTGTGTGAGGGGTGAGTGGTTGGAATAGGAGTTTGTTTTGTTCTGAGCATTGTGACCACGCTAGGTTGGCACTGGAATGTGTTTCAACACTTGCATGCTGCCTTGGGTGTGTTGGTTGTTGACACAAATGATGCATTTCGCTGTATGTTTCGATGTAGTAGTAGGCAGCTGTCGATCCCAAGGGATCATGGGATTGCACCTCTGGAAGACTGTGTCCTGTTCAGGGTGCAAGCTTGGGCAGGAAGATTTGAAGCACCGGTTGTTGCCCATGCAGCGGGTTTCCCCTCTCCATGTCACTGATGTAGTCCAAGGGAAGGGCAAGTGTACCAGTGTCATTGCAGAGGTTGCCAAAGTAAAGTTGTAAACAGCATCAAACTGCTTGAGGGACCCTGGCTCCAGATTTCATCCTGGGGTTTACTCCTGAAGAAGCCTTTCTCATGGGTGGGTATGGCCGCAAGGCAATGGAGGTTTAAAATCTGAGTTTTCCTTCTCCTAGGTGGGCTGCCGTCCAAGGGTGATGGGCCCCATGTATCTGAAGCAGCTGGTTTTGAGGCGTCAGTGGGCTGCCTTTGCCCGTTCTTTTGTCAGTGGTAATAGTTCTAACGGGCCTAGTAGCTAAGCTACACATGAAGGCCAAGAGCCGGACTTGGTTGTCAGAGGCTGTCAGAGTCGCACGCCATTTGGAGCATTTTATAGGTAGTGGGAACTTATCTCCACTACCACCCTCAGCTATGACAACCTTAGGAACCAAAGTTTCTGTGCACATGTGATTATATAAATGAATCGTAACTTGTATGCCCTCATTGGACAGGACGAAAAGTTGCACCACAACAGAGCAGAGTGTCAGAGTTGACATCTGACCACCGAAGTACGTGGTTGCAGAAGATAGATCAGAGATGAACCAGTTTCCAACCAGAAACAAATTGTTAACATCAGTGACTTACTTTTCTATAAATGGGGAAGACTGTAGCTTACAAGGTGACTTAATGTAATGAGAGAGAGCGCTGTTAAAAATAGCAAGTGTACATAGAACATGTGATTTTGGAAATTGTATGTACTCAGTGACCACTTTATTAAGTACCTCCTGTAGCCCATCCATCTTCTGCTGTAGCCCATCCATTTCAAGATTTGAAGTGTTGTGCATTCAGAGGTGCTCTTCTGCATACTACTATTGAAACACATGTTTAAATTACTGTTGTCTTCCTCTCAGCTTGAACTAGTAGTCTGGCCATTCTCCTCTGACCTCATTAAAAAGGCATTTTTGCCCAAAGGACTGCCACTCATTGGATGATTTTTGTTTTTTGTATAATTCTCTGTAAACTTGAGAGACTGCTGTGCATGAAAATCCCAGGAGATAAGTTCCTGAGATACTCAAACCATCCCATCTGGTACCAGCAATCATTCCATAAGTAATTATCACATAAATAAATTAGGGGGCACTGTGGCGTAGTGGTTAGCACAACTCTTTACAGTATCTGTGACCTGGGTTCAGTTCCTGCCACTGCTTCTAAGGAGTTTGTATGTTCTTCCCCTTGACTGCGTAGCTTTCCTCTGGGTGTGCCGGCTTCCTCCTGCAGTCCAAAGACGTACCAGTTGGTAGGTTATTTGGTCATTGTAACTTGTCCTGTAATTAGGCTAGTGTTAAATTGGGGGATTGCTGGGTGGTGCGACTTGAAGGGCTGGAAGGGTCTGTTCCATGCTGTATCTCAGAAATTCCACATTGGATAGTATGAATTAGATTTGGAAATTCTTTAATGTTGCAATACTGAGAATAAGCATGATGAGTGAAACGGTGATGACTCAAAACTCATAATAGTAAAGGAAGCATTTTGCAATAAATTCTCAAATTGCCAGTCTAGTTGTCAGGAAGTAGGAATCAAGGCAACCAAAGCTCCGACTTTATACTGAAACAAAAGATCATGAAGTTTTCAAAACTACTAAGAAATTTCCTATTGTTTTCCTGTCAGCTTGAACCAGTGTGGTCGTTCTCCACAGTAATTTTATTTTGCATGTTATTTTATAATTGTGGTTTAACTGCACCTCTGTTGGCTGCTAAGCATAATAAATATGTATGCCCAGTCATAGTCACTGGAACCCTGAAATCTTTGTCAATGTGCTAGCTGCCATTACTGGTCAATATCTGTGCTTCCGTTTTGTTTTTGTAATTTGTATATTTAATATTTTAGTCATTGCCCATCTGCTGCCAACCTTTATGTTGTATTTTCCATTTTAACCTCCACCATCTTACTTCTTGTACCTTCATAGCTTCCTGTAAGATTTTAGATTCTAATTTCATACTGAATGACATCACTTTCAAACTTGGCAAAATTCTCACATTTGGCCATTTTTCCTTAAAAGTTACTGTAAAAGGTTTTCAATAAACTCTCTTTCATTGTATAAAATAACCCACTTGCTCGTTGGAGACCAGAGACTGCAGAGGCTGGGTTTCTGGAGCAACCAGACAAGCTGTTGGGGGAATTCTGAGGGTCAGGCTGCATCTGTGGAGGTCAAAGAATAGTTGATATTTTGGGTCGAGACCCTGCAGCAGAACTGAGAGTTTAGAGGGTTGATAGCTGGTACAAAGGGCAGGAGTTAGCATGTGCTTGGTGGATCCAGGTAAGGAATGGTTGATGGGCAGATGGAGCCTGGTGGAGGAAGGTGGGGGTGGAAATGGCAGTGGAGACTGAGAGATCATATGTAGTAATAACAAAGGGCTCCAGATTATGGAATCTAATAAGGAAGGTGATGAGAGAGCAATTGGATCGAGTATGTGGGTATCTCTGTCCCACCTCCCTTTCTGCCCTGATTCAATCTACCCATCGTTGCTCCTCCATCAGTTTACACCTATCACCTACCAGTTTCTCTTTCCTCTGTTAATTTACCAGCAAGCACAACTTTGAGATGTGGGAGGAAGCTAGAGTAGCCATGGGAAACCCACAGTCATAGGAAGAGTAAGAAGACCCTCCACTGAGAGGTCATTGGAGCTGTGAGATGGTGGCCTAGTTCTCATTTCTTATTTGCAGAGAATGGAGCCTCTGTGATCGTATCTAAGTTCTAGCCGTCAATTTTAACCTCAGCTCTTTGCAAACCTAGATTTTGTTTTTGTCTCCAGGGTAACAGTACAACTCGTAACTGTAGACCATATAGCATGCAAAGACCATATAGCATGCAAACAGTTGCTCCATTAGGAACTACTACTTCTGTTTATTTTATCACCTAAGAACTTCCCTAAGATTCTCACCACCTTAAATATAAGACTCAAAATATTTCTGGGAGTCTTGGGGATTATTATTACATTGGAATAGGTCCTTCTGAAATGTCAACAATGGAGGTACTTGACGCCTACTAAAATACCAACCTTGCTTTTGATATATTGTTGCTTAATTAAGCTGATTTATTATGGGATTTTGGGGGGAGTTGCAGTCAGATTTAACTGTATTGATTTTTTTTTTCCCCTGGAAGAACATTTACTAGATTGTGCAGAAAAGCTTTGAAGTTGGAAATATAAACCCCAACGATACAATGGATGATGTTGATGTAGCTCATTCGTTACTCAAGAAGGTGGCTGGGTTGCAGTGACAGAGACCCTCCATTGGTCGTGGTCGATCATGGATTTTGCGTCCCAGCTATCCACATGATACAACCAAGGCAGAATGATATGGAGTCCATGTAGCACACCCTCCTTCTTCACACAGCTATAACAAGGAACCTTGGGATATGTACACCAAGCGGATCTTGGTTTTTACGTTGTAAAAACACCCAACAACTTCTGGAAAAAATGGGTTCATTTCAATATATGGAAAAATATTGCGCTGCAAACTTTGTTTGCCATTTAATAAACAGGTCACTTAACTTGTCACTGATTTGGTTTGGAGTTTGCAAGATAAATCTACCTTGTGCTTACTCTCTATGATGTTTTATTATGAGTACTGGATATGCTGATGGAGGAAGTGCGCAGTAGCACAGCAGATTACATCTTCACAGTGTTGTGCAATGACAGGCAGCTGATTGGTCTTGAGTACTAGTCAAAGCTGAAAGAATACTGATCTCAGCAAATGCATGAAAGGGAGCTCAAGAAGTTGAGGACTACTTGGTGTTGAAGGTAGGAAAATAAATCGGAATAACGTGTGATTACTTTCTCTACTACATTTTTAAAAAAAAAGAAAAATTAACATTTACAAAATTTTCCAGTAAAATACGTTGGTAGGCAAGATGAGAAACTTTTCACTAGTAAATACAAAGAGTTAATTTGACATGTATAAAATACAGTTCAGTAGAGTAAAACACAGATAAACCAGCAAGGGAAATCTTAGTGATCTGGTATTTGGCTGAATCATTAGTCTGGAATGAGACCAGAATAACCTAAGCTGAGATGGCAAAACTGGGGATGGATGTGGATAAGATTATAGTGGAAGTTAGGGCCTTGAAGGCCTGTAATTTTCCCACTCCCTTTAAATTCACTGGAAGATTTAGTATAGTATGTAAAAATGTAAACAAAAATGTTGAAATAAAATTTGGGTATTACAGGTCCACAATACTTTAACCGAAATCCTTGGAGCCAGTTGCATTTTGGAATTCAGAATTTTTTGGATTTCAGACCCCCCTGCCCCCCCACCAAAAAACATGTATGCTCAAGTCCCTTATTTAACCTGTCTCATTGCGGCGGACTTTAAGACCCAGAGGTGCACCAAACCTGTGCACATCCTCCCATATACTTTAAATCAGCGGTCCCCAACCACTGGGCTACGGACCGGTACCGGGCCGCAGAGCATGCGCTACCGGGCCGCGAGGAAACGATATGATTTGGCGATATGAGTCAGCTACACCTTTCCTCATTCCCTGTCACGCCCACTGTTGAGCCATTACGCACGCGAGGTCATTACGCGTGCGTCGTCCATGTCAGCACGGGAAGGAGATCAACTCCTCAAGCTTGCAAATGACGACGGGCTGAAGGGTATGTTTGACATAACATCTCTGCCGGCATTCTGGATCAAAGTCAAGGCTCAATATCCTGAGATAGCCACGAAAGCACTGAAAACGTTGCTTCCATTTCCAACATATCTCTGCGATGAATGTAACAAAAACTAAATTGCGGAATAGATTGGACATAAGGAACCCCGTTCGAGTATCGCTGTCTCCCATCACCCCTCGATAGGACCGTCTTGAGCCCAGGGCTCCCACTGATTCAGCGATATTGATGCGTTGCAATGATTTTATATGTTCATACGGGGAAAATATGTGCTGTGTGTTTAATATCCAAACGTTACTTAAAATGTTATGATGCTGTTGACTTGTATAACCATATCACAATTACAGCACGGAAACAGGCCATCTCTACCCTTCTAGTTGTGCCGAACGCTACTTTCACCTCTCCCCACCGACCTGCACTCAGCCCATAACCCTCCATTCCTTTCCTGTCCATATACCTATCCAATTTAACATTAAATGATAATATCAAACCTTCTCCTGCCACTTCTACTGGAAGTTCGTTCAACACTTACTTCAAGCTTCCCTGTCCTCCCCTGATAATTGACTTATTGCTATAGTCATGCGAGGAAAATATGCGCTGTGTGTTTAATATTAAATTCGTTAGATAAACCCTTTTAAAAATGAAATTGAGTGTATTAGCCACTTATCACCGATATTCCGGTTGTGATTAACACCCCCCCCCCCCCACGAACAGAATCGCCAAAATGATTTGTAGAGAAATAATTGGCACGAGCACGCATGCGCAAGTCACACATGCGCACTGGTGCCCACGCAAGGCTTCATGGTCATTGTAGTCTTTCTCAGGGTAAACTCAACATATTTGACTGCTACTCTGGTCCGTTGGCAACCCTACCCACGGCCCCCCCCCCCCTCGGATCGACTGGTCCGCAAGAATATTGTCAATATGAAACCGGTCCGCAGTGCAAAAAAGGTTGGGGACCGCTGCTTTAAATCATCTTTAGATTACTTATAATACCTAATACAATGTAAATGCTATGTAAATAATTGTTATACTATTGTTTAGGGAATAATAACAAGAAGAAATTTTATTTCCAACAAAAACATTCAATAAAACGTAAAAATATACAGCTTCAAATGAACCGAATCAAACACGTGGTAAATGACTTATTGGAATAAATGTAGAACGTCACTGTCACTATAAAACTTCAGTAACTTGTCTTTCTGTTTATTTAAATCATATACAGTGGTAGTTCCGACACTATTTTCTTCAGTAAGACACCACACAGACACACCACGATCAAGCTTCTGCAATAACTCCACTTTCTGCATTATTGATAAAGATAGACGCTTCCTTCTCTTTTTCTTATTGTTACCTATAGGGGTATCTGCAGCTCTTTTTGACATTTTCACAGTGAAATTTAACACAGAGTCCATAAGACCTTAAGACAAAGGAGCAGAAGTAGGCCATTCGGCCTATCGAGTCTGCTCCGCCATTTTATCATGAGTTGATCCATTTTATCCTATTTAGTCCCACTGCCCCGCCTTCTCACCATAACCTTTGATGCCGTGGCTACTCAGATACCTATCAATCTCTGCCTTAAAGACACCCAATGACTTGGCCTCCACTGCTGCCCGTGGCAACAAATTCCATAGATTCACCACCCTCTGACTAAAAAAATTTTTTTGCATTTCTGTTCTGAAAGGGCGCCCTTCAATCCTGAAGTCATGCCCTCTCGTACTAGACCCCCCCATCATGGGAAACAACTTTGCCACATTCACTCTGTCCATGCCTTTTAACATTCAAAATGTTTCTATGAGGTCTCCCCTCATTCTTTTAAACTCCAAGGAATACAGTCCAAGAGCGGACAAACGTTCCTCATATGTTAACCTTCTCATTCCCAGAATCATTCTAGTGAATCTTCTCTGTACCCTCTCCAACGTCAGTACATCCTTTCTTAAATAAGGAGACCAAAACTGCCCACAGTGCTCCAAGTGAGGTCTCACCAGCGCCTTATAGAGCCTCAACATCACATCCCTGCTCCTATACTCTATTCCTCTAGAAATGAATGCCAACATTGCATTCGCCTTCTTCACTACCGACTCAACCTGGAGGTTAACTTTAAGGGAATCCTGTACGAGGACTCCCAAGTCCCGTTGCATCTCCGAACTTTGAATTCTTTCCCCATTTAAATAATAGTCTTCCCGTTTATTTTTTCTGGCAAAGTGTATAACCATACGCTTTCCAACATTGTACTTCATTTCCACTTGTCTGCCCATTCTTCCAATCTATCCAAGTCTCTCTGCAGGCTTCTCCGTTTCCTCAGCACTACCGGCCCCTCCACCTATCTTCGTATCATCAGCAAACTTAGCCACAAAGCCCTCTATTCCATAATCCAAATCATTGATGTACAATGTAAAAAGAAGCGGCCCCAACACTGATCCCTGTGGAATACCACTGGTAACCGGCAGCCAACCAGAATAGGATCCCTTTATTCCCACTCTCTGTTTCCTGCCAATCAGCCAACGCTCTATCCACGTATGTAACTTTCCTGTAATTCCATGGGCTCTTATCTTGTTAAGCAGCCTCAGAGTGAACAGTGAACACAAAATATCAGCGAACACGTGTAACCAGTACGAGCGCTGAGCCACAACTGACGTCTGGTGGCCTCTGCTAGTGCTGCCACGTCACACCTAAGTGACATCAGCTGTTGGCGAAAAAAAACTTCGGTTTTCAGAGGTTTTTGGATTTCAGAATTTTGGATAAAGGAATGTGCCCCTGTAATAGGATAATACCTCCCTGAAAGTGGCTGCACATGTTGATGGGATAGTAGCGAAGGTGTATGGTGTTCTTAATGTAATTAGTCAAGGAATTGAGTTCAAGAGTCAAAAAGTTATGTTGCAGCTTTATTAACTCTAGTTAGGTGTCATCTCGAGCATGTATTTAGTTCTGGTGGCTCATTATCAGAAGGATGTGGAGGTTTTAGAGAGGGTACTGAAGATGTTTACCAAGATATTGCTTTGATTAGAGGGTAGGTGCTATAAAATTAGGTTGGGCAAACTGTCTCAGAAATACGGAAGCAAAAGAGAGAGCTGATAGAATTTTGTAAGTTTATGAGGAGCATAGATATACTAGATAGCCACTATCTTTCTCCCAGGGTTGAAATGTCTAATAGCAGAGGGCATGCATTTAAGGTGAGAGGGGGTGCTTGGAAGTTATTGGAGCAAGTTGCTTTTTATTTACAGAGAGTATTGGGTGCCTGGAATGTTGCCTGGGATGGTGGCGGATAATGGGGGCAGGTCAAGAGATAGGCACATGAATGTGTATGAAATGGAAAAATAAGGAGATTGTATAGGCAGAAGGGATTAGTATAATGGGCATTTGATTACACATTTAATTAGTTTCGCATGGCCTGCCATTGTGGGCCGAAGGGGCTGATCTGTTTTGTGGTGTTCCATGTTCTGAATCAACAGGTTAATAGGTACATTTAATATCAGAAATGTATGCAATGTACATCCTGAAATTCTTTCTCTTTGCAAACATCCACAAAAACAAGAGTACCCCAAAGAATGAATGAGAGTTAAACGTTAGAACCCTAAAGCCCCTCCCACAGCTCCCCCCTGCCATGCACAAGCAGCACCAAGACAATGACCCAACCCCACCCCCACCAGCAAAAAAGCATCGGTGCCCCGTACCGAGCACTCAAGTGTGCAGCAAAGCCTCAATAAAGACACAGTCTTGCAGTGTTGAATTGACTTTATTACTTGCATCCTTCATATACATGAGGAGTAAAAATCTTTACGTTATGTCTCGTCTAAAGGTGCAATGTGCAATTTGTAGTAATTTACAATGAATAGCATGTACAACAGGACAGTCAGTATAACATAGAAATAGTTGTCAGCATGAATTAAGCAGTCTGATGACCTGGTTGAAGAAGCTGTCCTGGAACCTGTTGGTCCTGGCTTTTATGCTGTGGTACCATTTCCTGGATGGTAACAGTTGGAACAGTTTGTGGTTGGGGTGACTTGGGTCCCCAATGATCTTTCGGGCCCTTTTTACACACCAGTCTTTGTAAATGTCCTGAATAGTGGGAAGTTCACATCTACAGATGCACTGGTCTTTCCGTACCACTCTCTGCAGAGTCCTGCGATTGAGGGAGGTACAGTTCCCATATCAGGCAGTGATGCAGCCAGTCAGGATGCTCTCAATTGTGCCCCTCTAGAAAGTTCTTGGGATTTGGGGCCCCATACCAAACTTCTTCAATCATCTGAGGTGAAAGAGGCACTTTTGTGCCTTTTTCACCACCCGGCCTGTTTCTACAGAGCATGTGAGATCCTTGGTGATGTGTATGCTGAGGAGCTTAAAGCTGTTCACACTCTCAACCCCAGATCCATTGATGTCAATAGGGGCTAGCCTATTTTCATTCCTCCTGTAGTCCACTACCAGCTCCTTTGTTTTTGCGACATTGAAGGAGAGGTTGTTTTCTTGAAACCACTGTTGTCAGGGTGATGACTTCTTCTCTGAAGGCTGCCTCCTTATTATTTAAGATTGTGTAGTGTCATCAGCAAATTTAATTAGCAGATTGGAACTGTGGGTGGCTACGCAGTCGTGGGTATACAGAGAGTAAAGGAGGGGTGCCCCAAAGACTACTTATTCACCCGGTAAGTCGACATACCACAGGCTCTCTCCCTTTCTAATAAGGCAAAAAGAGGTGTCCCTGTTTCACAGCAGGAGGAGAGACATTACAAGCAACTCACTGATTTGTGATATTAAAAGTCTGTTGTGTTGCTTTTTCCGATCTCTGCGCCCAGAGAGTTGGGCTCAGAAAGGCTCAGGTCTCTGGACACACAGCCCATGGCAGCTAACCCGCTGCTCCCAATGTTCCGTGTTCTCTCGTGATGCCTCAGTCGGGGGCCTAGAATCAGCCTGTCTCCAGAGCCACAAAAATCCAGCACCCTGAAGGTGTGCTAGTCTTCCAGGCTGTGTTGTTGGGAAATCATTGAATAGTCTGAGAAATCTGCTACTCAGATGCCATGAAATCCCAAAGGTGCTAGATAATCAAGGTTTTGTTGTTTTGGCATTTGCTCATTTCAAACAGTTGATAACTTTCTATGCAAGATGAAGCCACGCTGTCTGGTTAAGGCTACACTGATTGAGGCCTTGGCCGAAGTCCAAGTAGAACGAGCTAAGGGCGATCCTTCAGGAGAGTTCTGATGATATGCCTGACTGTTGGAGCCACATTTCTTTGTGTGAGAAGTTAAATAAAATCCTGTTGGTTTGATATAAATTATTCATTGGCATTCGTTTATAGAGGAGGGAATTACACTTGCATTTTTGACCAGTGATGGTGTTGGGTAAGACACAACTAAAACACATGATCTTGTCATCAAGATTCTGAGAGTGAAATTAACATGTCTCTGAACATACATTACACTTTCATGTTATGGTAATCAAAATTTCCACATCTGTTTGGCAGATGAAACCAGTGCTTGTTTGCAGAAGGTGAGTATCGGGTTGTTCGGGGCTTCATGCACGTTATTTATGCACATTTATGCAATTTTAATGCACATTATTCCACATCTGTACTTTAACATCTAAGTTTATTTTGTTCATATAATTCTTTATTACTATAATTTATGATTGTTTTTGTTGCATATTGTGGCATCACACCACAGCAACTTCCATAAGACTTGCAAGGTATGCGATTTGGCCCATCAAGTCTGCTCTGCCATACAATCATGGCTGATTTATTAGCCCTCTCAATCCCATTCTTCTGCCTTCTCCACATAACCACATAATCAAGAATGCATCACCTCCACTTTAAATATATCCAATGACTTGGCCTCCATAGACACCTGTGGCATTGAATTCCTTCCGGCTAAATAAATTCCTGCTCATCTTTGTTCTAAAGGGATGTTCTTGTATTCTGAAGCTGTGTCCTCCGGTCCTAGACTTCCTCACTGTAGGAAACATCCTCTCCACATTCCTAATACATATAAAAGTATATGGCAAATAAAGTTGATCCTTGATTCTTCACCTTACACCAGTCTTGATCTTTGCATCAGTAGAATTTCTGTGACCATGTCATATAAATGTATCAGTGGTTTATACACAGTGGCCACACCTGTATATCTTGTTAATGCAGATATCTAATCAGCCAATCATGTGGCAGCAACTCAATGCATACAAGCACCTTGGCGTGGTCAAGAGCTCCAGTTGTTGTTCAGACCAAACAACAAAATAGGTGTGAAATGAGATCTAAGTAACTTTAAACGTGGTATGATTGATTGTTGGTGCCAGATTGGATGGTTTGAGATACCCAAACTGCTGATATCCTGGGATTTTCATGCACAACACTCTCTAGAGTTTAGAGGATGGTGCAAAACACAAAAAAAAAACATCCAGTGAGCAGCAGTTCTGTGGGCAAAAGTGTCTTGTTAGTGAATGGAGGTCAGAGGAGAGTGACCAGATTGATTCAAGCTAACAGGAAGGTGACAGTAACTCAAACAACCACATGTTACAACAGTGGTGTGCAGAAGAGCATTTCTGAATGGACAACATGTCAAACCTCGAAGTGAATTGGCTATTGCAGTGAAAGACCATAGATATACATTCAGTGGCCTCTTTATTAGGTACGTGAGAGACCTAATAAAGTGGCCACTGAGTGTAGGTCGACTAATAAGTACCATATTTCCTTTAGAAGTAGTAGAACAAACACTTGAAGGTGATTTCCAGAAGTACGTGAGTTTTAAGAAAAATTTGTAAGTTTCCTTACAAGGTATGCAACAGTCGTAGAAGCATTGTTGGGTCTATATTTTTGAATTCCCTACCTAACAGCTCTAAGATTACTACTTTCATCAGAGAGGTTGAAGGAGTTCAAAAAGGTGACTTAAAACTTTCTCCAAGGGCAGTTGGAAAATGATAATGGCCTTAAACTGTGTCACCCTTATTCCAAAAATAAATGAATAAGAAAATTGGTAGGTGTATAATATTTCCAGGAGCCCACCCACTATCTCAACAGTGCTTTATTAGGTTCTTCGAAGTTCATTGTTACAGAAGCTGGAATTTGTTAGCTTCTCTTTTCCTATTTTTATTTTAGTCAAATTTCTACTATCATTCAGTATTTTTTTTTTTGAAAGAATGTTTCCTGCAGGCTTTACAGTTAGTTCTGGTATCTTTACAGATTTTTTGAGTGTTCAAACCAGGCCGGGGTGACAGATGTGGATCTGAGCACAGACCTGTTGGGATCCAATAGTGAGAATTTAGGCTAATTCAGTTTCTGATACTGCAGGCAGTTGGTCTCTCCCATAAGGACAAATGCCTCATTTAGCATTGAGCTTTTATTAGGGTGTAGTTATTTTAAACTATTTTTCTTCTTGGTTGTCACTGTGATTTCTTGCTTTACTGTACTTGACTCTTGAGTATTGGAAGGGTAAGTGAATAAAGGCCTTGACTGTTGAGCCCACTTTTGCCCTCCCATGAAACTGATGAACATTGCAACAACTAACTGCATCAAAGCTTGCAGGAATCATTCTTTTAAACACCATTCAATAAATTCTGTTAGTGGGTGTTGAATCCTATTGTACACACCTATATATTCAGTGGACCCTAAAATGATTGTGAGGGTTCCAACAGGAATCTGAGATAATAAATGAGGTATATCTGCAGATAGTATTTTTTAAAAAAACAGATGCCTTTCTAAAATAATATTGACTACTGTTTAAATGTCTGATCAAGGAAATTGTGCAGTTTCTGGGCTTGAAGTGAGTGGTTTATTTCCCAGAATAGTAGATCACAAGTTATTATATTTTTGTAATTGTTATGATGTATCTGTGGAAGTACTATCAAAGTGTATTGATATCCCTTGCCTAGAAACACATGTTCTCTAAAGTCTTGTGATGCACTGGAGAAGGTCACCAATTTAAGGAAATTTCCCAATGTGTCATTTGTCTGAAAAATTCAGAACAAGCCTTTATAGTTCTTGATTCCTTGGTTTCCATTGTCTATTGCTCTGCATTTCTGTTAGCTTGATCAAGAGCTATGTTACTTTGTTTAATGCTGGATTTCCCTCAAGTATTGTAATATCTTGCCTCTATTCTTTCCAGTAGCCAAATGGAGGGGAGTTAGGGACATTGGTCAGATATCTCTTCCCACGTTTTGGAGAATTATTTGGGTCATAAGCTGCTACCCTGATTGTTATCGATTGGAGATAATGCCTTGGGGCCCCCACCACCAAATTCAGGAGCAGTTTTGCCTTGCAACCTTTGGGCTGCTGAACCAGCGTGTGTAACTTCACTTACCTTGCCTCTGAACTGATTCCACAAGCTTTGGGCGTACTTTCAAGGACACTACAACTCATGTTTTCAGTACTATTAATTTTTTATGTGCACAATTTATTGTCTTCTGCACATTGGTGTTTGTCTGTCTTTGTTTATGTATAGTTTATTGTAGATTTTATTGAATTTATTTTTCTGTAAATTCATCTCAAGGTAGTATATGGTAACATGCACTCAGTGGCCTCATATTAGGTACACCTGCTCATTAATGCAACTATCTAATCAGCCAATCATGTGGTAACGATTCAGTGTATAAAAGCATGCAGGCATGGTCAAGAGATTCAGTTGTCATTCAGCCCAAACATCAGAATGGGGAAGAAATGTGATTGAAGTGACTTTCACTGTGGAATGATTTTTGGTGGCAGATAGGGTGTTCTGAGTATCTTAGAAAATGCTGATTTCCTGGAATTTTCACACACAGCAGTCTCTAGAGTTTATGGAGAATGGTGCAATAAACAAAAGACATTCAGTGAGCTGCATTTCTGTGGGCAAAAAATCCTTGTTAATATGAGGAGTCAGAAGAGAATGGTGAGACGAGTTCTAGCTGGTAGGAAGGTGACAGTAACTCAAATAACCAAGTGTTACAACAGTGGTATTTAGAAGAGCATCTCTGCACAACACATCGTACCTTAAAGTGGATGGGCTGCAACAGCAGAAGACCATGAGCATGCACTCAGTGACCACTTTATTAGGTGCAGGAGATGTCTTCCGATAAGATGGTGCCATTAAGTGACTCTTTGCATGCAGTTCTGTTGGGAATCATCAAATATTCTTGTTTAGGACTACTACAGCTGAAATCCACGTTCACAGCCATGGGTGTTTAGATATTTAAAAAAAATCTATTGATCCTCAAAATTGATCCTTGGTCGCAGACTTGAGTCGAGAGTGTAGTTCCCCTTTTTTAAAAAGAAAATGGAAATGGGGATATCACACCGGTCTACAAGTACGGTTGAAATGCAGAGGCCTTGGACTTCCACTCATGACTATCCTGCTGGCAAATATATACAGTCTCTGGAAAATAAAACTGAAGACCTCAAGAGGGAGATTGCTGTACCAAGAGGGACACCAGGGCTGCTGTGTACTTTACTTCATGGAACCATAGTTACCTCCCACCATTTTGGACACTATGTTGTAGTACGATGGCTGCTTCATTCTCTGCAAAGACAGGACTGCTCAGTCTTTTAAAGGCAGAGGAGGTGGAGTATGTTTTCTGATTAGCTCACTGAAGTGCACAAAGGTGGCAGACCTGTTCACCTGACCTGCAACATCTGGCAGTCAAATGTTCTTTTTATCTGCTGAGGAAGCTTTCCACCATTATCCTGGTAGCGATGTACACTCTGTCTCTAGCCAGGCCTTAAACAGATGAGGAAGAATTTCTTTAGCCAGTGGGTGATGACTCTGTAGAATACATTGCCATAGGCAGCTTTGGAGGCCAGGTCACTGGGTGCATTTAAGGCAGAGATTGATAGGTACTTGATTAGTCAGGCTTGAAAGGTAATAGGGAGAAGGCAGGAGAATGGGGCTAAGATGGAAATGGATCAGTCATCATGAAATGGTGTAGCGGACTCAATGGACCATATGGCCTAATTATGTTCCTATGTCTTGTGATCTACACCTGTGTAAATCCCTGCAGCATCTGGTGACCCCTGTGATCTCTGTGTTGGAGGTTTACATCAGAATATCTTTCAAGAGAGTGAACCCTTGCAAAATGTCATGCCCTGATGGTGTTCCTGGAAGGGCTCTGAAAACCTGAGCCAACCAGTTGGCAGGAGGGTTCAAAAGCACCTTCAGTCTCTCATTGTTGCTGTCAAAGGTTCCTGCCTGCTTTAAAAGGGCAACAATCATACCAGTGCCTCAATGACTATCAGCCAGTGCATTCACTGCCACTGTAATTAAGTGCTTTGAGTGGTTGGTCATGGCAAGATTCAACTCTGCTTAAACAAGGACCTGGACCTGCTGCAATTTTGCGTATTCCTACTGTAGATCTATAACGAGTGCAATCTCATTGGCTCTCCAGGTGGACTTGGATCACCTAGACAATAGTAATACCTATGTCAAGCTGCTGTTTATTGACTGAAGCTCAGTATTCAATGCAATCATACCCTCAATTTTAACCAACAAGCTCCAAAACCTGGGCCTATGTACCTCCCTCTGCAACTGGATCCTTGATTTCCTCACTGTGTGACGGGATCCTGAATTATCCCTTATAGACTGTACCTTTAAAAAGAGAGAGAGGGTGTGATTGACTTGGAGAGAGAGAGCAACGAGCAGCTCGTGAGTCATCATGGTAACTGAGGGTGGCGTTATGTGATGGACAGCTGGTGTTCAGCATGCTGAGATAAATACGTCAGCTGGTTGTTAGACACACATATGGTTTTGGACACTGGATGAGCTTTGTTGTGCCCACAAAGGTGAGTTTTTGGAGGATCAATCAGGAGAATCAATCAGTGGCTCTGGCAGTGTGGAAAGGGGGTGACCAGTGGGAAGTTATCAGTGTGTCCAACCCTTGCCTGAGTTGATAACTTAACCACAGAAGACGGTCTCCTTTTTGTGGTCACATTCGATGATTTTTAAGGGATTTCGGAGGACAACAGAGGACCACAAACTGAACTGATTTCATTTACCCATCATCGTAAGACTGTATCCATTTACCCACTAAGCTTGAAGAAGCTTGGCTTTTATATTTCCACACTTTTTTTTCTGTTTTATATTACTGTATTGCGTAGTTACTACTAAAATAGTGTTAGTTAACAGCAATACCAGACTCCAAGTTGTTTTCCATTTCTGCTGGTTCTTTAACCCATTACGGGGTACTTAACAACTGGAAGACCACAGTCTGTGTGGTTCGGAAATAACATCTCTTCACTGATAATCAACACTGGAGCACCTCGAGGATGTGTGCTTAGTCCATTGCTCAACTCTCTCTATACTCACAGTTGTGAGGCTAGGCAGAGCTCAAATGCCATCCATAAAATTGCTGACGACACAACTATTGCTGGCAGAATTTCAGCTGGTGACGAGAGGGTGTACTGGAGCGAGATAGAGCAGCTGGTTGAGTGTCATAGCAACAACTTTGCACTCAGCATCAGTCAGACCAAGGAATTGATTGTGTACTTCAGGAAAGGTAAGTCAAGGGAGCACACACCAGTCCTCATGGAAGGATCAGAAGTAGAAAAGGTGAGTAGTTTCAAGTTCTTGGATCTAACCTGAGCCCAACATATTGATGCAATTACAAAGAAGGCAGGACAGTGGCTATATTTCGTTCAGAGTTTGAGGAGAATTGGTATGTCACCAAAGATGCGAGCAAATTTCTACAGTTGTACCGTAGAGGGAATTCTAACTGGTTGCCTCACTGTCTGGTATAGAAGACCTACTGCACAGGATTGAAAAAAGCTGCAGAAATTGTAAAGTTAGCCAGCGCCATCGTGGTACTAGCCTCTCCAACATGCAGGACACTTGCAAAACATGCTGCCTCAAAAAAGGCGGTATCCATCATTAAGGGCTTTCATCATCCAGGATGTGGTCTCTTCTGACTGCTACCATCAAAGAGGAGATACAGAAGCCTGAAAACGTGCACGCAATATTTCTGGAACATCTTCTTCCCTTCTGCCATCAGTATGTTTCCCCTCTCTGTTTGCACTGCTTATTTAATTTAATTTTCTTTTTTTATATATCATCATCATCATCATCATGTGCCGTGTTGTATGATGTGGGCGATCATAGTCTTCCATTTGTCATGACCATGATTGTTCTTGGCAAATATTTTACAGAAATGATTTTCCATTGTCACCTTCTGGGCAGTGTCTTTACAAATGGGTGACCCCAGACATTGTCAATACTCTTCAGAAATTGCGTGGTGTCAGTGGTCACATACTAGGACTTGTGATCATGCAACAGCTGCTCATAAGACCATCCACCACCTACTCCCATGGCTTCACATGACCCCGATCAGTGGGCTAAGCAGGTGCTACACCTTGCCCAAGGGTGACCTGTAGGCTAGCGTTGGGAAAAAACCCTGTACACCTCCTTTGGTAGAGATGTATCTCCACCCTGCCACCCTTTTGTGTGTACTTGCTGTAATCTACTATTTTTATTATAATGTATTGCAATGTACTGCTGCCACGAAGCAACAAATTTCACCACATATGCTGGTGATATTAAACCTGATTCTGATACCTAATAAAGTGGCCGAGTTTATACATGTGTTGATAATTTACTTTGACTTTCTTTGACTTGGATCTTAGTGAGAAATGCAGCTATTATTTTATAAGGATCCTGAGCCAACGGTTGAATGCTACATCAACACTCTCAAATATCATACATTTTACTGCTGTTCCAGGCTGCTGCCCTCGAGTTAATCTATTGGTATCAGAAGTTAGTTCAGGATGGGTGGCGATTAGACCTCTCTAACTTCATTAATTGTATCTTTCTTTCTGTAGTTTGCTTCTTGATAACTTTTTTTTTAAATGTGCTAAGATGGACCACAGCTGACCCAAAAATGGGTGTTGGAGAGTTTAGGTCCGAACACTGAGCAAATTCAAGCAATCATTGAAGTGTGGATTTTGATAAAGCTTTGCGGGGAGGGAATTCTAGTGTGAAGAAACATGAAAATTGACAATCCTGCTGTAAAAATGGAATAAATTAAAAAATCTGTTAACAGTAGAAGGAGCCTTTGTTAGCATGCATGTCTTGAAATGTTCCTCAATTTATGTTTTTTTGATAAACACAGTTAACTATAGGGGAGGGGAAGACTAGGGAATGTATCTTATGAATGAATTGCAGGTCATTTTCCATGCATAGAAATATATTTTACCAAAAATTCCATAATTAAATTAGCTTTTCCTTGATTTATAAAATTTTACTTTAATATTTTCCAGGGATGCCTACCTTTTTGTTTATCAAAAAATGGCTGCACAGCGATAAGGGTTTGCAGAAGTTATAGAGATTAGCTGTGGTTATAAATTTGGAATTTGGAGCACTAAGAAACAGCTGGCTGACAAAGACTTTTTATTAAGATTACTTCACCGAGTAATAATACTGTCGCTGAACTTTTCCTCCCCTTAGAACTAAACATGAACTTCATGTAGTTACCACAGTACATACTGTTCCTAATGGTTTTGTACCTCAGTATGCATGATTCCATGAGATAAAAATTAAGCCAAGTTAGCTGGTAGATTTTGTATGCTATTTCCAAAGAGCAATTACAGGATCATAATTTTTTTATGATGTAGAAATATCAATTTGTTCTCAAGCTTGGTTAGTATTTTTGTGGAACTAGTCTCAAAGACGAGAATAAACTTGAAAAGAAATTTTCTAAAAAAAATACATTCACAATGTGTAACTGTCCTCAATACTGAACTGATGCCCCAAACTTGACTCACTTTCAAGGACTGTACAACTAATTATTTATTTACTCTTTATTATGTACGCTTTGTCTTTTGCCCATTGCTTGTTTCTTATCTTTTTATTTTTTCATTTCTACTATATTTCTTTATTTTCCTGTAAATGTCTGCAAGAAAATGAATCCCAAGTTAGCATACGGTGAAGATCCGAACTTTGAACATTGAGTGTTGAACTTTTTATTCATAAACCAATTCTTGTGTAGATTCAGTAGAATTTGTGATGAAGTCATTGGGTGAATTTGTCAAATACACTAACAGGAGAAAATATTCAGATGCTGGAAATCAAAGTAACACACACAAAATGCTGGATGAACTCAGCAGGCCAGACAGCATCTATGGAAAAGAGTAAACAGTCAATATTTCGAACCAAGACACTTTATCAAGACTGGAAAAAAGAGATTACAAGTCAGAGTAAGAAAGAAGGGGAAGGGGAGAGAGAGAGAGGTAAAAGATAGTAGGTGAAAGGTAAAACTGGGAGTTGGGGGTGAAATAAAGAGCTAGAGAAAGAAGCAGAAGGTTGGAGAAGGAGAAATCTAACAGGAGACCAGAGAAGGCCATGGAAGAAAGGGAAGGGGGGAGGTGATGGGCAGTTAAAGAGATAAGGTGAGAGGGGGAAATGGGAATAGTGAAGGAGAATGGGGAGTGGACAGTTACCAGAGGCTCACGAAATTGATGTTCATGTCATCAGGTTGGAGGCTACCCAGACAGAATATAAGGTGTTGCTCATCCAACCTGAGTGTGGTCTCATTGTGGCAGCAGAAGATGCTATGGGCTGACACATTGGAATGTGAATGGAAAACAGGATTGGAATAGGTGGCCACAGGGAGATTGCACTTTTTCCCCATCAAAGCGTAGGTACTAGGTGAAGCGGTCTCCCAGTCTACATTTGGGTTCATAGATATACACTGTGGCTTTATTGCAACTGTTTATAATAGCAGAACCTTCAAATTTTGTTTATGGTTTGCCTAAATATTTAGGAGAAATGGCATCTTTATTCAGGGTGAGACAAGTTCCAAAAGGACACTTTTTTCGATCCCATCCAGAGCAAATTTAGATTAGTTCTTCAGTGGAGGATTGAAACACAGACTTTGAAATGGAGTTTCAAACTGAAATGTGATCCGCCAGTTGAAATGAATGCAAGAATTTATATCTTTCACTTTGCCTGTTGCATTCTTTAATCTGTGAGCCTTGAGGTTTTGGGTTGTACAATTATTTGCTCTCTGCTATATTTTTAATCTCTTAGTCATGCTTCAGGTTCCACTCCAGAGATTTTTGTGCAAATATTTGGGTTGGCACGAAGTACTGAGGAATTTCTGCACTGTTGGGGATGCTTATTACTGAGACACTAATTATGCCTTGCTAACTCCCTCTCTTCAACCGGCCATTAAGACTTTCAGGTAATATTCTGAAGTAAGATGAAAATTTCTGATATTCTGGCCAATCTGCATCTCTCAGTCATGGTTGTATATAATAGAAACTTTAACTGTATTCACTGGTTGAATATGGTTCCTTCATTGTACCATTTGAATACACCAGAAACTTTTCTGACTATAAAATGCTGTGGGATATGGAGTTATATCTATTATTTTTCCTCATGTGTGGTACCTAATGCCTTTCCTTGGTGTTCAGGATGACTTCTACTCTTTCTGTGGGTATAAGTTAGCTGTGGAGGCCGTTACAACTTCTGCTGACATACAAATTGTTGGAGGAACTCAGCAAGTCATCTATCAGGGTAATAAACATCTGACATTTTGGGCCAAGACTCTTCTTCATTGCAGGAAAGGAAGTGGGCAGAAGCCAGCATAAGGTGGGGGAGAGAAGAGTACAAGCTGACAGGTGATGGATGAAGCCAGGTGAGGGGGAACGTGGGTGGATGGGGGAGAATGGATGAAGGAAGTAGTTGGTGGGCGGAGGGGGGGTGTGATGGAAGAATTAAAGGGCTGAAGAAGATGGGATCTGATAGTGAACAAAATAGAAGAAAGGGAAATAAGAGAAGAGATGATGGACTGGTGAGGAGAAGAGAAGGAGTGAGAGGATCTCTGGAATGGGGAGAAGGGAGGGGAGAGAAATGACCAGAAATTGGAAAAATTGGTATTTATGTCATTAGTTTGGAAGCTTCCAGATGGAACATAAGATGTTGCTCCTCCAACCCAAGTTTGACCTTATCATTCAGTAGTAGAGGATTCCCCTTCATAGATGCTGCCTGAATTGTTGAGTTCTTCAGCATTTTGTGTGTATTGCTCTGGATTTCCAGCCTCTGCAGAAACTCTTGTTTTTGGGACTTCTGCAAAATCAGCGAAAGATGGGGTAAGATTTGCTTAACAGGGTGGGCAGGATCGAGAACTGGGAAGTTACCTCTTCATATGTTGAACTTGCACAATCTTCCAAAAGAGGAAATACAAACTCACTGCTGTCCTTATTCTCTTGTTACCGAATTATAGCCCAAGGATTCTGTTGAGTTGCCAGCTCTTACAATATTGCAGTGAAGCTTTCTGAATGTCTTATCATTTCCTGTGTCCGCTTGCTGTTTTCCAATAACAGTATGGAATACGTTTTCACTCAGGGTATTTGACTTCATGGATTATATTTGTCAGTGTAAGACATAATATGGGAATGGTCTTTGCCAGCCACTACAAAGGTTTACCAAAGGGTTCTTGGACAAGTGACAAAGGGGGCCAAGATGACTGGAAACTAAGTTTTGTTCCAGGCATAGCCATTATCGACATTTGTGCCTATGTACCTGTCAGCAGGTTCGTTTATTTGTTTGTACATCGTGCAATGATGAGAGCCATTCTGGTCATCCACTATTTATAGGGGCTGGACTGGTCTGTGGATATGCAGATGGCTGGAGAGGCCAATCCACGCTTGATAAGTTCTTTGCCAGTATGACCAAAAGATGGCAGTCACCTTGGGTTGGGGGTTTGCTGGCTTTGCTTTCCTGGCCACTCTACGTCTCTCTGCTGCAATTGTCCTTTCTGTCTCATGTGTCACTGCACCCTTATGGAGGGAGGAGCACCGCTCAACCTGATCCTGGGTGATATGTTCCCATATGTCTGGGTTGCTGCCAAAAGTTTATACTGATGTTTTCAGTGTATCTTTATAACATTTAGCTGGCTGGTGGTGTAGTGGCATCAGCGCCGGACTTCGGAGCGAAGGCTCCTGAGTTCGAATCCAGCCGGCTCCCTTGCACGTTTTCCATCTGTGCTGGCAACTCGGCCTTGTAAAAATAAGAAAGCTTGCTTTAAAAAAAAAAGTGCCATCATAACATCGTCCCGATAACTCCACTCAGAGTTAAGGGCTTTCTTCTTCTTTTTTCTCCTTATAACATTTCCTTTGACCACCACAGGAATGTTTTCCTTACTGTAGTTCACTGTAAAGCAGTCTCTTAGGCAGACAGCTGAGGGTTCAGCATATGAGCTGTGTGGCCTGCCCAATGTAATTGGGACCACGTCAGGATGGTGTGGATTCTCAGCAGGGCTGCCTTAGTAAGTACCTCAGTGTCAGGGATTCTGTTTTGCCTCTTAATGTTGAGGAGCTTTCTGAGGCAGACTCTATGGAAATGGTTTAGTTTATTGGCATGTTCTTGGTACATTGTCCATGTTTCAGAGGTGTAAAGCAGAGTGAGAAGCTCTACTGCTTTGCCTGTAGACTTGTGTCTGTACTGTTCTAGATGTTGGTATAAGGTCTGCTGAAGGCTATACTTGCTTTGGCAATCCTGCTTTTTACTTCATCAATGACTTTGTTCTGGGACAATGTGCTCCATGATATGTGAACTTGTTCACTGAGTTGAGTCTTTGATCATTGATTAAGATGCTTAACTCAACATATGATTTCCCTGGAATTAACATTACTTTAGTCTTGGTGTTGATGGTAAGCCCAAAGTTGGTACACACAACAGAAAACTTGTTAACACAGCACTGCTGATCATCTTTTGGACCAACATTGAGGGCAATCATCAGCAAAAAGAAAACCTCTAATGATATCTGTCATAACCTTCGATTTTGCTTGGAACCTCCTGAATTTGAAGGATTTCCCATCAGAGTGGAGCCCAATGCCTACTTTGCTGTCTCTGAAGGCATCAGTCAACATCTGCCCCACCACTCAGGACATGCTTTTCTCTCACTGTTATCAGCAGGAAGGGGTACAGAAGCCTGAGGGCACACACTCAGTGGCTCAGGAGCAGCTTCTTTCCCTCTGCCATCCAATTTCTGAATGGACATTGAAACCATGAACACTGCCTCACTACTTTATTTGTTTTTTTTTATCACTGGCATGTGACGTGAACTTCATTAACTTAGCAACAGCAGTTCAATGCAATTCATAATCTAGCAGAGAGATAAAAGAAAATAATAAATAAACAAGTAAATCAATTACGTATATTGAATAGATTTTAAAAAATGTGCAAAAACAGAAATACTGTACAGTATATATTGTTAAAAAAAAGTGAGGTAGTGTCCAAAGATTCAATGTCCATTTAGGAATCAGATGGCAGAGGGGAAGAAGCTGTTCCTGAATTGCTGAGTACGTGCCTTCGGTCTTCTGTACCTCCTACCTGATGGTAACAGTGAGAAAAGGGCATGTCTTTCTTAAATTAGTACTTAATTTAATTATTTGAGATATACATATATAATTTATTTTAATTCATTTTGTTTTTATCCTGTGTTACGTACCCAGTAACTGGGTTGCCAAACCAGCAGAAATGGACCACTCAGTTGGAGTCTGGATTACTAGAACTAAGAAAGTTTTATTAAAGAAACAAGCAACACAGTACTCTAATCAAAAGGATAATGAATGCAACAGTTCAGCAATGATAAACATACATGTACACAGAATTAAGATAACAGGATCAATCAAACTCGATCGTTGTCTAGGGGTAAATGACCAGTTTCAAAGTGACGCAAAGTTCAGTTCAATTTAGTTCAGTTCGCAGTAATCGCTGCCGTGGCGATGGACAGTGGGGAGAAGGAGAGAGAGAGCAAAACGAATGAATATTCAAGGCTTCCACACAGACCTTCGCAGTCAGCTTTCAGGCGAGCCCTTTGTGATGTCGTCTGAGGTCACCGACCGTGACCCCTCCGTTTCCAGATATGATCGTTTCCCTGCGGTGAACCTGGCACCCAGGCAAGGGTGGACACACACCAGGTTCCCGCCGATCGTGCCTTTCCACCCTGTGCGTTTATGGCCCGGTACTTCCCACCGACTTGTGAGAGACGCACCGCTTCCAGGGTCTTGTTACCTCGGGTGTCGTGTGTCCTGCCTTAGCGAACCTGTCCCTTTTTATCCCCCTGCTGCGGTATCGCCTGTCCATCACTTCAAACAGTTCAGGGTTCAAAGGGGGAGCCGATCTTGACAGCTCTCCTTCCTTCATTAACATCTCCAAATGCTGCTCCATTGTTTTCCTTATCTCTCTCTCTCCTGAAGACAGGTGGCAGACCAACTACTGATTCCACTGGTGCCAGCCCAGGCCAGCTACATCTTAATCTATGTGTATTCTTGTCACACCTGTATTATCATGTATTGCATTGTACTGCTGCTGCAAAGTTAACAAATTTCATGACATATGCCAGTGATATTAAACTTGATTCTGAAGAGGGAAAACACCAGACTGAATAGCATTGGCATTGAGACTCTGCTCTGTTTGAGACGGGGTAGGGCTCAGACGTGTCACCGTTGTCTGGAGCTCAAGCTTACATGCCATTGTGGAATTGCTGCACCATGGCGATAACTTTCCTTGGACCATGATGTTCTGCAGACCCTCTCTGCTAACAGTGTCAAAGATCTTAGATCAACATACCAGGAGAACAGGTCAGCATTTTGTTCCTGACTCTTCTCTTGCAGCTGCCTTGTCCCAAACTCCGCTTGAATATAGTACCACACTCCTTCTGGAATCCACACTGGCTCTCTGGTAAGAAATTTGGCAAAGATCTTGCCTTCAATAGTCAGCAAAGATAATCCCTGATAGTTGTTGCAGGACTGTCGGTTTGCCTTTTAGCTGACAGTCCAAAGATGGGTGATGAGTGCACCTTTAAATTCCCATGGAATTGTCTCTTGCTGCCACATAAGTTGGAAGAGCTGATGGAGCTTTTCTGTTAGCATTGTATGACATTCTGTGTAGACCTCAACGATATTGCATCTGGTCCAGGTACTTTGCTGTTAGAGAGCCAATGTTCTGCTTCCTGGGTCTCAACTAAGGTTAGTGGAGCATCCAGTGCTTCACTGACAGATACTTGGGACAGGTGATCGATGGCTTCATCATTTATAGTCGAAGGACGATTCAGAAGTGTTCAGCCCACCTATAAAGAATTTTCTTTGTCCATGATCATTGTGTTCTCATCAGCACTAAGGAGGATGCTGATGATGTGGAGCCATGGACAATTTTTAGTGCAGCGTAGAAGTTCTTTAAATTGTGCCTATCTGCATACATACATGTGTATACCCATGGCAGACTTGGTGACCTCTGCAGTTTGGAAAGGGCAAATGGTGTTTCAAAATTAGTTTTGAAGGTCTTTTCCCAGGATCTTGCATCCTGATTTGTATTAAATTTCTCAACAAAGAAACAACAAAGAAACAACAAACAGGAGGAGGCACATAACTCTTTGAATTGCTTCACTAGTTGGAAAGGTTCATGGCTGACTGACCATCTTCACCATACATCTCTATTACTCTTCAGTGTTTAAAAAAATTCTGACCAGCCACAACCCTGGTAGAATTGCAAACACTTACAACTCTACACAGAAAGAAATGTTTTCTCATCTCATTCTTAACCAAGCAGTTCCTTAATCATTTGAGTCCCTATTCTGGCCTTTTTGGCAAGAGGAAGTGGATTTTTACAATCTTCCCAGTGTTGATGGCATCAGTACTCACTGGGTACAATCTCAGCAATACCCTATTTATTTTAAACTTTCCAATTGTACTTCATCTGCCACTTGCTAACCCTGTCACTTGCTACTTACCTCCTCCCACCACTGTACAGTACTAATATTAATCCAAGTGCAGCTCTATTTATCTGACTCACCAAGAACAACTGATGTTAAAAGACACATTCAAATTTAGCCATCTCAACAGAATAGCAGTCTCCTCTGTCAATCCAGAATGTATAATTGTTTCCTATAAAGCTCTGAACCATGCACATTTCACTGACCTCATTTCCTGCCAAGATTTTGTTTCAAATCCCAAACTCTCAGCAGAACCACTTTCCTGGTTCTGCCAATGTTGCTGATTCCCATGTGAACCATGCCTACTGGTTCCTCTCCTCCCATTCATTGTTTCTCTCTAGCCTTGAGCAGCTGTTCTGAACACTGCCATGAGGCAGACAACACAAGCTTTGGGAAGTATCATGTTTATGCAGGATAATGTATGATTACAGATGGTCAAAATAAGAGTATAAGAGCAAAGAGGTCCTTCTGCAGCTGTACAGGGCCCTGGTGAGACCACACTTGGAGTATTGTGTGCAGTTTTGGTCTCCAAATTTGAGGAAGGACATTCTTGCTATTGAGGGAGGGCAGCGTAGGTTCACAAGGTTAATTCCTGGGATGGTGGGACTGTTTTATGTCGAAAGATTGGAGCGACTGGGCTTGTATACTCTGGAATTTAGAAGGCTGAGAGGGGATCTTATTGAAACATATAAGATTATTAAGGGATTGGACACGCTGCAGGCAGGAAGCATGTTCCCGCTGATGGGTGAGTCCAGAACCAGAGGCCACAGTTTAAGAATTAGGGGTAGGCCATTTAGAACGGAGTTGATGAAAGACTTTTTCACCCAGAGAGTGGTGGATATATGGAATGCTCTGCCCCAGAAGGCTGTGGAGGCCAAGTTTCTGGATGCTTTCAAAAAAGAGATGGATAGAGCTCTTAAAGATAGTGGAATCAAAGGTTATGGGGATAAGGCAGGAACTGGATACTGATAGTGGATGATCAGCCATGATCACAGGGAATGGTGGTGCTGGCTTGAAGGGCTGAATGGCCTACTCCTGCACCTATTGTCTATTGTCTAAAATGTTTGTATTACTGAATTTTATATGTTAATTATTTAAAATACTGATTGATTGGTTGTCCATCATATCCAATGATAACAACCACAAAGAAACTACGCGGGGGAGTTTTTAAAGTGATAAGGTTGTTGCACTGGGGAGTTCCACTCTCTTAACCTCTGAAGTCTGGGTCCAGTGGTATGAGTAGTCATCACAACGGGGGTTGCGATGGATGATCATGACTTCTGTACCTTGTCAAGCCCTTTACTCTCCTAGAAGAATACAGGACCTGCTTCCTGATTGTTGGATCACACTGATCTCATCTGTCCTGTCTGTTGGAGCTGACTTCACATACTAGGACAGGCATGTTCCTGTCTCACTAGTGTATGAGACCCATCAGCTACCCGTACCTGGTTTTGCCTGCCTGTCGAACCAGGTGGTGGCTGCTGTCATGTGCAAACACATACTTGGCGCCACAGGTGAGAGCTGAGTGAACATTGGGGTCCACAGGATGAGTGAGCTGCTCTAGAATGGACATAAGCCCCTTCACCAGAGGTCTACCCCTCCTTGGACACCCCATACACCCCATTTTAAAAAATGCTAATCTAATCCAAATTAAAGCCATGAAATTTCTCATGGAGAATTTATCCCATTTGTGATGCACTATTTAGAGAAGGGCATTTTATTTTGGATATGGCAGCTCAGCTGCAATTGTAGGATTGTAGGAAACAATGTGATAGTCAAAGAAAAGTACAGCACAGAAACAGGCCTATTGGCCCATCTAGTCAGTGCTGTACCTATCAGGTCCTCAAGTCCTGGCAACATCCTTGTAGGTTTTCTCTTCACTCTTTCAATCTTATTGACGTCATTCCTGTGGGTAGGTGAACAAAACTGTACACAATACGCCAAATTGGGACTTGCCAATGTCTTATACAACTTCACCATAAAATCCTAATCTCTGTATTCCCTGTCTATCCAGATACTCTGATTTATGAAAGCCAATGTGCCAAAAGCTTTCTTTATGACCCTGTCAACCTGTGACACCACTTTCAATGAACTATAGACCGGTGTTCCCAGATCCGTTTGTTCCACCACACTCCACAGTGCCCTACTGTTCACTGTGTAAGTTGGTCCTTCTGATGTGCAACACCTCACACTTGTCTACTTTAAGTTCCATCTGTCATTTTTCAGCCCATTTTTCCAGCTGGTCCAGATCCCACTTCAAGCTCTGTTAGTCTTCTTTGCTGTCCACTGCACCCCCAATCTTGGCATCATCTGCAAATTTGCTGATCCAGTTAACTATGTTATTATCCAGATCATTGATATAGATGACAAACAACAAAGGATACAGGCACCGATCCCTGCAGCACTCCACTAGTAACAGGCCTCTAGTCAGCGAGGCAACCATCTACCACCACTCTCTGGCTTCTCTCACAAAGCCAAAATCTCATCCAATTTGCTACTTTAGGTCCATGCAGGACCTTGTCAAATGCCTTGCTAGAGTCTATTTAGACAACATTCCCTGCATTGCTTTCATCAACTTTCCTGGTAATATCCTCAAACTTGAAAAGATTGGTTGGGTATGACTGATCACATACAAAGCCATGCTGACTATCTCTCATCAATCCCTGTTTATCCAAATACTCATATATTCAGTCCCTTAGAATATATTCCAATAACTTTCCCACTACTGACGCCAGGCTCACTGGCCTGTAATTTCCTGGTTTATTTTTAGAGACTTTCTTAAACAGTGGAACAACATTAGCTCATCTCTAATCCTTCAATACCTTCTGTCACTAAGGATGATTTAAATCTTTTTTTTCCTCTCCAGGCCTGCTAAAGATTCTCAGTCTGAAATGCCGACTGTACCCTTTTCTATAGATGCTGCCTGGCCTGCTGAGTTTCTCCAGCATTTTGTGTGTGTTGCTTGGATATCTAGCATCTGCAGGTTTTCTCTTGTTTTAAATATCTTTGTTAGGACCCCTGCAATTTCTGCATTTGCCTCGCATAGACTTTGAGGGAACACCTCGTCAGGCCCTGAGGATTTATCCACTCTAATTTGCCTCGAGACAGTAAACGCTTCCTCCTCTAATCTATGTAGGGTCCATGACCTCACTTCTATAGACCCTGTGTCAGTCTGCTGAGTTAATACAGATGCAGAAATTCCATTTAAGAGCCATCTCTTTTGGCTCCCAACATAGATTACCATTTTTATCTTCCAGAGGACCAATCTTGTCCTTTGGAATCCTTTTACTCTGTAGAATCCCTTGAGATTCGCCTTCACCTTGACTGCTAGGGCAATCTGATGCCGCCTTTAAGCCCTCCTGATTTCTTTCAATAAGTGTTTTCTTGCATTTATTTTCCATAGATACCTCATTTGTTCCTACCTACGTATACCTGCTAGATGAGTTTTAGGACTATAGGATCACAGACAGGTAATCGCAAGCCTGACAGCTCATTAGAAACATGACTTTTACTTCTGTACCATACACCACAGAGAAGATTGGACAACATGCATGTAGACTGCCATGTTTAGTGACATTGCGTTCAAGAAAGGCTTGAAATTGCTGCGCTGTCATCATCTGATTCCACATGAGTAAGTTGTAAAGTCACTGCTTAATGCTCGGTTAAAACAGAAAAGTTCCTGTTTCAAACAGGGCACATAAGTTTGTCAGTGTCATTAAATCCTTCAATAATAGCATTCAACCATGCATCATCAAAACACAAACTGGCCCTGAACTCCTCTATGGTGACTTGTTCTTTATTGAGGAGTTCCTGTTCAATTTCCTAAATCTCTGCCAATTCACTTATATTTTCCAGTGTTTTCAACACCACCTTCCACGGTGATGGTAAATATGTGTCCAGTGCTATTCATTATTCTTCCATCACTTCCTGCACAAGACGGGTCTCTTTGAGGTTGCAGCCTGAGTTATTTTGCATGTGCCCATACCTTTCCAACAGCTTTGCTCAGCTGTTCATCAGTCATGCAACACCTGTAGGTTTCTTTCCATGGGGCAGCGCCACCTTCGTACCAAGCTCTGTACCAGGATGCCACCTCCATCTCTCCTCCCTCTGCTGATTTGCAGCTTTTGTTTCTTGTAATGTATTGGCAGAGGTTTGACTTTCCTTAACTGGGAAATGTTGAATATTTTACTCAGCTGTAGAGGGAGCAGCAGTTAGTGCGCCGGGTTGGGCTTAACCTGTCTGGTGGCTTGCATTTACTTCCAGCCAGATGCCAGTGGCTACAATTTTTTTTTGGCAAGGCACGTCCAAGTTGCTATGGCAATTCCACAGCAGTCTGCAAATACTGTAGTGAAATCCATGGCCCCTGCCCCCAGGCCATCTAGATGGCCTTCTGAAAGCTTGTCATGTTGAATGTTTCTCTTGTGCTTCATGTCTCCATGACAACCCCATCTTATTAGAAACAATTGAAATTTTAAATTCTGGAAAAGATGTGGATTGAAGAACCTGTATTAAAATTGTTTTAATTAAAAATAAAGAATGAGCGACACGTACTTTTTGAATGAGGCTGCAGAATTCCTATTTGAATAAAATTTTAAACCAGAACAGATTAGAAAACAGTGGGTATACACAGCAGGTCGGGCAGCATCTGTGGAAAGATTTTGGGCCCCATATTTAAGAAAGGATGTGCTGACATTGGAGTGGGGCCAGAAGTTGTTCACGAGAATGATCCTGGGAGTGAAAGTGTTCACATATGCGCGGCATCTTATGATCTACTCTGTACTAGCGTTTCCAGGCATCAACATGATCTAGTTCAATTTTCTTATCTTTCTTCACAACTTGGGGGGGGGGGGGGAATCATTTGATTTTAAGATGCATGGGAAAAGAAAACTAATTCTATAAGACCACAAGATATGGGAGAAGAATTAAAGCTTTTGGCCCATTGAGTCTGCTCTGCCTTTCCACCATGGCTGAATTATTATCCCTCTCAAATCTTGACCCATTCTCCCCATAACCTTTGACTAAGAGCCTAGCAACCTTCACTTTAAGTTTTCCCAATGACTTGGCCTTCACAGGCATCCACAAGCAATGAATTCCACAGATTCATCACCTCTGTCGAATGAAATTCCTCATCTCTGCTTAAAGGGGCATTCTTTTATTGAGGCTGTGCTCTCTAGTCCTAGACTTTTCCCATGGTTACTCTATCCATGGGTTTCAATATTCAGTGGGTTTCATCTGAGATTCCCCTCCCATGCTTCTCAACTTCTAGTACAAGCCCAGCGCCATCAAATGCTCTGTTTGCAGTACTGTGCAAAAGTCTTGGGCACATACTGTATATAGCTAGAGTGCCTAAGACCTTTGCACAGTACTGTATTTGTCAATGTGGAGTGGAGAGCGAGTTTGTAAATCTGGTGCGAGCAAGGGATGTTGGGAATGGCAAGGGTAGAGTGCCATGGGAGGGGTGTGGCCTGGGGTGGTGCAGGTGCAGACACACCCAGCTCTGAGACACCAGGCAAGGTCAATTGATTTCTAACAACTGGTTTGTTGAATGACTCTGGTGCTTCCTGCTCCCTCCCCTTACACTTCCCCTTTGCCCAACCATGATTTCCCTCTCCTTGCACCCTTCCCACTCTCAGTCCACAATAGAGACCCATATCGGAATCAGGTTTATCATCACTCACATATGCCATGAAATTTGTTTTTTTTTTTCCTTTGTGGCAGCAGTACAGTGCAATACATAAAATCGCTACAGTACTGTGCAAAAGTCTTAAGCTCCCCAGCTATATATAAGTGTGGTAAGACTTTTGCACAGTACTGTATGTTAACTGTCAGAGTAATTCATTACAATGGTGTGTTAAGGCAATAGAATAACAGTGCATAATAAAATGTTACAGTACAGAGAACGTGCAGATAGACAAGATGAAAAGTCACAACAAGGTAAATCGAGGTTAAAAGTCAATCTTGGTATACCAGAGAAATAATTAATATTTTGACACCAGTCTTGAGCCTAGTGGCCCTTACTTTCAGGCTTTTGTATCTTCTGCTTAACAGGAGGTGGGAGGAGGGAAATGTCTGGGGTGGGTGGGATCTGCGTCACTGAGGCAGTGAAAAGTGTCGGCAGCCATGGAGGGGAGGCTGGTTTGTGTGACATGCTGAGCTGTGTCTACAACGCTGCATTTTCTTGCAGTTATGGGCAGCGCAATTGCATCTACAGTGCATTGATTTTTTTTTTAAACGGTGAGAGTCCGAGGGGAGATGCTGGATTTCTTTTGCATCCTGAGGAATTAGAGGCTCTAGTGAGTTTTCCTGGCCGTGGCATCAGTGTGGCTGAACCATGATGAGCTATTGATGTTCAGTCCTTGGAACTTGAAACTCTCAACCCACTTGACCTCAGCACTGCTGATGTAAACAGGAGCATGTGCACCACTTTCCTTCCTGAAATCTATGACCAGCTGTCTTGTCTTGTGACCTTGAGGGAAAGGTTGTTGTCATAACACCATTCTACTAGGCTTTCTACCTCCCTCCTGTACTCCAGCTTATTGTTATTTGGGATGCGGCCCACTGTGGTAGCATCATGCTTCTTAAACTTCACTTCCTTGTTGCTTTTGCATGTTGTTTTTGCAAGTTTTTATTTTCAGACTGAATGTGCTCTTGAGAGCAAGAGGCCGTGAAAGTAATTTAGTCCCATAAAGTGGAACTGCTGTGGGAGAAAGCCGAGACTATTTCATTTCCTTATGATATTTCTTTTGGCAATCAAACTGTCACTTACTCATTTAGTATTATTTTAAATTATGTGGAGGCAAAAGTAAATGAGGATTAACAATGAACTCCTAATTCTCTAAGTATTTAAACTTCAGTGAGATCTACATAACAAAGACTTTCATTTACGAAATGTCTTTTACAAACTCTGTATGATTCAAAGCACGTTACAGTAATGTACTTAAGAAATGTAAGCTCTTTTTATATTGCAGAAAAGGTGGCATGCAGCCAATTGCAGTAAATAGCAACGTGTTGACCTGGCGAACAGCAGTGACTAGAAAACTTGTTTTATTGGTTGGAGGTTAAATCTTGGCCAGGTCACTCGGGAATTTTGTCCTCTACTCTTCAGAGGAAAAATCAATGATACTATTATATCCAACATGCAGGATATACAGGGCCTCAGTTTAATACTTTATCCAAACAACTGAAATTCTGCCACTGCAACATCCATTATAGGTTGTCCTAACTTGAAGGAAAGAATATCAAGTTCCTTTCTCAGAATGATTGAATTTTACTTCTGCTGAACATTGAAAATTACTGAATCAAATGATACGAATGACTGAATTGGCCAGAGGCTTCAGGCACAGTTTATCTTTGTTTGTCCTCTAGCACAGGACTATCAAAGAAACAGTACAGTGTCTTGTTTGGGCCTAGTCATACAGATGTTTTCAGTCGTGGTTAACTAAGTACTTTGCTATCTGTATGTATGGCTGTTCTGATGTGTCAGAGTGGCAGGGTAGTGAAGCGGTTAGCATTACACTTTACAGTGCCAGCTGTAAGATTGGGGTGCATTCCTGCCACTGTCTGCAGGGAGTCTGTACATTCTCTCCATGACTGTGCAAGTTTCCTCCCCACATTTTCAAGACGTACAGGTGTGTGTTAGTGAGTTGTGGGCATGCTTTGTTGGCACCAGAAGCATGGTGACACATGTGCGGTTCCCCCAGCACATCTTGGACTGGGTTGGTTGTTGACACAAACAACACATTTTGTTATATGCTTCGATGTACATGTGAGAAATAAAGCTAATCTTGAATGTAAACAATGGATTATTCAAAATAGTAATTAGAATTCAATGAAATCACCTTATTACCTGTCCCTAATAGGCATCAAGTATCATAGGAAAGGTGGATAACAGTGCTGAAGGTGAGGTAGCTGGTTTACAAACAGAGGCAATGTGCAGTGAGGAGAGGCTATTGATAGGGGGAGCTCGCAGTTAACAGGGTGAGCTGCAAATGTCAAAGGCGGACAAAATCGAAAAGGGTGAATACAGGACTGAAGGTGTTATATTTGTGTGCAGTATACGGAGTAAGGTAGATGAAATTGCAGCACTGATGCAGATTGGCAGGTATGATGTTGTAGGCATCACTGGATCACAGCTGAAAGAAGATTATAGCTGGGAGTGTAATGTCCAAGGATACAGATTGTATAGAAAGGACAGGCAGGAAGGCAGAAGGGACCTATTGGTAATAAATGAAATTAACTCATTAGAAAAAGGTGACATAGGGTCAGAAGGTGTTGAATCATAGTGGATAGAGCTAACGAACTGCAAAAGTAACAAAAGACACTGATGGGAGTTCTGTGCTGATCTCCAAACAGTAGTAAAGATGCATCCTACAAATTACAATGGGATGTAGAAAATGCGTGCCAAAAGGATGATGTTGCAATAGTCATGGGGGACTTCAACGTGTAGGTAGATTGGGAAAATCCGGTTGGTACTGGATCCCAGGAGGGGGAATTTCCAGAATGCCTACAAGATGGCTTTTTAGAGCAGCTCGTAGTTGAGCCCACTAGGGGATCAGCTTTTCTGGATTAGGTGTTGTGCAATGAATCAGCATTGATTAGAGAGCTTAAGGTAAAAGAACCCTTAGGGGAAAGTGGTTATAATATGACTGAATTCACCCTGAAATTTGAGAAGGAGTAGCCAAAGTCAGATGTATCTATTACAATGGAGTAAAGGGAATTAGAGGCATGAGGGGAGTTGGCCAGAATTAATTAGAAAAGAACACTGGCAGGGATGACAACAGAGCAGCAATGGCTGGAATTTCGGGAACCAATTGGGAAGGTACAGGATATATACATCCCAAAGAGGAAGAAGTATTCTAAAGGAAATAAGACACAGTGGTGGCTAACAAAAGAAGTCAAAGCCAGCTTAAAAGCCAAAGAGTGTGCATATAATAATGCAAAAATTAGTGGGAAGTAAGAAGATTGGAAGCTTTTAAAAACCAATAGAACCAAATAAAAAGAAAACGTCATTAAGAAGGTAAAGATGGACTATGAAAATAAGCTAGCCAATAACATTAAAAAAATACCAAAAGTTTCTTCAGATACTAAAGTGTAAAAGAGGCAAAAGTGGATATTGGACCACTGGAAAATAATGCTGAAGAGTTGATAATGGAGGACAAGGGAATGGCAGATGAACTGAATAAGTATTTTTCACTGGAAGACACTAGCAGTATGGTGGAAGTTCCAGGTGTCAGGTCATGAAGTGTGTGAAGTTACCATAAATAGAGAAGGTTCTTGGGAAACTGAGAGGTCTGAAGATAGATAAGTCACCTGGACCAGATGGTGTACACCACACAATTCTGAAAGAGGTGGCTGAAGGGATCGTGGAGGCATTAGTAATCACTAGATTCTGGAATGGTTCAGGAAGACTGGAAAATTGCAAATGCACTCCACTCTTAAAGAAGGGAGAGAGGCAGAAGAAAAGAAACAATAGGCCAGTTAGTCTGACCTCAGTCATTGGGAAGATGTTGGAGTTGATTATTAAGGATGAAGTCTCGGGACACTCGGAGGCACATAGACAATAAGCCGTAGTCAGCATTGTTTCCTCAAGGGAAAATCTTGCCTTATAAATCTGTTGGAATTCTTTGAAGAAGTAACAAGCAGTATAGAAAAAGGAAAATCCAAGTATAGAGTTCATCCTTGGAACAGCTGCAGTCCTCCAACTGGAGGTACTCTAATACTGTTGGAGGGAATTCCAGAGTTAAAACCCCCTAACAAAGAGGCAGTGCCGATCTCTTTCCCAGGTTGGGTAATGAGTGGGTTAACTTGCAGGTGTTCCTGTTCATGTGACCCTTGTTCTCGCAAGCAGAGATTATGGTCTTGTGAGGTGCTGTTGGTGTGTGTAGATGAATAATGGTAATGTATTTTGAGGATGACGTGCTGCAGATGGGATTAAGGGAATTAGTTTAGGGTGATGGGGTTGTCATTCAAATGGGATGTATTGGCCTGACTGACGTTGAAATTCTTGAACATTGTTGAAGTTTCAGTCAGAATATTTTTTTTTAAATCATTGTCCTGCAGGACATGACATTTGTTGTGCAGCAGTACAGTGCAAAGACATTAAAACTATTATAAATCACAAAATAAGCAGTGCACAAATAAGGAATGAAGAAGGGTTCATGAACTGTTCAAAAATCTGATGGAGGGGAAGAAACTATTCCTGCATTATCTGCAGGCTCCTCTATCTCCTCCCTGATGATAGTAATGAGAAGAGGCACCACTTCTTGAAGATGTCCTCTGAATCCACGTCTCGCAAACTCTTCCAACAAACTTCCTGTGAGAGTGACACTAATCCTCAAAACTAATGAAGATCTTTTCAATTTATGGTGACTGGTGAGCTTTAGGAGTCAAGTTGAGGTGTACAGCTAACACTTCTGTTTGTGCATGGCCAGAGACGCAGCTCCAAGCCAATAAAGACCTTGGATGTTACAGAAACACAGAAAACCTACAGCACAATACAGGCCCTTCGGCCCACCAAGCTGTGCCGAATATGTCCTTACCTTAGAAATTACCTAGGGTTACCCCTAGCCCTCTATTTTTCTGAACTCCATGTAGCTGTCCAGGAGTCTCTTAAAAGACCCTATCGTATCCGCCTCCACCACCATCGCCAGCAACCCATTCCACGCACTTACGACTCTCTGCGTTTTAAAAAGAATTTACCCCTGACATGTCCTCTGCACCTACTTCCAAGCAACTTAAAACTGTGCCCTCTCATGCTAGCCATTTCAGCCCTGGGAAAAAGCCTCTGACTATCCACATGATCAATGCCTCTCGTCATCTTAGACACCTCTATCAGGTCACCTCTCATTCTCTGTCGCTTCAAGGAAAAAAGGCCTCATAAGGCATTCTTCCCAATCCAGGCAACATCCTTGTAAATCTCCTCTGCACCCTTTCTATGGTTTCCACATCTCTTCCTATAGTGATGCAACCAGAACTGAGCACAATACTCCAAGTGGGGCCTGACCAGGGTCCTATAATGCTGCAATGTTACCTCTCGGCTCCTAAACTCAATCCCATGATTGATGAAGGCCAGTGCACCGTATGCTTTCTTAACCACAGAGTCAACCTGCACAGCAGCTTTGAGTGTCCTGTGGACTCGGACCCCAAGATCCCTCTTATCTTCTGCACTGCCAAGGGTCTTACCATTAATACTATATTCTGTCATCATATTTGACCTACCAAGATGAACCACCTCACACTTATCTGGGTTGAACTCCATCTGTCACTCCTCAGTCCAGTTTTGCATCATATCAATGTCCCACTGTAACCCCTGACAGCCCTCCACACTATCCACAACACCTCCAACCTTTGTGTCATCAATATATTTACTAACCCATCCCTCCACTTCTTCATCCAGATCATTTATAAAAATCACGAAGAGCAGGGGTCCCAGAACAGATCCCTGAGGCACACCACTGGTGACTGACCTCCATGCAGAAAATTTCCCGTCTACAATCACTCTTTGCCTTCTGTGGGCAAGCCAGTTCTGGATCCACAAAGCAATGTCCCCTTGGATCCCATGCCTCCTTACTTTCTCAATAAGCCTTGCATGGGGTACCTTGTCAAATGCCTTGCTGAAATCCATATACGCTACATCTACTGCTCTATCTTCATCAATGTGTTTAGTCACATCCTCAAAAAATTTATTTAGGCATGTAGGGCATGACCTGCCTTTAACAAAGCCATGCTGAATATTCCTAATCATATTATGCCTCTCCAAATGTTCATAAGTCTTGCCTCTTAAGATCTTCTTCATCAACTTACCGACTACTGAAGTAAGACTCACTGGTCTATAACTTCCTGGGCTATCTCTACTCCTTTTTTGAATAAAGGAACAACATCCACAACCCTCCAATCCTCCAGAAACCTCTCCCATCCCCATTGATGATGCAAAGATCATTGCTGGATGCTCAGCAATCTCCGCCCCCCCCCCCACCTCCCACAGTAGCCTGTGGTACATCTCGTCGGGTCCTAGTGACTTATCCAACTTGATTTCCAAAAGCTCCAGCATATCCTCTTTCTTAGTATCTTCATGCAGGAGTTTAGAAGAATGAGGGGGTACCTCATTGAAACCTATTGAATATTCAAAGGCCAGGACAGAGTGGATGAGGAGAAGATGTTCCCTATGGTGGGTGAATCTTGGACCATAGGGTACAGACTCAGAACAGAGAGATGTCCATTTAGAACAGAGATGAGAAGGAAGTTCTTTAGCCGGAGAATGGTGAATCTATGGGCTATATTGCCACAATCAGCTGTGGAAGCCAAGTCGGTGAGTATATTTAAAGCATTGGTTGATAGGTTGTTGGTTTGTCAGGATGTCAAAGGTTACAGGGAGAAGGGAGGAGAATGGGTTGAGAGCGATGATAAATCAGCGATGATAAATCAACCATGATGGAATGGCAGAGGAGGCTCAATGGGCCGAGTGGACTAATTCTGCTTCTATGCCTTATGGTCTTGTGTATACTGAAAGGTGCCAGGAAAATGGCAAGTAACATCATGAAGGATGTCACCCACCCTGCTCATGGACTGCTTGTTCCATTCCGATCAGGGAGGAAGTTGCGTAGCATTCATGCCAGGACCACCAGACTCAAAACAGTTGCTGCCCCCAAACAGTAAGACTGATCAACCAACACCTTCACCCACTAACCTAGCCCTCCATAACCCCATCCACCACTACTTACAATTTCCTGTCGGAGTCACCTTATGTGCAGCAACTCCTGTTGATAAAGTTTCAAGGGAATTGGGGGATTCTCAGATTCCTGTAAATAATGGGTTAAGGTTGAGTACAGACTGTGTCTGTGTATTCTGGTTTGTGAATGGCTATTTAAAAACATAAACACGAGGAATTCTGCGGATGCTGGAAATTCAAGCAACACACATCAAAGTTGCTGGTGAACGCAACAGGCCAGGCAGCATCTCTAGGAAGAGGTACAGTCGACGTTTCGGGCCGAGACCCTTCGTCAGGACTAACTGAAGGAAGAGCTAGTAAGAGATTTGAAAGTGGGAGGGAGAGGGGGAGATCCAAAATGATAGGAGAAGACAGGAGGGGGAGGGATGGAGCCAAGAGCTGGACAGTTGATTGGCAAAAGGGATATGAGAGGATCATGGGACAGGAGGCCCAGGGAGAAAGAAAAGGAGGAGAGGGGGAAAACCCAGAGGATGGGCAAGGGGTATAGTCAGAGGGACAGAGGGAGAAAAAGGAGAGAGAGAGAGAGAAAGAATGTGTGTATATAAATAACGGATGGAGTACGAGGGGGAGGTGGGGCATTAGCGGAAGTTAGAGAAGTCAATGTTCATGCCATCAGGTTGGAGGCTACCCAGACGGAATATAAGGTGTTGTTCCTCCAACCTGAGTGTGGCTTCATCGTTACAGTAGAGGAGGCCGTGGATAGACATATCAGAATGGGAATTGGATGTGGAATTAAAATGTGTGGCTACTGGGACATCCTGCTTTCTCTGGCGGACAGAGCGTAGGTGTTCAGCAAAATGATCTCCCAGTCTGTGTCGGGTCTCGCCAATATATAAAAGGCCACATCGGGAGCACCGGACGCAGTATATCACCCCAGCCGACTCACGGGTGAAGTGTTGCCTCACCTGGAAGGACTGTCTGGGGCCCTGAATGGTGGTAAGGGAGGAAGTGTAAGGGCATGTGTAGCACTTGTTACGCTTACAAGGATAAGTGCTAGGAGGGAGATCAGTGCGGAGGGATGGGGGGACGAATGGACAAGGGGGTCACGTAGGGAACGATCCCTGCGGAAAGCAGAGGGGGGGAGGGAAAGATGTGCCTAGTGGTGGGATCCCGCTGGAGGTGGCAGAAGTTACGGAGAATAATATGTTGGACCTGGAGGCTGGTGGGGTGGTAGGTGAGGACCAGGGAAACCCTATTCCTAGTGGGGTGATGGGAGGATGGAGTGAGAGCAGATGTGCGTGAAATGGGGGAGATGCGTTTGAGAGCAGGTTGATGGTGGAGGAAGGGAAGCCCCTTTCTTTAAAAAAGGAGGACATCTCCCTTGTCCTGGAATGAAAAGCCTCATCCTGAGAGCAGATGCAGCGGAGACAGAGGAATTGCGAGAAGGGGATGGCATTTTTGCGAGAGACAGGGTGAGAGGAGGAGTAGTCCAGATAGCTGTGAGAGTCAGTAGGCTTATAGTTGACTTCATTAACTTTGCCTCCAACTTTCACCCTGCCCTCAAGTTTACCTGGTCCATTTCCGACACCTCCCTCCCCTTTCTATAACTTTCTGTCTCTGGAGACAGCTTATCTACTGATGTCTACTATAAGCCTACTGACTCTCACAGCTATCTGGACTATTCCTCTTCTCACCCTGTCTCTTGCAAAAATGCCATCCCCTTCTCGCAATTCCTCCGTCTCCTCTGCATCTGCTCTCAGGGTCACACCATCTCAAAGCAGTCTTTGTCTGTCTCTCTGTCTCAAAAACAAGATGTCGGTGTTAAATAATTCTGTTTAACAAGGTGTTTGTGTTGGGCACCTCTCTCTTTTCAAAAATACAGTTCATAGGGGTAATCGAGCACAGTTCATAGGAGTAATTCAGGACCCCATCACAGCACGGAATGGTAGTTTTGGGTCATCGAAGTCAATCCTATGGCCGTTGCAAATAAACAATGGAAGGGGTGTAACCCCTCACTAATTATCCGATTGGGCACTGCCTTTCTCATCTGTAGAGTAGTTTGTGGTTTCCACATTGGCCAAATTACCCAGAAACTGCAAAACCCTAGAGGTAGTAAGCCATCACGAGGGAATATTTAAAAGCTCACTTCCTTTCTCCTTCCTATCTGCTTCCATCTGCCTGTCATCCCGTACCTCAGTAGCTTTCTCCTATCACTTACCGGCCTCTGCCTCACCTCTTCTCTTAACTTCCTCCATCTTCCCGCCACACTTATAGTTCTGATGCAGGGTCTCAATGAATAATTATTTTTGTTCCAGATTCCAGCATCACAGTCTCTTGTATCTCAAGACTTTAATATGATGTGGAGAAATCTCTTAGGACTTGTCCAAGTTGTGGGTTTAAGGCAATGCATTTGTTGCTGGGTTCAGCAAGTAAATTTAACAGTTTGAGAGAAAATGATCTGTCCATGAAGTAGAACTGTCTGGTTGTTCATTCAGTACAATATTATTTTTCAAAAATATTTGCAAAATATCTGAACCATTTTAGTGAACTGGCCATCCTAATTTCTTTTGAAAGATAATTAAACCCAGTTAATTTAGAAATGATCTGAACGCATGATGCAACATGGCTACAGGGTAGTGGTTAACAATACTGTCTTTTGGTGGTAATATTACCTTGTGTCGAAACAGGAGTGTGTGGGCCACGGCAGTCAAAGCTCAAACTGGGCACGGCATCTGATGATGATGATGCTGATTACCTTGTGTATTGTGTGTTGGTTATATATACCAGTGGTCCCTAACTTCTGGGCCGTGGACCGATACCGGGCCACGAAGCATGCAGGGGTGCAGCAGTAGCCCGGATGCACCCAGCACATCTTTAAGAAAAAAGCCGAAATAACAAGCTAATTAATTAGGTGCCACCTGACACGTAAATGTCGGCCCGGATCAGAGGCGATTGCTGATTGCGTAGAGCAAGTTAAATTGCCAACGGTTCTGCCTACTGCTGCACCCCTGCATGCTTTGCGGCCCGGTATCAGTCCGTGGCCCAGAAGTTGGGGACTGCTGATATATACTACGTTGTGCACCTTAGTTTGGAAGAACATTGTTTTGTTTGGTGGTATATATGTATATGGTTGAATGACAGTAAACTTGAGCTTGTTGCCAATGTTATTGCTTTTGAGTAATCTTCATCTCTTTAGTGCAGTCACAATCAATCTTGCACTATTAAACCTTCACTGCTTAATGTGGATGGAGAACAACTGCCAGTCTTACTAATGCCTTATTCCAGTACTTTGTATTCATTTTGCTCACTGCAGGTTACTTACTGCCTAGTACACTGGTGGTATTTAGGGCAGCAATCAAGGTCCTCCTTCTCTGACAGTGTTTAGAACTTCCTTCATGTCAGTAGCTTCCTTTCTGTTTTCACTACTGTCATGCAAGTCGCGGGTGGAGACTCAGAAATACCGTGGCACTCAGATGAAGAAGGATTCTTCATTGCTGTTTCTGTAACAATTTTGTTTTACCAGTGAGTGTTGTTAGCCAGAGCTGAACCCCCAAACCTGGAGGACTGGTGGACCACACTTAGTCTGGCCTCTACCCTTTGACCTACCAAGAGCCAAAGCATTACTCCAGCCAGCATTGCTGTTGGGTCATTGAGGAGTGCAAGCTTCCAAACTGTGACAAGGTTGTGGTCCTCTTGGAGGCACTGCAGGTTAAAACACAAACCTGAATTCCCTATTTCAGATTTATTCACTGAGCCTTTATTGCTACTTTGCAGCAATGCTGCTTTTTTTTTCTTAATCCTGTTCACATACAGCCTCTTTCCATTCAACCATAGTTCTGATTTAGTGCCACTTTACTGCTTTCTTTTTTTTAAAGCTTGGATGTCAATTTCTTTTGGATGTGATGTAATTAAACTTTGAAATATATTATTGTTCACTTGACTGTTCCTTATATCACTACTTTGTCATCAGTCTCTTTATTTCCCTTTCATTCTAGCTGGACTCCCACAATGTAATCCTGTGACGCACTACTTTGTTCATTCCACTGTGCAGTAATAAATTCTTGTCCATGTATCGATGACTGCTAGAGATATGAAAAGATTAGCTTTATTTATCACTTGTACATCAGAATATACAATGAAATGTGTCACTTGCATTAAATCAAATAAGCGAGGATTGTGCTGGGCAGCCCATACGTGTTGACGCATTTTCGGCAGCAAAGTAGCATATGTGCAGCTCATGAACCCTAACCGTACGTCTTTGGAATGTGGGAGGAAATCCATGCGGTCACTGGGAGAATAGATAAACTCCTTATAGACAGAAGCAGGAATCAAACCCCGATCTTACGGCTGGTGCTGTAAAGCAATAAAGCAATTACACCAATCACTATGGTACTGTGCTGCCCCGATGATATGTCCAAATATAATATTTCTTATTTGTTCTTTCGTTCTCTTGAATAGGTGTGGTAACAACTTCTGAAGATGATTTTGTCGTTGGGATTATTGATTTTATCTGCCTCACAGATTCATGTGAGCTTCATGGTGTATTTTATTGCTTTGCTCCATCTGTGGCCTGTGGAAGGTGACATTCTAGCAGTAAGTATGACCCTTTTTCAAAATAAAATAAATTATAAAAAATTACTGAAATAATTCTTGCTGTATCAATTTCAGAAACGCTGTCAATCTGTATTTTTAAGGATCGAATTCCTACACAGCCTGTTAAGGTCCCTGATAACTTGCTGTATTGGCTGATTCTATTTCAGTGTCGTTGGCATCAGTGATTGAGCTGAGAAGGGAGGAATGATCAGTTTGCTCAATGAAGTTGAGTTTGGGCAATACTGCAGTGGTTTAAATTGTGGGCCTACAATCTAAGGGTTCCGGGTTTCACCAAATTAACTTGTGAATTGCATTTAGTACAATTGAGAATTTCTGATTTCGAGTATATGATCATGATGGTTGTTTATTTTAGGGGTAATCAAAATGGTGCACTTGTACTTGAAGACTTCCACTGCCATCTGAGGCACATTAAACACAGTCCCATTCCTTGTGTTAGATTTTCCACTTCAGATCGTGGTTTTTAAATATCCTTTTTCCATCAATCAAACCAAGTCTGGTAGAGGATCTTGAATTCATCAGTGAAGGGTATTTGAAGGTGAAGATCTCTGACTTGGTACAAATCTCATAGTCTGTCAGGCTGCAATAATCATTGTCACCTTGAACATTTCTGAGATTTGGACTGTCTGCAGCAGGCATCTCAAGGCACTATAAAGAGAGCACCAACACCAAACAAACTAATGCTGCTCTCTTCGCCCAGGCTTGAGTCCCAAATTTTGAGGGCCTGGTTATAGTTATGTTGTACAAGTAATGTCATTGGCATTCCTAATGCCAGACTTCTGAAATGAGCTCTCCATTTTAATTTCAATGGTGAGAACAACTACCAGGCAAATAGGAAAAGATTCAAGGATGTTCTCAAAATCTCATTGAAGAAATGCAAAATTCCTAGTGACTTGCAAGAATATTTTGCCAATGACTGCTGAAAGAGAGGTAGCATTTGGGGTGATATTCAGAGCTCTGAAGCCATGTATTACAATTCCTTGGAGACAGAGTGTCAGCCATGAGGGAGTGTTCTACCACATAAGCTGCTTGCCTTTCCATCTAGTGAGGTATCATAAGCCCCACGTGTGGAAGTGTGTGTTTCCTGCTTTAGTTTTTTTAGCCATCTCTGAATACACAAAATCTGAGTGGGTTAGTTATCCATGGTTCCAGAAGAGATTCTTTTCGTGTTGCCTGTAATCCCAGGAATAAATATATAAATGATTATCACTATTTTAAAATGTATCTTAATTAAAATGTGCATTTTGATTTTTGTTTGTTTGATCATGAAACACTTCTAGATGGAAAAATCTCATAGCACTTTCAAAGAAGAGTGGGTATATTTTCCTGCTGACTTGGGTCAATATTTATTCCTCAGTTAATGATTTTAAATGATCATTTTATCACTGCTGTTTGTGGGATCTTGCTGTATTCAGATTGACAGTCGGGTTTCCTATGCATTTGAAGAAAATAGATAATTGACTATAAAGTGTTTTGGGATGTACTGACACTTCAAAATGTTTTTTCCCCCACATTGTTACAGGGTTAATTTGCACATTTTAATATGACCAGCTTTGTGTCTAAGTATAAATACAAATTTAATTGTTGGCTTGGCTACCTGGGGTTCTAATTCTTTGGATAATTTTTTTTTCAGTATTCCATTGATAATCAAACACAGAATTTTGATGATCTCCCAGCAAGATTTGGTTACCGCCTTCCTAAAGATGGCTTAAAGGTAAAATATGGTGGATTAGTGAAGGGGTTTTGAGAAAATTGTCAATTCAGAGTAAAATCCCATCAGCTTGTTTCTTCTTCTTGTCAAGTTATAAACTCTGTCAATTGCTTGTCAAGTATCTGATTCTCCATCCTGACCTTTAGCTGTATCTTAAAATGAAAATGCGTTGTCACCTGCTGTGGTAGCTCCTTCAGCAGCTTGGTGAAATTTTGTTCTGGATTGTTTCTAAGGTATTTTCAGAATCAGATTTCATATCACTGGCGTATGTTGTGAAATTTAACCGTACGGCAGCAGTACAGTGAAATACATGATAAGTAAATATGGAGAAAAATACTGAATTACATTAAGTATACATTATATTCTGATTCTGGTAACTATATTGTGTAAAGCTGAGGTGACCAGTGAAATTGAATAGATAGGACTGATTTCTCTTGGCAGAGATGTCAAAAACCATGGGAGACAGATTTAAAGTAGTTGGTAAAAGGATTAGAGGGGAGATGAAGTAAATATTCCTCAGTGGCCTAATAGTTAATGCATGAAAGGATGGTAGAAGCAAAAACCCTCATTTCATTTCAATAGTACTTGGATATGTATTTGAGGTGTTCGCAACTCTGCAGGCCGTTTAATCCAATAAAATAGAATTAGATAAAGTAGCTCTTTAATGATTGACACAGGTAGATTAGATTAGATTATGAGGACACTCAGTCCTCATTTATTGTCATTTAGAAATGCATGTATTAAAAAATGATACAATGTTCCTCCAGAAAGATATCAAAGAAACACAGTACAAACCAAGACTAAAACTGACAAAACCACATAATTATAACATATAGTTACAACAGTGCAAAGCAATACTGTAATTTGATAAAGAGCAGACCATGGGCATGGTTTAAGAACGGTTTAAGAAAAAGTCTCAAGTCCTGATAGCCCCATCATCTCACACAAACAGTAGAAGGGCAAAACTCTCCCTGCCCCTCCAAGCGCCGCAAACTTTCCAATACATTGGAAGCACCCGACTGCAGCAGACTCTGAGTCCGTCTGAAAACTTTGAGCCTCCGACCAGCCCTCTGACACCGAGCACCATCTCTGCCGAGCGCTTCGACCCCATCCTGGCCACCGAGCAACAAGAAAAGCCGAGGACTCGGGGCCTTCCCCTCCGGAGATTCTGGACCACACAGGAGCAGCGGCAGCAAAACAGGCATTTCAGAAGTTTCACCAGATGTTCCTCCGTGCTCTCACATCTGTCTCCATCAAATCAGGATTGTGCACGGCACCCTACTTGACATAACAGATATCATTCACTGGAGTGGCTGCTGCGAGCTGCGTCACGCCGCCATCTTCTCCTCCCTTAATGTGAAAATGATCATGTTCTGTGTTGTAAATGTTCTGTGATTCTGCAGTAATATTTCCAGAGCAAAATTATGAAAAATCATTAACAAGGTTTCTCAAAATTGTTATGTTCTTTTCTGTATTCATTCTCAATTATTTAGTGGTAGTCAGTTTTTGTCTTTAATGAAAAATTGGAGCACTTGGTTTATAGACCAGAAACAGATGGAATAAATTGGCCATTTTTTAATGGGGAGACTAGAATTAATGTGATGCTACAGGAGTTGGTGTTAGGACTTCAGCTGTTCAGTTGACATTGATTTAGCTGAGGAGGTGATATCATCAAAATATAAAGTAAATTTATTATCAAAGTACACGTATGCCGATGTGCATTCCGTAGAAGGTCCAGAGAAGCAGAAAGGGAAGGCTAACTGATTAAGACCATAAATCATGGGAGTAGAATTAGGCCATTCAGACTATCTAGCCTGCTCCGCCATTCCATTGTTGCTGATTTATTATCCCTGTCAACCTCATCCTCGTGCCTTCTATCCTTTGATGCTCTTGCTAATCAAGAACCTAACAGCCTCAGTTTCAAATGTACCCAATGACTGACCTCCACAGATGTCTGTAGCAATAAATTCCACATATTCACCACCCTCTAGCTGAAGAAATTCCTCATATCTGGTCTAAATGGATGTCCTTGTATTCTGAGGCTTTGCCCTCTCGGAATGTATTAAGACATAATAGGAAAAAAAAATATAGAAAAAGAATGGGCATCTACATTGATAAAAAGATCAAGACAAGTGCAGTAGTTTGGTTTGAGAGATTGAAAGGTGTTCAGGGGGAGCCAGGTGTCCTTGTATATCAGTCATTGAAGATATACCCTCAGATAATTCAAACAAAGACAGCACATGGTATATGGATCTTTATTTTAAGAGGGCTTGTGCATGAGTAGAGTTACCTTGCTGCATTGTGTAGGATTCTGTTGAGACCTCATGTAGAATATTACACACTGTGTTCAGCCAACTCAAGAAAGGCTGTAAATTAGGATAAGGAGACTGCAATGAATGTTTAACTGATTTGGTCACTAAGATGGGAGAATTGTCTGTAGTCATGAGTTTAGAAGAATGAGTAGTTTTCTCTAAACTTAAACAGGACATAATGGAGGAAAGCCAGTAAAAGACAGTAGGTGGATTAGAATCATTCCAATTCAGTAAAATGGCTCTCCTAGCCAATAAAGTTGAAAAGGCTATCATACATTGAGTGGAAATGAATATTTCCTGCTTCCGATGGGATAATCTCAAAGATTGCTGTATTAGGTTGTAGGTCCAGACCCCAAACTTTTGATAACGTTTTAAAAAACATCTCTCCAAAAATTGTCTAGCTTTATGCAAGACCAAAACATATGAGTTAAAGTGGGCACCTCAATATTATATCTGTCACAAATAGGATTGATGTTGGAAAAAAGTCAGACATTTGATACGTCCTTTAAATATGAGCAAATCTGGCGACCTTTTATTCAATATTTTCATTTGATTTGACTTACTACTCTTCCAATTTTTTTTTTGAAGTTTTAGATTTGATCAGAAAGTCTTTCTTTTTTTTTGGTCGTATCCTCAGAATGGACTGCCCAGTCCTTTTTTTTCCTTTTCTCATATAGTGTAGTGGGGTGTGGTTTTTTTTTCTCTCATTCAAAACTTTAAGTTTTTTTTTCTCTCCATGAATTGATAAGAGGAGAATTAGCCATCTTTTTTTATTATATACTTCACATTAGCTTAATACTATGTATGATTTTGATAATGTCTATTTCACTTTTTGTTCGTATTATTGATATATATATTTGAAATAATTCTCTTTGTATATATGCTCTTTTTAAATCAATAAAAAGATTAATAGAGAAAGAAGAATGAGTAGTTACGTTAATGAAGCATACAAAATTCTTGGAGCTTGACAGGATAGGTTTACAGATGTTTCTTTTGGCTGGGATGTTCAGACCTGTTTGTCACATTCATAATTCTGACTGTTTATGACAGATGAAGGTTCATGTGGATGATCACAGGAATGAATGGTTAACTTATAAGGAACAATTGATGGCTCTGGCCTGTATTCACTGGAGTTTAGAAGAATGAGGGTGGATATTGAACAGCCTAGGTAGAGTGGACATGGAGAGAATGATTCCTATAGTGAGGGAGTTTCGGACCAGAGGACACAGCCTCAGAATAGAAGAACATACCTTTAGAACCGAGATAAGGCAGAATTTCTTTAGCTAGAGGGTGGTGAATATGTGGAATACTTTGCCACAGACTGCTATGGAGGCTAGTCATTAGATATATTTACAGCAGAGGATGATAGGTTCTTGATTAGTAAGGGTGCCAAAGGTTATGGAGAGAAGGCAGGAGAATGGGGTAGAGGGCAATATTAAATCGGCCATGATAGAATGGCAGAGTAGATTTGGTGGGCCAAATGGCCTAATTCTGCTCCTCTGGTCTTATGAGAAGACTTTTTCAACCTTGTAGGTAATGAATCTTTCCTTCTCGATGCTGGAGAGAAGAGGACAGATACACCTTTTGGATATTAAGGGAATCAAGGGATTTGAGATGGATAGAGGGAAAGGTAGCTGCAATGAAAGGTCAGCCAGAAATGTGAGAGCAGACATATGGGACAAAATGGCTGAATCCTGCTACTAAAAGCCAAAGTTGAACCAAATGACCACTTTGGAGAGAGATTAATTTTTGGTTCTGCTGTATTTTCTTCACCAGCTTTTAAAGTGACACAAGGGTTTGAATGAAAATTTGGTTCCAGTACTTAGCAGCATTTACAAGCTACTTGTGTAGCCCATCCACAGAAGCAGTTTCAGGTTTATAATGAATTAATTTTAGTTTATTGGTAGATGGTAACAACTTGATTTTATCTTGTCCCGAGTTTATCATCAAGTATCATCAAGATGAGTTTTCAAAGTAATAAATAATTGTATATTTTTAGCAAAATAAACTTGTATGTTTTCACTGCCTGAATATTGTATAAAGGAATAAAACCCTAAAAGGTTAGATAGAGATTGATTGGATTGGAAATCTTTTTCATTCTAACAGATCTTGGAGATTTTTTTCTGCTTAAAAAGTTTCAGATGTTGGGGATCAGTTGATATTTTCATATTGTGAGGTGGAATTTCAATTAGGCAGAGGATATGGAGCAAAGGTAGAGTGTCAAAAATAAACTCAGTATGATGTGATTGATTTAGGGGTCATGTTTAGGGCAAGGAATTGTCTATTCTCTGTCCCATGGAGTCATTACTACTGTTTGCTTTGTTATCCAGGCAATTATTGCAATACAGATGGTGTTGTATGGTAGAGTTTTCAATTTGACAGGGAATAATTGAATTTTTACAAATATTACAATTGATTGCTAGTTTCTGTATTTTTCTTCTGTGTGTCCTCTGCTCAGAAGGGAGTTGGCTGTGAATGCTGCTACTCGTGATGCTCAGTGGGGTGTGCTATTTTCCTTTTCGGAGGACTTTATTTCTCCTTCAGTTAACTGTTTGCAATTAAAACTGATATTGTGAACTGTGCATGGGTAATTGCATCAGCCATCTTCTGCACAGCAGTATTACTAGGCCATTCATATGAATTTTTACATTACATCAGTTATTAAATAACTACTTCTAGCAAAATTATTTTATAATGCTGAAATCATTGATTTGATTCAAGTTACTATTATTTGTAATGACTCAGATTGATGTGGAAATTTAAAATTTATATTGTAATCTAGGAAGTACTTGGGGATTGTGGTGGCAGTCACTTTATCTTTTGTCTCTGAATGGTGATGCATGATAACAGGGTGTTGCAAAAACTTAAAATGTGTTCCAGGTCTCATTATTCTTAAACTCGTTGAAAGGAAAAACATTCTTTGTTTACATTCTGCATTTAATGTGAGGGCATGGTGGATTTTTTTTTGTGTGAATGTTATGGATGTCTTGAAAGTAAGATCAGTTGGCTCTGCTAATAGAGTGAGCCCTTAGGAAAAGGAAAAGGTTCAGCTGTATTTGATTGCTAATGACACATGCAACAGCAATATGCTCTAATGAGCCAAATGATCCTAGCCACTGCAGCCACCCATGCGAGGTTCAGACGAATTTATTTTTCCAACTATGAATAATGGATGTGAGAATTTTGTATGTTTTCTTTCTATATAGGTTATTGCATGCATTAGAGAGATCCTGTCAACTGCAAGTAAATAAAAATGGTATATTTAGTTGTGCTAATCTGCATGTTAGATTGACGTGGTAGCCGCCTTTTACCTCATGTATTGTTGGAGAAAAGAATTGCTAGTTTGATTATTAGGCAACAGTCCAGTAAAAATAATTATAAAACTGATTGGACCAATAATGAGAACAGCACTGCTAATGAGCTAATTTCCAAACTATAACAAGATTTATCGTATTTCTGTGCTACTGTAGTCATTGAAAAGTTGTTAGTTGATGGGGCAGGAAGAGACTGGTGATGGCAAAGATGGTGCTAATTTTTGCACAACAGTAGCACTCCTGCCTCATTTGGAAAGTTGTGGTCAGTCCCATCCTGGAAATGTGAATGTATAATCTAGGCTGATACATCTGGAGGCAATCTTTTCTAAAGGACATTTTAAATCGTAAACACGAGGAAATCTGCAGATGTTGGAATTTCAAGCAACACACATAGAAGTTGCTGGTGAACGCAGCAGGCCAGGCAGCATCTCTAGGAAGAGGTACAGTTGACGTTTCGGGCCGAGACCCTTCATCAGGACTAACTGAAAGAAGAGCTAGTAAGAGATTTGAAAGGGAGAGGGGGAGATCCAAAATGATAGGAGAAGACAGGAGGGGGAGGGATGGAGCCAAGAGCTGGACAGCTGATTGGCAAAAGGGATATGAGAGGATCATGGGACAGGAGGCCGAGGGAGAAAGAAAAGGGGGAGGGGGGAAGCCCAGAGGATGGGCAAGGAGTATAGACAGAGAGAGAAAGAGGGACAGAGGGAGAAAAAGGAGAGAGAAAAAGAATGTGTGTGTATATAAATAAATAACAGATGGGGTATGAGGGGGAGGTGGGGCATTAGCGGAAGTTTGAGAAGTCAATGTTCATGCCATCAGGTTGGAGGCTACCCAGACGGAATATAAGGTGTTGTTCCTCCAACCTGAATGTGGCTTCATCTTTACAGTAGAGGAGGCCGTGGATAGACATTTCAGAATGAGAATGGGACGTAGAATTAAAATGTGTGGCCGCTGGGAGATCCTGCTTTCTCTGGCGGACAGAGCATAGGTGTTCAGCGAAATGATCTCCCAGTCTGCGTTGGGTCTCGCCAATATATAGAAGGCCACATTGGGAGCACCGGACGCAGTATATCACCCCAGCCGACTCACAGGTGAAGTGTCGCCTCACCTGGAAGGATTGTCTGAGGCCCTGAATGGTAGTGAGGGAGGAAGTGTAAGGGCATGTGTAGCACTTATTCCGCTTATAAGGATAAGTGCCAGGAGGGAGATCGGTGGGGAGGGATGGGGAGGACGAATGGACAAGGAAGTCGCATAGGGAGCGATCCCTGCGGAAAGCAGAGGTAGGGGAGGTGAAGATGTGCTTAGTGGTGGGATCCCGTTGGAGGTGGTGGAAGTTACGGAGAATTATATGTTGGACCCGGAGGTTGGTGGGGTGGTAGGTGAGGAGAAGGGGAACCCTATTCCCAGTGGGGTGGCGGGAGGATGGAGTGAGAGCAGATGTGCGTGAAATGGGGGAGATGCGTTTGAGAGCAGATTGATGGTGGAGGAAGGGAAGCCCCTTTCTTTAAAAAAGGAGGACATCTCCTTCGTCCTGGAATGAAAAGTCTCATCCTGAGAGCAGATGCGGCGGAGGCAAAGGAATTGCGAGAAGGGGATGGCATTTTTGCAAGAGACAGGGTGAGAAGAGGAATAGTCCAGATGGCTGTGAGAGTCAGTAGGCTTATAGTAGACATCAGTAGATAAGCTGTCTCCAGAGATAGAGACAGAAAGATCTAGAAAGGGGAGGGAGGTGTCGGAAATGGACCAGGTAAACTTGAGGGCAGGGGATCTGCGGTTGAATAAGATCTTGGTATGTCACCGGTGAAACATAGAAATCTACAGCACATTACAGGCCCTTCAGCCCACAGTGTTGCACCGAGCATGTAACCTACTCCAGAAACTGCCCAGAATGTTCCTATGGCATAGCCCTTTATTGTTATTCGGCACTGTTATTGTTTTACCTTGTTCTACTTCAATGCACTGTGTAATGTTTTGATCTGTATGGACAGTGTGAAAGATGAGTTCTTCATTGTATATTGGTATGTGTCAATAATAAACCAATACCAATATTTTTCTGTATATTTTGTGCATATCTGTCTTAATTTTAAGTTTGTTAAATTATGTTTGTTCTCATCTTGTAATGTACTGTCCTGCTCCTGCAAAAACTTACTTTTCATGGCATATATACCATGAAGAACATTCTAACTGATTGCATTAGCATCTGAATGAGAGGAGATCTTTTAGAAACCTAAAATTATGAAAGGGATAGATACGATGGAAGCAGGGAAGTTGTTTCTACTAGCAGGTGAGACTAGAATTAGGGGACGTAGCCTCAAAATTTGGGGGAGTAGATTTAGGACAGAGATGAGGAGGAACTGCTTTTCCCAGATGGTGGTGAATCTGTGGAATTCTCTGCCCAATGAAGTAGTGTGGGCTACCTCAGTAAATATACTTAAAGACAAAATTGAATAGATTTTTGCAGAGTAGGAGAATTAGGGGTTATGGAGAAAAGGCAGGTAGGTGGAAGATAAGTCCATGGCCAGATCAGCCATGATCTTATTGACTCAATGACTACAGACCGGTGGCATTGACCTCCCACATCATGAAGACCCTGGGGAGACTTGTTCTGGAGCTGCTTCGGCCTATGGTCAGGCCACACTTAGATCCCCTCCAGTTCGCCTACCAGCCCCGACTAGGAGTTGAGGATGCCATCGTCTTCCTGCTGAACCATGTCTACGCCCACCTGGACAAGCCAGCGAGCACTGTGAGGGTCATGGTTTTTGACTTCTCCAGTGCATTCAATCGCACTGCGTGCGATGCAGGTGGATGCTTCCCTGGTATCATGGATTCTTGATTACCTGACTGGCAGACCACAGTACGTGTGCTTGCAACACTGTATGTCCGACAGAGTGATCAGCAGCACTGGGGCTCCACAGGGGACTGTCTTGTCTCCCTTTCTCTTCACCATTTACACCTCGGACTTCAACTACTGCAAGGAGTCTTGTCATCTTCAGAAGTTTTCAGATGACTCTGCCATAGTTGGATGCATCAGCAAGGGAGATGAGGCTGAGTACAGGGCTACGGTAGGAAACTTTGTCACATGGTGTGAGCAGAATTATCTGCAGCTTAATGTGAAAAAGACCAAGGAGCTGGTGGTAGACCTGAGGAGAGCTAAGGTACCGGTGACCCCTGTTTCCATCCAAGGGGTCAGTGTGGACATGGTGGAGGATTACAAATACCTGGGGATACGAATGGACAATAAACTGGACTGGTCAAAGAACACTGAGGCTGTCTACAAGAAGGGTGAGAGCCGTCTCTATTTCCTGAGGAGACTGAGATCCTTTAACATCTGCCGGATGATGCTGAGGATGTTCTACGAGTCTGTGGTGGCCAGTACTATCATGTTTGCTGTTGTGTGCTGGGGCAGCAGGCTGAGGTGGCAGACACCAACAGAATCAACAAACTCATTCGTAAGGCCAGTGATGTTGTAGGGATGGAACTGGACTCTCTCACAGTGGTGTCTGAAAAGAGAATGCTGTCTAAGTTGCATGCCATCTTGGACAATGTCTCCCATCCACTACATAATGTACTGGTTGGGCACAGGAGTACATTCAGCCAGAGACTCATTCCACCGGGATGCAGCACTGAGCGTCATAGGAAGTCATTCCTGCCTGTGGCCATCAAACTTTACAACTGCTCCCTTGGAGGGTCAGACATCCTGAGCCAATAGGCTGGTCCTGGACTTATTTCATAATTTACTGGCATAATTTACATATTACTATTTAACTATTTATGGTTCTGTTATTATTTATGGAGCAACTGTAACGAAAACCAGTTTCCCCCGGGATTAACCAAGTATGACTATCACTACTATGACTATTGAATGGTGGATCAGGCTTGACGGACCAGATGGCCTACTCCTGCTCCTATTTCTTGTGTATGGAGGCGCCAATGCATAGGATTGGGAAAAAGCTGCAGAAGATTACAAACGCAGCCAGCTACATTATGGGCAACTACCCATTGTGGATATCTTCAAAAGGTGATGCCTCAAGAAGGCGGCAACCATGATTAAGGATTTCTGTCATTCAAGACATGCCCTCTTCTCATTATTACCATCAGGAAGGAGATACAGGAACCTGAAGACACATACTCAGCAGTTCACAAACTGCTTCTTCCCCTCCTCCATCAAGTTTCTGAATGGCTCATGAATGCTACCTCATTTTGCCCTCTTTTTGTATTCATTCATAATTTTTGTATTATATTGCAAGTTTCATGACATAGGCCAGTGATAATAAATTTGATTCTGATCATGTGGTCCAAATTAAGGGTAAGAAATCGTTTAATCAGATATGAAATTAGATAAGGCTATACTTTCTCACCAGTCTTGCTGAATCCCTTAGGAAGGATAGAGGTTCAAGAGGTGACATTCCCATGCAATGGAGACAATTGGGTCATAATTTCCATGCATGTGGATTATATCACCTCTACAGATACTTCCATGAGCCTATAGATAAAATAGGACGTCAATGGCCAGTCTAATCTTCCTTTTTGGCCTCTGGTTGAACAGATTCTTTGTTCCTTCATTGTTATGTTGATTACCTGAAGAGGCTGTGAATATGGGTCCGAAGAGCTGGGGCATGGACTGAGTAACTTCAGACCCATATTCTACTCATAGAATTTAATAGCCAAGAAGCAGAAAATAGGATTGCAGGAAGGAAATTGGTCTTTGAATATGAAGGACTCATGGTATCAGTGTAAGATGTGCAACTGATGTCCAAGACCCACAGCTGAGCTGTGCAATCACAGTCATCTGGGCTGACTTCCATTTCCTCTGGAAATTGCAATGTATTATATCTCTAGAGGCAGAATATAGACATCTCAAGAGAAGGGAGGGAGTGAATGTGTGATCCTTAGGATGAATGTACTTAGTGAGGCCCTTGTTCTTACATTTGTATGGGAGGTTCTGGAGATGCTGGAAATCCAGAGTAACACACAAAATGCGGGAGGAACTCAGGAGGTCATCCAGCATTAATGGATGGAAGTAAACAGTTGAGTTTTTGGCTAAGACCTTGAGGACTAGAAAGGAAGGGGTAAGAAGCCAGAATAATGGGGGGGGGGGGGAGGAGGGAAAGAGTACAAGCTGGCAGGTGATGTGAAGCAAGGTGAAGGGGAAGATTGGGGGGTGGTGGGATAAAGTACAAAGCTGGGAGGTGATAGATGGAAAAGGCTGAAGAAAAAGGAATCTGATGGGAAAGGAGAGTGGACCATGGGCCAAAGGGAAGGAGGAAGGGCACCAGAGGGAAGTGATAAGGCAATTGAGGAGAAAAGGTGTAAGATGGAAGCCAGAATGGGAATGAGAAGGGGAGGGGAAAATTTTTTCTTACATTTGTATGTGATTACATCAAGCTGCGCTTTGACCTTGCAAAATACTAGTACTCATACTTAATATCTGTTTCCCCCATGTTGCGAAGAATGCTTTCCCTTCTCTTTCCAGTACTTTGAAGGAACATTTTGATTCTAGTTTGCTCCTCTGTTTTCCACAAACCTTTTTACCACTTACTGCACGTTCCTTTGGAACTGTAGGAGGTGGAAATGGTTTTACATCTTCCTTTCCCAAGTAATCTTTCCAGGTGAAGCAGTGATTCCAATCTAGTTTATAACATTCAGTTTTTTACAATATGCACTCAGTGGCTGCTTTATTGGGAACCCCTTGTACCTAATAAAATGGCCACTGAGAGTATGTTTGTGGTCTTCTACTGCTGAGGTCCATTTACTTCAAGGTTGGAGGTGTTGTGTGTTCAGAGGATGCTTTTCTGTACACGCTATTGTAAGGTGTGGTTATTTGAGTTGCCTTCACCTTCCTGTCACCTTGAACTGGTCTGGCTGTTCTCCTCTGACCTCTGTCATTAACAAGGTGTTTTCACTCACAGAACTGGTGCTCAATGGAACAACACACACACAAAATGCCGGAGGAACTCAGCAGGCCAGGCAGTATTTATGGGAAAAAGTACAGTTGACATTTCGGGCTGAAACCCCACGGCAGGACTCAATGGATGTGTTTTGTTTTTCGCACCATTCTCTGTAAACTTGGGCAGGGGTTCCCAACTTTTTTATACAATGGACCCCTACCATTAACCAAGGTGTCTGTGGATCCCAAGTTGGGAACCTCAGCTCTAGAGACTGTTGCATGTGAAAATCCTAGAAGATCAGCAGTATCTGAAATGCTCAAACCACCCCATCTGGCACCAGCAATCATTCCACAGTCAAAGTCACTTGGATCACATTTTGCCCCCATTCTGATGTTTGGTCTGAACCTCTTGACACTGTCTGGATGCTTTTATGCATTGAGTACCTGCCACATGATTGGCTGATTAGATACTTGCATTAACGAGCAGGTGTACCAAATGAAGTGGCCACTGTGTGTAGTCTCCATATGTTGGATAAATGAGAGATGTGTTGGGTGACTGAAAATATTGGGGGATAATCTGTTAGGTCTGCAGGGAAGAACAAGTTTTCTATTGCTTGCTATGTTAATTCTCCATCCAGCTCCCACTAAGACCTATCTATTTGTGGCCTTCTGTTCTGCTGTAATGAGATTGAATGTGAGCTTGAGAAACAGCATCTCCACCTCCCATCTGGGCATATTACAGTCCGTAGGGTTCCATATAATTTCTACAAAGACGAAAGATTTTGGATGTTGGTCTAGAAAAGGCAACACTGGAAGAACTCAGCAGGTCAAGTAGTGTCTGTGAAGGCAGAAGGTTCAGAGCTTCATTTATTATCAAAGCATGTACCCATATACAACTCTGAAATTTGTATTTCTCCAGATAGCCACAAAACAAAGAACATGAAAGTCATTCAGCGAGAAACATCAAACCCACCCGTACAAAAAAAAAGAACAGCATCCTGATCATCAAACCCCACCCCCCACAAAATCCCCCTCACCCTGCACAAAATGGAACAGGAACATCGACCCCAAAAACACGATCCTTCCCCCATGCCAAAAAAATTAACAGATCATCACCCCTTAAACACCCCTTGCACAGCAAGACAGAAAAGGAACGGGCATTTAAAAAAAACACAATATGAAAACACAATATAGTCCTGACGAAGGGTCTCGGCCCGAAATGTCGACCGTACCTCTTCCTAGAGATGCTGCCTGGCCTGCTGCATTCACCAGCAACTTTTATGTGTGTTGCTTACAATATAAAAACCATGGATCTGAAAAAATCCAGAGTCCAAAAACATAGTTATCCAATCCGTAAATGCAGAACCATGATACCATACACCATAATCACTGACATTCATTGAAAGAGAGGAACACTACATGAGGTGGAGAGGCATACCCGCCTGCCATGGTGAGCCACACAGCAATAGGCTGCTCACAGATTCCTTCTCCCACAGCAATCAAAAGGCAGGCAGTTGGCGTAGCAACTCTCGCTTGCCGTCTGCACTCAACCTCACTATCTCGGTTTTCCTCGACGCTTTAAATGGTGAAATGGAGTTGAACATCAGCTTGAGCCTTGTCTTGAAGTTTCTTCGCATCCAGGCCATCTGAGTACATGCTCACTTCCTGGAATCTTCTCTGAGCCAGCAAAGCGCTGGATCACTCAAGTGATCGCCAAGCTGTAAATTGCGGCTCTGGGCAGTGCATCCCAATGTTTCTGGTCAGTTGCTGCCTGACCTGCTGAGTTCCTCCAGCATTTTCTGTGTGTTACTGCCGATGTCTCTGGTCAAGTTCCTGCATCGGGACTGAGGGAAAAGATCATTTGTGAGGTCTGTGCATAATAGCATGAGGAAGGGGTGGGACAGGAGCTAGCAGGTGATGGGTGGAATCAGATGGGGGAAGTAGGGGTAAGTCTCAGTGTGGTGTTTCCATTTGCCAGAACCAAATATACAATCAGTTGTCACTTTAGTAGGTACAGGAAGTAACTAATGAAGGGCCACTGAGTGTTTGTTCATGTTATTCTGCTGCTGCAGCCCATCCACTTCAAGGTTTGGTGTGTTAGAGATGCCCTTCTGCACACCACTGCTTGGTTATTTGAGTCACTGTCATCTTCTCGTCAGGTATCATTCCATGGTCAAAGCCACTTAGATCACATTTCTTCACCATTCTGATGTTTAGTCTGAATAACAACTGAATGCTTTCCTGAATTTAGTTGCTGCCACATTATTGACATTGCCAGATATTTGCATTAATGAGCAGGTGTACCTGATCAAGTGACCACTAATTGTAGTTGGGTCATTACTGTGCAGAACATCTCCATTCAATCTCAGTGTTTCTATATTCAGATTCAAATTTATTTATCGCATGCACGTCGAAACATTGAAAACTTTGTTTGCATTAACAATAGGCGCACCCAATCCGCAAGTGTCGCCACACATCCCAGCACCAACACAGCATGCCTACAGTGTTCTATAGAACATCACAAGCAGCAAAAACAAAACAAGACACCAACAGCAAAAAAGCATGCCCCTTTCCCATCCCTGCCACCCACTCAGACAGCTAGAAAGGCTTCCAGCCATATAACCATATAACAATTACAGCATGGAAACAGGCCATCTCGGCACTTCTAGTCCGTACGGAACTCGTACTCTCACCTAGTTCCACTGACCTGCACTCAGCCCATAACCCTCCATTCCTTTCCTGTCCATATATCTATCCAATTTAACTTTAAACAACAACATCGAACCTGCAAACTGCCTGTAGGCCTCCAGTCCTTGTCCCCGGATTCTCAGAGTCAGACTCTCAAATACTGGGCCTCTAACTTAAACTTTACCCTAGGATACTGATTGTAGGTTTGACCTTCAAACCTTGACTTCTGGACTTGCACAGACCTCTGACTCCAGTGACCCAAGCCCTCGTGACACCGTTAGATCCTCGTGGTTCCTTTGGGCCTTGACTTTTGCACCTCTATCCTTTGGTTTGCCTTTTGCTTTGACCTTCACTTTAATTCTCCTCCCAACCCCATTTTAACCTCCTACTGATTTCAAGATCACCACTGCCTTAGAACATTTGGCATGTCATTGAACTCGACTGTTGAGGCTATGGTGCAAGAAAAAGGTAATAAAAGTTACACATCTCTGCACCAATCCCTTTTTATTTTTATTTGTTTCTTTTAGTCTTAGACCATCGCTAATTAAGTCATTTAATCTCGCTGGAATTCCACCCCATCATGAGATTGTTTATTCTGTTTTACCACCTTTTTTGATTTTTTTCTTAAGCGTAGAGAAGTTTTTTTTTGTTCTGGTGAAAGGTCATTGACATGAAGCCTTCGCAGTCATTTTATTTAGCTCAACGGATGCTGCCTGATTCGAATATTTAAAGCATTTTGTCTTCATTTAAATGCTTAAAAATAAAGCAGCAGGCCCAAGTGGAAATTACATCAATCCTGTTTATTAGATTTGGCAGACTGCAACCTTTTGTTTTCTGAAGTACACCTTAAAGTACGAAGGGTAAAAGTTTAGCAGTTAGTGCGATGCTCCAGGCGTTCCGGAGTTCAGTTGCAGCACTGTCTGTAAGGAGTTTGTACATACTCCCCATGAACCATATGGCTTTCCTCCTGATGCTTCGGTTTCCTCTCATGGTACAAAAGCGTGCTGGTTAGTAAGTAAGTTGGTCATTGTAAATTGTCCTGTGATTAGGCTAGGGTTAAATGGCTAGGTGGTGCAGTTCGTTGGGCGGGAAGGGCCTGTTCTGTGCTGCATCAATAAATAAAGTGCCAGTGATTGAATGTATTTGTGAGTTTGCATATAAATGACTTGGATTGATGGCCCTCTTCAGGATTTGTTGAGAAATACTTTCACTCAATAAGGTGTTTTCTTCTTGTTTTAACAGCAGATGGTAGTGCTGAAACATTGTATTTGGTGTGATTTGGAGATACACAATTACAATCAATAATGAGGGATAATCACATAAAAGGTGTTTTTACTGTTTCCATACGTGACTTGGGTTCTGATATTTTTGCTCACATATATGAACATGCAAACATTGGAACTTATTAACAGCTTCAGATTCAGGTTTATTTACCACATGTATATCGAAACGTACCGTGAAACATGTTGTTTGCGTGAGCAACCAGCACAGTAAGGGATGTGCTGGGTGCAGCCCCCAAGTGTCGCCACACATTCTGGTGCCAACATAGCATGTCCGTAATGCCTGGCAGAACAACACAATCAGCAACAGCAAAACAAGTCCTCTTTGCTTATATTCAGTTTAGTTTTGTAGATTTCCTTATTTGGAATGCAGGAAGTCGTGAGTTTGATTTTACAGATTTGAAATCAGGCATCATTTATTTGAATTCCTTTTAATTCATTTGCTGGCATGAATCTTTTAAGCTTAATGTGTATCCACTGATAACACAAATTCTGGAGAAACTCAGCTGGTCAAGCAGCATCTGTGGGGTGGGGAGGGAATAGACAGTTAACGTTTCAGTTTGTGACCATTCATCTAGACCAGGGGTTCCCAAACTTTATTAAACCATAGAGCCTTGCCATTAACGGAGAGGTCCATGGACCCCAGGGAGGGCTGAGTAGATGAGGGAAAAACAGAGAATGATCTCTGCAGAAACTGTGGCTGGTGGGATCCCTTGTCCTCATGTTGTCAATCTGTAAGTTACCGGTGGGGCTGATGTAGAAATACTTGATTATAGTTGGTGGAACTGTAATTCGTAAATGCACCAAAGATTGATGAAGCAAAATGCAGCTTATACACCTCAGAGTTCACTGCATGGTTAGTGCTCTCTTACCAACCAACTGTGGAATACAAATGGCATGAGCCTCAATCCCTGTTTTATGAGGAGGTGGGGGGTAGCAGGCTGTGGTGATAAACACAATCTACTTACTTTGGTATGGCAGAATCATTTATATATGTGCCCTGTTGTGTTTGTGACTTGCAGTTGCATTGTGTGGTTTTACAGATTGGACTATTAGTGACCAAGGTATAATAGTTATGGCATCTCACCAACCATTTCCGCTGGCAACTCCAAATGGCTATAAACACCTTTATTAAAGCTATTGATGAACGTCAGAAGAATATTTACTTTGGGGGGGGGGATGTAAAGTGGTAGTTGGAGAATCGAAGCAATATTGGTTTAATTATATTACTTTGTAACAGTTCAACCTGTGAATTTGCAGTATCCTTCTAATGAGAACCAATCTCAGCATTGTCATTAAACCTAGCATTGTTACTTGATGGTGACCTTGATAATGCAAAACTATTGCAACAGATCTCTTGAACCTCCATTTATCTCTCTTGACCAGGAAAGAAACTCAGTAAATATTAGGGAATTGTTTCTTGGGTAATCATAGAAGTTGTTTTTCAACAGCCTTTAACATTTGTTGCCAAATGGCAAGTAACCCCTTTTCACTTTATGCTGAAGATGAATTAAAAAGAGAATTTTGCAATATATATTATTTCAACTTTTCTTGAACTGTGGAACTAAATTTTTTATATTTCTTTTTCTGTCCTTCTCCAGTCTATGTCAGTTTTGATGTCCTCTGCCAACAGTGGTTTCAAATCCTCGAAACAAATTAATTCAGATTAGAAAGCCATAGACCAAAAACATTTAACTTCATTATTCTCCTTACAAATGCATACTGCTGAGTATTTCCACGATTCCTGCTTTCAGTTTCCTTTTAAACTTGCCATCTGCAGTAAATTGCTTTCTTTTTATTGTCTGCAGAGTAATCTGTGAGATACTGTATGCTACAGAACAGAAAACCACAGCTGCATTTATCTGTGCTCTGAAATTAATCGTGAACACTCCAGCCTTTGGAAAACTAATGCACTGACTTTCTTTCTAAAATTACAAATTTGGTCAGCCAAGAATCAAAATGTAATATGCAGATGATTAAACCACAGATTGACGTCATTCTGAAAACAAAGCTGTTATAAAACAATACAAGGTCAGAGACCATGCTGATTTTCTGAAATATTTTACATGCCTATTATCCTTGAAGAGTATGAATGTAAGGAAAGGTGGTTGTTTATTTGCCTGCAGTGTTAATCAAAATGTTTCATATGTTGTTACATAGACTGAGCTTTTAACTGTTGACGAGTTCTGGACACAAGAAGTGCAGTTTGCAGCAATGCATCCCTTTTACCCAGTCGCTGTGCTGCTGCTAAATCCCAAAGTAGTTGGGCATTTCAGACTCTTGAACTAATGGGGATAACTTCACTCACCCCTTCACTCAACTGGCCTCACACTCTATTGACTCACTTTCAAGGACTCTTCATCTCATGTTCCCGATATTCTTTGTCTGTTTATTTATTATCATTGTTATTATTATATCTTTTTGTTTGGTATTTGCACAGTTTGTCTTTTGCACATTGGTTGGAGGCAGTCTTTCATTGATTTTATTGTGTTTCTTCTATTTACTATGAATGCCCACAGGAAAATGAATTTGAGTTGTATATGGTGACATATATCTACTTCGATAATAAATTTAACTTGAACTTTGTTTTTATATCTTGCCAGTTTTTGTATTTCATGTACTATCTTGCAAATAACTAATGGACAGTTGCAGTCTGCCTGTGATGACTTTTGCACAATATTGTAAATAAAAATTCTTGATGTTACAACAGTCATGCAGTATCCATGAATACAGACTTTCATATCGACAAGAAACAGTAGAGAATTGTGTACACAGTTCAGGACATCACAGCAACAAGCCTTCCCTCTATGGACTCTGTAAGCACTTCTTGCAGCCTCAGTAAAGCAGCCAGCATTATCAAAGACCTCACCAACCCCTGACATTCTTTCTTTCTTTCATTGGGCAGAAGATATAAATGGCTATAAGTATGTACCACCAGGCTCAAGGACAGCTTCTGCTCCATTGTTATAAAACTATTGAACAGTCGCCTGGTCTAATTAGATTGACTCTTGACTGCAAAACTGTCTTGGTCTTTGTACATAGTTTTTCATTGATTCTATTGTATTTCTTTGTTCTACTGTGCATGACTGCAAGAAAATGAATCTCGGGGTAGTATATGACATATATGTACTTTGATAAATTTACTTTGAACCTTTAGAAATTCTTGGCAGGAAGGTCAGCATATGTGTTGGGAGAAAAAAAGCTATGGCTCATCTTGCATCATTGATTTGTGCTAATGTAATTGGAAGGTGTGCTTTGGAGGACATTTCTGTAACTTACTATTGCTCTGTCAAATGAACAAACTATATTGCAAGACATGGGGGCAGAATTAAGCCATTTGGCCCATTGAGCCTATTGACTAGGAGTGTTTCTCCTGATACCTTGTGACCTAGGTCCCAGGATTTCTTTAACAGTTGACACTCAAAACTGAATGGCTGAACTGAACCTAACAATGCAGCATCTTTGCTTTTTGTACTTTGTCCCTCATTTAGTAAAGCAATTCGTTTCAAATAGTAACATAAGATGGTGGACGTGCAGAGTGTGAAACAGTGTTAACTTTTCAATTTGATGACATTTCTGAGCGCCAGGAAGTCGAGACAGACATATTTTCTGGTAGGAAGTGGAATATGAAAGAAAATAAGGTGAGGATGAGTTTATAATGGAGTGAAGGGCCTGAAAGGTTAAAAACAATTAAAGGCATAGGGCAAATAGGGTGATAGTTAGACATACAGAAGCTGGATCTCAGATGTAAATGAGAGTAGTGAAGTCTAAAACTGTTGAATTCGATGTTCTCTGTAATAATCCAAGATGAAAAAAATGCTCTTGGAACAAGCACTGAATGCATTTCATTTAGAACAGTGCAGTAGACAAAGAATATGGAATTAAAGTCACAGGAAACTCAGTCTAGCTTGCGGACAGAATGGAGGTGTTCTATCAAGTGGTCACCCAGTCTGCGCCAAATTATTTCAGTCAGTACAAATGCTTCTTTGATGTCCTCCCACCTTCAGTGATGGGCATTAATACAAAGAGCTGAGAGAGTACACTTTGCATGTTATATTAGGTCCCAATCTCCAATTGTTTGGGGCTGTAGGATAGTTGTCTGTCTAGGCTGCAGATGCATCAGGTAGTCCTTTTAAATCCCATCTAAAGATCCTCGTTAATTGTCAGAATTGAAAAGTTGCAACTCTCTGATTGTGATCAGTGAGCCACTCTGGATCACCTAAAACTGATTTTAAATTCAGTTTTGCAACACTATTCTTAGTTCCAAGTAAATTTGTCAGTGTTTGAACAGGAGACAAATTAAAATAGAAGTGTTAGGGGCGGGAACCGAACCGAAGAGACAGAGGAAGGGGCTGTTGACTCAGAGAGAGAAAGCTTGAAGACGGTGCGAGAGGGAGGGAGGATAGGCAGGTGATAGAGGAGAGATGTGCTCAGATCGATGGTTTGAGATATGTCTGTTTTAATGCAAGAAGCATCATGAACAAAGCAATGAGCTTTGAGCATGCATCAGTACTTGGAGCTATGATGTTGTGACCATTACAAAGACTTGGATGGCTCAGGGACAGGAATGGTTACTTCCAAGTGCTGGGTTTTAGATGTGTCAGAAAGGACAGGGAGGGAGGCAAAAGAGGTGGGGGCATGGCACTGTTGATCAGAGATAGTGTCACAGCTGCAGAAAAGGAGGGAAGTCATGGAAGGATTTTCTACTGAGTCTCTGTGGATAGAAGTTAGAAACAGGAAGGGGTCAATAGCTCTACCGGGTGTTTTTTATAGACCACCTAATAGTAACAGGGACATTGAGGAGCAGATAGGGAGACGGATTCTGGAAAGGTGTAATAATAACATGGTTGTCGTGCTGGGAGATTTTAATTTCCCAAATGTTGATTGGCATCTCCCTAGAGCAAGGGGTTTAGATGGGGTGGAGTTTGTTCGGTGTGTTCGAGAAGGTTTCCTGACACAATATGTAGATAAGCCTGTAAAAGGAGAGGCTGCACTTGATCTGGTATTGGGAAATGAACCTGGTCAGGTCACTCAGTGGGAGAGCATTTTGGAGATAGTGATCACAATTCTATCTCCTTTACCATAGCATTGGAGAAGGATAGGAAAGTGTTTAACTAGAGTAAGGGGAAATATGAAGCTGTCAGGCAGGAACTTGGAAGCATAAATTGGGAACAGATTTTCTCGGGGAAATGCACGGCAGAAATATGGCAAATGTTCAGGGGATATTTGTGTGGCATTCTGCATAGGTTTGTTCCAATGAGACAGGGAAAGGATGGTAGGGTACAGAAACTGTGGTGTACAAAGGCTGTTGAAAATCTAGTCAAGAAGAAAAGGAAAGCTTATGAAAGGTTTAAAAAAAAAATACTAGGTAATGATAGGGATCTAGAAGATTATAAGGCTAACAGGAAGGAGCTTAAGAATGAAACAACCCTAATAAGTGTGAGGTGGTTCATTTTGGTAGGTCAAATATGATGGCAGAATATAGTATTAATGGTAAGACTCTTGGCTGTGTGGAGGATCAGAGGGATCTTGGGATCCAAGTCCATAGGATACTCAAAGCTGCTACGCAGGTTGACATTGTGGTTAAAAAGGCATACGGTGCATTGACCTTCATCAACCATGGGTTTGAGTTCATGAGCCGAGAGGTAATGTTACAGCTATATAGGACCCTGGTCAGACCCCACTTAGAGTACTGCGCTCTGTTCTGGTCACCTTACTACAGGAAGAATGTGGAAACTATAGAAAGGGTGCAGAGGAGACTTACAAATATTTTGCCTGGATTGGGTAGCATGCCTTAAGAGAATAGGCTGAGTGAACTTGGCCTTTTCTCCTTGGAGCAGTGGAGGATGAGAGGTGACCTGATAGAGGTGTATAAGATGAGAGGCATTGATCGTGTGGATACTCAGAGGCTTTTTCCCAGGGCTGAAATGGCTTACACGAGAGGGCACAGGTTTAAGGTGCTTTGAAGTAGGTACAGAGGAGATGTCAGGGGCAAGTTTTTTACGCAGAGCGTGGTGAGGGCATGGAATGGGCTGCCAGCAATGGTGGTGAAGGCAGATATGATAGGGTCTTTTAAGAGACTCCTGGATAGGTACTTGGAGCTTAGAAAAATAAAGGGCTATGAGTAACCCTAGCTAATTTCTAAAGTAAGTACATGTTCAGCACATCATTGTGAGCCAAAGGGCCTGTATTGTGTGTAGATTTTCTATGTTTCTATGTAAAGTAAACATGTTGAGGGACGGAGAATGGCAAAATAAAAGACACTTCATTAGCTGCAGGGATTTCTGAAGTTGAGTTTGATTATGTCTTCCGGTTGATTATGTTGACTCAATGTCCAATCGCCTACCTATTGATCTTTCTCTTTAGTACTTGCAGTTCATCAAAATTCTTTTGTATAAATAAGGAGATCTTGTTCATACTTTAGCTGTTTTATTAATTTACTCAACTGTATTTTCTCTCTTTGCTCACTTTAGTGTTCCCATATGTACTGAGTTGCTTTCCGGGTGAATTATGACTTACAAATACAATATATTCCCATGCCTCATATGAACATTTCAGGTTTAGAAAAACATGATCATGGTCAATATCAAAATATTTTGATTAAAGTGCCACCCAACTGATTGTTGTGATGTGGTCCATTGGCTCAGCCAATGGAAGCTCAGGCTGGCTAATTAAAGTTTCCAGAATTATTAGTATTTAATAATTCATGACAGAACAAAAATGTGGGCAGATAATTTTGCATCTGTTTACAAAAATGTGCTAAGTGCAGACTTGCTAGATATTTTGGCTGATTTACTGTGGATTCTCTATTTTATCCTTTAATCTAATACTTCAGATGTGTTGAGCTACAATTTTGCTGAAAATGTAATTCCATCAAACAGCTATTTTGTAATGTTGTGAATTTTAATTATTTTTAAATGTTGAGTTGGTTCTTGGCAAATACAAATGGCACAAGTCCTATTTACGTATGTAGCGACTATGTCCCACTTGACTCTCGTTCGTCTAGGGTAAACTGGCGCTGACCCCGCCAACTCTGTAATCATGTTGGTGGGGATACTGTGTGATTGCACCCAGGTATAAGCCCACGACATAAAATATCAGACGGTTACACTTTATAATTATTTCTCGGTGATGGGTTAGTAGAAACAAATAAAATAAAGGTGCCAAATCAATAAATTTTATCAGTTCTGTGCACAAATAATTCATTGGAGCTCACGAAATTCAGTATCCGTTCCTCCCCTCAATCTCCACTGAACTCCGTCGACCCTCAGCTGGGATCACTCCCGGTGATCTACCAGAGCACTCGACTCGCATCTGACTTCTTCTCTTCTCCTCCAGCAAAAGCCTGCGCTTCTCCTCCGGTTCCCGCACATACAGATAAAATAACATGACTTTCATTGGCTAGCAAATGAATACAAGTCCCGTTATCACTGATTATAACCCTAACATGCTGCCACAGAGAACCCCTTACTCAGCACAGTACAGAGAAGCCGTTTTGTCAGCCTTAACAATTAACATTATAATGAGTATTACTGAGAACCCTACACGTAAATGGTTATTATTTTCATTTAAACCTTTCTTTCCCTTTTGCCAGTTTAAGATGGTACTGGTGAAGCACAGTGACGACTTTCTGGTAGCAAACAAAATGATAAATTACTGTATTAATCACACTTTTTCTCCGATTTGATCACTGTAATCAATAGCTTGTAAGTTTCCTTTTGGAGTTGAGCTTTTGAAGCACCTGTATGACCTGGCATTTTTGCGATGAACTGAAGTCTTAAAAGGTCCAGGATGGTTGTGGTGTGGCATGTACGGGCTGATTTGACGTGATGGGATCTAGCCTTGAGTTTGGGGAATGAACCAATGATTGGTCATTGCTGGAGCAGACATGGAGGTGATTCGATGAGGCAAGGCAGAGTGGAGGTGGTGGGGCCTGGGCTTGAGTGAGGAGAGACCCAAGGTTTGACCGATTTAAGTACTGGGCTGAATTGGAAAGGTCAGGTATGGGCCAAATCTAGGCCGCGGGGCCTGGGCTTGAGAGCGTATCAAACTGGTAGGGCCTGGGTCCAAGAGTTGAGGAGTGACCTGAGGTTTGGACAATTTGAATGCAGGGCCAGAAGCAAGGATTGGGCAGGTAGCAGCTCACTGCTTTGCGAGGTTTACTCGTCTCTGTGTTGAACTGAGGCTGTGGTCTGCAACTAATGGACTCCTGAGTCATCTGCAGTGATGACTGGCTTCATGTCTGTGGACTCACTGTCGTGAACTTCAGTTCTGAATATTACTTGCTTACTTTTATTCTTTGCAAGATTTGTTTCTTTTCTGCACACATTTGCACTGTTTGATAGTTGTCTTTACTTTAATGGGTTCTATTGGGTTTCTTTGTTTTGTAGCTGCCTGTAAGAAGACAAATCTCAAGGTCGTATGTAGTATACATACTTTGTACTTGACCAACTTGCAGCAGAATTTCATAATTTTGAACAGCCGCTGCCTTGTCAGTTTTCCTGAGGTTCTATGGTGTATGACTGCCTCCACAGCTGCCATCACACTTCCACTAAATTAATTTGTTAGTCTCCAGTTTACTGCCCTGTTGGAGGAATTCTGTCTCTTGAAGTATCTGACAAGTCTTTATTTTTTCCTGTCAAGGCACTTCATACTCATTTATCTTTTAAATCAAAGATAATTATAAAATGCAGATCTGTTTCCAGGAAAGTTCATGTACTATCGAACTTGACTTTTCTTGACTTTGTTTTTATAGTTGAGGATATTTTAACAATGTTTTGCATAAGAGTTCTAATGTTTTTATAAAGTTGGGTTGTTGAGATACTGATGCTATGCTGGTGTTAAAGTTTTTAGTTTGTATATTTCAATTTTATGTACCAATATTCTCGAAATGAGAAATTGGTGGTTGAACTTGGGCTGCTTGCACACATCACACATTGTTTATTCAGAGGATGTGTCACTTTTTCCATGGCCACTTGAAGAGCCAATTCAAATCTTAAGCTGTACATGTGACAGGCCTTTACTTAGTACAGGCATGGACAAAGAGCAGATCAAATTGAAAAATCTCAAAGTTCAAAATAAATTTATTATTCAAGTACATGTATGTCACCATATATAACCCTGAGATTCATTTTCTTGTGGGCATATTCTATAAATCAATAACCATAATAGAATAAATGAAAGACTGCACTAACTGGGTGTACAACTGGAGTGCAGTAGACTACAGACTGGGTAAATACAAAAAGAAAGGGATGATAAATAAGCAGTAAATATTGACAACATGAAATGAAGAGTCCTTGAAAATGAGTCCATCGGTTTGTGAGAACATTTTAGTGATGGGGCAAGTGAAACTGAATGAAGTTAATCCCCTTTGATCAGGAGCCCGACAGTTGAGGGGTAATAACTTGTCTTTAATCTGATGGTTGAGGGGTAATAACTTGTCTTTAATTTGGGAGTGTGAGTCCCAAGTCTCCTGTACCACCTTCTTGATGGCAGCACCGAGAACAGAGTATGCCCTGGATGGTGGAGGTCCCTGACGATGGATGCAGCTTTCCTGCAACAATGCTCCGTGTAGATGTGGTCAGTGGTAGGGAGGGCTTTATCCATGGTGGACTAACTATATCCACTACGTTTTGTAAGATTTTCTGTTGAAGGGCATTGGTCCTTCCATACCAGCTTGTGATGGAGCCATCAATATACTCTCCACCACATATCTATAGAAGTTTGTCAAAATTCTGGATAGCATGCTGCATCTTCGCAAACTCCTAGGGAAGTAGAGGCACTGCTTTCTTTATAATTACACTTGCATGTTGGGCCCAGGACAGATCCCCTGAAATAACACGGAGGAATTTAGAGTTGCTGACCCTCTCCACATCTGATCCTCCGATGAGGACCAGCTCGTAGACCACTGGTTTCCTCCTCCTGAAAGTCAATAATCAACTTCTTGATCTTACTGGCATTGAATAAGCGGTTGTTTTTGTGGCACCACTCCGTCAGATTTTCAATCTGTCTCCTATGTGCTAATTCATCACCACCTTTAGTCTCTGAGGAAATCAAAATAATTTATTTTTAAACTTTGTATATGAAATGATAATATAAAATACATGATAAGTGATTGACAGCCCATCAAGTGTGACTGATTATTTTTAATAACCTGAGGCAACCAGGCAGCAATCTATTGTTAGTGCATGTACCAATATTGAGTGAAAAGCTTGTCTTGCATACTGTATATATAGATCAATTCCTTACACAGTGCATAGAGCTAGAATAAACTATAACAATACACAATAAAATGTAACAGCTACAGGAAAAAATGCAGCACAGGTAAACAATAAAATGCAAGTTCTTAATGAGGTAAATTGTAAAGCCAAAATGCTATCTTATTGTACAAAGGGCTGTTCAAGGTCTGATTAGTGGAACCTCCCTTGATCTTATGGATACGTTTAAGGTAGGGGACATTTGTTTCATCAGTGCCAAATCTTTAACTCTAACTCTAAAATGTCCAATGGTTCTTATGCCTGGTCCACTCATTACTATTTTCTTCTGTCAATTTCCCTTATCCAGATCTTCTCACTGTTTAGTTTCAAATTCTGATGTCTCCAGGTATGCACAACTATAAGGCAGTGGTCCCCAACCACCGGGCTGCGGACCGGTACCGGACCGCAAAGCATGTGCTACCAGGCCGTGAGGAAACGATATGATTTGGCGATATGAAACGATGAGCCAGCTGCACCTTTCCTCATTCCCTGTCACGCACTGTTGAACTTGAAATAACCTACCAAATCATACCAAATAACACACAGAACCTAAAATAACACTAACATATAGTAAAAGCAGGAGCATTTATATGATAAATACACAGCCTATATAAAGTAGAAATAATGTATGTACAGTGTAGTTTCACTTAATAGAATCGGGAAGATTAAGCCAAAACCGACTTGTAGAAGAGAAATCGGCACATACACGCATGTGCACACAGGTGCCTGCACAAGGTTTCATGGTCATGGTAGTCTTTCTTGGGGTAAACATAAGTGTCCTGTATTACTTGACTGCTACTTTTGTCCTTTATTTGGGAGTGAGAAAGTTAGCAACCCTACTTGAACACCCCCCGCCCCCGGTTGGCCGGTCTGCAAGAATATTGTTGATATTAAACCAGTCCGCGGTGCAAAAAAGGTTGGGGACCTCTGCTATAAGGGACACAGATAATAGATAACATTTCTCCTTGGCAAAAATGTTTTAGGCTAGAGGTCAGGTTTAAAGAGAGGAATGAGAGATTTATAGGAAATCCAAGGAAGATTTTTTTTCCCTCTCAACTTGTAGTTGACTTGGGAATTCTGCGTGACAAGTTAATGGAGTCACTTCAAAATTTAAGAAGCATCTTGAGCAAGCATTTGAATCAGCGAGGCTATGAACTGGATGCTGTGATTAGTATAGACGGGTATTTGATAGTTGGTACACAACTGGGGCAAAAGGCCTATATGGTAGAAATCCATCTACCTTCTATCCATGTCAGATGACCTGAAATGTCAGCTATCCTTTTCCTTCCAAGATGCTGCTTGAGTTCCTCCAGCAGCTCATACTTTGCATGTGCTCTGTCTCAGAGTATTGGCATTCTATTAACATAACCTTTGTCTCATCTTTCACCATGTGGCCTATAAGACATGGAAGTAGAATTAGGCAATTTGGCCCATCGAGTCTGCTCTGCCATTCCATCATGGCTGATTTATTATTCCTCTCAACCCCATTCTCCTGCCTTCTCCCCATAACTGTTGATGCCCTGACTAATCAAGAACCTATCAACCTCTGCTTTAAAAATACTCAGTGACTTGGTCTCCACAGCCGTCCGTGGCAATGAATTTCAGAGATTTACCACACTCTGGCTAAAGAAATTCCTCCTTAGCTCTGTTTTAAATGGACGGCCCTCCTGAGACTGCCCTCTGGTCCTAGACCACTCTATCTAAGCCTTTCAATATTTGATAGGTTTCAATGAGAACCTCCCCCATTCTTCTAAACTCCAGCAAGTACAGACCCAGAGCCATCAAACACTTCTTGTACACTAACCCTTTCATTCCAGGAATAATTCTTGTGAACCTCCTCTGGACCCACTTCAATGTCAGCACATCCTTTCTTAGATAAGGGGCCCAAAACTGCTCACAATATTCCAAGTGTGGTCTGACTAATGTCTTATAAAATATTACATGTTTGCTGTTATATTCAAGTCTTCTCAAAATAAATGTTAACATTGCATTTGCCTTCCTTAAAATGGACTTAACCTGCAAGTTAACCTTTAGTGAATCCTGCACAAGGACTCCCAAGTCCTTTTGCGCTTGTGATTTTTGAAGTTTCTTCCTGTTTAGAAAATAGTCTGCACCTTTATTCCTTCTACCAAAGTGCATTATCATACACTTTCCTGTACTCTATTCCATTTGCCACTGCTTTGCTCATTCTCCCAATTTGTCTAAGTCCTTCTACAGATTCCCTACTTCCTCAACAGTACTTGCTTCTTCACCTATAACTGTAACATCTACAAACTTGGTCATAAAACCATTAATTCCATTGTACAAATTATTAACATGTAGTGTGAAAAGAAGCAGTCCAAACACTGACCCCTGCAGAACACCACTAGTCAGCAGCAGCCAATCAGAATAGGCCCACTTTATTCCTACTCCTGCTGATCAGCCAATCTTGTATCCATGTTAGTATCTTTCCTGCAATTTCATAGGCTCTTGTTAAGCAGCCTCAGGTGTGTCACTTTGTCAAAGGCCTTCTGAAAATCCAAGTAACCTGACTCTGCTTTGTCTATCCTGCCTGTTATTTGAACAAATTTGTCAGGGAAGATTTCCCCTGAAGAGACTATGCAGCCTTTGGTCTACTTTATTATGTGCTTCCAATAACTCAAAAACTTATCCAACATAATGAAGTTCAACATCTTTCCAACAACTGAAGTCAAGCTAACTGCCTAGAATTTCCTTTCTTCCGCCCCCCCACTTTCTGAAAGAATGAGGTAACTTTTGCAAATCTCCAGTCCTCCAGAACTATGCCAGACTTGACTGATTCTTGAAAGATCATTGCTAATGCCTCCACAATTTATTCAGTGACCTCTTTCAGAACCCTGGGGTGTAGTCCATATGACTGAGGTGACTTGTCTAACTTCAGACGTTTTAGTTTCCCAAGCATTTTCTCCTTAGTAGTAGCAACTACACTAGCTTCTGCCCCTTGACACTCCCAGACTTCTGGCATACTACTAGTGTCTTTCGCAGTCAAGACTGACACAAAATACTTATTAGGTTTGTATGCATTTCTTTATTCCCCATTACTACCTCTCCAGTGTCATTTTTCAGCAGTGCGAAATCTACTTTCGCCTTTCTTTTACTTTTTTATATGTCTGAGAAAACTTATGGTATACTCTTTCATATTATTGGCTACCTTGTCTTCCGATTTCATCTTTTCTCTCTTGTTGCTTTGTTTAGTTGCCGTCTGTTGATTTTAAAAGCATCCTAATCCTCTAACTTCTCACTAAGTTTTGCTATATTATATGTTCTCTCTTTTGCTTTTTATGCTATCTTTGACTAATCTTGTCAGCCAAGGTTGTCGTGTCCTCTCTTTTAACAACTTTATCTTTGGGATGCATCTATTCTGCGCTTTCTGAATTGCCCCCAGGAACTCCAGCCATTTGCTGTTCTGCCATCATCCCTGCTAGTGTCCCCTTTCAATCAACTTTGGACAGCTCCCCTCTCATACCTCTGTAATTCTCTTTACTCCTCTGTATCAGTATACTTCATCTTCTCTTTCTCAAACTGTAGAATTAATTCCTGCATATTATGATCACTACCTCTTTAAGGGTTCATTTCCCTTAAACCCCCCTAATCAAATTTGCTTCATTACATGATACCCAGTCCAGAATTGCTTTTCCCCAGTGTGCTCAACTACAAGCAGCTCTAAAAAGCCATCTCATAGGCATTCTACAAATTCCCTCTCTTGAGATCCAGCACCAACCTGATTTTCCCAATTTGCCTGTGTATTGAAATCCCCCATGACTATCATAACATTGTCCTTTTCTAGCACGCCTTTGCTATCTAGTGTTGTAATTTATATCCCACATCCTGGCCACTGTTTGGAGGCCTGTATATAACTTCCATTAGGGTCTTTTTACCCTTGCACTTTCTGAACTCCACCCACAAGGATTCTACGTCTTCTGATCCTATGTCACCTCTAAGGCTTTGATTCCATTTTTTACCAACAGAACCATCCCACCACTTCTGCCTGCTTGCTCATCCTTTCAATAAAAGGTATATCCTTGGATATTACACTCTCAGCTCTGATCTTCTTTAAGCCACATCTCAGTGATGCCCATAAAGTCATACCTGTGAATCTCTAACCACTCTTCAAGATCATCTGCCTCATTCTGTGTGATGTGTGCATTCCAATATAACATCTTAAGTCCTGTATTCATTACCATTTTCAATTTTGCTGCCATATTAATATCCCACTGATACCAATTTTGCCCTGTCGTCTGCCTGTTCTTCCTGAAAGTCTTAGGATGCAATGCACTGACTTGTATACCAACTGACCCATCCTCAGCTCTATCACTCTGGTTACTATCCCTTGCCAAGTTAGTTTAAACTTTGTTCCCTGATGTTTGGCCAGTCATCCAGAATGCCTTAAAGCCCCACTATGTTGTGCTGGTATCTTAACCTTCTCCAAAATTAATCTAATCTTCCCTCCCACATGCTCACCTATGTTCTGTCCTGGTATTGAGCAAATGTATCTATATACAGGTTGAGGAACCAAACATTATCATGTTATCATTATCTAGAAACATGATGATCTGTTTCTAGTGCACTTGTCAAGTGCTTCCCTGCTGTGAACCATAGCAGATGCTGTTCCGATAGCAAACAGTGTTGTTTGCACAGTTGCACAATATCTGATCTACATACTACTAAAACTCTCATGCTCTGTTTGTGACCTCCAAGTAGCGCAAACGTTGCATTACAGCGGCACTTTTTTTTGGCTCAATTGAATTAAAATGCGCTAACTTACAGAATGCAGGCAAAGTTCAGGGTTGTATATTCGTATAAAATTGCTCATTCGCCAAAAATCACCAGGTTGGCTTTCACCCGAGACCCGATCGGCCATCATGGAAATTGGGACGCGACAGCCCAATGCATGTGTATGGCCAGCCTTAGCAGCGACACCTACTGGAGCAAAAGGGCAGGGCAGCCCTATTTCGAGGGGTCACATTCTGCTAATCACCATTAGCATGTGCAGGATTGGGACAGATCTAACTGCCACCTATCAGTAAGAGATAATTAAATCTTATTGTAATGACATACTCCAAGACACCCATAAAACCCTTTGCTGCGGTCAAAGGACAGCGTTGACTATATCACATCCATTTAGGAGAGCGCCAACCACGTCATCAAGAATAATCAACATCCTTTGGTGTTAGTGCTTCGTATCTTCTATCTAGCATTAGCGTAAAAAAAATGGTCAGCCTAATTATGCTGCGTGGAAAGGGAAGGGGGACATTATGGTCAAGAGATGACACCAAACGTCATTGGGAAGCGGCAAGGAGAGGGAGAGAACAAAAATCGGATGAGGCCAGGGCCGCACGACTCCAGGATCAAAGAGTCAGGACAAAAAAAGATGAGAGAAGAAGAGACAAAGGAGCTGAGAAATTTACGTCTCTAGGATCAGAGACAAAGAACAAACAGCAGAAGAGATGAAGAGACGGGGGTTGAAAGGACTGCATGTCTCCAGAATGACAACGAAGGCACGAGGGTGGCAGATAAACCAGAAATTATGCCATCAAAAGTGTCCTTCGTTAAATGAGGAGGAGCTATTTGCTTTGCTACGCGTTGTTCTTCTTTAATAAACTGAGGTTTTCTACTTCAGTTTCCAAAGCAAAGCAAAAACCAGTAGCATTCAGGAAAATTTAATGTTCATTCTGGTCACATCAGACTGCACAACCCTTCTCTCAAAGGGTGCCCCAACAGGTCACCCTGTTGTGATTTTTAAAACCCTGACTTCTGCTTGTCAACATCAATACATTCATCTGTCTTATTTTGACTGGTTCTTGCTTATATTGGTGGCTGCATGTTACAGAGATGTGCTATGATTGTGTCCCTCTCTACTTCCTATTTACCACCTTTTCAAGGACAATAAATGGTGGTTGATTGCTACTGCTTTTATTCATAGGACAAAACTTAATGGGTGTTTCAGAGGATAGTTGATAGTTTACTTGATTGCTGTGATTTTTGAGTCAGTAATAATAGCAGGGTTTTTTTTGGAAGGCTTATAATTGAGCAGTAAGTAAGTTGATGGTACTGCCATTTTAAATTATAGACTGGTTTAAGTCATTAATTGAATTTAAATGTGCCAGCTTTCAAACAATGATTTCTAGCAGTAGGACCTGAACATGTCTGTGGTTCAGGATTACTTCTCCAATGATATAATTTAGTAGGAATTCACTGGTGTTATATATGGTGTTATAGTTTACATTATTCTAGCTAAACAATAATCCAGAAATGTTTTACATAGGATTAAAATTTTCACATTTATTGAAGTCCCCTACTTAAAATGATAACTACCCAGATCTGGAAAATCAAAGGTCAGTTTCTGGTATGTACTAAGCTGTTTCAGTGGAAACATTGACCTGGGCTAAAAATAGAATAATGAGCTACAGCCTTTTAAATTGCCTTGAAGAGATCATTGTTCAAATATTTGGTGATTACCTCAGCTATGGTCATAAACCATGACTGCATGTGGCTCTCATGCACACGGATGAGGATGACGTACAAACTTAGATGATTCATGGTGACCAGAGCACTTGTAGCTTCATATTCGGAGGACCTTCACATGTGGATGGAATAAAAAGATAAATGAACTATAAACGAGGTCTCTTTTTTACACAATTTAGTAGTACACCATATTGGTTAAAATTATGAAGGCAACACTCAAAAGTCAACAAATCTGCTTTTCTAACCTTCAGTCTATTAAATTATGGTTGAGCCAGTTCTTATTTTCCCAGTCTGAGTTTTTGATGTTTTGAAGGTTGCAGTTTGAATTTCATTGTGAATCTGTTTTGAGTGCAAGGCAGTGCACAGACTTGTCAGTTATTAGTATCCTGGCTGGATGGGACCTGATCTGAAATGAGGAAATACCACAGTGAGATTTAATGAGTTTGATAATGGTGTTTCTCTGAGAAGGGGATTGAAGTGTTTATGTGAATGGTAGTGATGTAATGGCTTGTTTCCCGCTGGGCTGAATAGACCAGATGTCCTGATTTTACATATGACTGAGAACTCTGCATTAAGACCCCTAACCTATAATTGACATTTTCATTAATTCTGCTAATGAAGGTGCCCATGTAAATCTGAGGAAAACCAGAAACTACTCACCACTTCCCACACAGTCTCCATTTAATGTTACTTCACCATTTATGGAGAAGATAAGTGCACATTTTGTCAGTGATTGTTGGTGAATTACAATTCAATAATTGAGTGTGTGAATTGTAAGACGGGAATTCTGGATGCAGCATGTTTTGTATTCAGCAATAGTTACGCTAGAATCACTTTGAATGCAAATGAAAGGATATACATGAATATTACTTTCTCTGACTATTCCTTACAGTGACATTTAAAACATTGTTTATGCAGGCTACATTATAATGAATCCAGAGTTGAATGAACTTGCTTGCATCTATTCCATTTACTTAAACTAATCTTTGAGGTTTTGTATTGAGTTCAATATGTTTGTCATGCTGATCATTACTTCTCCAGTTATATGCATAATGGATTGAGTTTAAGAGAGTAAAGGGGGCAAATTTATTATAGAAAACCTACAGCACAATACAGGCCCTTCGGCCCACAAAGTTGTGCCGAACATGTCCCTACCTTAGAAATTGCTAGGGTAACCCATAGTCCTCTATTTTTCTAAGCTCCATGTACCTATCCAAAAGTCTCTTAAAAGACCCTATCGTATCCGCCTCCACTACCACTGCCAGCAGCCCATTCCACACACTCACCATTCTCTGCGTAAAAAAAAACAGCACAACTTACCCCTGACATCTCCTCTGTACCTAATCCCAAGCACCTTAAACCTGTGTCCTCTTGTGGCAGCCATTTCAGCACTGGAAAAAAGCCTCTGACTATCCGCACGATCAATGCCTCTCATCATCTTATACACCTCTGTCAGGTCACCTCTCATCCTCCGTCACTCCAAGGAGAAAAGGCCGAATTCACTCAACCTGTTTTCATAAGGCATGCTCCCTAATCCAGGCAACGTCCTTGTAAATCTCCTCTGCATCCTTTCTATGGTTTCCACGTCCTTCCTGTAGTGAGGTGACCAGAACTGAGCACAGTATTCCAAGTGGGGTCTGACCAGGGTCCTATATAGCTGCAACATTACCTCTCAGCTCCTAAATTCAGATCCACACCTGAAGAAGGCCAATACACCGTATGGTGCCTTAACCACAGTGCCAGCCTGCTCAGCTGCTTTGAGCATCCTATGGACTGGGACCTCAAGATCCCTCTGATCCTCCACACTGCCAAGAGTCTTACCATTGATACTATATTCTGCCCAAAATTATGTTCCCCAGATTCTGTGGTGGCAGGGAACGTGATGGAAGATCTTTATTAATTTGGAGATAGAACACGGAACAGGCCCTTCCAGCCCAATGAACTGCACCGCCCAGCTATTTTAACACTTGTCGAAACAGAGGACAACTTATAATGATAGTTAATTTACTAACTGGTATGTCTTTGGAGTGTGGCAGGAAACCAGTGCACCTGGAGGAATCCCATGTGATCATGGGGGGGGGGGTAGGGGGTGGCGACGACATGTGAATTCCTTACAGACAGCACCAGAATTGAACTCTAAACTCCAGAATACCCCAAGCTGTAAAAGTGTTGTGCTAGCCACTATGCTGCCGTGATGACCACATTAAATGGGTATGAATCCTGGGCATTCCCAGGACCGACTGAGCTGTATCATGGAAGTGCTGCTTTATAGACAATAATTTAAGTCTCTTCAATGAAAGAAAGTCATTTGAAGAGCCTCCTTGGCAGAATCTGTTGCACAAACAAAGGATTCTGACATTTTGGTCAATGGCCTCCTCTGCTGTCACAATGAGGCCACTCTTAGGTTAGAGGAACAACACCTTGTTATCCATTTGGGCAGTCTTCAACCTGATGGCATCAACATTGACTGCTCCACCTCCCCGTCTCCCTTCTTCCATTCCCTATCCTGACTCTCCTCTTACCCATTCTCTTCTCCTTGCCTGTACATCACAACCCTCCAATGCCACTCCTCTTTCCCTTTCTCCTATTGTCCACTCTCTTCTTGTCCACTCTCCTCTCATACCAGATTCCTTCAGCACTATATCTTTTCCACCTCCAACCTTCTCACTGCATTTCATCCCTTCCCTCTTTCCTGGTTTCACCAATCACTTGCCAGTTTGTACTCCTTCCCCTCCCCCTCCCTTTTCTGGCTTCGGTCCCCCTTACTTTCCAGTCCTGATGAAGGGTCTCAGCTCAAAGCGTTGATTTTATTCTTCTCCATAGATACTGCCTGCCCTTCTGAGTTTCTTCAGCATTTTGTGTGTTCCTTTGGATTTCCAACATCTGCAGAATCTCTTGTGTTTGTAAAGGAAATCAATGTTGTAAAAGGAAATTTTAGGAGCTAGGAGTAACCTTGTTATTTGTAATCAGAATTAATCAAGTATGATATTCTCCTGGGGGTTGCCTATTTTTGGGTCTTCAGGTGGCTATAGAGGCCGATCCAAGATGCACATATTCTAGTGCAGTGTGGCCATGAGTAGGTGGGGGCTGTGGTTAGAGGTCGGGTCATTTGGTTGTTCAGTCTACTTCCGTAGCTGCCACTTGTTCTCTGCGCCACAGCAGAGGTTGTTCTCATGAAGTGCAGCTCCCTCTTGAACAGGACAATCTATTGAATGCAATGTCTTCCCAGTTTTTAGATGTAATGTTGAATTTCTTCAGGCTGATTTTGATGTTATCTTTGAAACATTTCCTTTACCCACCAGGGGCTCGCTGACCGACCTTCAACTAGGAGTAAAGAATCAGTTTAGAAAATTTATTAGTTTTCTCTGAAATGAATGTTATTGTAACTGTCTCATTTATCTATTTCTGATGTACTTTTGTGAAATGGAAAGTTGTGTCAAATGGTACAAGAAACAAGTTAATTATTGCATGAATAATGCCACAATAACTATAGGCTTGCACATTGAAAACTGTTAGTTACAGTCAGTGAGGCAGTTGTGCACTGAGGTACAGATGGGTAGGTGGATGGTTCCAAGATTTTATTTGATTTATTATTTTATTTAGAGATACATCATGGTAGCAGGCCTAACAAGCCTGCACCACCCAGTTATACCTATGAGACCAATTAACCTGTACGTCACAGGACTGTGGGAGGAAATTAGAGCACATGGAGGAAGCTCATGCAATCACGAGGAATATGTACTAACTCCTTTATAGGCAATGGTAGAATTGAACCTGGATCGCTGACATTGTAATAGTGTTACATTAACCACTACATTACAGCGCCACCTTTTACTATAAAGGAATGGTCCAAACTTTATTTTTGAGTTGGGATGGTGGGTGAATTGGACGAGAACTTGTTTCCCCATATGGCTGCTGTTCTTTACCCGATTGCTTATCGTTGTAAGTTTGGGTGATATTACTGCTGAAGCTTCAGAGAGCTGTACTGCATCTTGTAGAAGGTGTAAAGCCCTGGTTAGGATTTTTGCTGCTAATTCTGTAGAGTGTTTCATTTATTAGCTTTTTGTAGAAGCAGTGTGTCCTGCTGATAGTGTGTTTGGGTTTCAGGTAAAGATAAGGGGCTGTGATGTTCAAATTAGGAATGTTGTGTCAGCCAGTCAGGATGGTGGAATCGGAAGAAGGTTCTAGAGAAAGCTGGATGAAGAGAGATTTGTGACGGACGCTGGAGGAGTTTGTGATCTTTTTGGTGGGAGCTGCGGAGAGGACAAGAGGAAAGATAGCTGAGGTTGCCGTGGGAAGGAGCGTCCCTGTTGCATAAAAGGTGCTTTGTGCAGATGAATGGCTCCAAGGAGGAAGGGCCAATAATCCGGAGAGAGTGTCCATTTGTTCGAGAGGTCCAACGCATGAGTAAAAAGACTTCAAGATGAGCTCCAACGATGTGCACATTTAGACTGGTTTACTGTAATTTTTTTCCCTTTTCTTTTTCCTACTAACTGCTCAATAAAGCTGAAGTTTGTAAATGTACTTCCTTTATAATTTTATGCAGTGTACGATTTGTTAGTTCTTACCGACCGACAATTGTATAGGCAGTATTTTCCGTATCACTCACTCAGGTGGAGGTTTCTTTAATCGGAACATCGCGACGTTCCTGTTTGGGTGAACCCCAAATCATACCGATCCTAGACACCTATTGTTAATGAAAGGTGGCCTCCTTACAGTTGAGTCCTGTGGCTGTTAGCAGGGTCAGCTAGGTAGCCAAGTTTTGATACGAGTTCAGTGAGCAGGCTGAAGATGTAAATTGTATACACTCCAGCCACGTTGTGCTGGTACAGAATTGAGTCTTTAGAATGATAGATATGATGCCTTTTCAAACAAGCTGTGTTATCCTGGATGTTGACGTGCTTTGTATCTTGATGAATACAGCTTCAACCTGAGCCTGTCCCACCTGCCTGGGTATGACCCATCTGCCTTTCTTTTTGCTACTACCATCGGGTGGGAGTTGTAGGAGTCTTGGGTCGCATGCCACCATGTTCAGGAACAGTTGTTGACCTGCAGCGTCAGGCTTCTGGACTGGCTTCACTCACCCGAGAGCTGAACTGACTCCACAGCCTGTGCACTCCGCAGTGCATGTGCTCGGTGTTATTTATTTATTTATTTATTTTGCACAATTTACCCTCTTTTGCACATTGGGTGTATTTTAGTCTTTGTTTTTTTGTGGATTATATTGTGTTCCTTTGTTTTCTTGTGGGTGCTTACAGGAAAATGACACTCAAGGTTGTATATGGTATACATACTTTGATTAATAATTTAGCTTTGAAGTAGAGCGGGTTCCAGCAAATTCTGACCATGGTCACTGACCTGATGAACTCCAGTAACATAGGGGTGGGGATAAAAAGGATTCAAATATCCATTTACTAAAGACAACTCCAGGTCATTCACCTTTCATTCCCATTGACTTCACTAACATAAACTGCTCCCTTGATGTGGAGAGAAGTTGCTCTCGCATTATCTTTTGAATTCTGCTGAGCAGTTTGAGTGGAAGGTGCACAGAGCATCAGTGAGTGTGTCAGAATTGAGTAATTGCTGCTTGATGATACTGTTGGTGCAGGGTAACTGGGGCATTCTTCTGACCAGATTGGATATGTGTTATCTGAAAATGCAAGAAGGTGGCTGTGAATAATCAAATGCTGGCTGTTACCCAGTAATATGTGTAGTCAACAGCAACTTCAACAGATTTGGACAAGCAGAATCACAATCAGACTTAATATCACTGGCATATGTCATGAAATTGGTTGTTTTGGGGTAGCAGTACAGTACAATACATAAATCTATAAATTACTATAAGAAATTGCTATAATATTTACATATTAAAATATTACATAAGTAGCGGAAAAAGAGAGCAAGAAAATAGTGAGGTAGTGCACATGCATTCATTATCCATTCAGAAACCTGGTGACGGAGAAGAAGCAGCTGTTCCTAAAGTATTCAGTATGTGCCTTCAAGCTCCTGTGCCACCTCCTTGATGGTAGTAATGACCAAAGGGCATGTCATGGGTGATAGGGGTCCTTCATGATAGATGCCACCTTTTTGAGGCATCACCTTTTGAAGATGTCCTTGATGCTGACGAGGCTAGTTTGCAAGTTTCTGCATCAAGATGGGAAATGAGGAAAAACAATATTCTGACAAGTGAAACACACAATTTTGAGTGTACTTTGACCAATTATTTTTATCTGCCTGTCAGTCTTATCAAAATTAAGACGTGCATTTTAAGAATACTAAACGGTTTTCCCTTATTTTTGTTCTTATTTTATCTCTAGGGTTTTCTTGTGTATTCAAAACCAAAGAATGCTTGTGAACCTATTATCTCCCCACCAGTAATGGAAAACTCCTCTGTCAACTTCATTGTTCTGATTAGAAGATTTGACTGCAATTTTGATATCAAGGTAAGTTACCAGTCGGACTTTCAAAAATGTTTGCGTGGATTTTAACTGGGTTTAAATTCACTTGAATGTTTCCAGTTCAGCTTTTGGTGATTACATAAACATCATATGATGTAGCCAGGTTAATGAATAACCTGACTGGTGCTGTGATAACTATATGTACCTTCAGTGAGCATAATGGGCTGGGAAATGGGGCAGAAAATACTTTGCAAGTGGAAAGTCTTCCCCAACGAGATGTACCTATCACTGTTTAATGAAATGCTGACCCAAGGAATTTGGCCTGCCTGCGGACTTGACTGGGAGTGATTTTAAATTCTGACTCTGCAGTATTTCGTAAAGAGCTTCATGTGGCAGAACACAACTGTGTGTTCACGGTGACAATTTTGAGATTAATTCAGTTTGTGATCATGAATTGTGTGTCCTACTGGAAATGTACCTGTAAAACACAATAGTGGTACATGCAGTCAAATCTGGAGAAAGATTTGTATTGCTTTATTTTTATATGCTTTTTTTTTGTGTACATCAATCAGATTCTTAAATTTTAAGCATGAGATTCTGCAGATGCTGTAAATATTGAGCAGCAAACCCAAAATACTGAAGGACTCAGCAGGTTAGATGCCAGTTAAATATTTAAATCTAAGCCCTGTTGTTTGGGCATGGAGTTAATATTGTAAATATAAATACGAACATGTACCATCTTTGACTTCCTTGGTTTAAAGTAATTTTGTCATTGAGTGAATGCTCTCATACTTTCAAAAATCTGTCTTATCACCAGAAAAGCATTGACACTTGAAAATATAACATTTACCACTTAACAATGGACAATGCAGAATGACTGGCAAATATGGCACACAACCCTTGGAGTTACAAGTTTAGTTCATTCAGCATGTGAGTGCTTGAATTGTAAATAGATTGTGAAAGGAAGCCATTGTGTATTTAATAATTCAGTAATACTTGAGTAATATTGTAAATATTTTGCTTGACTAGTTATTCTTTGCTTAAATAATTCATTATATGTAAAAGTAAGTGAATGGCATACGTCATCATGCCACCATGCTATTTGCATGTGCCTCACTAAAAGTAAAAAACAAAATGTAAATGTTCTCTAGCAGAGGAGGAGTAACCTGCTTAACTTGCCTTATTTGAACTGTTCCCCTTTGTATCAGTCATGCTTTCTATAATGTGTTATAACTGCGACCAACAAAAGGCATTTAAATTTACATTTTAAAATTACAGGGTAACAGAACTAATAGAGAAATGTGGCATAAAAACAGGTCCTTCATCCCAACTCGTGCTTGCCTAACTAATTCAAGATTCAAGATTGTTTAATGTCATTTCCAGTACATAAATGTAATGGAGAAAGAAATGATTGTTAGTGTGGATCTGATGCAGCACAAAAAAAAGAATAAAGGACTCAATAATAAAAAAACAATAAATATAAATACACAAGATAGATTGTTTGTATATCTACGAAGTGACTGTAGGCACAGGGCTGTGTGTACATAAGGTGACTGACAAGAAATGATGAAGTAGTGATGGTTGGGGATGTGGAGTGGTGAGTTTACTGGGTGGAGGTATTGGTTAGCCTTACTGTCTGGGAAAAGTAACTATTTTTGAGTCTGGTTGTCTTGGCATGGATGCTACTGATGGGAGACGGACAAGGAGTCCATGAGCCGAGTGGGTGGGATCTTTCATGATGCTACTGGCCGCTTTCCAGCACCTTTCTGTGTTTACTGTATGTATTTGTTTTTTTTTAAAAAAATAACAATTGAAACTACCAAGATGAAACCTACATGGACAGGATCCAATGATCCCTATTTAACTTTGAGTGCATGCTGCCAACAGATGAGATTTGGTGACTTGTGCTTGTATTTCTAATTGCTGGTTTAGAGGGCAATACAGTACAAGAAATGTTGGGATCTATTAAATGGTATTGTTGATGCAAGGAGAAAATGGATTTGGACAGTGTTGGGAGAGGGATGGGCAAGGGGATTATATGCCACCATTGAGCCACGCTCTTTTCTCGCTGCTGCCATTGGGAAGGAGCTGCAGGAGCCTTGGTCCCATTATCACCAGGTTCAGGAACAGTTATTACTCTTCAACATCATGCTCCTGAACCAGAGTGGATAACTTTACTCACCTCAGCACTGAACTGATTCCACAACTGATGGACTCACTTTCAAGGACTCTATAACTTGCATTCTCAGTATGATTTTATTTATATTTTGGTATTTGCAGTTTTTCTTTTGCACTTTGATTGTTTGTCTTGTGTGTAGTTTTTCATTGATACTGTTGTATTCTACTGTGAATGCTTGCAAGAAAATGCAACTCAGGGTAGTATATGGTGACATACGTACTTTGATAATCAATTTACTTTGAACGTTGAACTTTGCTACACATTCTAGAATGTCAGAGGAGGAGAACTGAAGATGGTACTAGTTGCAGGAGATGGAGTGGTATTGATAATTTCCAAAGATTGCAATGTTTTATGAAATAAAGGCATGTTTAACCATGCTAAATGTTAAGATTGACAAAAGACAATTGGAATATGTTGGAAAAGAGATGGATGACCAGACAAAGCAAAGTTCAAAGTAAATTAATTATCTAAGTACATACTGCATATATCACCATATACAACCTGGAGGGTTGTTTCCTTGCAGGTATACTTAGTAAATCCGAGAACCATAATAGAATCAATGAAAGTCCGAATCCTAACTCTAACCTGAGCCCAGCAGGGCAGTCAAACAACCAGTGTACAAGGGACATAGGAAAGAAGAAAGAAATAATAATATTAATATGTAAGCAATAACTATTAAGAACAAGAGAAGAAGACTCCTTGAAAGTGAACAGGTTGTGTGAACAGTTCAGTGATGGAACAAGTGAAGTTGTCCCCACTGGTTCAAGAGTCTGATGGTTGAGGGGAAATAACTGTTTTTGAACCTGGGTGATGTGAGCTCTGAGGCTCCTGTACCTTCCTAATAGCAGCAGCAAGAAGAGATCATGACCTAGGTGGTGGGGGTCCTTGATGGATGCTGCTTTCCTGTGACTGCACTCCCAGTAGATATGCTCAATGGTGGGGAGGTTTTATCCATGATGGACGAGGCCGTATCCACGATTTTTAGTAGGATTTTCCATTCAAGAGCATTGGTATTTCTATACCAGGTTGTGATACAGCCAGTCAATGTACTCTCCACCACTTATCTATAGAAGTTTGTCAAAGTTTTGGATGTCATGCTGAATCTTTACAAACTTTTAAGGAAGTAGAGGTGCTGCTGTGTCATCTTTGCAATTGTACTTGTGTGCTGGGCTGAGGAAATGGTAACACCGAAGAATTTAAAGTTGCTGACCTTTTCCACCTCTCGTCCCCCAATGAGGACTGGCTCATGGACTTGTTTCCTCCTCCTCCTGAAGTCAATAGTCAGCTGCTTGGTCTTGCTGAAATTGAGAAAGAGGTTGTTGTTGTGGCCTTCTTTACATTGGTGAGACCTGTCATAAGTTGAGGAACCACTTCGTCGAGCACCTCCGCTCCTGAAGCAGAGCTTTCCAGTGCCCCAACATATTAATTCTGATTCCTATTCCCATTCCAACATGTTAGTCCATGGCCTCCTCTTCTGCCACAATGAGATCACCCTCAGGGTGGAGGAGAACACTTTAGTCATAGTCATACTTTATTGATCCCGGGGGAAATTGGTTTGCGTTACAGTTGCCCAAAAATAATAAATAGTAATAGAACCATAAATAGTTAAATAGTAATATGTAAATTATACCAGTAAATTATGAAATAAGTCCAGGTCCAGCCTATTAGCTCAGGATGTCTGACCCTCCAAGGGAGGAGTTGTAAAGTTTGAAGGCCACAGGCAGGAATGACTTCCTGTGACGCTCTGTGCTGCATCTCGGTGGAATGAGTCTCTTGCTGAATGTACTCCTGTGCCCACCCAGTACATTATGTAGTGGATGGGAGACATTGACAAGATGGCATGCAACTTAGACAGCATCTTCTTTTCAGACACCACCGTCAGAGAGTCCAGTTCCATCCCCACATCACTGGCCTTACGAATGAGTCTGTTGATTCTGTTGGTGTCTGCTACCCTCAGCCTGCTGCCCCAGCACACAACAGCAAACATGATAGCACTGGCCACCACAGACTCGTAGAACATCCTCAGCATTGTCTGGCAGATGTTAAAGGACCTCAGTCTCCTCAGGAAATAGAGACGGCTCTGACCCTTCTTGTAGACAGCCTCAGTGTTCTTTGACCAGTCCAGTTTATTGTCAATTCGTATCCTCAGGTATTTGTAATCCTCCACCATGTCCACACTGACCCCCTGGATGGAAACAGGGGTCACCGGTACCTTAGCTCTCCTCAGGTCTACCACCAGCTCCTTAGTCTTTTTCACATTAAGCTGCAGATAATTCTGCTCACACCATGTGACAAAGTTTCCTACCGTAGCCCTGTACTCAGCCTCATCTCCCTTGCTGATGCATCCAACTATGGCAGAGTCATCCGAAAACTTCTGAAGATGACAAGACTCTGTGCCTCAGTCTCCTCAGGAAATTATGACAAGACTCTGATAAGACTTTGTGTTCTGTCTGGGTACTCTCCAACCTGATGGCATGAATATCAATTTCTCCTTCTGGTAAAAACATTTTTCACCCCTCCTCCTTCCCTCTTCTATTCCCTACTCTAGCTTCTGACCTCTTTTCACTTGCCCCTCCTCCTTCCCTTTCTCCTATTGTCCACTCAATCTCCGATCAGATTTCTTCATCTCCAGCCCTTTACCTTTCCCACCTGGCTTCACCCATCACCTAGTTTCTTCTCCTTCCCTCCCCGCCCGATCTTTTTTTTCTGATATCTTCCTCTCTTCTTTTCCAGTCCTGAAGAAGGGTCTGGCCCGAAACATCAACTGTTTGTTCATTTCCATGGATGCTGCCTGGTTTGCTGAGATCCTGCAGCATTTTGTGTGTTGCTTTTGTGTCTTCTGCCTGATGGGAGAGGGGAAAAGAGAGAATGTCCACCATGGGTGGGGTCTTTGATTACACCTGCTGCCTTACTGAGACAGTGAGAAGTACTAAACAGTCCATGAAGGGGAGGCTGATTCCTGTGATGTACCGAGCTGTGTCTACAACTCTATGCAGTTCTTTGTGGTCATGTGCAGAGCAGTTGTTGTACCAGGTCCTTATGGCACCAGATTGAATGTTTTCTCTCAGACCATAAGAAATAGAGGTGGTAGTATGCCACTTGGCCCACTGACTCTGCTCTATCATTCCATTGTGGCTGATTTGCTGTCCCTTTCAACCCCAGTTTCCTGCCTTCTCCCCATTACCTTTGTCGCCCTGACTAATCAAGAATCTATCAACCTCTGCTTTAAATAATCCCAGTGACTTGGCCACCACAGCCGCACAGGGCAATGAATCCACAGATTCATCACACTTAGGCTAAAGAAATTCGATCTCGCCTCTGTTCTAAGTGTATGTCCCTGTATTCTGAGGCTATGGTGCATTGATTAAAAATTTGTAAGAGTTGACAGAGACAATAAATTTCTTTTGCCTCCTGAAGTAGAAGCATTGGTGAACTTTCTTGGCTGTGGATTTTGAAACTGTTTTCAGCACTGTTGATGTAGAATGGGATGGAAATTTAAAGTGTTATCTTGGGGTTGCAGTTGTGGATATAACAGCTGTATTGTAAGGCATTTTGGCCAATCTACATTTTGTTTCCTTGGTAAATGCAAAAGACTTTATTGTCCTAAGCATTACTTTGCTGTAAGATATGTTTGGTACCCTGGATAGAGAGAAGAAAGAAGCTGAAAGATGGATGTTGTATTGACCATTTTATTCCAGGACTCTTTTGCACAGAAGATGCTGTGAGAACTGTGGTTTTTGGATATGGATAAATCAGCCAAGTCATAAGAGTCATGGAGTCATAGAACACTACAGCACAGAAGCAGGCTCTTCAGCTCTTATGGTCCATGTCAAAATATTATTCTGCCTGGTCCCGTCAACCTGCACCTAGACCGTAACCCTCCATAATCCCACCCAATCACGTATCTATCCAAACTTCTCTTAAACTTTAAAATCAAGCCTGCATCCACTGCTTCCGCTGGCAGCTTGTGCCATGCTCTTGCCACCCTCTGAGTGAAGAGGTTCCCTCTCATGGACCCTTTAAACATTTCACCTTCACCTTTAACCCATGACTTCTGGTTCTAATCTCACCCGGCCTCCATGTTCTCTGGAAGCTGGGACAAGGTGCTTTGTAGCAGCATCATCATACCAGAGTTGTTTGAAATAGTGGATGATGTACTGAAGATTGTGGAAGGTGAGTGGGCAAAGGTGAAGATAACATCTTCCTTGGAGAGCTGATTGCTGAAATGACAGTTGAGATTCACAGTCCAGACCAATTTCTATATCCTTTTTTACTTGTTTTAACAAAATGTCAAGCCAATTTAATGATTCTATAATGTGTTTTCAGTCAGGGAAGTCTGATCACTTTCTGTGACTGCTCAGTAATACTGAACTTTCATTTCAGAGAATGAGAGTGCAATATTCCCTATCATAAGTTGGCCACATTCGCTGGGTGGTTGCAAATTACACTGTTTTCACATAGATGCACATTCAATGCGTCAGTTTCTGGTCCCAAGGGAGCAGTGAATCCCAGAAAAGACTTCAGAAAAGTAATTGGTGTGGGAAGAGTGAGAACCATTGCTTTCTCTCTGTGCTCTAACACCTTTTACTCCGTGATGTGCGAAATATCTTTTTCAGGCCATGTTTCGATGTACAGCTGGCACATTAACCTTTTCCCTTTCAACAGACATCGAAACATCGCAACTTACAACGAAATGTGTAGTTCGCGTCACATCATAGCAAGTCAGCGAGGATTATGCTAGGGGCAGCCTGCAAGTGTCGCCATTGCTTCCAGTGCCAACGTAGCATGCTCATATCTTGCTAGCCCTCACTAATACATACATAATTGGAATGCAGGAGGAAACTGGAGACCAAAGGAAACCCACATGATCACAGGATGAATGTATAAACTCTTTTCAGACAGCAGTGAAAATTTAACCCTGATCAGTGATTGCCAGCACTGTAAAGTGTTTGCACCAACCACTATGTGAATGCAGGACCATTGCTTTTCATTATCTATACATCCTCGATGGCTACTTTATTAGGTACACCTGTACACGTCCTTGTTCGTGCAAATATCTAATCAGCCAATCATGTGGTGGCAAATCAATGCATAAAAGCATAGAGATTCAGCTGTTGTTCAGACCAAGTGTCAAAATGAGGGAAAAAATGTGATCGAAATTACTTTGACCGTGGAATGATTATTGGTGTCATACAGGGTGGTTTGAGTATCTCAGAAACTGCTGATCTCCTGGGATTTTTATGCACAACAATTGCTAGAGATTACAGAGAATGGTGTGAAAAATTTTTTAAAAAATCTAATGAATAGCAGTTCTGCGGGCAAAAATGCTTTTTAATAAATGGGGTCAGAGGAGAATGGCTAGACGGGTTCAAACTGACAGGAAGATGACAGTAATTCAAATAATCACACATTACAACAGTGATGTGTAGAAGAGCATCTCTCAATGCACCACACATTGAATCTTGGTGGATGGGGTACAGCAGCAGAAGACTATGAACATACACTCACTCAGTGGCCACTTTATATGGTACAACAGACAGCTGATAAAGTGCCCACTGAGTGTACATATTGTAATGCTAGCAATTCACATATCCATCTAAATATCCTTCAAAAATTAGATATATAAATCTTTTCTTCTGTGTACAAATGGCTCTCCAAATCCGTGCAGTATTTATCTGTAATTGCATCTGCTTACTGGCACCCTGTGAACTAATGATATGGAATATTGCACTCTCTTTCCTTGAAATAAAACTTCAGTGTTCTCAGTATGTGACCAAGCTTTCTCTGTATCTCTTTGCATGTAACTGTAAACAGATTATGGAAACAATCATTTGAACATTTTGCTAAATGAGTCATAAAGGAAGCCTCCGGGTCCAACATATAATTCTCCGTAACTTCCGCCACCTCCAACAGGATCCCACCACCAAGCACATCTTTCCCTTCCCCTCCTCTTTCTGCTTTCCGCAGGGATGCTCCCTACGCGACTTCCTTGTCTGTCCGTACCCCCCATCCCGCCCCACTGATCTCCCTCCCAGCACTTATCCTTGTAAGCGGAACAAGTGCTACACCTGCCCTTACACTTCCTCCCTCACCACCATTCAGAGCCCCAGACGGTCCTTCCAGGTGGGGCGACACTTCACCTGTGAGTCAGCTGGTGTGATATACTGCATCCCGTACTCCCAGTTTGGCCTTCTATATATTGGTGAGACCCGACGCAGACTGGGAGACTGTTTCACTGAACACCTACGCCCTGTCCGCCAGAGAAAGCAGGATCTCCCAGTGGCCACACATTTTAATTCCATGTCCCATTCCCAATCTGATGTGTCAATCCATGGCCTCCTCTACTGTCAAGATGAAGCCACACTCAGGTTGGAGGAACATCACCTTATATTCCGTCTGGGTAGCCTCCGACCTGATGGCATGAACATTGATTTCTCTAACTTAGGTTAATGCCCCTCTTCCCCTTCTTACCCCATCCCTTATTTATTGATTTATTTATTTAGTTAGTTATTATTTTTTCCTTTTTTTCTCTCTCTCATTTTTCTCTCTCCCTCTCACAATAACTCCTTGCCTGCTCTCCATCTTCCTCTGGTGCTCCCCTCCCTCTTTCTTTCTCCCCAGGCCTCCTGTCCCATGATCCTCTCATATCCCTTTTGCCAATCAACTTTCCAGCTCTTAGCTTCATCCCTCCCCCTCCTGTCTTCTCCTATCATTTCAGATCTCCCCCTCCCCCTCCTACTTTCAAATCTCTTACTAGCTCTTCTTTCAGTTCGTCCTGACGAAGGGTCTCGGCCCGAAACATCGACTGTACTTCTTCCTATAGATGCTGCCTGACCTGCTGCGCTCACCAGCATTTTGTGTGTGTTGCTCATAAAGGAAAACGAAATGGCCTAGACTCTGTATTTCAAATATCATTACAATAATCATCCCTCTAGGAAATATGTTCTCTCCATCTTTTGCCACACCATCTTCTGTGATCAACAGATCATCTTCCAGCATTTTTGACATCCGCATACGTTTTTCTTTGAATTTAGTACCACAAGCAGACGCTTCCACTCCATGAGCCTGTTCAATAAGTGATTACCAGCTCACCTTAATGAACCTACCACCTTGGCTCCATGTCCTTTGTTCTGCAAAACTCAGTTCAAAACCAAGAAGTGACTTAAATCTACTCTAATTTGCCTACTGGAGCAACAGGTCCACAGCAGGTGCCATCTCAGTAACTCTTCACTTAACCCTGGAACATCTGGACGGCAAAAGCACATAGAGCCGGATGCACTTTGTGAGCACCAGTTCTGCATTCAATATCATCCCATCAAAACTAATCAATAAGCTTCAAGACCTCGGCCTCTATAACCTCCTCTTTGCAATTTAGATCCTCGATTTCCTCACTTGGAAACCCTACTCAGTTCAGTTTGGCAACATTTCCTCCACAATCTTCATCAGCACAGGTGCACCTCAAGGCTGTGTGCTTAGCCCTCTGATTTACTTACTTTACACTTAACTGTGTGGCTAAGCGCAGCTCCAATACCATATTCAAGTTTGCTGATGACACCAGTTGTCGGGTGAATCAAAAGTGATGAATCAGGAGGGAGATTGAAAATCTTGTGAAAATTCAGCATGACATCTAAAACTTAGATAAATTTCTTTTGAAGTATGGTGGAGAGTATATTGACTGTTGCATCATGGCCTGGTATGGAAACACCAATGCCCTTGAACGGAAAATCCTATAGAAATTAGTGGATATGAGCCAGTCCATCATGTGTAAAGCCCTCCCCACCACTGTGCATATCTACATGAAGCATTGTCACAGGAAAGCAGCATCCATTATCAGGGACCCACACCACTTAGGACATGCTGTCTTTTCGATGCTGCCACCAAGAAGGTAGTGCAGGAGCTGCAGGATTCTCCACCAGTTATTGCCCCTCAACCATCAGGCTCTTGCAGCAGAGGGGATATCTTCCCACCCCATCACTGAACTGTTCCAACAACTTTTGTGGACTTACTTTCAAGGATTGTTCATCTCATGTTCTTGATATTTACTGCTTATTTTTTATTTTTGTATTTGCACAGTTTGTTATCTTTTGAACATTGGTGGTTTTGTCTGACATGTTAGGTGCGGTCTTTCACTGATTCTAGTATTTGATTTACTGAATATGCAAGAACATGAATCACAGGGTTGTATATGGTGACATATATGTATTTTGTAATAAATTTTCTTTGAACTTTGTTAATTTAAGTGGCATCCACTGCTCTTTGTGGGAGAGCATCCACACTTTTAGCTGCTTTGCATGGAGTAGCATTTCCTAACATCTCCCATAATCTCCTGGTTCAACCACGTTGATGCCATAACCAAGAAAACTCATCAAGATGTCTACTTCCTCAGGAGGGTAAAGAAATTTGGCAGGTCCCCATCAACTCTTAGCACTGTCGAAAGCATTCTATCAAGCATAACTGCTTGGTTTGGCTACTGCTGTGCATGTGGCCACGAGAAACTACAGAGTGTTGTGGACACAGTTCAGCACATCACAGGATCCAACATTCCCTCTATCGATCCTGGTTATATTTTTGCTGCCTCAGTAAAGCAGCCAGTATAAGTAAAGACCTGATTCCCCCCCCCCCCCCCCTCAGACTTCCTCTCCTCTCCTCTCCTCTCCAATTAGGCAGAACCTTAAAATGCTTGAAAGAGGGTATGACCGGGCGCAAGGACAGCTTCTATCCCACTGTTATCAGACTCTAAAATAGACCTCTTATACAATAAGATGGACTCTTGGCCTCACAATTTACCTCATGATGATCTTGCACGTTATCATTTACCTACATTGCACCTTTGGTAGCCTTTACACTTTCTTAAACCTTATTTTAACATAACACAGTGTAATGATTTGATCTGTATAAATAGTATGCAAGGTAAGCTTTTCATTATATATCTTGGTATATGCGACGATAACAAACCAAATGCTTGTCTGACCATACACTTCCCAATACTATATTCCATCTTCCTTGTTTTTGCATATTCCTCAGTATAAGACCTCTGCCTACTCCCTGCTTTCTCAGCACTACCTACCCCTCCACCTCCCTTTATATCATCTGTAAATTTGGCCACAAAGTCATCAATTCTGTCATCTAAATCATTGACATATAACTTCAAAAAAGGTGGTCCCAACACTGATCACTGTAGGACACCACCAGTGACTAGCAGCTGACAAGAAAAAGCCCCCTTTATTTCCACTCTTTGCCTCCTGCCAGTCAGCCAATCTTGTATCCATGCTAGTATCTCCTGTAATACCACGAGCTCTTGTTAAGTAGTCTCACATGTGGCACCTTGTCAAAGGCCTTCAGAAAATCCAAGTGACCAACATCCACTGACTCTGCTTTGTCTGTCTTCCTGCGCATTTCACAACAATGATGCTCCCTTAAAGAAACCATGCTGACTTTCGCCTTTCTTTAAAATCCTGAGCTTCCAAGTACCCTGAAACCCCGTCCTTAATAATGGACTCCAGCATCTTCCCAACCACTGAAGTCAGCCTAACTGGCCTGTAATTTTCTTTTTTTCTGCCTCCCTCCCTTCTTAAAGATTGGAGTGATGTTTTAAATTACCAGTCCTCTAGAACCAGCAGGTCTGGCAGCATCTGTGGAGAGGCAATAATGAAGAGACCTTGATACAGGGGCTAAGACTGAAATGTCAGCTCTTTATTTCTCTTGATAGATGTTGCCTGACCTCCTGATTTCCTCCAGCAATTTGTGTGTGTGTGTTCTTCAAAGGATTATGTGGTTTCTTTTTAAAATTCTAATAGAGCAGCAAACAAAATGGACTTCATTTTTTATTCAATTATTTCAAATGTCAATTTCAGAGACTTCCCTCTCATGAAAGCAACTCATTCTCTTTTAATTAATGTGTTTGTGTGCAAAAACTGTGTAAGAGTTATTTGAGTAGAGTAAATACTGATTAAATATTAATGATATGAGATTACACTGGTGTTTTAAATGATCCATGACTTCGTTGAATAGGATCTGTGAAACACTTGAAAAATCATTTCAACATGGTAACCAGTATGCTTAGCCATGAAAGTGATAATGTTCTTAAATTATTCAGCATGATTGATATTAGATCTTGAGCAGAAATAATATATTGAATTGTTTTCATATTACAAGACCATGATTACTGTAATCAACTGCTACTATTAGCATTGTATTAATCTCAGTTTTCAGACCATTATGGCTCTTATTACATGTGGTTAAAATCTAGGGTAGTGTACTTTTATATAGAGTTGTCCTATTTGAAATTATTTTTTAATCAACCACGTTGCCTTTGTGTGTGGTAGGTCGTTGATTGTTGATGTCAAGACTGGTTTGTTTTTGAAAAAGAAAAGAAAGATCACAAGGATGTATTCTTCTCCCTCTCTCTTTCCCTTATGTTACCTTGACTCCTCAAACACCCTCTGCCCAGTGCTTCAGTGTATAGACTCTGACTTCTGGCCAGCCTCCCTTACTCAACCTTATGGAAGTTTCAACATCTCCATGAGCTTGCACCCACCCCTTGAAGCTCTCTGTTGAGCTTGCACCCACCCAGTTACATTCCTTTGTGTGTCCTGACCAACATGATATCCTGGTAAAGCAGTGCTATCATATAAAAAAAATATGCTTTTCCTTTCAAATCCTTCCATGGTGCGCACACGTACCTCATTTCTTAAAATGTCTCCACTATTTAACCCTCTCAGACATCTGCACTCTTTTAAATCCTGTCTCTTGGTCACCCCTACTGTCCATTCCTTCTCTATTTAAATTGGTATTTAGCTGTTTGTGCTGTGGAATTCCCACCCAGACCGTCTCCATTTCATTTTCATTTTGTGAGGTGTTCTGTAAGTGTTCTTTTCTTGACCAGACTTAAAGGTGCACTAATGTGGAGGATTGGAGTGGCATGGTAGCGTAGTGGTTAGCACAACACTTTACAGTACCAGCAACACGGGTTCAATTCCTGCAGCTGCCTGTAAGGACCATGACCGCGTGGGTTTCCTCCCACAGTCCAAGGACCTACTGGTTGGTAGGTACGTTGGTCATTATAAATTGTATTGTGATTAGGCTAGGGTTAAATTGGGGTTGCTGGGCAGCACGGCTCAAACAGCCAGAAGGGCCTATTCCGTGCTGTATTTCAACAAAGTTCAAAGTCCATTTATTATCAAAGTATGTATAAATTATACAAACTTAAGATTCATCTGCTTATAGGCAACCACTAAACAAGAAACCTAAAATAACCCAATTTAACAAAAAGGCTAACACCTAATGCGAGAGAGAGGGGGGGAAAAACACAAATCATGCAAACAATAAAAGCAAGCAACAGCATTCAGAATGAAAGTGAGTCCATAGACACAAAGCCTGGAGCAGCCGGATAAGGTTCATAGCCTCAGCTTCAGTTCATCACACAGCAGGGCAAATCATTGCGAAGCCCGGAGCTGGACGCACTCAGCCTCAGCGTCGAGGAGAGGGAAGTAAATGCCGTGGAGCAGCGAGCAGAACCAGCTCGTCCTTCTCTTCCGGTCACGACACCCTGCTTTTTCAGTCTATCTAGCCCACCATTTAAATTGCCCCGCACTAGGATCTTGGCCTTGCTGCAGAGATGCGCTTGGGGCCTGGACCCTGCCATCATATTTCAGCCTGTACTTGACCTTCCCAAATTGGCTCGGTGCTTAGATCGATCAAACCTCACTCTTGGTTTAGGTGAACAGGCTTAATAACTCCTCTTCTCTATTTGATCCAATTCCAGCTCTGTCTCAAACATGCCTCAATCCTCAAATTAGCTTCTCCTTCGCTCCCCTCTTCATTATTTGTGTCACTAGTTTACCACAGAAAAACTGTTATTAATAAAGTATCTTGTTGTATTTCTTGCTCTATAAACCATCAGTAAGCTGGTGCTCACCTTCCATAGTGCCATCTTTAACCGGTCTCAGTGTCATCTTAAATCAGCTTAAATAATGTTGTCACCATTTAATTACAAAATATGTTACAGAGTAGGGTAGGGGGAGTTTAACTGTTGTGTAATGTTAATGATGGGATGTGATATCGTCTCTTAGTTCCTGCATAATGGGCCATGTCCTTCCCTTGGGAAGAATCTGAAGACTGCAGTAAACCTTTTGGTAGTGGTTCCTATAAATCAGTTTGAGCCTGAAGTGACCGAAGTTTAAGCCATTCTGTTTCTATCACATATATTGCTAAAGAATTGTTGAATGGGTATTTATACTGGAGAAACTGGGCAGCGCACTAATAAAGGTGGTATATTGAGGATTAGCGCAGTGGTTAGCTCAACACTTTACAGTACAGGCAACCTGAGTTCAGTTCCCACTGCTGCCGGTAAGGAGGTTATGCATTTTCCCCGTGACTGCTTGGGTTACCGGTCGGTAGGTTAATTGGTCATTGTAAATTGTCCTGTGATTAGGCTAGGGTTAAATTGTGGGATTGATGGGTAGTGTGGCTCGAAGGGCTGGAAGGCCTATTCTGAGCTGTATCTCAATAAATGACTGAGTAAGGTAGAGGCATAAAAGGGTTTTGGAAAAAGGTAGATAAGAGCAAGTAAATGGGTATAGAGTCAAATTGATTGAATTCTACTAGTGCTCTTCCACTTGTATCTGCATTGGAATATATCGTGTTAGGCATGAATTATGGCTATACATTGAGAGGCCTCCTTTTCAGGTACGCCTCATTAATCTAAATATCTGAATAGACAATCATGTGGCAGCAACTCAATGCATAAAAGAATGCAGTCATGGTCAAGAGGTTCATTTGTTGCTCAGACCAAACATCAGAATGAGGAAGAAATGTGATCTAAGTGACTGACTGTGGAATGATTGTTGGTGCCAGATGGGGTGGTTTGAGTATCTTAAAAACTGCTGTTCTCCTGGGATTTTCAAACACAGCATTTTCTAGAGTTTATAAAAAATGGTGCAAAAAAACCCAAAAAAGCAGCTGCTGAGTGGCAGTTCTGTGGGTGAAAACATCTTGTTAATGAGAGAGGTTAGCGGAGAATGACAGGACGACAATAGGAACTCAAGTAACTATGTGTTAGAGTAGTGTGCAGAAAAGCATCTCTACAACACGTGGCATGGTTCGTGGGATGCTATTACAGTGCCAGTGATGGGATTCACTTCCTGCGGCTACCTGCAAGGAGTTTTTACATTCTTCCTGTGACTGCATGGGTTTCCTCCCACATTCCAAAGGCATATGGGTTAGTAACTTAATTGGTCACATGGGTGTAATGAGGGGACACAGGCTCATTGGGCCAGAAGGCCTGTTACCATGTTGTATTTTTATATAAAATAACACTGTGCTTTGGCTCTTTGGATTTGGTATTTATTTCTGGAATTGTATTTTGCCTTTAAATTTTGAGTTCCACTATGTATGTTGACTTTCTCACATCACCCTTTAGCTTTAGTGAGTTGGCAGTCTTGTGATATCATGTGTTTCTCTTGTGTTTTCAATGTCTTGTATGCCAACCTCTGTAGTTGTGGATGTGTGGGGGCTTTCAGTGTTCCATCTGCTCTCTTGCATTGTTATCTGATATGTTTGTTTCTCTATTGTCTGTTCCATCTTTACAATAATTTGGTAATACACTGATGGAGACATAATAGACTGCAGATAGAGAGTAATGCAGCGTGGAAATGGGTCTTCAACCCAACTCATCCAGACTGACAAAGGTTCCCCTCCTAAGCTAGTCCTTGGCCCATATCTCTCTAGAGCAGGGGTTTACAAACTGAGGTCCACGGACCTCTTGTTTAATGGTATTGGCCAATGGTACAAAAAAGGTCTAAACCTTTCCTATCTATATAGCTAATCACATGTTACTGTACCTGCCTCAACTACTCTCTAGCATTTTCCGCCCTTTGTATGAATAGGTTGCCCTCTCGGGTTCTTGTTAAAATTTTTTCCTTCTCGCCTTAAGCCTGTGCCCTCTAGTTTTTGATTCCCTTTCTCTGTGGAGAACGATTATATGAATTTCACTCTTATCTATGCCCTTTGTGATTTTATAAGTGTCTATAATGTCACCCCCTCAGTCTCCTCTGCTCCAAGGAATAAATTCCTTCCTGCTCAACTTCTCTCTAACTCAGGCCCCCGAGTTCTAGTGACATTCTCATAAATCTGCTTTGTACTCCTTCCACTTAATGATGTGTTTCCTGTAAAAGAGTGATTAAAACAGTGCACAGTACTCCAAGTGCACCCTCGCCAACATCTTGTGCAACTGCAGCATAACATCCCATAATGATTTTTGAAAGTAGATGGACTTGCTGAGAAGGAGCTCTTTACATATTATGAAGTAGTTACTGAAAACTAGTTGCATTATTAGGGTACAGGTTTTAGGCACTCAATTTGTGCAAAAGTGAGCTTGAGCTTTACACAGCATTTCTGATGTGGGTTTACAAGCAAAATCTACCAGGAAGGAGGGAAAATATGAGAAAATACAGGCCCAGGAAAGTTTTAAAAGTCAAAATAAATTTAACATTGAAGTGTGTATATGTTACCATACAGTTTAAAAAATAACATTGAGAAGATGTGTTATAGAGTCATTGAAAGTGAGTCTGTTGTAGGATCAGTTCAGAGTAGTGGTGAGTGAAATTATCCACACTGGTTCAGGAGCCTGATGGCTGTAGGGTAATAACTGTTCCTAAACCTGGTGGTATGGGACCTAAGGCTTCTATATTGAGAAGAAGACTTGGTCTAGATGGTGTGATAAAGTATGTAAAAGGTTAACACGGTCAGCAGCCTGTTTTTTCTGCAGGAAACCTTGATGATCAACAGATGTGCTAATTTTGCTATTCAATATTTCTTCTCGAAGTTAGCCAGTTAGTGTTTCAGGATACTTGTCTCCTTGTGCAGTCATGTGCATAGATAAGACCGCTCCAGCCTGTTTTGTGGATGTAAGCCACTGTGCCTATTCTGTAATTTGTGTCTTGGTACTGTCATGTACGTAGATAAGTCTGGCTCCAGCCTGTCTTGTGTGGGGGTATCTGAACGACTATATCCATTTTGTAAGGGGAACTGTGAGTTAGTTGGTGGACTGAGCAGTGTTTGAGCAACTAACCAAAGTACTTATATGATCTCTGAGTGACTTTATCTGGAATCGACTTCCACAGGTGGGGCTCTTTCATGTGGCAGCGCTCCATGTAAATGTACCCAGTGGTAAGTTGAATTGAAGATTGGGTATATTTGATTAGAATGGTGTATGGATTTCAGTTATGGGGAGGGTGAATAGGCTGGGATTTTTTTAACGTGTGCCTGCGTGCGTGCGAGTCTGTGCATGTGCGACTGCGTGTCCGTGCGTGTGTCCATGTGTGCGTCCGTGATGATGACTTTTTCATGGCTTTTACAAGGCGTGGAGAGAGAGAGAGAGGGACTATGTGGCGTGCCACTCCTCACACAGACGTTTTTGCAGTATTTTCCCTTTATTTGACGAGGTCGAGTTGCGATCTCGACACTCAACCCAGCATGGATGGAAAGCGTACTCGGGAGCGGACCCGACTAGTTTCGAACCCAGGAACCTCCGCTTCCGGGTCTGGTGCCGATGTCATTGTGCCACCAGCCCCGGCCCAGGCTGGGTTTTTCTTTTCCCTGGGGTGAAGGCAGCTGAGATATAATGCGTCGTTTGTATTTGTAAAACCAATACAACCAAAGATGTGCTGCGGGCAGTCCACAAATGTCACCACACATTCTGGTGCCAAAATGTCATGCTCACCATGTACAGCGAAACAATAATAGTAAAACAAGCCTTTTTCCTACTTTTACTTATACACACACACGCACGCTCACACACAGTCACACACGTAAATACACACACACACACACACACACACACACACACACACACACACACACACACACACACACACACACACACACACACAGTCACACACACAGTCACACACTCACTCTTGATTTTATGTTAAGGGAATTGAGGGATAGGGGAATAGGGTGGGCATCTTCCATTGGAAGATCAGTCATGATGTTGAAAAGCTGAGCAGTCAAGACTGTGTGGCTGTCTTCTGTTTCTTAAGACATGCTAGTGCTGTGACAGAAACGAGAGAAAGATATTATTGTGACCTACTGAAACTGCTCTTCCTGTTGCTTATATATTTGCTATAAATGATCTTTTATTTCAAGTTGGACTTCAAGCTGATCACGAGAGGCTTGTATTCTGTCCATATGTCCTGAAGTGTACTGAACACACTTAAAGATGTCGTGTAGAGGAGGATGTTTGGTGTCTGCCGGGAGAATATAGTAATCAACAGAATAGGACTAGCCTGTCTGCAGAAACATAATAAAAACTGAATAAGGAGTTACACAGATTATTAGAGCTTGTCCCCTAGGGAACTGTTGAAATCTCAGGAGCAAGAACAGTATTTAAAGCTGTAGAGGGCAGCCTCTGTTTGATTTTTTTGTGTGTGTACCAGAGATGAAAGCTCTGCATTTGAGAACTCAACCAGCATCAGGCAACCTCCTGAAGAGAGAGTCTGGCACCTATTTTCCTTTAGTAATGAATGGTACTTGTGTTATTGAACACTCCATAGCGCTTGCGTGAATGTGGAATTGACAGTATAATTGAAACCTATAGCAAATGGGATTAATTTTTTCATAGTTTTAACGTGATCCATTATTTCAAAATGGATCATTTGCTTTAAATCTGGCATCCCTTGATTAACCATAGAGCTCATACACAGTACACTAAAGCTTTTGATCATTTCACTGGAATAACTTCCATTCTGCTGCTGTGGTTTTAATACTTCTAACCATTTTAACAATACAAGTTGTGAAAAACAAAGGAAACAGCATATTTAAATGTGACATGTTTAAACAACAGAATTTTTGAGAGTAATTCTCTTAATTTTCAAGGTACAAAAACTGTACACATATCACCTACAGAACATAGAACATGGAAATCTACAGCACATTGCAGGCCCTTTGGCCCACAATGTTGTGCTGACCATGTAATCTACTCTGGAAACTACCTAGAATATTACCCCCCGCCCCCCGCATAGCCCTCTCTTTTTCTAAGCTCCATGTCTCTTAAAAGACTCTATTGTATCCACCTCTACCACCTTCACTGCCAGTGCGTTCCACACATCCACCACCCTGTGTGGAAAAGCATACCTCTGACATCTCCCTTGAACATACTGTACTTCCAAGCACCTTAAAACTATGCCCCCTCATGTTAGCCATTACAGCCCTGGGGGAAAGAGCCTCTGGCTATCCACACAATCAATGCCTCTCATCATATACACCTCTATCGGGTCACCTCTCATCTTCTGTCACTCCAAGAAGAAAAGGCCAAGTTCACTCAACCTGTTCTCATAAGGTATGCGCTCCAATCCAGGCAACATCCTTATAAATCTCCTCTGCAGTGTCTCTATAGTATCCACATCCCTCCAGTAATGAGGTGACCAGAACTGAACACAGTATTCCAAGTGGGGTCTAGCTAAGCTCTTGTATGGCTTTAACATTACCTCATGGCACTTGAACTCAATCCCATGAAGGTCATCACACCATACACCACCTTAACAACACTGTCAACCTGCGCAGCAGCTTTGACTATCCTATGGACAAGGATCCCAAGATCTTGCGATCCAACGCACTGCCAAGAATCTTGCCATTAATATTATATTCCGTCTTCAAATTTGACGTACTGCAATGAACCACTTCACATTTATCTGGGTTGAGCTCCATCTGCCACTTCTCAGCCCAGTTCTCCATCCTATCAATGTCCCGCTGTAACCTCTGACAACCCTTCAGACTATCCACAACACCCCCCCCCCCCCAACTTTTGTGTCATCAGCAAACATACTAACCCACCCTTCTTTCTATCCAGGTCATTTATGAAAATCACAAACAGGAGGGGTCCCAGAACAGATCCCTGCAGAGCACCATTGGTCACCAACCTCCATGCAGAATGCAAACCATCTACAAAACACCCTTTGCCTTTTGTGGGCAATCTAATTCTGGATCCACAAAGCACATTCTCCTTGGATCACATACAATAATAACAGAATATTAAAAAAATCTGTAGATGTTACAAGTTGACGAAGTGCATGTGTGACATATAGTTAAATATACGGCAGTATACTGCTACTGGCACTGTCATAAATAGGGTGTACTGGCAGGCAGCAGGGTGTTCAAAAGTCTCACAGCCTGTGGGAAGAAGCTGTTACTCAGGCTGGTAAACTGGCTTGTTAAATCGGCTTAATTTAACAAAAAATGAGGGATTGTCTCTAGTAAATAACTAACATTTGAGAAAATAATCATTTGTAAGTAATGGGATGGATTTCCTAAAGTTCCATACTTTACATGTTCAACTGGTGCAAAACTGGGGAGAATCTTTATTCTATGAACTTGAAGCAGATTTGCTGGATCACATCTTTTCAAATAAACCAGTGTCAAGTAAACAAGCATTAACTTTTCCTGTGTGTAGGTTTATGACGGGAGGTCAGTAATCTTTGGAAAGTGGCAAGAGTAGGAAGATGACTGCTCTCTTTGTTCTGTTCCTATATCTGAATGCTCCTATTCATATTGTTCATGTAGACTATTTCAGACTGCAAGCACAATTAGAGGAAGCAAGCACCTTTTTGAACTTTTCAGTTTTATTGCAGCATTATGTGGTATTATTGATGCAAATTAATAGAGAGATGCAAATTTCAGCCAGGATATTTTTTCACACAAGTTTGTCATATCTAAGGTTTAAGTACTCATTGTTGTAATTTCATAGCCAGTATCCCTGCATAATGATGATTCAAATGCGCATTGTCGACTTCTGCAGGCAGAGGGCCTACTACTTTCACAGAAATACTCAAATCATGCAATGTGTGCCTGGTTTTTTAAAAGCATGGACTTGTTTAGATCAATGCTTAGTGCATTGGTGTCATAATGTAAAATAATGCAATGGCAAAAAGTCATGGAGTTGTACAGCATAGAAACAGGACTTCCAACTCACCACATGTATGCTGAATTTAGCCATGGACAGTCCCAAGCCCAGCTGTGAAAGGAGAATTGGAGCTAACAATTCTATCCTCTTAACCCAGAGCTACAGAAATGCAAACAGAATCTCTAAAGAGCTTATTCCTGGGAGAGAAAAGATCTTTGAAGATCCTGGGGACAACTTGAAAGACTGGCTCAGGACAGAGGACTCTGGCAAGTAGCTCGACGGGCCAGGTGGCCTACTCCTGCTCCTATTTCTTATGTTCTTGTGTTCATTGCTGATAACACCACTGTTATAGACTGAATTAAAGGTGCTGATGAAACAGCATATAGAAAACCACAGAAAAACTACAGCACAGAAACAGGCCTTTTGGCCCTTCTTGGCTGTGCTGTAGGAGGGAGATTGAAAATTTGTCTGAGTGGTGCTAACAGTAACTTCTTACTCAATGTCAGCAAGACCAAGGGGCTGATTATTGACTTCAGGAGGAGAGGAAAACATGGCAGTGCCTCTATTTCCTTAGGACTTTGCAAAGATTCAGCATGACATCTAATACTTTGACAAACTTCTATAGATGTATGATGCCCTTGAATGGAAAATCCTACAAAAAGTAGTGGATATGGCTTAGTCTGTCACAGGTAAAGACCTCCCCACCATTGACCACATCTAAACGAAGCATTGTTACATGAAAACAACATCTATCACCCAGAACTCCCACCAGCCAGTTATGCTCTCTTCTTGTTGCTGCCATCAGGAAGAAGGTACAGGAGCCTGACGACCCACATCACCAGGTTCAGAAACAGTCATTACTCCTCAATGATCAGCCTCTTGAACCAGAGGGGATAACTTCACTCAACTTCACTTACATCACTACTGAACTGTTTCCACAACTGTTGACTCACTGTCAAGAACTCTTCATCTCACGTTCTCGATATTTATTTATTATTATTGCTTTCTTTTTGTATTTGCAGGTTGTTGTCTTTTGCACCTTGGTTACTCTATTAGTGCAGTCTTTCATTTATTCTATTATGGTTATTGGATTTATTAATTATGCCAACATGAAAATGAAAACCAGGGTTGTTTATGGTGACGTGTATGTACTTTGATAGTACGCTTACTTTTAACTTTGCTGTAGCCTTGGGCAACCTTCCTTACTATCCACGCATCAGAAGGCAAAAAGAGTGCTTTAACTACAAGCAAGGGAATACTGAATGCTCGGATGATTTAGATAATGACAGAACATTGTTAATGGAATGGCGCTGGCAAGAATATGTGCAGATATAATTGAAGAACAATGTGTGCTTGCTAAGGTACAGTGTGCTCGAGCAGGCCAGGAAATGGAGGGCAATGGTAAAGGAGTTTTATGTGAGAATGAGGAATGAGAAGCTAAAAGACAGTGATGAGCTTTAAGTAGCAAGGGCCAAGTGTATAATTGCACAAAAGTTGGATTTTAATCTAGGATGAATTTCTTGAAACAGAAATGCAATTGTTTCATTTAGAAATTGACTGGAAGTACAACATTGAACATAACAGCACAGTACAGGCCCTTTAGCCCACCATGTGGTGCTGCCCTTTTAACCTACTTTAAGATCAGTCTCACCCTTCCCTTTTATAGCCCTCCGATTTTTCTATCATGCATGTCCCTATCTAAAAGAGTTTCTTAAGTGTCCCTAATGTATCTTTCTCTACCAGCTCCCTGGCAGGGTGTTCACATGCTCACCATTCATTCTTTGTTTTAAAAAAAAACATCTTTGACAAACCCTCTTTCCCATACTTTACTCCTCCAATCACCTTAGAATTATGCCCTTTGAATTATCTATTTCCACCCTGAGGAAAAATTCTCTGGGCATCCAATCAATCTATGTCTCTTTTCATGACCACTTCTATCAAAGTATCTCACATTCTCCTTCTTTCTGTAAAGAACTACCTCACCCAGCCTGTCCTCATTAGACATGCTCTCTAATCCAGGCAGCATCCTGGTAAATCTCCTCTGCACCCTCTAAAGCTTCGTCATTCTTCCTATGATGAGCTGATCAGAACAGAACACAATATTCCAAGTGTGGTCTAACCTGGGTTTTATAGAGCTGCAACATTTCCTGAAATTGGATTTGTTGGCAGTAGAGTGGATACATTGAAATCAATTTGCAAGATTGCCCAATGTTGGTGACAGCAGTTTGGTTCTTTGTTTGACCAACAACATTACTGAAATATTTATCTACTGTCTTGTAAACTGTCCCGATACATTTTGCAGTTGGTTGTCAATCATCATACCCTCGCATATCTGCTGTCTGTTTTTTATTGCCTGCTTTAAGAACATTTCCTTTAGAAATACAATAATTAAATTTAATAATTTAATTCATTATATTATTTGTTTTTGAGCTGCTTAGTCTATTTCATTTTTATTTAAAGTAATTGGTAAATTTTGTTTCCAATTTGGATGAATTATATAATAATTTAGAGTTCTGTTTTGCTGTGCATGTCACTAATTTTTTTTGGTGGTTTTTTTTGCAATTGAGATGAAATATATTAGCAATTAGCTACATTGCAGTTTTTTGAAGCTTAAGGTTTTTTTCAGTCAACTAACTGATATTAAAGTATTGATCCACAGAAATTAGGAGAAACATCAACAGCAAATAACAACCTTTGAGAGAATTCCTGTAAATGAAATTAAAAATTCATGTTTCTTGCAGAGAAGTAACAATGGACACCGACTGTGGAGAGTGAAATCTGTAGTTTACTGCCACTGGAAATAAATTTCAAACAAATGAATCTTTGTTACTGATTCAGACAATAGCATATTGTTCTAGCAGTGACATACCCGAATGGTGACAGAATGCAGTATAGACATTATACCAAAGAGCTCCTGACCATCCAGATATGGTGTGTTTGTACTTACTAGCACCAAGGTTTCTCTTTTTGGTTGTTTTGCAGCATATCTTGTTTTTTAAATACAAGTTTCACCTATAATTAATTCATCTTTTTTGTTAGTGTGACAAACTAAAGAATAACAGGATTACGATTCTGTCAAGTTTTGAAAATGTGGACTTGCCATTATAACCACAACAATGCAACATTAAATTGCGTTTATGTAGAAATTTGAAAGCAAGTCTTGCATCTATTTAGTGCTTTCCCTATCCTTTTCAGCTGTTGACATTATGTTATTACGTGTGATGTTTGGTAGCCATTTTGTGCATAGCGACTCCCAGAAACGGCAAAGTGGTGATAAGTGGACAGCCTGTGTTTGATGGTTGATGGATAAGGATTAGAAAGACCACTGATGAGAACTTCTTGCTCTTCAACATTGTGCAGGGCTCGTTGGAAGGTTATCTAAGGCTACAGCAGGATATGAATCAGATAGAAAGTTGAGTAAAGCATTAGTAGATACAACTTATTTGTGCCATTAACTGCATCCATTACAGACAGGCCATTATTTTATGAGAATAAAGTTTAATATCACAGATGTGTGTTGTGAAATGTATTGTTTTACAGTAGCAATACATTGTAATATGTAATCTTAAAAAATCTATAAATAACAATAGGAAATATATATTTAAAAATTAAATAAGTAGTTCAAGAAGAAAATAAAAAAACAAATAAAATGGGGTAGTGTATGTGGGGTCATTATGAATTCAGAAATCTGGTGGAGGGAAAGAAGCTGTTCCTAAAATGTTGAGTGTGTGTCTTCAGGCTTCGGTACCTCCTGTTCCTTGGTCTTGCTGATGTTGAGTGCAAGATTGTTGTTACCACACCACCCAAACAGCTGATGCATCTCACTCCTGTAACCCTCAATGTCACCATCTGAAATTCTGTCAGTAGTAGTAATGACATTAGCACATTTATAGATGGCGTTTGAGTTGTCTTTAGCCACACAATTATGAGTGTAGAGAGAGTGGAGCAGTGGGCTAAGCACACATCCTTGAGTTACACTGTTGTCGATTGTCAACGAGGAAAAGCTGTTACTTCCAATCTGCACTAGATATGGTCTTCCTATGGGGAAGTCAAGAATCTAGTTGCAGAGGTATACATTTCATCGCTAGCCAATGTCAGGCAAGCATTGGAGAAGCTGAGCACTGTAATCAGCAGGCACGAAACAGCATAACCTGATGCCTTCCCTATCACTGCAGAGCATGATGCTAGGAATAAAACTGGTGAGTATTCCATCAGCTTTTTAAGTAAAATTGTGTCTGGTGACTTCTTTTGTTGGACAGTGTATTAGCTTAACATGAAATGCTTCCCTTTCTGGAAATCTTTGTGCCACGTTGGTCCTTATCTACCAGACACTCAAAAGGAGGGCTATGGTCCAGATGCTGGTAGATGGGAGGAGGCGGAATACCAGACTGGCGTGGAATAGATGGGTTGAAGGACCTGTTTCTGTGCTGAGGTGCTCTGAGAAAAGAAAGATATCAGCAGTCCGTGCATTTAAAAGCAGCTTGGAATGGGAGCTGAGCACAACATGACCTGAGGGTAACAGGAGTTTGTTAGTTCATGGGAACCTGCTAACTGAGCCCACTGGCTTTGTGTCTTCAGAGCCCAGAGAAAAGATGAGAGATTATGACAGTCAGCTCAATGAAATGGGAGAAGAATGTGATGTGTTTTGTGCAACGGCAACGTGTATAAAAAATAAGATTGGTAAAGATTTGCCTTTGTTACACTCATTTAGTTATTATACTTGCAACAAAATTGGTGATGGAGTGAATGACAACAGGGAATAGCTTGTCCAATTTTCTGCAGAGCAGCTATAAACAGTTGAAAACGCTCACCATGTAGGTGTCATTTCCCTGTTATATTTCCTGCACGCAGTGACACAGTCATTGTGACACCCATAGGTGAAATCAGGTGAAAGGATCATTACTGTATAACCTTGATTTTTTTTCTCAGTAAAATCATGAGGATTGTCATCATGTCAGAATCATATACGTTCTGAGGGATTGGTCTCCCTGCTTGAACATGGGTTTTTTTTATCCATTCCTATTCCAGCCACTTTCCACAATTATAAACTGGCTTATTGTGCTCAATCACCTGTGAACACTTATAAAGTTGCAGCCACACTTCTGGACATGTTGCACTAAACTCAGTTTAATCCCTTTCCAATCTGCTGTTTCATTGGGTGGTTATCAATATAGTTCAAAGTACCTGTGTATTGATATATCAGTTGATAGATGTGGCCTAGATCTTGCCACTGCTTGTGGTAGCTTGAGGAGTGCCTTTGGCATGGGGTGTGGCTGGCTTACTCCATGTGTTGGGGTGATCATAAGACTGAAATTGCCATCTGCACAGTCATCTATAATTAGCAGGCCATTCCATATGTGGGGTGGGAGACCCTTTGAACATAGAACATAGAATAGTACAGCACAGTACAGGCCCTTCGGCCCACAATGTTGTGCCGACCCTCAAACCCTGCCTCCCATATAAGCCCCCAACTTAAATTCTTCCATATACCTGTCTAGTAGTCTCTTAAACTTCACGAGTGTATCTGCCTCCACCACTGACTCAGGCAGTGAATTCCACGCACCAACCACTCTTTGAGTAAAAAAACCTTCCTCTAGTTTCCCCCTTGAACTTCCCACCCCTTACCTTAAAGCCATGTCCTCTTGTATTGAGCAGTGGTGCCCTGGGGAAGAGGCGCTGGCTATCCACTCTATCTATTCCTCTTATTATCTTGTACACCTCTATCATGTCTCCTCTCATCCTCCTTCTCTCCAAAAAGTAAAGCCCTAGCTCCCTTAATCTCTGATCATAATGCATACTCTCTAAACCAGGCAGCATCCTGGTAAATCTCTTCTGTACCTTTTCCAATGCTTCCACATCCTTCCTATAGTGAGGTGACCAGAACTGGACACAATACTCCAAGTGTGGCCTAACCAGAGTTTTATAGAGCTACATCATTACATCGCGATTCTTAAACTCTATCCCTCGACTTATGAAAGCTAACACCCCATAAGCTTTCTTAACTACCCTATCCACCTGTGAGGCAACTTTCAGGGATCTGTGGACATGTACCCCCAGATCCCTCTGCTTCTCCACACTACCAAGTATCCTGCCATTTACTTTGTACTCTGCCTTGGAGTTTGTCCTTCCAAAGTGTACCACCTCACACTTCTCCAGGTTGAACTCCATCTGCCACTTCTCAGCCCACTTCTGCATCCTATCAATGTCTCTCTGCAATCTTTGACAATCCTCGACACTATCTACAACACCACCAACCTTTGTTAGTGCCTTGTATACCCTTCTGACTCTTTTTGTCCTCCATCCCTGACTTCCCAGTATACTTCCTTTAGCCATTGAGATCACCTCAAAGGTACTGCCCTGCTCCTCAGGATCATGAGCGCATTAGCTGCAAGCTTCTGCCTTGTATGAATGTGCAAGTTACATTCACTGTGACGTAAGGGCAGAAAACCACGATCATTTTTTACTGGAGAAGTCCCAAATTTGCCAATATTTTATGTGCCTAACTTTGGCAGTGGAACAAAGCTTCGGGTTTGAAGTCTATGTGGTGAAGCTGACTTTGCTTTTGAATTTTGAAGCATTATTTTATAAAGGGGTCTTTTGAAAAGAGTATTTGAAGAAAGAACTGAAAGGTGCAAGCAATTTAAAATATTTACTTTTTGTAGGAGTCAGCAGTACTGCAACATTTCAGTTATTTAAAATGGGTTGTCAAACATTGCAAGAACACTATCCATGCCTACAAAAGGCCACAACAATCAGGATTTCCTAGAGGCCAACCATTTTAATTCCACTGCCCATTCCCATTCTAACATGTTGGTCCATAGTTGCCATGATGAGGCCACTCTCCAGTAGGAGGAGCAACACCTCATAATCCACCTGGGTAGCCTTCAGCCTGATGCATGAACATTGATTCTGACATTGACTCTAACCTCTGATAATTTCCCAGCCACACCCCCTTGTTTTTCCATTCCCCATTTTGGCTGCCCTTCTTTTCTCACCTGCCTGTAATCTCCTTCTGGTGTGCCCCTTTCTCTTCCTCCTGTGGTCTACTCTCCTCTTCTCTCAGATTCCTCTTTCAGCCCTTTACCTTTTCCACCTATCACCTCCCAGCTTCTCACTTCATCCCTCCTCCCCCACCTGCCTATCCTCCCCTACTACCTTCTAGCTTGTACTTCTCCTCCTCACCCCATATTTTTATTCTGGCTTCTTCCCCCTTTCCTTTCTAGACCTGGTGAAGGGTCCTGCTCCAAAATACCGACTATTCATTTCTCCCCGTTGATGTTACCTGACCTATTTTGTGTGTGTTATCCATGCATCAGATTAGTCATGCAGATAGTTGTTTCAGGGTGTATTTGAATCTGGTGAAGGTCTGTATAGTCCACAACTAGTGTAACATTTCAAATTGAGCCAGTTTAAATTGGAAAATTATTGGAAGCTATGACACTAAACTTGCTTTTCCTTTCTATCGTTAGGTTATGTCATTCAGTAGCAGAATGACTAATAGCATATGCTGTGCATTAGATGGCCAAGCTATTTTTGTGCAGACTGATTGAAAATGCATGGTGCTAACTGCATAGCAATGGAACTGAGAATGATTGATAGGGAGGGTGAATTTAAAGCTGAATCACATCTGGTCAGAGATTCCAAATACAAAAGAATAGATTGTGAGAAAAAAGTATAATAAAAGTTAATAAACATGAGATTATGAAGATGTTGAAAATAAGTATTAGATACTTAAATAAAATAAAATTAATGCTATTTTTCAAATCTAGAATTGTTCAAATGAAGAAAGGCGATACCACACTTAATTGGTAGCCATAATATGTTTAAAAAGTGCTCATGCTTTGTAAATTGCTTACCCTAAAAATTTCCAGTGAGTATTAGTTCGTCCCTTGGATTCAACTTAATGGCACGATGCACGATAGTAGTGAGATAAACAGTAGAATGAGGTTTTTGGCTAAATGGTTAGGCGGTGTAATTGCAGCAGCTGCATTTATCTGTTTCTATTTGCTGTCAGAGTACTGGAAATGCTCAGCAGGCCAGGCGTCACCTGTGGAAAGAGAAACTTGAGTTAGTTATTGAGCCAAAACATCTGGTTAAATAATAATACCTAACTGTGCATTTAATACTGTGAAAGACAACCTCTAATCAACTGTTGTCCACATAATTTATGGGTCTTAATTTGCTGAAGTAGCTGGCCAGTGGTGTAGTAGCAACTGCACTGGACTTTGAAGTGAGTGGTCCTGGGTTCGAATCTGGCTGGCTCCTTGCACGCTTTCCATCTGTGCTGGGTTGAGCATCGAGCTAGCAACTTGGCCTCAAAGAAAAAAAAACAAGAAATTTTATAGAAACAGCAAGGTTGCCACCTCATGCACCACAAGGCATGGAGAGGAATAACAACAATTTGCTAAAATCAGTGGCAAGAAAACCGTGCACAATTAGCATTGAAGGTTAGGTCTTAAACAAGTAGGACCTCAAATTTTTATATTTCTAATTTGTTTTGTTGTTATTTGCAGACTCTGTCAACCTCTGTGCTTATTGTCTTACAGAACTAAGATTTTACATTTTAAAATATATTTCATTAGTTCTCAGAAAGACCTTCAGTTTGAAATTCTGCTCTGCAGCTCATCAAATATAACTGGAGAAAATTGTTGGGTTGAGAGAATGGAAGCAAAAATCAGCCGTGGCTGTACTCCTGATTAAAGTCAGCCACAGGCTGCTCAGTAGTCCTGACTGTGAAATTCATGTGTGCATGGAAGACGTGGTAGTCAGTTGCTAACCATCCCTTCTTCCCCAGAAATCCTCCCAGGACATCCTAAAGTACTTGTTCTTTCTGCTTGTAGAAAAGAACAATTGAGACGCAGAATGCAGTCTGAAATCACAACTTGCGAGAGTATAAAGTTGAGCAGACATAAAATAGCTGATGATCCCAGGAGCTGCCTGGGAATTAACATATCAATAAGATCCAAAGAGTACAGCAAAAATTTGAAAGGGTGCTACTGGGACTTGAGGACTTGGGTTATGGGGAAAGCTTGAATTGGTTAGGACTTTATCTCCAGGAGGGTAGGAGAATGAGAGAAGATTTGATAGAGGTACACAGGTTATGAGGATTATAGATGCATGCAGGCATTTTCCACAGATTGGGTGAGACTCGAACTAGAGGTCAGAGGTTAGGGGTGAAAGGTGAAATATTTAAGGAGAACCTGAGAAAGAACTTCGGTCAGGGAATGATCAGAGTATGGAAACAAGCTGCCAGCAGAAGTGTTAATGTGGATTCAGTTGCAAAATTGAAGGGGAGTTTGGATAAGTACATGAATGGGAGGGGTATCGAGGGCTACAGTTCAGGTGCAGGTCGATGGGACTAGGCAGAATAATAGTTTGGCATGGACTAGATGGCTGAAGGGCCTGTTTCTGTGCTGTAGTGCTCTTTGACTGTATACCCATAGTAAGCTGATAGCCTTCAGTTTATTCCCCACAGCACTCTAGACTTTGACTTACCAGAATAAAAAGTATAGATTATATTTCTCAACTATGGACTCGAAGTGTTCATTATTCAGTTTGACGTATAAAGGAATAGTTCTTTACAGGTTGACCCATTAGTCTTTTTAACCTTTTACTCAGTGTTATTGGTTGTTTGCCTGTCAAAGACAAAATACAGATGTCAGACCAGTAACCTGGGTAATTCAGGCTGAATAGGAGTGTTGAATTTAAAAACAAAGGATTCTAGCATTTAAAAAAAAATGTGTGACAAATCGGTAATGCAATATTTGATTTGTACAGTATAAAGATATATACAGTATAATGTTAATATATTCCAGAATATTAAGGGCTATGATGTAGTTTCAAATGTATTATTTAACATAAAATTGATCCAAAAAAAAATTGATCATGAAATATTTTATTTGGCTATATACTAACAATGGACCCTTTGAATGGCTTCAGATTGCATTGGGCATTGTCAGAAAATAAAACCTCAGTCTCGGAAGCTTCTGGTAAAAGACCTTTGTAAAATTCAGAGCCTTTCAGACCTTCATATTTTTAAATGAATTTCTTGTGTACAAATTGTGTGAAATGATTTAATTTGTTGAATTGTTCCTTTTCTAGGAGTTAAATTGGTCTATGCAAAATGCTCAGAAAAGAAGCTTACAGCAAATGTTCCTCTCTCCAAATGAATATTGTGCTCAGGTGTTGTGCTACTATTGTTCTACACACACAGACTGGAATAAATTTGGACGGACTAGATTAAAGTAAATGAATGTTGCAGGACATCTGAAACAGAAGCAAAAAAAAAATTCTGGAAACTTCCTGTATTCAGGCAAAGCATTTTCAAGAATAGAAACCATTCTGATGTAGGGCTTTGGCCAGAATATAACATTGCTGTGTCTACTTTTCATATCTGAAAACACATTCCTAAAGTTCAAAGTAAATTTATTATCAAAGTGCATATATATCACCATATACTACTGGGATTCATTTTCTTGCAGGGATTCACAGGAACAAAGAAATACAATAGAATCAATGAAAAAATTGCACACAAACAAGACTGACAATGTGCAAAGGAAGACAATTTGTGCAAAATCAAGAAAAAATACAAATAATAATAAATAATAAGTAATACCTAGAATATGAGTTGTAGAGTCTTTGAAGAGTTCATAGGTTGTGGAATCAGCTCAGTGTTGAGGTGAGTGAAGTTATCCATGTTAGTTCTGGACTTTGATGGTTGAAGGGCAATAACAGTTCCTGAACCTGGTGGTGTGGGACCTAAGGCTCTAGTATCACCACCTTGGTTGCAGCAGCGAGAAGAGAGTATGGCTTGGATGGTGATGGTCCTTGATGATGAATGCTTCTTTATTATGGCAGTGCTCCATGTAGATATGTTCAATGAGTGGGGAGGCTTATCCTATGATGGATTGGGCTGTATGCACTACTTTTTGTACAAACACCGATGCTCCATTCTTGGGCATTGGTGTTTCTATACTAGGTGGTAATGCAACCACTCAGAATACTCTCCACTGTGCATCTATAGAAATTTGTAGAAGTTTTAGATTATATGCTGAACCTGTGCAATCTTCAAAGAAAGTAGAGGCCCTGCTGTGTCTATTTTGTAATGGCACTTGTGTGGTGGTCCCAGGAAAAGCCTTCACAATGATAACACCAAGGAATTTAACCCCCTCCAATTCCAATCCCCTAATAAGTACTGGCTCATGGACCTCTGGTTTCTTCCCTCTGTAGTCAATAATCAGCTCCTTGGTTTTGTTGATGTTGAATGGGAGGTTATTGTGGCAAAATTCAACCAGATTTTCACTCTCTCTGATATGCTGATTCATCACCACCTTTGATTTGGTCAACAACAGTAGTGTATACAGCAAACTTAAATATGGCATTGGAGCTATACTTGCCCTCACAGTCTTAAGTATGGAGAGAGTATAGCAGAGGGCTAAGCTCACAGCCTTGTGGTGCATATGTGTTGTTGATAATTATGGAGCAGATGTTCTTGCCCATCCTAACTGGCTGTGACTGAATAGCATAGAGCCATACAATGTTGAAAAGAGCCCTTCAGTCCACCAAATCCATGCTGACCATCAAGTATTAATTTCTGCGAATTCCCATCTTGTTCTCTCCACATTCCCCATCAATTCCTCTCAGAATCATTCCCCTTCATACTGTGGGCATTTCATAGTGAGAGATTAACCTACATCCTTAATGTGGTAGGAAACCAGACCACCCAAGGGACATCCATGTGATCACAGTGAGAAAGTAGAAAATCCATCCAAATGACATCCAGAGGTGAAAGGGAAGGCTGCGGATGCTGGAGATATGAAGCAGCTGAGGCAATGTATCTTCCCGAATCCAGCACATAGTCCTTTGGCCCCCAATAAACAGGAACAAAATATTACACCAGCATCAAAAATTGTTATTATTTTCCTGTCTCCTAATGTATTGATGTTTGAAGAGGGAATGCTTTTCTACTGAATCTCCCATCAGTACAAGTACTGTGTGTGCCTTGCTCTTGGAAAAAGCAATCAACCTCAATTCCATTCCTTTGAAGGCAAAGATTTCTTTTGGTTTTTGAATGATTCATTGCAGCAGTTCAGAGAAATTAGACCCATGGTATAAAATGACATAAAGTGATTTTTCTTTTTTCTTTCGAGTTTTTACATCACTTTTTTTATGCCAGCAGGAGAGAAATTTCTCATGCATTGTAAATACAGTTCATAAATAATTTCCAGGTTTTTACTGCAATTCTATTTCTCTATGTAATATTTCTCCCCACTCTGTCTTTAATATAGTTCTTTAAGTTTGTCTCAGCAACATACAAGTACACTCCATAAATATTCTTGAAAGACCAATACTATAGTATTCCACTATTGATTTACCCTTGCATTACTGCTTCTCGTGGTTTTTCATTCTGTATTGTCAACTTGAAGAAAAATAGCCTTGCATTTCTGACAGGGTATTGTGTAATTGAAAGATAAATTACCAATTACTGCAACTGAATTGGTTTGTCCAAGCTGCAGAGTAGTATTCTCTGTTACATTGGTGTGAATTACTTGGTTGTAACTTGGCTGTTTTCTTCTCTCCTCCAGCAAGTTTTCTGCTAGAGTAGAGTTAATCTACAACTTGAACAGAAGCTCTTGGTGACGTAGTGGTATTACTGCTCCAGTGATCTAGGTTTTATTCTGATCACGAATGCAGTCTGAATAGAGTTTGCATGTTCTCCCAACGGGTGCTCTTCCTCCCCAATTCCAAAGGCATGTTTGGTTCATTTGTCACTGAAAATTGTCCTTTGTGTAGGTAGATGATAGAATCTAAGGAAAGGATGTAGGAATGTGGGGAGAACAAAAATAAAGTCTGATTGGGGTAGACGAGTACTTGACTATCGGTGTGGATTCGGTGGAGTGAGAGTCTGTTTCTTGGTGCTGTATGATTCAATGACTCTCTTTAACCTTCACCTCCACCAACATTACACTAATCATCATTACTTCAAAGTTCAAAGTAAATTTATTGTCGAAGTACATATATGTCCCCTTATGCTATCCTGAGATTTATTTTCTTGTGGGTATTCACAGTTGAAACTAAGAAACACAATAGAATCAGTGAGAAACTATATGAAAAGACGGACACACTGCAAATACAAAAAACCTAATAATAATGAACTAATAAATAATATTGAGAATATGAGTTTGTAGAGTCCGTGAGAGAGAGTCTATCGTTTGTGGAAATCAGTTTACTGTGTTGAGGCGAGTTATGTTATCCACACTGGTTCAGGAGCCTGATGGTTGAGGGTTAACAACTGTTCCTGAACCTGGGACCTAAGGCTCCTGTACTTGTGCACAATTTGCAGTTGACTGATTCTTTCTCATTAGTATGTGAAAATATGAAATGCAGTAAACTCTCCCGCTGATTTGCCTTCACTATTCAGTGATGAAATTCATTATCTTGCTCAGTGGGCCAGCATAGTCTTTGGCTGGTTGGAGGAAAAAGATGTTTGAAGCCGAGATCTCACTGAGCTGTTTGTCTGCTAAACAGTGGTAATACTTCTGTTCATAGACAATCTACGGTACATTCCTGAAACACGAAAGGAGTTCCGCCAACATTGTCTGTGCAAAATCCTCCAAAGTTCATTGGTGAAGTTTACGTAAAAGCTCTGCTACTTTATGGTCAGTACCTCAAGTCCCTGATCCTCCAATAAATAATCTCTATTTATTGTAGTAAGTACTCCTGAACTGAGCAACTGCTCAGCTAGTTAGATATGTCTCTGTCCTAAGAAGCCTCCTTATGAGACATTGTTGCTCTGTTTCATGCAGTTTTCACTTTGCATACTTCAACTTCTGTATTGAGAATTTTTACAGTTCCTCGCCATAACAGAGATGTCCGTTGATATGTTGATGAATTCCATTAAATAGGAAGTGCTTATGCTAGTAACCTCAATAGACATTCCAGTCAACTTCATCTCAGCAAAAAGTTATCAGGATAACACAGTAACTGCTTAATGATGTTGAATGTACTAATTAGTGTTACAGTTAAGGTTCTTGTAAGGAGTGTCTGGGAAGGCTTGGAGAAGCTTGAGTCTCTTTGGAGGCATGTGTTATCGCAGTGAAAATAGTGTATTACCCATACCATCTACTCCATCAAACATCTGTGGCAAAGTCGTTGTTCAATTCAAGTTACCCACGAATACAGCCAATGAAACAGTATCAATGGTGCAAGATACAGTACTTACAGCTATATAGAAACATAGAAAACCTACAGCACAATACAGGCCCTTCGGCCCACAGAGTTGTGCCAATCATGTCCCTACTTTAGAAATTACTAGGCTTACCTGTAGCCCTCTACTTTACTAAGCTCCATGTACCTATCTAAAAGTCTCTTAAAAGACCCTATGGTATCCGCCTCCACCACTGTTGCCAGCAGCCCATTCCATGCACTCAACACTCTCTGAGTAAAAAAAAAACTTATCCCTGACATCTCCTCTGTACCTACTCCCTAGCACCTTAAACTTGTGTACTCTTGTGGCAACCATTTCAGCCCTGGGAAAAAGCCTCTGACTATCCACACGATTAATGCCCCTCGTCATCTTATACACCTCAATCAGGTTACCTGTCATCCTCCGTCGCTCCAAGGAGAAAAGGCCGAGTTCACTCAACCTATTTTCATGAGGCATGCTCCTCAATCCAGGCAACATCCTTGTAAATGTCCTCTGCACCCTTTCTATGACTTCCACATCCTTCCTGTAGTGAGGCGACCAGAACTGAGCACAGTACTCGAAGTGGGGTCTGACCAGGGTCCTATGTAGCTGCAACATTACCTCTCGGCTCCTAAATTCAATTCCACGATTAATGAAGGCCAATACATCGTATGCCTTCTTAACCACAGAGTCAACCTGCACAGCTGCTTTGAGCGTCCTATGGACTTGGACCCCAAGATCCCTCTGATCTTCCACACTGCCAAGAGTCTTACCATTAATACTATATTCTGCCATCATATTTGACCCACCAAAATGAACTGCTTCACACTTATCTGGGTTGAACTCCATCTGCCACTTCTCAGCCCAGTTTTGCAGCCTATTGATGTCCCGCTGTAACCTCTGACATCCCTCCACACTACCCACAACACCTCCAACCTTTGTGTCATCAGCAAACTTACTAACCCATCCCTCCACTTTCTCATCCAGCTCATTTATAAAAATCACGAAGAGTAAGGGTCCCAGAACAGATCCCTGAGGCACACCACTGGTCACTGACCTCCATGCAGAATATGACCCGTCTACAACACTCTTTGCCTTCTGTGGGCAAGCCAGTTCTGGATCCACAAAGCAATGTCCCATTGGATCCCATATCTCCTTACTTTCTCAATAAGCCTTGCATGGGGTACCTTATCAAAGGCCTTGCTGAAATCCATATACACTACATCTACTGCTCTTCTTTCATCAATGTGTTTAGTCACATCCTCAAAAAAATTCAGTCGGGCTCATAAGGCACGACCTGCCCTTGACAAAGTCATGCTGGCTATTCCTAATCATATTATACCTCTCCAAATGTTCATAAATCCTGCCTCTCAGAATCTTCTCCATCAGTTTACCAACCACTGAAGTAAGACTCACTGGTCTTTAATTTCCTGGGCTATCTCTACTCCCTTTCTTGAATAAAGGAACAACATCCGCAACCCTTCAATCCTCCAGAACCTCTCCTGTCCCCATTGATGATTCAAAGATCATCGCCAGAGGCTCAGCAATCCCCTCCCTCGCCTCCCACAATAGCCTGGGGTATATCTCATCCAGTCCCAGCGACTTATCCAACTTGATGCTTTCCAAAAGCTCCAGCACATCCTCTTTCTTAATATCTACATACTTAAGCTTTTCAGTCTGCTGCAAGTCAGAACTACAATCACCAAGATCCTTTTCTATAGTGAATACTGAAGTATTCATTAAGTACCTCTGCTATTTCCTCCAGTTCCATGCACACTTTTCCACTGTCACTCTTGCTAGGTCCTATTCTTTCATGTCTTATCCTCTTGCTGTTCACATACTTGTAGAATGCCTTGGGGTTTGCCTTAATCCTGCCCACCAAGGCCTTCTCATGGCCCCTTCTTGCTCTCCTAATTTCCTTTTTAAGCTACTTCCTGTTAGACTTATAATTTTCTAGATCTCTAATATTACCTAGCTCTCTGAACATTTTGTAAGCTTTTCTTCTTGACTAGATTTATTACAGCCTTTGTACACCACAGTTCCTGTACCCTACCATAACTTCTCTGTCTCATTGGAACGTACCTATGCAGAGCTCCACACAAATATTCCCAGAACATTTGCCACATTTCTTCTATACTTTTCCCTGAGAACAACTGTTCCCAGTTTAAGCTTCCAATTACCTGCCTGATAGCCTCATAATTCCCCTTACTCCAATTAAACGCTTTTCTAACTTGTCTGTTCCTATCTCTCTCCAATGCTATTGCAAAGGAGATAGAATTATGATCACTAACTCCAAAATGCTCTCCCACTGAGAGATCTGACACCTGACCAGATTCATTTCCCAATGCCAGATCAAGTACAGCCTCTCCTCTTGCAGGCTTATCTACATATTGTGTCAGGAAAACCTTCTTGAACACATTGAAGAAACTCCACCCCATCTAAACCCCTTGCCAATTGATATTTGGGAAATTAAAATCTCCCATCACGACAACTCTGTTATTATTACACCTTTCCAGGATCTGTTTCCCTATCTACTCCTCGATATCCCTGTTACTATTGGGCGGCTTATAAAAAACACCCAGTAAAGTTATTGACCCCTTCCTGTTCCTAACCTCCACCCACAGAGACTCTATAGACAATCCCTCCATGACATCCACCTTTTCTGCAGCCGTGACAGTATCTCTGATCGACAGTGCCATGCCCCACCTCTTTTGCCTCCCTCCCTGTCCTTTCTGAAACATCTAAACTCCAGCACTTGAAGTAACCATTCCTGTCCCTGAGCTATCCAAGTCTCTGTAACGGCCACCACATCATAGCTCCAAGTACTGATTCGCGCTCTAAGCTCATCGGCTTTGTTTACAATATTCCTTGCGCTAAAATAGACACATCTCAAACCGTCCATCTGAGTGTGTCCCTTCTCTATCACCTGCCTATCCTCCCTCACACACTGTCTCCAAGCTTTCTCTATTTGTGAGCCAACTGCCTCTTCCCCAGTCTCTTCAGTTCAATTCCCACACCCCCAACAATTCTAGTTTAAACTCTCCCCAGTAGCCTTTGCAAACCTTCCTGCCAGATATTGGTCCCCCTGGGATTCAAGTGCAACCAGTCCTTTTTGTACAGGTCACACCTGCCCCAAAAGAGGTCCCAGTGATCCAGAAATATGAATCCCTGCCCCCTGCTCCAATTCCTCAGCCACGCATTTATCCTGCACCTCATTCTATTCCTATACTCACTGTTGCGAGGCACAGGCAGTAATCCGAAGATTACTACCTTTGCGGTCCTGCTTCTCAACTTCCTTCCTAACTCCCTGTAGTCTTTTTTCAGGACCTCTTCCCTTTTCCTGCCTATGTCATTGGTACCAATATGTACCACGACCTCTGGCTGTTTTCCCTCCCACTGCAGGATATCTTGGACGCGATCTGAAACATCCCGGACCCTGGCACTTGGGAGGCAAATTACCATCCGAGTTTCTTTCCTGCGTCCACAGAATCACCTGTCTGACTCCCTAACTATAGACTCCCCTATCACTACTGCCTTCCTCTTTCTTCCCTACCCTCCTGAGCCACAGGGCCTGACTCTGTGCCAGAGGCATGGCCACTGTTGCTTCCCCCAGATAGGCTGTCTCCTCCCCCCCCCCCCACCCCCCAACAGTACTCAAACAGGAGTACTTATTGTCAAGGGGTACAGCCACAGGGGTACTCTCTAGTACCTGACTCTTCCCCTTCCCTTTCCTGACCGTTACCCACATCTGTCTCCCATGGCCCCGGTGTGACCACCTGCCTATAACTCCTTTCTATCACCTCCTTGCTCTCCCTGACCAGGCAAAGGCCATTGAGCTGCGACTCCAGTTCCCTAACGTGGTCCCTTAGGAGCTGCAGCTCAGTGCACCGGGTGTAGATATACAGTACAAGGCACATATAAGTTATCAGTAAAATACAATCACACAAAAAATGTAGTCCAGCTATTAAACCTTGATTCAATTAAAGTTCCCTTCATTAATAACTTAAGTCATTAAATAACCCAAAGCGCAGTTGTCAATACATCCAGTATGTGAATAGCTTACCCTACATTCAGAAGTAACTGGCTATCATAATGCATAATTGGGTTAATTTATGTAGCATGTTTGCTTGAATGGTTTGGTTCTTTTCTATTTAATATTAACATTTAAAAAAAAGTGCCATTGCATACATTTACATAGAATGCTTCCACAAGAAAGCAGCATCCATCGTCAAGGACCCCCACCATCCAGGTCACGCTCTCCTTGCTACTACAATCGGGCAGGTGTTACAGAAGGCTGAGGTCCCACATGACCAGGTTCAGGAACAGTTATTACCCTTCAGCTACCAGGCTCAGGAACCAACTACACTCACCTCACCTCCACAACCTACACATTCGCTTTCATGGACTCGACAATTCATGTTCTCAGTACTTTATATTTATTTTCACAACTTGTCAACTTTTGTTTATTGGCTGTTTGCCTGTCTTTGTTTTCATAAATTATGTTGTATTTCTTTATTTTCCCAGAAGTGCCTGCAAAGAAACAAATCTCAAAGTAGTTTGTGGTAATATATTATATGCGTAATTTGATAATACATTTACTTTCACTTGGATTGATGAATTCTTTCCAAATGACATTATTTCGGATGAAAACTGAGTTGTGTGGTATTCACTGTAGATCTAGCAGTGGACATGAATCTTCTAGGTTGTCATCTTTGGACCAGTGGTAACATGCTGAGTCAAGTGGTTTTGGGTTGAAGACCCTCGCCAGGAGTTTTATCTGAGATAATCAGATGACAAGGAATGAGAGGTTTTTAAAGGCCATAAGAATCAGCATTAACTGGTTGCACTAAGTCAGGGGTCCCCAACCTTTCTTGCACCACGGACCGGTTTCATATTGACAATATTCTTGCAGACCGGCTGACGGGGGGTGGGGGTGGGTGGGGGGATGTTCAAGTAGGGTTAAGCTCACCTCAACATGTCTTTTACAGTTAGGGTTGTCAACTTTCTCACTGCCAAATAAGGGACAAAATTAGCAGTCAAATTCCAGGACACTTTACCCAGAAAAGACTACCATGGCCATGAAGCCTTGCGCGGGCACCTGTTGCGCATGTGTGATGTGCACATGCGCGTACGTGCCGATATTTTTTCTCCTGGCAAATCAGTTTTGCCTTCATCTTCCCGACTATACTGTACATACTACATTATTTCTACTTTAACTACCTGTGTATTTATCATATCATTCCTGATTTTGCTATATGTTAGTGTTATTTATTTTTGGTTTTATGTGTTATTTGGTATGATTTGTTAGGTTATTTTTTGGGTCTGGGAAAGCTCAAAAATTTTTCCCATATAAATTAATGGTAATTGCTTCTTCACTTTACGCCATTTCGGCATGAACGGTTTCATAGAAACGCTCGACCTTAGCGGGGGAAATACGGGACAAGGGCAGTTCCGTATGGGACAAACCAGTTTAGCCCAATATATGGGCTGTCCCGGCAAATACGGGACAGTTGGCAACCCTATGTCAAGTTCAACAGTGCGTGACAGGGAATGAGGAAAGGTGCAGCTGACTCATATCGTTTCCTCATGGCCCGGTAGCACATGCTTTGCAGCCCAGTGGTTGGGGACCGCTGCACAAAGTGGCCTGTTTCTCGACTGTCATCCGTAGTAGCATTTGTGATATTGCATATGGCCAAAGATAAATGAGCAACCGGTTTCCTTTCTGATCGAATATTAATGAACAAGTTGTTTTATGGTAATTTGTCACTTTGAGAACAGCTGGCTTTTGATTTCTGTACCTTTCAGTTATTCAAATTCTTCAGCTACTGTAGAGGGATTTCAAAGTTCAAAGTAGTTTTTATTATCAAAGTACATACTTTATATAACCTTGCTAAATATTATTCTCTGCTTGATTTGGCTGTTCAATAATTTAATTTGAATATCTTCAGTGAGGACTTGTGACTGAACTAAAGCTTGGGCACATTGCGTGCAGTTGAGGTACTTCACTTTAATCCTGGGATATGTTGCTTCAGAAAGATCTGTGGAATGTTGAAGAGGCACAGTAGATGCAATTTCAGGGAAAATAAATCTGTTCAAACATCACTCATCTTGATTGTTAAAATACTGCGATATATTTTGTGTCATTCCAAGGATAAATTTCCTCTTGTCTTGGTAGCTTGATTTGAACTTTTAGATTAACAACTCAAAAATGTTCATGGTCCAAAATAAAATCTTATTTGCTCTATCAGCTCTTGTAAGTTAAGAATTGAATCTTAAAAGTGGACAAATTTATTGTACTGAAACTCTTTGTTCTCTTGAAAGCAATTAAAAATATCTAAGAAATGCTTTTGATTGGAATGAGATACAAATGTTGTCTCATTTACAGCTTTTTCTGCCAAGGGCTGTTTTTAATGAATTAGTTCTCAGCTGCAGTGGTTTTATCACTTTCTGCTGCATAATACCGGTGCAAAAGACACCTGTGGTATTAGGGGCAGGTGGTTACATTCCATGTCATGATTTTCTGTAATGCAGGATTTCTTCACCTGCGTATGTATCAAGAGACATGAGTTGATTAAAAATAAATTCTCAAAATTCAAAGTACGTACATACGCCACCACGTACTACCCCAAGACTCATTGTCTTGCAGGCATCCACGGTAGAACAAGGAAATATAATAGAATCAATGAAAATTACACACAAAACTGACAAGCAGCTAGTGTGGGGAAAAAAGACGAACTGTACAATTACAAATGAAACAAATAATAATAAATAAGTTACTAAATAATACATACTGGGAACATGAGTTGTACAGTCTTTGAAACTGAGGCCATAGCTTGTGAAATCATTTCATTGTTGAGATGAAGAAATTTATTTTGTTCATTTATTTATACTTCTCCCACACATTCCCTCAGAGTGAATTTTCTTGTTTCTCAATTTTTTTTGGATAGTGATTTGAAAATTCTGTAAGGGGGAATTTGTTACCCAACTCACTGCATTGTTGAGGTTGCCCTAGTGATTGTTTAAGGATATCGTTCCTTATTTATAAAATAAAACCTTTGGTTTGGAGTGAAAATAGTGTCAACTCTAACTGCAGAAATTTCTGGAGGTTTCTTCACGTTTTCCCATCTACAGCTGTCCCACCCAGTTTGACAGCTCCTTCTCAATTTCAGTATTCTTTTTCAAATATTTGAAGTGGGTAAATATTATTACAATATTTCTCCTGTTGCCTGCCGTAATATAGAAGTAATTGAATTCTTAGCATTCCACAAGTGGTGGGTCTTGCTGGAGCTGAGAAGAATGAGGGTGTATCTCATAGAAACCTATCAAACATTTAAATGCCTAGATAGATTGGGCAGGAGAGGTTGTTTTGTACAGAGGGTGAGCCTAGAACCAGAAGGCGCAGCCTCAGAATAGAAGGACATCCCATTAAAACAGAGATAAGGAATTTCTTTGGCCAGAGGGTAGTAATTCAGTGAAATTCATTGTTACAGATAGCTGTGGAGGCCAAGTCATTGGGTGTATTTAAAGTAGAAGTTGATAGGTTCTTGATTAGTAAGGGTCTCAAAGATTAAGGAGAGAAAGCAAGGGAATGGGGTTGAGAGAGATGATAAATCAGCCATGATTGAATGATGGAGCAGACTCGATGAGACAAGCAGCCTAATTCTGCTCCTATGTGTTATGGTTTTAATATTACTGGAATGCTCCCAACCCTGAATGAAAGTAGAGAAGGGTTTCTTGCACAATATTGATTCCATATGGTAACATTTCATGTCAACACCCAACTAACAATATGTGGGACACCAGATATATATAACTGAATTGATTTTTTAGTTTCTTAAGCTGTTGACTTGTTAGTAGTCCCATGTAACCAGGATAGATTCATTTTCGTGGTCTTTAATAAAAATGCTTTGAGGAAAGAAATTGAATGTTTAACATGTCGATTTTACAATTTGGATTTCCCACACCAAAGTTCAAAAGTTGTAAGTAAATTTATTATCAAAGTACATGTATGTCACCAGAAACATCTGAGATTCATTTTCTTGTAATGACAGTAAATAGAAGAAACACAATAGAATCAATGAAAATAACACACACAAAATGCTGGTGGAACGCAGCAAACCAGACAGCATCCACAGGAAGAAGCACTGTCGACATTTCAGGCCGAGACCCTTCATCAGGACTAACTGAAAGAAGAGATAGTAAGAGATTTGAAAGTGGGAGGGGGAGATCCAAAATGATAGGAGAAGACAGGAGGAGGAGGGATAGAGCTAAGAGCTGTAAAGTTGATTGGCAAAAAGAATCAATGAAAGACCACACACAATAGGGTGGACAAACACTAATGTCCAAAATAACAGCCTACTATGCTAATACAGAAAGAAAGAAGAAATAATAATAATAAATAAAGAAGCAAAAACTATCGAGAACATGAGGTAGAGTCCTTGAAAATGAGTCCATAGATTGTGGGAATAGTTCAGTGATGGGCAAGTGAAATTGAGTAAAGTTATTCTCTCTGGTTCAAAAGCCTGAAAACATTTTTTAAATTGTTACGGATTAATATAAAAAATGTGATTTTAATTTGTATTTTTCCATTTTACTCTTCCAATTTCTTTCAAATGTTTTTTTTAATCCAATTGCATCATTGCCTTTTGTTACAAAATGGTATATGTAGCACTCTGAAACTAGCCAAGTTACACCTTACAATTACACCTTATAATTGCAGAGTTGCTTGTAGAATTGAATGTTTTTCTTGGAGGCGAGATCATTTGCTTTATTTCTGTGGATGAGTTGTAGAAAGTTCAGGGAGTTGAGGGAAACTTCAAGGAATCATGCTGCTGCTTACATCAGAGGAGTTGGTGCACGAAGGAGGGTTGCAGTCTAATAGTGGGTGCCAGTCTTAGACGCTTTTCTTGTGATCGCAAGAATCTTTTAGACATTTAATGTGGAATGCTGCCAGTCTGGTCACTGATTTCTTGGTGAACAGCAGGGGTGGATGACATTCATGGATTCTCCCTGAAGCCGCGGTGTCGCTTGCTTACAGCTGTCGGAGATGTATCGGAGCCGGTGCTGTGTGCCATTGTGTCCAGGCTGGAGTTGGTGTTGCCCCCAGTGTTTGTTCAGCAGAAGACAAGCTGTACTATGCTGCCTCTTCTCGCCGCTGCCACCATGAAGAAGGCACAGGAGCTTCAGGACCCACACTACCGGGTTTAGGAACAGTTATTACCCCTCAACCATCAGGCTCTTCATCCAGAGGATTAACTTCACTGACCTGAGCCCACAACCAATGGACTCACTTTCAACGACTCTTCATCTCGTTCTCAACATTTATTGCTTATTTGTTTATATTATTATATTTTCTTTCTTGTATTTGCAGTTTTGTCTTTTACACATTGGTTGTTGTCTGCCTTTGTTTGCATTTTTTCATTGAGTTTATTGTGTTTCTTTTTATTTACTGTGAACACCCACAAGAAAATGGGTCCCTGTACTTTGTGACATATATGTACTTCGATAATAAATTTACTTTGAACTTAATTCATTTGGGTGGTGTTGCAGGCTTGAGGGGTTGAGAGGCCAACTCCCTGCTATTTTCTTATGAACCCATGAACTCTGCTTTGCTATTTGTCTTTTGCATGATTTATTTTGTGTGACTGAGAGTAATACCTGCATTGTACTGCTGCCACGAAACAAATTTCGAGACTTGTGTCAGTGACAATAAACCCAATTCTGAACAATCAGCTTTATCAAAGTGTAGCTTTGGAAATGAGACATCCTTATTTGAAATGCCAATTTTTGAGGCTAGTCAATTTAATCCTAGGAAACATTTGCCTAATATAGCAAATTATAACATTTGCATCTGAAAAGAGGCCAAGACCACCCTGCTGAGAAATTTTGTGCTTAAGTAGCTTGGTGCACTGTCTTTCGCTGGTACATGCAATGATCTACCAAACCAATGCGGTTCCTGGAGTTTCTCAAACTCTGATTGCAATAGTTTCCGTTGGACTGTAGAAATTGGATGGTGGTCACAATGTGAAACAGATTGCAGGCTTATGTGTCAGCTGGAATGTTAGGAATGCAGTCTGCTGCTCTGCAACAGTTTAGAAACATGATTAAATGTACAGCTTTGCCCTGTTGCATCTTTCCTGAAGCTCACCCCATTCCTAAAATGAGAAAGTGGATAGGATGGAGAATGGCCCCATAAATACTTCATTCAAACAATGTGTTTCATTGTTTAGATTTCAAACATCATCTTGAAATGCGTCAAAAGCTGTTTTAACTATTGGGCAATGTTTCCCAGGATTAAGCTGACTAGCCTCATAAATGGGCCTTTCAAATAAGGGTGTCTCATTTCCAAAGCTACACTTCGATAAAGTTGATTGTTCAGAATCAGGTTTACTGTCACTGACAAGTCTTGAAATTTGTTATGCAAATATAACCAAGGATTCAAAGTACATTTATTATCAGAGTATGTATGCAGTATACAACCCTGAGATTCATCTTCCCACGGACAGCCACAAAACAAAGAAATGCATGGAACCTGTTCAGAGAAAACATCAAACATCCAATGCTCAGGAAAAACAAATCACGCAAACAGCAAAAAATGAGTAAAAAGCACAGAATATAAAACATCAAACCACAGAGTCATTGAAACAATCTAGGATTGTTCAGTTTAGTTTAATTCTTATTTGTTCAATTTAGTGCTGTGTTGTTCGTTGACTGCAGGCTACAGAGTTAGTCTGCCTTGATCAAAATTACGCAAAATAGCATTCTTTTTGAGTAACCACGAACATGAACTACATAATCCAATTCACAAACCACATTGATTAAACATTGCCTAAGACCTCAGACTCCAGCAACATCGAGGGAGAGGGCGGAGATAGATATCAAATGCAGACAGCTTTCTCCAGCAACAGTGAGAGAGACAGACCGACCAGTCAAATGAACACCCACTCGCCTTCTGCCCTCATCCTCGTTGATCTCAATCTTGTTTGATGCATTCATTGGTGAAATCAACGAGAAATAGTTGATCATGGTCTCGTGCCCCAGGCTGCACCCTCCACTTGAAACCAATTACTCTAAGTTACAATAAAAATAAATCCTGCAAATGTGGAATAGCAAAGTAGTATTTGTGGGTTCATGGACCATTCAGAAGTCTGATGGCAAAGGGGAAAAGCTGTTCCTAAAATCTTCTTGAGGTTTCTGTACCTCCTCCCTGATAATAGTAGTGAGAAGAAGGCTTGTCCCAGATGGTGAAGGTCCTTAATGATAGATGCCACCTTCTTAGGCACTGCCTTTGAAAGATGTCCTTGATGGTGGGGAGACTAGTGCTCGTGATAGATTTGCTGAGTTTACAATGCTCTGCAGCTTTTTCCTGATCCTGTGCATTGACACTTCCATACCTGGTGGTGATGCAACAGTCAAAATGCTTTCCACAGTATATCTGAAGACATTTGCTGGAGTCTTTGGTGACATACCAAATCTCCTCAAACTCCGAATGAAGTATAGACACTGGTGTGTCTTCATCATGATTACATCAATATGTTGGACCCAGGATTAGATACTCTGAGATGTTGACGCCTCGGAACTTGAAACTGCTCGCCTGCTTCACCCCAATGTGGATTGGTACGTTCTGACTTCCCATTTCTGAAGTCCACTATCAGTCCTTTGTCTTGCTGATGTTGAGTGCAAAGACATCACTGCAACACCACTCGACCAGCCGATCTATTTTGCTCCTGTACGTCTCCTGTTGCCATCTGAGATTCTGTCCGCTACAGTGGTTCCATTGGTGAATTTATTTTATAAGTAGCATTTGAGCAGTACCTAGCCCCACAGTTATGTGTGTAGAGAGTAGAATAGCTGGCTAAACATGCATCCTTGAGGTGCATGTGTTGAAAAGGAGATGTTATTTCTGATCCACACTGACTGTGACTTCCTGTGAGGAAGCCGAGGATCCAGTTGCAGAGGGAGCCACCGAGGCCCGGGGTTTGAAGGTCGTTGATTAGTACTGAGGAGATGATGGTGCTGAATGCTGAAGTTCAAGTTTATTGTCATCTGTCTGTACATATACAGTATATAACCAAACAAATCAATGTTCTTCTGGACCACAGTGCACCCACAAGACACATAATGCATACAGCATGGAAAACAAAATATTACCACAAATAAATTAATACAATATAATTCAAAGAGCATGTAGTGCGCAACACAGGTAAACAGTGTTGTAAAGAGCCCACTGTCCTAGTGATGAGACCTCTGTACTGGCAGAGTGTTTGTTAGTCTCACAGCCTGAGGGAAGAAACTGTTACCCAGTCTGGCAGTCCTAGTCCTGGTGCTCCTGTACTTCCTTCCTGATGGTAGTGGGTCAAAAAGATTGTGGGATGGGTGGTAGGGATCTTCAACAATGCTTCGGCCCCTTTATCTACATTGCTCCCAGTAAATGTCACAAATAGGAGGGCAGAGACCTTTGGTGATCCTCTTGGCAGTTGCTGTACTGTAATCAGTCACGGCAGCCTCATGTAGGTACAGCTTTTGTCCAGATAATCCAAGGCCAAGGGGCGAGTCAGTGAGATTGCATCCACTGTAGACTTATTGTGGTGGCAGGCATATTGCAGGTCCAGGTCCTTGCTCAGACAGGTTTATTCTGGCCATGGCCAACCTCATCACAGTAGATGTGAGTGTTTCTCGTTAGCAAATCAAAACTTCAAAAGCAGGTCCTTTCTGGATTTTGCTGTATGAATGTCATTACACTTAAAAATGAAAAGGGGAAGGTCAATGCGGAACACTGTTTCTGATAATAAAGATGTATAATGAAACCCCGAAAAGCCTGGACCACTGCCCTTTTAGTTGGAATGCCCTTTTAGCTGAAACTATCTTTCAACAAAGATAGCATTATTCTGAGTTGGAAGGAAAACTCTTATGAAATAGCGCTAGTCTGATCCCACCTGGGGTGTGGTGATAAGTTCTGCTCATCAAATGGTTGCAGATACAGACATTAATCAGAAGACGGTGCAGAACAACTAAATTGATGGTAGCAATTAGATTAAGTTATGAATGATAACTATGGAACATTTAACAGTGTAGTGTTAATGGCTCTAATGCTCATAAAGTGGTGACCCAACTCTGTTAGCATAACACTGTATTCTTCTCTTTCATTCGCTCATCTATCTACTGTATTAGCTTTCTCTGTTTAGTTTTGCCTTTGTGTTTCTGAACTAATTTAGTTTCTTAAGACTGCATCACTCTTGATAGAAAAGTCTTGACTAATGATGCTGACTCTCTTTGAATGATAAATGTGGGAGCCAGTCCCACTGTATTAATTACTCAACACCATAACTTAGCATTCTATTTCGAAGTGTAATCATTCATTTTGTTTCTTGTTTGTGCTCAATGTTCCTTTGTAGCTGTTGCCAGTATTTTGTTAAACCTATAATAGCTACTGATCTGTGAATAGAATGCTTTTTTAATTTTCCCCTAGTTGAATGCATTTTGTTGGCAGGTTTATAAGTGTGAAATCGCTTTATCTGAATCCAGTCTTTAAGTGTCTGCTCCTTTCTGGATTTCATCAACATTTTATGCAAAAATTTTGGAACTTAAAATCAGCAGACCTTTACAAAGCTTTGACAATTTTCCTAAAAATCTGTTATAACTGTTAATATCTTGCTGTAATTCACAGTCTTCCGTCAGATGGAGATATCATCTGCTAGATGAGGGGGGAACGTCGACTCAGACCATGAGAGGCCAGCGTTGGGCATTTTTTTGCCTTACAAGGCGCAGATTGGAAGTCTGTGTAGGGCGCCACTCCTCGCACAGACTAGAGCAATGTGTGATTAAGCACCTTGCTCAAGGGCACAAACATGCCGCCACAGCTGAGGCTCGAACTAGCGACCTTGAGATAACTAGGCGAATGCCTTAACCACTTGGCCACATGCCAGATGAAGCGGTGAATAACATTACAGAGTACCGAAAATCTGAAGTTTAAAATCAATAGAAATGAAGCACATTCATAAATATCAGGCTTAATCCCCCATCAGAAATGTGTAATGGAGAAATTGTTAGTTGAATCCTTGACATGAGGTTTGCATGCTAACAAACCTGGAGTTGTTACTAACACACAAAATGCTGGAGGAACTCAGCAGGTCAGGCAGCATTGTAGGATGGGAATAAACAGTTAACGTTTTAGACCAAGACCCTTCATCAGGACTGTAAAGGAAGGGGGCTGAAGCCAGAATAAGATAATGCGGGGAAGCAGAGGAGTACAAGCTGGCAGGTGATAGGTGAGCAACACACACTAAATGCTGGAGGAACTTGGGCCAGGCAGCAGCGATGAAAAAGAGTACAGTCAATGTTTCGGGTGGTTTTGGCCCAAAATTGGCCCAAAACGTTGACTGTACTCTTTTCTATAGATGCTGCCTGGCCTTCTGAGTTCCTCCAGCATTTTGTGCGCGTTGCTTGGATTTCAAGCATCTGCGGATTTTCTCTTGTAGGTGATGGGTGAGAACAGCTGAGCGGAATGTGGATGAGTGGGAAAGGTAGGAGGAAGTAAGAAGCAGGGAGGTAACAGGTGGAAGACATAAAGGGTAAAAGAAAGATGATTCTGATAGGAGAGGGCAGTGGACCATAGCGTAACTGGAAAGCCATGGGGAACCATAGGGAGGTGATGAGCAGGTGAGGAGAAAAGAAGGAATGAGAGAGGAACCAGAATGAGGGAAAACAAAAAAAGGAGGTGGGGGAACAGAAGGGAGTGGAAGTTAGAGGAATGAATGTTCATGCCATCAGGTTGAAGACTCCCCAGATGGAATATGAGGGGTTGCTGAGTTCCTCCTGCATTTTGTGTGTGTTTTTTGAGGATTTCCAGCATCTGTAGGATTACTCAAGGCAAGAGGCTGACTCAATTCCATTGTTCTCTGATCCTGGGTCCTCAACTTGATTTTTTTCTTTGATATTAAAAAATAGTATAACGCGTTTCTCTGTGTTTCCACAGTACTCTATATTTAACATAATTAATATTTTCAATATTTAATGTTTAGAAACATTTATTCAAAATACAATATGTAAAGGATTGGGCTTCTTCACGAAAGAGAACTGAGATTGATAAAGGCCTGTAAAATAAAAAAAATCGGGAAATGTAAAGCTATTTCTAATTGTGAGAAAGACTAGAACCAGAAGTAAAAATCCAATATTGATTTTCAAGGACTGGCTACAGACAGAATACTTAAATGTGGAACTCAGTACCACATTGAATGATTGAACTGAGTATCACCTCTTAATTGGGGGAAGCTAGATGAAAAGGAACGTAAAGAACAAAGTTGGACAATTGAAGGTAGAAAGAAAAGACACAGAGAGCAGAAACCCAGGATGGTTTGGGCCAATTACCCATTGTTATGTTGTCTACTTTAAATGGCTCACAAAAAAGTCACGTTAAGGTTAGGAAATGGTCTTAAGAGGAAACCTTGGAGAAATAGTTCACGTGACTGTTGATTTGGTAATTGGAGAGTTTTCTGATTGTTAGGCAGGAAATCAGAGACTTTAGCCATGTGTGTTTACCATTGTTCTAATTTTTCCTTACTTGAACTCTACATTTCAATTGTTGGAAAATATTTCATGGCTCGGTTTCTCTTTTCCACCACAGGATAGTTTTATAAGACACAAGAGGATCTGCAGGAAATCTAAAACAACATTAAAAATGCTGGGGGATTTCAGCAAGTTGAGCAGCATCTATGGCGAGGAATAAACAGTCGACATTTCAGATGAAGGGTCTTAGCCTAAAATTTCAACTGTTTATTCCTCTCCATAGATGCTGCCTGACTTGAGTTGCTCCAGCACTTTGGTGTTTTGGTCAGAGCTATGGATAGAAAAATTTCAAGGGATGTGGGCTAAATGCATCTATTATAATGAATGGGAATGTACTACTACCAGGTTAGTCTTGCAGAAGGTGGGGCCACTGATGTCAGTGGAAGTGTCTCAGTCCAGTACTTTGTTCCTCTCCATAGATGCTGCTTGACTTTGAGTTGTTCCACCACTTTGTGTGTGTTGCATTTTATAAGAGCATTGTTGCACTTAGCAACTAATCAAATAATTGACTTGAAAAGAAAGCAAGCATCAAAGTTGATTGTGTTTTCCATCATTAAGATCTCTTTTTATTGTTTTACCTTTGCTCTTCCTTGCAGTCTGAATGCTTGGTGCTGTGTAGTATTATCAACCCTTTACAGCAACTATTTTTGAAACTCTGATTCTTTTTCTGTAAAGAAAATAGCTTTGATTCACCATCATGATGCCAATGAAGTTTTATGGGTGTCTGTAATTTCAGTTTGTGTAGAAAACCTGCTACCTTCAATCATTGTACAGGTTTAAAAGTTATGATGTGCACGTGAATCTGCCTTTTAACCAGCTCTCATTTTGCTTTGAAAGTTTAAAAAAAAAGAAGCTGCACATATTGAAAATCTGAAATAAAAGCATAAAATGCTGCATAGATTCAGCAGGTCAGATATGTCCAATATTCCAACTTGACATCAAACATTAACTGTTTCGCGGATGCTGCCTAACCTGAGTTTTACAGATGTTTTTATTTGTTATCTTGATTTGGTTTTATATAACTATACAAGGCCACAATAAGTCATCTGTGGAATTCTCTGCCACAGGAAACAGTTGAGGCCAGTTTATTGGCTATATTTAAGAGGGAGTTAGATATGGCTCTTGTGGCTAAAGGGATCAGGGGGTATGGAGAGAAGGCAGGTACAGGGTTCTGAGCTGGATGATCAGCCATGATCATACTGAATGGCGGTGCAGGCTTGAAGGGCCGAATGGCCTACCCCTGCACCTATTTTCTATGTTTCTATTTGCTTTAGATGAAATCATTGCCTTTTACTCTTAGCCCTTTTGTGATTGCATAGGGATAACAATATCCTGCATGGGAAGAAAGGTAATCTGCTCCCAGGTCTCTATCAAAGTAGGCTGCGAGAATGAGAGTGTGGGGCCAAGGATTGGGGAGGCGGCCTATCCTGAGGTTGGAGGCCTGCCTTTGTGCGTCAATGGGAAGGAGGGTGGAAAAGAGGTTTGCTTTACTGTTCCTGTTTTGTTTTGTTGTTGTTGTTGTGTTGCTGTTGCTTGTGTTATTCTGCATGCTATGCTGGTGCCAGAATGTGTGGCGACACTTGCGAGCTGCCTCCAATGCATCCTTAGATAATATTGGTTGTTAACATAAACAGCACATTTCACTGTATGTTTTGATGTACATGTGATAAATGAATCTGAAGTAACTATGTAACACAGGTAACTATGTCTAACCCTAGCATATTTTCATTAATAAACCTCAAGGAATATAACTTGGATTCTCAATGATTTATTTTTATTTCATGTTTTAATTAATGTCTTCTCATCTAGGTCTCAAGAGTTAATCACTATATTTTGACACTCAGTCAGAATTATAACACTGTAACTACAGACTGGATTTTCTGGAACATGGAGGAAAAGGCTGGCTATTTTTGAGAATTTTCCTTCCTTTTCCTAATTATTAGTCAAAAAAGGTGATGGTAGAGTTAAAAGAGATCCTGGTTTGTCACAGGATAGAAAAATGTGATGAAAGTATTCAGCGCCCCTACATGGTTCCTGACTAAATTCAGCTTCAGATTCATTTATCACATGTACATCAAAACATACAGTGAAATGTGCTGTTTATGTTAACAACCAATATTATCTAAGGATGTATTGGAGGCAGCTCGCAAGTGTCGCCACACATTCTGGCACCAGCATAGCATGCAGAATAACACAAGCAACAGCAACACAACAACAACAACAAAACAAAACAGGAACAGCAAAGCAAACCCCTTTTCCACCCTCCTTCCCATTGACGCATAAAGGCAGGCCTCCAACCTCAGGATAGGCCGCCTCCCCAATCCTTGGCCCCACACTCTCATTCTCGCAGCCTACTTTGATAGAGACCTGGGAGCAGATTACCTTTCTTCCCATGCAGGATATTGTTATCCCTATGCAATCACAAAAGGGCTAAGAGTAAAAGGCAATGATTTCATCTAAAGCAAATAGAAACATAGAAAATAGGTGCAGGGGTAGGCCATTCGGCCCTTCAAGCCTGCACTGCCATTCAGTATGATCATGGCTGATCATCCAGCTCAGAACCCTGTACCTGCCTTCTCTCCATACCCCCTGATCCCTTTAGCCACAAGAGCCATATCTAACTCCCTCTTAAATATAGCCAATAAACTGGCCTCAACTGTTTCCTGTGGCAGAGAATTCCACAGATGACTTATTGTGGCCTTGTACATTTCAACAATTAAGATAGTAGTTTAAAAGGACACTGCATTCCATTCCTCAGTGTTCATGTTTTGGGTATTTTTTTTGGTCTGTAACCACATTTCATAAAATATACATATTAGAAAAGTGAGACTGAAAATAAATAAGATAACTACAAGCAACACACAACTACAGTTACTTTTTAAATTTTACATTAGTTTTCAAGTCCCAAGTATAAACTAGGGTCGACAAACCTCTCTGAAAGTCAGAGGTTCCCACATTTAGGTGTTCTTTCCCTAAAATAGAAAATTCAGTACTTTCAAGATTCGATTTGGTTAGATTAGCCGAATTTGTCACACACATATCAAAACATATAGTGAAGTGTGTTGTTTTTTGTTGTCGGATCTGACTGTTTAATTCTTAGATTAGACTGTTTAATTGTTGTTTTCTTTGCTGCTTAACAATTAATTGTCTGCTTGTACTTTATATAATTATATACAAATAACTGCTTACTATGCTTCCTAGTGGTCACAGTATGTATTTGCAGTTGTTCAATGTGCCCCCTAGCAGTTATATTTGTCTAATTCTGGGAAATTCCAGAAGCTTCTCTTGGTGCTGCATTATTTGAATATGAGCTTTCCCATTGGTTGACTTTTATCTACAAATTTGAATGGAATTTTCTCATCTGTGGTATAAAAATAGCTGACTGCAAGGTTCCACCATCTTAGTCTCTTAGTTCTTGGTTGTTAGTTCTTTTGTCTCTCCCTGTTTATTTCAATTTCTCTTTGTTCTATTAATGCTTAATAAAACAATTGTGAAGTCTCTTTCCTGACTTCTGAAAGAACCTTGGATTAAGACATCAAAATCCAACAGTGTCAATGACCAACCGGTCCAAGGATGTGCTGGGGGCAGCCCACAAGTGTTGCCATGCTTCCAGTGCCAACGTAGCATGCCCACAACTCTTAATCCATATGCCTTTGAAATATGGGAGGGAACCAGAGGAAATCCACAAGGTAACAGGGAGAAAGTACATAGTTTTTACAGAGAGTGGCGGGAATTGTGGTGAAATAAAGTGTTACACTAACCACTGTGCCACTTTGCTGGCACATTATATGACATGCCTTCAATATGTGAGGTGAGGTGTTCTGCAGGATGGTTCAGACTCAGTGATGTTCCCCAAGTCTGGCAGCTTGCACTTGGGAAGACTGGAATTTTCAGCTTTCAGCATTTGAAATCAGTGGAGGTGGTTCCTAAAATAAGTAGTTCCATTTCTTGTTTTCTTCTCTTCCTCTGATCATTGCAGCCTTGTGATTCTTGATACAGTTACTGCGGTCACAAAACAAATGCTCAACTACACAAGGGACCTAACCTTTATAAGGTAAAAGTAGAAATGATTGTGCAGGTCATAGAAGCAGATACATGATAGGATGCATGTGATCGGGCATCACAGTCAGGGGTGCCATGTGGTCAAGAGTCTCACATTTCAAACGTTCAGACCTAGAGTAGAGCTGAGCAATTGCTGTTATGCTGCTGAAATGAACATTATGTTCACTGAAATAAATATCGTAGTGATCATGTGTGAATGTCAGTCATTTTACTGGCAAAAAATTGATCTTCCTCTAATCTCACATCAAAGTTACTGGTGAACGCAGCAGGCCAGGTAGCATCTCTAGGAAGAGATACAGTCAACGTTTCAGGCTGAGACCCTTCGTCAGGACTAACTGAAGGAAGAGCTAGTAAGAGATTTGAAAGTGGGAGGGGGAGATCCAAAATGATAGGAGAAGACAGGAGGGGGAGGGATGGAACCAAGAGCTGGGCAGGTGATTGGCAAAAGGGATATGAGAGGACCAGCAACTTTGATGTGTGTTGCTTGAATTTCCAGCATCTGCTGAATTCCTCATGCTTCATCTAATCTGATGATTTTTGTTTTAATTGTTCCAATAATGATGGGTTTAGCTGCTTATTTTGGCTGGGTTCATGATTTTGGTTGGAGTTGAGGAATAATTATACTAGGAGACACGAGACATAGGAGCAGAATTAGGCCATTTGGCCATTGAGTCTGCTGTGCAATACTGTTTTGGATTGTGTAGGTTAGCCTCCCACATAGGTACGTAGCAGGTTCCATTGTCATTACTGACCCATTCTACTCAGATGGCTTTTACTGCTTTCATGTGCTGCACTCTATCAAGCAGGCACATGGCAGACAGAGAGCCATTTGCTTAAAGAAGCAAGGCCAATTATTTTTAAACAGTAGCAAAAAGAAAGCTAAAAGTTCTAAAAGTCTAAGATATCCATGAAACAGAAGTTTTAACAGTCTTTTGATTGCATCTCTTTAGGGTAAAGGGGCTCAAATATTTCAACTGAGGATGTACATATGCCCTTCGAGCAACTTATGTTGTTCAAATGTATATTTTAATCCTGAACACAATGTTTTATTATGTTCCAAAAGTTAAGTATTTATCACACAAGTAATGGGGAAAGATTGTAAATTCTAGTTTCACAGGTCTTGACAAATGTTCTGTGTCATGACTTTGAGCTGACAGGATGAATGAAGTGTTTTAGTTTAGGGTTACTGGGAAAATTGATGGATCAGATGTGCAATGGGAACTTTTGCCAGTTCCTGTGCTGTGCTGAATTCACTGCCTTGGTAAGAAAGTGAATATTGGTGTTTGTTGGTTGTTTATTTTTCTTCTAGCTCAACCTAAGAATTGGATGAGGATGTTCTTCAGATGTGCAGATTAACCTTCCTGTATTTTTTTCTTGCCCTCTTAGGTTTTGAATGCTCAGCGAGCTGGATACAAAGCTGCCATTGTATACAATGTTGATTCTGATGATCTTATCAGTATGGGGTCCAATGATGGTAAGTAAGCTGTTAATGTAATTAAATGAGCAGTGGAAGGAGTTCACATCCATGATCTCTGCTGGGACAGTAGCAGACCGCAGAACTACAGAAAATATATATAAAAAAGTGTCAGGATATCTGAGCAACACACATCAAAGTTGCTGGTGAACGCAGCAGGCCGGGCAGCATCTCTAGGAAGAGGTGCAGTCGACGTTTCAGGCCGAGACCCTTCGTCAGGACTAACTGAAGGAAGAGCTAGTAACAGATTTGAAAGAGGGAGGGGGAGGGGGAGATCCAAAATGATAGGAGAAGACAGGAGGGGGAGGGATGGAGCCAAGAGCTGGACAGGTGATTGGCAAAAGGGATACGAGAGGATCATGGGACAGGAGGTCCGGGAAGAAAGAGAAGGGGGGGGGGACCCAGAGGATGGGCAAGGGGTATATTCAGAGGGACAGAGGAAGAAAAAGGAGAGTGAGAGAAAGAATGTGTGTATAAAAATAAGTAACAGATGGGGTACGAGGGGGAGGTGGGGCATTCCCCAAGCTGCAGTATGCAGGTGAATCTTAAGAACAGGATTGATCCACCTAGCATGCTGTGGTGCCTAATGAAGCAAGGTAACAAGGAAATCAAATAATGGGCAATAGGTACCACAGTAACGTAGTGGTTAGTGCGGAGCTTTTACCGTTTGAGGCGTTGGATTTCGGTGTTCAATTCCCAGGCTGTCTTTAATGAGTTTGCATGTCCCTCCCATGCGTACGTGGGAGTCTTCCGATTGCTTCAGTTTCCTCCCACGTTCCAAAGATGTACTGGTTAGTAGGTTAATTGGTCAGCATAAGTTGTGCTAGGATTTGCTGGGGTTAAGTGGGTGGGTTGCTGAGCGGTGTGGCTCATTGGGCCAGAAGGGCCTGTTCCACGCTGCATCCTCATTCAACAATACACATGTTTACAACTAAATGAAACAACGTTCCTCTGGGACCACGGTGCAAAGCACAGTGCATACAGCCCTTAAAATAATATGAACAGATAATAAAAATATTCTGTAGATGTACAAGTTGACATAAAGTGCATGCAAGGCATATAGTTAAATTTACAACGGTATAATGTGACTGCTGCTGTCATAAATCATCTGTGCTGGGTGGTAGCAGGGTGTTGAGAAGTCTCACAGCCTGGGGGAAGAAGTTGTTACCCAGCCTAACGTTTCTTGTTCTTGTATTGTGGTACCTCCTGCCTGATGGCAGCCAGTCAAAGAGATTGTGGGATGGATGGAATTTTTGGGCATATCATGTGCCTACTTGTGCTTCAACAAAAAAGTCAATACCTTGTTCATACAGAGGTAAGAAACAAGGATCAAGGATCAACTTGTATTTGCCATACACATTTACATGTATTAAGAATAGTGTTGAAGGAATGCTGAAGGAAAAACAATATCCAACAATTATGAAGAATTAGCTGCAAAAAGAATAATGAATTACGTACAAAATAATGTTAGTGTTTAAAGTACAGATATGCAATAAAATGTGCATATTTACCAGCATGTATCTACAATGTAAACAGCATTATAAAAAGTGCTTTAAAGTGACTGAGGTAATAGGAGGAGGAGGTGGGGGGGGGGCTAATAAAAATGGTTAGTCATATTAACAGTAAGGAAAGTGTAAAGCATGGGTCATCTAAGCTACAATATATTACTTAAAACAAAGAAATAAGAAATTTTGTTATTAAAATAATAGTGAATTTTCTGCTGTAGAGGCTCAGCCATTGATTTCGTTCTCTTTAAAGTGAAGGAGGATGAGAGATGATTTGATAGAGGTGTATAACATGATAAGAGGCTTGGATAAATTGAAGAGCCAGCACCTGTTTCCCAGGGTAGAAATGGATAATACAAGAGGGCACAGTATTAGGTGACTGGAGGAAAGTACACTCAGACCCCACATGGTCTTGATTCATTATAATCCGGTTATTCAATTCTTTATTAAAATTTTTTTAAATGACAAAAATTCATTCTAGACAACACTTAAAACTTTCAAGAGCAGTGGCCATATCAGTAAACATCCAATCAGCCAATGAGAGTGCTTTACATATGCTCTGAGCGACTCGCAACCAATCACGTATTAATTCATGCTCTGCTTCCCCCGTGTGTGTAAATGTTCTTGCTCCCTTGCCAATTTATTCTATTTTTTTCACTCATAAACTGCCTGCAACTTCCAGTGAGGGTAGAACATCTGAGGTGTCTAGGAAAAGCATTAACATGGGTCTAAAACTGCAAGTGATATGACATGATGATGTTAATGATGGCGATGTTGAAGAGTTACTGCATTTTCATGGTGAGAGCCTTAATAACGAAGAGCTTCGAGAATTGGCAGAGCAGCGCATCCTGGGTGAATCTGAGGACGTGGATGCAGAAGAGGAAACACCAGCAAGAAACCTCACCACAGAATTCCTTGGCACTAACATCACCATGATCACCCAAATCATGGGCCAGTTCATTGGTAATGACCCTGTCTGGGAGCAAAGCAAAAAGGCAAATAGAGGTGTTCTCAACATGATCTCTTGCTTCATGAAAGGAAACTTAAGAGAAGGCAGTCGCATCACAACACCTACTTGAAGAAGCCTAAGTTAGAGGAGGACCCATGGGTTGATCCCTCCTGTGAGATGTAATTGCCACCTCTGTTGCTGCTGCAATGTGTTGCTGCTCCACTGATGTACAGGTTAGGCCTATTTGCATGTCTGTTACTCCACGAATCACTGTGAATACATAAACTAAATCATATCTTAAGTTTGATTTTTTTTAAATCAGACTTACATGTCCATTTATTTAATGTTATAATGACCCCATATGGTACTGGTTTACATAGCACTCCACCTCCAAAGAACACACATCCGCAGCGTTAAGTGGGGCCTGAGTGTATAGGGGATGTCAAAGGCATGTTTCTTTTTGCACAGGGTGGTGGGTGCGTGAAAAGCACTGTAGGGTGGTGATAGAGGTAAGTACACTAAGGACAGTTAGGAAACTCTTAGATAGGTACACGGATGAAAGTAAAATGAAGGGCTATATGGAAGGGAAGGGTTAGATTGATCTTGGAGTAGGTTAAAATGTCGATACAACATTGTCGACTTTGTGCATCAACAAAAAAAAAATTGCTTCGTTCATACAGAGGTAAGAATCAAGGTCGCAGTGACCGTTGTCTGAGTGGACATAGAGTGGTGATCTTAAGGCCTTAGCTCTTCGAGGCTTCAGCAAAGGAAGACCTCACTCGGAAAGAAAAGCTCAAATATTTTTTTTCTTCTCTTCTTTATATCTGCTCAGCTAGGCAGAGATGACAGGTGAGGTAGTACAATGCTCCTTTTGCTGGATGTGGGAAGGCAGGAAGACTTCCAGTATCCCTGACCAGTGCAATTGCAAGAGTGCATCAATAAGCCGCCTTAAGGAATTGGAATTGGATGAACTCTGGATCATTTGGGAGGCTGAGGGGGTGATAGATAGGACATAAATAGAGAGGTAGTTACACCCAAGTTACAGGACACAGGAAACTGGGTGACAGTTGGGAAGGGGAAAGGGGATAAGGAGCCACTGCAGAGTACATCTGTGGCCATCCCCCTCAACAACTTCGGATATTGTTTGTGGGGGGGGCAGTGGGATGATCTAACAGAGGAAAGTCACAGTGGTTGGGTCTCTGGCACTGAATCTGCCTCTGTGAGGTTCTGCAGGTTCTGCGGGCCCGGGATATCTCTGATCAAGTCTTCAGCATTCTTGAGTGGGAGGGTGAATAGCCAGAGTCATGGTCTGTGTAGGTACCAATGACATGGGTAGGACAAGTGATGAGGTTCTGCATAGGGAGTTCAGGGTGTTAGGCGCTAAGTTGAAGGACAGGATCTCCAGAGTTGTGATCTCAGGATTGCTACTCGTGCCATGTGCTAGTGAGGCTGGATCTAGGAAGATTATACAGTTTAATACATGGCTACGGAGTTGGTGTAGGAGGGAGGGCATAAGATTTTTGGATCATGGGACTCTCTTCTAGGAAATGTGGGACCTGTACAGAAGGGACTTTTTGCACCTGAACTGGAGGGGGATTAATAACATAGTGGAAAGGTTTGTTAATGCATGGTGAGGTTAAAACTAGAGTTGCAAGGGGATGGGAACCAGAGTGCCAGAACAGTTAGTGGAGAGGTTGTGGAGGCAGATGTTGGTAAGACCTCAAAGTTAGGAATCAAAAGGTTGAGAATGGTGTGACAAAATCGAAAAAGGTGAATATAGGACTGAATATGTTCTATTGCAGTACATGGAATAAGGAAGATGAACTTGCAGCACATGGAATCATGGCTGAAAGATTATAACTGGGAGCTTAATATCCAAGGATGCACATTATATTGAAAAGATAGGCAAGAAGGCAGAGGGGCAGCATTGCTCTATTGGTAAAAAAAAAATTAAACCATTAGAAAGAGGTGACATAGGGTTGGAAGGTATTGAATCATTGTGGATAGAGCTAAGGAACTGCAAAGGTAAAAAGACCCTGATGGGAGTTGTGTACAGACCCCCAAACAATAGTAAGGATTTTGCCTACAAATTACAATGGGAGATAGAAAATGCATGCCAAAAGGGCAATGTTACAATAGTCTTGGGAGATTTCCATATGCAGGTAGACTGGGGAAATCAGTTGGTGATGCATTCCAGCAAGGGGAATTTCTAGGGTGCCAATGAGATGGCTTTTTAGAGCAGCTTGTGGTTGAGCCCACTAGAGGCTCAGCTTTCTGGATTAGGTGTTGTGCAATGAACCAGATGATTAGAGAGCTTAAGGTAAAAGAACCCTTAAAGGCAAGTGATCATAATATAATCAAATTCACCCTGAAATCTGAGAACGAGAAGCTAAAGTCTGGTGTATCAGTATTACAGTGGAGTAAAGGGAATTGCAGAGGCATGAGAGAGGTGTTGGCCATTGATTGGAAAAGGACACTGGCAGGGATGATGGCAGAGCAGCAATGCCTCGAATTTCTGGAAACAATTCTGAAGTCACAGGATATATACATCCCAAAGAAGAAGTATTCTAAAGGAAAGATGATACAACCGCGGTTAACAGAGAAGTCAAAGCCAACATAGAAGCCAAAGAGAGGGCGTATAATAGAGCAATGATTAGTGGGAAATTAGAGGATTGGGAATCTTTTAAAAACCAACAGAAGGCAACTAAAAAAAGTAATTAAGAAGGTAAAGATGGATTATGAAAGTAAGCTAGCTGATATTATTAAAGAGAATACCAAAAGTTTCTTCAGGTTCATTAAGTGTAGAAGAGATGCGAAAGTGGATATAGGACCGCTGGAAAACGATGCTGGAGCGGTAGTATTTGGGGACAATGAAATAGCGGATGAACTAAATAAGTATTTTGCATCAGCCTTCACTCTGGAAGACACCAGCAGTATGGTGGAAGTTCCAGGTGTCAGAGGTCATGAAGTGTGTGAAATTACCATAATTAGAGAGAAGGTTCTTAGGAAACTGAAAGGTCTGAAGGTGGATAAGTCACGTGGACCAGATGGTGTACACTGCCAAATTCTGAAAGAGGTGGCTAAAGAGATCGTGGAGGCATTAGTAATGATCTTTCCAGAATCACTAGATTCTGAAATGGAAAATTGCAAATTTCACTCCTTTATTTATAATAAAGGGAATTATAGACCAGTTAGTCTGACCTCAGTGGTTGGGAAGATGTTGGAGTCGATTCTTAAGGATGAGGTCTCAGGGTACTTGGAGGCAGATGATAAAATAGGCTATAGTCAGCATGGATTCCTCAAGGGAAAATCTTCCCTGACAAATCTTTTAGAGTTCTTTGAAGAAATAACAAGCAGGATAGACAAAGGAGAATCGGTTGATGTGTACTTGAATTTTCAGAAGGCCTTTGACAAGTTGTCACTCAAGGCTGCTTAACAAGCTACAAAACCATGTTGTTAAAAGAAAGATTCTAGCATGGATAAAACAGTGGCTGATTGGCAGGAGGCAAAGAGTGGGAATAAAATAGCCTTTTCTGACTGGCTGCCAGTGACTAGTGGTGTTCCACAGTGGTCTGTTTTGGGACCAATTCTTTTTATGTTATATGTCAATGATTTGGATGATGGAATTGATGGCTTTAATGTAGAGTTTGCATTCAATATGAAGATAGATGGAGGAGCAGGGTAGTTTTGAGAAAGTAGAGAGGCTTGATGGGTCAAATGGCCTAATTCTGCTCCTATGTCTAATGGTTTTGTGGCCCAAGGTCTTGCACTGTACTGTTCTCTCTTCTAAACAAAAGAAGGGCAAGTTATTTTGCCCATTATGCTTGTTTTGCCATTGGTTAGGATCATACTTTATTTAACTTCAGTGCTAACTTTCCTATAGAAAGCATATTGTATATGCATTGATCTCCATAATTTCCAAAATTCTTTCTATCTCTAAAACATACTCAGTGACTGAACCCACAGAACTCCTAGGGTAGATAATTAGTGATTCATTTAATTCTAGGTGAAGTAATTTTCTATTGCTTGTGGTGATGTTGAATGGCCAGTCCTTTGAGATCATGATAATCATCCCTGGATAGCCCAGGCAAGATAAACTTCATTCCTTCATTTGTCCTGTCAAACTATGGGCAAAAAGAATTATTCATTTCTGTGAGATCGCCTCTTGTTCTTTTCAACTTGAGCAGATATAATCAATCTGCTTAATCTCTCTTCATGGCATAAACCTGCCAACCCAGAAGCAAACTGTCACGCTCAGTCTATCACAACTATATGCTTCTTCGTGAAGAATGACCATCGCTGTGTATAGTATTTCACCGTGCTTTCTGTAATTAGAACAGATCGCTTCTACTCTTGCAGTCACTGCCTTCTTAATTGCTATTGAACCAACATGTTAACTCAAAGCTCAAAGTAAATTCATTATCAGAGTACATATATATCACCATATACAAACTTGAGATACATATTCTTGTGGGCATATACACTAAATTCAAGATAGAATCAGTGAAAGACTGCACCCAACAGGATGGATAAATGACCAATATACAAAAGATAACAAACTGAAAATACAAAAGAGAAAAAAATAATATGCAATAAATTTTGAGAACCTGGGATGAAGAGTGTGAATGTGAGTCCCTGGGTTCATTGAACAGTTCAGTAATGGGGCGAGTGAAGTTAACCCTTCTGGTTCAGGAGCCTGATGGTTGAGGGCTATACTTCATGAGGAGTATGAGAAGATTTGATATGTCAACAAAAACACTTGAAAATTTCTAACTGGATGTATCACTGTTTTGTATGGGCGGGCGGGGGGTGGTGCGGGGTGGTGCGGGGTGCGACTGCACAGTATTGAAGTAAGCTGCAGAGAACCAGCTCCATCATGAGCACTAGCCTTGGTAGTATCCAGGACACCTTCAAGGAGCGATGCCTCAAAAAGGCAGTCTTCGTCATTATGGATCCCCGTCACCCAGGTCGTGGCTTGTTCTTATTGTTACCATCAGGAAGGAGGCACACATTCAACAATTCAGTTATAGCTTCTTTCCCTCTGCCATTTGATTTCTGAATGGACATTGAACCTGTGAACACCATCTCATACTAATTTCTAATTTTGAATTACTATTTAATTTAATATATATAATATACTTACTATATTTCAATTTTTTCCTGTTATTGTATATTGCATTTTTCTTCTGCCATAAAGTCAACAAATTTCATGACACATGCCAGTGATATTTAACCTAATTCTGATTCTAATTGTATTTAGTGTGATATCTAATAGGCTGTACATTGATGTACCCTGGGAATAGCAGATAAAAAGAATGCAGGGTGCTGTTTAAATTTGTATAGTCCTGTTCTGTCTCCTGAGAGAAGTGAGGAAAGAGTTAATATTTTTGAGAATGCAAGATCACTCCCAGAATTCCCCACTCTGAGACATTCCAGGACATCGGTTTAACTAACTGCATTGCCTGCATGTTGTCCTTTGGCCCCCAAAAGAACAGAGAATATCTTTTTGCTTTACTTATTTTATAGTTATACTTATCCCTGTAATCTTTAGTCCTTTTGAATTGAGAGTCTGTGTGATTAATCTGTTGACTTTGGATGTCTGTATTCAATTTTGACTCTACAGGAGAGGGAAGATACTGTAATGTGTTTGCTTATGCCTCTGCTACTCACTGCTTGGTTTTGTAACGCTCTCCTTTCCACCATACCTTCAATCTCCATTTGCCTGATTATTAGTCTCATATGTATGCAGTTCATATACTCCCTTCGGTACCACATGCTCATTACAGTTTATGTTTGTTGTCAGTTGGGGATAAAAGAAAATAATTACTAAAACTGAATTTTACATTTCTTATAAGGCCTGGGAGCAGAATCAGGCCATTCGACCTGTCGTCAGCCATTCTATCATGACTGATATATTACCCATCCAACCCTATTCTCCTGACTTCTTTCTGAGACCTCTCCAACTTCCGACTGCTATCTGTTTTTAAAAAAATATTTGATGCCCTTACTAATCAAAACCCTGTCAACCTCCTCTTTAAATATACCCAACACTTGGCCTCCACATCCGTGTGTGCGAATGAATTCGACATATTCACCCTCCTCTGGCTAAAGTAGTTTCTCCTAATCTCTGTTTTAAAGGGACATCCTTGTATTCTGAGGCTGTGCCCTCTGGACCCATACTGCCCCACTATAAGAAACATCCTCTTCATGTCCACTCTATCTGGGCCTTTCAATATTCAATAGGTTTCAATAAAATACTCATTCTTCTAAACTCCAGTGAGTATAGGCCAACGACCATCAAACACTCCTCATACATTAACCCTTTCATCCCCAGGGTAAGTCTCATTAACCTCCTCTGGGCTGTAATCAATGCCAGCACATCCTTTCTTCGATAAGGGGCCCTAAACTGCTTATAATATTCCAAGTGCAATCTAACCAGTGCCTTATAAAACCTTATTATTCCTCATGATATTGAAGGCCATTTGGATTTTGATGTCAACCCAGTATTCCGAACAGCCTCATTTGTCTCATTTCCCATAGTTCCCAATAACCTGTTCTCTCTCACGTTCCCTTTAATTGCCTGTTGTTTCTCCCACCTATCTTCTGAATAATTTGACAGTGGCCAATTAAGCTAACAATCAGCATTTCTTTGGGACATGGGAAGAAACCGGAACAGCTAGGGAAAATCCATACGGAAAAGCCATAAGGAGGGCATGCAATTCCACATAGACATCAGTGAAATTTGAGATTAAACTTGTGTTGCTGGGCCTGTGGGACTGCACTTTCAGCTGCTGTCTACAATGATAAAATACTATATGCAAATAAACAAGATCTAGCTGTGTTCTTGAATCTTTTTTTGGCCACTAAGAAAATTGTGTTTTTTTTTGTCTGATTGTTAAGAAATCCTTTATTGCCTAAGAAATGGGAGTTGGCCATCTGGCCTACCATTCAATAAGATCAGTGCTCATCTGGCCACAGACTCAGCTCCATCTACCTGCCTTTTCCCCAAAACCCTTAATTCCACTGTTATGCACAAATATAACAGTCTGAAATATAATTAAAGTAGCCTGTGGAGAATTTAATTTTCATTTTCTGGGCAAAACAGTTCCTCCTCATCTGTCCTAAATCTACTCCCCCTAATCCTAAGGCTATATCCTTTTTCCTAGTCTTACCAAGCAGTAGAGATATCTTGCCCACGTCTATCATATCTATCCCTTTCATAATTTAAATGTTGCAATAAGATTACTTTCATTCTTTTGAATTCCAACAAGCATAGTCTCAGTCGACCCAATATAGTGAATCACCTCAAGTAAGGAGATTAGAAATGCCCACAATTCTCCAGGTGTAGCTTTACCAGTACCCTGAATTCCAGCGAATATTAAATCGCCTGGGACTATGTAACATAATCTCCCTGCTCCAGAACCAAAAGACACAGTCGCAGTATAAAGGGACATCCCTTTAGAACAGAGTTGAGAAGAGGGTGGTGAATCTGTGAAACTCATTGCCACAGATGGTTGTGCACGTCAAGTCATTGGGTATAGTTAAAGCAGAGGTGTCAAAGGTTACAGGAAGAAGACAGGAGAATGGGGTTGAGAGGTATAATAAATCAGCATGGTGGAATGGTGGAGCAGACTTGATGGGTCAACTGTCCTAGTTCTGCTTCTATGTCTTTCGGTCTGTTAAACATTAATTTTCATTGCTGGAGGGTCTGAATTTAAGAGACCATAAGACATGGGAGCAGAATTAAGACATTCAGCCCATCAAGTCTGCTCCATTCCTATTGCACCTGCAGCCCAACCTTTTGTGATTCATGCACAAGCATTCCCAATTCCCCCTGCATGAAAGCCCGTTGAAATCTTAAACTGATTGAATACTCTGACCTTTTTTCTCTTCCAGCTTTGTACTGTATCTGCCAGACTCACCCAATCATTTAACCTGTCTATATCACTACATCCTCTCTACAGTTCCCACTTCCATTCAGTTCAGTGTCATCAGTGTGCGACACTCAGCCATCGTGAACGGTTATGGGCCCAGCAACGACCCCTGTGGCACATCGCTCTCCACTGAATGCGATTGCATGCTAATTGCAAGTTTATTCAAATCAGGGATGACTATAGTATAACAAAGGGTTGAAAAAATTCTCAGAGAAGGAAGAAAAATTGCTTTTAAATTCCAAATATAAAACAAAACAGTCAGGCATCACCTGTTTGTTTATTTTTCAGTATCTACATACTTAAATTTAATGGGCACTTGCACGGGTCCTAGCTATGCCGGCCTTTTTGTCGGCTACGTGAAACAGTCTACATGGAACTGGTGTTACTCCCCAACTTTTCCTATGCCACATCAGTGATTACATTGGTGCTGCTTCCTGGACCCTTGTAGAATTCGTTGACTTCATAAACTTTGCCTCCAACTTCCACCCTGCCCTCAAATTTACCTGGTCCATTTCCGACACCTCCCTCCCCTTTCTCGATCTCTCTGTCTCTATCTCTGGAGATTGCTTATCTACTGATGTCTATTATAAACCTACTTACTCTCACAACTATCTGGACTATACCTCTTCCCACCCTGTTACTTGTAAAAATGCTATCCCCTTCTTTCAATTCCTCTGTCTCCGCCACATCTCCCTTACTCCATCGTCAACGCTACCCTCAACTGCATCTCTTCCATTTCGCACACGTCTTCCCTCACCCCATCCTTGTGACATCCCAGCAGGGATAGGGTTCCTCTTGTACTCACTTACCACCCACCAGCCTCTGCGTCCCGCACATAACTCTCAGTAACTTATGCCATCTCCAATGGGATCCCACCACCAAGCATATCTTTCCCACCCACCCACCTCCCCCCACCACCCCACTTTCTGCTTTCCGCCAGGTTTGCTCCCTGCAAGACTCCCTTGGCCATTTGTCCCTCCCCACTGATCATCCTCCTTGCACTTATCCTTGCAAATGGAACATGGGCTACATCTGCCCCTATACCACCTCCTTCATTCAGGGCCCCAAACAGTTCATCCAGGTGAGGTGACACTTCACCTGTGAGTTGGTTGGCGTCATCTACTGTATCCACTGCTCCCGGGGTGGCCTCTGTATATCAGTGAGGCACGACATAGATTGGGAGACCATTTCACCAAACACCTACCAGAAAAAGTCTGCCAGGAAAAATGGGATCTCCCAGTGGCCACCCATTTTAATTCCACTTCCTGTTCTGATATGTCAGACCGTGGCTTCCTCTGCTGTCGCGATGAGGCCACACTCCCACACTCAGGTTGGAGGGGTAACGCCTTGTATTCTGTCTGGGTAGCCTCCAACCTGCCAGTGTGAACATCGACTTCTCAAACTTCTGGTAATGCCCACCTGCTCCACTTCCCTCCCCACCATTCTTCATTCCCATTTTCCTCTCACCTTATCTCCTTACCTGCCCATCACCTCTCTCTGGTGCTCTTCCCCCTTTTTTTCCATGGCCTTCTGTCCTCTCTTATCAGATTCCCCCTTTTCCAGCCCTGTATCTCTTTCACCAATCAACTTCCCAGCTCTTCATCCCTCCCGGCTTCATCTATCACCTTGTGTTTCTTCCTCCCTTCCCCCTACCTTCTAACTCTTGACTCCTCATCTTTTTTTCTCCAGTCCTGATGAGGGGTCCCAGTCCGAAACGTCAACTATACTCTTTTCCATAGATGCTGCCTAGTTTGCTGAGTTCCTCCAGCATTTTGTGTGTATTGCTTAGATTTCCAGCATCTGCAGATCTTCTCTTGTTTTTAAATTTAGTTTTCTTTCAGATTTTGGTAATAAATATCTAATTGTAATTGGATGCTTTTAGATCTCAGCCTTGAGATTAGGGGATATGGTGACTGTCTTTGCTGTTTTTAACATGTTTTTCCCAGAGTAATGAGGAAATCTTTTCTCAGTGTCCCTTTTATTTTGTGCTTCAAGCATGGATGCTATGCTTTACTGCATCCTGGTTAAATTTTAATCTCAGCATAAATTCAAGTGTCATTTGGCTTCCAGCAATCAGATTGAAAGCACATTTGGCTTGTTAGGGAAAAGGCAATTCGGGATTTGATATTGTGTAATGAACCAGATTTGATTGGGGAGTTGAATGTAAAGGAATCTTTGGGAAGCCGTGATCATAATATGATAGGATTCATCCTGCAGTTTGAGAGGGGGAAACTAAAGTCAGATATATTAGTATGTGGAGCAAAGGGAATTACAGAGGCATAAGAGAGGAGTTGGCTAAAGTTGATTGGGAGCGGACACCAGCAGAGATGTTGGCAGAATAGAGTTTCTTTTGTTAGGCTGGAGTTTCTGGGCACAGGGTAGATACATCCCAAAGACAAAGGAGTGTTCTTAAGGGAGGATGAGGCAACTGTAGCTGACAAGGGAGGTCAGCGACAGCATTAAACCAAAAGAGAGGGTATATATCAAAACATAGTGGGAAGTTAGAGGATTGGAAAGCTTTTAAACACAAAAGGCAGCAAAGAAGCCATAAAAGAGAAGATGAAATATGAAGGTAAGCTAGCCAATAATATAAAAGATGATGCCAAAAGATTTTTCAGCTATATAAAGTGTAAAATAGAGACAAGAATGAATGCCAGACTGCTAGACGCTGGAGAGGTAGTAATGCTGGACAAAGAAATGGTGATAAACTGTGGTAAACACTGGATACCAGAAATTGTAGTGTGTGAGGGGACAGAAGTGAGTATAGTTGCTCTTACTGAAGAGAAGGTGTTTAGGAAGCTAAAAGATCTAAAGGTAGATAAATCGCTTGGACCAGATGGACTGAACCCTAGGGTTCTGAAGGAGATGTCTGAAGAAATTGTAGAGGTATTAATACAGTCAGCCCTCCTTATCTGCGAGTTCCGCATGCGTGAATTCAACCAACCGCGAATCGAGAAAACCTGGAAGTGCTCTTCCAGCACTTGTTCGAACATGTACAGACTTTTTTTCTTGTCATTATTCCCTAAACAATACAGTATAACAATTATTTACATAGCATTAACATTGTATTAGGAATTATAAGTAATCTAGAGATGATTTAAAGTATATGGGAGGATGTGCGTAGGTTATCGTGGATCGGGATTGGAAAAAAACCGGAAGTTCTCTTACTAAGTAAGTCGGAACAGCTACGTCGGTATTATTTAGCGTCAGTTAGTCTAACGTTTGTCTTAATATATAGAATATATTTCACCTTTCTATGCATATAAAACACTTAAGAAACGCATGTTTCAGCGCCAGGCTCGGGAACGGAAATTCCCGAGTTCGATCCAGTGACAGACTGCTCCTGAGCGCGCTGTTCATCCCTGCCAGGTTGATGTGAGGATCAAAAACCCAAAACCCCAAAACCCAATAATTAAACCACTGCGTTGCTTAGTAATAATTGTAGCTTTCATCGGGGCAGGGATTTTCTCACTTTATCCTTTAAAATTGTTCCGATCGTTGACCGAATGTAGCCTAACGCTTTTCCAATGACCGATGGCGTTTCACCTCTTTCCGATCGCTTTATTATTTCCACTTTATTTTAAATCGCGATCGTGATTATTTTCGTGAACAGAAACACTGCGGATTCAGAGCTCCGCTGCCGGGTCCTAATGTCCACTGCACTGGGACTGGTTAAATAAGGTCGGGGGTTCCACTGGCTCCTAAGGTCCACCGCATTGAGACAGGTTGAATAAGGGACTTGAGCATCCGCGTTTTTTGGTATCTGCGAGGGGTCCCGGAACCAATCCCTCGCGGATAAGGAGGGCTGACTGTAGTGACTTTTTAAGAATCACTAGATTCTGGAATGGTTCCAAGGACTAGAAAATTGAAAATGTCTCTCCACTCTTTAAGAAGGGAGGGAGGCAGAAGCAAGGTTTATAGGCTCATTAGACTGACCTCAATGGTTGGGAAGATGTTGCAGTCCATTATTAAAGATGAGGGTTTAGGGTGCTTGTGGGTACATGATAAAATAGGCCGAAGTTAGTTTGGTTTCATTTAGGGGAAATCTAGCCTGACAAATCTATTGGAATTGTTTGAGGAAATTAGGGGCAGGATAGACAAAGGAGAGTCAGTGGATGTTGATTTCAGAGGGCGTTTGAGAGGTGCCACAAATGAGGCTGCTTAATAAAATAAAAACCCAGAGTATTACAGGAAAGATACCAGCATGGATAGAAGATTGACTGACTGGCAGAAGGCAGAGTGGGAATAAAGGGGGCCTAATTTTGTTGGCTGCCTGTGAGTATTGTTTCCTGGTGGTCAATGTTGGGACCACTTTTTTTTCACATTATACATCAGCAATTTGGATGACGGAATTGATGGCTTTGTGGACAATATGAAGATAGGTGGAGGGGCAGATAGTGTTGAGGATGCAGGATTCTGCAGAAGGACTCAGATTAGGAGAATAGGCAAAGAAGTGGCAGATCAAATACAGCGTAGGGAACTGTAATGCCATGCATTTTGGTAGAAGGAATAAAAGTGTAGACTATTCTCTACATGAGGGGAAAATTCAAGTATCAGAGGAGCAAAGGGACTTGGGAGTCCTCATGCAGGATTCCCTAAAGGTTAACTTGCAGGCTGAGTTGGTGGTGAGGAGGGCAATTACAATGTTCGCATTCATTTTGAGAGGACTAGGGTATACAATCAAGGCTTCATAAGGTATTGGTCAATCTGCACATGGAGTATTGCAAGCAGTTTTGGGCCCCTTATCTAAGAAAAGATGTGCTGGCATTGGAGAGGGTCTAGAGGAGGTTCACGAGAATGATTCTGGCAATGAAAAGATCGATGTTTGAGGAGTGCTTGATGACTCTGAGCCTGTGCTCGCTGGAGTTTAGAAGAATGGGGTGGGGTTGGTAATCTCATTGAAGTTAATACTGAATGGTCAAGATAAAGTGGATGTGGAGAGGATGTTTCTTATAGTGGGGGAGTCTCGGACCAGAGGGTACTGCTTCAGAATCGAGGGATATTCATTTAGAACACTGAGGAGTTTCTTTAGCCATAGGGTGGTGAATCTGTGGAATTCTTTGTCCCTGGCGACTGTGGCAGTCAAGTCATTTGATATATTTAAAGTGGAGGTTGATAGATTCCTGATTAGTCAGAGCGAAAAAGGTTATGGTGTTGGCGTGTGGCCAAGTGGTTAAGGCATCACTAGTTCAAGCCTCAGCTGAGGCAGCTTGTTGTGTCCTTGAGCAAAGCACATTGCTCTGCGACAACACCGGTGCCAAGCTGTATCGGCCCTAGTGCCCTTCCCTTGGACAACATCTGTGGCGTGGAGAGGGGAGACTTGGAGCATGGGCAACTGCTGGTCTTCCATACAACCTTGCCCAGGCCTGCGCCCTGGAAACTTTCCAAGGCAGAAATCCATGGTCTCATGCGACTAACGGATGCCTATAAATAATATAAAAAGGTTACGATAGGGTCCTTTAAGAGACTGCTGGACAGGTACATGGAGCTCAGAAAAATATAGGGCTATGTGTAACCCTAGGTAATTTCTAAGGTAAGGACATGTTCAGCATAGCTTTGTGGTCTGAAGGGCCTGTATTGTGCTGTAGGTTTTCTATGTTCAATGTTTCTATGTTACAGTGAGAAGACAAGAAAATGAAGATGAGAAGGATAATAAATCAGCCATGATGGAATGGCAGATTCAGTGGGACAAATGGCTTAATTCTGCTGCTTTGTCGTATGGCCTTTAACTTAATAATTTGTAGCATTCGGCATCTTGTCCCTGAAGCGAGTTTATAAGAAGTTTATGCTGTCACATTCTCTGCAAACTATTTCTACTCAGTCTGCTGAGATTGGATTACCCTGCATGATTTTTCCACCCAGTGTACATAGTGACCTTGCTGTGAACCACTGGCTATGCCCTCAAGGAAACTCCATTGTTTAATTTTCTCCTGTATCATGCCAAACTTTGAAAAATATTTCTGTGAAGCTTTATTTCATAGGAAAAATATATTAATTTATTTTTCTTATATACATTTCGTAAAAGTATAACGTGGAAGTGAAATTTTTGTCTTGCTAAAATAGGAGAGGAAATTATATTTTTATTTGTATTTCTTAGCAATTGTAATATCTCTTTGATATGACATAGGGCATAAGACATACAGTGATGCTTGAAAGTTTGTGAACCCTCTAGAATTTACTGTTTCTGCATAAGTATGACCTAAAGTGTGATCAGACCTTTGTGTAAGTACTAAAACTAGATAAAGAGTAACCAATTAAATAAATAACACAAAAAACATTATACTTATTGAGAAAAATGATCCAATATTACATGTATTTGTTGGAAAAAGTATATGAATCTTTGCTTTCAGTAACTGGTGTGACCCCCCTTGTACAGCAATAACTTCAAACAAACATTTCCAGTAACTGTTGATCAGTCCCGCACGTCAGCTTGGAGGAATTTTATGCCATTCCTCCTTACAAAACTGCTTCAACTCTGGGATGTTGGTGAGCTTCCTCGCATGAACTGCTTGCTTCAGATCCTTCCACAACATTTCTATAGGATTAAGGTCAGGACTTTGACTCAGCCATTACAAAACATGAATCTTCTTCTCTTTAAACCATTCTTTTGTTGACCTATTCATGTATTTTGGATCATTGTCTTGTTGCATTATCCAAATTCTATTAAGTTTCAGGTGACAGACTGCTACCCTGACATTCTCCTGTAAAATGTCTTGACGCAATGTTGAATTAATCGTTTCGACAATGATTGCCCAAACCATGATGCTCCTTCTATTGTACTTTGCCGTTGGGATGAGGTTTAGGTGTTGCTGTGCAGTGCCCTTTTCTCTTCAAACATAACAATGTACATTTCTGCCAAAAAGTTCAACTTTTGCCTCATCTGTCCACAGAACATTGTCCCAGAAGCATTGTATATCATCCAGGTGGTCTTTTGAAAACTTGAGACGTGCAGCAAGTTTTGTTTTTTGAGAGAGCAGTGGTTTCTTTAGTGGTTTCCTTCCATAAACGCCATTCTGATTCCTTGTTTTTCTTATAGTGGACAGATGAACAGAGACTTCAGCAAGTTCTAGAAATTTCTTCAGGCCATTTACTGTTACCTTTGGTTTCTTTTTCACCTTCTTCAGCATTGCACGTTGTGCTCTTGGTGTGATCTTTGCAGGATGCTACCTGGGGAGAATAGCAACAGTACTGAGTTTCCCCCATTTGTAGACAATTTCTCTTACTGTGGACTGATGAACACTCAGGTCTTTAGAAATGCTTTTGTAGCCTTTTCCAGCTTAATGCATCTCTACAATTCTTCTTCTAAGGCCCTCTGAAAGTTGTTTTCATTGAGACATGGTGCACATAAACAGATCTTTCTTGAGAAGAGCAGGCTCTGTCAGTAAACTGACTTTGTGTAAACACAAAATACTCTGCAGATGCTGGGGTCAAAGCAACACTCACAACACGCTGGAGGAACTCAGCAGGTCGCGCAGCATCCGTGGAAACGTTGACTGATCGTTTCCAGGGATGCTGCCCGACCTGCTGAGTTCCTCCAGCGTGTTGTGAGTGTTGCAATTGACTTTGTGTGCCTTTTTAAAAGGGCAGGACACCTCTACAACCCACACCTGCAATCTCATCTCATTGATTAGAGCACCTGACTCCAAATAGCTTTTGTAGAAGGCATTACCTCAGAAGTTCACGTACTTTTCCCAACAAATACATGTAATATTGGATCATTTTCTCAATAAATAAATGAACAAGTATAATGTGTTTGTGTTATTTATTTAATTGGGTTCTCTTTATCTAGTTTTAGGACTTGCATGAAAATCGGATCACATTTGAGGTCATACTTATACAGAAATAGAGAAAATTCTATAGGGTTCACAAACTTTCTAGCACCACTGTAGGACATGGGACTCTCAAACCCGTTCAATTTTCCAATAATCAGAAAAAAAATAATGTAGATCCCTACTGCTGCCAATGCACAAGAGACCTTTATTTTCATGTTTACCAGCTGTTCATTTTATTAAAAGATTGTGCAACGTACTTAGTGAGCAAGTTATTTTTTACTTTTATAAACATACAGCTCTTAACACCAATTAGAAGGTTGCTTGTTTGTGCCAATCTGAAGCTTTTATTGTGCAGTTGAGGAAGATGTCTCAAATTTGGGAGAAGGGAATGAGGCTGTGAGCAATGAATCATGCACCGAAATTCTCCCTGTATTATTTGTACAGACCCTTCCCCCAACCCCAAGGAAGAGTTAGTGTTATCTGCTACTAAAATTTTAGGAAACAGATGAAGTATTCTCTTCCATACAGAAGGCCTTGTGTTCTAACAATTAGATCAACTGGAATCTCTATTGATCTAGGAAGTCTGGTTGCACCGGATATTCATTTTACAACTGTTGAGGTCTATTTCCTGAATGTTAGATGTCCTTGATGTTTTCAAATGAAGCAATGTAAGGCTGAAATGAGCAGCAATCTTTTTTCAGTGATCTAAGGAAAAAGGAATTTATGATATACTGTATTTGTACAGTGCTTGTACCATTTTTCTGGGAATAGTTGGGAAATAATCAGAATACTTTTTTTTGACTTATTTATAGAGCACTATAAATAAGTGCTCTGAACTAAATACAAACGCTTTAGTTCAAATTGATTTACAAATGCAAATATAAAGATAAAAAAAACAAATGTTAGTTAAAAGCAAGGTTAAATTATTTATTTTGAGCTGACTTTAAAAGTGTCAACTGATTTGACACTTTTAAATGTCAGCTCAAAATAAATAGTTTAACCTTGCTTTTGTTTTACGTATTGAATCCCATTGTTTAGTTTTTCAAAAAAAAGCTGACCTGTCAATTTCTTTTGAGGGAGATTTTTTAAATTTAAGAGACTGGTGGGAGAAGACCTGAGAGCTTGAGCAGTGTTTAAAAACAAAAGCAATTCTGTGATGTACGTCGGTCCCAGATCATTGAGAGTAGTAGAGTTATTAGGACTTGTTTGCACACCTCAATTGTCTGTCGCAGAGTCATAGAGCAATACAACACAGATCCAAGCCCTTTGGCCCAACCAATCCATGCTGACTATGCCTGCCCATCTGATTCCAATTTCTTGCATTTGGCCCAGCCCGGTAGGGGTGGGGGGGTCGGGGGGAAGAAAGGTAAAATGTTAGGAGGTGCATGTGCTTCTTAAATGATATTACATTATACCCGCCTTCATTACTTCTGGCAGCTCGTTCCGTATGCTCACCACCCTTGGTGTAGAAAAAGTTGCCCCTTTTTAATCTTTTCACTCTGTCCCTGAAGCTATGCTTCCCCCCCCACAGTTTTGGATTCCCCAACTCTGAGGAAAAGACTGCTATCTCCCACCTTATCTGGGTCTGTCATAGATTTAAACACCTGTGACCCGGTGTCAAGGATGGCCCTTGCAAAGATTCCCTCGATCCGTAGGGACACGCTGGAGCGGGGTTCCACTAATCCGTCCGGAATAAGGGCTTGGGCTTGCAGGGGTCTCATGGCAGATTTCGGAGAATGTGTTCCTCCAGAGACTCCAGTCCGTTCCCTCACTGAGTCTCTCCTCAGTTTCCCGACACCTCTCCCTTCTTAGTCGCCCGGGGGCTTGCACTCCGCGGGGCGTCTTGTCTCTCACAATCCCTCCAGAAGTGTCCCTCTTCCCCACAGCTGCAGCACACCTCCTGCCACTCACATTCCCACCGGAAATGCCCCCCTTTCCCACAGTTATAGCACACGTACCCACCACCCCTCTCCTCCCGGGATGCCCGCCACTCCCAGCCCTCTGGGCGGCCCGCCCCCTGAAGAGGGTGCTCTCCCTGTCAATCCACTCATGCGAGGGGTCCCTACCCACCTGGGACCCTTGGGTCGCTCGGCTGTCAACCCAGCCATCACCTCCTGTACCGCTGAGGATTGTCCACGGTGGCCAGAGTCCTCTTTCCGGCCCAACGTGCTCTCATCCTTCCGTACCCCTCTAATCAGCTGACTGAATGATGGAGGGGGGCTCCTTTTATAGGACTGCCAGAGACTCAAAGCCACCTGGTCCTCCCCCAGGGAACCCCTAGATATCTGATTCATCCTCAACTTCACCACCTCGTCCACCTTCACTACCCCTCGGCGCCGCAACCCATTAAGCATTACCTCCAGCCGAAAAATGTATTCTGAGAGCTTTTCTCCTCTTCCCTGCCGCATGTTTTGAAGCTCTCCTAAGAGCTTCCAGGAACCTCCCATCAATCCAAACGCACCCTCCAAAGCTTCCAGATACTCTGCCAGGGAAGTCGAAGGCTATTCAGCTTTCAGCCCCCGGACGACACCAGCTGCCACTCCCCGCAAACTTTCCACCAATCTCTGTCTCTTTTCCTCATCCGAGCCTGGCCAGTCCCCTAACAACTGGGACGTGTTTTCAATCCATGCCTCATAATCGTCCTCCCCTTCCGGGGTGGGCGTGGTTCCTGAGAAAATTCTCAGTGGGTGGGGCCCCTCGGCCCTTCTCACCAGGAAGGTCATGGCAGCTGCCAACTCAGAGGTCTCGCCTCTAGCTGGGGGACGGGGCCTGACCAATCCTTCCCACTCTGACCCCTCTTGCTCCTCTTCCCTCATTACCCTGAGAACTTGTTCCCTCGCAAATTCTTTCAACCCTCCACCACTGGCTAATGGCATCTTTCCTGCTGTCTAATCTAACTCCTCCTCTGGTGTCTCCTCACATTCGTCCTCCGGGAGGGTGTGAAGGCTCAATGCCTCACCTCCCCCGGGACGCTGACCGTCACTGGCAGTTCCAACGTCATGATGTCAGCACTCGTACGAACCAACACCCAGCTGGATTCCACTTCTTTACCGCACCTTCAAGCTGTCAGTTCTACTTTGCCGGTAGCTTAAATCAAACTCAACCCACGCACCAGCACTTCTCCCGAAGTGCGGAAATCCACCCCACTTAACACGCACGCATGATTAACCGGTACATCCTCGAACTCACACCAGCTTACAATCTTATCCCAGTCCATCTCCGCACTACTTAAGGTGGTGATTTATACAGTTTACACAGAATTCAATCCCGGATGAGCCCCCACAAATGTAACGCTCAGGTCTATCAGCTCGTGTTTATCTAGAGGAAACACCGTTCGCCCGCCAAACCATGTCTCACTGTTGCGTCGTTGCTGTGTAACACCACCTGGTACAAACTCACACGTAAAATATCAGACAGCACACAATGTACGGTTTACAGATTACACTTTATAAATCTTACTGGAACTATGTAATTAATAGAGATACAATATAAAAGGGAAAGTAAAAGGCGCCAGACTTAACAGAGTTCAACCACTTCATGCACAACAGTTAGAGCTCAATTAACGGGATCCTCTTTCCATCATGCGATCCCCTCTGACCTTCTCGACTCGCCGCTCGGGACCAACCACGGTGGTCAACCAGAGCGCTTCCAGCACGTCCGTCCTCTTCGGGTCTCCTCCCGAAAAGCCCGCCAAACCACACGGTTCCCAGCCATATGAGACAGAATATCACCCACAAAAAGAATAACATGGACTCTCATTGGTTCATTTTCTCTCTTATCAATACTATAACCCAAACAAGCAGAGAGAGAGAACTCCTTACATTGCAGTTATTATTACAGAAAAGCCATTTTTAAAAATAACATAACAAAGAAGCCACTTTGTTAGCCTTCGCAGTAACGTAAAAGAAGCAACCCCTTACATTGGTGTGATGGACAAACAATAAGAAGAAGTGTGGAATAACATTTCAAAGCACATTAGATTGCCCAGATTTTGTTGGAAGTGTTGACATATCCCTTCCATGTTTCTGCTTTGTGCTCTATGACTATGAAATGCATACAACAGCTAAAGTGAGTTTTTAAATTTGAATGTTTCAAAATGTTTTTCAAAAAAAGTTTGGAAGTAAATTTATTATCAAAGTATAGGTATGTCACCACACACAACCCTGGGCATACTCAATGAATCTATTGAATAATAACTGTAACAGAATCAATGAAAGACTGCCCAACTTGGGCGTTCATTCAGCCAGTGTGTAGAAGACAACAAAACATTTATGATTTTTAATTTAAGATAAATATTTTACAGCTCTTGAATATATTTCTCAATGTTTATAATGCCAAAAATCATGGGTGTTTGACAATTTTTTTACATCACGGTTAGGATTTGGTCTAAGTCTCACACTCAATTCATGTGTTATAAATGGCCGAGGCAATGCATGGGCATTTACCATGAAGGATCGAGGCAGCTTTCAACCACAAGTTCCTGTTAGATGTTCACATTGGTTAAGTTCATTCTTTGTTCTGTGTTCAATTGCAAGGCTATCGGCCCACCGCTGGCCACAAGTTCATAGCTAGTGTACGTTTCCAGGAATCTTTCCTGTAATGAGATCATACTTCTAATTTCTATTGTTTTTGTTAAATGTTGCAGCTGGACAGCAAAATATGATAGTCAAACAGGAAGCAAATGGATTGAGTAAAAAGGATTTTGCTTTCACTATACAAGGTGCACATTATCTTGTGCACATTAGAGGACGTCTGTTGTGTCTTAAAAATCCCCCAGAGCCACTGGTTTATTCGGAACATAGACCTGACTCAAATGGAAAGTTTATCAAGTCTATCCCCCACATAAGAGTATTGTTACTAAACACTTCACACTCACCTATTAGCCGTGCATCTAGTCAAAACAATAAACTTGGCAACTCCATGTATTTATTGATTTCTTAAGTTTGTAAAATAAAAGTTCTTCACAAGCAGACAAAAAGTGAAATTTGTCCAACGTCAGATGCCGTGACTGTAGTGATGAAATACTCTCTACCTTGCATGCTGATAAATAAGCAGAGGAACAGAACAATCCTGAGTACATTGCTCGAGTGAAATATAGTTTCATATAATCTGATTGACTTGCACAAACCTAATCCACCTGACCATTTACTGGTCACATTTTTTCAGCTCCACAGATGTAACTCAGGGACATGAAATGAAAAAAAAACAAATAAGCGCCAATAGGATCTGGGATTTATTCTTCAATCCCATTATAACTAAATAATTTAAAACAAATAACTTGCCCACGTAATTTGCAACCACATGCAGAAAATTGCAAGCTGCAATTGTGGCACAATTGTTGTGGCAGCTGTAGTAATCACACTTCTGTTTCAAATAGAATTTAAGATTATATTTGTTGTTCCAAAAGTGCTTTCTCTATATCTGACTGGTTGATTGCAATGAATAGGTAATGTTCTTCCTTTATTTAAGAAGGACAGCAGGTATAAACTAGGTAACCACCGGCCAGTGAGGTGAGCCTTGTCTCTGAAGTGGGAAATTATTGGAAAAAATTGAGAGTTGCAGCATTAAGACATGAACTATTAGGATTCAGAATCAGGTTTAATATCACTGGCATATGTTGTGAAATTTGTTAACTTAGCAGCAGCAGTACAATACGATACATGATAAATATAGAAAAAAATTGCAGTAAGTACATGTATATTAGATAGTTAAATTAAGGATAGTAATGCAAAAACAGAAATACTTTATACTTTATTGTCGCCAAACATTGGTACTAGAACGTACAATCATCACAGTGATATTTGATTCTGCGCTTCGTGCTCCCTGCAGTACAAATCGATAGTAAATATTAAAAATTTAAATTATAAGTCATAAATAGAAAATATAAAAGGGAAAGTAAGGTAGTGCAAAAAACCGAGGTGCGGGTCCAGATGTTTGGAGGGTACGGCCCAGATCGGGGTCAGGATCCGTTCAGCAGTCTTATCACAGTTGGAAATAGAAATGCGGTAGTGCTCATAGGTTTCAATGTCCATTTAGAAATCAGAAAGCAGAGGGGAAAAAGCTGTTCCTGAATTCCTGAGTATGTACCTTCAGGCTTCGGTACTTCCTTCCTGATGATAACAATGAGGAGAGGGCATGTCCTGGATGATGGGGGTCCTTAATAATGGACGCCGCTTTCCTGAGGCACTACTCCTTGATGTCTTGGATACTGTAGAGGCTGGTACCAGTGATGGAGCTGACTAATTTTACAACTTACTTTTGATCTTGTGCAGTTTGCTCCCTCACCTCCTCCCCTCCCATGGTACAATATTTCAATGTATATGTGACAGACGAAGCTAATCTGACATCCTCTCACTAATTTTATTGAATTTTCTTGAGGTAATGGAGATTGATGAAGGTAGTGCAGTAGATGTTTTCTGCATGAACTAGTTTGACAAGGTCCCACCTGGTAGGCTTGTCCAGAAAGTTAAGGCATCTGCGATCCAAGGCAAACTGGCTAATTGGATCAAAAGGTACAATGCTGCGTGACTCCGACTAAAATTGGCTTGGTAATGGGAGGCAGAGAATAGTGGTGAAAGGGGACATTTTTCTAATTGGTAATCCTTGACTAGTGGTGTCTTGTAGCTATTGATGCTGGGTCTTTACTGTCTGTGATATTTCGTGGATGAGAATGTGGGAGATGTGGTTAGTAAGTTTGCGGATGCCAGGTACACTTGGCTCTCCCATGATTTGGTGTAAAGATAGACAGCTTTACAACTAAAACCTGTTTTGAAAGGGGTGTGTGTGTGTGAGACACAAGCCTCTGCACGGGATGGACCATCGCCAGATATCAGAGCTGGCTGATGAAAGAAGGTCCTACTACCAATGGCTGGAAATGGCAGGGCTGAGGGACAGCACAGAGGCGCTGCTCATGGCTGCACAAGAACCGGCACTGAGCACAAGAGCAATAGATGCAGGGGTCTATCACACCAGACAAGACCCAAGATGCAGACCGTGCAAGGAATACACTGAAACCATCCAGCCTGTAGTGGCAGGGTGCAAGATACCAGTACGGACAGCATACACTGAACAGCAGGAATTGTGTACAGGAACATCTGCGCTGTCTATGGATTGGACAATCAGAATCAGGTTTATTATCACCGGTATATGACATGAGATTTGTTAACTTAGCAACAGCAGTTCAATGTAATACATATTACAGAATGGAAAGAAAAATCAATTACTGTATATGTATATTGAATAGATTAAAAATCATGCAAAAAACAGAAATAATATATATTAAAAAAGTGAGGTTGTGTCCAAGGATTCAGTGTCCATTTAGGAATCGGATGGCAGAGGGGAAGAAGCTGTTCCTGAATCGCTGAGTGTATGCCTTCAGGCTTCTGTATTTCCTACCTGATGGTAACAGTGAGAAAAGGGCATGCCCTGGGTGCTGGAGATCCTTAATAATGGACGCTGCCTTTCTGAGACACCGCTCCTTGAAGATGTCCTGGGTACTTTGTAGGCTAGTACCCAAGATGGAGTCAGCTAAACTTAAGACCCTCTGCAGCTTCTTTCGGTCCTGTGCAGTAGCCCCTCCATACCAGACAGTGATGTAGCCTGTCAGAATGCTTTCCATGGTACATCTATAGAAGTTTTTGAGTGTTTTTGTTGACATATCAAATCTCTTCAACCTCCTAATGAAGTATAGCAGCGGTCTTATCTTCTTTATAATTGCATCGATATGCTGGGACCAGGTTAGGTCCTCAGAGATCCTGACACCCAGGAGCTTGAAACTGCCCACGCTTTCCACTTCTGATCCCTGTAGGAGGATTGGTATGTGTTCCTTCGTCTTACCCCTCTGGAAGTCCACAAACAGCTCTTTTGTCTTACTGACATGGACTGCCAGTTTGTTCCAGTGACACCCCTCCACTGGTTGGCATATCTCACTCCTGTACGCCCTGTCTTCACTACCTAAGGTTCTACCAACAATGGTTGTATCATCAGCAAATTTATAGATGGTACTTGAGTAATGCGTGGCAACACAGTCATGGGTATATAGAGAGTAGAGCAATGGGCTAAGCACACACCCCTGAGGTGCACCAGTGTTGATCGTCAGCGAGGTGGAAATATTATCACCAATCTACACAGATTGTTGCCTTTTTGAAGCAAGTGAGAACTTCCACCTGTAGCAGTGAGGTTGAAAATGTCCTTGAATACTTTCGCCAGTTGGTTGGCACAGGTTTTCAGAACCTTACCAGTACTCCATCGGGACCTTCTACCTTGCCAGGGTTCACTCTCTTTAGAGACAGCCTAACAATCGGCCTCTGAGACAGAGATCACAGGGTCAACAGGTGCAGCAGGGAGCTTCACAGTTGTAGTTATATTCTCCCTTTTAAAGCAGCATAGATAGAAGGCACTGAGTTCATCTGGTAGTGAAGCATTGCTGCCATTCATGCTATTTGGGATTCACTCAGTAGGAACTAATGTCTTGCAAACCCTGCCAGAGTTGTCGTACATCTGATGTCACCTCCAACCTCATTCGAAATTGTCTCTTCATCCTTGAAATAGCCCTCTGCAACTCACACCTGGTTTTCTGGTACAGGCCTGGGTCGCCAGACTTGAATACCACAGATCTAGCCTTCAGCAGGTGTATCTTCTGATTCATCCCCACAGATTTTAATGAAGTCGGTAACAACTGAAGCATACTCATCCAGGTTTGAAGATGAATCCCTGAATACAGTCCAGTCCACTGATTCAAAGCAGTCCTGTAGGTGCTCCTGTGCTTCCCTTGTCCATACCTTCTTGGTCCTCGCTCCTAGTGCTGCAGTCTTCAGTCGCTGCCTATACTCAGGGAGTAGAAGTACAGCCAGGTGATCAGACTTCCCAAAATGAGGGCGTGGAATAACACGATAGGCATTCTTGATGGTGGTGTAGCAATGGTCCAGTGTCTTGTTTCCTTTAGTATTGCAAGTGATCTGTTGGTGGTAATTGCTTAGTGATTCTTTTCAGACTGGACTGGTTAAAATCTCCCAAAACAATGGTGAAGGTGTTAGGATGCGCTGTTTCATGCATGTTGATCGCATTGGTCAGATCATCTAAAGCCTGATCGACGGTGGCCTGAGGTGGAATGTATACTGTTACCAAATGACCCTGGGGAACTCCTGTGGTTGGTAAAAGGGACGGCACTTAACTGCTAGATACTTCAGGCCTGGTGAGCATAATTGGGACTGCTCTGATATACTTGTGCACCAGAAGAGTTGATTTAAGGCATACTTCTCCACCTCTGCTTTTAAGAGACTATCGATCTATGCTGACAGCGTAAACCTACCGATCTGAATCGCTGCATCTGGTACGGAATGGGTTAACCAGGATTCTGTGAAACAAAGGACTCACGTGGTCCTAATGCCCCTGATTTAGCACCCTAACTCTGAGATCATCAATTTTATTCACCAGAGACTGCACGTTTGCCAGCGAGATAGTTGGTATTGGGAGTTTTAAAACCCCGTTTCCTTAAACACACTTGTATCCATGATCTACAGCCACGTTTCCTCCGTGGAATCCTCACGGACGCTTTCATCCACAATCAGTGTTGCTGTCATCAGTTTTAAGCAGCGGTAATTTATTTAAATGCATTATGACATCTTTGTTGACTGTACTGACCTTGGAAGCAGTTGTGCTTTTTAAGCTGTGTCAGGCTGAAATGAGAATATTTAATCGATCCATTGAGAGTACTGCTGCTACTTGAGTTGTCTCTAGGCGCCCCGGAAGTAGAATAAATGGGGAAGAACCCGTGAAAATAGTGGAGAATGACAGAGCTCAGATCCTGTGGGACTTCCAAATACAGACCGACCAACCAGACATAGTAATACTGGACAAGGAACAGAAGAAAGCAATAGTAATATGTGTGGCAATCCCGAATGACAGTAAATCAGGAAGAAAGAATATGAGAAGCCAGAGTAATACCAGGGCTTAAAAGAGCAGTTAGAAAGGATGTGGTTGAAGCCAGAGTAATCCCGGTGGTGATAGGAGCACTTGGAGCTGTGACACCTGGACTGGGAGAGTGGCCCCAACAAATCCCGGGAACAGCATCTGAGATTTTGGCCAGAAGAGCACAGTACTAGAGACAGCAAAGATACTGTGTCGAATGCGCAAGCTCCCAGGCCACCCGTAGAGGACCTGAGATTGAGGGAAAATTACACATACACACCACCCATCAGGGGCGAGAGAAAAAAATATATATCAAATAATGTTCTAAGCTTTCATAATTTTCTAGCAGTATTATTAAAAATAACACTGAATGGCAATCACAGATTTGAAACAAACTGTTTTGGTGTCATGTTGAAATCTGCAATTTACGATTCTTGAGCTTAAACTTCCCAGGAGGAGAGAATCACTTACCAAAAAGTAATGTTTTTCCTCAATCTCTTACTAAAATCTAATGCAGTGGCATTGTTGTAGAGGAGAGTGGTACACAAACTTGCACAGATTTTGGAATTTTATTAGCTAACAATTTATACCCCTGCATATATGGTCCTGCTCCCCATGATCCCAGTGTACAATTGCTGTTCTGAATTCGAAAATGTATTGTGGGGAGACCTGAGGAGAAAACAATAATATTTGCTGTTTCTTGATTTAAATTTCCTTTCAGTGCTGAATTTCACATAATGTTTTTTTATTTTCCAGTTGATATTTTGAAACAAATCACCATTCCATCAGTGTTTATTGGAGCAGCATCAGCTAAGTACCTTGAAGAATTCAGCTATTTCAGAGGGTAAGTCTTTTGTTTTACTTAGTCCTTTCATATTAGTTTAAAGTCGCTTACGAAATTATGACTTCAATCTAGCAAAATTATGAACAAAAGTACATCTTCAGGGAGCAGTGTCTCAGAAAGGCAGCATCCATTATTAAGGACCTCCAGCACCCAGGGTATGCCCTTTTCTCACTGTTACCATCAGGTAGGAGGTACAGAAGCCTGAAGGCACACAGACAGCAATTCAGGAACAGCTTCTTCCCCTCTGCCATCCGATTCCTAAATGGACATTGAACCCATGAACACTACTTCTTTTAATATACAGTATTTCTGTTTTTTGCAAGTTTTTAATCTATTCAATATACGTATTCTGTAATTGATTTATTATTTTTTAAATTTTTTTTTCCTGTTCTATATTATGTGTTGCATAATATAAACTTCTACTTTGTATCCTCACTTATTCTGCTACCTGTGTTGGCATATTTTTTCACAGGTCCTCAGGTGCTTAATCCATGTACTTCTAAACTTCAAGTTGTGTGAAATATTCACGTCTAACAGGACAAATAGGATTAGCATTGTGGTCGGCATGGATGAAGTGGGCCATAAAAACCCATTCTCTCTGCTCTAGGTTACATTGATTCTATGAACTTACTCATCCAGTTAATGTCAACTTTACATGTGTACCTCAATCTTACTGTCTGGCATTGTTCACCCAAGTTCAAAGTAAATTTATTAAGTTACATGTATGTCACCATATACAACCCTGAGATTCATTTTCTTGTGGGCATACTCAATAAATCATAATAGAATAATAACCATAACAGAATCAATAAAAGCCTACACCTACTTGGGTGTTTAATCATTGTGCAAAAGCAATAAATATCAGGAACCTGAGATGGAGCCCTTAAAAGTGAGTCCATAAGTTGTGGGAGCATTAGCTATCGACTCACTTTCGAGGACTCTTCATCATGGCTCAAGACATTTTCCTAATCTGTGTTAGTTGTGTGCTGTTCATTGAGACAGGTGAATTTTGAAGGTTTTTTTTAAATCATGCACCACCTCTTGACTTTGTAGTTATTATTTACAGTCATTGTAATGGAAATTGGCCATTGATTATTAAAGTATATGCAGTAAATGTATTATTCTGAATCACTTGGCAGTTATACTACAGTTAGAATGTTGGTTTCGACGGTGATGATAGGAACCTGTGCAGGGAAGCTTTTAAAGTGGAAAAGCTATTGCACATGCCCTATTCCGTGGTACGAGTGATTGTCACGACTGGATTATCACACCTTATGTAGAAAGAGAAACAGTTAACATATTATGTCTTGAGACTTCAACAGAATGGAGAAAAGAAAACAAGTTAATTTTCAGTAGCAGAGAAGATGGAGTGTAGAACCAAGGAAGTATCTTTGATAGGGTGAGACCAGGAAACTGTCAAAGTGAAGGAGTGTCGATGATGAATGGGAAGGGAATGGGCTGGGAGAGAAATAGAATTAAGGTGAGAAGAAATAAGTTCAGTGGGGCAAGAGGGAGACAGTGCATCTGATCAAATGGCCTTGCTTTTGAGTCTTCTACTGAATGTAAAGGTGTACTTGGCAGAGCTGGGGCACTGCAAGGTTGGAAGCTGTGGAGGAATGCTCTTCCTGAGGAAAGGAAATCGATGACTGTATGGGAGACAGGTGTCTGATACTCTTTGGGGGGTACCATGCCTCAGTGGAAGGTGTCTAAGAATTCAGGTTTGGCTTCAAACAGAGATCAATTCACCAGACCACAAAAACACCTGTAGTATTGGGTTTGTTGATGAACACGTAAATGGTCTTTTTTTGTTTAAAGATGCTGAAGGAATTCTCTGATATGATTTGGATCTGAGATTATATTTAATAAATGGATAGGGGAACAGCACATAGAATGGGGTGGAGTGGAATTCTGAGATGAAGATGATTAGGGAAAAAATTAATCAGGCACTGGGGGAATTGTTCTGATTTTACAGTGATTAGGTGGTAAGTGATGACAGCAGCAGGAAGCTTAATACATTTTAGCAACCTATTAGATGAATGTCTGTAAATAAGAAGCAACATGCCACATTTGTAAAGGTCAGGTGAAATGAACTAAATGAATAACTTATAGGGATCTCAAAGAGCTCTCTGCTAAAAAATACAGTGCTTTTGTGCAACGGTCAGACAGCTATAGAGTTAATTTTGGTTGGAGGAGGAAGATTCTCTGCCAAAACAATGTAAAATGTGTGAAATATGCACCCAAATACCAAAATAAAAGGCAGTAATCTTGTCCACTGTCTGCAAGGAGTTCGTACGTTCCTCCCATGACCATGTGGGTTTTCTCCGGGCACTCCGGTTTCCTCCCACATTCCGAAACATACTGTTAAGTTTGGTATTAGTAAGTTTTGGGCATGCTGTGTTGGCATCAATAGTGGTGACATTTGCAGACTGCCCCCAGTATAATCCTCACTGATCTGATATGATACAAAGACACATTTCACTGTTTGTCACACTGAAACATACAAAGCTAATATTTAATCTTTAATATGATCTTTCTTACCTTCACCTTACCTTGTGTTCTCTCCAGTTCCACCCCTCTTCCCTGCAAATTTAATGGTACATATCTTACTGATACGAGTTATAAAAGGGCATCAACTGACATATTAACTCACTGTATCTCTGCATGTCCTCATTATTTCCACCATTCTGCCTTGATTCAATTCAGTTTGACCTCTACTAATCTAACCCATAATTTTTCTAAAGTGTAATCTAATGTGGATGTAATTCCTTTTACATTTGCAGAAATATTTTTACCCAATGTCAAACTAATGTAGAGGTTGCAAGGAAAGCAATATTTGCTATAAATTGAAAATGAGCTGGGGTACAAAATTAAAACCTGACTTAACCTGACTGCTTCCAATATGAATTCAGCTTGAGCATAAAGACTTCTTGTTTATTTATTTATTTAGAGTAATAGGCCTTACTGGCCCAACCAGCCCATGCCGCCCAATTACAGCCAAACGAACAAAAAATCAATTAACTCATACATCTTTAGGATGTGGGAGGAAACTGTAGCAAACAGGACAAAACCCACATGGGCATAGGAAGAATGTACAGACTCCTTGGAAAGAGTGACAGAATTGAACCTAATAGCATTACTGTGCTACCCTGAAACCTGACTTCAGTTCTGTTAAGTCCTGCCTCAATGGACCTAATTGTAAACTGGCTGTTGAATAAAGTACTGTGCTTTCGTGCCAGCAAAGCCCAGTCTACCTGAGGACTTGATTGTTGATCTGATCTAAACCTAACTGGGATGTCAGATCACAATGGGCTTGGGTCCAATAGCCAGATTAATATTAGCACAATTAATGTTCAGTAATCAAGCTGTATAGACTAAAGGGCTTCTGTAGGTTTCTTTCCTTTTTCAATCTTTTTATTAGTTTCATAAAATATAAACATAACATAATAATAGTACAAAGTTATTGGGAATACATTGTTATACTTAACATGAGTAATTATAGAACCAAATAGTACTTAATTAACAAAACTCCCAATCATATAGGATACCAATGAATAATACAGAACAAAAAAAAAAAATCTGGACAGAAATCATGAAAAAAAACAAAAAAAAACCCTAAAAAAAAACACTAATCTAAACAGAATTAATCAACTAAACTAAAAAAAAGACCTGGGCTGTTTTAGCATCGTAAGAAATGGGAGAAAAGAAAACCTTAGTGTCGACGACTCTGTTCCTCTCAATCAACACTGCAGAGAAGTAAAATAAGTTTGGAAATGGTCAAATTACATCATATGAAAATGCTGAATAAATGGCCTCCAAGTTTTTTCAAATTTAATGAAGGGTCATAAACCACACTTCTAATTTTTTTCCAAATTTAAACACAACATAGTTTGCGAAAACCAGTGAAATACAGTGGGAGGGTTAATCTCTTTCCAATTCAGCAAAGTGGATCTTCTAGCCATTAAAGTAAGAAATGCACTCATCCGACGAGCTGAAGAGGTTAAATGATTTGATTCTATCATTGGTAACCCAAAGATAGCAGTAATTGGGTGAGGTTGTAAGTCTATATTCAAAACCATTGAAATAATATCAAAAATATTTTTCCAATATTTTTCCAACAAAGGACATGACCAAAACATGTGAGTCAAAGAAGCTATCTTGGAATGACATCTATCACATATAGGATTTATATAAGAGTAATAATGAGATAGTTTATCTTTGGACATATGAGCCCTATGCACTACTTTAAACTGTATCAATGCATGTTTAGCACATATAGAAGATGAATTAACTAATTGAAGAATTTTTTTCCCATTTTTCAATCAGTATAATAATCTTAAATTCTCTTTCCCAATCAGTTTTAATTTTATTAGATACATCAGGACATAAATTCATAATTATATTATAAATAATTGCTACAACACTTTTCTGAGAGAGGTTTACATCTAAATTTTTTTCCAAAATATCCATTGGATCTAAGTGTGGAAAATTAGGAGAAACAGTAATTAAAAAGTTTCTAACCTGTAAGTATCTAAAAAAGTGAGATTAACTCGTACATCTTTAGGATGTGGGAGGAAACTGGAGCACACGGGGAAGACCCACATGGGCACGGGAAGAATGTACAGACTCCTTACAAAGAGTGACAGAATTGAACCCAGGTGGCTGGTGCTGTAATAGCATTACTGTGCTACCCTGAAACCTGACTTCAGTTCTGTTAAGTCTTGGTCTCAATGGACCTAATTGTAAACTGACTCTTGAATAAAGTACTGAGCCCTCGTACCAGCATAGCCCATTCTACCTGAGGACTTGATTGTTGATCTGATCTAAACCTAATTGGGATGTCAGATCACAATGGGCTTGGGTCCAGTAGCCAGATTAATATTGGCACAATTAATGTTCAATAATCAAGCTGTATAGACTAAAGGGCTTCTGTAGGTTTCTGACCCATGGACTTAAGATTCTTGGTGCTCTCCCAAGTGCTCATGAACTTTGAGAAATCATTGGCCAGGAGTTCACAGGACCTAGTGGGATGTTGAATTTATTTTATCAGGGAAGTTTTGACGACATCTTTAAATCTTTCCCGCTGTCCATCAGTTAGCTTCTTCCTTTGAGGGTTCTTGGGAAAGTGTACCTGTTTTGGGAGTACGGTTTTGGGCATACAAAGAATGTGGCTGTGGCCTTTCCAAAGCAATAGGATAAATGTAATTCTAGTCTCAAATCTGGGATTGTAAGCCTGTGACAGGGCACTAATGTTCATTTGCTTGAGAATATAGAACAGTACAGCACAGGAACTTCTCCACAATATTGTGCCAGACTTATTAAACTAGTAATCAAATGCCTAACTAAACTAATCCCTTCTGCCTGGACATATCCATATCCCTCCACTTCCTGCCTATCTACGAGCCTGTTGTGCTATCCTTTGGACTACGCAGAGACAGTGTAGGTGGTATTTCTCCCTCATTCAGGTGCCTATTGCTGACAGTTGAAGCCTCAGAAGCATTTCACAGTGTGTCAAATAAAGCTAATTTCATTTTATGATTTACTGTTTACTGGAAATCATGAGTTCTGTGCTGTGTTTAAGGCCTTGACCTTCAAGCCCTCTTTTTCTCAAATGACCAGAATCTGTGCTAGTATCCTGAAGTTGATGAATTTCATCAGCAATATCTGTCTTCACTGAGAGGACTGGTCCACGTTTCCTAGAGTTATCCTGTGGCCCTTTATTTTTGCTCGAATGTTGTACAATGTGGATACGTTATTTAAAAACTTTAATTTTGCTGATATTAAGGGTAGACCCAACATTTTATTTGTGCTAAAAGAAAAGCATATCCTTGGCCATAAAGACTTAGCAAAGCATCACTTCAGAGATACTGTAAAGATGTGGAAGACGGTCTTGTGGTTAGATGAGACTAAAGTGGAACTTTTTTTGACCTCAACACTAAGCCGTATGTGTGGCATTAATCTAATACTGCACAGTAGCCAAGTAACACTATCTCTATTGTAAAGTATGGTAGAAGTAACATCATACTATGGGGATGTTTTTCAGCAGAGGGACTGGAAGTTTGCTCAGGATTGATAGGAAGATGAATGCAGCTAAATACAGAGATAAGGATTAAAAACTGGCTAACCTCTGCCAGAAAGCTTAAACTGGGGAGGAAGTCCATTTTCAGCAGGGCAATGACCCAAAACACACTGCCAGAGCAACCATGGAGTAACTTCAAATGAAGAAAATTGATTTCCTTAAATGGCCCAGTCAGAGTCCTGACCTGATCGACCATCTCCGGCAAGACCTCAAGATCGCTGTCCACCACTGTTCCCCAACTAACCTGGCACAACTTGAGCAATTTTGCAAGGAGGAATGGCAAAACTTGCTCCGTATCATGTTGTGCAAATCTAGTAGAGGCGTATCCAAGAAAGACTACTAGTTGTAATAGCTGTAAGAGGTGGTTCAATGAAGTACTGAATAAAGGGGGATGAATACTTCGAATTTTTAGTTTTTCATACTTTACTATTTTCCCTGTTTTTTAGGGGGCTCTACTGTAATAAAAGGAGCATGTCATTCACAAATAAAAATTCTCAATTAAATTGATCAAAATCCCTGGTTGTAATATTCATTTATGTGAACAGAGGGTTGGGGGCTGAATACTATTTCAAGGCACTGTACATTTTTCTGGCAAACCACTGCATGACCTTCTACTCAGATATACTGTCTAGTACATAAAGCCCATTTTTGAAATGGCCATCTGCAAACTAGATCCCATTTTGTTTTACACATTTACATCAAAATTGTATTGCCTTTGCACCAAGGTGGCAACAAGATTGTCAGGAATCTTTCTTCATTTGAATTTAAAGACTAAAAGATGAAACTGAATCAGCATTGAGCTGAATTTGCACAATTTTAGTAGATTCAAATTTAGTTGTGTTCTTCCCTTTCCCTAAACAGCTACAATATAATATAACCATATAACAATTACAACACGGAAACAGGCCATCTCGGCCCTTCTAGCCCGTGCCGAACTCTTACTCTCACCTAGTCCAACCGACCTGCACTCAGCCCATTACCCTCCATTCCTTTCCTGTCCATATAGTTGTCCAATTTAACTTTAAACAACAACATCGAACCTGCCTCAACCACTTCTGCTGGAAGCTCGTTCCACACAGCTACCTCTCTCTGAGCAAAGAAGTTCCCCCTCATGTTACCCCTAATCTTTTGCCCTTTAACTCTCAACTCATGTCCTCTTGTTTGAATCTTCCCCACTCTCAATGGAAAAAGCCTATCCACGTCAACTCTATCTATCCCCCTCATAATTTTAAATATCTCTATCAAGTCCCCTTTCAACCTTCTACGTTCCAAAGAATAAAGACCCAACTTGTTCAACCTTTCTCTGTAACTTAGGTGATGAAACCCAGGTAACATTCTAGTAAATCTTCTCTGTACTCTCTCTATTTTGTTGACATCTTTCCTATAATTCGGTGACCAAAACTGTACACAATACTCCAAGTTTGGTCTCACCAATACCTTGTACAATTTCAACATTACATCCCAACTCCTGTACTCAATGCTCTGATTTATAAAGGCCAGCATACCAAAAGCTTTCTTCACCACCCTATCCACATGAGATTCCACCTTCAGGGAACTATGCACCATTATTCCTAGATCCCTCTGTTCTACTGCACTCTTCAGTGCCCTACCACTTACCATGTATGTCCTATTTTGATTAGTCCTACCAAAATGTAACACCTCACACTTATCAGCATTAAACTCCATCTGCCATCTTTCAGCCCACTCTTCTAACCGGCCTAAATCTCTCTGCAGACTTTGAAAACCTACTTCATTATCCACAACGCCACCTATCTCAGTATCATCTGTATAATTACTCATCCAATTTACCACCCCATCATCCAGATCATTAATGAATATGACAAGTAACACTGGACCCAGTACAGATCCCTGAGGCACACCACTAGTCACCGACCTCTAATCTGACAAACAGTTATCCACCACCACTCTCTGGCGTCTCCCATCCAGCCACTGATGAATCCATTTTACTACTTCAATATTAATACCTAACGATTGAACCTTGTTAACCAACCTTCCGTGTGGCACCTTGTCAAAGGTCTTACTGAAGTCCCTATAGACAACATCCACCGCTTTACCCTCGTCAACTTTCCTAGTAACCTCTTCAAAAAATTCAATAAGGTTTGTCAAACATGACCTTCCACGCACAAATCCATGTTGACTGTTCCTAATCAAACCCTGTCTATCCAGATAATTATATATACCACCCCTAAGAATACTTTCCATCAATTTATCCACCACTGACGTCAAACTCACAGGCCAATAATTGCTAGGTTTACTCTTCGAACCCTTTTTAAACAATGGAACAACATGAGCAATACGCCAATCCTCTGGCACCATGCCCGTTTCTAATGACATTTGAAATAATTCTGCAAGAGCCTCTGCTATCTCCGCACTAACTTCCCTCAAGGTCCAAGGGAATATCCTGTCAGGACCCAGAGACTTATCCACTTTTATATTCCTTAAAAGCTCCAGTACTTCCTCTTCTTTAATCATCATAGTTTCCATAACTTCCCTACCTGTTTCTCTTATCTTACCCAATTCAATATCCTTCTCCTTAGCAAATACCGAAGAAAAGAAGTTGTTCAGAATCTTCCCCATCTCTTTTGGCTCCACATATAGCCATCCACTCTGATTCTCTAAAGGACCACTTTTATCCCTCACTATCCTTTTGCTATTAATATAACGGTAGAAACCCTTGGGATTTATTTTCACCTTACTTGCCAAAGCAACCTCATATCTTCTCTTAGCTTTTCTAATTTCTTCCTTAAGATTCTTTTTGCATTCTTTATATTCCTCAAGCACCTCATATTCTCCATGCTGCCTATATTTATTGTGGATATCTGTCTTTTTCCGAACCAAGTTTCCAATATTCCTTGAAAACCATGGCTCTCTCAATCTTTTAACCTTTTCTTTTATCCTAACAGGAACATAAAGATTCTGTACTCTCAAAATTTCACCTTTAAATGACCTCCATTTCTCTATTACATTCTTCCCATAAAACAAATTGTCCCAATCCACTCCTTCTAAATTCTTTCGCATCTCCTCAAAGTTAGCCTTTCTCCAATCAAAAATCTCAACCCTGGGTCCAGACCTATCCTTCTCCATAATTATATTGAAACTAATAGCATTGTGATCACTGGACTCGAAGTGCTCCCCAACACAAACCTCCGTCACCTGACCTATCTCATTCCCTAACAGGAGATCTAACACTGCCCCTTCTCTAGTTAGTACCTCTATGTATTGCTGCAAAAAACTATCCTGCACACATCTTACAAACTCCAAACCATCCAGCCCTTTTACAGTATGGGCTTCCCAGTCTATGTGTGGAAAATTAAAATCTCCCACAATCACAACCTTGTGCTTACTACAAATATCTGCTAGCTCCTTACAAATTTGCTCCTCCAATTCTTGCTCCCCATTTATTGGTCTATAATACACCTCCATAAGAGTTACTACACCTTTCCCATTCCTCAATTCCACCCAAATAGCTTCCCTAGACGAGCCCTCTAATCCATCCTGCCAGAGCACCGCTGTAATATTTTCTCTGACAAGCAATGCAACACCTCCCCCTCTTGTCCTTCCGATTCTATCACACCTGAAGCAATTAAATCCAGGAATATTTAGTTGCCAATCACACCCCTCCTGTAACCATGTTTCTCTAATAGCTACCATGTCATACATCCAGGTATCAATCCATGCTTTAACCTCATCCACCTTTCTTATAATGCTCCTAGCATTAAAATAAATGCATTTAAGAAATTTTCCACCTCTTACTCCCTGTTTTTCAATAACAGTACAAACAACTTTACTATTTTCTTTTTCTTCCTTCTCCCCTACATTTGTTCCTACACTCTGGTTCCCCTCCCCCCTTGTATCTAGTTTAAATCCACCGGAGCCTCTCTAGCAAATCTACCTGCAAGAATATTTGTCCCCCTCCAGTTCAGATGTAGACCGTCCCGCCGGAACAGGTCCCACCTTCCCTGGAAAACTGCCCAACTATCTATAAATCTGAAGCTCTCCCTCTTGCACCATGTCTTCAGCCACGTGTTAATCTGCGCTGTCTTACTATTTCTAAACCTGCCTGCATGTGGCACTGGTAGCAATCCTGAGATTGCTATCTTGGAGGTCCTGTCCTTTAACTTGGCGCCTAACTCCCTGAACTCTCCTTTCAGGACCTCCTCACTCTTCCTACCCACATCATTGGTGCCTACATGGACCACGACATCCGGCTGCTCACCCTCCCTCTTGAGAATACCGAGGACTCAATCCGAGATATTGCGGACCTTGGCACCAGGGAGGCAACAGACCGTCCGGGATTCTCAATCTCTTCCACTCTTTCACTACAAATAGTGTACTTACTGAAATAAAACACTTAAGTAACTGCAATCAAAAATTACCATATGTCGGAACAATTAAAACATTAAAAATACATCTTTGTTGTTTTAATCTACTTTACCAGAAAGACTTGCAACAACTCAAGATGGTCACCACCACATTCTTGAGGTCATCTCAGAATGGCCAACAAATGCTGGACTTTTCAGTGGTGTCCCCATTTTAAAAAATGAAAAAATAAAAGTTGTAACTTCAATCTGAAATTTTTTTTTGAGACAATAAGTTGAAATGTTTCACGTAGAATTTACTGAAGCACCATTATTGCTTTCAAAACAAAACACAAAAAAAGCCCAAGCTATGAAGTTTCATTACTTTTATGCATGTGGAGCTGTCACAGTTACATCACAATCTAGCCCCCGTGTTGTCAGCGTGACATCAGACTTGGTACTGCTACTTGTTCACTATCTGCTTGCATCAGTTCAAAGGATCACAATGACATTGGTTCATAAAATCAGGGCTTCCCTTTTTGTGGGCAGTTATTTATTATTTGTATCAACTTGTGCTGCTGACATCGTTGCTATTGTGACAATGTAATCAACAAACCAAAAATGCTGATCATTGTTATGTGCGTTCTAGCAGCATTTCTGGACTTGTGCTTTGGCCATCACCAGTTGCGATTTCGTAACTATCTGCAAACATTCTTTTTTATTATCTTTCTCCACAGTGGGCACATAGTGATACTACCTGATTTTAGCCTTCCATTGGAGTACTATCTAATTCCGTTCCTCATCATAGTTGGAATCTGCTTAATCCTGATAGCTATTTTTATGGTATGTATTAATTCATTACTTGTATGTATTGTTTCTGTATATGAAAATGCTGTAACATTAAGATATTGCAAAGCTTTACTATACATTGTTCCTGGATAATTTAACTGTATTGGCATGGGCTTATTGCTTTGGAAAGCCTTATTTATACAAAATGAACAACCCATACACTAGTCTGTTTAGAATATAAAACAGTATATAACAGAATATAACAGTGAGATGGAGAAACTGAGCGAAATACTTGTTAGTAGGGAAGTGGTGTTAGGTAAATTGAAGGGATTGAAGGCAGATAAATCCCCAGGGCCAGATGGTCTGCATCCTAGCGTGCTTAAGGAAGTAGCCCAAGAAATAGTGGATGCATTAGTGATAATTTTTCAAAACTCATTAGATTCTGGACTAGTTCCTGAGGATTGGAGGGTGGCTAATGTAACCCCACTTTTTAAAAAAGGAGGGAGAGAGAAACCGGGGAATTATAGACCGGTTAGCCTAACGTCGATGGTGGGGAAACTGCTGGAGTCAGTTATCAAAGATGTGATAACAGCACATTTGGAAAGCAGTGAAATCATCGGACAAAGTCAGCATGGATTTGTGAAGGGAAAATCATGTCTGATGAATCTCATAGATTTTTTTGAGGATGTAACTAGTGGAGTGGATAGGGGAGAACCAGTGGATGTGGTATATTTGGATTTTCAAAAGGCTTTTGACAAGGTCCCACACAGGAGATTAGTGTGCAAACTTAAAGCACATGGTATTGGGGGTAAGGTATTGATGTGGATGGAGAATTGGTTAGCAGACAGGAAGCAAAGAGTGGGAATAAACGGGACCTTTTCAGAATGGCAGGCGGTGACTAGTGGGGTACCGCAAGGCTCAGTGCTGGGACCCCAGTTGTTTACAATATATATTAACGACTTGGATGAGGGAATTAAATGCAGCATCTCCAAGTTTGCGGATGACACGAAGCTGGGTGGCAATGTTAGCTGTGAGGAGGATGCTAAGAGGATGCAGAGTGACTTGGATAGGTTGGGTGAGTGGGCAAATTCATGGCAGATGCAATTTAATGTGGATAAATGTGAAGTTATCCACTTTGGTAGCAAAAATAGGAAAACAGATTATTATCTGAATGGTGGCCGAGTAGGAAAAGGGGAGGTGCAACGAGACCTGGGTGTCATTATACACCAGTCATTGAAAGTGGGCATGCAGGTACAGCAGGCGGTGAAAAAGGCGAATGGTATGCTGGCATTTATAGCGAGAGGATTTGAGTACAGGAGCAGGGAGGTACTACTGCAGTTGTACAAGGCCTTGGTGAGACCACACCTGGAGTATTGTGTGCAATTTTGGTCCCCTAATCTGAGGAAAGACATCCTTGCCATAGAGGGAGTACAAAGAAGGTTCACCAGATTGATTCCTGGGATGGCAGGACTTTCATATGAAGAAAGACTGGATGAACTGGGCTTGTACTCGTTGGAATTTAGAAGATTGAGGGGGGATCTGATTGAAACGTATAAAATCCTAAAGGGATTGGACAGGCTAGATGCAGGAAGATTGTTCCCGATGTTGGGGAAGTCTAGAACAAGGGGTCACAGTTTGAGGATAAGGGGGAAGCCTTTTAGGACCAAGATTAGGAAAAACTTCTTCACTCAGAGAGTGGTGAATCTGGGGAATTCTCTGCCACAGGAAGCAGTTGAGGCCAGTACATTGGCTATATTTAAGAGGGAGTTAGATATGGCCCTTGTGGCTACGGGGATCAGGGGGTATGGAGGGAAGGCTGGGGCGGGGTTCTGAGTTGGATGATCAGCCATGATCATAATAAATGGCGGTGCAGGCTCGAAGGGCGGAATGGCCTACTTCTGCACCTATTTTCTATGTTTCTAGTACAGTACTGAAATGCTGTTGAAATGTCTAATTCCAGAGGACGTTCATTAAAGCTGAGAGGGGGTAGGATCGGGGGAATATGATGGGTAAGTTTGGATGCCTGGTATGGCGGTAGAGGCAAATAGATTAGAGGCTTTTAAGAGCCGTTTGGATGGGCACGTGGATGTAACAGAGATAGAGGGATATGGACATTGAGTAGGTAGGAGGGATTACTGTTTGGGTGTTTTTTTATTTGCTTTTTAACTGCTTTGGCACAACATTGTGATCCGAATGGCGTGTTCCTGTGGCTTTTCTATGTTTACATCACAGTGCCGGCCCTTTGACCCACAATGTTATGCCGACCTTTTAACCAACTCCAAGATCAACCTAATTAATACATCCTTCTCAGATAGCCCTCCATTATTCTTTCATCTATGTGTCTCTAAGCATTTTAACTTTACACGACTAGATGTTTTTGAGTGACTATCACGATGCTTTTGAATTTGGCTTCATAATTTGAAGTACTTGGATGTGGTTTTCTAGTCAGAGCTCTTCCAAAACTCTCCAAGTATGCATGTATATTAGTTTGCAGTTTTAATGTTTTTGATGCAATTATCTAGTTATTTGAAATTATCACTAATTGATAGTTAAGTGTTAGCATGGGGTATGATAGCTAGACATAGTGCAAATTTTTATGAAAACTTTAGGTCTTTTTTATAAGAGATTTTTGCCTCAGGCTAATCTAATTTGAAGAACTAGGAACCTTTCCCATATTATTTTGGTTATCTTTTAAAGGGCTTAGGGAAATAGCCAGCCAAATGTTATTTTTTCTTTGTTAGTGGAGTGCAGTTAATATTTTTACTGTTGATCAGGAAAAGCAAGGGAAGAATTCTAGAAGAGTTGGCCAGTGAGTCTGTATGGGTAGAATTTAGGAATTTAAAAAAAGGCGATCACTTTGAGATTTTAATGTAGGCCTTGCAGAAAGTAGAAGAACAGATGAGAAAGTAAATTTCATGAGGAGCAGACAGGACACCCAAACGGCATGCTGCTTCCCAGGTGCCAGGGACGTCACGGATCCTGTCTACAGCATTTTGGAGAGGGAGGGAGAGCAGCCAGATGTCTTGGTACATGCTGGTACCAATGACATAGAAGGAATAGCAAAATGGTCCTGGAGAGAGAATTTAGAAAGCTAGGCAGAAAGCTGAGAAGCAGGACCTCCAGGGAAGTAATTTCAGGATTGCTGCCTGTGCCACACGCCAGTGAGGATGATCTGGCAGATCAATGCATGTCCGAGAAACTGGTGCAGGGGGCATGGCTTCAGGTTCTTGGATCACTGGGATCTCTTCTGGGGGAGGTATGACCTGTACAAAAGTGATGGGTTGCACCTGAACCCGAGGGGGACCAACATTCTCGCAGACAGAGCTGTTGGGGAGGGTTTAAACTAATTTGGCTGGGGCTGGACTGGAGAGAAGGGACTCGGAATAGGACGGAGGGTAAAAAAGAAAAGATAGCATGCTATCAAACAAAGATAGACTGTCAGGAAGGGCAGGCAAATGATAAGATAAAATTGCAGCCAGCAGGGTGAGCATCAGTACAAGGATGCAGAATAGCAAATGCAGTACTCAAAGTGTTATATCTCAATGCACGGAATGTAAGAAATACGGTGGATGATCTTGTTGCACTATTGCTGATTGTCAGGTATGATGTTGTGGCCATCACTGACTCATGGCTGAAAGATGGTCATAGTAGGGAGCTGAATGTCCAAGGTTACATGTTGTATCGGAGGGATAGGAAGGTAGGCAGAGGGGGTGGTGTGGCTCTGCTGGTAAAGAATGGCATCAGCTCTGTAGAAAGATGTGACATAGGATTGGAAGATGTTGATTCCTTGTGGGTTCAGTTAAGAAACTGCAAGGGTGTAAAAGGTCTCCGATGGCTGTTATATACAGGCCTCCCAACAGTAGCTGGGATGTGGACCACAGATTACAATGGGAAATAGAAAAGGTGTGACAGAAGGGCAATGTTAAGATAGATATGGGAGATTTCAACACGCAGATCAATTGGGAAAATCAGGTTGTAATGGATCTCAAGAGAGTAAGTTTGTTGAATGCCTACCAGATGGCTTTTTAGAGCAGTTTGTTGTTGAGCCTACTAGGTGATCAGCTACACTAGATTAGGTGTTATGTAATGAACCAGAGGTGATTAGGGAGCTTAAGGTATAAGAACCCTTAGGATGCAGTGATCACAATTGATTGAGTTCAACTTGAAATTTGATAGGGAGAAAGTAAAGTCTTGCGTAGCAATATTTTAGTGGAGAAAAGGAAATTACAGTGGTATGAGAGAGGAGTTGGCCAAAGTAAATTGGAAGGAGATGCTGGCAGGGATGACAGCTGAGCAGCAATGGCGCGAGTTTCTGGGAAAATTGAGGAAGGTGCCAGGATAGATGTTTTCCAGAAACGAAGATATACTCAAATAGCAAAATAGTACAACCGTAACTGACAAGGGAAGTCAAAGCTAATGTAAAAGCAAAAGAGAGAGCATTCAACAAAGCAAAAATTAGCAGGAAGATAGAACAGGGGTCCCCAACCTTTTTTGCACCGCGGACCGGTTTAATATTGACAATATTCTTGCGGACTTGCCAACCGGGGTGAGGGGGAGGTGTTCAAGTAGGGTCAAATTCACCTCAGCATGTCTTTTACAGTTAGGGTTGCCAACTTTCTCACTCCCAAATAAGGGACAAAAGTAGCAGTCAAATCCTGACGAAGGACCCCGGCCTGAAAAGTCGACTGTTCCTCTTCCTATAGATGCTGCCTGGCCTGCTGCGTTCACCAGCATTTTTTGTGTATGTTGACGGGACAGTTGTGTTTACCCTGAGGAAGATGACCATAAAGCCTTGCGCGGGTACCTGTGTGCACATGCGTGACGTGCGCATGCAAGTACGTGCCGATTTTTTTTCCACAAATCGGTTTTGGCTTAATCTTCCCGACTACACTGTACATACATTATTTCTACTTTATATAGGTGGTGTATTTATCACATCATTCCTGCTTTTACTATGTGTTAGTTATTTTAGGTTTTATATGTTATTTGGTAGGTTATTTTTTGAGTCTGGGAATGCTCAAAAAATTTTCCCATATAAATTAATGGTAATTGCTTCTTCACTTTACGCCATTTCGGCACGAAAGGTTTCATAGGAACGCTCTGCCTTAGCGGGGGAAATACGGGACAAGGGTAGTCCTGTATGGGACAAACCAATTTAGCCCAATATACAGGATGTCCCGGCAAATACAGGACAGCTGGTAACCCTACGTTCAAGTTCAACAGTGCGTGACAGGGAATGAGGAAAGGTGTAGCTGACTCGTATCATTTCCTCGCGGCCCGGTAGCACATGCTTTGCGGCCCGGTGGTTGGGGACTGCTAAGATAGAAGATCAGGTAGTTTTTAAAAACCTACAGAGAGCAACTAAAATAATCATATGGAGGGAAAACATGCATTGTGAAAGCAAGCTAGCAAACAATTTCAAAGTGGATAGTGAAAGGTTTTTCAAGTATATATAAAAAAATAAGAGAGATGAGAGTGGATATAGTTCTGCTAGAAAATGAGGCTGGAGAAATAATAACAGGAGGACAAGGAAATTGCAGATGAACTAAATGAGTATTTTTCATCAGTCTTCACTGTAGAAGACACTTACCAGTGTGCCAGATGTTGAAGGGTGTGAGGGAAGAGAAGTGAGTGTAGTTACTATTACAAGGGAGAAGATACTCAAAAAGCTGAAAGACTTAAGGGTACGTAAGTTTTCCTGACCAGATGAACTCCTCCCTAGGGTTATGAAAGTGGTGGTGGTAGAGATTGTGGAGGCATTAGTAATGACCTTTCAAAAATCATTGGACTCTGACATGGATTCAGAGGACGAGAAAATTGCAAATGTCACTCCACTCTTTAAGAAAGGAAATTATACACCAGTTATCCTGCCCTCAATGGTTGGGAAGATGTTGGAGTCAATTGTTAAGGATGGGGTTATGGAGTACTTGGTGATACAGGACAACAAAAGGACAAAATCAGCATGGTGTCCTTGAGGGAAAATCTTCCCTGATGAACCAGTTGGAATTTGTTGAGGAGATTACATGTACGATAGACAAAGGGGATGCAGTGGATGTTGTATATTTGGACTTTCAGAAGGTCTTTGACAAGGTGCCATACATGAGGCTGCTTACCAAGTTAAGAGCCCATGGTATTACAGGAAAGTTACTGGCATAGTTAGTGGCTGCCAAAGACTAGTGTTGTTCCACAGTAGTTGGTGTTGGGACAGGTTCTTTTCGTGCTGTATATCAATGATTTAGATGATGATTCTTGTATGGTGGTGAAACATTTACTAATGGCTTGCCAAGATTCAACTTAACCCAACCATCAACCACCAAGCTACACAATTTCTGAATTATTTTCAACAACTTTGGGTGTCAAACGCTCAGAAGTGCTCGCCATTAAGAGAACTTCGCCTGCAGGCAAGCCTCCACACGGGAGCAACCTTTCTTTCACAAATGCTTAAGGTGAAATATACTACCACGAACAATCAACTGATTGATAAGTATATAAAGGCCAAGCATTCAGAGGACACGGCAGAAGTGAACAGTGCACCGATGATGTCTTTTATTGTGGTGATGAAACATTTGCAAATGAATTACCAAAATCAGAGAACAATTCAACGCAACCATTAATCCAGACAATTGTGAAGTAATGAATTTTGGGATGGCAAATTTCTATCAGGACTGCACTTGACCCGAAATGGGAGTGTATGGGCCATGGCAGCCAAAGCTCAAACTGGGCATGGCACCTGATGATGATGATGACGGTAAGTAGAAGGGACCTCAGGAGTGTTGATACACAGAGGGCTTTTGAGATGCAACTTCATTGCTCCCTGAAAATGGTGACCCAGGTAGGTAGGGTAAAGGAAAAAAAGCATGTGGCATGCTTGTCTTCATAGTCTGAGGCATTGAGCGTAAGAGTTAGTATGTTCTGTTGTAGCTACAGAAATCAATGGTCAGACTGTATTGTGTACAGTTCTAGTCACCACCCTACAGGAAGGATGTGAGAGCTTTCAAAAAAGTGCAGAAGAGATTCAACAGGATGTTGCCTGGAATGGAGGGTTTTACTTATAAGGAGAAGTAGGATAAACTGGGTTAATTCTCACTGCTGAGGTTGACCCTAGAGGTTTATAAAATTGAGGGATATAGATAGGATAGATAGCCTTTTTCCCAGGGTTTCCCAGGGTTTGGGAGTCTGAAGCTAGAAGGCATATCTTTAAGATAAGAGGGGAGAACTTTTAATGGAGATCTGAGTCAGATGCAATTATATACACTTGAAAGACAGTTTGACTGAACTGTAAATAGGTCAGGCATGGAGGGATACAGACGTTATGAATGCACATTGGTTTGATGTAGATGACAAAAAGGGTTGGCATTGATATGATGGGCTGAAGGGCTTATTTCTTAGCTAAATGACTCTTTTTGCTTTTTAAAAAGAACAAATGGCTATTCCTGATTAGTAAGCATTTTCCTTAAAAAAATTGTTCAAGATATTAAAAGACAATAATAAACTGTAGTTTATTACCCTTAGAGAGCTATTCTAGAGAACAGTTCCCCTTTCATAATAATAAACACTATTATTGGACATTACTGATTTATGTCAATGTCATGTGGCTTTTTTTTGTCTAAATGTGCAGCAATTTTTAATTTTTGCTGAATGAGTCAAGATTTCATTCTCAAGCCTCAAGCCTTGCTTGAATCCAAATGTCTGTGACACATGGGAAGACAGCTCTGTAGCCGTATTGACTGAAATTTCAGTTTATCGTCTTAGCGAACTTGTCTGTTTTCTATTTGTTGAATGCATGAGCACCTACTTAACTGTAGTGCCTTAAATGTTTTGAGCTAACATTGCATGCAGTACATTTGATACATTGACTATATCAGTAATCAATCTATGTCCAAGATTTGCTATCAGTGGAAAGTAGTCACTTCTTGATTTCCTGTATTCTCTTTTTAACGGCTTTCTATTCTCCAACCATTATAGAATCCTTCCATGCCAATTTCCTTTGCATTATTGTACCTTGTACATTGATCCACAATCTCAATTATTCCATTAACCAGCTTGCATAATATTGTCCATAACCCATCAAATCTACAGCTCATCCTGCACTGACTTTGTGTTCCACCTGCAATCAACAATGAGTAACTGAACCTTAAGTTACTGGATGAGTCTTTGCATTCTCTTTGTACCCATCTTTTGAGCATTTCACTTGCTCATAGTTTAGCACATAATTGCCAGATTTAATTTGCGAGCCCTTGCTTCCGGCTTGTGTTGGAAATAGTACACCAGTATAAGAAGGCCTGACTCCCTGCACCCCCCCCCCCCCCACAATCTAAGCGTTGACTCATAGTATTGGGGAAGAGCAATTATAAAAACAATTCTATTCTCATGCAATATCTGTGGGTTTCCAATATGTTTAAATTGGCTGTCATAATTTATGCATTATTAAAAAAAAACTCAATTTGAGCTACTAAAGCACTGCTGTTATTTGAATGTGAACACTACTTGGGTGTTATCGATTGCCAGAATGGGAATCATAAATGGACAAGAAGTAGGTTTATTGTAGGTGTACATTTAATATAGAATAAGTGAATGTCTCAAAATTGGTACACTGTTTTTCTACTTCCTAGATTTCAAAATTTATTCAAGATAGACACAGGGCAAGAAGAAACAGGTTGCGTAAAGATCAGCTGAAGAAGCTACCAGTACACAAATTCAAAAAGGGTAAGTGGTCCTCATTTTTAATCAGTTTGAAATATTCATATATGTAATTTGTAACAAATTGCAAGTGATGTTTATATGAACAATGTTGTGAACTTGGATTTCTGTCTCCACTCATTTGGAAATTTTACCTAACAAGAGCTGTCCTTGATAAGAAATATGTGTGATGTGGCCTGTGATTCAGTGCTACTCTAGTGAAACGTTCAGCATGTGCTTTTGATGCTTAAAGATGCGTTCAAATTGGAGAGGATGGGTGTTATAAATTTACATAGAATAGGCCAGAGCACTGTCACGTATCAAGTGACCATGGAAGAAATAACACTTTGTGAATAATTAGATGAATGGTTACAATGGCAAAAATTGGGAGGGGGAAGAATTATGAGATTGGAAGAAGGTATGATGCAGATTGAGGCTCCTTAGTGGCCTCATGAAGAAAAAGTAAGGACGTATAGAAGGCTTTAGACGAAGCGTTCCCAACCTGTGGTCCAGGGACCCTGCAGTTAATGGTAGGGGTCCATGGCATCAAAAAGGTTGTGAACCCTTGCTTTAGACTGAAACAGCTTTAAAAGATGCAAGACAATGGGAAGTGTATGGGGCAGTAGCTACTGTGGGTGGAAACAATATTGTGGAATGAAAGGAGACTAGGATGGAAAAAAAGGAAGGCAACTGAGACTAAAGCATGTACTGCTTTGATCATTAATTGCTTTGATTCTGTTATCGTATGTAATGTTTTACATTTTTTTTCCAAGTCAATATAGTGTACCACATAATTGAAATTCTATCTGGAAAGTATAACATCATCTGTTTGCATTTCATCTTTAACTGTGGTGATTAATTTTTGGTGGGATGATTTCACATTCGGAGCATTGGTTTAGTCTAAACATTAAGTTTTAACATGATAGGGCATTCTACTTTAGAATGTGACGCCTGAAGGCTGTTTTATAATGTATGACAAAATCTTTATGCCTGCTGGAGCACACTTTTATTTGTCCTGAGGGAATTGTGCTGCCATTGTGGTTTTAATTACCAGTCCTAGAAAAGTTACCAGAGCCCAGGTACTTTTAGAAGCCAACAGAATGTCCAGTCCTTTTCATGGATTCTCCATCAGTGCCAAAACTGTTGAAAACGGTAGAATTTCTGATTTTTAATAATCATACAAAGGCATGATTAGAATTCAAATATTTTCAAAGTTCAAAGTAAATGTATTTTCAAAGTATATGTACATTACCATATACTACCCCAAGATTCATTTTCTTATAGACATTCAGTGTGGAACAAAGAAACACAATAGAATTAATGAAAAACTATACACAAACAACTGACAACCAATATGCAAGAAAGAAACAATACAAATAAAAAAAAATTAAGTAAAAAAAATAATACGGAGAACATGAGTTGTAGTCTTTGAAATTGAGTCGATAGGTTGTGGGACTAGTTCAGTGTTGTGTGGCGAGTGAAATTATCCACGCTGGTTCAGGAGCCTGATGGTAGAACGGCAATAACTGTTCCTGAACCTGGTGGTGTGGGATCAAAGCCTTCTGTATCTCCCAGTGAGAAGAGAGAATGACCTGGATGGTGTTGTCCTTGATGGGTGCGCTTTTCTTGTGGCAAATAAAATGGAACACATTTTATTAAACTATTTTAATGATTGTTTTGACTACCTGAAGTGCTTTAGGCATCTGTAGTCACACTTAATATGAACATGCACTGTAAAGTGGCAACTTGATAAGATGTGGCTATTCCTTTACAGAAGGCTCTTGGAAATCAATCCCCAAGAGTATTAGAGTATCACGTGACTGATGGCCTTGTATTGTTGCAGTCCTTCCGTGTGGCTGTTTCAACTTTCCAGTGATCACTTTGAATTTGTTTTCAGTTGTTAGTTTCTTGTGATGTCACAACACAGTATTATTTTTGCACAGTATGTCTTCTTTTGCAGATTGATTGTTAGTATCTGTAGCTTTTCATAAAATTCTATTGTATTTATTTCTTCCCTGTTAATGTCTGCAAGAAAATGAATCTCAAGATCGTATATGTTAATATATCAAGTCACTTTTTATTGTCATTTCGACCATAACTGTGGTACAGTACACGGTAAAAACAAGACAATGTTTTTCAGGACCATGGTGCTACATGAAACAATACAAAAACTACACTGAACTACGTAAAACAACACAAAACTACATTAGACTACAGACCTACCCAGGACTGCATGAAGTGCACAAAACAGTGCAGGCATTACAATAAATAATAAACAAGACAATAGGCACAGTAGAGGGCAGTAGGTTGGTGTCAGTCCAGGCTCTGGGTATTGAGGAGTCTGATGGCTTGGGGGAAGAAACTGTTACATAGTCTGGTCATGAGAGCCCGAATACTTTGGTGCCTTCTGCCAGATGGCAGAAGGGAGAAGAGTTTGTATGAGGGGTGCGTGGGGTCCTTCATAATGCTGTTTGCTTTGCGGATGCAGAGTGCAGTGTAAATGTCTGTAATGGCGGGAAGAGAGAACCCGATGATCTTCTCAGCTGACCTCACTATCCTCTGCAGGGTCTTGTGATCCGAGATGGTGCAATTTCCGAACCAGGCAGTGATGCAGCTGCTCAGGATGCTCTCAATACAACCTCTGTAGAATGTGGTGAGGATAGGGGGTGGGAGATGGACTTTTCTCAGTCTTCACAGAAAGTAGAGATGCTGCTGGGCTTTCTTTGCTATGGAGCTGGTGTTGAGGGACCAGGTGAGATTCTCCACCAGGTGAACACCAAGAAATTTTGTGCTCTTAACGATCTTTTGTGTTCTATGTAGGAGTTGTTGGATGTTCAGCGGAGAGTAGTCGTTCCGTGTCCTCCTAAAGTCAACAACCATCTCTTTTGTTTTGTTCACATTCAGAGACAGGTTGTTGGCTCTGCAGCAGTCCGTTAGCTGCAGCAGCTCTTCTCTGTATACTGACTCATTGTTGATACGTACTTTGATAATAAATTGACTTTGAAGCTTTTGAAATTTGAAGAGATCCTAGTGAAACTGGAGTCGATGGGAATTCTGGGGGGGATAAAGGTTAATTGAATGGAATCGTATGGAAAACAAAGCAAAATGACTTAAATTGTTGGAGCTCAGTTATCTTAGCCTTAAGTCATTCGTGCAACAGATGCTCAAAGTAGCAGTCTAAGATGTGCCTTAAACAGGTTTAATGATCCTCCCTTATCATAAGGTTAGGAAGTGGTCATTTGAATACAATTGAACAATGTGGGAATCCATTGGGATATCCTCATATTTATAAGATAGTCTTTACCTATTTGCAAATCTTGGACAGCATTCTAGTATGGGTGATGAATAAGATGCAAGTGAGATCCAAGACCAAGAAATTGTTTTCATCAAGAGAATCAATCACACCTTGGCATTCCATGGTATTGCCATTGCTAAATCATTCAACAACATCATTTTAGGATCACGATTCACGAGAAATCTAATTTAAAAATTATGCAAGGAGTTGGTCCTTGGATATCCTATAGTGAGTGACTGACCTACTGGCTCCCTATAATCCACTATCCATCACTCACAAGTCAGATGTGATGGAATACTCTTTAAATACCTGGATATGCAACTTCAACATGTAGCTTGACACCATATACATCAAAATATTCAGATGCCTAGCAGTCCATCCACCACGTTTGCTCATACTTTGTGGTTGCAATGTATATATAAAAAGAAAAGCAGCAATTCACCAAACCCACAAACCACCACCAAAAAACACAATGGTAGCAGCCAAATAGGAAAACATCACCACTTACAGGTTGCCCGACAAGACACACTAATTTGGATCCATACTGCTGTTATTCATGATCATAGAATCACAATCCTTGAACACTCCCTACTCAACAGGTCAGGAGTGCAGTGATTCATGAAGGCAGCTTATCACCACCTTCTAAAAGACAATCAGAAATACGCATCAAATGTTAGCATTGACCCCAATATTGGTATTCTGTGTCCAAATAAAGAATAGCAGTTTGATTTTTTTTTAAAAAAAGGTGAAGCTAAGTTCTCAAGCACGAGAAAATCTGCAGATGCTGGAAATTCAAGCAACACACACAAAATGCTGGTGGAACGCAGCAGGCCAGGCAGCATCTATAGGAAGAAGTACAATCGACATTTTGGGCCGAGACCCTTCGTCGACTGTACTTCTTCCTATAGATGCTGCCTGGCCTGCCGTGTTTCACCAGAATTTTGTGTGTGTTGTTAAAACTAAGTTCTACTTAGCCTTTGAAACAAATTTAACATTAAGATATCTCTACAACAAAATTAAATACCATACGCCGGAAATTGCTAATACAGTAATCTGGTTACTACATATTGGTATTGTCTGAAGATGGAAGATGTCCTTGGTGCAAAGGGGGTGTTGAGCAAGGTGATCTCTAGTCTTTTATGACTCTGTTCTGTAATTAGATGTTGAGTGGGCTGTTTGCTCATTTTCATCTTTATTTATAGTGACAGTTTCAGGGGAAATTAGAGTGTTATCTATATTGCTGTGGGTCCAAAGTGACATGCAGTGCAAACTGACTGCTAAGACCATAAAACATGGGAGCATTAGGCCATTCAGGTCTTTGAGTCTGCTCCACCATTCCATCATGGTTGATTTATTGTCCTTCTCAACCCCATTCTCATGTCTTTTCCCTGTAACCTTTGATGCCCAGACTAATCAAGAACCTATCAATCTCCATTTTAAATATATCCAGTAACTTGACCTCCACAACCATCTGTGGCAGTGAATTCCACAGATTCAGCACCCTCTGGCTAAAGAAGTTCCTCCTCTTCTCTGTTCTCAAAGGGACATCCTTCCGTTCTGAAGCTGTGCTCTGTAAAGCACATTAGTAAATGGTGTTTTGTTTCCCCCTTTTATGACTGTATTTAGTACCCTGTTCATTGTTATGGGTGCTGGATTTTGCTAAATTTTCTGATGATGTGGAATTTGCAACTTGCCTTTGAACTATTGATTCAATTCTCTGGAAAACTAATCTGGTGATGTTGGCCACCACACATTTATTCTCTGGTTGCTTGAAGACCAGTTGCTGAGGGCTTATTTTCAAACTTCGCTCAACCTAGTGTTTCATTGCAATAATTGACTGTAAGATCTTTGAAATGTACAGATATCAAAGTATCAAAATTTTAATTTATTTTACCCAACTCCTTCGAACCCCTCATCCCAGCCCTTAACCCTTAAACAGTGGAAGAGACTGGAATATTTGCTTTGTGTACACAGATAAATATGTAATTTATAATGATGCAGGTGGCAATTTAAGATTATCAATAATTTGGCAAATATTTGGTTAGTTTTCTATATTTTATCTCCTCTGTATGCTGTTTTAATGATATACTAGATCTTTGTTTGGTGCCAGTTGCCTTCAAGCTTTCATACAGTCTCACTTTTCTAAAGCTAATAAGATCTGGAAGCTAAGGAGTGCTCTGCTTATTAACCCTTTGATTAAGATGCAAAGTTCAGGGATTTTTGAACCTCCTTCAGCTTAAATATCAGTAAATGTTGCAAACTTAATTTCTTATCCAGAACAAGATATTTTTGTCTTTTGTCTTCAACTTAGTAGAAACTGCTTGTCACAGCAGCTTCTACAAAGTTCAAAGTAAGTTTATTATCAAGTGTATATATATGTTGCCATTTATATAACCTTGAGATTCATTTTCTTGCAGGCATTTAAATGAAAATAAAGAAATACAATAGGATTGATGAAAAAACATTCATAAATTAACAATTAAACTAACAACCAACTTACAAAGGAAGACAAACTGTGCAAATAAATAGAGAACGGGTTGGAAAAATGCCTTTGAAAGTGAGCCTGTAGGTCATAGAATCAGTTCACTGTAAGTTGCCCAGCATGACTGCAAAAATGTTTAATCATACTACCCTGTTGTAGTTCTTGCTCTACGCATCCTTCCTCACAAGAAAATGAAAGGGAGAAAATACATTGGTATCAAAATCGGCTAGAACTCGAGTGAGGCTGAGGGAGTGGCGTTTTCAGGATGCAGTTGCATATGCTCTCATGTGCTCTCAGGTGGACTTAAATCATATTGCTGTATTTTGAAAAGAAACAGGGAGGTTATCCCCAGTGAATTGGCCTATACTTAACCCTTGATTAACTTTGGCTGCCACGTTTTGTCAGTTAGCACAGCTCATAAAGCACTCAATTGCTGCAAGGTTCTATCGGACATCCTGCCCTGCAAAAACTCATTTCAGGGAGGTAGCACCATCAATTTGCGGGAGACTTCCGGGAGAGGTGGGATGTCTGCAATAGAGTAGCTCCTTAGCAGCTGGCCAGCTAGTTTAAATAACGTTAGCTATGCTAATGAACGAATGACACCTGTTAACCTCACCTCAACATGTCTTTTACAGTCTTAACCCACCGTGGGCAATAGAAAAGTCACTGTTGCAAACAGTGCAGCGAGCAACACTGTCATTATTTTTGACCCCTATTAGGCAGGGGTACACTTTAGTGTAGTCTGGGGTGATGTACGTTTTATATATTTTTTTGGAACACTCTACCACTCTGAGTTTTTTTGGAACTCTCTTGCTCTCTCTCACTCACGCTTGCTCTCTCGCTCGTCACTCTCACTCATGCTCGCTTTCTTGCTCTCTCTCACGCTTGCTTTCTCGCTCTCGTGCTTGCTTTCTTGCTCGCTCTCTCTCGCGCTTGCTTTCTCGCTCTCTCTCGTGCTTGCTTTCTCGCTCTCTCACGCTTGCTTTCTCGGTCTTGCTCTCGCTCTCTCGCACTTGCTTTCTCGCTCTCACTCTTTCTCGCGCTTGCTTTCTCGCTCTCTCGCTTGCTTTGTAGCTCTCTCGTGCGCACGCTCTCTCGCTCTCACTCTCGCGCTTGCTTTCTCGCTCTCACGCTTGCTTTCTCACTCTTGCTCTCTCACGCTTGCTTTCTCACGCTCGCTTTCTTGCTCTTGCACTCGCTCTCTCGTGCGCGTTGTCTCATGCTCGCTCTCGAAAAAATCAATTTCCGGGACATTGTATATAATTTGCGGGCATCAGGGAGGCACTATTAATTTGTGGGGGACTCCCGGAACTTCCAGGAGAGGTGGGATGTCTGCTCCCACCCACACACAGACAGTCCTCTAACTCCAGGGCAGGCCTCTGGCCCTCCAGTTTTCAGGCTTGGCCATTAGACTTTAACTTCCAATTGACCTTTGGCTTTGATCTTCAGTATCGACCCCCAGATCGTGGACCTTGAACTCCAGGTGTGATTCTCACCTGTGCTTGTATCTCCTATTCATACAGACATCCAGTCCCAGAACCCACCAATGGATATCCTTCGTTACCCTTGCAATTCGTTGACCTTCGCACATTGGTGGAGGCCTGCACTCTGGATGGCGTTTGTCACCTGTCCATGTCGCTGGCTTTCGAATGCAGAGTGAAGGCCTAGGGCTTTAGCTGTCTTTCGTCCCATGTCTACACTGTTGGCCTTCGAGTGCAGAGCGGATAACCCTGTTTCTAAACTCTAAATCCCCTACATCGCTGTCTCCAAACCCTAAACTGGCCCCGAACTCCCCTCTCTGTCCTGCTGACTCAGCTTGCAGCTGACTCGAAAGTAGACATGTGATTCTATCATGAATCCTACGTGAACTCAGAGTTTAAAAACGGTGCACAAGTGTTTGATTAATGCTTGTGTAGGATGTGACCTTGAATGCTACTGTTACTGTTGCTGCCAACAAGAAGAGTCTGCCTTAATGAAATGGAGCCTGTTGCGGCTGTATTGAACTGTGCAGCGCAGTGTTCAACCACAATTATTGAGCTGAGTCAACAAAACTTAGTATTGAAGAACATTTTAATTCGGCAAACAAAATTGTCCAGAATATACACTTAGCCAATTCTGGTCTGATTTTATTGAATGTGCTGCATCCTGGAATTGTTTAAGGATTAAAACCTCTTTGCCTGCAGTGAGATTTCATCATGGAATAATGCAGTGTTTTGGACACTTTTGGTTTGGAATAAACTTTTGCATATTGGTTGCTTATCAGTCTTTTTGTGTGTAGTTTTTCATTTATTCTTTTGTATTTCTTTGTCCTACTGTAAATGCTTACAAGAAAATGAATCACAGGGTAGTGTATATGGTGATATCTACCTACTTTGATAAAATATTTACTTTGAACTTTGAATCGATCTGACAATCTGTTTACTGTCCTTGATAACAAGGAAGATCAATACTCATAACTGGGTTTTTGGGGTGGATTGATTGATTTAAAAGTTTGTATTCAATAGGGGTTTTGCAATATTTATTGCATGTGCTGGGCAAAAGTTTGGGTGGCTGGAGCTGATTCTCCCTGGTAGAATAGCACTGCTCAACTTACTGCATTAATTTGTTATCACTATAGTTATAACTAAGCTTTTATAGATGGCCAGCTGGAACTAGGCATCTGTTCTCATCTACAAAGAATAGCAAGGTTCTCTGATGGACCAGCATGCTAGTGACAATACAATCGAGCTGTAATTTAATCTCATTCAAGTTCTCCCTCTAACCCTGTCTTAAAATAAGCTTGCCAACGTAGCAGTGTGTGCAGTTTATCTTGATGAGGAAGATTTATCAATGTAACTTCAAAGTTCAGAGTACTACTACTACTACAGGTCCACAATCCTTTATCGGAAATCCTTAAAGCCAGTTGCATTTCGGAATTCTGAACTTTTCAGATTTCAGACTCCCCCCCGCCCCCCCCCCCCGCCCGATACCAAAAAACACATATGCTCAAGTCCCTTATTTAACCTGTCTCAGTGCGGTGGACTTCAGGACCCGGCGGCGCACCAAACCTACACACATCCTCCGGCATACTTTAAATCATCTCTGGATTACTTATAATACCTAATACAATGTAAATGCTATGTAAGTAATTGTTATACTGTATTGTTTAGGGAATAATGACAAGAAATTTTATTTCCAACAAAAACATTCAATAAAACATAAAAATATACAGCTTCAAACGAACTGAATCAAACAGATGGTAAATGACTTACTGGAATAAATGTAGAACGTCACTGTCACTATAAAACTTCAGTAACTTGTTTTTCTGTTTATTTAAATCATATACAGTGGTAGTTCCGACACTATTTTCTTCAGTAAGACGCCGCACAGACACACCACGATCAAGCTTCTGCAATAACTCCACTTTCAGCGTTATTGATAATGATAGATGCTTCCTTCTCTTTTTCTCATTGTTACCCATTAGGGGTATCTGCAGCTCTTTTTGACACTTTCACAGTGAAATTAAACACAAAGTCAACAGTGAACACAAAATATCAGCAAACACGTATAACCAGTACGAGCGCTGAGCCACAACTGTCGACAGGCGACCTCTGCTAGTGCTGCCACGTCACACCTGAGTGACGTCAGCTGTTGGTGAAAAAATCTTTGGTTTTCAGAGCATTTTGGATTTCAGAATTTTAGATAAAGGAATGTGCACCACCACCACCACACTGCTTCCCCCCTCCCCACTATTACTACTACTACTACTACTCATCCCCCTTTCCTCTTCCTCCTGCCATCTCAGGCACAATGACAGACTCTCCACTTCTCCCTCTCCCTCATCAGTGTGTTCAGTTCATCTACATTAACCGCGCTGCTGTCTTCTAGGAGCGTGTTGACCATAGTCTTGGGAGGGCGCCCAGGGTTCATCCTCCCATGCTTGGGCTCCCGTATGATGACTTAAGTTGGCAGGTAGCTCGGGGTGGCGTAGGCAGTGCCCCGCTAGTTGCAGTCTTCTCGCCTCGATTTTAATGGTGAGCATTGGTGGTTGTCATAGAGCTCGACGTTCGTCATGTGCTATTGCCAACTCACATCAAGAGCCATCCGGAGCATTCGTGTATACCAACCATCTAGAGACTTTTGCATACTCTTGGTGAGAGTCCACGTCTCGCATCCGTATGTGAGAATGGATTCTATGACTGCTATAAAGATCCTCTTTTTAAGCCCTCTAGTCAGGTTCGACTTCCAGGTTTCTTTCATGTCATTCATAGCCCTCCACGCCAGCGCCTTCTGTATCCTTATGTCCTTCTCCAAACTCATCATTCTTGACCCGAGGTACTTGAAGTCAAGGACTTTCTTAATGGTATCATTCTTTACTGCCTTGAGAGTACCTTGGTTGCAGTTAAACGCCATGTACCCTTGTCTTTTTAGCATTTAGGTGAAGTCCAACTTTATTGCATTCAATTTCCACTTTTGTCGGTAGCTGCTGTGCTTCCTCCATCTGGTCAGAGAGCAGGACGATGTCATCTGCAAAATCGAGATCTGTGAGTGTAATTGGTCTGACCCTTTTGGTTCGGCCTGGTTTTATGGTAAAACCGAGCTCTTTGGTAGCTTGACGCAGAGCGTAATCGAGGACAATTATAAAGATGTAGAGTGCCAGAGTGTCTCCTTGCAGCACACCAGCTAGGAGCTCGAACACTGCTGTTTCTCCATCTGGTGATACAACTTTCGCCATGGTTTTGGTATAGCTGGACTCTATTGCTCTCAGCAGACGGTCTGGCACTCCGTAAGCTTTCAGGATCTTCAGCATTTTATCTCGGTGAATGGAGTCAAAAGCTTTGTGAAAATCGATGTAAGTAAGCACGGCTGGTGGGTTGTTGTTCTTGACTTCCTCGAAGATTCTTCAGAGAGCCAGTATTTGCATTACTGTTGTGTGCTTCTGCGGAAAACCATTCTGATTGAATCTTAGCGTAGGGTCAATGGCGGTGCGAATCCTGTTCAAGATCATCCAATTGTATAGCTTTGCTAAGATGCAGGTCAAGCTGATACCGCGGTAGTTATCTGTCTTCGTGAGGGATCCAGACGTGAGGACTGGGATAATGTTTGAGAGTGACCACTGTTCTGGTTTGTCGTCTTTCATCAGTGCCATATTACATATGTCCAGCAAGATGTCAAACAGGTCGCAGTTCTTCAGGATATCTGGTGGTATCCCATCTGGTCCAGCGCTCCTGCCCTGTTTGAGGCATATTTGGCCGCCTTTAGTTTCTCAGTGGTGAATGAGCCATCATCGATGTCGACTTGCATTAGTATCCTGGGTATGTCCTCTTCTTCTTCCGTGATCATTGGAGGGCTGCCCAGCAGGTCCTTAAAGTGGGTAAACCATGTCTGGACACGGTCCTCTGCTGTTTTACCACTTATCTGACCTGATGGGGACTTCTTCCGTCTGCTGATCTCATTGATCATGCTGCCTGTCTTCATTAGCAGCCTCTACCCCCCTAATCCTCTCAGTTAGTTCCTCTTCCTTCAGTCGGTCGTAGGTGGCAAAGAGATTCTTTTTTGCTGTCTTGAACTTCTTGAACTTCTCTTAGCTCTTCTGTTTTGCTCCTTCTAAGTTCGGCATGACAAACATTGACCACACTTCTTGCTGCGGCGACATCAGGATGTTTCAAGATCCGGCTCTTCTTGATTCGCTTCACAGTAGGCAAACTCTTTGTTGCATCTGTGTGTGAGTCTATGAGCTGTTGATAGCGGTCGGTGGCAGTCTCTTCCTCCCCCCTTTCCAGTGGGCCGAAGCGATTTCTCACCTCCACTGTGTACTGGGCTTGAAGAATAGGTTGTGAGGAGAATGCCTTCCGGTCTACCTTCTCCTTGGGACCTGTGGCTTTGGGTTGCCGCAGGCTCAGTCTCACTTGTATTGACACTACTCTGTGGTCAGAACTGACAAAGTTGAAGGTGCTGTAGGCTTCTGTGTTGATCACACAGTTATGCCATTTCGTTCTTACGAGGATGTAGTCAAGCTGTTTCCTGTAGATGGAGGCTCTGTTTTCGTATGTCCACAGTTTACCAGCTCGCTTCTTGAATTGCATGTTGGCAGCAATGAAATTGTGTTCCTGGATGAAATCAACTAGATATTGTCCATTTCTGTTGGTAAAGTCTTGTTATGAGTATGGAACGTCTTCCAGTCCGAACTGGGCATTAAAATCGCCAAGCACAGCCAGGAAGTTATGTGCCGGTACTGAGGTGACAGCTTCGTGAAGTTTACTGTAGAAGGCCTCCACCTCCTTCTCCTCGCTGCAGTCGTGCGGGGAGTAACAGATGATGACAGAGGTCACCGGGTTTCCTTCGAATTCCACAGTAAGGATTCCGTCACTGACTGAGCCTACGCCCCTCAGTGCCTTCTTCGCCTTGCGGTTCAAAGTACATTTATTATCAAAGTATGTATAAATTATACAACCTTGAGATTTGTCTGCTTATAGGCAGCCACAGAACAAGAAGCCCAGAACCCGATTAGAAAAGAACCTAACAACCAACATACAGAGAGAGAAAAAAACAAATCGTGCAAACAATAAGAGCAAGCAACAGCATTCAGAACAAAAGTGAGTCCATAGGAACAAAGCCTGGAGCAGCCAGAGCAGGCCCACAACCTCAGCCTTAGTTCATCACACAACAGGGCAAATCAAAGACACTGCCTCGGCCTCAGTGTAGTGGATAGCAGACTAAAAGTAGTGGAGTTGGCTTGTGAAGATTTGTTGCAAGTTAAATAAGGGAAATATAGAATTCATGAGACTGGCATTTATCAGGGCTTTAATTTCAATCTAAAGTTATTCTGCGCAAGGTTATTGATTTTATGTTTCATAAGTTTTGTGCCTCATACCATTCATGATTAAAGGCATTGTCCACAGGTAAAATAACATTTACCTGTGACATCACGATAGTGTAGCAGTTAGCACGATGCTATTACTGCTTGGGGCATTGGAGTTTGGAATTCAATTTGGGCGCATTCTATAAGGAGTTTGTACGTCAGACATATTGGTTGGTGGGTTCTATTGGTCACTGTAAATTGTCCTGTGATTAGGCTAGTGTTAAATATAGATGGGTTACTCAGCAATGCAACTGATTGGGCCAGAAGGACCTGTTGTGTGCTGTGTCTCTAAATATATTTTTAAAATAAGAACATTTCTAAGCATTTGGTAGTAGTAGTGCGATCATTCAAGTCGAGTGTAGTGTTCTCCAAAGGGTGTTATCTATTGGTGGGTCTTTAGGTGGCTGTAGAGACTGATTTGAGGCCCACATTACCAGAATGTTAGGGTGGATTCCCTTAATGGAGAACGCCTGTGTGTGACTTTGTTTAACTTGAGAAGGCTGATGCTTGGGCAGCAATATGCACTAGGCATTTAGTAGTACAAGACAAACCCATTGAAATTGCACATTATGGACATCTTGCACACTTCAATGAAAGATACACCAAATAGAGCCTAAAGTCACTTTATATCATTTGGACTGTTGACAGGAAATAGTTCTTTTAATGCTTCATTTTCTGCTAGTGTATTTCTCCTTTTAGGTATTTAATTCAAATGTCTTTAGTCCCTTAGGACAGTGGTGTGGAACCTCTTAAGTCTTGTGTACGTGGGTGGCTGCTCTGTCTCTGAATAGACAATTCCAGCATTGATTTGCAAAGACAGATGAAAATCTGAAAATATAAAAATTAATTCTCACATTGTGAGGAAGAATGTATATAATAAAGGTAATTTTTTTTAGCATTCTAAAAAGGTGTGAAATGTGTTTGAGAAAATTCTTTCTAAATATTTGCCTCTATTTTCTATAATAGAGACCAAGGTTGCTACAAAAATATTTCCAGCATATTCTTGGTTTGTAAAATTATTTTTAGGGAACTTCTATCAAGTTGGATAATATTTCAGGAATGTACATGTGTATATTTAAAACAGCCATGTTTGAATGGTGGAGCAGACTCATTGGGTCGAATAGTCAAATTCTGCATCTGTGGTTTATAGTCTGATATTTATCATATTCAAAGATATTAATTGCAGAATGTCACAGAATGTTTGATCTACAGTGTACGTTGGAAAGTTATATATTGTCTTAGGACTTTATTACCTGGCGTGTAGAAGAATGAGGGAGATGTGATAGAGGTATACACAATTATAAGGGTTATAGATAGGATAAATGAAAGTAGGCTTTTTCCACTGAGGTTGGATGAGACTCGAGGTCATGGGTTAAGGGTGAAAGGTGAAATATTTAAGGGGAGCTTCACTCACTGGGTGGTGCGAATTTGAAGCAAAGTAGTGGATACAGGTTTGATTGCAACATTCAAGAGAAATTTGAATAGGTACACGATTGGGAGGGGTATGGAGGGTTATGATCCAGGTGGAGCTGGATAGAATAAGGTTGGCATAGACTAACTGGGCTGAAGAGACGTTCTGTGCTGTAGCACCCTATATCTAACAAAGAATGCATTTTACGTTATTCATATTATCGACCATGCACATTTCTGGATTAAAGTGGGCACGTGATTTGTAGCAGCTCGTGAGCTATTGTATGGAGATGGCCAGTAACTTCAGTGTCTCTCTTTAAATTATTCCAGTTTAAATTTATTTGCATCATATAATTGTAAGCCCCAGTACGCAGTAAGTGGCATTGGACTAGATGGATTAACTTTCATGATGGTCCTCGAATGAGAACGGTTACACTTATGCAATAAAATACAAATAGAAGAACTACTAAAGCAGGTAATGATATGGCTAGAAAATGCATTGCAGATGACCATGTGTTCAAACAATAGAAAAAATTTTGGCGCGTAAGCAGTAGAAATTTAGAGTATTTCTACCCCCAGCATGCAGCAGGTATTTTAAGTCCAAAGTGCATAATTATCTTTCACACACGAAAAAGATCAGCCATCAAACAAAATTTGTTGGACTCCAATCCCTGTATTATTATGCTTGCATGATATCTGTGGTGGAGTATTAGTCAAACTGGCAAGTCAACTGGACATCATGTTCATCCACGTTGCTTCTCCCATCAAGTCCAAAGTGGAAAAATTAATGTTTCACAATTATCTCTGACAGAAGAAGTGGTCATGTACCTCCTGTACCTAATAAAGTGGTCACTGAATGTGTATCCATGGTCTTCTGCTGCTGTAACCCGTCCGCTTCAAAGTTCAACCTGTTGTGTATTCAGAGATGATCTTCTGTACACCACTGTTGTAACATGTAGTTATTTTAGTTACTGTCACCTTCCTGTCAGCTTGAACCAGTCTGGCCATTCTTCTGACTTCTCTCATTAACAAGGCTTTTTCACCTACAGAACTGCCACTCCATGGATTTTTTTTGTTTATCGCATCATTCTGTGTAAACTCTGGAGACTAGTGCATGAAAATTCCAGGCGATTAGCAGTTTGTGAGACGCTCAAACCACCCTGTCAGGCACCAACAATCATTCCACAGTCAAGGTCACTGGGATCACATTTCTATCTAATTCTGATTGGTCTGGGCAACAACTGAACCTCTTGACCATGTTTTTATGCATTGAGTTGCCACATGACTGGCTGATTAGATATTTACATTAACGAGCAGGTGTACCAATGAAGTGACCATTCAGCATATTCTTTTTGTTTGATTTACTTCATTAGCAAGGCTCACATTTATTACTCAGAAATCATAACATTTATTTCTAAGAAATTAATGGTATGTCTACTCCTCTTCAGATGTAATTAAAACAAAATCTCATTTTATGCCCTTCGAGATTAAGATGTTTCCTTCCCCAAAAAACAACACATGGGTTAAAGAAACAGGAGCAAGCTTTGCAGCCCTGGGAACCTGCTCCACTGTTCAAAAAGATCATTGCTGCTCTAATCTGAATTGATCTTGGCTTCATCTTCACTTTCCTGCCTGTTCCCACTAATCCTGCACTAGTCCAAAAATGTGTCTATTTCAGTCACAAATGACTTAAAGGCCTGCAGAGCGCTGGGATAAAGAATTTTGAAGATTTGTAACACATTGAGAGAAGAAATGCCTTTTATATTTTAACATGTTTCCAGTTCAGAGTTCCTCTTGTGGTATCAAATCAGCATCTGAATAAGAAATATGAAATTGTTTTCACAACATCAGCTTTTTATTTCCAGATTTCGAAATTGAATTCGTATTCCCAAATAGCTGTGCTGTTTTTTGAATTTGGCTGAGTCATTAGGTCTGTGATTTCTTTGGCTATTCTTATGACCATTTTAGTACTACTAGATGATGGAAATCAGTGAGGGTTTTAAAAAAAGACATTTTATAGGTCACAGTTCTGAGGAGACATCAGATTGCATTGAGGAAAAGAGAGTTTAAATGAAGTGAGTGTGGGCAGTTGGCACATTTTGTGCGCCACAGTTTCCAAAGAGACATTGGATTGCATAGAAGGAAGGAGAGTTTAAAAGATTTGAGCTGGAGCAGTTGACACATTTTGTTCGCCACAGTCCGCGGAGGGACATTGGATAGTACCTAATTAGGCACCAGGCGAGATCCAATTTTTAAAGTTCAGAAGTACATTAATTATCAAAATATGTATACTTTATACAACTTTGAGATTTGTCTCCTTACCAGGCAGCCACAAATCAAAGAAACCCAGTAGAATCCATTAAAACAAAAGAAGACTGTCAAAGCACCCAATGTGCAGAGGGAAAAAATCAAATTGTGCAAACAATAAAAGTAAGCGAATATATTCAGAACTGAAGTTTATGAAGCCAGACATCACTGCAGCAGATCCAGAAGTCCACTGATTGCAGGTCACAGCCTCAGTTCAGTGCCAAGATGAGCAAACGTCGCAGAGCAGTGAGCTGAACCAGCCTGTCTCTCGCCTCCAGTCCCAACATCCCGACCATTTCAATCTGGCCTGGTGCTTAAATCATCCAAACCGTGGGTCGTTCCTTGCTGTCAGAACCGGGCCCTGCTGCTTTGATATGCTCTCTGGTCCAGGCACTGCCTCCTTGACTCGGCTTGTACCCGACCTTTCCAATTCGGCTTGGTGCTTAAATTGATCAAACTTCGGGTGTTTCTTCATTCTCAGACCCAGGCTCCTCCTCAGTTCTGCCACATTGAATTACCTCTAAGTCTGCTCTAGCAATGGCCGTATATCGGCTCATTCCCCTCTCTCTGTCCCAGACACACTGTAACCCTCCTGTTCCTCCAAGACTTCAGTTCACACTGCAAATATGCCAGGTCAGACAGGTGGTTCAAAAGCTCAACTCCCAACAGGAAAATTACAAGCTGTTGTTAGCTTTAAGCTGGAACTAGATGAACTGCGGATCATTGGCGAGGTTGAGTAGTTGATAGACAGGACATACAGAGAGTTAGTCACACCCAAGGGGAAGGACACAGGTAACTAGGTGACTGTCAGAAGGGGGGAAGGTGATAGGCCTCTTGTGCAGAGTACCTTGTGGCCATCCTCCTCAACAACAGGTGTACTGCTTTGGATACTGTTTGGGACAGGAGAAGACAACCTAGCACAGGAAAGTCACTGGTCAGGTCTCTGGCACTGAGTCTGGCTCTGTCGCTCAAAAGGAAAGGAGGGAGAAGAGGCGAGCTATACTGATAGGGATTCATTGCCTAGGGGAACAGAAAGGAGTTATGTGGACGAGAGTGAGATTCCCAGATGGTACAAGGGGTGATTGATAAGTTCGTGCCCTAAGGTAGAAGGAGTCAATTTTAGAAAGCCTAGCACATTTATTTTTCAACATAGTCCCCTCTGACATTTACACACTTAGTCCAGCGGTCGTGGAGCATATGAATCCTTTCTTTGTAGAAGTCGGCATCTTGGACCTCCAGAAAGTGGTCCACAGCAAGGGTGATTGATAAGTTCGTGGCCTAACGTAGAAGGAGATGAGTTATTAAGTTCAAACTTTCTGCATAATCACTCAAAGAGTTGAACTGCACGTGCATGTAATGAGAGCTGTATAACTCAACTCACTGTTAAAAATCCATAACGTTGCTTTTATGAGCGCTGTGCTTGAAGATTGCAAAGATCCCGGGTCTCCAGGCACATAGCCTTAGATATTTCGACTCCCCTGACAACACATGGGTCTCCTGTCATGACACCGACCCTCGATCCACCCGTCTCCAGAGCCCCAAGATCCTAGGCTTCCAATTCCGAGCCAGACTCTTAGGCCAAGTTTTGGTGTGCCGATCAACAGCCAGTTATGGAACCCCGAGAGCAGGTCCCATTCCCACAAGGAACTGTAGTCAGCATGTAACTCCAGGTCAGGGTCTTCAAAAGAATCCTGAAAGGGAAAAATAGAGATATTAAAGATGGAAATAGAGCTGTTTCCGAAGATGCAAGCAAAGGGGTTGCCTTTAGGTGCCATTAACTCTCCTGAGCTCCGCCTTCCTTTCTTAGCTGAGGCATGAAATATAAGAACAGGAAAGTTATGTTAGTACTGTATTTTATATTAGTTAAGCAATAGCTTTGAGTATCAAGAGTTTTGGTCACCACATTATGGGAAAGATGTGACTGCACTTCTCTGTGCCAAGGGCATTTGAGTATGTTGACATAACTGGGAAAATTGCAGCTGTGTGGGAGGGTTGCATTTTTTTGAACAAAGGAGATTGAGAAACTTAATTGAGAATGTTAGGATAAATATACTTAGAGGACTCAAAAACTAGTGTGAGAGGGGGCATAGATATAACTGATATTTGGAAGGATACGGTGGTGTTGCCAACATTTATTTTCACCAAGAGGATCTTGGGGATTTAAAAATTAGTGCCTGAGAGGGTAATAAAATCTGAAACCCTCACTTTATTTTTAAAAAAATGTTTGAATGTGCACTTGGGACCTTCTTGAGAGCTGCAGTTTGATGATCTCATTGTCAGCTGGGTGTATATGATGGGTTGAATGGCCTCTTGTAATTTTTGTCTGAATTGTTCAGTGTTGTTCAAGTTATTCACAGAATAATTGACATGCATTTTTAATTGAGCCTCTTCCGAAAGAGTTCAGTGCAGGTTAATCATGTTAAGTGTTTAGTTTGAAAAAGGGATATATTGAAATGCTATATTTCTTTGCAAAATGTGTAAACTTGTATTTGTCTACATTAGTTCAGTGGGGCAAGAGGGGGGAATGAACATGCAAGAGAAGTAATTGTGGGGTCAGGAATAGAGAAAGGAGGTGGAACAAGGTTTAATACAGCAAGCAAGTCTTTAAGAAGATGTTGAGCAATATTTAGTAGTGATGGAGAGTTGTTCATATCGGGAGATGGAATAGTCGTAGTCATACTTTATTGATCCCGGGGGAAATTGCTTAAATTGGGAAATTGGGAATGGGAAATAGTGAAAGTAGCAAAAGGTTGAGAGGGGAGGTAGAGGGGTATACAAAATCAGGGTTGCTAAGGAAAGTGAAAAGCTTTTATAGCATACAAAGAAGCATTGGGTAACAGGATAGGAGAGGCATGATAGTGTAGCCCATTGTTGGATGGCTGCAGCTGTAATATATTTTAAATATATATATATATATTTTTTTTTAGTAAAAAATTAAAAAAAATACAATCATGGCATTTTTTGGATTATGGGTTGCCAGAAAAGGCATAACTCAAGTATTAGTGGAAGTAGTTAGTCTGATGGGAAACATAAAATACTGTATGTACTTAATGGAAACTAGTTGTTTTCCCCAGTGAAGAAATCACCAATGCATTGCATTAGGTCTCTGATTTAGATTTTCCAGGTTGGTACATAATTCAAATATTCCCTTTGTTAATTTGAGTTTTGTAATGGAAAAAAATAAAAATTGCAGCTTTATAAACTATTTGAAATAGAGATGGTAATTTGGTTCTGTGTCTGTTCTAACATTGGATTGATCTACTTCTCAACTTCAATTACACATCTTTGGAGCAGTCTGGTAGTGTAACAGCTAGCGTAACACTCTTACAGCGCCAACAGCCTGTGGTCAATTCCACCGCTGTCTGTAAGGAGTTGTATGATCTCACCATGACTGTGGGTTTCCTCCAAGTGCTCTGGTTTCTTCCCACATCCTAAAGACATATTGTTTAATAGGTTAATTGGTCACATGAGTGCGATTGGGTGGCATGGGCTTGTTGTTCTGGGAATGCCTGTTACAAAGCTGTAACTCAAAGTAAAATAAAATAGCTACCAAACTTCCCACATGGTAACAGTGAACATGCAGTGTAATTGGGATGCTTTGAAGGTGGTTGAACTTGTGAAGAATAATTTGTTGGATGGAAGATGAGGACCAAGGGAACTTTATCCTTATTCTGTCCCGGAAGAGAGGGTTACAGCAGAGCTTTGAGAATTGGATGAATTGTGGTCAATGATCCTGTTAACATTGGTTTTGGGGAAGCTGTGGTTCAGGAAGGAAGAATCACTGTGAATAGGCATTTCAACTTTCGCAGCTTCCTTCTAGGGGAACATCTCTAGAGAAGATATTTTCTTTTAGGCTGGTACTAGTGGTTAGGATAACGCTATTCAACTACGACCCAAGTTCAATTTCTCCGGTTGTCTGTAAGGAGTTTCTACATTCTGTCCGTGAACGCATGGGTTTCTCCCACATTCCAAAGATGTACAGGTTAGAAGGTTAATTGGTCACGTGGGTGCAATTGGGTGCTGTGGGCTCAGTGGGCCAGAAGGGCTTGTTACCGTGATGTATCTCTAAAATTAAAATTACTTCTCTCAAGCTTATTTGAGGCATTTAGCTCATAGAGTCTGTTCCACCGTTTCAACACGGCTGATTTATTTCCCTTCACAATCCCATTCTAGTTGTGAGCTTTGACACCCTTACTAATCAAGAACCTATTAACCTCCATTTTAAATATACCCAAAGATTTGGCCTCCATACCCATCGGTGGCAGTGAAATCCTTCTCTTTCGAGGCTACGGCCTCTAATCGTAGACTGTACCACTACTGGAAATATCTTTCTCCACATCCATTCTCTCTAAGCCTTTCAATATTCAATATATTTAAATGAAATTTTCCCCTCATTCTTCTAAACACCAACGAGTTCAGGCCCAGAGCCATCAAATATTCCTCGTATGTTAAAAATCTTTTCGTTCTTAGGATCATTCTCATGAACATCCTCTGGAGCCTCTCCAATGCCAGCGCATGCTTTCTTAGAAATGGGACCCAAATCTGCTCCCAATACTCCACATGTATTCTGACCAATGCCTTATAAAGGCTCAGAGAGATGCTTATTGATATATTTGAGATTTTAAAAGACTGATTGCAAAAGATGGTAATACATTTGAGATATATTAACAATTATTGCAGTCAGCCTTCACACAAGACAAACTTGAATTTGAGCCAACACGAGGAAATCTGCAGATGCTGGAAATTCAAGCAACACACACAAAATGCTGGTGGAACGCAGCAGACCAGACGGCATCCACAGGAAGAAGCACAGTCGACATTTCAGGCCGAGACCCTTCATCAGGACTAACTGAAAGAAGAGATAGTAAGAGATTTGAAAGTGGGAGGGGGAGATCCGAAATGATAGGAGAAGACAGGAGGGGGAGGGATGGAGCTAAGAGCTGGAAAGTTGATTGGCAAAAAGATACAAGGCTGGACAAGGGAGAGGATCATGGGACAGGAGGCCTAGGGAGAAAGAAGAGGGGAGGGGAGCATCAGAGGAAGATATAGTGAGAGGGACAGAAGGAGAAAAAACAGAGAAAGGAAGGGGAAAATATAAAAAAATACTTGAGCCATATTGGTTTCATTTGCATTGCAGTTTATCTCCATATTTCTCCTCTCCTTTTACTATTACTTTAGTATATGTTGCATTTGCAATGCATTTCTCTTCCAGAAGCTGCCAATAGTACATCAGGTAAAACCAGTACTAGTGTCAACCACATCCAAATGTAAACTTAGGACCAGTAAAGTCAAAGATGGGATATTTGGGAATACTGAAAAAGATTTTGGAGTGCATCACAATGTGTACACATTTCTAGAATCACACACCAAATACTGGAGGGAAAAAAAAGTACGGTCAACAGTTTGGGTCGAAATGTCAACTGTACTTTATTCCATAGATGCTGCCTGGCCTGCTGAGTTCCTCCAGCACTTTGTGTGTGTTGCTTGGACTTCCAGCATCTAGAGATTTTCTCTTGTTTGTGACTGGATCCCACTTCTAGAATGTTTATCAGCTTTCATCAGTGAAGCCTGATTGTATAAATATAATAAACCTGATGGGGTTTTAAAAAAAAATTAATTTGTGAAGAAGTTAATTTGGTTTCTTCAGGATTAATTTCCTAACACAGGCAGATTGGAATAGATGAATATGTGGTGAAAAGTACATGATTGATGCAGTAATATAAAAATTTGACACTGGTTTTCAGCAAGGAGCCATGAAGTTCTTCCATGAAAAAATGCACAAAAAATATGGAAGTTTGCTGTGCAAAACGAGATCAAAATCTCCAGATCAGTCGGGTTTTGACTACTTATTGGGAAAGGTTTCTTCTCAAGTTCCCTAGCTCTGAAATTGTGCAAATATCGACAAGTAATATTCCCTCCCCTGCTCAGTTGAGTATTATCATTGCAAAGGAATCTTCAGAGGCTGTTGAGTTTTAAATACAATGGCCCCATTTAATGTCACTGCAGAGTGACATTAGCAGTAAGGTAAATAAAATAAAAATAAAGATTAGCTTTATTTGTCACATGTACATCGAAACATAGTGAAATGCATCGTTTGTGTCAACTCAAATCAACAAAGATTGTGCTGGGGGCTGCCAGCAAGTGTTGCCATATTTCCAGTAGAAGAGCATGTTAACAAGGCCTTAAAAATACTAGTTGGGAAGAGAGAGTGAGGCTGACGCTGCACAACTCTCCCTCACTTAGATCCAAATCACGCGCTAGTCTTGACACCATCATAATGGTGTCGAGGTCCTCATCGACGTCAACGATGGACGAACAACCAACCAACCACCAAAAATGCTAGTAAATTATCTCGAGAGGTATAAAACTTAAAAACTAAACTTGCGTTGTATAAAACCTTAATTATACTATAATCTGGTTTTTGAAAGAATATAGACATACTGGAGAAAGTGAAGAAAATACTTGTTATTCCAGAGGTGACAAAATATAATCAGGAAAGATTAAACAGATTTAGTCCTTTCTGGAACGCAGTTAAAGGTTTTATAAAAGGCTGGCAATTATACTTAGTTATGGTGTAACGTATGCCAGCTATCTGTTGAGGAGGGAGTTGGGAAGCTGCGAAGAGCAAGAAATAGCAGTTTAATAGAAGGGTTGGAAGAGATTTGTGTGGAACAAACACCAACATAGATGTATAGGGCCAAATGGCTTGTTAATACTTTACAGAACAAAAATCAAGGCTGGTGATTGCTTCCATATTCAAAATCTCACTCGTCTCCTAAATATGCATGTCGTGGCCACTTTATTAGGTACCTTCTGCACCTAATAAAGTGGCCACTGAGTGCATCTTTATGGTCTTCTGCTGCTATAGCCCATCCACTTCAAGGTTCGATGTGTTGTGCATTCATACATGCTCTTAAGCATACCGCTGTTGTAAAATGTGGTTATTTAAGTTACTGCCACCTTCCTGTCAGCTTGAACCAGTCTGGCCATTTTCCTCTGACCTCTCACATCTTTGCCCACTGAACTGCCACACACACACACGTGTTTTTTTGTTTGGTTTTTTTTCACACCATTCTCTAAGAAATCTAGAGACTGTTGTGTGTGAAAATCCCAGGAGGTCATCAATTTCTGAGATACTCAAACCATCCCATCTGGAACCAACAATCATTCCATGGTCAAAGTCATTTAATCTCATTTCTTCCCTATTCAGGTGTTTAATCTGAACAACTGAACCTCTTGACCATGTCTGCATGCTTTTATGCATTGCGTTGCTGCCAGTTAATTGGCTGATTAGAAACTTGCATTAATGAACAAGTATAACTATTAAAGTGACCATTGAGTGTATATAATTAAAGACTGATGAAAAGTTGAACTAGCAAATAAAACAATGTCCAGCAAATAGCAAGGAATTGGACTGTTCAGTCTTTGTTATTGCTGGGTAGGAACAACAGCGAATATTGAATAAGAATCTGTATGCCCTTACTGAATTAAACCAATTTTTAAAATTGGCTAAGTTCCTGTGCAAGTTCCTGTGCAGAGAAATTAATTAGTGATGTCCTTGTACTGGTGACCATTAATGTAGATTATCATGAATAAATCCTTCAATCAGCAAGTTTCTGCTGTAAATAGTTATTTGAACAAAAGTTGATGCTTCCCAGATTTGGCCTTACAATTCTCCTTATAAAAAGGGTAGTTTGCTCCGCTTCTTAAGAAACTCTATTAATTGCTTCCACACAATACATAGTTAATGTTACCAAATTTGTGCTTGTGCAGTTCAGATTACAAGTTGTTCTTCAGAAAGGCAGTTTACCTTTTCTGATGTACATGACTTCTTTATAGATTCTTGGAAACGAGGTGTTGACACTGATGAGTTTTTTTCAGATCTGGAACCTGAGACTCTATACCAGGCTTATAAAATAAATGGATCAGCTTCTTGAGATGTATTCTGGCAGACCAGAGATAAGTTTATTGGAACATAGACTCACACTCTAAAAATGCAAAATATTGCATTAAAAGCAAAGCTGTAAAAGACATTGAGTTAAAAGTGTTATCTGAATCACATGTAAGTATTTCCCCCTTAAGTTCCTTTGGTTAGTATTAACAGCTTCAAAGTTTAAACTTAGTGTTGTACTGAAATGTTCTGGAGTTTTATATGAGGTTCTTCTGAGGAGTAAAAGGAAAGTCATTTGAGTTGGAAGTGTTCCTGAAAATAATTGTCTCTACATTGTTGTAAATGACTTTTAGATATTTTGAGTAACAACACCAACCAACCACGGTGTATGTTAAGAAAAATGCTTACGTAAAGAAATGTTGTCTTCAACTCTACAACTTGTCAGTTTGAGTTTGTACAATACATCAAGCTGTTCTGCTGGTGATATTCTTTGCAACCATGTTCTGAATGAGGACTGGCACAGTGTTTGTTTTGTGTGGAACAAAAGGGAGAGGGGGTGGGGGGGGTGACTCTCCCCCCCCCATTTAAAAAAAACATTGGTTGACTTTTTAAAAGTAAATACAATGTATTTTCGGAACATTTGATATACTTCATATTTTCAGTTGAGCTTGAATAATTGTTCTTGGGTGTGTTTTTGAGCAAATTCAATGAAAACTTTATGCTTTCACTGTTCATCTGATCAATGAATCTCAGTTATGAATGTAAAACCTAAGTTGGCGCCCTCATGTTTAGAAGATTGGTCAGGCGGTAATTTGCTCTTTGTTTATTTTTGGCCACCATGGAAACCATGAGAGGCCCAGGACACTATTGAGGTTCAAAAGAGCTACTTTAATTGCATTTTTTTTTATTAACGTAAGAGGCAGTTATGAAATGGTTTAATAGTAGCACTGCACCTTGTATTTTATTCTGGAATGCATTTAAAAATTTGTGGCCATTGTTACCAAGCAATGCTAATGAATGAACGATTTGTTTTATGCCTTATTATTTTCAGTGTATTAAACTGTTGCGATTATTATCAAGTCCTAAACCAGCAATGAGATAAATGACTTGATTCTTATCCCAAAGGGGTTTAGAAGAAATCTCAGTTAATACAATTACAGTTCACAAGGCATGTTCAAGCCAGATGAACAAGGTAACCTGACTGGAGTGGGGCTACCTTGTTAGAAGTAAGGTGGCCAAAGTTCAGGTTGTTACTGATGTCATTTATGTGTTTGAGTGAATGTGCAAACCCGAGGCCAAGGGCCTGGGTTAGAATAACTGCCCTCCCATCCCAGTCTTGTGCACAATTCTCCAACAGTCAGCATTTGTACTTTCGCATTGCCTGACCCTTTGCATGTTTCCCCACCATCCCTAAGATTCTGAAAGAGGACTGAGCAACCTTGGTCCTCCTTACGAACTTTAACTCTTCTCATACTTGTAGTGCTTTGTAAAAGTATTCAGCCCTTAATCCTTTGTTCACATAAATGAGTATTGCAGGGATTTTGATCAATTTAACTGAGAATTTTTACTTGTGATTCACATGCTCCTTTCTTCAACAGTAGATTCTAAAAAAACAGAAAATTGTACCAAGCGTGAAAAACTAAACATTCAAAAGCTAAAATGTCAGCAGTACTGAAGTATTCATTCCCCCTTGCTTAGTACAGGTCCACAGTCCCTTATCCGAAATCCTTGGGGCCAGTTGCATTTCGGAATTCAGAATTTTTCATATTTCAGAACCCACCCGCCCCCGATACCAAAAAACATGTATGCTCAAGTCCCTTATTTAACCTCTCTTCCCCTCTCAGTGCGGTGGACTTTAGGACCCAGCGGCACACCAAACTTACACACATCCTCCCGTATACTTTAAATCATCTCTAGATTACTTATAACACCTAATACAATGTAAATGCTATGTAACTAATTGTTATACTGTATTGTTTAGGGAATAATGGTAAGAAATTTTATTTCCAACAAAAACATTCAATAAAACATAAAAATATACAGCTTCAAAGGAACCGAATCAAACACATGGTAAAAGACCTATTGGAATAAATGTAGAACGTCACTGTCACTATAATACTTCAGTAACTTGTCTTTCTGTTTATTTAAATCATATACAGTGGTAGTTCCGACACTATTTTCTTCAGTAAGACGCTTCTACAATATCTCTACTTTCTGCGTTATTGATAATGATAGATGCTTCCTTCTCTTTTTCTCATTGTTACCCATAGGAGTATCTGCAGCTCTTTTTGACATTTTCACAGTGAAATTAAACACAAAGTCAACAGTGAACACAAAATATCAGCGAACACTGTAACCAGTACGAGCGTTGAGCCACAACTGACATCTGGCGGCCTCTGCTAGTGCTGCCACGTCACACCTGAGTGACGTCAGCTGTTGACGAAAAAGACTTCCGTTTTCAGAGCTTTTTGGATTTCAGAATTTCGGATAAAGGAATGTGCACCTGTACTTATTCACAGCTATTACAACCAGTAGTCTTTTTAAATAAGTCTGTATTAGCTCTGCACAATGTGATGGAGCAAGATTTGCCCATTCCTCCTTGAAAAATTGCTCAATCTGTGCCAAGTTAGTTAGGGAGTGGCGTTGGGCAGCAATCTTGAGGTCTTGCCTGAGATGTTTGATCAGGTTAAGATCAGGTCTCTGAGTGGACCACTCAGACATCAGTTTTCTTCATTTAAAGCCACTCTGGCAATGCGCTTTGGGTCGTTGAAAGACGAGTTTCCTCCCCAGATTAAGCTTTCTGGCAGAGGCTAGCAGCTTTTTATCCAGGATCTCTCTGTATTTATCAGCATTCATCTTCCTGTCAATCCTGACCAGATTTCCTGTCCCTGCTACTGAAAAACATCCCCATAGCAAGATGCTACATCCACCATACTTTACTGTGGGCATGTTGTTACCTGCCTGATGCACAGTATTAGATTTACGCCACACGTATTGCCTAGTGTTGAGCCCAAAAAGTTCCACTTTAGTCTCATCTGACAACAAGACTTTATTCTACATCTTTAGAGTGTTCTCCTGCAAAGTCCTTATGGATCAGGATGTGCTTTTTTTTTTGGCCAGGGTTTCTTCCTTACCACTCTTGCATAAATACCCTTTTTGTACAAGGCCTTAGAGATTTTGAAACCATGAACTTCATCTCCAGTTGCAGTGACTGACTTCTGCAGCTCACTGAATGATTGTTGTCATCACAGTAGCCTCTCTTACTAGCAACTAAGTTTAGAGGGGCAGCTTGACCTAGGGAGTGTGGCTGTGCTTTCATACTTTTTCCACTTTTTCATGATGGAGTGCACTGAGTTCTGAGGTATGTTCGGTGTCTTTGAGATGGTCTTGTACCCTTCCCCAGATTTGTGCTTCTCTATTATCATTTCTGTGACTTGCTGTGAATAATCTTTTATCTTCATTTTGGTTTGGTCTGATGAAAATCTACTATACTGTTCGACCTTACAGAGAGCGGGAGTATTTATTCTTATGAATTCATTCCAAACAGGTAGTTCTCCAATTTTCTATAGTAATAAATCGGATGAGTTGGTAAGGTAGTATATAGTATTACACCTGATGAAAATTATCGTAGTAATTACAAAGGTGATGAATACTTTATCCATCTCACAATTTTGTTTTTTTATTTTTTAGTAAATTGTTGACAGGTTTTGGAATTTTTCTTTTCATGATGCACAATGTTTTGTGAATTAGCTCAAAAAATCCTACTTCAATATATTTTAAATTTAGAAAATGAAACAGTAAAATGTGAAAATAGTTGTGGAGGGTGAGTCCGTTTCAAGGATCTGTAGTTATGCAGCATAAACAGATCCTTCAGTCAACCAAGTCTATGCTGACCATCAAACATCTACAGTGCCGATAAAAGTATTCCCCATCCTCCCCAGAAGTTTTCTTGTTTTATTGTTTAACAACATTGAATAACAGTAGATTTAATTTGGCTTTTTTTTAACACTGATCACTGATCAACAGAAAAAGACTCTTTCGTGTCAAAGTGAAAACAGATCTTTACAAAGTGATCTAAATTAATTACAAATATAAAACACAAAATAATTGATTGCATAAGTATTCACCCCCTTCAAGTCAGTATTTAGTAGATGCACCTTTGGCAGCAATTACAGGCTTGAGTCTGTGTGGGTAGGTCTCTATCAGCTTTACACATCTAGACACTGTAATTTTTCCCCATTCCTCTTTACAAAACTGCTCAAGCTCTGTCAGATTACATTGGGATCATGAGTAAACTGCCTTTTTCAAGTCCAGCCAAAAATTCTCAATTGGATTGAGGTCTGCTCTCTGACCAGGCCACTACAGAGCAATAACTTTGCTTTTAAGCCATTCCTGTGTGGCTTTGGCTTTATGCTTGGGGTCATTGTCTTGCTGGAAAACAAGTCTTCTCCCAAATCGCATTTTTCTTGCAGACTGCATCAAACTTTCCTCCAGGATTTCTCTGTGTTTTGCTGCATTCATTTTACCCTCTACCTTCACAAGCCTTCCAGGGCCTGCTATAGTGAAGCATCCCCACAGCATGATGCAGCGACCACCATGCTTCACGGTAGGGATGGTATGTTTTTGATGCTGTGTGGTGTTTGGCATACGCCAAACATAGCATTTAGTCTGATGGCCAAAAAGCTCAATTTTAGATTCATCAGACCATAAAAGCTCCTTCTGGCTTCCTTCAGTCATTCCTCAGAAACGGATTGGAAAGCTGAGCCTACTGGGCCTGAACACCTCCCTCTGCAACTGGATCCTAGACTTTCTGACTGGGAGACCTCAGTCAGTCTGGATTGGAAGCAGCATCTCCAACACCTTCACACTGAGCACGGGGGCCCCCCAGGGCTGTGTGCTCAGTCCACTGCTGTTCACTCTGCTGACCCACAACTGTGCAGCAACACCCAGCTCGAACCAAATCATCAAGTTCGCCGATGACACAACTGTGGTGGGTCTCATCAGCAAGAACGATGAGTCAGCATACAGAGAGGAGGTGCAGCCGCTAACGGACTGGTGCAAAGCCAACAACTTGTCTCTGAAAGTGAACAAAACAAAAGAGATGGTTGTTGACTTCAGGAGGACATGGAATGACCACTCTCTGCTGAACATTGATGACTGCTCTGTAGAGATCGTTAAGAAGCACCAAATTTCTTGGTGTTCACCTGGCGGAGAATCTCACCTGGTCCCCCAACACCAGCTCCGTAGCAAAGAAAGCCCAGCAGCATCTCTACTTTCTGTGAAGGCTGAGAAAAGTCCATCTCCCACCCCCTCCCCCCATCCTCACCACATTCTTCAGGGGTTGTATTGAGAGCATCCTGAGCAGCTGCATCACTGCCTGGTTCGGAAATTGCACCATCTCGGATCGCAAGACCCTGCAGCGGATAGTGAGGTCAGCTGAGAAGATCATCGGGCTCTCTCTTCCCGCCATTACAGACATTTACACCACATGCTGCATCCGTAAAGTAAACAGCATCATGAAGGACCCCATGCACCCCTCATACAAACTTTTCTCCCTCCTGCCATCTGGCAAAAGGCACCAAAGTATTCGGGCTCTCACAACCAGACTATGTAATAGTTTCTTCCCCCAAGCCGTCAGACTCCTCAATACCCAGAGCCTGGACTGACACCAACCTACTGCCCTCTACTGTGCCTATTGTCTTGTTTATTATTTATTGTAATGCCTGCACTGTTTTGTGCACTTTATGCAGTCTTGGGTAGGTCTGTAGTCTAGTGTAGTTTTGTGTTGTTTTACATAGTTCAGTGTAGTTTTTGTATCGTTCATGTAGCACCATGGTCCTGAAAAACATTGTCTCATTTTTACTGTGTACTGTACCAGCAGTTATGGTCGAAATGACAGTAAAAAGTGACTTGACTTGACTTCAGAGTCTCCGAATCACAAACGAGAAAATCTGCAGATGCTGGAAATCTAAGCAACACACTCAAAATGCTGGAGGAATCAGGCAGCATCTGTGGAAAAGAGTAACCAATTGACGTTTTGGGTGGAGACCCTGCATCAGGACTGGGGAAAAAAAAGATGAGAAGTTAGAGCAAGAAGGTGAGGACAGGGGAGGAAGAAGTACAAGGTAAACACGAAATACTCTGCAGATGCTGGGGTCAAAGCAACACGCTGGAGGAACTCAGCAGGTCGGGCAGCATCTGTGGAAATGAACAGTCAATGTTTCGGGCTGAGACCCTTCGCCCGAAACGTTGACTGTTCGTTTCCACGGATGCTGCACGACCTGCTGAGTTCCTCCAGCATGTTGTGCATGTTGCAGAAGCACAAGGTGGTAGGTGATAGGTGAAAGTGGGGAAGGGATGAAGTAAAGAGCTTGGAGGGGAGCTGGTGAATGGGGAATCTGATAGGAGAGGGTAGAAGACAACAGAAGAAAGGGAAGGGGGCAGCGAAGGAGGTAGGGTAAGAGAGGGAAACAGGAATGGTGAATCCTGCAGGGAATTACTGGAATTTTGAGAAATTATTCAAGAGGTTCATTTGTTGTTCAGCCCAAGCATCAGAATAGAGAAGGAATGTGATCTAAGTGACTTTGACCGTGAAATGATTGTTAGTGCCAGACAGGGTGGTTTGAGTATCTCAAAATGCCTTTTTTTCACGCACAACACTCTCTAGAGTTTACAGAGAATGGTGCAAAAAGCAAAAAAAAAAAAAAATCCAGTGAGCGGCAGTTCGATGAGCAAGAATGGGTTGTTATTGAGAGAGGAGAATGGCCAGGCTGGTTCAAGCTGATAGGAAGGTGACAGTAACTCAAATAACCACATGTCACAACAGTGGTGTTCAGAAGAGCATTTGAAAATGCACAACATGTCGAGCTTTAAAGTGGATGGGTTGCAGCAGCAGACGACCACAGACATAAACTCAGTGGCCACTTTATTTGGTACAGAAGGTACCTAATCAAGTGGCCAGTTTGTGTACATCTATATTAAACACCTCCCCATCCCCACCTTCCCTCTCAACTCAGTCATGGGGATATACAGCATGGAAAGTAGACCCTTTGGCCCCACTGCTGCCCTACTATCCAGTCCGGAGCCATGCTTCCCTTATTGTTTTCATTTTGGCTGTGGGTTAGTGGTTCCATTATCTCCTGGCTTCAGCATTTGTAGTTTTCTTCTTTTTGATTACTGGGAGATTTTGGATATGATTATAAACCATTGACTGCTCTGGACAAGCTAAATTTCGAAAACAAAAAATAGAATTTAGATTAACTAAATTACATTTAAGGGTAGGATGTGAACTTCTCTCGATCACTGCACTGAATACTGGCTGTGTATTTTAACCATTACCTATTGTTTTGCTTTCCATGAGATGAAATAGCACTCAACTCAATTCAACCATTCATCCAAGATGGTAGCTTTCACAGACTCCATTCTATTAATCAGCACAGGTTTTCAAGCTAATTCTGATTGATTGACTAGGAGTAGGAAAAGCACCCAGATTATGTGGCCTCTATATTGATACTGTGTTGGCTGTGCTTTTTGTTCAAGGCTGCACTAAAATGTGGGGTCAGTGCAAATTCACATTGACACAGGCATCACTGGAGGATTGTAGATTGTTGTCCCTTGTGCAACTGACAAGTTCATTTGAAGTGCAGTTGGGATTATTCCCGTGCAAGATCTAGTTTTGATCTGTGGGTGATTAATTCATATCAAATGAATGGGGCAGCATAGCAGTTAGCATAATGTTATTACAGCACCAGTGACATGGGTTCTATTCTGCCACTGCCTGTTCGTTCTCCAAGTGGGTTTCCTTCGGGTGCTGTGGTTTCCTCCCACATTTTAAAGATGTGCAGGTCAGTGGATTAATTGAACATGTGGGTTTAATTGATCATATCCATGCTGCAAAAAATCTTGCCACCCCACACCCTGTCTCCCTGTGTCTAGATCAGGGGTAGGCAACCTACGGCCCATGGGCCAGATTCGTCCCGCGAAGGTATTTTGACCGGCCCGCAAGCAAATATTGAGATACTATGCTTATCCGGCCCGCGAGCGATTTTTCCTTATTCTGAGTGTTTCACACGACTACACTGATGGACGTGCATGGCGTCTTGGAAGGTAGATGCTGAGTGCTGAAAAAGCAGTGAAAATGAAGGAAATACCCGTGCCAGCTATGAAGTCTCAAAACATATTGCAGAAAAGATGAAGCCTTTTACAAATGGAGAGTTTGTCAAAGAATGTTTACTGGCAGTGGTGGATATTGTTTGTCCTGAAAAGAAATCTTTATTTGCATCTATCAGCCTATCAGCAAGAACGATCACACGGCGAGTTGAAGAAATGTCAGCAGATGTTAAAAGCTGTTTAAGGGATGCCTGCAACGAATTGCATTTTTTTTCAATTGCGCTTGGTGGGAGTACAGACTTGAGAGACACTGCTCAACTTGCGGTGTTTGTGCGAGGAGTGACCTCAACTTTTCAAATTTTTGAAGAGTTTATTCAATTAATTCCTATGAAGGACAGAAGGACAGAATTCCTATGAAGTTTCTGTAGCAGGCATTTTTGAAGCTTTGCTGAAAATGATGTCAGAAATGAAGCTTAATGTGTCAAAGCTAATTGGCTTCACAACTGATGGGGCACCAGCAATGGTGGGCCAGAAAAACTAAACTGAGTTCTTTGTTTACTAATTGGCATCCTTGGTTAAGCACAAATGATTTTCTAGCATGTGTTATTCATTAATTTCAGGTAAAACATAACTCGATGTATTTAAATGGATAATTCCCATATTTCAAGTTTTTTATGGCATTTATCTGGCCCACTGTCCGCCCATTAATATGTGATCTGGCCACAGAGGCAGAAAGGTTGCAGACCCCTGGTCTAGATCATAAACCTGCTGTATAAAAAACACCCCACCCCACACCCTATCTCCCTGTGTCCAGATCATAACCCTGCTGTATAAAACCTCCCCCCCTCCATCTCCCTGTATCGTTTCTCTTCAATTTAAATTTGTTTCCCTAGGTTCTTGTGCTATCTGGCAATGGAAACAAATCTGTTTACCTTTGTAAATCCATCCTGATCATGCACAACATTCTTCAACCTTCCTTGGTCCAAAGATTTTTTTTAAGATTAAAGATTTGCTTTATTTGTCCCATGTACATGTGAAAAGTGTCATTTGTGTCAACAACTAACAGCCTGAGGATGTGCTGGGGGCAGCTTGCAAGTGTCGCCATGCTTCTAACGCCAATGTAGCATATCCACAAATTACTACCCCTGACCTGTATGTCTTTGGACTGTGGAAGGAAACTGGAGCACCCGGAGGAAACACATGAAATCACAGGGAGAACGTACAAACTCCTTGCAGACGAGGGAATTGTAGCGATTAGGTTTGGCATAGCTCTATTTATCTATCTCATTGGGTTGATAGTTATTTTCTTTTGATTTTAAAAATTAATTTACGTTTGTTAAATATTCTCTAAATGTTATTTAAAATGAGTTACTTCAATTGTTTTTAATTATCTCTGGTTATTGACATTTACCCGCATTTGAAAAGACTTTAGTCTACGTAAGCTGTCAAGTGTGGGGTGTCAGGCTACACTTTTTGGTGCATGCTGGTTGTTTGTGGGCCACAGAGCAGAGCAGCCACAGTAGCATGAACTTGAGCCAAATAAGATCTTGGGCCTTTAGATGTTAGTTCAACTGCAGAGATAATGTGGGGAGGGGATTGGAGACAAATGCAAGGTGCTGGCCATGTTGAGCAGAATAGGCCCTTGAGCCGTTCCACCATTCATTAAGATCATGGCTTGTAAAGTCATTTCCACACCCCAGTCTATCTTGGTAACCATTGACCAACCCGACTCTTTCCTGCTCTTCCTTCCCCACCCCTGCTACTTTGGTGTATTCTACTTCCACTGCCCTTTGAGGTAAAGAAGTGAAAGCTGAAATAATGTCTCTAAGTTCACCTTGACAAGACCTTCTAGGTCATGTCCCTCTCACACTTCCAAGCTCTACTGGATGAAAGGCTAACCTTTCATCATAAGGCCATACCACGTAACGGTCTAGTGAATTTGTTCTGGACAACTTCCAATGCATTAACATCCTTCCTTAATAAAGGAGATCAGTACTGTGCACAGCAGTCCACATCAGATCTCACTAAAGCCATGTATAACTGAAACAAAACCTCTCTATCTAACTATTAGCAATAAATTATAATATTTATTTATTGAGATACAGTGCAGAATAGGCCCTCCAGCCCTTCGAGGCAAGTGGCCTAGCAACCCCTGATTTAACCCTTGTCTAATCATGGGACAGTGTGCAATAACCAATTAACCTACCAACCAGTATGTTGTTGGACTGTGAGAGGAAACTGGAGTACCCGGAGGAAATTTGCTTGGTCATGGGGAGGGAGAACAGATAAGCTCCTGATAGACATTATGTTAGCATTCCCCTTACTTGCTGTGTTTGCATTCCAGCTGTTTGTAAAGCATGCACTTGAACACTACATCTCAGAACTTTACAAATCTGAGTACAACATATCCTCTGGTTCCCCTATAGTCACAGGCCATCCTTCTTCTTAGCCTGTCAGCCCTACTTGGGCCACTGACAGCAGCTTGCTGGAGTACAGTACTCCAGTCTTTTAAGTTATCCATAAATGTCACCCATCCTTGAAACTATTTGCTATCTTCCTCTCCCAGGGATAAGGTTTTTGGAGCTTCGATTGGCATTTCTGTAGCTCTGGGTTTTTTTTTACAAGATGAGGTTCCTTGACCCATATCCAACCTTCATCCTTTTGCTGCCGGGTTTGGGACTGTCCACGGTGGAGTTCTCAGTTCATTATTTGAAAAGGTATTTCAGTAAGTTGATCAGGCATGATTTATCTTTCACAAACCATATTGAATGTGCCCATTTACTTGGATTGTTTTTCTTAGTGTCTTCTAACAATTTCCCAATGACAGAAGTTAAGCCAACTGATCAGTAGATCCTGTTTTCCATTTCTGTCCCATTTTGAATAAATGAGTTACATTCAACAGGAGTTCTGCAGATGCTGGAAATTCAAGCAACACACATCAAAGTTGCTGGTGAACGCAGCAGGCCAGGCAGCATCCGTAGCAACACTTCACCTGTGAGTCGGCTGGGGAGATATACTGCGTCCGGTGCTCCCGATGTGGCCTTTTATATATTGGCGAGACCCGACACAGACTGGGAGACCGCTTTGCTGAACATCTACGCTCTGTCCGCCAGAGAAAGCAGGATCTCCCAGTGGCCACACATTTTAATTCCACATCCCATTCTCATTCTGACATGTCTATCCACGGCCTCCTCTACTCTAAAGATGAAGCCACACTCAGGTTGGAGGAACAACACCTTATATTCCGTCTGGGTAGCCTCCAACCTGATGGCATGAACATCGACTTCTCTAACTTCCGCTAATGCCCCACATCCCCCTCGTACCTCATCCGTTATTTATTTTTATACACACATTCTTTCCCTCACTCTCCTTTTTCTCCCTCTGTCCCTCTGAATATACCTCTTGCCCATCCTCTGGTTCCCCCCACCGCTTGTCTTTCTTCCCGGACCTCCTGTCCCATGATCCTCTCGTATCCCTTTTGCCAATCACCTGTCCAGCTCTTGGCTCCATCCCTCCCCCTCCTGTCTTCTCCTATCATTTTGGATCTCCCCCTCCCCCTCCCACTTTCAAATCCCTTACTCACTCTTCCTTCAGTTAGTCCTGACGAAGGGTCTCGGCCTGAAACGTCGACTGCACCTCTTCCTACAGATGCTGCCCGGCCTGCTGCGTTCACCAGCAACTTTGATGTGTGTTAAATGAGTTACATTTGATATTTTGCAATTTAATAGAACCTCTCTGTAAATCTGGGGAATTTTGGAAAATCAAAAACAAAACAATGCTCAACTATTTTGCAAGCGATTTGTTTTAAAACCCTAGGATGAAGCACCAGATCCACAGTTTGCTTTTTGGCACCAAATACAACTGTCCCCTGATTTTAGAAAGACAACATGATGTAAAAATAAGACACATTTAGTGCAACTAAGAAGTCTTTGTGAAGCATGTGAATGATTGAAATTGAACCAGAACCCAGCTTGAAACTGATTTATGTTGGCTCACTTAGAAATGATAGCCTGGAGCTAAACTGGCAAAAGGGTCAAATAGAGTTCTTCATCTGCAGTTTAGCTTCGAAGTATAATGTTGGTTCTAGCTCCAGATCAAAGCAGTTGTAACTACAAGGGGCTGGGAGTTGATGTGATCTTCTACCGTTAAGATAGATTCATTCTGTCCACAAAGACTTCAGATTGTTACTATCTACAGCAACTCAGGGCAGTTCTAATGTCAGACTCATGAATGTACCCAAGTATTTGTGCTATTCAAATTTGTCTCCTTGCCAGAGATCAATGAAACTGGCTTTATTAGCAAGTTGTCTACAATTATTTGCTATCTTAAACCAAATGTATTTGCAAAGGTATTTTAATGTTGGTGTCATCATCCTGAATTAGTAATCCTGAGACCTGGATTGATAATTGAAGGAATGAGAGTTCACATCAAATAATAACTGTTGAGAATAATAGAAGCAATTTGGAAATATGAAGTTAAATGAACTTAAAGCCTGTTTTCTGTAAGTTCTTATCTAATTCACTGATGCCCTATAGGGAAGGATTCCTTTCCTTATAGATCTGTGATGTATAATCCAGTCTCTTGCTCTCAATTTGCCTGGATAGTGGTCTCGTTTTCAACCTGCTGTATCAAGTCACTCTCATTCTTTGTTGGATAGGATATTGTTATTAATCAGTTTTATTTGCCTTCATTGTTACTAATCAATTGTAACAGCACTATCAAAGTCTCCTGTATGAAACACCACCACCTCGGTGTATATATGTCCGCAAATAATCCCAGTAGTTCCCAGTATTCAAGAAAATTATAACAGCAAAAATAGCAAGAACCTTCTGGGTACTGAAATTCAGTCTAGGGTAGATACAAAGAATAAATGCCCATTAACCATCATAAACGATCCTGTGGGAAATTCACCAATTTCTCAAATTTGCAGGAAATTTAGAAACAACTTGTAAGGTATCTTTTACATCCTCAGGAAATGTGCTTCATTTTCAATAATGTGTGACAACTAAAACTAATCTTTATCTTTGTCACTGGAGTTTAGAGGAATGAGGGGGGAGATGACATGAAATCTATTGAATATTGAAAGGCTTAGATTGGACACAGAGAGGATGCTTCCTATAGAGGGGGAGTCTACTACCAGAGGGCACAGCCACAGAATAGAAAGATGTTCCTTTAGCTATCTCATTCCCCTTATTGTTAGATTACAAGTTTGCAATATTCTTTCACGCTGTTTTTTAAATGTTGTTTGTGAAACCTAGTCAGAGCTGGATTCTGTTTTGAGCCTAGATTATTTGTTGGTATAGTTCTTTTGAGTGGTGCTCTGCTGTAGACAGCATTGGTGAGAAAGAAATGTACCATGTAAGGTAGCATTAACGTTAATTACTGCTGTCTGTGTTTGCTGGAATCTGCAGGGTTTCATAGCTTTGACAGGACTCTTGTTAGGAACTACTGCTCTGTTTTAAATTTACATTTAGCAAACTAGTTTTAAAACTAGTTTATATAGTAATGTTTTGTTGTACAAATGATTTGCACTTAGATTTTAATGTGCCAGAATTAACATACTTTGTAGAAATTATGTTAGAGTTTACTTTGTGGTTCTGAAGGTCAATGTCAGTGGAAACCTTTGCTTGTTACAAGCTGTAACGATATTTGGGAGACAGTAGCGGCAAAGTGACTGCGTCAGTAGTGCTGCGTATAGTGTAACTGATATGATTTTTCCTTATAGGGTAATGTGCAGGCTCAATTAAATTTGGACACAGTAAAAGCCTGAGATTAAGGATAAACATTAGGATGCCGTTGGAAGGATTTCAAGATATGCTGCTTTTGATTGGACTGTTATGAAGCAATGAAGAAATATGTGAAAACCATTTAGAAAGCAGCATGTGTTGGATTCCAGAGGGCAAAGGTTTAACTGATCTCTCATGCCAAACTGTTTGCTCATTCCAGGAAGCTGTAAGCATAGAGCAGGCTTGTCTGTGAAAGACCCGTAAGGACGAACTCTTTCCAAGAGGAAATTGACATAATGGAAGGGTTAAAAACCGGAGGAACCAACAGGATGCAAGCAGATTCACACTGTCAGTTTGGACAGATTTCTTCCAGGTTGGAAGTTAGTCCTGTGCAAGTAGGTTTGGCCCTTATTCACTTTGAAGAAATTTAGCCTTTTTATGGATGAAATGTGAAACAGATGCCACCAGTACACTTCCTGGTAATTCATTTAGTTAGTCGGTTCATTCATAATTTGAAGACTCGGCATTTCTGTGGTTATCACTGATTAGAGTGATCAAAGGAGGAAAACCACTAGACAGTCAAGTGAAGTGAATCATTGTTTAAAATATCACTTTCTGTTTCATGGTGAAATTCATTGTCATTTTCTCATTTTGGTATCCCTTTAAATATTTTTTATTCCAGGCAACAGGAATTGAGGGAGTCTCTTGAGGGATATAGAGTATGTAAGAGAGTAACCCATGAACAGGACCTACTTTTGCTCTCTTTTTGCACTACTTGATCATTTCTTATATATTATAATTTATAGTATATTTTATGTATTGCACTGTACTGCCACAAAACAACAAATTTCACAACCTACGTTAGTGATATTAAATCTGATTCTGAGTACTTAAGAAAGAAGTTGAAAAGGGCCATGAAATATCATCGGCAGGTAATAGTGCAGAGAATACCAATACAATCTTCAAGTATATTAGTACCTCCTGTACCTAATAATGTGGCCACAGAGTGTATGTCTGTAGTCTTCTGCTGATGTAGCCCATCCACTTCAAGGTTTGACATGTTGTGCATTCAGAGATGTTCTCCTGCATGCCACTGTTGTAATGTGTGGTTATTTAAGTTACTGGCACCTTCCTAGCAGCTTGAACCAGTCTGGCCATTCTCTTCTGACTTCTCTCATTAACAAGGCTTTTTCACCCACAGAACTGTCGCTCACTAGATGTTTTTGTTTCTCGCACCATTTACTGTAAACTCTAAAGACTGTCCCAGGAGATCAGCAGTATCTGAGATACTCAGGCCACCCCATCTGGCACCAACAATCATTCTATGGTCAAAGTCACTTAGATCATATTTCTTCCCCATGCTGATGTTTGGTTTGGAACAACTACTGAACCACTTGACGATGTCTGTAGGGTCTTATGCGCTGAGTTGCTGCTACTTAATTGGTGGATTGGATATTTGCATTAACGAGCAGGTGTACAGGTGAACTTAATAAAGTGCTACTGGGTGTACAGTACATCCCTGTTGTGTTAACACTTGAGATTGTTGTTGGAGCTTAAGTCACAAGTTCATTTCAGCTTCAGCTTTGCATTGTAGTTAGTACTTTTCCCGAAAGGCATCGTTTAGTTTATCTTTCAGATAGTCATGGTTGATAGGCTGGTTTTACATTGCTTTCTCCCTGTGTCGTTCTTTCTAGTCTAGACCCCTGAAGCCAGCTTTACTACTGTGGTAATCGTAAACTGTAAACTTATGCTGAATTTATAGTTCTGTAGCCCTTTGTCAGAATGACCTTCTTTCAAAACATGGAAGTGAACTTGTTTCGTGAGGACTGTGGATCATGTTACTCAGGCTCTGATCTGTCTCAATATATCCCTCAAAATCTCCCATTGAGTCAAATCCTAGCTTTGCCCCATCTGAACTCACTGCGGCTTAAATTCAACTGAATTGGTAACTTCAGTCAGCAAATAGGTTAATACAATAGGGTAAGCTTGCTAAGTTAATTCATACTGGCTTTTGTGGTTGTATTACACCATTGTTTTCATATTCAGAACAACAATAAGGGGATCTGTTTACTTGTAGGATCATTCAACGTGGAAATAATACATTTAGCTCACTCATCCACGTCGATCAATAGGCACCCTTCTGTATTAAAGCAGTCTCCCAAAACTTGTGGTCCATACCCTCTATACCCAAGTGTTTACCTAGACACTTCTGTGTTAGTGACCCAGTTTTAACCGCTCTTTCAGGACAGTGCATTCCCTTAATCTTCTCCACTGCTGGAAGAACAAACAGTGTTTCTCTGAACTCGTCATCCCAAACAACACCCAAGTGTGGCAGCATGGTAGCAGAGCAATTAGAGTAATGCTTTACTGCACCAAAATTCACCCCGATCGGATTCCAATCCCGCTGCTGTCTGTTGCTACTTTTTCCCTGTGACCATGTGGATTTCCTCTGGATGCTCTATTTTCCTCCCACATTCCAAAGGCATACGGGTTAGGGTTAGGAATTTATGGGCATACTATGTTGGCGCTGGCAGCATGGCAACACTTGCAGGCTTCTCAGCACAATCCTTGAACTGTGGTCATTGATGCAAAGATGCATTTCACCATACATTTCAATGCTTGGATGTACATGTGGCAGATTAAACTAATAAAGAGTGATCTCCAATGCAGAGGAAATTTACTTCCTTCCGATCCCATGGTGACTAAAATAACCTGCAGTACTCCAGCTGAGGTTTTATAAAGTTCTTGTATAACCTCCCTACTTATGTATTCAACTCCCTGATGAGTAAAGGCTAGTATCCCATATGCTTTCCTAACCACCCTGTCTATCTTCAAAGATCAATGGATCCATACTGCAAGTTCCTTAGTTCTATAGTACTCCCTCAGACTTTGTGATTCATGATGTATATCCTAGCCTCAGTAACACTCCCAAAGCGTGTTACCTCATATTAGTCTGGATTAAACTCCATCTGCAATTTATCAGCCCATTTCACCAACATATCGATATCCCTCTATAGTTCAAGATTATCTTACACTGTCACAAACTCCACTGGAACTTTGTGCTATCAGCGAACTTTCTGATTTTTGGTCTCACATCCACATTAAAGTCACTCACGTATGTCCCAGCGTGAATCTTTGTGTGATCTCAAAAGTTCCACTAGCAAAAGCGGCACTCTACAATCACCTTCTGTCTCCTATTGCCAAGCTGATTTTCGGTCCAATTTGCTAAATTGCCCCGGATCCCATGAAGCCTAATCATCTTTAATAAAGCCTTTGACCACATCAAAAGCTCTACTAAGGACCATAATACACAGGAGCAAAATTAGGCCATTTGGCCCATTGAGTCTGCTCCACCATTCCATCATGGCTGATTTATCATCCTCTCAACCTCATTCTTCTGCCATCTCCCTGTAACCTTTGACACCTTTACTAATCAAGAACCTATCAACCTCTGCTTGGCCTCCAGCCATCTGTGACAATGAATTCCATGATTCACCATCCTCTGGCTAAAGAAATTCCTGCATCTCTGTTCTAAATGGACCACCTCCTATTCTGAGATTGTCCGCTGAGGTCCTAGAGTCCCCCACTATAGGAAACACCCTTTCCATGTCCATTCTGTCTAGGCCTTTCAATATTTGATAGGTTTCAATGAGATTCGCCCCCCCCCACCACTCATTCTTCTAACCTAGAGTGAATACAGGCCCAGAGTCATCAGATGCTCCTCATACATTAATTCTTTCATTTCCAGGATTATTCTCATGAACCTCCTCTGGGCCCTCTCCGGGCTCATCTTTTCTCAGATACGTGGCCCAGAATTTCTCATAATCCTCCAAGTGAGGTTCGACCAATGCCTTATCAAGCCTCAGCATTACATTTAAAACTCATAGGTAAATATTGAAGATTTTCTGTCATCTCTACACAAGTTCATTACGCACAGTGGAGTTTTAGAAATGAGAACAGGAGTTTTTAGTTTTATTAATAAAATAGCTGTGACCATTTGTGGATAGGGGAAGCCTAAACTGTGGTGTTCAGAATCAGCCTGTTATATTATTCAGTGGCAACTCCTTTGATAAAACCATGAGGTATGTCTTCTTGTCATACTTTATCTAACTGCTTATTGATTTCCCCTCCATGCTGAGGCTGTATAACTGTATTCAGGCTGTGTTCCCATTGACGCCTGGAACTAGTTCAGTTGTTGCATCCTGCAGTGGTGTAATTGCTAAATCTGGAAATACTATTCATTTCTCCCAGTAAGTAATACATCATGGAAAGAGTATACCAGTCTCTGGAATTCTCTGTCAGTTATTTTGTTTCGATACAAGTTAGATTAAGTCTCGTGTTTATGAGAAACTGCAAGTTTCCTGTTCTGGTAAAACAGTTATATTTTCACTTTGTTATCTGTAATGGTGTTAGTTTTCTAATGCTGAAGGACCCACAGGTGATTATAGACCATTCTCTGGTGGTACGAAATGGAACGAGAAATACTTTATCTGCAGTGTTTCTGTGATACTGTTTCTTTTCAAGGTCACATAAATTGCAGTTCATAGAGTACTACAACATGGAAACCAGCCTTTTAACCGAACTCATCTGTGCTAACCAAGATTTCTAACGAAATTAATCCCATTTGCCTCATATCCTAATAAACCTTCCCTATCCATGTACCTAAACAAGTACCTTTTAAATGTTAAAGCACCTGCCTCGAACACTTCCTTTGGCAGTTTGTTCCATATACTGAGTGCCCTCTTGAGTGAAAAATGTTGCCCCTCGGTTTCCTATTAAATCTCCCCCATCCTCTGCCCTCTTGTTCTTGATTCCTCAAGCCTGGGAAAAAGATGGCACATTGACCCTATCTATACTCCTCATGGCTTAATATACCTCTGTAAGATCACTCATCAATCTCCTATGCTCCAAAGAAAAGAGTCCAAATCTGCCCAAATTCTCTCTGTAACTTAATCCCCCCAAGTCCTGACAACATTCCCTTAAATCTCCTTTGCAGTCTTTCCAACTTAATGGAATCTTTCCTTTAGCAGGTGACCAAAATTGAACACAATATTCCAAATGCAGATTCACCACTTGTCTTTTACAACTCAGCATAACATCCTAACTTCTAAACTCAGTGCCCTGACTGAACATGCCAAAAGCCTTCTTCACCACCCTGTCCACCTGTGACACCACATTCAGGGAAAACGTGTTTTTCACTTTGGGTCCTTCTTCTACAATAGTCCCAGAGCTTCTGCCATTCACTGCAGAAGTCCTACCCTCAATTGTCTTCACAAAATGCAACACTTCACACTTAGCTGAATTAAACTCCATTTGCCATTCCTCTGCCCACTTAATTTGCTGGTCAAAATCCCTCTGTAATATTTGATGACTATCTTTACTGTCTATGACACTGCTTTGAATTAGTGTCATTGGCAAACTTACTAACCATGCCTTGTACGTTCTCATCTAAGTTATTGATATAGATGACAAATTGCAATGAACCTAGTACCAAGCCCTGAGGAACATCACAGTTTGTTCTGTGAATAATTTTGAATAATTGTATTCAAACTTATAAACCCATAACAGGTGTAGGGTTACGGACTTCTAAAAACAAAGCACAAGTAAATATATGTAACTTTTAATTCAGTTTTAACTCTAGATATTAAAAAAAGAACTTCTGTAAACACTCCTTTAATGAATTAATGATCCTCAAGATACTTTGATAATAACTTTTATTTTGACTTTGAACACTCAGCACTTGTGGGAAGAGAAAGAGAGTTAACATCAAAAACTCTTTGTCCAAACAGATGTATCCTGATTTGCAGAGTGTTTTCTGATTTCTAGTATCTGTAGCTTAATGAGTTTTATTCCAGTTGTAAAGGGCGCTGTGTTGACTTGTGTGAACTATTTTCCAGTTAAATTACATCAAAAGGAGTTAATGAGAGTAGGCAGTTTACGTGGTTTCAGCATGGACTAGATGGGATGAAGGGCCTGTTTCTGTGCTGTACTTTTCTATGACTCTATGAGATTTTGTGATGACATTCATGGGCTTCACAATTCTAGCATGAAGCTTCTATAGGTTATGGAGAGATTTTGGCCTGTTGTACAGAGAGGTGGAATGTTGGTGCAACCAGTTATCATGGTCCTTACAATGCATCCTCCTACATAATACTTCCTAGACCTGATTCTGATAATTTTTGTTTCTTTAGAGGAACCTTTTGATCTGCCCTCCCAATTATCCCTCATGGCTCAATATCTAATTTCCCTCCTCCTCCTTGTGATTGCTTGTTACATGAAATCTACCCAAATGCACATTGTTTTAAAATACTTGGTCTGTTTAAGACAGTTGATGATACTGGAGGATTCAAAGAATAGATTTCTAATACCTGTATTACAATGCATCATAAAAAGAACTTCCTTGAATTAAAGCATTGATAATAGTAAGGGCAAAATATAAACAGAAAATCCTAGAAACACTCAGCAGGTTAGGCATCATCTGTGGAAAGTGAAATGGTTTGAATCTGAAAGATCCAGGGCTGAAATGGATGAACCCATGAATGCTACCTCATTATTTGTCTTTTGCAACATTGATTAATTTTTGTGTATTACAGTAATTTTTGTTTTGCACTGCACTGTTCCCATAAAACAACATATTTCATAACGTCAGTGATTCTGTAGTGTTAAAACTGTCTGCGTATATTGATTCTGCGACAGTGGGTTTATTACTTGTCACTTCGTGCTGTTCCTTTGATTCAGTGACATCGAGTCACTTTTGCTTTATAATAGCTTATTATGTGAGAGTATTATATTTTAATTGGGTTTTGTTAAATGGATTCCATCAGTAGTCTGTTTCAAATGTAGGTAGAGTGGATTCACAAAAATAATTTTACTAAGATTCTCTATCCTTGGAATTTCACACCATATGCCAGTGATATTAAATTTGACTCTGAAAGAGAAATCAAAGGCCAACATACAGTGCGATGGAGATTCTGTTTTTGGAGGTTGTTCAGCTTGGTTCCTGGAAACCTTGAAATAATCCCGACGAAGGGTCTGGGCCCGAAATGTCGACTGTACTACTTCCTATAAATGCTGCCTGGCCTGCTGCATTCCACCAGCATTTTGTGTGTGTTGCTTGAAATAACGAAGTTGTTTTAGTATCTCTCAGTATATTTGCGTGACACTTAATCGTCCCAGAAATGTTAAGAATACACAGGAAGAATTATAATGCACATACTTGTCGCCAAGAAGAGTGGTGAATTTTCTTGCTTGAGGCACGTATCTTCATTGCCCGCCAAATCCTAACACCATTCTGATAGATAAATCTGAAAGATCTTCGCAAAATGATGTAAATGATCATAGGAGAAACATTCTAAAACATCAAACATTATATAGGGCCATGGTTTTTATAGAGCTAGAGTGTTTCTCTTTGCAGTGGAGGAGGATGAGAGGTGACTTTATAGAGGTTTACAAGATTATAAGAGGCATAGGCAGAGTAGGCAGCCAGGGTGGGAATGCCTAAGAAAAGGGGGCGTACTTTTAAGGTGCTTGGAGGAAAGTATAGGGAGGGTATTTTTTACACAGATAGTGGTGGATGCATGGAGCTTGCTGCCATGGATGGTGGTAGAGCCAGATACATTAGGGGCACTTTAAGAGATTTGGATAGGCATTTGAATGACAGAAAATTGAGAGCTATGTAGGAAGGAACAGTTATATTGATCATAGAGTAGGTTAAAGGGTCCAGCACAACATCATGGGCTGAAGGACTTGTGTTGTGCTGTACTGTTGTAAGGCCATAAGTGTGGCTGACCCATGTGTTCACCTGAATGAGTATTTCACTGCACACATGCAAGGAACTCCACACCAAAAGCTTGTAACTCTTTGTCCTAAGCATTGAAAGTTAACATTGTGCTGCCTGGTTCTGTTTGGTGGGTTCTGGGTAAGCTCTGTGCTGGAGGGGCAGACTGCCACTCACATGTTAGTCAAAACCTACAAACCAAAAGGGAAACAACCCAGGCCATCGCAGGAAAAGCCTTCCCCACCATTGAGCACACCTGCAAGGAGTGCTGCCACAAGAAAGCAGCATCCATCAACAAGAACACACACACGCACACGCGTGCACACACACACACAATCCAGGCCACACTGTGTTCTCGATACTCCCATTGGGAAGGAGGTTTGAGAGCCTTGGATCCCACACCACCAGGTTCAGGAACAGTTATTACCCCTCAACCATCAGGCTCCTGAACCAGCATGGACAACTTCAGTCACCCCAACACTAAACTGATTCCACAAGCTATGGACTCACTTTCAAGGACTCTACAACTCATACTCTGTTATTTATTATGTTGTTTCTTTTTAATATTTGCACAATTTGTCTTTTTTTTGTACATTGGTTGTTTGTCAGACTTAGTGTAGTTTTTCATTGATTCTATTTTATTTCTGTTCTGCATTATTGTGAATGAATCGCAGGGTAGTATATGGTGACTTTTTTTGATAATGAGTTTACTTTGAACTTTAAAATTGTGTATTTTTTCATTCTACAGAGCATTTGTCACAGTGTTTTATGTCCGGTTAGTCTTGTGTAAGAGTGTGTGGTCATTAGAATAGCTAAAGTATGACTATTCCTTTGTTTCTGCAGGGGATGAATATGAGGTATGTGCAATTTGTCTGGATGAATATGAAGAAGGTGACAAGCTTCGCATCCTGCCTTGTTCACATGGTAAGCGAATATTTCCCAATCTGGTAACAAGCAAGTAAAATTCTAAATATTTGATTCGCCTTCTCACCAGAAAATTCTTCATTCACTTCGACGCTCATCAGAATATGAGAAAAAAATTTAAATTACCAGCTTATTATATGAGAGATGCATCGGGGTGACAGGCCATTCTGGCCCAATGAGCCCACACAACCCAATTACCCCCATGTGACCAATTAACATAGCAACCCATACCTCTTTGGAATGTGGGTGGAAACTAGAGCATCTGGAGGAAATCCACGCAGTCATGGGCAGAATGTACAAACTCCTTACAGATAACGACAGAATTGAACCGGGTTCACTGGCGCTATAACAGTGTTACACCAACCATACGCTATCAGTAGCCACTTCCTCTACCTAATAAAGTAGCCACTGAATGTATGTTTGTAGTCTTCTGCTGCTGTAGCACATCCACTTTGAAGCTCACAGTTTTGTGTTCGGAGAAGCTCTCTGCACACCACTAGTTATTTGAGTTACTGTTGCCTTCCTGTCAGCTTGTCCACTTTGGCCATTCTCCTCTGACCTCTCATTAAGAAGGCATTTTCACCCACAGAGCTGCTGCTGACTGGATGTTTTTTGTTTTCCACACCATTTTCTGTAAACTCTAGACTAGAGAATGTTGTGTGTGAAAATGCAAGGAGATCAGCAGTTTGTGAGATACTCAAACCCACCCTGTCTGGCACTAACAATCATTCCACAGTCAGTCACTTAGATCACATTTGTTCTCTATTCTAATGTTTGGTCTGAACCTCTTGAGAATGCCTGAATACTTCTATGCATTGAGTTGCTGCTATGTGATTGATTTTTATACTCATCCCTTTGAATCACTGACTATTTCTGACAGAGTTTTAAATCTATGATTTATAAAGCAGACCCATGCAATACAGTTTTAAAGGAGAAGTAATTTTTTCAGAAAAGCAAGATTAAATGAGAGATTGATAGGGTGAATATCAAGAGGCTGTTTCTTTGGGAGATTCTAGAACCAGAGGGTGTAAGCTTGTGTTAAGAAATGGAGATGGGAAATTGCTTAAATCTTAGTAGTTATTCCAAATTACTGAAGGAAATTGTGGAGTCCTTGATTACTTTTATAAAGTCTTCTCTGGTGCCTGGTTGCTACAGAACTGGTGGAATGATAACATCATATTATTGCTCAACAAAAAGGGTAAACAAATTATTTACAAACCAGTTAGTGTACTAGACAAATTATTGGCATTCATTCTAAGGGACAATATAAACTTCTGTTTAGGAAAGTTTGAATTAATCCACAGCAGTCAGCAACACAACCTGAAACAACAACATTTCCTTCACCCTCACAAAACTGCTTGGCCTACTGAGTTTCTCCAGCAGACTGTTTGTTGCTACAGTCAACAAAGCTTTATTGGGGAGAGTGGCTGTCTGATAAAATTGAACTTGAGGTAATTAGGATTGATGTGGTTTAGTTGGAATTTAGTGAGGTTTTGGACAAGGCTGCTGATCACCAAAAGGTAAGGGCTTACAGGATCCAAAATTGGCTCAGTGGGAGGAAGCAAAAGGTCATAACTAACTTGTGACCAGTGGAGTTTCTCAAGTGCCCTTGTTTTCTGTAACAATAATGATTTTTAGACCTAAATCTAGCAGATAGAAAAGTTTGCAGATGATTCCAAATAACTCCTGCAAAGTGGCCACTGAGTGTACGTTCGTGATCTTCTGCTGCTGTAGTCCATCCACTTCAGGGTTTGGCATGTGTATTCTGCACACCACTTTTATAATGTTTATAACGTAGTCGTTTGAGTTATTGTCGCCTTCCTGTCAACTTGAACCAGTGTGGGCATTCTCCTCTGACCTTTCTCATTAACAAGGCATTTTCATGCACAGAACTGCCACAAACTGGATGGTTTTTTTTGTTCTCAAATCATTTTCTGTAAACTCTAGAGACTGTTGTGTGTGAAAATTCCAAGAGATCAGTTTCTGAGATACTCAAACCACCCCATCTGAAACCAACAATTATTCAATGGTCAGAATCACTTAGATATATTAGGGTATTTAGAGGTCAAAGAAGAGGAAGTGTTAGGCTTTCTAATGGGTATTAAGGTGGATAAGTCCCCATGACCTGATGGGATTTATCCCAGGTTATTGAAGGAGATGAGATGCTGGGCCCTTGTGTCCTCCCTAGCCACAGGTGAGGTCACAGAAGGCTGGTGAGTGGCTAATGTTGTACCCCTATTTAAGAAGGGAACACAGGAAAATCTTGGGAATTATAGACCAGTGAGTCTCATGTCAGTTGTAGGGAAATGGGTGGAGAAAATTCTTAGGGATAGGATGTAACAGCATGTGGAAATCCATGGCTTAATTAGGGAAAGCCAGCATGGCTTTATGCGTGACAGGCCATGCTTGACCAACTTCATTGTGTTTTTTGACAGTGACAAGAGAGAGTGACGAGGGTAGGGCAATGAATGTTGTCACTATGGATTTTAATAAGGCATTTGACAAAGTCCCTCAAGGGAAGCTAATCCAGAAGATTAAGATGCATGGAATCTGCAGCAAATTGTCTGTTTGGATTCAGAACTGGCTTGCCTATAGAAGACAGGGTAGTGGTTGAAGTGAGCTGAAGGTTTGTAATTTGTGCAGTTCCGCAGGGATCTGCGCTGGGTCCTCTGCTGTTTGTATTGTATATAAATGATCTGGATGAGAATGTACATGGATGGGTTAGTAACTTTGATGATGATACCAAGATTGGTGGAGTTGTGGATACTGCAAACGGGCAATGAATACAGTGCAATATAGATCAGTTGGAGGAATAGGCTGAGAGATGGCAGGTGGAGTTTTACCCAGATAAATGTGAGGTGTTGCACCTCAGTAGGGCAAATTCAAGTAAGCATTGCACTGTTAAGGGCAAACAGAGAGATCTTGGGATAAAAGTTCATAGCTGCTTGCAAGTGGCTACACAGATCAATAAGGTGGTTAAGGAGGCTTATGGAATGCTTGCTTTTATTAGTCGAGGCTTTGAGTTCAAAGTCAAGAGGTTATGTTGCAACTTCATAAAACTCTGGTTAGGCCACATCTGGAGAATTGCATACATTTCTGGTTGCCCCACCATAGGAAGGCTTTGAAGAGGGTGCGGAAGAGGTTCACCAGGATGCTGCCTGGTTTAGAGGGCATGGGCTATCACGAGAGGCTGGATAAACTTGGGTTGTTTTATCCAGAGGGTTGGAGGCTGAGGGGAGATCTGATAGAGGTTCACAGGATTGTGAGAGGCGTAGACGAAGTGGACAGGATATCTGTTTCCCAAGATTGAAATGTCTAATAGCAGAGGATGTGGATTAGAGGTGAGGGGGGTAGGTTCAAGGGGGATGTGAGGGGTAAGCTTTTTTAACTCAGAGTAATGGATACATAGAATGCACTGCCTGGTATGGTGGTAGAGGCAAATACATCAGAGGATCTTAAGGGATGTTTGGATAGGCATGTGGATGTAAAGAAGATGGAGTAGGTTGGAGGGATTACTGTTTGGGTGTTTTTGATTTGCTTTTTAGCTGGCTCAGCACAACATTTTGGGCCAAATGGCCTGCTCCTGTGCTGTACTCTTCTATGTTCTATAACATTTCTTCCATGTTCTGATGTTTGGTGTGAACAACAATCGAACCTCTTGAGCCTGCCTGCATTCTTTTATGCACCGAGTTCCTGCCATATGATTGGCTGATTAGATATTTGTGTTAACAAGCAGGTGCACTTAATAAAGTGACCACTGAGTGGAGGTGATTTGGTCAAAGGGAAAGTGACAGATTTCAGCAGTTTGTGGCAAAGGATTTGGGAAGATTCAACAAGGCATGGGTATATACAAGAAGTGAGGAGATCATGTCGTGGAGGAAGAGAAAGTCCTTGGAGTGTCCACAGTTTGTTGGATTTAGCAGAAAAAATCAATCATGAGGTTTTCTTTATTGGCTGAGGCATAGAATATAAGAGCAGGGTAGTCATGGTAGAATGTTATATGCTAATAAGGTCATAGTTGTAAAGGTCTGGTCACCAATTTAAAGAGGAGTAACATAGGAGGATAGGAAGACTGAAAATCTTTTGTGGCATGGGATTAGACAGGCTAGGGTTGTTTACTTTGGAACGCAAGAAGCTGAGAGGGTACTTAAGTCATAAAATGGGGAAGCCTAGATGGTGTTAATGGGAAGGACACATTTTGCTGGTCAAAGGGGTAAAACAAAACAAGGGTATGGATTAGATTTGATTATAGAATGATCAGAAGGGATTGGAGGAAAATGTTTTTACCCAGTGGGTGCTGAATTAGAAACTGACTGTGTGAGGGGGTGGTAGAGATAGAACACTTCCATCACACCTAGACACTCTGGGCCTTGAACATACTTAATGTCAGCATTATGGCTGCATGAAGTAAGAATTCTACTCGTTCATTAATCCCGAGGGGAGCGGATGATCTTCACCTCAGACATAGAACATACAACATTACAGCATATACTTACAATGTTGTACTGACCCCTTTACTCTGAGAGCATGCCATCTAGTTCTACGTTCTCCAATGACGAAGTATCCCATCAGTGCCATGTCAAGAATCTTAACTGATAAGTCTCTCTTTCTTTTTAAATTCCAATGAGCCCATGCACAACTTGCTCAAGATTTCTTCATAAATCAAACACATTCATCACAGGAATCAGTCTAGTGAACCTTTTGTGACCTACCTCCAATGGATAGGATTATAATATGTCTATCCCAGGTTCAATCCATACCTCAAGTGCTCTCCGTGTGGAGTTGACACCTTCTCCCTGTGACATCGTGGGTGTCCTCAAGGCACTGAGGTTTCCTGCCACATCCAAAGTCGTGCGGGTTGGTAGATTAATTGTCCAAGGTGAACTTCCCCGAGTGGCACAAGTTAATGAGAGTAAAACACTGAGATTGATATAGAATTAGTAAGTAAGCGTTGACAGTTGCTGAAGGGCCTGTCTCAGTGAATATCTCTCTTATTCCATTTAGTGTTTCAGATGCAGTTCCCGTTTCTTTCCACATATGCTGAGCGATTCCAGTAGTTTTATTTCAGATTAAAACATAGGAGCAGAATTAGGCCATTCCGTCCATTGAGTCTGTTCCTATGTCTTAATCTGAAATAAGGTCCGTAGGTTGCCAGCTCCTACAGTTTTTTTTAAGCTTTCCACTGTTCCATTTGGCTTCTTAATTTCTTGCTCTGTGAGCACATCCCGATCCATCTCTGCTACAAAACTGTACACACACTGTCCATCTGAATATTCAATTCAGCATCTGTTTGTTATTCTCACTGAACTGGATAACCTTGCATTCCTAATATCATACTACATTTGCTAAACCTTTACCTACTCCCTTCGTCTATGCATATTCCCTTTGTCGGTGCGTTACCTGCCCCAAAACCTGCTGTACCACATACATATGTAGCACAAACAAATTTGGCTGACATTAGGCACTGTGCTACTGTGCCACTACCTAGCAGCATATGTAGCAGCATGGTAGCCTAGCGGCTAGTGTAACACTTTATGGTACTAACAGTCAGGGTTCAACTCCTACTGCTGTCTGTAAGTAGTTTGTATGTTCTCCGAGTGACTGTGACTGGGGTTCCTCCGGTTTCCTCCCACATTCCTAATCCCACTTTAGAGTTGGTGAGTTGTGGACCTGTTATGTTGGTGCCAGAAGCATGCTGACAGTTACACATCCTTGGACTGTGTTGGTCGTGAAACATTTCAACTCCTGCCCGAGAAGCGACTTAGATCCACTTCAGTTTGCCTACTGGAGCAACAGGTCCGCAACAGATGCCATCTCCTTGGCTCTTGACTCAACCCTAGAACATCTGCACAGCAAAGATGCATACATCAGGATGCTTTTTATTGACTACCGCTCAGCATTCAATACAATCATCCCCTCAACACTAATCAGTACGCTCAAAGACCTTGGCCTCAATACCTCCTTGTGTCAGTTTCCTCACTTGCAGACCCCAGTCAGTTCAGATCGGCAACAATGTCTCCTCTATAATCTCCCTCAGCGCAGGTGTTCCACAATGCTGTGTGCTTAGCCCCCTGCTCTACTCGCTTTACACTTATGACTGTGCAGCTAAGCACAGCTCCAATGCCATATTGAAGTTTGCTGAATATGTGACTGTCATAAGCCAATTCAAAAATGGGGATGAATCACATGAGGGAGATTGAAAATCTGGCTGAGTGGTGTGACAACAACAACCTCTTACTCAATGCCAGCAAGACCAAGGAGCTAAATGTTGACTTCAGGAGGAGGACACTAGCGGTCAATGAGCCAGTCCTCACTGCAGGACCAGCGGTGCTGCGGGTCAGCAGCTTTAAATTCCTTGGTGTAATCGTTTCAAAGACCTGTCCTGGGCCCAGTACGTAAGTACAATTACACAGGAAACTTGGCACTGTCTCTAATTCCTAAGGAGTTTGCGAAAATTCGGCATGACATCTAAAACTTTGACATACTTCTATAAATATGTGGTGTGACCATATTGACTGGTTGCCTCACAGCCTGGTATGGAAATGCCAGTGCCCTTGAACGGAAAATCTTACAAAAAGTAGTATGTGGCCCAGTCCCTCACGGGTAGAGCCCTACCCCTGCCCCACAATTGAGCACATATACATGAAACACTGTCACAGGAAAGCAGTATCCACCATGAATCTCAGATTTGTATATGGTGGTATACATGTACTTTGATAATACATTTACTTTGAACTTTGTTTCAATGTACATGTGACTAATAAAGCTGATCTTTAATCTTATATAAATTATTATATATTATGAAATGTTAGGATGACAGACCCTGAGGCTAGCCTGTAATTTATAAGCATGATGACCTTATCCTGCTCCTGTGTTTTCATTTGTTTATCCTTTCCCTTATCAATGCTGGTACATTATCCAAAATGCCATGAGCTCTAAAACATCGACTTTTCTTTTGTAATTTATTTTTATCAAAGATCATCAAACAAACATTTCCATAAGATGTATTTTAGATACTGTACATATATATCATATATCATATAGTCATATTTGTCACAAATTTCCACATAATATTTATCTGAGGTATACACTTATAGAAAGGAGAGGAAAGAAAGAACAATCAAAAGAAGAAAACTATGTACAAAGTAGGGAGTGATCTTTTTTTTTACAACATATTCATTGACTTGTGAGAATAAAATCAGGCCTCTGAGGTGTTATGTAGTTAAACCATTTTTCCCAGTATGAATCAAATTGTTCCAACTTATAGAAACATAGAAAATAGGTGCAGGAGTAGGCCATTCAGCCCTTCGAGCCTGCACCGCCATTTATTATGATCATGGCTGATCATCCAACTCAGAACCCCACCCCAACCTTCCCTCCATACCCCCTGACCCCTGTAGCCACAAGGGCCATATCTAACTCCCTCTTAAATATAGCCAATGAACTGGCCTCAACTGTTTATGATTAACAGATTCTGTTATCTTCCCCATTTTGTAAATGTCCATTGTAATTTCCATCCGTACATTTGCAGTTGGGCTCTCCTGTGATAACCATTTCCTGGTAAGGGTCTTTTTACCAGCCATCAGCAGTATATTCATTAAATATTTATCTCTTTTAAACCATTCTTGAGGTATATACCCAAAATATATGGTCTTACTCTCTAAGGGTATTTCACATTTAAAGATGTCTTGTAGGGCATTTTGTATCCCACTCCAACAGTCTTTGATAACGGGGCATTCCCAGAAAATATGATAACAGTTTGCATTTTGATTTCCACAATTTCTCCAGCAAACAGGGAGGTTACTATCATAGTGGAATTTCTGAGAGGGTGTAATAAAATACCTTATCAAGTTTTTCCACCTGAACTCCCTCCATTTCTGTGAACTGGTACACTTCCATTGATACCTCCATATTATTGTCCAGTCTTCCTCATATTATTATCCCTCCTTCCTTCTCCCATTTTGTTTTAATGTATGAAGTCGAATGTGTTTTAAGATTTGACAAACCCTTATACACACTTGAAATGATTCTACTACCATTGTCTGAATTATATACTTCTCTAAATAGCTCTATCAAATATGTACTTGCCTTGGTTACATTTTTAACGGTCCTATTAACCTACTGTTGCATCTGTAAATAGTCTTGTTTTGCTAATAAGTGTTTCTCTTTGAGCATTTCAATACTGAACAGTGTTCCTTCTTTCATTATATTGCAAATAGCTGTTATTCCTTTAGCTGTCCAATCCCACCCTGCCTCCACCTTCTTTACAGGGCCTCTGCCCCTTCCCTCTTCAGTCCTGACCAAGGGTTCCGGCCCGAAACATCGACTCGTTTCCACGGATGCTGCCTGATCTGCCGAGTTCTTCCAGCCTGTTGTGAGCAGTCCTTAAATCTAGCATCCAGTTTATTCGGCGTAAAATCCAAGTCATATACACACCACTTAAGAATTGCTCCCTCTAGTTTATATTCTTTTATATTAGTTTTCCATATTTTAAGAGTCCATTTCACCCATGGGTTATCAATAGTATTTATGTAATTTTGTAGGTTGTTATTAGCCAAAATTGCCTGTATGGGGATGGAAAGTATCCTCTCCTCAATGTTTTTCCATTGAGCGTCGCATGATGGGTTGCACCAGCATATCACAGCTCTCAACTGTGCTGCAAAGTAATAATCTCTAAGAGAAGGTAGGCCCTATCCCCCCTTTTCCTTGGCTAATTGCAAAGTTTTGAGATGAACTCTAGGCCTTTTACCTTGCCATATATATCTTGATAGCATCTTGTTCCATTCATTGAATTGACTTTGGTTAATCTCTCTTGGTAGGGTCTGAAAGAGATATAGTAGTGTGGGCATTATATTCAGTTTAATAGATTCATTCAATCCTTGAACTGAGACCAAGAAGAAGAATGAGGTTCCATCTTGTTATATCTTCCATAATTTTTTATATATAGGCTGATAATTGCATTCTGATAATTTTGCGAAATCGTTTGGCGTAATGATGCCCAAATATTTGACAGACTCTGTTTGCCATGCCCAAGAATATTTACTTTCAATTTTTCTTGGTGGGCTCTAGTTATATGAAAGTAGTTGGGTTTTATCTATGTTGATCTTGTATCCTGATAGTTGGCCATATTGTTCAAAGGATTACATCAATTTAGGTAAAGAGTATGTTGGTTGCCCTAGATAGATCAAAATATCATCTGCATAACAGGCCAATTTATGCTCTGTTCCTTTAATAGTAATTACCCTGATATCTTCATTTTGTCTGATGTGTTGAGCTGATGGTTCCAGATACAATGCGAAGAGTAGCGGTGACCATGCACAACCCTGTCTCGTGCCCCTTTCTGGGGTAAATCTATTAGATAAATATCCATTGATTTTAATCCTATCAGTAGGATTGTCATATAGTGCCTGTATAGTTTTAATTGTCATGTAGACCAAATCTATGTAAAACTCTGTAAAGAAAATTCCAATTAACTGAATCAAATGACTTTTCAGCGTCCACGCTTATCACTATTGCTTCAATTTCATTTTTTTTATATGATCCATAATGTGAAGTGTCCTTCGTATATTGTCTAGTGTTCGGCATTGTTGTATAAAACCTGTCTGATCATTATGTATCAGTGTGGGTAGAAACTCTTCTAATCGTTTGGCCATGATGGAGGTAAATAATCTATAATCCACATTAAGAACAGATATTGGTCTAAATGACCCACATTCCATTTTATCCTTGCCTTCTTTCGGTATAGCTGAGATTATCGCCTCCTTCCAGCTGGGTGGCATTTGCGCCTTTCTTAGAACCCAGTTCAGTGCGGGGCGCAAAACAGGAATTAACCCATTTCTAAACTCTGTATGCCACTCTGCCGTATATCCCTCTGATCCTGGTGACTTGCTTAATTTAAGCCTACTAATTGCCATTTTTAGTTCAGCTTCAGTTATGTCCGCAGTCATCTTTCTATTTTGTTCTTTGCTTAAAATGGGTAACTCTAAAGAATTCAGGAAGGTGTCAATCCGGGCTATGCTTCCCCCTGGAGCTTTGAAATATAGAGTTTCGTAAAACATTTCAAAAGCTTCTTGAATTTCACTTAGCTTATTTTTTTTATCACTTTTGTTCTTGGATCTCTAATTCTATGAATTGTATTTTCTGCTATTTTTTTTTCAGTTTCCATGCCAGAATTTTCATAGATTTAGATCCACCTTCATAGTGTCTCTGTTTCAGAAACATTAACTTTTTACTAATTTCTTGTGTCACCATACTATTCATTTCATTCCTAATTTTTTAAATTTCCTCTAGTGTATCCTGTGCCAAACTCAATTTGTTTTTTGCTAGTTCCTTCAGCTTATTTTGTAATTCCTCTAATGTTTTATTCCTTATTTTTTTCTTATATGAAGATAACGCTATAATTTTCCCTCTTAAGACGGTTTCCAGAGTATCCCAAAGAATGGGAGGTGAAACCTCTCCATTATCATTGAATTCTAAGTAAAGACCAATTTCTTTTTTAATTTGTTCCTTAAAATAGGAATCATTGAGTAGACTTGAATTTAGTTTCCAGATAGTATTCTTTGGTTGTAGGTCAAAATCAACAGATAAATGTATAGGTGCATGGTCACTTACATCTATTGCCCCAATTCCACAGGTGTTTATTTTGTCTTTATCTTTTCGAAATGTTATGAAATAGCCTATTCTTGTACATACGGAATGGGGGGACAGAATAATGAGTATAATCCCTTCTGTCGGGGAAAAGGTCGCTCCATATATCAATTAGACCAACATCCACAAAAAGAGTGTTAACTTTCTTATGTAAGGACTTTGTTTCATAAGTTTTCCACTGGAAGAGTCTAACTTTGGTTGTAATTGTAAATTTAAGTCTCCCCCACATATCAAGAGACATTCTGTTTCCATTACCATAATATTAGTAATTTTCTGGAAGAAACTAATACCACTTCCTGGGGGTGTGTATATATTCAATAAAAGTAACTGGATTTCCGTCTATATTCCCCCTTACCAGAATATATCTGCCCTCCTTATCTCCCATTTCGAATACTTCAAAATTTAGCTTGTTTGTGATGTGAATAGCAACTCCTCTTCTATGTCCTGATTTATATGAGGAGAAAAACAAATTAGTGAAGCCCATTCTCTTTAATTTTAAAACATTGACTTTTCATGTGGCATGTTATCAGATGTCTTTTGGAAATGCAAGTACATTGTATCGACTGCTTTGCCATTATCGGCCCATTTTGTTGCATTGTCGAAAACCTGGTTGAATTTGTCATTGTTTTGCTTTTCATAAAAGTACGTGTTGAACTTGCTTGATTGTGTTCTATTACTTCTCAAATGCTGGATTCCAACATCTTCCCAGTACATGCTCAATAACTTCCTGTTTTCCGTCTTCTTCCAATTCTGAATAGAGATGTTTTTGTAGAGATTCCAAATAGCATTGTATAAAGTGCATGCCATTTAATACAATTGTTTGTCAGTTCTCTTTCATTTCCTTTCCCAGCATATCACTGCAAATGTGTGGACCCGTGGCTAACGAGAACAAAGAAAACCTGTCCCGTCTGCAAACAGAAGGTGGTGGCATCTCAGGGAGAGTCTGATTCGGACAGTGATGAGGTGGACAGCAGCCACGAAGAAAATGACGATGCCTCCGAGAACACTCCCCTGCTAAGGTCCTCACTCGCCTCCACCAGTGCTCACTCCTTTGGCACCATGACAGAATCTCAGTCCCACCCAGAAGCTGTGGAGTCCTCTGAATATGAGTACGATGATGAGGATGAAGGAGACAGCAGTGAAGCTGAGGATGGCATTAATGAAGAGACAGTAGTTCAGGTGCAACAGGCAAACCCTGAAGCCAGCACAGGAAAGAGAGGAGGAGCCAGAGAGCCATTTGCAGTAGTTTGATGATTGTTTTTAAATGCAAAATCTGCACATCCTTCAAAAACAATGTGTCAAAATTAAAAGTTGGGGAAATATTTCAGTTTGCTTTTCCACAGTTTAATGTATTGCAACTTCACGACATATATAAATGCAAACTTTCTAAGAATTAAAAAAAACCTTTCACAGGTTCTCACTGTGAGGCTTCTGGAGTGACATGCAGCTCTCATGTAATGCAGGGGCTGCCAACTGCTAATTCTCGGTGACCTAATACAGATCAAAGCTGAGCAGTCTAATGTTTCCCCAGAGTCACTGCCGCCTGTTTTATCGTTACCGTGGTAACCTTGAAAAGTGTTGCATTGATCACAAAACTACCAGGTAGCTGGGTTGGACCAGTTACATAGATCGTATAGAGTGACTTCAACACTAAGTAAGCAACTTGTATACTAAGGTAGCTAAAGGTCTGACTGATCCTTTGTTTAAAAAAAAGCTTTAATCATGTAATTTTCACGGTTTCCTGTTATATATTCTGCTTTCAACCCAACAATCCAGGCAACTGTTTCAGATATACCGTATGTATTTGCCCCTATCAGGGTGCATTGCAGCAACTGAAATTCTCAGCTCTTTTTGGATTTGATTTTAAATTTCTGCGCCTGATTTCATTTACTATAGATCAATAAATTGTCACGTCATTAGGTAGAAAAGAACCGATTTTCTACTGAACACTCCCAATAAATGCTTTAGAAGTTGCCTCTAGTTTTATGTTAAGGTAATACTTGGAATTGCAGTATGTGAGGGAGTTTAGAACTTTAAGTATATTAAAATAGAATTTTAATTTGAGCTGTTTGAACAAAGTTTGTGTAAATTACCTCGACAATTATATGTATGTACTATGTGCCAAGATGGTACATATATAAATGATCTTGAAAGCTAAGATTCTTAATAAAAATGTTAAAATGAAAATAGTTTACACCTATTGTGATGATGATGCTGACTAGACTTGATTTTTGTGTGACTGCTCCTTGCAGTTGATCTCTGCAACTGAGGGGAGATGTCATATTATATGAAACGAAGAACAGTACCAGCCCATCGGCCCACAATGCAAGGACTCAGCCTGTCAAACAACATTTCAATATAGAACAGTACAGCACAGCGCAGGCCCTTCAGCCCATGATGTGCTGACCTTTAAACCTACAACGTTAATCTAACCCTTCCCTCCCACATGGCCCTCCATTTTTCTAAGAATCCCTTAAATGTCCCTAATGTATCTGCCTCTATTACTACCAGCTCTGGTAGCACAGTCCACACCCACCACTCCGTGTATAAACAAAAACCACCCTGACATCCCTCCCATACTTTCCTCCAAACACCTGAAAATTATGTCCTCTTGTTTTAGCTATTTGTGCCCTGGGAAAATGTCACTGGCTGTCTATCTCTGTCCCCTATCATCCTGTACAGCTCTACCAAGTCACCCCTCAGCCATATTTTGCTCAGCCTTTCATCATAAGACATGCTCTCTAATCCAGGCAGTATCCTGGCAGGTCTCCTGTGCATCCTCTCTAAAGCTTTCATATTCTTCCTATGAGACAACCAGAGCTGAACACAATATTCCAAGTATGATCTAACCACACTTATAGATCTGCTTCATTACCTTGTGGCCCTCGAGCTTGATCCCCTGACTAATGGAAACCAACATACCATACACCTTCTTCACCACCCTATCAACTAATGTAGCAACTTTGAGAATCTATAGATGTGGCCCCAATATCCCTCTGTTCCTCCACATTGTTAAGAAACCTGCCATTAACCCTGTATTCTGTCTCTAGGTTCGATTTTCCAAAGCTTATCACGTCACTGAACTTCATCTGCATAGGAATCCTCCATATAAAAGTAGAGGATTTGACCAAATGGAGTTTATCACTCTGTTACCTTAAGTAGGAAGATTAAGACAATCGATCTGTTGCTTTCATCTGCTTGAATCGTCTTTTGGAAGCAGGATGTAGGGGGTGGGGAAGAAACAAATTCAGAATGGATATGCTAAATTAATATGGTCCATTTTTATTAGGTAGGCAACATGGTTATTATGGGAATGATGCATCCTTTTGCACAATTAAGGACCTACAGCAGAAGTGTTTGGGTATTTGCTTCCAGAAGTGATTGAATTGGAATATAATCTTTGGGTGTACTTTATTCATTTGTTTTTTCTTAATATTTTTAACAAATTACTGTCCTGTAATCTGTTGGAGCATAGTGCTATACAAAAAAAAGTACAGCTTACATAAGTTTCACTGAAAATCATCTTCTAACTCCTCCCAAGACAGTAATACTTTGATTTTAATGGTGATACAATTTAAAGGTTTGCTTGCTTTCAGCTTCCTAGGTTTAAGCACAGCTGAACTTTGGATCAATTGAAAGTACATTTAAGCTTTAAGAAATGTTTTCTTGGCAACATTCCTGTGAACACTGGAACAACAGACAAATGTAATCAACTTTAGAAATGATTGGTTAGAATGATTGTTGAGAGTCTGAAAGTCACCATCTCAGCAGATCAATTATACATTTTGAAATGATTGCAAGGCCTCAGCAAATTAACATTGGTTCAATCAGATTGTAGTAGCTTCAAGTTTCCTTACCTCTGGATAAAAGGTGACAGTTTCTTTTAATATGTTCTGATACTTGTTAGCTGCTGTGATTTCATAAGGAGCATGTGTTGCTCGTTTTTGTCAATAATTCCTTTAGATAATTCTAATCTTTTACATACTTATACAATATAACAGCGAATGTCTTTATTTCCAAAATTACTGGGTAATCTTTTCATTCCAAAACATGAGCTTTCTTCTCCATAAAGATCACATTAAGTTCTTGCAGCATTATCACAGGAGTATTCTTTTTTTAATATTAAAGATGTTCAAAACTACTTTTCTGTGGATAACGCAGGTGCCTTCTGGTCCCCTATTTCTGAGGTGGATAGTAATGACAACAGGACTTTTATTCACGATCAACATATGTTGATCTGACTAGACATTACTATTTTCCTTTACCACAATGCAATATTACCCAAGTATAATATTTTTGAACTGACTGCCTTGTCTATTGAATTTTGGAATGAGTTACAAATAGCTCTAATGTTATATATTCAATTCTGACTTAAGAATTTTTAAATATATCCCAATCAAAAAAAATCTTGACACTTAATTTTAACCTGCATTTTTAAAATGTTAGTGATACTAATGCAATTACTAAGAGAATGTGTCTCAAATATCTGAATTCCTCTTTTCCATCCTTGCAGTTATCATACTTTATGGTTTATTTTTGGATGCATTAATTATTTCCTTCTAACTTCTGAGATATACCCATTTCGAAGGATACACGTAAAATACGATATTCATTTAGCTTCTATTCTTGATAGATGCTACACATGCACAATTTTTTTAGAAAACTGCACTACAAAACTATTCTTTGATTTCTTTTCAACTGAGGCAATGTTATTGTAATCATTTCATAGAATAAAAGACATGTTTCCAAATGTTTGAGTTAATGGTGTGTTGAAATGCTTGTGTTTTTAGTTGAGTTGTGATGGTTTTACTTGTACGCACACACAGACATAGAGCCTAGTATCAATGATGGCATTCTTTGTCAAGTTCTAAGTTTATTTCTTTTACAGTTGCTGTGCTGATATTTATGTAACTTTGCCTTCACTGTAGAAAGACTTCACCGAAATAGACACAAAACCGTGGTCATTATGAGTTCAAGATGGAGTGTATTGTCATTCAGCTATATACATGTATACTGCCAAACATTCCTCTGAACCAAGTGCACAACATAACACACATAACAGTAATATTACCACAAATAAACTAACAAAAAATAAAATATATTCCAGAAGACTGACATTTAACATAAAGTGCATTTATGACAAGTTAAAAAGTACACAGTGTAACACTCCTGGTGCTTCGACCTGGGTGGTGGCAGGGAGCTCAGTAGTCTCACAGTCTGGGGGAAGAAGCTGTTTCCCATCTTAACATTCCTTGGCCTAATGCTATGGTACCTCCTGCCTGATGATAGGGGATCAAAGCGATTGTGGGACAAATGGAAAAGATCCTTGACAATACCGAGTAAATTCATTCTAATTAGCCTGTAGAAACAAGATTACATCAACACAATATTGGCTATTTGATATCAGATTGGTATGGTTAGCTTCCAGTTTCCAATTAAGTCAATTTAAATTGACCTGAAACATCAACTGTCTATCTCCTCCACAGATGCTGCTTGACCTACAGAGTTCATTCAGAGCGTTGCACATTTCTCCCAAAACCATTGCAAGTAGCATTGACACCACTTCATACCAAAATTAAATCTGTGAAATGCACACTATTAATTAGGAATCAAAATGCTTTCACTAAAATTTGCCTTGTAAGATTATTTCTGTGATGTAAATAATAATACTGTACCATATCAAAGGTTGAAACACGACCTCAGAGTTCCCAGCTCTAACCCAGGGTAGAAAAGTTACTTTCATTTCAGCTTTTGCCTTTGGAGGTCTCCCAAGAGTTTGAGGAAAAGAATGAAACCTGGTTTTATTTAATGATTGAGAATGGTGTCAAAAGGATGTTTATTTTCAATATTCTCCCCACCCCCTCACCAGTATATTCATCATAAAATCATTTCAAGAGCACAGCTTCATTCTATCACAGTGCTGTATGTGACAAGCCATGCACCATTTTTATTTCACAGTACAAGTTTGATAATACTACTCTAGCTCTATCTTTTTCAATGTAATAGTAATGAAATTAATTCATCAGCTTTCACTGAACAAATTAGGAGTTTGGGCTTTTTGGAAGACAAAGTAACAGGCAATTTAAAATAACTAAGAATGCCTATATGGAAAGAATACACACCCATAAGACCTTCAAACAGATGAGCAGAATAAGGTCATATGGCCCATCATTAACCCTTTCACTCCTGGGATCTTTCTTGTGAACCATATTACTAAGAAACCATATTACTAATCACTAAGAAACTGGAATAATTTGAATATGCCATGCTAAAAGATTCATGGAGACGTACCACACGGAAATGGACCCTTTGGCCCAACTTGTCCTTGCCCAACAGAATGCTCATCAAAGTGAATTCCAAATACCTGGATTTGGCAGATATTCCTCTGAAGTTTAGAGGTTCCCAACCTTTTTCATGGCATAGACCCTTACAATTAATCAAAGAGTTTGTGGCCCTCAGGTTGGGAACCCCTGCAAGTCTAATCTTTCCAATCTGTGTACCTATATAAATGTCTGTTGACTGCTGTAATTTTACCCAACTGTTTATCATTTCCTCCAGCAGGTTGTTTTCCTTCTACTCACCACCCCTCTCTGTGAGAAACCTGCCCCTCAGATCCCCTTTAAATCTTTCCACTCTCACCTTAAACCTGTGCCCTCCAGCTTTAGAATCCCTCAACCTTTATGCCCTTCAGAATTTTATAAACCTCAATAAGGACACTGTTCCCTTTATTATATATCATGGTGTCATCTGCAGACTTGCTAATCATACCACCTACATTCTCATCCAAGTTATTAATATACAAAGCATGCATGGTGGCAATGCAGCACCAGTTCCGGGTGTACTACAATGATTACAGGTCTCCAATCTGGAAGCAACACTCCACTACCATCTTGTCTCCTCCACCAAGCCAATTACCTATCCAGTCTACTATCTCACCCTGGGTGCCATGTACTCTCTCTTCTTCACAAGACCTTGTCAAAAGGCTTGCTAAAGTTCATGTCAACTTCCACCTCCCTTCTTGCATCGATCCACTTGGTTGTGTTGAAGAGCTAAATATCTGGGGGGATTTTCAGAATGTTGCAATATGCAGGATTTCAAGAAGTTTCTGCAAAACTTCCTAGAATTACTGTCAAGCTACACCACCGGTATTCACTTTGGAAATAGGAAGCAGGCAGGAAGCACTGACCCAATAACTTGGGACTCTGCACTAATAATCTGGAGCCATGAGTTTAATCTCATCATGACAGAGGAACTCAGATGGTTAATTAAGTCATCTTGAATAAATCATTTGGAATAAAAACTTGCTATCACCAAGTGACTTAACTATTAGATTGCTGTAAACCCACCTGATGTATTAATGACCCTTACAGAACAGAATCAACATATTACCTGCTTTGAGTTGATCAGTAGATTGATTATTGTACCAGATTCCACATCTGCAGTTTGTCTCTCCAAAATCTACCAGTACTTGCTTGGGCCTCTGTGACTTGTCATCAACGCAGACTCCAAAACCCTTGGAGCATAATTGCATCAGATCAAAGTCCGGCTAAGAAACCTCCTGCTGATCATCACCTTTAATTAGGCGATAAATCAATCTGTAATACAATGCTTAGGAAAAAGTATTTGAAGTAACTAGGACACAGAATGTACATTTCGGTGAAAGGTAGCACCACCACCAAATCGGATGTAGTTGCCGGACAATAAACTGCACAAAATTGTGTATTCTGTTACTGCTTTCCCTTGTACTACATTGCTTTATCGTTGTCACGTACCCTGGGGTACAGTGAAAAAACTTGCATACTATTTATACAGACCAATCCATTACAACAGTGCACGGCGGGAGAACAAGTTAAAACAGTAACAAATTATAAAAAGTATTACAGTTGAAGTGTGGTGCAGGTGGTCAATAAGGTACAAGGTCATAACAGACTGAAGGGTCAAGAGTATTTTTTATACATTTACAGGATGCGGGCATTGCCAACTAAGCCAGCATTTATTGCCCATCCCTAGTTGCCCTTGAGAAGGTGGTGATGAGCTGTCTTCTTGAACCGCTGAGGTTTCTGAGGTGTAGGTAGACCCACAGTGCTGTTAGGAAGGGAATTCCATGATTTTGACCCAGTGACAATGAAGGAACAATGATATGTTTCCAAGTCAGGATGGTGAGTGTCTTGAGGGGGATTTCCAAGTGGTGATGAACCCAGCTATCTGCTGTTCTCATCCTTCTAGATGGTACTGGTCATGGATCTGGAAGGTGCTGTCTTAGGAACTTTGGTGTGTTGTTGCAGTGCATCTTGTAGATAGTACTCACTGCTGCAACTGTTCATTGATGGTGGAGGGATTGGGTGCTTGTGGAAGGCGTGCCAATCAAGTGGGCTGTCTTCTACTGGATGGTGTCAAGTTTTGCTGAGTGTTGATGGAGCTGCACTCATCCAGGCGAGTGGCGAGTATTCCACTACACTCCTGACCTGAGCCTTGTAGATGGTGGACAGGCTTTGGGGAGTTAGGTGGTGAGTTACATGCCACAGGATTCCTAGCCTTTGACCTGCTCTGGTAGCCATGGTGCTTATTTGGCTAGACCAGTTCATCTTATTGCACTAGGGAACCAAATAGTCTTATACCCAGGCTTTGAGTCGGGTGGTACATACATAGAAAACATAGAAAATAGGTGCAGGAGTAGGCCATTCGGCCCCTCGAGCCTGCACCGCCATTCAGTATGATCATGGCTGATCATCCAGCTCAGAACCCTGTACCAGCCTTCCCCCCCATACCCCCTGATCCCTTTAGTCACAAGGGCCATATCTAATTCCCTCTTAAATATAGCCAATGAACTGGCCTCAACTGTTTCCTGTGGCAGAGAATTCCACAGATTCACCACTATCTCCAACATCGGGAACAATCTTCCTACATCTAGCCTGCCCAATCCCTTTAGAATTTGTTATGTTTCAATAAGATCCCCCCTCAGTCTTCTAAATTCCAACGAGTATAAGCCTAGTCAATCCAGTCTTTCATCATATGAAAGTCCTGCCATCCCAGGAATCAATCTGCTGAACCTTCTTTGTACTCCCTCTATGGCAAGGATGTCTTTCCTCAGATTAGGGGACCAAAACTGCACACAATACTCCAGGTCTGGTCTCACCAAGGCCTTGTACAACTGCAGTAGTACCTCCCTGCTCCTGTACTCGAATCCTCTTGCTATGAATGCCAGCATACCATTCGCCTTTTTCACCGCCTGCTGTACCTGCATGCCAACTTTCAATGGCTGGTGTATAATGACACCCAGGTCTCGTTGCACCCCCCCTTTTCCTAATCGGCCACCATTCAGATAATCTGTTTTCCTGTTTTTGCCACCAAAGTGGATAACCTCACATTTATCCATATTAAATTGCATCTGCCACGAATTTGCCCACTCACCTAACCTATCCAAGTCACCCTGCATCCTCTTAGCATCCTCCTCACAGCAAACACTGCCACCCAGCTTCGTGTCATCCGCAAACTTGGAGATGCTGCATTTAATTCCCTCATCTAAGTCATTAATATATATTGTAAACAACTGGGGTCCCAGCACTGAGCCTTGCGGTACCCCACTAGTCACTGCCTGCCATTCTGAAAAGGTCCCGTTTATTCCCACTCTTTGCTTCCTGTCTGCTAACCAATTCTCCATCCACATCAATACCTTACCCCCAATACCGTGTGCTTTAAGTTTGCACACTAATCTCCTGTGTGGGACCTTGTCAAAAGCCTTTTGAAAATCCAAATATACCACATCCACTGTTCTCCCCTATCCACTCTACTAGTTACATCCTCAAAAAATTCTATGAGATTCGTCAGACATGATTTTCCTTTCACAAATCCATGCTGACTTTGTCCGATGATTTCACTGCTTTCCAAATGTGCTGTTATCACATCTTTGATAACTGACTCTAGCATTTACCCCACCACCGATGTCAGGCTAACCGGTCTATAATTCCCCGGTTACTCTCTCCCTCCTTTTTTAAAAAGTGGGGTTACATTAGCCACCCTCCAATCCTCAGGAACTAGTCCAGAATCTAAACAGTTTTGAAAAATTATCACTAATGCATCCACTATTTCTTGGGCTACTTCCTTAAGCACTCTGAGATGCAGACCATCTGGCCCTGGGGATTTATCTGCCTTTAATCCCTTCAATTTACCTAACACCACTTCCCTACTAACATGTATTTCCCTCAGTTCCTCCATCTCACTGGACCCTCTGTCCCCTACTATCTCCGGAAGATTATTTATGTCCTCCTTAGTGAAGACAGAACCAAAGTAATTATTCAATTGGTCTGCCATGTCCTTGCTCCCCATAATCAATTCACCTGTTTCTGTCTGTAGGGGACCTACATTTGTCTTAACCAATCTTTTTCTTTTCACATATCTATAAAAGCTTTTACAGTCAGTTTTTATGTTTCCTGCCAGTTTTCTCTCATAACCTTTTTTCCTTTTCCTAATTAAGCCCTTTGTCCTCCTCTGCTGGATTCTGAATTTCTCCCAGTCCTCAGGTGAGTCACTTTTTCTGGCTAATTTGTATGCTTCATCTTTGGAATTGATACTATCCCTAATTTCTCTTGTCAGCCACGGGTGCACTACCTTCCTTGATTTATTCTTTTGCCAAACTGGGATGAACAATTGTTGTAGTTCATCCATGCGATCTTTAAATGCTTTCCATTGCATATCCACCGTCAACCCTTTAAGTGTCATTTGCCAGGCTATCTTAGCTAATTCATGTCTCATACCTTCAAAGTTACCCTTCTTTAAGTTCAGAACCTTTGTTTCTGAATTAACTATGTCACTCTCCATCTTAATAAAGAATTCCACCATATTATGGTCAATCTTACCCAAGGGGCCTCTCACGACGAGATTGCTAATTAACCCTTCCTCATTGCTCAATACCCAGTCTAGAATAGCCTGCTCTCTAGTTGGTTCCTCGACATGTTGGTTCAAAAAACCATCCCGCATACATTCCAAGAAATCCTCTTCCTCAGCACCCTTAGCAATTTGGTTCACCCAATCTATATGTAGATTGAAGTCACCCATTATAACTGCTGTTCCTTTATTGCACACATTTCTAATTTCCTGTTTAATACCATCCCCAACCTCACTACTACTGTTAGATGGCCTGTACACAACACCCACCAGTGTTTTCTGCCCCTTAGTGTTATGCAGCTCTACCCATATCGATTCCACATCCTCCCGGCTAATGTCCTTCCTTTCTATTGCGTTAATCTCCTCTCTAACCAGCAATGCTACCCCACCTCCTTTTCTTTCATGTCTATCCCTCCTGAATGTTGAGCTCCCATCCCTGGTCACCCTGGAGCCATGTCTCTGTGATCCCAACTATATCATATTCATTAATAACAATCTGCACTTTTAATTCATCCACCTTGTTACGAATGCTCCTTGCATTGACACACAAAGCCTTCAGGCTCGCTTTTACAACTCTCTTAGCCCTTGTACAATTATGTTGAAAAGTGGCTCTTTTTGATTTTTACCCTGGATTTGCCGGCCTGCCACTTTTACTTTTCACCTTACTACTTTTTGCTTCTACCCTCATTTTACATCCCTCTGTCTCTCTGCACTGGTTCCCAGCCCCCTGTTGTGAACTAACCTCCTCTCTCCTAGTCTCTTTAATTTGATTCCCACCCCCCAACCATTCTAGTTTAAAGTCACCTCAGTAGCCCTCGCAAATCTCGCCCGCCAGGATATTGGTCCCCCTAGGATTCAAGTGTAACAGGTCATACCTGCGCCAAAAGTGGTCCCAATGATCCAAAAACTTGAATCCCTGCCCCCTGCTCCAATCCCTCAGCCACACATTAATCCTCCACCTCATTCCATTCCTACTCTCACTGCCGCGTAGCACAGGCAGTAATCCCGAGATTACTACCTTTGCGGTCCTTTTTCTCAACTCCTTTCCTAACTCCCTATATTCTCCTTTCAGGACCTCTTCCCTTTTCCTACCTATGTCATTTGTACCTATATGTACCACGACCTCTGGCTCCTCACCCTCCCACTTCAGGATATCTTGGACGCGCTCAGAAATATCCCGGACCCTGGCACCAGGGAGGCAAACTACCATCCGGGTCTCTGGACTGCGTCCACAGAATTGCCTATCTGACCCCCTTACTGTCGAGTCCCCTATTACAACTGCCCTCCTCTTCCTTTCCCTTCTGAGCTACAGGGCCAGACTCTGTGCCGGAGGCACGGCCACTGTCGCTTCCCCCGGGTAAGCTGTCCCCCTCAACAGTACTCAAACAGGAGTACCTATTCTCAAGGGGCACAGCCACCAGAGTACCCTCTATTACCTGACTCTTCCCCTTCCCCCTCCTAACCGTGATCCACTTGTCTGCCTCCCGTGGCCCCAGTGTGACCACCTGCCTGTAACTCCTCTCTATCAACTCCTCACTCTCCCTGACCAGATGAAGGTCATCGAGCTGCAGCTCCAGTTCCCTAACGCGGTCCCATAGGAGCTGCATCTCGGCGCACCTGGCGCAGATGTGGACATCCGGGAGGCTTGGAGACTCCACAACCTCCCACATCCGGCACCAAGAACAACAAATTGCCCTCACACTCGTACTGCCCCTCTCCTCAAATAACAACAAAAAATGAATACCAAACCTTCCTCGCCTCGCCCATTTCCGCCTAAGCCTGTTGAGCCGAAGCCCTTAAGCCTTCACTCTGCTCCCGGCTCACTCCGCAGCCCGCAAACTCCGCTGCCCGCTGTATGAGGCTCTGTTCCTTTTAAATCTTCCGCGCTTCACTGCCCGACATCACACGCCTGCGCAGTCCCGCCTCTCTGAACGCCGATGGAAAAAAACCCGAAAAATTCAAAAATGGCTTCCTGCGCACTCCCGCTCCGATTCTCAGACTTCCTTCTTCGAATACCATCAGGCTCTTGCGTCTTCTCAATGACAGAGGGGAGAAGAGAGAATGTCTGGTGTGAGGGGTCTTTGATTACACTGCCTGATTTACCCAGGCAGCGATAAGCTTATGCAGCATTTATAGAAGGAATGGTGGTTTCCAGAATAGACTGAACTGTGCCCACCACTCTCTGCAGCTTCCTGCAATCACAGAAAGAGGTTCTTTAGCCCAATTGGTCCATGCTGGCCTCAGCATTGTCCTTGCTAATCCTAGCTGCCTGTGCTCAACCTTTAAGCCTCTAAGCCCATCCCCTTCATGTGCCCATCCAAAGGCCTCAAGTATTGCAATTGCATCCACCGTGACCACTTCTGGCAGCTCATTCCAGGGACTCACTAACTTCTGAGTAAAGAACTCACCTCAGGTCTTTTAAATCTCTCCTCTCTATCTTGTACCTGCCCTTTAATTTTAAAATCTTCAAACCTGGGGGAAACACTATGACCATTCATCTTATCCGTACTCCTCATTCTCTTGTGCTGCAGAGAATAAAGATCCAATGTGCCTACACTTTACTCAGGCACTCTAGTCCAAGCAGCATCCACATAAATATCTAATGCACCCTCTCCAGCTTTCCTATAACATGTATGGTCTAGGTCACTCCAAGTGCAACCTCACCAACAACTTAAATAACTTCACCATAGTGTCCATAAAACATAGGAGCAGAATTAGGCCATTTGGCAAATCAAGTCTGCTCTGCCATTCAATCATGGCCATTCCTTTTTCCCCATCTCAGCCCTACTCCCTGTAACCTTTATGCCATGTCCAATCAAGAACCCATCAATCCCTGCCTAATACACCTAACAACCTGGCCTCCACAGCTGCCCGTAGTAACAAATACTACAAATTCACCATCCTCATGCAAAAGAAATTTCTCCACATCTGTTTGAATAGTCAACCCTCTATCCTGAGGCTGTGCCCTCTTGTCCTAGACTCCTCCACCAACATTCGAAACGTTTCAATGAGATCCCACCTTCATCCTTCTAAATTCCAGCATTAGATATTTACAGCAAGTACAGACCCAGAGCCATCAAGTATTCCACGTATGATAACCATCTTACTTCCAGAACCATCCTTGCAAACCTCCTCTGAACCCCCTCAATGCCAGCACATCTTAGAAGAGGAGCCCAAAATGGTTCACAATACTCAAGGTGTGGCCTCACCAGAGCCCTATAAAGCCTCAGCATGACATCCCATATTCTAGACCTCTTGAAATGAATGCTAATATAGCATTTCCTTTCCTCACCACCGACTCAGTTTGTAGGGTTAAATAGTCTGCACATTTATTCCTACTACCAAAGTGCATGACCATGCATTTTCCAACATTGTATTTCATTTGCCACTTCCTTGCCCATTCTCATAATCTAAGTCTTTCTGTAGCCTACCTGTTTCAACACTACTTGCCCCTCCACCAACCTTTGTATCATCTGCAAACTTGGCAACAAAGTCATCTAATCATCATCTAAATCATTGATATACAGCATAAAAAGAAGCGGTCCCAACACTGACCCCTACAGAATACCACTTGTCACTGGTAGCCAACCAGAAAAGGATCCTTTTATTCCCACTTGCTGCCTCCTACCAATCAGCCAAAGCTCTAACCATGCCAGCAACTTTCCTGCAATACCATGGGCTCTTAACCTGGTAAGCAGTCTTGTGTGTGGCACCTTGTCAAAGGCCTTCTGAAAGTCCAAATATACAATATCCACTGCATCCCCCTTATCTAGTCTACATGTAATCTCCTCAAAAAATTTAAAAACAGGTTCATCATCCAAGATTTTCCTTTAAAGAAACCATGCTGACTTTATCCTATCTTGTCCTGTGTCACTAAATGCTCCATAACCTCATCCTTAACAATTGGCTCCAGTATCTTCCCAACAACTGAGGTCAGGCTAACTGGTCTATAATTTCCTTTTTGCTGCCTTCCTCCTTTCTTAGAGTGGAGTGACCTTTGCAATTTTTCAGTCCTCTGGCACCAAGCCAAATTCTAATTTTTTTTGAAAGATCATTAGTAATGCCTCCACAATCTCTACCACTACCTCTTTCAGAATCCTACGGTGCAGTTCATCTGGTCAGGGTGACTTACACCCTGAGGTCTTTCAGCTTTTTGAGCACCTTCTCCCTTGTAATAGTAACTGCACTCATTTCTCTTCCCTCACACCTTTCAACATCTGGCACACTGTTAGTGTTTTCCACAGTGAAGACTGATGCAAAATACTCATTTAGTTCAGCTGCCTTGTCCCCCCATTATTATTTCTCAGGTCTCATTTACCAGCGATCCTATATCGACTGTCATCTTATTTTTAAAAAACACACTTGAAAAAGCTTTTACTATCCACTTTGATATTCTTTGCTCGCTTGCTTTCATATTTAATCTTTCGCTCCTAATGATCCTTTTAGTTGCTCTCTGTAGGGTTTAAAAAGCTTCCAAATCCTCTATCTTCCTGCTAATTTTTGCTTTATTGTATGCCCTCATTCGTGTTTTTACATTAGCCTTGACTTCTCTTGTCAGCCACGATTGTACTATTTTGCCATTTGCTGCTCTGCCGTCATCCCTGCCAACATCTCCTTCCAATTTACTTTGGCCACTCAAACCACTATAATTTCTTTTACACCACTGAAATACTGCTATGTTCGACTTTACTTTCTCCCCATCAAATTTCAAGTTTAATTCAATCATATTGTGATCATTGCTTAAGGGTTCTTTTACCTTAAGCTCCCTAATCATCTCTGGTTCATTACATAACACCCAATCCAGTATAGCTGATCTTCTAGTAGGCTCAACTACAAACTACGCTACAAAGCCATCTTGTAGGCATACAACAAACTCACTCTCTTGAAACCTATTACCAACCTGATTTTCCCCAATCCACCTGCATGTTGCAATCTCCCATGACTATCATAACATTGTTCTTTTCGCACCTTTTCTTTTTCTATAGATGTTGTAATCTATGGTCCATATCCTAGCTACTGTTGGGAGGCCTGTATAGAACTGTCATTGGGCTCCTTTAACACTTTAAGTTCCTTAACTCAACCAAGGAGTCAATATCTTCTGATCCCATGTCACATCTTCCTACTGATTTGATGCCATTCTTACCAGCAGAACCACACCACCCATCTCTGCCTATCGCTGTGATACATGTAACCTTGATTTTCAGGTCCCAACTACAACAATCTCATCTACCTTATTTCTTGTACTCTGTGCATTTAAGATATAACATAGAGTACTGACTTAGCTACCCTTTTTGATTCTGCATCCCTAATGCACTGATATTCACACTGCTGCCTGCAACTTTGTCCTGTCATCTGCTTGCCTGTCCTGAGTCTGACAGCACACTTAGCTTTTTTTTAAACCATCCATCCTAAGTCCCTTCACTCCGGTTCCCATGCCCTTGCCAAATTATAAACCCTCCCCAAAAGCTCTAACAAACCTGCCTGCGAGAATATTGGTCCCCCTCGGGTTCAGGTGCAACAGATCATACCTCCCCCAAAGAGATCTCAATGATCCAAGAACCTGAAGCCCTGCCTCATGCACTAGCTTCTCAGCCATGTACTAATCTGCCAAATCATGCTGTTTCTACCCTCACTGGCACATGGCACACGCAGCAATCCAGAAATTACTTCCCTGAAGGTCTTGCTTTGCAGCTTTCTAAATTCCAAGCTCTCTAAATTTTCTATTCAGGACCTTTTTACACTTCCTTCTTACATCACTGGCACCAGTAATCATATCTTGTACCAGTATGTACAAGACATCTGGCTGCTCTTCCTCCCCCTCCTAAATGGTCCAAGAAAAAGGGATAGGGGGCTCAATAGTCAGAAGAACAGACAGAAGATTCTGTGAACATGAACGGGACCCCCAGATGGTATGACGTGCCTACTCCTAAACTCTATGTTCTGACTGATGAAGGATATCGGGCTAATTCCTTCAGCAGCCTTTAAATTGTACGGCCACTTTCACTGAACTCTGCACTTAACACTCCCAGGTCTCTCTGTCCTGCAACACAGTGAACGAGGGCACTGACAGGTCCGACCTTGATCAGACTGTCCAGAGTGCATCACCTCACACTTGAACCAAGTTCAAATCCATTTGCCATTCCCCAGCCCAACTCTCTTAACTGATTAAGATCTTCTTGCACTTTGTTGTAGCACCTGCTTCACTACCAAAAATATCCCCTAATTTTGCATCATAGCAAACTTGCTGATCTTGCCATATAAATTCATACCTAAGTCATTTACATAAATGTGTAGCAGAGCACAATAGAGATCCCAACACCGAGTCCCAGGGCATCCCACTAATCACAAGCCCTCAAAGAAGCAACCTTGAGTCATCACCCTCTGCTTGCTAGAGCCAAAGCCAATTTTGAACTCACTTTACTAGCTCCCCATAACTCACATGTGCCTTAACCTTCCAGATCAGCATGCTATGCACAACCTGGTCAAAGGCCTTACTAAAGTCCATGTGGGCAATGAGCACAGCAGTTGCCATACCAAGCTGTGATACACCTGGAGAGGATACCTTCTGTGGTGCATCAGTAAATGGTCAAAGGAGACATGCCAAATTGCTTTAGCCTCCTGAATTGTCAAGACCGGGTCGATTCACGAATTATCCTGATTGGGACAGGCCAAACGTGCTTGGCATCAATGTGGTTTGACTAGGGCAGGTTATTGGTGATGTTCATTCTTCAAAGTCTCAACCCTCTTGACCTCACATCACTTGTAAAATAGGATCAAGTACATCACCCACCTTCCTGAAGTTTACAAGCTCTTGTTCCACTAATATTGAGGAAAAGGTTGTTGTACAACCATGCCACTAAACTGAATCTCTCTCCTATGTTCTGACTCATTATTTGTGATACAGACAGCTATGGTGGTATCACCTGCAAACTTGTAGATCAGGGCTTCCCAACCTTTTTTCTTAAAATGTCAATGAGCCTTACCATTAACTTGAATCCCAAGTTACAAACCCCTGCTGTAGATGCCATTGGAGCAGAATCTGATCATGTAGTTGTGTGCATAAGGAATAGAAAATTTTAGACAAGCCTGTGGGGGCACACGCTTGAGAACAACTGTGGTAGAGGAGTTGTTGCCTATCCTTCATGATTGAGGTCTGCTGGTCAGGAAGGATTCAATTGCAAAAGGTGTGTTGAATCCCATTTGGAAGTAAATTTGCTTGGTATTAGATTTTAGAGCTTTATTGTCATTGCTCAGGACAATGAATTTGCAGTGAATACAGCATTCTGTGCAAGACAGTATACTGGCAATTTAACTACTGAAAACACTAAATTTAAAATAATCTCTGAGTTGTTTAGAATGACATCCAAGTTACAACTGAATTAAGAACGACTAAAGGAAACAATGGCTGCTCCATTCAAGTATTGCACATGCCCATGTTATAAAATATAATGAAATAATATTGAAGGCCAAGCTGTAGAAAATAAACAAGAGTAAAGTGGGTGTTTTTACTGTCCAGATGTCCCATAGATCAATGCATGGCCAGGAAGATGGCATTTCTTATAATCCTGTTGTGACAGTAGGCAAATTGCATCGAAGACAAGGTTCTCTGGGAGATTGGAGCTAATGTGTGCCATGATAGTGGATGTCAATGACCACCAGTTGGCAGCTTTAGGGATAATAGTGGTCTTTTTAAAAGCAGGTGGGAACATCAGATTGAAGCAGTGGTTAAAAATAGCTGTAAATAACCCAGCCAGCAGATCTAAGGACATAGCCAGGGACGCCACTCAGACCTGATGCTTTTTGTAGGTTCACACTCTGAAAAATGTCCAGGTAGTTGGTGACATTCCAATCCCCTTCTATTCAAAAACACGCACAGGATACACTAAGCTCATTAGAAAGAGATGCACTTATTAGCAATGCTGCCTGACTTCATCTTGTAAACTGTTATGACACGCAAGCCCTGCCACAACTGACTGCTGGTCTGGAACTCTATTTTGGACTGGTATTGTCTCTTGGCATCCCTGCTAGCTTTAGAGGCCATTTCTTGGTTTCTTGTAAAGGTCGGGGTCACCTGATTAGAACACTGCAGTCCTAGACTTCAATAAGTAGTGAATCTGCCAGTTCATTCATGGCTTCTGGTTTGGGAATACCCAAATTGCTCTCTTTAGTAGACAGTCTCAACACACTTATTGATGACATCCACAACAGTAGTAACATACAGTACTTCCATGTGCTTGTGTAACATGTCTGGGTGGCATGTAAACAAAACCTTCTCACTGCATCTCAGTTCATGTGACCATAATTATCTAATTACTCTGATCCAGGCAACATTGAATCTCTTCTATACCCTCTGCAAGGCTTCCACATCCTCTCTTTAATACAGTGCCAGAACTGCACACAATATTGCAAATGTGGAGCAGCTGGAGTTTTATACAGCTGCCATGATTCATCAGCTTTTCTGCAAAGTCTAGCATGTCCTTTTGACTTCAGTACCATCTTATCTACTCAGTGCCATTTTCTGAGCTACGGACTTGCATCCAAAAGTCCCTCTGCCTCTGTACATCAAAGTTCCCACCATATTACTATACTCTCCTCTAAAGATTGAGCTCCCAACATGCAACTCCTCACATTTGTGCAGATTAAACTCCATCTGCCATTTCTCCACCCCCATTTCCAACTGATTTACATCGTGCTATATCTTTTAACAACCTTCCTCACTATCCACAACTCCAAATTTGTGTCATTTACACACTTACTAGCTACATTTGTCCATTGCTTTGTGTGTGTAGCTTTAAGGTTAGAATGTTATGTCCTGCTGATGCTTAACAGCTTTATAGAAAACAGCCACACTTAGATGCAGGAAGCCTCGAGCACCATTTAGGTTTGGATGTGAATCAGCAAATAAATAAATTTGCACCCAAGTACATGCATTGTGATTAAAATAAATCACAAGAAACTTATTGGAACAGCTGCAAGAACATTGTGGCTACAAAAACAAGAGAACAAGCACTCTGCAAAATTTGTGGTTGCAGTCATCTTACACAAAGAAAGTAGGGTTGAACAGATGTTAATCATCTGGTTAACCCTGCAGAAGTTCCTCAGGGCAACTGTCTCACCAAATAAAGTCTTTCAAAAGGTTAAAATTAGTGATTGGATGATATTCAATTCCATTTGAAGCTCTTTCAAAAAAAAAAGCCTTCTGCAGTCAGCAAGACATTGTCAACCATTGGAGTGAGGCAGGTAGTGCAGGTTAAGTACTGTTCTGGGCAGTAGCTTATGATCTAACCAGTACCAGTTCCTCTCAACATCCAATGGTATTACAACATCCATGGCGTAAATCGCCATTATAGGGCTGCGGGGGGGGAGGGGGGGGCTGCAAAATGTCACCAAGGACAAGAAAATCAGCTGGACCAGCCACACAAGTACTGTGGGTTTGGAAGGCAAGCAACTTTCTGTAGAAAGCCGAGCTGTTGGTAGCCAAAGGTCTCCCTACTTTCATTATAACTTAAGGACTATGATGGATTCTCTATTTGCCAAGTGCAGTTCCAACAACTTCAACCAGATACCATTTTAACTACCTTGAATATCATCCATCAATTATCCTAAACATACCAGTCACTTTAGTCATACATAAATGGAACAAGTACAAAATAGTGGTTATTCAAATCATAGCACCTCCTAACAATTTACACAAATTTCCACCACAAAGGACCAGGTCAGCAGTTCCACTAGTTTCCCAGCCAAAGAGCATTGCCTCAACAACTCGTTCAAGGAACAAAGTGGGCAACACATGTTCTATTTCGAAGCCCAAAATCTCTACTGCCCAGAGCATTTGTCCCCCCAAATTCACAAAGGACGGGCCTGACAGGGAAAAGCCACAAACAGTTGGACTTGTTCCACTCGACTGCAGGGAAAGAATTTAATCCGATTCTCATCCACTGCTTTTACTGCTTTCAATCCTATGTTTCCTTTACACACTACTTTTCCCTCATCCCCTTTAAGCCATAGGAAAATAAGTATCCATGGAAATTGGAAAGCTCTCCGTTGACTGTAATCATTCCACAACAGATTATGGTCATTGGAAGGACAATTTAACTCACTCCCAGTACATTACTACAGGGGTTTCTCAGTGCCCTGGCCCAATTACTTCCAGCTGCTTCAGTCTCTACTATGGTCAAAGGTCATCTCATTAATGACAAGAATCAATTCCATTTACAACTCAGTGGAATAGCTCATTTCACTATGCAGTTAAGATCTAGGTAATATTCAGACATAGGCAGGTGGCAGTTACTTTCAACCTACACAAGTGTTTGGCAATAAGCACCAATACACTGACCCTCTCTGACATTCTTTGCACCCAAAGGTAAAAGAAGGGAGGATTAGAAGGAAAGGGCACCAAGTATCCAATGAAGTGGGGTCACTCAAACTATAAGTACAGGACAAAGGCTAGATACTCTGTGATAAGTAACTGACTTCCTAGCTCCATCAGCTGTAAGATAGATTATTAACCACACTGCATGCACATAATTCAGTATTATTCCAATAGCTCTTCAGCCAGCAACAAACAAATTAGCTGGTCTGTCCTGGCTCTATTAACTATCCTGCCACTATAGACTGGACAGATGTAGGAAAACTCCACCACATGCAAGTTTCCCTCCAAATCATCAAATCTAAACTTGGGGATCTCCTTACCCAATGGTATCCAGAGTACCTTCATAAAAACTAACCAGTCAAGTGAGAGCACCCTTTCTCCCCCACCAGCAATGCCAGGATTGAGCTTGACCATAAATGCATTTTCATATCTAAAAGGAGAAATAGTGATTTATCCCCAGTCCACATAAAAACAAACAGCCAACATATGGTTGGAATAAATTTATTTCATCTGTCTGTAAACAAGGTGGATTAACAATTATGGCATTCTGTAAATGCATTTTAAAATCAGATGAGTTAGACTGTATCCCAGATGTAACAAAATTGCAGGGAAAGAAAATGGACAAGTCAGCAACAAGAATTTTTAAATCTGTACATATTTCACAAGGCCTGAACATTGAGTATATGCTAGAGTAGAGTAACGCCCCTAAGTGCTGTTCAACTGAAAGCCTTGCAGCGGCAGTTAAAATCCATCTCACAACAGCAAATCTCTATGCAGTATGTATGGCACAGGATACACAAACATTTGCAAAATAATTTCACAAGACAGCCAAGTGTGATTATTCCAACCAATACCATCTCCCATTTTATTCATTTATGAATACAGAGCTTTTGTCATTTTGTTTGAACCGAACACAAGTTAGTATTGTGCTCAAAACAGACATTTCCACAGATTTTAAAACAATTAGGAGCATAAGTCAATTCTTCCAGTTTCCTTCTGCAGCATGAGCTTACCAGGTTTAATGCATCAATTCCCTTGATTTGAAATATTTAATTTCCATATAGGAGACTGCCAGCCTTGATCAGATACTAATTTGATCTTCAAATCATCAACATTGATGGACATACTATCACACATTTATCTAAATTGCCAATACAGTATTGAGGGGTGGCAGTCACCCTTCACAATCATTTTATAGCAGTCTGCTCTTTTAAAATCCCTCAAGCTGCAAGTTAATTGGTCCTATGAAGCACTCAAATCTGGACACATCTGTGATGGTTATGTTGGGATATTTATTGTCCAAAGTGGCAACCTTTATTAAAAAGATAAACTCACATTAAAGGAGCTGGCAAAACATTTAAGTGCCTGAGCTATTGCAAAGATGGAATGTTCCTGGAGAATAAACTGATCAGAGTCAGTATTGTGGCATGTTCGTGGGAAAGTAACTTACACATCTCAAAAGCTGTTTTGTGATCACATCCCATGAAATCAAGATGCAAAAAAAACAATACAAGTTTAACAGAGTGCACCTTCAAAGCTGCTGGCAAGTTATTCATGGATGTAAACAGGTTTTGAAATCCAGGTGCATTAGCAATGATAATGGGCAAACTAATTACAAGTATTACCTAAGTCAGGAACATTATGGCAAAAAATAGGCATGCACTTTCTCTTCCAACATGCTCAAACAAAGGGAAGACTAAAAATATCTACGTAACTGCTGGAAGTGCTCTCTCAGCAACACTTAGATTGTACTACCAGCACCTTTTCATTCATTTTCAATAAGTACTTCAACGGGGAAGGGAAGGGAGATAGAGAATAATCAGAACCTGGTTTGGTGACTTTGGATGCCAATAAACTTTCTAACTAAAACAAAGCAATGCCCAGGCTTAGCAAGTCAGCCCATTTGTTTGCAACAATATCAAAAGTAATAACATGCATATCACCATTTAGTTATTGTGCTAATGGTGCCAAAACAGTGGATTTACTTTCCATTACATCTACAATGTTATTACGATTAAGTGGTAAAGAGGCAAAGGGAATCAAATGGATAAATTAAAAAATAATCTAACCAACTACAGTCTGGTAGCACTGCCATTGCAACTGGGTTGTGGCAAGGGTGAATGAGTTGCTAGGTGGATGGGGAGAGGCTGCTTAGTATCCAGAATTCCTCAGGTATGTAGCCATGGTGTTTTCTTGTTGACTACCCACCCCATGGACACTTTCCTTTCCCATGACTACAACCAATGCTGGAGTACATAAGGAAAAAAAATGAAAATTTACTTTCCCCACCAAATACAGGGATACAAAGGAGACATGGGCTCATACCCCCCAAAACCCTGCATTGCTATTAAACTTTCCGTAACTTCAACGTGAAACAACAGGTGACTGCTAAAGGAAACTTTAATAGCAATTTTTTTTTAAACTACTGAATAGCAATCCTGGCCGACTAGAACCCAGTCTCTCTCAAGTATTTTGCCATTGAGAATGCCTTCTTATTCAAGACTCCTCCGTGGGTCCCTTCTTTTCCCATTACAAAGACCAAGACTGAAAGAAAAAAGAAAAGGAAACATTAAAAGTCTGCATATAAATGAACATTATTAAATAAATGCATAGTGAGCAAGTGTCAACCAGAAAAACATTTCAGAGTAAGGAGGCATAATTCTAAGGTTTCATAAAATCAGTACATAATTTGTGCTACTCATGTTTGACCTAAAACACATCATAGCCCCACTTAAAATTCTAAGTACAATTAACAATTCAGCAAAACCCAATTAAATCCAATCATATTGCCCAGATTGTATAAAGTGGAAAATAACATCTCAGAAAAGTATTAATACTAATTGCCATAATTAACACTTTCATTAACTTGATACACACTAAAGCACTTCAGTCAAATGTGCAAGGTCAGAGAAAACTTCAAGTTGAGGACCTTAAATTATGACAGCACTGAATGCAGTTTTACAAAGCACGCTGCAAAACTCAATTCACTGGCCAAGATAGCAGTTTGACCCACTTGAGCAAGATCTTAGCTTGGAGAAAGAGGCAGATGGAGAAAAACAAATCCAAAAGATTAGGATTGCCTATTAAAAGCTTCAATTTTAAACTACAGTGACCAAGATGACAAACCTTTCTAAAACATTACATTTGTATTAAAAGTTCACAATGTAAATAATGTTTGACAACCTCAATAATATTACTGTTTATTAGTTGTGAATACTAATATGCCAGTGAGGGGAGGAAAATTTTCCTGTTAAGCATATGCCCTTTCATGCTAGATACAAAAATCTCAATTTCTTGATCAAAACAAAATTAACAAAATATTATAAAAGTATTGTAATGTTTCAGGAGCCATCGACATTGCCCACAAAACAGTGATAATCTTTAAAAGAGTTTCACTAAATAAATTATCCTTTTGCTTATTTGAATAAACTGAACTGCCACATTTTTGAAATATTTTGAAATCCTCTGACCCAGGATGCTTCATTACCAGCTCCAATAGTTTTGAGTTTCACTTTTCTGATTTTGCCTGATTGCATACACTACTGGAATGCCACCTTTATGGCTAATGGTCTATGGTAGAAATTGGCATTTTAGCAATTACCTCCAAATACAGGTCTTTGTCACAGTACCTCCATTTCTGCCACATCTATTCTCAGGATAAGACTTTCTACTCCAGAACATCTGAAATGACCCCCCTCCCCCCAAAAGAGTGATTCCCATCCACTACCACTGAAGCTGCTCTCACCCAACCCTACATGGTCTCTACGTGACTCCCTTGTCCACTTGTCTCTTGCTAGTGAGTTCTTGGAATTTATCCCTGCAAGTGAGACAAGTGCTCCAACTGCCCCCACCGCCCCACACCTGCTCTCTCATCACCACTGGGGTTGCAAACAGTCCTTCCAGGTGAGATGATACTTCACCTGCGAGATCTATCCTCTATATTGATGAGACCTGATACAAATTAGTTGAGCACCATCACTCCATCCACTACAAAAAGGCAGGATCTCCAAGTGGCTATCCATTTCAAATTGACTTACAATCCTACATGTCTGTCCATAACCTTCTCGACTGCCACAATGAGGTTTAACTCAGGTTGGAGGAGCAACACCTCATATTCCAACTGGAGAGCCTCCAACCTGATGGCATAGACATATTTCCCCTACTTCTAGTAATTTTACCTCCCTCTCCCTTTTCCCCCTCATTCTGATTCCCCTCCTCATTCCTTTTCTTTTATAGTCTGCTGTCCACTCGCATTAGATTCCTTCTTTAGCATTTTGCCTCTTCCAGCTTCTTTCTTCATACCGTTCCTCCAGCCAACCACTTTCCCACCTTCACCCATCACTTGCCAACATGTACTACCATCCCCCCCACCCCCTTATTCTAGCATCTTCCTTTCCAGTCTTAAAGAATCTTGACCCAAAACTTTATTCCCCTTCATAGATGCTGCCTGACTTGCTGAGCTCCAACATTTTATGTGTATTGAATTTCCAGCATCTGCAGAATTAATCAACTTGGAACTCCACGCATCTTGACTTTACCATGACTTTATCAAGTGTTATAACAGCAGCAAGGACAAAGATTTTAGAACAGCCAGAAGGTAAAAGACCATCCTTTAGATCTCCTCTTTAGCAATCTCAAGGCCAAGAATAATTTGTTTCCACTCATTTGGAATCAGAAATGACTGAGTTCTGTGGAAATCAACGTTGCCTCAGTTAGGGCAGACAAAATAGCTGAATAATGATTTGTTCGTCTGTACAAAGGATTCCAGGTTAGAAACATGCTACATTCCTCTCCTCCCCATTCACATCTCATGCTACATGACCAAATAAAATGAGTTGTGCCTAGGCATTTTATTTTGATATTGCTTGCCATAGAGTCTAGTGTCAGGTATAAAAACAATAGTGACTCTCCAGCATATGAAATATATGCCTCAATGTGGGTATGCTGGTCAGAGACAGGATACAAAATTCATTCACCTCTTCCCAATAACAGTTGTCCACAACTTTGCTGCATTGAATGAACATAAAGTAGTTTAAAAAGTGGGTAGGACACATGTGGACCAAGTTAAAAAACAGATTGAAACAACCACTCTGAACAGAAGACCCTGTACACATAGTTTAGGTCTATGTACAGATGTGCTTTAAAAGCAACTTGGTAAATGTATTGCTTTGCTCATTGCCCTTCAATGAGGAACTAAAAATTAAATCAAGATTGTGATGCATGAGAGGAAGAGGCATGATCAACAATATTCCTTCTGTGGCCCCTCCCTTGATATAAAGACAAACCTGTACATCTTTGGAATGTGGGAGAAAACCAGAGCACCCAGAGGAAACCTACATGGTTGCACGTTCTCCCATGACCACATGGGTTTCCTCTGGGTTCTTCTCATATTACAAAGATATGGACAGTGAGCTGTGGGCATGTTATGTTGGTGCTGGAATGTGGCACATTCTTTGACTTCACTATGCAATTCACTGTGTTTCAATGTACATGTGACATTTTTAAAGCAGTAGGTTTATCCAAGAGCTGGTAAAAAGACAGGCAAATAAATATTCTGATACCTTATGCAGAAGCCACAAGTCATTATTTTCATCATAATCACTACTTTAGCATATCTTGAAATTCCCAGGGACAGCCCAATTAATTATTTCATCTCCATTCAATATCCTTTGGCTGTATTTTTCACAAAAACAGATAAGAATTGTGTAACAGGAGTCCAACAGTTATTGTTACTGCTCAAAGTTCCAGAGAACCAGGTTCAATACTGATTTCTAGTGCTAATGTGGAATTTGCATATGATTGAATGAGTTTACTTTTCATAAACAGCTAAATAAATTAGATCCCTGTACAGTCTTTGTAATTTAGAATATAAAAAAGAATCTTATTGAAGCATACAAGATTCCCAGATGGCAGGACAAAGTAGATATCAACATGCTTCCACTAGTGGGAGAATGTCAAATGGATGTGAATCTTTGGATTCTTACCCCAGAGGATTGCAGAGGCTAGATCATTGGAATTTAAAATGCAGTGGACCCTAGTTAATTAGACCACCAATTAATCAGGGCAGCCACTTATTTGGGCCAACCCTTAAATAACAAAAACTAATCAAGAAAATAGCTGGAATTCTCTTGTTTAGTCAGGACACTATGCTGCTTAATTGGGATTAAGCCAGAGCCTATTTCCAAACAGTTTCTAACAAACGTCAGTTGCATACACTTGCATGGCTATTAGACATTACACAGCGTTTAGAGTGAACAGTTCTTAAGTAGCTTGAGTGGTGTGTGCTTATGCTCAAGAAGCACTGATTTTTGTCACTGACAGTTGGTGAAAAATAAGTAGTGAGACAATTCAGAACTGTTTTGCTGACTGTGGTTTTAAGCTTAGATATGTTTGAAACAGTCGAGTGAAAATGAAATCATTTCACAATTTCAAAAAGTTAGGAACTAGGAGGAATTTGAAAATATCAACAACTTTCAATGTTACAATGAAAATAAAGATTTGGAGGATGATTTCATTTGATTTCATCAAGCATATTATGAAGGCAGTCCATTATTTGCTCTAGGTGTCTATGCTGATTTTATTCATTTACAGGCAATCAAAAGAACATAGCACCATACACTGGATGAATTCCTCCATCAGAAACTGTTATGAACTAATAACAGTTTTAGCTGTGTACATACATCTATTGATGCTTCTGGACACATCTTCAGTGATGTTCCTGGAATCATCGGGTGTTTCGAGTCTTTCAACATCATACAACCTCCTCCAAGTGACCCAGCCGGGGCTGATCAGACCCCAGCTTGTGTTTAGATGGCTAGCTACTTATGACTCCATGGCCTCTTTTGAGCCACAGCCATCTTGAGGCCCTCTCTACCGCATCAGTGGTACTGCGGATGGCTCTCCTCTTCCTCTCTCCCTCGATGCCCAAAATGCTGAAGGCTCTAGCTAAGGAACGGGCTGCAAATCCCCTACAACCAACCTCCACTGGGGTACTGTAGTAATACTGATAGTCTAATTAGTTCTGTATTTCATTATATACAGAATTTGTCACTTTAAGTTAAACAGCAGCTTGTCTTTTTACCACCTTTTTAAACATTTCCATGAAACTTTGGTTAAGTGAATGTGCCCCAATTAATCAAGATCCACAGTAGATAAATTTGAAAGATCAGGGAAGAAGTGAGATGTGGGGAACTGGACAATGAAGGATCAGGCATAGCACAGGTTAGTCCTAATGCAGAATGGCAGAGCAGGCTTGAGCAGCCTAGATTCTACTTTTTTTAAAAATGGTCTTTCATTCTCCCCGATGTGCAAATACCTCACACATCTTAAAGATGCAATAACTAGTAGATACTCAGCTCACTAGAGTGAATTTCTAATGTGGATTGTTCGAAAATTATGAAAATTGAAAGGCATGTGATGGAATAGGTTATAGGAAAGTAAGGAAGTGGGGATGATGGGTGTGCTCTGAGGGAACCAACAGAATGAGGATGAATACCTTCCGTCATACTGAAGTATAATTAAAGGCTCAACATAGGAAGCTTATTCTTTAGGGAAGTTGTAGAACAGTAGATACAAGTAGCAGTTATAGCACAGGACAAGGGAATAAAAGGCAATAAATTTATATAGTCTGATTGTTTCTAGTCTTTGCCATTGAAATTCCTTTTGATCTCTAGGACATTTTATAAAAAAAATTCTGCACAAGAATACTTCATAACAATCGCTGTCACTGATTATTTGGCTTATGAATTAAAAAGGCTACCACTGAGTTTCCTTTCTTGCACAAAAATTGTTGCAACTGTACTGTATTCCTTACTCTGTAATATAGTCCTTTGTCAAATGAACTTAATTTTATCACAGCCAATGCTAACTTTGCCCTCTGAGAAATCAGTGTAAAACCGAAGTTTCATTACAGTTCTGTGCTGAAATTTAAGCAGTGGGCAGGAGATTCAATTCTAAAAAGTTGCATTAAGATTCTAGAGTGGCAAAGATGAGTATTCTGTTCAAGTATGAATTAAAACCTTGATCCCCAACTCTGCTCAATACGTTGTCCTAGGTAGTACACAGTTTGTGTGAAACACGTTCAAGATCCTGCCTCTCCCCTCACTTCAATACAATACTGTTATGAACGGGCATATTACTCTCCTCAGCTAGTCAAACTTCGCAAGCTCTAGTCTTTAATTTGATTCGTTTCACCTGCCCTTTCAGCAGCAAATGACATTTCTTCCACAACCCTCCAAGTTGGCTCAATTCATCCAAACCACCTGGGCCTTCTCTTAAGATTACCTTACTGTGCTTCCAGACTCTGTACCCTCAAATGTTAAACCACTACCAACTTGGGTAGCATAACAGAACAATAACTGTTTCAAAGCAAGGTTAGTAACATTAAAAGCACCATCTGGCAATCTCTGACACTCCATGAAAAAGCCCAAAACCATCAACCCAACTTGAGAATTATTTATTTATTTTTACAACTAACCTGAAGTGCCAAGGATGAAGGATGCAGTATTACCACAATGCTGAGAGCCTTTGCAGAGAACTTGCAACTCCAAAATTTAGCTGGTTAAATTACAAGCTCTAATTATAGGACAAGAGTAGTAAATTTATGGAGCTGCTGATTTCTGGAATGACAAAAGAATTTGGAACAGAAATTTAAATTCTGCTTGAAGTCTGACAAAAGCATTCAGCAAATGTCACACTGTTCCAACACTTGATTGGGCAATTGAAATCAAGAAAATTGTTTAGTAGAAAATTTGGGAAATTAGACAATTTCTTAAATCCAATCTTTTAATATCATTTACAACAATATTTATAAAAATTACCAGAAGCTAATGGCTAACATAATTACCTCCCATTCACTTCAACTTTCATTTCTTGAATGCTTTAAAAATGCAAAGCAATGCTATTGGTCTTCCAGCAGAGGGTAATTTATCATCGACAGCAATTAACACCAAAGCACAACACAAAGGAACACAATTTTGGCCAATACAAGCGTCTCTGATTTCACAAAAACAGATCTACAAAATTAGGTACAATTTCAACTAATACTGGTGGTTTTATAGGCATTGGAATAAAGAATTTTAAAATAGTGACATTGCATGTTTAATTAAAGCAAGATCACTAGACAAGCATGAAGGGGGGAAAAAAAATCAACCCTGCAGAACACATGGAAAATTTACAGAATTCAAATCTTTTACTTAGAGATACAGCACAGAAGAGGTCTTTCTGGTCCTTTGAGCCACACCACCCAGCAACCCCCAGCTACCCTGATTTACCTAACCTAATAACGGGACAATCTACAATGACCAATTATACTACTCCTTCCATCTTTAGAGGACCTGGAGAAAACACAGGGACTCCTTACAGAAGATGCCTAGATTAAACTCTGAACTCTGACGCCCCAAGCTCTAATAGCATCGAGCTAACCACTATGCTACCATTGACAGCTAATCCAAGTGGAAGGAGCATTCACATCTTTTAGACACCACATCCCCATGCCCAAATTCATACTGACTTCAAAATTCAATTATACTACAGCAATAAGGAAGCTTGACTCTACCCCAAGTTCAAAGATTTCATTTGATCAATTTGGGAATGGTCCTAATGGCTTCAGATAAAGTAGTGCAGCATGGACTGCTGAGACCTACACAGGAGTGAACCAATAAGACCATAATACCATAAGACATAGGGACTTGGCCCCATGAGTCTGCCCTGCCATTCTATTATGACTGATGTATTATCCATCAACCCAATTCTTCTGCCTTCTTCCTATAACCTTTGATATACTGAATACCAAGAACCTATAAACATCCACTTTAACTATACTCCATGACTTGGCCTCCACACCCGTCTGTGGCAATGAAATCCACAGATTCAACACCCGCCAGGTAAAGAAATTCCTCATCTCTATTTTAAAGGGATGTCCTTCTATTCTGAAGCTGTTCTCTCTGGTCCTAGACTCACCCACAACAGGAAACATCCTCTCCATGTCAACTGTGCAGGCCTTTCATGCTTCTAAACTCCAGCAAGTACAGGACCAGTCATTAAACACTCCTCTACATCAACCCTTTCATTCATTCCCAGAATCTTCCTCATCAACCTCCTGAATGCCAGTACATCCTTTCTTAGTTACAGGGCACAAAACTGCTCACAATGTTCCAACTATAGTCTGACCAATACCTTATTAAGCCTCAGCGTCACATCCTCACTTTTATATTACTGTCCTCTTGAAATGAGTGCTAACATTACATTTGCCTTCCTTACCACTGACTCAACCTGCAAGTTAACCTTTAAGAATCCTGCACAAGGACTTCCAAGTCCCTTTGTACCTTTGATTTTTGAATTTTCTTCCCTTTTAGAAAATAGTCTACACTTTTATTCCTTCTACCAAAGTGTATGATTCTCCGCCCAGCTGGTCTAGGTCCTTCTACAGACTCGCTGCGGCAACACTAACTGCCCCTCCACCCATTTTATACTGTCTGACATCAATTCCATCATTCAAATTGTTTACATATTATGTGAAAAGAGGTCCCAATACTGACCCTTGCAGAACACCACTAGTCATCAGCAGCCAACCAGAATAGATCACCTTTATTTCCACTCTTTGCCTCCTGTCAGTCAGCCAATCTTCTTTCCACGCTAGTATCTTTCCTGTAACACCATGTGCTCTTGCCTTAAGCATCCTGTGTGGCGCCTTGTCAAAGGCCTTCTGAAAAATCTGTCAAGGGCCTACTGAAAATCCAAATAAACATCCACTGACTCTCCTTTGTCAACTTTGCTGTCATTTCCTCAGAATTCTAACAGATGCGTCAAGCAAGATTTCTCCTCAAGGAAGTCATGTTGACTACTACCCATTTAATCATGCGCCATCAAGTAACTCAAAACTTCATCCTTAATAATGGACTCTAACATCCTCCGAACCACTGAAGTCAGGCCAACTGGCCTATATTTCTTTTCTTCTGCCTCCTTTTCTTCTTAAGAGTGGAGTGACATTGCAATTTTCCAGTCATCCAGAACTATTCCAGAAAATAGTGATTCTTGAAGGATCATTAATGCCTCCTCAATCTCTATCTCTTTCAGAATCCTGGGGTGTAAGTCCATTTGATCCAGGTGACATAACTACCTTCAGAGCTTTCTGCTTCCCAAGTACCTACTCCTTAGTAATACCAACTATATTCACTTCTGCTCTGACACACTCGAATTTCTGCCATACTGCTAGTGTCTTTCAGACCGAAGACTGGCACAAAATACTTAAGTTCACCTGCTATTGCTTTGTCCCTCACACAACCTCTCCAGCATCATTTTCCAGTGATTCAATATCCACTCTCACCTCTTTTACTCGTTATGTATCTGAAAACATTTGGTATCCTCTTTTGGCTACCTTACCTTCACATTTCATCTTTTCTCTCCGTATGACTTTTTTCAGTTGCCTTCTGTTGGTCTTTAAAAGCTTCCCAATCCTCTGACTTCCCAACATTTTTTTTGGTAAACTACATGCCCTCTCGTTTTTAAGCAGTATTGGACTATGCGCGTCAGCCACAGTTGCTTCATCATCCCTTTAAATACTCCATGTGAAATCTATCTATCCGGCGTCTTCTGAATTACCCCCAGAAACTCCAGCCATTGCTGTCCTGCCATCAACCCTGCTAATGTACCCTTCCAATCAACTTTGGCCAGGTCCTCCCTCATGCCTCTAACTGCCTTTACTCCACTGGAATTTTGATATGTCTGACTTTAACTCCTCTCAAACTTCAGGATGAATTCGATCCTATTATGATCACTGCATCCTAAGGGTTCCTTTAACTTAAGCCCCTGAATCAAATCTGGCTCATTACACCACACCCGATCTGAAGTTGCCTTTTCCCTAGTGGGCTCAACCACAAGTTGTCTTAAAAAGCCATTTCATAGGCATTCTACAACTTCCCTCATAAGATCCAGCATTGGCCTGATTTCCCAAACTAACTGCATATTGAAATCCCTGTCACTATTGTAACATTGCTCTTATTACATTCCTTTTCTATTTCCTGCTAAAATTTATATCCTACACCCTGACTACTGTTCAGGGGCCTGTATATAACTCACATCAGGGGCTTTTTACAATTGCAGTTACATAACTACACACAAGGATTCTATATCCGCTGATCCAAAGTCATCTATTCTTAAGGAATGATTTTTTAAAAACCAAATGAACCACCACATCTTCCTCACCTACCTGCCTGTCCTTTCAATACAAAGTGTATCCTTGATGTTAAGCTCCCAACTATGATCTTCTTTCAGCCACAAATCAGTGATGCCCACATCATACCCACCAATCTCTAACAGTGCTACAAGATCATCTACCTTATTCCATATACTGCATGCATTCAAATATAACAGCGTAACAAAAAACATTCACAATGTAAATGTCATACAGACGATGATCTCAAGAAAGTGCCTAATCAAATATCCTCACATTTCAACAACTATTGCTCATTTTCCAATTAATAAACTAATTAGATTAGAAACGTAACCAGATGATCACAAAATATTGTGGTAACAAGTTGCCAGAGGATGGACATTTAGAGTTCCTTCTACCACCTATACCGTAGGAGTCTGAAATTCAAGTACAGCTCACTTACTATCCAAGATGAAGCAGTCTCTGGCTAGCACATCTATGTGAACAGATGTCCAGTTGCTGCATTACTAAATATATGGCATTCTTGATTAGGCTGCACTGACACCTTCCAAATTTAAAATTCTACAGCAAATATAAAGGCAGCAAGTAGACAGGAACTTCAATCCCGCAAGCTCACCCTAATTGAATCTAAAGCCTAGAACTCCTTATCAATGGCAGTAGGTCTTTAGAAAGATTGCACTGGTAACGGAGATAGGGGAGTTAAAGAACGAAGTAAGAGCAATGATTGATGCATGTAAAGAGGGGCAAAGATTGAGTAGATAATGAAAAACTTCTGAAGTTGTATAGAAGACTAGGGATAAAGAAATTCATCACTGAACACTGCCCTGGGGATACTGTAGGCAATATCCATTAATGGCAAGTATTCATCTAAATACAGACAAGTACTCTGTGTTGAGTGCAGGGAAGTAGGATTTGTATAGATAGGTATTCGCCCAGCATAGAAATTGCAGGAAAAGGACTGCTTTCACACTGAATTGACTGACAATACATATTTTGATCAATGCAGCACACATTTTACCCCCAAATAAGAATGATATGGACAGGAACTGCAAACCCCGTGATACATTTAATCTGCTGCAATATGAACCAACTCCTTAGAAATATGTAACTTAAGTATTTGTTCTGATCTGTTGAAGCAAGTCACATCCCCAAAGTATTAATTTACTGTAAGGAAGGTAAGATAACATTGTTCAGGCTGAAGGTCAAAACCTTGAGGCAGCTAAGTGTTTTGAAACTTATCTAAATGGCCTTACTGAGCTGATAATAAAGAGCATTTTGTAGGACTTCTGGGTACAGTTTAAAGTGTGGTCAAAATGCAGACCAAAGGTGTACCTGTCTTTCTCCCAAAGTGTTGACTGGTTTATTCCTTTCTATAGATGCTGCCTTACCTGCTGAGTTCCTCCAGCATTGTGTGCCACCAGCCTTTCTCCTAACTTGAATCAATTCTATTCAGTAAGAATATTATGCCCATCACATTTTACCATGTAGAATATAGGTTTCTGATACACTTCACAGTTTTAAATGCACCATTACAATCTTCTTTAATTATGAATGGCAATCAATTTAAAGGTCACTTGATACTAAAGGCCTTGTATTTTGTTCTTCATTATTGCAAGAAGAACTTCCTGCATGGAGCTTTCTGTTGAATGCAATCAAGAAATTGCCATTTCCAATGCAAGTCAACAAATTAGGAGAAACATACTAGCAGTAATGAATACTCTAATTACACATAAGCTTCTTAGAAACCTGTACACCAACATCTGGAAAATTGCCTGAGAATATTCTATACCTAAAATTTTTCAGCTTTAAAGTGATTGAAGTAGTCAATGTTATAAACTAAAACAACCTGCTTAAAGGCCACTTTTATTTTACCTATACTGCTAAGCTGAGGCATTATGACGTTAACCAAATTCTCACTAAGCTTATGTCCTCACTGTATTCAAAGACTTCTCAACCAATGTTCCTACCTCCAACTAGGTCAAAAATGGGGCTGATTTGTTTACTTCTCTGTCACAATCCCTCAACAAATAGGGCCGCAAAACTTGATCAACTAATCTTGAATTGATGAGTAGTAACAATCAGCAAGCCAAGGGGCTAACATTCTCAATGTGGCATTACATATTAAGAACATCACCAGCATCTGAAACCAGTAACTAAAGTTCAATTAAACCAGTCACACAAGTGTAGCTCCTAGACATCAAGTATCCCCAGATAAATATGATGTGAAAGATTAAGTAACTCCATTAGTAGGTCAATGACAACCCTAAAGTATCTTCAGCACTTGCAAAATACAAAAATCAGGAGTGTGACTTTTCTATATTAGTATAAATGGACTCAACTGTAAAGTGTTTAACAGCACCCAAGCCACTGGAGAACTAATGTCAACTTTCACCCACCCCTTCCACTACCAACATAGCATGACTACTGACCAAAAATGAGAGAACAAGGTGGTCTGAAAATGCATGGTGAGAATACTTCCAAATTAGCACAGATCAGCAGAACCTTACAGACATTTGCCTACTCCTTCTCACAGAACGCAGTTAGTGGCAGACTGGTAGACCTTGGTCTTGTATCACAGTACAATAGTTATCGTATATAATCCAATGGCAAAGCCTGGTATCCAATTCCTGCCTGCAAATGTCAGGAAGGTGACCGACTTCCATGTTTGGATATGCATACAAAATACTCACTGCGCTGAAAGTTAAATGCTAGCGGACTGCTAAAGTTCAGATGGAAAACCTGCTAACATTCAGGCTATAGGATGGCTGTTTTAATTATAACAGAAGAATGTTTTTGGACACAAGTATCTAATGTGCAAAATAGCTCAGTCAAAACTAACTTCTGTACAGGAAACAAATCTGCCTGGAACTTACCTTATTTCAATATAAAGAATCAAAGGTAAACACTTCTAGAAGATCAACTTGGTGAAATCGCTGCACTAACGTAGAATGGGAAAACATACCAGCTCATTTCCCCAAAAACTTTTAACATTTTTGTAAAAGAGTACAGTGATGTAATGAAATTCCACACTACCAAAAAAAAATTTAAAAATGCAATCTACATGCTTGAGATTCATATTAAAATCAGGTAGGTAACCAACATATTTGATCTGCACTACTTACTTTTGCCAGCTCTGCCTACAGAAACATTGTACGTTGGTTCTCCAGCTTGGCTCTTTGTCCTGATGTCCATTGTGCAGTCACCTTCAACAAACAGGCTATCTCTGATAACGGAGCATTTCCTTCCACCCAGGACCAAGCCATTGGTAAAGAAACTTTGACGATCCTTTCCAACCACCACATCTATTTCTGGAGGCTGTTGAAGAAAATTTAAGTGGTAAAAGCTCAGTACTTTGTGTGATGAGTCACAGTATAATAAATGTAAAATGCAATAATCTGCATGTGCCAAGCATTATACAGTATCAGCCTTCCATAACCCATGAATTACACAAAAAAAACTGCTCATTGGTCTTCATATGCGGGGCAGAGCAAAGCAAGGGGGAAAGAGCTACAAATAAATAGCTGAAGTGCAACCGCAGAAAATGTGGATAGAAAGTCAGGTGCAAAATAACCGCCCCTTGGAGTATGCACCTCTTATAGCCAACGAAGGTTGACCAACTTGCTTGGAATGTAGATGCAATCTTTTGTATGGAAAGACCCAGAGTCAAGTTAATTTTAACATCTAGATATTATAATAAACCAGACCCACCATTCTAAACAAATTAGCACAAAAATTTTAACATATTCAGAGCTCTGAATCAAATCAGTCACATTGCGTAGCTAAAACAGTACAATGTCAAGAAGCCCATTCTACTAAAAGGGCCAATAACTGTTAGCAGAAGAATCAGATTCGTAAATTGCAACTATGCCATCAGACATTCCTTTTTGGCAGGAATTTCCTTCAAAATGGTTTCCAGATTCAACCAAAATATTTAAAGAACTAGATAAGCTTAACAATTTTACAATGTTATTGACAAATGCAGCCCTAAGCTGTTCTTTTGAAGTTTTACAGACATCTGGGGCAGCAATGGCACAGCTGCCTCAGTGCCGCAAATCCAGGTTCAATCCTGAAGTCTAGAACTGTATAGCACATTTCCCTGTGACTGTGTGGATTCCCTTCCCTCCTCCCATGTCGCAGAGGTGTGTGGGCTGCCAAGTTTAATGGCCTCTAAATTACCCTTTGTATGGAGATGAGTTCATGGAGATAAGGGAAGAATAAAAATGCAATTGTATAAATGGGTGTTTCATGTCTGGCTCAGACTGCAAGTGATGGGCCTGGTTTCTACGCTGCAGTAGCCACCTCTCAAAACTCCGTCCATCTAAATCCATTCCAGAAGTAGACCACACTCATGAAGCAGTCATCACTTGAACCTTAAGACACTGCTTAGCTAACCAAGACTGGACAGCTTGTTTTTTTACATCACATCCTTCAAACTCAGAAATGCTAATTTTAGATTCTCTTAGTCTACTGTTACTGATATCTGACCTTCCACAACTGCCAGTGTTTAGAACTGCATGATCTGGCCAAGAACCCTTTGCCCATCCTTCCACTATTGCAGTGAAATTGCAAATAAATTCAGTGTCCAAATGAAACAAAATAAGACCGAGTGATTTACTTTTTGGTTAGCAACATGAACATGGGGGACGGCACTGTAGCATAGCGGTTAGCATATCACCAATACAGCACTAGCGACCCGGGTTCTATAACCGCCGCAGTCTGTGAATAGTTTGTACATTCTCTCTGACCACGTGGGTTTCCCCTGACATTCCAAAGACATACAGGTTAGTAGGTTAATCAGTCACATGGGCGTAATTGGATGGCACGGGATGGTTGGGCCAGAAGAGTCTGTTACTCTGCTGTATATCAAATATATAAAAAATTAAATTGCTGAATATCTGATTCTCAACACTGAATAAACACTGCAGATTAACTAGATAGTTTGAAAAGTATGCACCAGAATATTTGACTAACTATTCTTCAAATATTTTTTTGAGATTATTCTTTTAAGTGCGAAAATCAGGAATCATAGGCAAAGTATAATAGTTAAACTACCACAGGCCAATACGGTTGTCAAATAAAAAAACATGCACTTATCTACTAACATTGTAGGGCAAACCAATTATTGTACAAAAGCTCTTTAGAATTCTTCTACTTTTCAGATAGTGTCCTATTTAAATGGCAGGAAATTTTGTCCCTCCTATAGACAGCTGGAAAAAAGATCATCTAATAAATTTGTGAAGGAACAAAGCCCAATTTTCAATACAGCCTCAAAATGTAGATAGACCATGGCTAATCACTTATCAAAAAGATGAACTACCAATATGATACAATAGGCTATATATCAAAGATAAGACTTGCACTCATTCGGCTGCTAGCAAAGTCAAACTAAAGTCTGTTTTTAATATAATTTGTCAAATTCCATAAAAGGGAGTTTCTTCCATAGCATTCAATATTCACTTTGAATAAATGTGTAAATTCCCAATCAGAATCCACTGCACGTTTCACACTCTGAAGTAGTGCCCAGCATTCACTACAACTATCACCAGGTGCATTTCAAATACAACTTCTGCAATTCATTCTAGGTACAAAGAATGCATCCATCCTACAAGATAGGGCATTTATTAAAAACATTTGAACCCACCTTCCTTCAGAAACTCATTTAATTTTCCCCTAAACAAACAGTTTTGGTATTTTTTTCCCCTCCAATATGACAATTCAAAACCAAAATGTAATACTTCAAACCAGCCACGGTAGCGTAGTAGTTAGCAGAACACTACTACAGCTTGGGATGTTCCATAGTTTGGAGTCCAATTCCAACACTGTCTGTAAGGTGTCTGTACATTCTCCCCGTGACCACATTCCAAAGACACAACTGGTTAGTAGGTTAATTGGTCATTGCGATTAGGCTAGGGTTAATTAGGTGAGTTGCTGGGCAGTGCAGCTCGTTGGGCCAGAAGGGCATGTTCCATGCTGTATCTGTAAATAAAATCTAAAAATATTTCAACCAAGAGGACCTTTTGCCAGATGTGTAGAAACCAATGCATTGGAGGAGGAGCAGGGTATTGAGGTGCCAAGCTATGGGAGTAGATCAACCTTACATCCAAGTCTTCATCTAATTTTTTTTAAACTAGAGGCAGTTATAGTATGTAATTCAATCCCATCTATTTAAATAGGGTTACTAATCTCAAAGTGTCTGGAATATTGTATAAATGTACATACTACATGCACAACTATTCTTATGACTTTAAATTTCTAAAAAGTATCTGACCTGTTTTAAATGTTCATAGTCACCAGAATAATGGAAAACAGTTTGAAGTCTTTTTTTGAAGCCACTCGAGGCACATTTGCAAAGTGACAGAGCGGTATCGGGTTTTGGACATGCAGGGTCAAGGAGCAACTGAAGGCAAAGTACAGAGTCAAGTACTGTATATTCATTAGGCCAGAACAAGCACCATCTAACCCATCATAAATAATACACTTCCCAGCAAAACGTCTCACTTAAATTAAATGATATTTGACTTATCTTTGAGTCATTATTTTTCAAATTAGTTCAGTAACATAGCAACTACAAATAAACTGAAATGCAATTTTACGTGCATTACCTATCATGGAGCTGGGACTGAGTATGTGGCTTGAGTAATGAAGCTTGTACTTGTGATCTTGGGTGCTGCATGTTTTGTCTTTCACATCCCACTTTTGCCTTCTCCCTACAAATTGGTTCACGGCGTGCCAGTTTACACCAATTGGCTAATGGCTTTAGCCATTTTCCTGCCAACTTATTTCAAACATGTTTCTTTAGGTACCCACTGAAGAGCACTAGATTCAAGTCACCAGTAGTATCGTGAATGATGCCTTTCATTGATTTACTAAGTTTTTTTAAAATCATTATGTAATGTACTCCTTCAGAGTCCTGAAACATTTGCATGAAAGCCCAGTTCAAATAAAAACAAACTTTTGTCACCATTAATGGTTAAATATCTAGAAGGCTCCAAGTCCAGCCTAGTCAAGTAACAAAACAAAGCAACACAGGTCATCATAAACTAGGTAGACATTTCTAGCTGACTGTCATCACAAGGCAGCTCCAATGCTCTCTGCCACTTTGACTGTTTCCAAGCCCCTGGCCCTATGCTTAGTCTTTCCATATCACAGCAGGATTAATGAGGGAACTCCTCTTCTTCCTTCAGAGGCACAACTGGTTCCTCTCCACCAAAACTTATTTCTGGATAAACCATAACTCAGAGTCAACGATTTCAACTCCACTCATTTTATCCAGATCAAGGGTGTAGCTATGGGTACTCTCACGGCTCCAAACTATGCTTCCCTATGGATGGCAAGCAAAACAAAGTTTTTCCACTGTTTCTCAGTACATGAGCTAATAATAAAACCAATTTGTCATCTCATTTGTACCAGAAACTTTCCATAAAGTTGCACCCAAAATACATTTCTAAACAACAGCTTCCCTATACTGTAGTTAAGAAAATCCTTGACTGCATCTTACCCATTTCCTGTTCTTCTGCTCGAGGGGTGATTGACAGGGGCGGGAAATGCTTGCCTCCAGGACAGGACATGGAGACTTCATCTTCCACCCCACCAACCTTCACAATTCCTGCCATCTCGAAAGAGACTGCGCCACCAGACTTCTTTTTAAGTATGTTACAAGAATTGTTCTTGTTGTGACTGCCTGTTCCACCCTCAATCCCACTAAATACCCTTTCTTACAGCAATTACCCTTGCAACCACAATGTCCTTTCATATCTTCCTTTCCCACCATCCAGGAACCCACTCTCTCATAGTGAAACAGCAATTTAGTTATCCTTTAATCTAGTGTATTGCAGTCAGTGTTCACAATATGGCACCCTCTACACTGGAGACCTAATGCAGATAATTTTGTGTAACATGTCTATTCAGCCTACAAGGGCAACTTCAAGCTGCCCATTGACTACCACGAATTCAGCACCACCTTAACCTATCAGTCTGTAGGCCTCCTGTTCCATCACACTGAAGCTCAAGGCAAGCTTTGAGGAACAGTAGCTCATTTTCTATCCAAGCACATTGTTGCCCTCTGGACTCAATATTGAAATCATCAACTTCAGGCAATTCGCTTTTTTCTCAAGCTGTACCAGTTATCATTCATAATTAGTTCACCTCTTGCCATCCTGGGAGTAGAGGGCTTGCCTAGCCTGACCTGCTGGGCCTGTCTTACTGTGCACAACTAATTCTTTTGTCTATATTCTCATCCAACTAGACCCATTCACTTATTGCTTTAAGCTTATTGCCTTGGTTTAATCTTATTGGAGGCATATTTTTCAAATCCCTCACCCCACCCTGCAGCTACACAAACTCAACTTCGTCATCAAACCCATATGTTCTCCCTCCTCCCCCCCCCAAAAAAAAATGGAACACAACTATTTCCAGTATTTATTTTTTATACTTCTGATTGTACTGAGCAAGATGACCTGTGGTGCCAAGAGTCACATTTTGGAAGCAACTCAGAGTACTCAATAGCATCTTGGGTTGGGGGGTGGAAATTGCCAAGAATTCAGATTGAGACCCTACATCAGATCTAAACATAGAGGGAAGATGGCCAGCTTAAACTGGAGAGGGGAGTTGGTGAGGCAGCAGCCAGTACATAACAAGTGGACTAAGGAGGGGTGAAGGACAATAAATGGAACCGGCTGGGGAAGTGTTGGATCTGGGCGAGAAGTAAGTGGATAAAAGTTGGAAGTGGACTAAAGAGGGGAAAAAAGTTGGTGGGGAAATGGTGAAGGTCAAGATAACAGCTGTAGGGTTATATGTGACAACAATGGGAATTAGTAGTGAGCCCTGCTGTCTTCACTTTCAGCCTCTCCCTACTCTATCTGCCCATCATCCTAAAAGAGAGGGTAGGCAGCCAGAGTTTGTGATACACATTGGTACCAACAACATGGATAGGAAAGGGATGAGGTCCTGAAGGACAGTATATGGAGCTCGGAAAGAAACTAAAAAGTAGTACCTCAAGGGTAGTAATATCTGAAATGCTGCCTGTTCCACAAGCAGACAGGACAAGAGTAGAACGATTTGGCAGATGAGTTGGTGGCTAAAATAAATAGGTGTGGGGTCAGGGTTTCAGATTTCTGGATCTTTGGGATCTCTCGGGGAAGGCATGACTTACACAAAAAGGACAGGTTACAACTGAACTAATGGTGACTAATTTCCTTGCAAGTCTGCTAGAGCTGTTTGGGAAGATTTTAACTAGACAGGGGTTATGTAATCAGTGGTGGGAGAGGATGGTTCAGTTGGTATACACAAGCAGATGCAGCGTGTAGTGAGATCGTGAGGAAGGACAGTCAGTTGATAGGCCAAATTTGCACTCAGTGGAATGAGTTGAAGTGTGTCTTTAAATCTAAATAGTAGTGGATGGGTTGAACAATTTGGAAAAGTGAGGATAACAAAGGCAGAATGTAGGTGAAGTTATGAAAGTCTTCAGAAAAAGTAAAGGAAAAATTTAGAAAGGGATAAGAATTTAACTTCTGGTAATATGGAGACAAAATTGAAAAGGGTAATGACCATAAGACTGAAAGTGTAGTTGAATATATATTACACGGAATAAGGTAGCAAAGTTAAAAATGAACAGGTATGATGTTTTGCTATCACAGAGACTGACCGAACAAAGATCTAGTTGGAAGCTTAACATCCAACCTTGCACACTGTATAGAAAGGACAGGCAGGCAGGATGAGGTGGCTCAGTGGGCAAAAAATGAAATCCTCCTGCAACCTGACTCTTCTGAATGCACTGTCTTTCACTCTCTCATCAATCTCAACCTTGCCATCAAACCCGCAAAAGGGCTGTTGAAGTGTGGCACACTTGCTGAGGCCCAGCGAAAACTCTCAGACACCACCTCATACCTACTCAAGGAGGACCCCACTTGACACCATCAGAAAACTGTCTCTGACACTATCATTGACCTCATCCACTCTGGAGAACTCCCAACCACTGGCAAATTTATAGTTCCCTTAGCTGCACTGCTCACTTCTACATCCTACCCAGGACCAACAAACGACTGTCTGGTTGGCCTATTGTCTCTGACTGCTCCTGCCCTATTGAACTCATGTCCCCCTATCTCCATAAAACATAGGAGCAGAATTAGGCTATTCAGCCCATCAAGTAGGCTCCGCCATTCTATCATTGCTGATCCCAGAGCCCACTCAACCCCAGACACCTGTCTTTTCTCAATATCCTTTGATGCTTTGACCAATCAGGAAACTAACAACTTCTGCCTTAACTATGCCTATGGCCTCCACCAGTCTGTGGCAGAGCATTCCACAGATTCACTACTGTCTTAAAAAATTCCTCCTTGCCTCTGTTCTAATAAGGCTACGTCCACACTACGCCGGATAATTTTGAAAACAAGGCTTTTTCTCTTCGTTTTGACCCTCTGTCCACACTAAAATGGCGTTTTCATCCCCCGAAAACAGAGATTTTCAGAAATGGTCTCCAGAGTGAATAAATCTGAAAACGCCTAATATCCGTTGCAGGGTGTACAGGGTAACCGGAGCTTTTTAAAACCGCTGTCATGACGTGCCGCAACAGATGGTGGCAGCGCGGCATTTCATTGTTTTCTTCTTCGTATTATTATTATTACTTTGTCACCAAACAATTGATACTACAACGTACAATCATCACGGTGATATTTGATTTTGCGCTTCGCAGAACTTAATTTCAGAACAGACAGCAACGAGACCGAAGCCAGAAGAGTTAGAAATATACTCACCAAATACTTTGACCCATAGCTTACTGAATAATTAAGTATACTCACTTTGCCCTGTTTTCTGTCCTTGCTTATATGAAGGTAAGGACAGAAAACACCCTCCGCCACCTCCAGTTTAAATTCCATGCGAAATATTTTGGAGGATCAAGAACTAAGAACCAAGGTGGTTTACCTATTTATACAAGTACTTCTCTGACCAATAGATGTGTATCGGCCTAATGTAATATTGTATGGAAATACAAGATAACACTGATGCAGACATGCTTTATACATTTAACAAGGTGCTTTATTAATGCAACAGAGTTAGTCAGTTTTTCAATGTTCGTCGTCAGCGGGTCATACTGTCCGTGAACTCCCTGTCGGTTGCCTCCATACGCTCCAGTATTTGTTTTTTTTTTAGTTTTAAGTCCTCCTGCGTGAGAGCCAAGAGCAATTTCCTTTTAAGTTTTTCCACTCTGTAACTGGACAAATACACACCAAGTATACAGTTTCCACTTCGCTTGTTTTCTGTGTGTCCTGTGCATGCCCAGTAGGAGGAGATTTGCCCAAATATCCGTCTAATGTGGACAGAGATATTTTGAAAAACGCTTAGTGTGGACGCCTGTCGTTTTCACTCAAAATTGGCGTTTTCAAAATTATCCGGCGTAGTGTGGACGTAGCCTAAGTCGCAGTTTAATTTTGAGGCTATGCTCTCTAGTTCTGGATATCCCCATCATAGGAAACATCCTCTTCACATCCACCTTATCTAGACCTTTCAACACTCAGTAAGTTTCAATGAGATCCCTATGCATTCTTCTAAATTCCAGTGACTACAGGCCCAAAACTGCCTAATGTTCCTCATATATTAACACCCTCATTCCCAGAATCATCCTCGAACCTACTCTGGACTCTCTCCAATGACAACCTTTCTGAGATATAGGGCCCAAAACTGTTGACAATACTCCAAGAACAGCCTAACTAGTGTCTCATAAAGCCTCAGCATTATCTCCTTGCCTTTGTATTCTATTCCCCTTGAAATAATGCCAACCTTCTGGGAGGCTTGCAGGAGGACCAAGTCGCTCTACACCTCCGATGTTTGAACTTTCTCCCCATTTAGATAGTCCGCACTATTATTCCTTTTACCAAAATGCATCATACCTTTCCCAGCACTATTCCATCTGCCACCTTTTTTGCCAATTTGTCCAAGTCCTGCTGCAATCACATTGATTCACTACCTACCCCTTCACCTATCTTTGCATCATCTGCAAACTTTGCCACAAAGCCAGCAATTCCATCATCCAAATCATTGACTAACAATGTGAAAAGTAGCAGTCCCAATATTGACCAGAGAAACACCACTAATAACTGGCAGTCAACCAGAAAAGGCCCCCTTTATTCCCACTCGCTGCCTCCTGGCTGTCAGCCAATTCTCCATCCATGTCACTATCTTTCCTGTAACGCCATAGGATTTGATCTTGTTAAGCAGTCTAATGTGTGGCACCTTATCAAATACCTTCTGAATAGCCAAGTAAATGATATCCACTGCCTCTCCTTTGTCCACCCTGCTTGTTACTTCCTTGAAGAACTCCAGCAATTTCTCAGGCAAGATTTCCCTTTACAGAAACCATGCTGATTTTGACTTCTTAAAAAAAAATCATTAGTCTCCAAGTACCCGAAACCTCATCCTTAATATTTCCCCCAACCACTAAGGTTAGGCTAACTCGCCCATAATTTCCTTTCTTTTGCCTTCTTCCCTTCTTAGAGAGTGGAATGATATTTGCAATTTACTAGTCCTCCAGGACTATGCCAGGATCAAGTGATTCTTTAAAGATTACGACCAATGCATCCATCATCTTTTCAGCAACCTCTCTCAGGACTCTGGGAGGTAGTCCATATGTTCCAGATGATTATCCACCTTTGAGTTTGCCTAGCACTTTTTTTTTGTACTAGCAATGGCACAAGCTCCTGCTCCCCAACACTCAGAGCTCCGGCACACTGCTAGTGTCTTCCACAGTGTAGCCTGGTGCAAAGTACACATTAAGTTCATTTGCCATTTCTTTGTCCCCCCATTACTACCTCACCAAAATCATTTTCCAGTGGTCCAATATCAACTCTCATCTCCATTTTACCCTTTATATACTGAAAAATATACTTTGTATCCTGCTTTTTATTTTATTGGCTCATTTGCGCTTTCATCTTTTCCCTTATAGCATTTTTAGTTAGCTTTTGTTGGATTTTAAAAGCTTCCCAATCATCCAACTTCCCATTCACTATTGCTGCCCTATATGTCCTTTCCTTGGCTTTTATGCAGTCCTTAACTTCCCTTATCAGCCACAGTTGCCTACACCTGCCATTTCAGAACAACTTCTTCTGTGGGACATCTATCCTGTGCCTTGTGAACTGTTCCCAGAAACATCAGCCACCTCTGCTCTGCCATCATCCCTGCCAGTATCCTTCACCAATCCACCTGGGCAAGCTCCGCTCATGCCTCTGTAATCCCCTTCATTCTATTGTGATACTGACACTGGTGACTTGACCTTTTCCCTCTCAAATTGCAGTATGAATTCAATCATGTTATGATCACTGCCTCCTAAGAGTTCCTTTATGTTAAGCTCCCTAAGATCTGGGTTATTACACAACACCCAATCCAAGATAGCCTTTCCCCTAGTAGACTCAAGTACAAGCTGCTCTCCACTCCATTCTATCCCCCTTAGTTCAGTGCCTTCCCACCTACTCATGCCTTCAGATCTTCTCAGTAACTTTCAATACCCTGGTCCTGATCACCTCATCTTCACTATTTATGTTCAGTCCTAAACACTCCCATCCCTCATCAACAAGGCCCAAAGCCCAGTTTCTTTGGTTGGTTTTTCTGTCAATCTTCCTCTACAAACACTACCCCTCCATCCAGCAGAACTGATTCTCACCCTTTAACAACTTTTCCTTTGGCTCCTCCCACTTTCTCCAACCCCAAGAGGTAGCCATCACCATTCACACGAAACAAGCTCTACCGGCTTCTTCGTCGACTATGTAGTCCAAGTTCGAAGCCTTCCCTAGCTTATATGGAGGAATTTAAGGTGGGGGGGGGTATATGGGAGGCAGGGTTTAAGGGTCGGCACAACATTGTGGGCCAAAGGGCCTGCACTGTGCTGTATGTTCTATGTTATACTCCCCAACTCTTCCTCCACTACATTGATGACTGCATTGGTGCTGCTTCATGCACCCATGTTGAGCTTGTCAATTTTATCAATTTTGCCTCTTTTGCCCTGACCTGAAATCCACTTGGGAGATCTCTGATGTCTCTTGGGCCTCTCCCCTTCTTGAACTGTCAACCAACATCTTTTATAAAGCTACTGATTCCCAAAGTTATCTCGAGTATACCTCTTCCTACCCATCTCCTGTACAACTACTATTCCTTTTTTCTCATTTTCTTCGCCTCCGGCACATCTGTTCTCAGGATATGGCTTTCTATTCCAGAACATAAGGAATGTCATCCTCCTTTATAGGGTATACCTCCCTCTACAAATAATGCTACTCTTACCTGCGTCTCCTCCATTTCCCATACATCTGCGCTCAACCAATCTTCCCACTGCTGTAACAGTGACAAGAGTCCATGTTGTCCTAACTACCACCCCATCAGCCTCTGCATCCAACACATTACCCTCCACAACTTTAGCCAACTCCAAAGGATCCTACCAATAAACACATCTTTACCTCCGAAACCCCTCCCCCTACTTTCCTCAGGGATCACTACCTCCACGATTCCCTTGTCCATTTGTCCCTCCTCACTAATCTCCCTGTAAGCAGCCCAAATGCTACACCTGCCTGTACACCACCTTCCTCACGTCCATTCAGGGCCACCCTTAGGGTGGAGGAGCAACGTCTTATATTCCAACTGGGTACCCTTCAACCTAATGATACAAATATTGATTTCTCCTTCCAATGAAGTAAATCCACCCACCCCCCCCCTCTCTAATTCACACTGACCTTTTACTACTTCTTACCTGGCTATTACTTCCTCCTGCGTCTCCTCCTCCTCTTCCATCAGATTCATTCTTCTGTAACCCTTGACCTTTCCCACCAATCTGGTTTCACCTACCGCCTTCCAGCCAGCCTCTTTACCCTCCCACCACCTTTTAGTTCAGGCATCTACCCCTTCTCTCTCAGTCCTGAAGGGGGTCTCAGCACAAAACGTCAACTGTTCATTTTTCTATTGACGCTGCCTGATCTGCCAAGTTCCTCCACCATTGTGTTGCAAATGAAATCAACTCCTCAGAAAGAGGTGACACAAGATCAGAAAATGTAGAATACAGGTGTTCCCTGCTTTTCCAACGTTCGTTTTACGACACCTCGCTGTTACGAAAGACCTACATTAGTTACCTGTTTTCACTAACAGAAGGTGTTTTCACTGTTACGAAAAAAGGCAGTGCGCGCCCCGAGCAGCCAAGCTCCTCCCCTAGAACTGCATTCTAGCCAGTGTTGCTTAAACATATGCCTGTGAGCGTCAGTGCTTTATGTCGATTTATTTTGAGCACCTGTTTGCAAGACGAGTTCTAAGGTATCGAAAAAGCCTAAAAGAGCTCGTAAGGATGTTACACTTAGCGTAAAACCAGACATAATTAAGCATTTCAATCCTGGTGAACGAAGGAAGGACAAAGTGAGCTTGGCTTGTGGAAGCTGACGAAGATGATGTTGAAGACGTTTTGGCATCCCATGACCAAGAACTGATTGATGAAGAGCTGATGCAATTGGAAGAGGAAAGGATAACAATCGAAACCGAATGCAGTAGCCAACAGACCGAGTGAAGTCGTCCAGGAACTGAACGTGAAGCAACTGTGTGAGATTTCGCTGCAATGATTGCTGAAAAGTACGACTTTAATTTTGAAAGGATAGGTAGGTTTAGGGCATATTTGCAGGATGGTTTGAGTGCTTACAAAGAACTGTATGATAGAAAAATGCGCGAGGCTAAGCAGTCAAGCATACTGTCGTTTTTCAAGCCTTCCACATCAGCCACAGTAGACGACGAACCTCGACCTTCGACATCTAGGCAGGCAGACATAGAATAAGATGACCTACCTGCCCTGATGGAAACAGACGGCGTTGAGATGATACTTCAGTGTCCCACCACCCCAGTGGTCCCAACCTCCAGGCCGTGGACCGATACATTGCTGCCAAACATGCAGTGGTAGCCTGGACGCACCCAGCACATCTTTAAGAAAATGCCAAAATAAATAAGCTAATTAAATAGGTGCTGCCCAGATCAGAGGCGATTACCGATTGTGTCGCCTCTGATCTGGGCCGACATTTATGTGCCAGGCAGCACCTATTTAATTAGCTTGTTTATTTCGGCTTTTTTCTTAAAGATGTGCTGGGTGCATCCCAGCTACCGCTGCACCACTGCATGCTTCGTGGATTGGTATCAGTCCGTGGCCTGGAGGTTGGGGACCACTGCACCACCCCAACCTCCAATGACTCAGCCTAACACACCATCAGTGTGCTCGGCGCTGTATTCCCGATTCCAGTAAGTGATACTACAGTGTAAATACATTATTTCTACTTCATATAGGCTGTGTATTTTTGTGTTATTTGGTATGATTTGGCAGCTTCATAGCTTAAAGGTTACTGGAGAGAGTGTTTCTGCCGAGAGCACTTGCGTGAGATTTTCTCTACGATGGACAATGCGGCAATGATTGTAGAAAAGTATTTCTACTTTATATAGGCTGTGTATTTATATCATTCCTGATTTTACTATATGTTACTGTTATTTTAGGTTTTATGTGTTATACGCTCACAAATTTTTCCCCATATAAATAAATGGTAACTGCTTCTTCACTTTACGACATTCCGGCTTACGAACCATTTCATAGGAACGCTCTACCTTCAGATGGCGGGGAAAACCTGGAGTTAAGAAACTGCAAGGCTATAAAGATCCATATGGGAATTACAAACAAGTATCCGCACAGTAGCCAGGATGAGGTACAAATTACAATGCAAGATAGAAAAGGCATGTAATAAAGGGCAATGTTAGAGGGTGATGAGTGATTTCAAAATCCAGGTAGATTGGGAAGATCAGGTTGGATCCCAAGAATGCATTTGTAGAATGCCTATGAGATAGCAACTGTGGCTGACAAGTCAAAGATGGCATAAAAGCAAGAGGGCATACAATATAGCAAAAATTAGAGATAAGCTATGATTGGGAAGCTTTTAAAAAGTAACAGAAGGCAACTAAAAAGCAATGAAAAGAGGAAATATGAAGATAAACTACACAATTAATATAAGAGAGGATGGCAAGTGTTTTTCTGATATAGAGTAAAAAAAAACTCACTAGAAAATGACATATGCCAACATTCAAGAGCACCAGGGAGCAGAAGTAAGTGTAGTTGCCATTACTAAGGAGAAGGTACTTGGAAGGCCGCAAGGTCTGAAGGTAGAGAAGCCACTTGGACCAGATGGACTACACTCCAGAGTTCTGAAAGAGGTAGCTGAACAGATTATGGAGACATTAGTAGTGATCATTCAAGAACTACTAGATTCTGGAATGGTTCCAGAGGATTGGAAAATTGCAAATGTTACTCTACTCCAAGAATAGAAGGAGTCAAAAGATAAGAAATTGTAAGTCTGACATCAGTGATTGGTAGGATATTAGACTCCATTACCAACGATGCAGTTTCAGGGTACTTGGAAACACGTAATAAAATAGACCAGTTAGCATGGTTTCTTTGAGGAAAGAACAGGCAGACAGACATCGGTAGATGTTTACTTGGCTTTTCAGAAGGCCTCTGACAAAGTGCTGCACACAAGGCTGTGTCTATGGTATGACAGGAATATTAGCAGTGTCAAAAGGTTGGTTGACTGGCAGAAGGCAAGGAGCAGGAATAAACAGGGACTTTACTGATTTGCTGCTAGTAACTAGTGGTGTTACACATGGGTCGGTTTTACAAATGCTTCTTTTCACATTATATGTAAATGATTTGGATGACAGAATTGATGGCTTTGTGTCCAAGTGTGCAGATGATACAAAAACAGATTGAGGGCAGATGGTGCTGAGGAAGCAGGGAGTGTGCAGAAGGAATTAAGATTGGAAGAATGGACAAAGTGGAATATGGAATAGTTTAGAGAAGGGTCTATCATGCACTTTGGTAGAACCGATAAAGGCATAGACTTTTAATAAATGGGGAAAAAATTCAGAAATCAGAGGTGCAAAGGGACTTGGGTGTCCTCATGCAAGATTCCCTAAAGTTAACTTGCAAGTCGATTTGGTGGTAAGAAAGGCAAATACAATGTTGGAAGCAAGGTTGTAATGCTGAGGCTTTATAAGGCATTGTTCAGAATACCCTTTAAGCATTGTGAAGCAGTTTCAGGCCCCTTATGTAAAGATGTGCTGGCATTGGAGAGAGTCCAGAGAAAACTCACGAGAATGCTCCAGGAATGAAAGGTTTAACATGTGAGGAGCGTTTGATGGCTCTGGGCCTGTACTCACAGGAGTTCAGAAGTACGGGGGTGGGGTAGAAGGTGTTTAGCATTCAACGCCTAGAAATTAATAAGCTCCAGGACCTAGACCTGAATACCTTCCGCAACTGGATTCTCCATTTCCTCACTAGCAGATCTCAGTAAGGATAGGCAACAATATCCCTTCCAAATCACCAGCAGCACAACTGCATAAGCCTGTGTGCTTAGCATCCAACTCTACTCACTTTATACTTATGACTGTGAAGCTAAATACAGCTCCAATGACTTTTATGTTTGGTTGCAATGGCACTACTGCTAAATACTAATAGAAAGGAGATTAAAAATCAGGTTGAATAGTGCCACAATAATCTTTGCTCAATGTCAGCAAAACCAAAGAGCTGATTATTGGCCAAGGGAAGAAGAAATTGGGGACTCCTCAAAAAAATTAGGAAATCAGGGGTAGAGTGTCTGTAAATTTAAATTCCTTGGCATTTTATCAGAGGGTCTGCCCGGTGACCAGCATGTAAGCACCTTTGCAAAAGACGTATGGCAACACATCTACTGTTTTAAAAAGAAGTTTGCATGGATTTAGTAAGTCATCTAAAACTTTGACAAACATCTATAGATGCAGAGGAGAGTATCCTGACTAGTTGTATCATGGCCTGGTATGGAAATACCAATGCTCAATAACAAAAGCTTACAAATTATAAATACAGCCCAGTCCATCGCAGGAAAACCCATTCCCAACATTAGGCACATCCACAAGCAGCACTGCCACATGAAATCAGCATCCATTAAGGATCCCCACCATACAATCTATGCTCTCTCCTCACTGTTGCCATCTGGAAGGAGCCCAAGGACACAGACCAAGTTGAGAAACAGTTATCACCCTTCAACCATCACACATCTGAACCTGCATGGTAACTACATTCGCCTTAATACTGAATTGATTCTACAACCCATGGACTCACTTTCAAGGACTCTACAACTCACTCTCTCAGTATTTACTTAGTTTATTTTCTGTATTTTCAGTTTACCTTTTTATACATTGATTGCTTATCAGTCTGTGTAGTTTTTCCATTGATTCTATTGTATTTCTTTGTTCTACTGTGAATGCCTGCAATAAAAATGAATCTCAGGGCAGTATATAGTGACACATTTGTACTCTGATAATAAATTTATTTTGAAACTACTGAATATTGAAAGGCCGAGAGTGGATGTGACAGAACGTTTCCAATAATGAGGGAGCCTAGGACTGGAGGGCAGAGCCCCAGAATACAAGGACAACCCTTTATAATAGAGACGAGAAGGAATTTCTTTCAGAGGATGGAGAACATGTGAAATTCATTGCCAGACAGCTGGAGGCCAAGTCACCGGTATATTTAAAGCAGAACTTTGTAAGTTCTTGATTAGTAAGGGCAAAGGTTACAGGGAAAGGCAGGAGAATGGAGTTGACAGGAATAATAAATTAGGCATGACTGAATGATGGAGACTCAATGGGCTGAATGGCTTAATTCTGCTCCCAGCACTGGTTGAATGTTCTACACGAGATGCATGCTTCCTGGAAGATGACTACAGTAACTGCTCCTCAAGAAAATTAGTCACATATGGAAGCCAAAGATCAAAACAAGGTGAAAGCAACATAATATCTGTATCAACATCTTTCAATTTGAAAATATCTTTCAAATGATACAATAGCCAAACTGAACTTCAAATGTGTATATTCACCATAATACTCCATTACATTATAACCTGTGCATTTCAATAGTAAAATTTCAAGTGATCTAGATGGAAGAAAACAATAAAATAAATTCACGCAGTCAAAATGGGCAAATCTCTGAACTGGTTCAGTTGTAATTCAGTGTTCCCATATCACAGGATCTATCCTGGAACCGGTAGATAAGTGTCATCACAAAGGTTTTTTTTTTAAAAAAGAAACTTGTGCAGATTTGGTATGTCCCCACATCTTTGACAAACTTCTATAAATGCACAGTGGAGAACATCCTAACTGGTTGCGTCATGGGCTCGTATGGAAACACAAATGGCCAGGAATAGAAAAGGCTACAGAAAGTGGTAGATCATAGGCAAAGCCCTTCCCACCATTCAGCACGTGTACATGGAATGCTACCATATGAAAGGAGCATCCAAAGACTCCCAACATGCACTCTTCGCTACTACCATTGTGAAGGAGATAACAGAAGCCTCAAGTCCCACACCACAAAGTTACCTTAAACCATCAGGCTGCTGAACTAGCATGCTCAATCACCATTGCTCTGAATTGATTCTAGGACCTACGGACTCAATTTCAAAGATTCGTTACAACTCATGTTCTCAGTAGTGTTTTCAATTGCAGTTTGCCTTTTGCACATTTGTCTGGCAGTCTTTGTCTATTAACGTAAATTTTTAATCATGAAATTCTACTGCATTTTTTACTTTCTGTAAATGCCTCCAAGAAAATGAATCTCAAGTTATACTTTGATAATAAGTTTACTTTGAACTGCCTCCCTTTTTGATCACATTATTTCAGCCAACAGTTCAAAGTAATGCTCAGGATTGTTGAATGCTCAGGGGTGTCCTGTTTTTGGTACATGCACCCAGTCAATCACCAAAGCAAAACTTTGAAATAGATATCCAAGCAAAACAAAACAAACACACACACACACACAGTGCTGGAGGGACTCATCAGGCTAGGCAGCATCTATGGAAGAGAATTGTTTGATCTTTCAGGCTGAGACCCTTCATCAGGACTGGACAGAAAAGATGGGAGTCAGAGTTAGAAGGTTGGGGGGGGGGGGGGAGAGGAGAGGAGAGACGACAAACTCTGTCGCCATCTTTTTTTCCTCCAATGTTGATGAAGGTTCTCAGCCCGAAAGGTAGGTAGGTAGGTAGGTTGGGGCGGGGGGGGGGGGGGGGAAGAGAGGTGGGTGTGTGTGTGTGTTGGATTTCCAGCACCTGCAGATTTTCTCTTCCTTCAAATGGAAAATTTTCCTGGTGTCTGGTGTCTTAATCAATGTTTTAACAATAATGAATGAGTTAATAGTCGTCATTAATCCCAAGACTTAGCTGGCACCATTCCTAAGGTCACAAATGACTAAACTTCAAAAATATTCCATTAGCTCTGAGGCACATTGAAAACCCCCAATATAAAGAAAACACTACAAGATGTAAATCAACCCCAAAGTTCTGGATATGCAGTTCAGATTATGAAAATCTAGATAATAAGCAACTTTTCACTGAACCAACTGATCAGAAGTATGAGCTTTGAATCATTTGTTTTCTACACTTTCATAATCTTCATGTAGATAAGGCTTAGCTTTTGCACAAGTCTTCTTGAAAATCTTAGACAAGTAAATGGAAGGTCATCAGACATGGATACAAGACTAATAAACAATGGCCTTTGCACGACCAATCGGCGAGTTAATAGCTCATTCACCACCTGCAAAATGAAGCAGTGAAGTCAGAGTCTCAATAGCCAGGGCCCCACCTTTTTTAATGCCATGGACCAATACCATTAAGCAAGGGGTCCATGGACCCAAATTGGAAACAAATGGAAGAGACCAAAGTTAGAGGACAAGCTAGTTACTGAGGTTAGTAACTACAATCTTCTCCCACCTTTCCATTTTAATGGAAACTATCAACACTAACAGTGTGCAATACTCTTAATACTTATTTGATATAAACACAGAGGGATTAAAGCCTGAACAAAATTCTCTAATGTGCTATATTCTGGCATACTGGAAAACAGCTGGCACATGTACCCAGCTCTGATGAATAATAAATGCAATTTATTAATAGAATAGTAAATTAAATTCTAATACTTCAGTAGACACATGAACCTGAAGCAAGGTAGCCAAGTTTTTGCCCTCATGTTCAGAACACCAGTTTAAAGCTAACGTGGGCACCAAATCAAACACCAAGGAAATATTTGCATTGGAAATGTGAGCAAGCCTCTCCAAATCACCTGTAATCTTTGGTTAGAATCTGCCAACTTCAGTAATGGGAAAATGCTATTATGAAGTCATGCTATTAAGAGCAGTACTAAATTTGTCTTACCTGGTAATTAACACTGGAAGATTTTTTCCCTTGGTTTCAGCACTTTAACAACAGTGATGAACTTGAATTTACCAAATTAACCGAACTTCGTATTAATATCGTGAGCAATAAGGAAAGATGGAAAAATATAAGCCAATCATGTACCCAACTCTACTAATCCATATCATATTCATCTCAAGTAACTCCCTTTACCACTTCCATAAAGAATGTGTACTAGATTCTAACAAACCTTGATGCAAAAAAAAATCCTCAGATCCCCTCTACTCTCCTTAAACTTATGCCCTCTGATCTTAAGCACCCATCATGCAGAACATTTCTTTTTATCCCCATCAGAATCTTGTACAGTTCTATCAGGATCTCACCACATCCCCACTTTCTCTGCTCCAGAGAAACCAATCCCAGTCTATACTACCCTTTCTTTAACTGAGACAGCATTTTAGGAAGCCCCCTGGTGAATTCCACCCAAACACCTCCAGTGAAATCACATCCCATTTATAGGGTGGTGATTGGAACCACAAATTATATTCTAGTTGTGGCATAGCCAATGTTTTACGAAGTGGTACAGCTACAGAAAGGGAGGGTAATGTATCAGGATCCTCTTTTGAGTCAGTATGGGTGGAAGTCAGGAGCAGGAAGGGAGAAGTTACTCGATTGGAGGTATTCTATAGGCATCCTGGTAGCAGCAGAGATAAAGAGGAGCAGATTGGGAGGCAGATTTTGGAAAGATGCAAAAATAACAGGGTTGTTGTCATGGGTGACTTTAACTTCCCGAATATTGATTGGTACCTGATTAGTTCCAAGGGTTTAGATGGGGCAGAGTTTGTTAAGTGTGTCCAGGACGGATTCCTGTCACGGTATATGGACAGGCCGAATAGGGGGAATGCCATTCTAGATCTAGTACTAGGTAATGAACTGGGTCAGGTCACAGATCTCTCAGTGCGTGAGCATCTGGGGGACAGTGACCACCGCTCCCTGGCCTTTAGCATTATCATGGAAAAGGACAGTATCAGAAAGGACAGGAAAATTTTTAATTGGAGAAGGGCAAATTATGAGGCTATAAGGCTAGAACTTGCGGGTGTGAATTGGGACGATGTTTTTGCAGGGAAATATACTATGGACATGTGGACGATGTTTAGAGATCTCTTGCAGGATGTTAGGGATAAATTTGTCCCGGTGAGGAAGATAAAGAATGGTAGGGTGAAGGAACCATGGGTGACAAGTGAGGTGGAAAATCTAGTCAGGTGGAAGAAGGCAGCATACATGAGGTTTAGGAAGCAAGGATCAGATGGGTCTATTGAGGAATATAGGGAAGCAAGAAAGGAGCTTAAGGAGCTGAGAAGAGCAAGAAGGAGGCATGAGAAGACCTTGGCGAGTAGGGTAAAGGAAAACCCCAAGGCATTCTTCAATTATGTGAAGAAAAAAGGATGACAGGAGTGAAGGTAGGACCGATTAGAGATAAAGGTGGGAAGATGTGCCTGGAAGCTGTGGAAGTGAACGAGGTCCTCAATGAATACTTCTCTTTGGTATTCACCAATGAGAGGGAACTTGATGATGGTGAGGACAATATGAGTGAGGTTGATGTTCCGGAGCATGTTGATATTAAGGGAGAGGTGGTGCTGGAGTTGTTAAAATACATTAGGACGGATAAGTCCCCGGGGCCTGATGGAATATTCCCCAGGCTGCTCCACGAGGTGAGGGAAGAGATTGCTGAGCCTCTGGCTAGAATCTTTATGTCCTCGTTGTCCACGGGAATGGTACCAGAGGATTGGAGGGAGGCGAATGTTGTCCCCTTGTTCAAAAAAGGTAGTAGGGATAGTCCGGGTAATTATAGACCAGTGAGCCTTAAGTCTGTGGTGGGAAAGCTGTTGGAAAAGATTCTTAGAGATAGGATCTATGGGCATTTAGAGAATCATGGTCTGATCAGGGACAGTCAGCATGGCTTTGTGAAGGGCAGGTTGTGTCTAACAAGCCTGATAAGAGTTCTTTGTGGAGGTGACCAGGCATATAGATGAGGGTAGTGCAGTGGATGTGATCTATATGGATTTTAGTAAGGCATTTGACAAGGTTACACATGGTAGGCTTATTCAGAAAGTCAGAAGGCATGGGATCCAGGGAATTTTGGCCAGGTGGATTCAGAATTGACTTGCCTGCAGAAGGCAGAGGGTCATGGTGGAAGGAGTACATTCAGATTGGAGGATTGTGACTAGTGGTGTCCCACAAGGATCTGTTATGGGACCTCTACTTTTTGTGATTTTTATTAGTGACCTGGATGTGGTGGTAGAGGGGTGGGTTGGCAAGTTTGCAGGTGGCACAAAGGTTGGTGATGTTGTAGATAGTGTAGAGGATTATCGAAGATTGCAGAGAGACATCGATACAATGCAGAAGTGGGCTGAGAAGTGGCGGATGGAGTTCAACCCAGAGAAGTGTGAGGTGGTACACTTTGGAAGGACAAACTCCAAGGCAGGGTACGAAGTAAATGGCAGGATACTTGGTAGTGTGGAGGAGCAGAGGGATCTGGGGGTACATGTCCACAGATCCCTGAAAGTTGCCTCACAGGTAGATAGGGTAGTTAAGAAAGCTTATGGGGTGTTAGCTTTCATAAGTCAAGGGATAGAGTTTAAGAGTAGCAATGTAATGATGCAGCTCTATAAAACTCTGGTTAGGCCACACTTGGAGTACTGTGTCCAGTTCTGGTCACCTCACTATAGGAAGGATGTGGAAGCATTGGAAAGGGTACAGAGGAGATTTACCAGGATGCTGCCTGGTTTAGAAAGTATGCATTATGATCAGAGATTAAGGGAGCTAGGGCTTTACTCTTTGGAGAGAAGGAGGATGAGAGGAGACATGATAGAGGTGTACAAGATAATAAGAGAAATAGATAGAGTGGATAGCCAGCGCCTCTTCCCCAGGGCACCACTGCTCAATACAAGAGGACATGGCTTTAAGGTAAGGGGTGGGAAGTTCAAGGGGGATATTAGAGGAAGGTTTTTTTACTCAGAGTGGTTGGTGCGTGGAATGCACTGCCGGAGTCAGTGGTAGAGGCAGATACACTCGTGAAGTTTAAGAGACTAATAGACAGGTATATGGAGGAATTTAAGGTGGGGGCTTATATGGGAGGCAGGGTTTGAGGGTCAGCACAACTTTGTGGGCCGAAGGGCCTGTAATGTGCTGTGCTATTCTATATGTTCTATATAAAATCTCCCCACACCTATAGTCTATGACCTAGCTAATGAAAGCAAGCATCCAAATGCCTTCTTTGCATATTGCGCTGCCAGATTCAGATATATCTGAACTGGTACAATGGGGTCTTTTTACTCCCAGGATACTATCATTCTTGTATGGACATTTTACCCTTCTTTAACTCTTCACCATCAAACCCACTCCTCAACAAACCAAGTTGTACTACCAAACCAATACAATCCCTCAGTGAAGGGCATATTCACAGGAAATGAGCATCACTACAAAGTGAATCATCCCACTTACAGTTGGGGTTAGCCACGTTCTTGAACTGCCAGAGTCTGCAGATGGCACCCTCCATGCTGGAAAAGACTCAGCAATGAGAAAAGGGACAGTGAAGAAGTTCCAAGTTAGGATACCGCAAAACCCTTTGGTGATCATGCTCCTAAGCATCTGCTGCCTTGTTCTTCCAATGGTCGTGCAAGAGTAACTTCAGCAAATATCTGCTGAACATATGTAGAGGCACGTTACAGCTACACTGACAGGATGGTATTATATTGCCTTATCCAAATGTTGTCCAATATGTTAGAACATTAAAGTAGAAACATTTAAGTATTAAAAGGAAAAGTTCTCCTAATCTAAACACATTTCAACTGTAAAGCATACATTAGATTAACCATATAACAATTACAGCACGGAACAGGCCATCTCGGCCCTTCTAGTCCATGCCGAACTCTTACTCTCACCTAGTCCCACCGACCTGCACTCAGCCCATAACCCTCCATTCCTTTCTTGTCCATATATCTATCCAATTTAACTTTAAATAACAACATCGAACCTGCCTCAACCACTTCTGCGGGAAGCTCGTTCCACACAGCTACCACTCTGAGTAAAGAAGTTCCCCCTCATGTTACCCCTAAACTTTTGCCCTTTAACTCTCAACTCATGTCCTCTTGTTTGAATCTCTCCCACTCTCAATGGAAAAAGCCTATCCACGTCAACTCTATCTACCCCCCTCATAATTTTAAATACCTCTATCAAGTCCCCCCTCAACCTTCTATGCTCCAAAGAATAAAGACCTAACTTGTTCAACCTTTACTTACACAAATCCGACCGATCCCCCAACATCTGGCAAGATGGTGTCAGTGACTGAGGTGACATCTTAGAAAACTAATGGACACTTCTAAATTTACTACTTCTGAACTTGCAATTGATTGCAGTCAGTAATTTCTCTTAAGAATATATCTTTGGGCCAACTGAATGATCTTATGCTTCTGTGACAGCCTGGGGGAATTCGGCATGGAAGATATTCTGTGTTGATTCCTAATGGCGGAACACAACCTGTGGTCGGCTCCATTACTCTGCGCCAATTAAAGCATCAAGCAAGACTAAAATAGTAAAAGACAAGAGCAGAAAACAAACAGGTGTTCAGCACCCGTCCGCCTGTGTTTGACCAACCTCTTGCTGCTGCCAGCGTGTGGAAGGTGCAGGAGGTCTTGGGTCCCATGCCGCCAAGTTCAGAAGCAGCTGTTGCCTGCAACCACTGGACTTCCAGACTGGTTTGCCTCAGCACTCCACTGTTGCGGTCTCATTTTGAAGACACAGCAGTTCATGGTCCTTGTGTTTTTTTTTGTTTCTTATTTGTGCGGGATACTTCAGCACTGAGCAAACTCTGCAGCTGTGGCCATTAGCATAGCGCTAAAGATTCACTTTTTGAAAACTCCACATTAATGTTATTGTTTACTTTTAACTGCAATTTGCTTCCCCCACCCCCCCCACCCCGAAGACACTGGGTGTTGGATGGTCTTGTACAAGAGTTTTCTATGAACGAGTTCCATTGTGTTTCTTTGCTTTGTGGCTACCTACTAGAAGACAAATCTGTTGTATGGTGGATACATGCTTTCTTAATAAATGTATGCTGAATTATGATAACTAGAACATGGTATTAAGAGCATCAGAACAGTATGCTCCAGACCTTCAATGATATGTTTCAATGCAAGTGACAATATTTAATCCCACAAGTCTCAGCAAATGTAACAGACCACGTCAGCATGTAACAAGATCCAAGTGATACGTAGACATGGACTGATGAGTGACAATTCATTATAGTCACTCAATTCAACTGAAATGGCCACAAACATAAAAGCAAGCCAGTGGCTGGGTGAGTGACACAGTGATTCACCTAACACCCTAAAGCTTAGTCACCATCTACAAAAGGTAGGTTCATCAGAACTGAATACTCTGCAGATGCCTGGGTAAACTCCAATACAAGCTCATGCCATCCAGGACAAAGAAGCCCATTTGTATGCCAGCTTCCCACTGCATGCAAGGAAGAAATTCATGCCCAAATAAAATATTAAAGACAAAATAAGCTTATTTTGCTCAAGCACAAAGAAAATTGTTGAATAGTGAAGCAATTACTGAGAAAGCTGCAAAGCTGTCAGGGTAAGTAGACCTACTTAAATCTGAAAGATACTAAAACTGAGCAACACACAAAACGCTGGAGGAATTCAGCAGGCTCGGCAGCTATCTATGGAAAAGAGTAAACAGTCAGACTGAGACCTTTCATCAGGACTGGAAAAATAGATCTGTCCTGATGAAGGGTCTCAGTCCAAAGCATTGACTGCTTAGTGCAAGTGTTTTAAAAGAATCAGTGGCATACTCCTAAATGACAGGAGCTCCCTCTTATCAGATCCTTGAAGGTATACAGAAGCAAATACAAAATAATGTTGCAAAAACTAGTGCAGAGCAGGTCTGATCAGCAGCCAATTCACATGTATGGACCCATATTTTGGTACAAGCTAAGATGGAGTGCACCTGACCCCTCAGAGAGCCTAATTGATTACCCTGTATTCCAAAGGAATGATCAAGCACATAACAGTGTCTAACCAACATCCAACTGCAAGTTCATTCTACACTTCATATTGCAGGCCACAGATTCGGTAGCCCAGAATTCAAATTTTACACATAGAAGCTATCTATGGACGCAGCTCACCAACTGTCACATTCAGGCCTAAAGAACTCAAAAACACCTTTGATCAATCCATTCAATAGCAATGAAGATACTCTACCCTTAGCCTTCCGAAGTTCTCAATTTTGGACCAATTCCTTCAATTGAAAAACTATCATATCCCCATTTAAAAAGGAAAAAAGAAACCAGATTAAAAACCAGTCTGACAAACAATTGGATGAAAAATTACTCCATCTGTAGTGATTAACTGATAAGTATTAGCATGGATTTATAATACACCTGAATATAATTCTTCCCAGGTGATTAGACAGGGAAATATCTGGTTTCTTTTATTATACAGACTTTCAAAAGACAGTCATGAGGCTTCTGGCCTTGGGACTTCAATTGCACAGACTATAAAAAAAAGCTAAAAGTGCACGCCTACTCAAGCTGGTGGAGCATGACTGGTGATCTCCCTCAAGGATTATGTTTACCATACCTGTAGCCATAAAACAGCTAGAATAAATAAGGCAGCAAACCTTAGGGTTGTATATGACAAACATACTTTGATAATAAATGTACTTGGAATCTTTGAAAACCTCAATTCCAATTTTGCCCATGACATCAAGATAGGTAGCACAGGAAGTATTAAATAGAATTACGAATTCAAAGGGAAAGAATAGAAGAGCAAAACAACTCTTGTAGGTTGGAGTCTAGGACTAGTGAAACAACCTGAAAATTGGACCAATATCCTTTTAAAATATATGAAGCATACATACACACAGCAGAAATTTGAAATTCATGCCGCAACCAACATGAACTCAATTTTAAAATTCAAGTCCAAGATATAATCCCGAACCAAAGACAAAGAAATTAGCAGCTTGTGAATCTGGTTCACATCAGAGAAGACTGAATAGAAGCTAAAGCAGCTTCTGCATACTTACCCACATCCAGAAAGTTCAAGCAACGCCTAATGACAAGATGATTTTTACTGACTCCATTTCCTTCACTTGTAAATATTTAAAAAATGACTTTTTCTCCCACTAGCACCACCCTCAATCCATCCCAAAGATGATATGTATGCTTCATTAACAATTTAGTTTGATTTTATAAATGCAAAATATCCAGGAGTTGGGTAGAATAAAGGCTGCAGGAGAGCATGTTGTAAAATCTGGACTCTCTAACAGGATAGTGTTAAGTTAAGCAAATGAGTGAAAACTTGGCAAATGGAACTTCAATATAGGAAAATATGAGGTCATAAGAGTTCAGTCAGAGAAACCAAATGACATTATTCAAATAGAGTAGCGGAATATACATGTTCCTAAGCACCAAACAAAAAGTTAATATGTAGGTGCAGGAAGTAATCAAGATTGTGTATTCAATATTAACTTTCATTAAACAAAGGTTGGGGTTTTAAAAGTAGAAATAATATAACAATTGTGTTGCTACACAGTTTTAGACTGCTTGAAGTTTATAATACATGCAGGTGGGTGGCAGAATCAGGGATACTTTGACAGGCACCTGAGAGGGGAGACATGTTAAATACAAAAATGAATCAAGTGAGAATGCTCCAAGAAATGACATACATAATGGGCTGAATGGCCACATCAGATCATAAGAAAATTAACCAATTGAAGTTGCAAGATCAAAAGCTGCAATTGCTTGGAGCCTTCAAGAGGGGAACGTGATGAAAAGGCCAAGACAACAACTTTGTTTATTGTGATGTGTCAAATCAGACAAGTTACTGGCAATACTGCACAAAGATGGCTCACATCTTGCTGCAAGAAAGTGTTAACAATTTATTTTAGCCATTCTTCCACTTTTTCTTTCTTAAAAAGTAACAAAGTAGATTTAAGTTATAGACAAGCTACTCTTGCTAATTAGTGTAATTCAACTGAAAAATACCTTTACCTGTAACTTTACCCACCTGATTATATCCAAGCATACCTTTGAAATGTGCTTTAAATTAAAACTAGCCACAGCCATCCTCCCAGTATTTCCACCAAAACTTTACAGTTTAAAGGTTTAAAGAACTTATAATTCTTCAACCTTAGCAGACTGTTTCAGTGCACTGGGAGCTAATTTGGAAAAACTGGATTTGCATTTGTAGTAAAACACCAGGACCAGTGACAAATACTACCAAAAAACCCCAGAAATCTGTAAAACTATTGAAAGATTCAACAGAAATCCTCTTTTCTCACAAATCCTGACTTACCTGAATTTCTAATTTCCTTTAGAAAAATAGCTGTTTAATTGCTGCCAGTTCTATCACTGCTTCAAAGTTTAAAAATCAATAGACCAGATTTATGAACAGATGTGTTAGTTCAATTGGGTGATCAAGACACCACCTCTGCACTACTATCAAACACCAATTGTAAAAATGTTGACCATATACTTGAACCAAGTTTAGCAAGCAAAGTGTTGAGAAATTTCAGTTGGAGTAGAATTGTATTCTCAACACAAGCTAAGGTTTAACTTACCAATCATGGTGCAATTACTGGCATTACACCCAACTACATTACCCTAAATATGCAACTCTGCACATCCAGCAGAAATATCCAACAGTTGTGGGTACATCCTTCCAGAATCACGGCACAAGTGAGAACATTTGTAATACACACCCAATTGAGAAAACAAAGTGAAGAGTTGGGAATTGTAGCTGAAATATAAAACAAGATGCATTCAAACATCAGTACCAAAGCCAAATTGCATCCAAATGTGAATAGTCTGAATGATACCTTCCAGGAGGCAGTGATGTTCCACAAGAGCCTGCTTATAAGATTAAACAAGGGATATTGCAACCAAAGTTGATGAACACTAGAGATGAAAAGAAAGTACAATTCTGTTGAGACTTCACTAAAGTCAGGAAACCTTGACAAAGAAGCTTGGTGGCTCTTCCTTACTGGAAGCAAAAAAATACTTCAGGTTTTGTTTCACCATATTTGGTGTGAACCCTATACTTTCCATAACTGGAATCAGTCACAACAATCTTGTTTATTAGAAAACCCCAGAGGTCATTTAAAATAGCCAGTTCCATAAATTTATACACGCAATTTGTAATTTCAAAATTCAAGATATTCAGATACTTAGAGAAAAATAAACTTAAATTAAATCTGGGCTTTATTTATTGATTTGCTTTCAAATCAAACAACTTTTTTTGGTGGGGGGGGGGAGAATAGAAAATTTGAGCCGGTTCCCTGGTATGGAATAGAGCGCCCTCCCACCATAGTTCAACTGAATTGCAGAGTCATGCCTAAAGGGAAAGGGGAAAAGAAACGGTATCTTCAGACAAAAACCACAAGAGGAAGTAAATTAGTAGCTGCACCAAACTGCAAAGGCAACAACAGCACAAAGACCAAATCCTAGACAGTTTCATTACTCAGCAATTTGTTAGACAGCAATTTCGTACGAGTAAAGATTGGGACTCAGCAGAGAAAAAAGGTTAGGCTCAAATGAGCCCCCTACTCCCTACATCCCCAGCATCAAATACATTTGTATAACTATTTAAATTCAAATTGAAATAAAACCTCTGCGTGCTCCAAGGAAAGACTGATATATTACTTTATACAAATGACTTGCCCCCAAAAGTGATCAATTTACTCAGATCTGCATGGGTATAATGCCTTTTTTTGTCCAAAAAATACGTTGAACCAATATAATTTCGCATTGGATTAGGGAACAAATAAGGACACCGTTTTCCGTCTTTGATCGACCTTCCGCAGGATTAGGACCGGCAAAAAAAAAACTCAAATGTAACAATAAACCAAAGTTGGCACAATGGGGAGAAAGGAGTATTGCCCGCATAATGAATATCCTGTATTTGAGCGGTTTAAAAGGAATTAAACAGGCGACGATCTTCTGATTGAAGACGGTAGGCTGGCCACACACAGCAAGTTCTCTGGAATTTTCCATCAGGACTGCTAATCTACCGTGCACTGGGAAAGAACAGAGAAAACCTCCTTGCTGCAAAAAAATTAATGAATAATCCCATTTTTCCAGCAGGATACATTCAGATAGTGGAAAATAGTTAGACTACCTCCCCCCAGAAAAAAAATAAGAATATTAAAGCAACGAGTGGAGAAACGATTGTTCAATTCGCCTGGGCGTATGCAAACCGGCTGATGAAGTGGAGATGGAAGGGGAGTTATTTTTGAGCCATGTTTTGGGGTGCGAGGCGGGGGTCTAGGACTCCGGTTGTTTTTTTTGGGGGGGGGGAGGCATACGGGCAGCCGGCGCCATCTTAGAACCGCTCGCCGCGGTCGGCGTGATGGCGGCGGGAGTTTGGGGGGGGGGGGGTTGGCGGCGACCGCAGACTTCGCCCTCCCGTCTCCTTCTCCACCCACTCCCCAACCATTAACACCACCAAACCAAAAAAAAATCCCCCTTCCTCAACCACCAACATGGGGGAAATCTCCAGATTTTACCCACCTGTGTCGAAAAATCAACCTCAAGGCATTTTTCCTTCACAAAATGAATAACGGAAAGAAAACTCGAAGCAAATTACGAAGGAAAGAAGACGTCGAGATACTGAAGTGATTTAATATTTTCTTTATTGAGGTGAGGCGATTCTTAGGGAAAAAACCCCTCGTCCGGCCTTTACGGAATATATTATTGCCCCCTCCCCCTCGTCCCGTTATCTCTTACCGTGACCACCGAGAAGGTGCCTCCGGGCGACGCTGCCCACACGTACTTGGCGTCGGTGTAGCCGATGACGGCGGAGTCCTGGCAGTTTCCATCGGCCATCAGGTTATCGACATAACCGTTCCAGCCAGCCATGGTCGCCCTTGTCGCCGCTCTCTCCGCGCACACACAGGCTCACACTCTCTCGTCTGCTTGAATAATACGGGCAGGGCAGAGCCTCCCAGCCGGCGGATGATGGGGTGGGGAGGTGCGAGTGCGTGAGGTTAAAAAAATAAATGCAAAGTAGGTGGGTCACACCAAAACTACCAAAATGATTTTTTTAAAATATATTATTTAATATCTTTTTTTTTCTTCCCCTACGCGCCTCTTCTTGCAGCCGCCGCTATCTCTGGGTCTGTGGGACGAAGGTGGGTTCGGCCGTCGGTTAAAATGAGCCGAGACAGGAAGGGGGAGTGGGGGAGGTTGGGGGTGGGGAGGAGTGCGGAGCGCGTGTCCGGCGACACTGCGCGGCGTGCACGCGCGCGTCGCGGCGACCGGGCGCAGGTGGAGGACGCGGGAGCGCGCGGGGACGGAGGGCGCCGGCTCAGTGGCAGCAACAACTTTCACTTCTGTAGAAGAGACCACAATAATACCGCAGCGTAGGTATTGATATTTCATCGACTTCAATATTTCTATCCAAATTATTCCATCTTCAATACTTCAAATCGCTCTCGTCTAAAACGTTTATTACCACCCAATTCCATTGCACATTAACAAAAATACCATTGTACGTTAAGAAAAATATTCAGTAATTCTACTTAAAATTGTTATACATGCTTCATGAAAGAGTAAACGTGACAACTTAATTTCTTCCTATTTTCTCATTTTTTTTTGCGGGCATTTTTTGTAATGAAACATTAGGGGTTGATCCAAAAATAAATCAAGCAATTTCTTATTTTACCACAAACATCTGCTAATGTGTATCATATATAAAACGTTGTTTATTATTCAGATAGATGGCATAATAAAACTTATTATAAAAATACACTGTTTTACGGACAGGAGTTCTTTTACTACATTACATTCCTGTTGTTAAAACAAAAAAAGAGGATTAGCTGCGGGGGTGCAGTGCTAGTTTTTTAGGTGCCGGAGCTAACAAAATGCTTGCTATTTCCTATTTAGGTATTGCTATTTCTCTGTAGTAGAGCTACTAGGACTTCATGTTTCAATCCCTATGGTAAGTCGGCACTCTCGATGTTGGCAGTGGGTTTGGAGTGGTGACAAGGAGGGAGGGTAGGTACGTCATCGGGGTCATCAGGTGGGTACCCTCCTTCTTTGACGTTTCGTTGATAAGCTCATGACGTCTCCAGAGGGCTCAACGGTGCTACCTGGCATCCCAGATACACCCCCCTCAGTTCCCTACCCTCCTGTCTTCACCTTGCAGCCCAGTTGCAACACCCAATTTGTGCACCTGCTCATTTCATGATCTTTAAGTTCTTGAGGCTGTAGCACTTTGCATAGCTAGCCAGCCATCCCTTACTAGCCTTAAACTCCTTCCCCTTGCTCTCCTCATCCCCCCCCCTCACAGTAGTGCTCATAGAGGCTAAGTGCTTTTTCACGCATAATTTTGCCATCAACAGGTATATGCTTCTGTGACATGTCCTCTAGACACATACGTAATGCTTTCTCAGTCTTTGCAAGCATTTTATCACGAACCAGACAGACCATTTTTGCCATTGTAGGGGTAGCACTAACACTTCCACGAATTTCAGCTTCTTTCTGCTTTATTGTGCGAATGCTCGATTCATTCTTACCGACCTTACGGCCCACTTCGGCAAGAGACATGCCACTTTTCAAAAGATCTAAGATTTTTATTTTCTTGGCGAACAATGCTCAAACAACGATCGCTGGAGAGACTGAGGATCGGTGAAATGGTGGGAGGCTACAGCAGGATATGCTGGGACAATGGGTCGAGCAAGGAGGAATTTCACAAATACCTAAATAAAAAACAGTCTCTGCTCCAGGATTTCACCAAAAGCGATCAAATATCCTAATGTTATTAGTGGTATTTTCCCCACCAGCCACCACCCCCTCTCCCCAACCCCCGCTTCCGTAAAACTCCCTCAAAATATGCGGCCGCAGTTAAATTCCCCGCTTGTTTATTTTGACTTTTTTTTAACAGAGGTGCCGGAGCGGTGCTCTGGTGAGCTCCAGCAGCACTGCACCCCTGATTAACTGTTCATAAATGCATGGGGATTCTAATTAATAGAACTAAATACAGGTAGTTGAACCAGTATAGATCTCAATTATTTCTAATTTTATTTTCTGAATTCACTGTCAGTTGTGATACATTATGAACCAACAATGATTAACGTACATTAAGTATTTTCAAAAATATTTACAAATAATTGCAAGAGTCAATGTAATTTTCTACTTTTTACATTATTTATAACAAACAATTATTGCTTTCTACACAATACTCAAAATGTATGTTGCTTAATGATTCATTACAAGTTGGATTTTTGAATGAAAAAGCTCAATGCAGATAAATTGTGTTATTATGCACTTTATTAAAGCAATTCAGACTTGTTAATCACGTCTCAGAGAATAGACATCACCTGCAAGGGCAGCAATCATTGCCCTTGAGAAGGTGGTGGTAAGCAGTGTTCTTGAGCCGCTGTGGTCATTTGAATGAACAAACTGTCACAGCGCTGGTTGTAGGAAATTCCAGTCTTGGACTCAGCAGCAGTGAGGGATGGGTGACAAACTTCCATGTCTGGATGTAGGGTTGCCATGAAACTGCTGCCCATGTTCTTTGTGACGGTGGAGGTTGTAGGTTTGGGAGATGCTGTCAGTGTAACTTAGACAAGTAAATGCAATCCATTTTGTAGATTGTATAAACAATGTCAACCTTGTCCCGGTGGAGGTGGCAATGAACATTAAGGATGGTTGGTGGTGTGTCAGGCAAGCAATAATTTTGTCCAGGAATGTGTCAAGTTTCCTTAAAGTTGTTAGAGTTGCACTGAACCAGTTGAGTAGAGAGTATCCCATCATGCACCAGTGTTGAGCCTTGTGCAGAGCAGCATGGTAGCATTGCAATTCATGCAATGCTTTACAGCGTTGGCAATCACCACTTGGGGTTCAATTCCCTCCACTGGCTGTAAGGTGTTTGTACATTCTCCCTGTGACCATGTGGGCTTCCTCAGGGTGTTCTGATGTCCTTCTATATTCCATAAATATATGGGTTAGGGTTAGGTTGTGGGTATGCTATGCTGACACCAGAAGCATAGCAACACTTGCAAACTATCTCCAGCACATCCTCAGACTGTGTTGGTCATTAATGCAAAAAAGTCCCAACATATTTCGCTGTATGTTTCAATGTATGTGACAAGTAAAGCTAATCTTTAAATCTTTAAGCTGATTCTTGTAGATAGTGGAAAGGCTTTGGGTCCTTAGAAACTGAGTCACCAACAACAGGATACTTGCCCTTTGATCTTTGCTTAATTCTGAAGAAAATGTTGCATCCTTAACTTAAGTTGGAAATTACAATAATGTATCAACTCCCATATACAAGTTTACTGATGATACCGCCATAGTGGGCTGTACCTCAAATAATGATGAGTCCGAATACAGAAAAAAGATGGAGAACTTAGTGACATGGTGTCATGGCAACAACCCTTCCCTCAATGTCAATGTCAACAAAACAAAAGAGCTGGTTATTGACATCAGGAAGGGGAGGGCAGTACACATGATCCTACCTACATCAACATGGTTGAGGTTGAGAGGATACAGAGTTCCAAGTTCCTAGGAGTAAACATCACCAACAACCTGTTGTGGTAAACCACACTGATGTCATGGCCAAGAAAGCTCACCAAGGCCTCTACTTCCTGTAGAAGCTAAAGAAATTTGGCATGTTGCCATCAACCCTAAACAATTTTATTGATGCACCTTAGAAAGCATCCTATTTGGATGTGTTACAACTTGGTATAGCAACTATTCTGTATGTGACCTCAAGAAACTGCAGAGAGTTGTGGACTCAGATCAGCACATCACAGGAACTAACCTCCTCTCCATGGATTCTGACTACACTTCTCACTGCCTCAGCAAAGCTGCCAGCATAATCAAAGACCCCACCCACCCCAGACATTCTTTCTTCTCCATTATCTCACTTGGCAGTAGCAAGTACCACCAGGCTCAAGGATGGGTTGTAACTCTGTTATAAGACCTCTGTAATAAATGGTTCCCAAGGATGATAAGATCAGAATCAGGTTTATTATCACCGGCATGTGATGTGAAATTTGTTAACTTAGCAGCAGCAGTTCAATGCAATACATAATCTAGCAGAGAGAAAAAAATAAATAGAATAAAACATAATAAATAAATAAAGTATACTGAATAGATTATTAAAAAATGTGCAAAAACAGAAATACTGTATATTAGAAAAGTGAGGTAGTGTCCAAAGCGTCAAAGTCCATTTAGGAATCGGATGGCAGAGGGGAAGAAGCTGTTCCTGAATCGCTGAGTGTGTGCCTTCTGGCTTCTGTATCTCCTACCTGATGGTAACAGTGAGAAAAGTGCATGCCCGGGTGCTGAAGGTCTTTAATAATGGATGCTGCCTTTCTGAGACACTGCTCCCTAAAGATGTCCTGAGTACTTTGTAGGCCAGTGCCCAAGATGGAGCTGACTAGATTTACAACCTTCTGCAGCTTCTTTCAGTCCCGTGCAGTAGCCCCTCCATACCAGACAGTGATGCAGCCTGTCAGAATGTTCTCCACAGTACAACTACAGAAGTTTTTGAGTGTATTTGTTGGACTCCTGACCTCACAATCTAGCCTATTAGGCTGTCTACAAGAAGGGTCAGAGCCGCCTCTATTTCCTGAGGAGACTGAGGTCCTTTAACATCTGCCGGACGATGCTGAGGATGTTCTACGAGTCTGTGGTGGCCAGTGCTATCATGTTTGCTGTTGTGTGCTAGGGCAGCAGGCTGAGGGTAACAGACACCAACAGAATCAACAAACTTATTCGTAAGGCCAGTGATATTGTGGGGATGGAACTGGACTCTCTCACGGTTCTGTCTGAAAAGAGGATGCTGTCTAAGTTGCATGCCATCTTGGTCAATGTCTCCCATCCACTACATAATGTACTGGTTGGGCACAGGAGTACATTCAGCCAGAGACTCATTCCACCGAGATGCAACACAGAGCGTCATAGGAAGTCATTCCTGCCTGTGGCCATCAAACTTTACAACTCCTCCCTTGGAGGGTCAGACACCCTGAGCCAATAGGCTGGTCCTGGACTTATTTCATAATTTACTGGCATAATTTACATATTACTATTTAACTATTTATGGTTCTATTACTATTTATTATTTATGGAGCAACTGTAAGGAAAACCAATTTCCCCCGGGATTAATAAAGCATGACTATGACTATTATGATCTTCCAATTTATTGCTTACCTACAATGCACTTTCTCTGTATCTATTACACTTAATTCTGCGTTGTTATTGTTTTACCTTGTTTAACCTCAATGCACTGTAATGATTTGCACTCGATGAACAGTATGCTAGACCAGCTTTTGATGTTATCTCAGTACGTGTGACAATAACAAACCTTATAATGCCATTTCTTGAATGTGGAAACATTTCCTGATTTTTTTATAGGTGAGCTTATCAATGCAAGTGATGAACCTGCTTTCCTGGCACAATGAAAATAAACAAATTGCGATGACATGAGCATTTTGGGTCCCTTATCTATGAAAGGCAAAGAAGAAAATATGTGGACACTGAAAGAACTAACAGGTCTAAGTGTGCGAAATATCATTGACGCTGCATGGGATCATTCGCTGTGGAAAGCCATGATCGCCCAAGCCTGTAACACGCAAGGCACATGAAGAAGAAAATCTACGAAAGAATGTGCTGGCATTGGAGAGGGTCCCGAGAAGGTACCCTGTGGGAATCATTGCCACAGAGGACAGTGAAGGCCAAAGTCATTGGGTATATTTAAAGCAAAGGTTGGTAGGTTCTTAATTAGTAAGGTTGTCAAAAGTTACATGTAGAAGAGGGATAATCTGCTTTGATGGATGGGCAGAGCAGACTCGATGGGCTGAAGGGTCTAATGCTCCTCTGTCTTATTGCTTTAACAAAAAATAAACGTTGGAACTGCTCAATGGAAATTACCTATTACAATATGTTATCTTAACACATGGTATGAATACACATTACTGAATACTGAAATATCCTCCACATTTTGGAAATTAGACATTTGGATAATCTTATTCAAAGACATGCCCTATATTTAATTACATGCCAGTTTTGCAGTATTCTGCATGTACCTGCAATGACCTGATAGAGGTATACAAGGTCATGAGGGGCATAGACAGGGTGATATCAGAACAGCTTTACCCCAGGGAGTGGATGCTAAGATCAAGAGGGCAGAGGTGAGAGACTTAAAAGGGCTATCAGGAGCAGCTTCTTCACACAGAGGGTGATGCATGTTTGTAATGAACTGCCTGAAATAGTGGTTTGGGTTGGCACATTGGCAACATTTAAAAGGCATCTAGATAAATACATGATAGGAGAGGTTTAGAGAACCAAACCAGCTATTTGGGACTACCTGATGGGCAACATAGCATGGACAAGTTAGGCTGAAAGGCCTGTTTCTATCCTGTAGGACTCTATGAAATGTATAATCAATAAAATAGCTTACTCTATATTAAGAACTATTCATTTTCCTGGTCCATTTGTCGTGTAGTATGTATTACTTGGAGTCTCATCCTCAAATGTAATTAAGTAAACAGGATGAATCTAAACAAACTGCATAACTGTCATATATACTCACATAGTTATTTGGCAGTGGAATGCATCCTATAACGATTAGTATCAAAACCATTCATTTATTTTGCCTATTATCTATTAACATCACCCTGGATTTTAACTGAATTGTCAGAACAGACTGCCTTACAATTGCGAAATACAGTTATTAAATAAGACAGTCATTTCCATGTCCGAGCAGTTGATGAGACTAAAAGGCTAAATTGTGCAGGAATAATCTGCTATTCTCTCGAATGCGCGAGGCAAGAAGTTGGTATCACATAGAAAAGCCACAGACAAATGAACTCGTCGGTATTATTTCTTTAAAGGATGGTCTAAAGTTATAGCGTGTAATTACGCTGCATCTGCAGAGATAGAGCGAAACGTGATTTCCGAGAGGGGAGAGAGACTCACTGCAGAGGCGTAAGAATTTCTTTTTGTTTCCCATTTGGTGGTGAATGACGTCACTGTGCTGAGTCACGCGGGCGCGCTCCCGCGGCTCTGGTCACAGTAGGTGGCTAAAATGCAAAAGCAAGGGCTGGGGAGGGGGTGAAAAGGTACATCAAATTTGCTTCGAGTTAATACAGAAAACGGTGCACACGCGTGATCGCTAATCAGACGCATTCCCTATTGCACTAAATATAGGAAAATAGTCATATTGATTGAATGTTTTGTGTTATATAAATAAATGTTACTTTTTAGCATACGCTTGCGGCTACTCCATTTGCTGAAAATATGCTCCGCATTCTTTCGTATCAGATGCTTTTATAAAGCCCACTTACTGTCACATAACTGTACATAGACACGTAGAAATAAGAACATAAGCAACTTAGTTCCCTTTCTCTAAACACTTCTGCAACGGGCTTCGAATCATCACACAATCCACGTGCGTGAAACAATGCATTGGATTATCCAGCTGGAATTTAACCAGCTGATATGCAAAAGAAAAGCCTCACTACTTCAGTGCAGCATCGTACCACAACGCAACATTCTTTCAATCGCCAGACTTTATTCCTCCTTCCACTCCCCCCTCCCCATCTAGGAGAACGATAAATAATGCATTAAATGAGACAGAGCTCGTCTGATGTCCCATCCCCCTCATTTGTGCAGTCCACATCCACAACGGTTCTCAGATGGAGCCTTGCAGCAACGAATTTAATATCCGATGCTACCCCGACAAAGAAACATCCATTGATGGTTGGAAATTTATTTTTTTCTAAATTTATCAAATGATTTAAACTTTTGACCGTTTTCGTTAAAATTTTGCTTTATTTGAGGAATGTAACAGGAAAGAGTCAAAGAAATGGGGGGAGGGGTCTAAAGGAAGGCAGAAGCAGTTCCTCCGTCCAAACAAAATGATCACCGTTACAGTTATGTGGCGCTTCACCATGTCGCTGTAAGGGCCCAAGATATTTCATGTAATTAAGTTCTTATTTTTTTTTACTTTTGCACAATTATGCAAGATTTAGTAGTTTTTGATTTAATAGGAACTTTCCCTAAGCAAATTTATTTCACACGGTAATCCATTTCTATCATTAAAAAGATTTGAATTACGATACTCAGTCCTCAAAAAATCTGAATCATCTGTTTCAATATGCTGCAGTATTACAAAAATATGATTTACGCGATGTTCTGTAAATCTAGCAGCTTTAGTAAAGCAGTCCACGTTTCTACACTAGGACACAATTTTAAATTCTCTTCTCAGACAATGGGGGCCCCAGTGAAGACCACAAATTTCAGTTCCGATTGGTCCGTGTGCCTTCTACATGCTTAAGAGAACTTCCGTTGTTACCATGTAAAGTGAAAAAAAGGGACTAATGTCATATATGCATTTTATTGCGAGCCAAAGCATATTTTCTGCAGTGATATGTTGTTTCCTACATTACAGCAGTAACTATGTAGTCATTATCATACAAACTTCAAAGTACATTTATTATCAAAGTACACATATATCATGGATAAACCCTGAGATTCATTTTCTTGTGGGTGGTTACAATAGATACAAAGAAACAGCTTAGAATCAATGAAAACCTGCACACAACAAGACAAACAACCCATGTGCAGGTCAACAAACTGCCAATACAAAAGAATAATAATAAATAATTAAGCAATAACTATAGAGAACTTGAGATGAAGAGACCTTGAAAGTGAGTCCATAGGTTGTGGGAACAGTTCAGTGTTGGGGTGAGTGAAGTTATGTCCTCTGGTTTGAGAGCCTGATGGTTGAGCAGTAATAACTTCCTGAGCCTGGTGGTTGGGACTTAAAGGCTGCTGTACCTCCTTCCTGATGGCAGCAGCAAGCAAAGAGCATGACCTGGATGATGTGGGTCCTTGATGATGGATACTGCTTTCCTACAACGCTGTTCCTTCCGTATCCAATATTTGTCAGCTTTTCCATTTAAGGATATTGGTGTTTCCATGCCAGGTGTGATGTAACCAATCAGTATAATCTCTTACCACACGTTTATAGAAGTTTGTCAAAGTTTTAGATGATATGCTGAATCTTTGCAAACTTCTAAGAAAGTAGAGATGCTGCTGTGCTTTCTTTTTAATGGCACTTATGCGCTGGACCCAGGACAGATCCTCTGAAATGATATGCCGAGGAACACAAAACTGCTGACCCTTTCCACCTCTGATCCTCAGATGAAGACTGGCTCATGGATGTATTTCCACCTCCTGTACACTATTATCAGCTCCTTGATCTTGCTGACAGTGAGTGAGAGGTTGTTGTTGTGGCACCACTCAGCCCAATTTTCAGTCTCCCACGTATGTGCTGATTTGTCACCACATTTGATTTGACCAATGACAATGGCATCGTCAACAAACATAAATATGATATTGGAGCTGTGTTTAGCCTCACAGTGATAAGTATAAAATGAGTAGAGAAGGGGGCTAAGCACACAGCTTTGTGGTACACCTGTGCTGATGGTGATTGTGCAGGAGATGTTAGCAATCTGAACTGACAAGTCTGCAAGTGAAGAAATTGATGATTCAGTTGCACAAGGAGGTATTAGGCCTATGTCTTGGAGCTTATTGATTAGATTTGAGGGGATGATAGTATTGAATGCTGTGCTGTAGTCAATAAAGTGCATCCTGATGTATGCATCTTCACTGTCCAGATGTTCTAAGATTGAGAGAAGAGCCAATGAAATGGCATCTGCTGTTGACTTGTTATGACGGTAGGTGAACTGGAGTGGATCCAAGTTACTGTCCAGGCAGGAGTTGATATGCTTCATCAGCTTAGAAACCATATAGTGTAGAACCAGACCCTTCAATCCACCATGTTCATGCCAACCTTCTTCCTCACCTAAGCTAATCCTATTTGTCCACATTAGGAAGAAGGTACTGTACAAGAACCTCAGTTCCCACACTACCAGATTCAGGAACAGTTATTACTACTCAACCATCAGGCTCTTGAATCAGTCGGGATAACTTCACTCACTTTCACTCACCCCACCTCTGAACCGGTTTCACCACCTTTACTTTCAAGGACTCTACAAATCATATTCTTGATATTTATTACTTATTTATTTATTATTATTATTTTGTTTTTTTCCCCCTCTCTTTTTGCATTTTCAGTTTGTTGTCTTTTGCATGTTGGTTATTTGCTTGTCTTTGTTGTGTGTGATTTTTCAGTGATTCTATTGTTTTTTTGTATATACTGTGGCTGCCTGCACGAAAATGAATGTCAGGATAGCATATGGTGATATTTGTTTTGATAATAAATTTACTTTGAACTTAAGGATAGTATGCCTATTAAAGTCTCTGTCTAAATGCCTTCAAAATATTGTGATAAGTTTGATTGCCTCGCTTCCTCTGGTAGCACATTCCAGATATCAGCCATTTACTATTGCAAAGAAAAAATCTTGCTTTCTTACTACCTGCCATATCTTTGCCTCTCATTAATTTTACATACAGTGGATTCTGGTTAATTAGGACACATCAATACCGATACATTTTGGCCCAATTAGGTGGCTGCCCCAATTAGCTGAAGTTTCATGGAAATAGTTTAAATAGTATAAAAAAACACAAAACTACTGTTTAACTGAGTAATAAGTTATGCATTTAAGTGAAACACAGAACAAATTAGAACACTACCGATACTACTACAGTACTATATAACTGTGTATTAGTTCCTAATAGTTAGTGATAATGTGTTCTTTTGATTGCCTATAAATAAAACAAAATCAGAACAGACACCTATTGCAAATAACAGACTGTTTCATACAATGCTTTTGACAACTGCATCCTCCAAATCTTCATTTTCATTGTAATATTTAAGACGATTGTTAATATCTTCAAATTCTTTGTAGTTCCTAATTTGTTGAAGTAGTGAAATTGTTTAATTTTCACCCCCGTCTGTTCCTGGAACCTCCAGGCCTGAATGTTTGAGACTACAGTGAGCAAAACAGTTGTGAATTGTCTTATGCTTGCTTCTTACCAGCTATAAGTAACAAAAAGCGCTGCTTTTAGAACAGATACACACACAACTGGTGCTATTTAAGGACTGTTCGCTCTAAGCACATCATAGTGTATAACAGCCGCACAACTGCATGCAATTGACGCTAGTTAGGAACTCACAAACAAGAGAAAATCTGCAGATGCTGGAAATCTGAGCAACTCACACAAAATGATGGAGGAACTCAGCAGGCCAGGCAGTATCTAGGAAAAGAGTACAGTCGATGTTTGAGTCTTGCCAAAGGGTCTCAGCATGAAACATCGACTGTACTCTTTTCCTTGATGCTGGGTCTGGCCTGCTGAGTTCCTCCAGCATTTTGTGTGTGTTGCTCTAGTTAAGAACTGTTTGGCAACAGTCTTTTGTCCCAATTAAGTGGCATAATGTCCCAAATAAATGAAGGGAATCCCAGCTGTTTTGTTGATTAGTTTTTATCCTTTACGGGTTTGCCCAAAGAAGTGCATGGTCCAATTAATCAGTCACCAACTAACTGGAATCCATTGTATGTCTACCAAGTTGCCCTCTCAGCCTCCTATGCTCTAGGAAAACACTTCAGATGTAAATCATAAACATGAAGGCCTCCAGGAGATAATCATTGGGATATGAAAAGTGCATTGTAATTGTAATTTAAAGCATTATCAATTTTAATTCATATGGATAGCATTGCCATAGCGTTCATTGCCTCTTCCTAATAGTTCGTTTTTTTTTGTCATAGGCATCCTGTACCTAATAAAGTGGCCACTTAGTGTATGTTCATGGTCTTCTGCTGCTGTAGCCCATCCACTTCAAGGTTTGACGTGTGTTCCGAGATGCTCTTCTGCACGCCATTGTTGTAATGCATGATTACTTGAGTTACTGTCGCCTTCCTGTCAGCTTGAACCAGTCTGGCTATTCTCCTCTGACTTTTCTCATTAACAAGGCATTTTCACCAACAGAACTGGATGTTTTTTTTTGTTTTTTGCACCGTTCTCTGTAAACTCTAGAGACTGTTGAGCATGAAAACCCCAGGAGATCAGCAGTTTCTGAGGTACTCAAACCACCCTGTCTGGCACCAGCAATCATTCACAGTCAAAAACACTTAGATCACATTTCTTCCCCATTCTGATGGTTGGACTGAACAACAACTGAATCTCTTGACCATGTCTGCATGTGTTTATGCATTGAGTAGATTAGATATTTGCATTAATGAGCAGATGTACAGGTGTACCTAATACAGTAACCATTGAGTGTACACCCACGGTTTAAGCACCATAAAAATGATCTTTTTGCTGTATTCCAAACAGTCCTTGAGAAGACAACGCTGACCAACCTTCTTCTACATTCTGTATGGGAAGGAATTTCAAATATGTTTTTAGGGAGGTTGCTCCAGGAATCTAATCCAGTTGTGATGAAAGAACAGCCATGTATTTCACAGTGGTATGTGACTTGGAGAGGAAACTTAGTGTGCTTTCAATTTGCCTGGTCTTATTGCCCATTAGGCGAAAACAGCATTGCGGCAGACAGGAAGGCTATTCAATGGCTGCGCAAAACTGCCCAATGCATCATCAGCACCAGCCTAGCCGTCATCAAAGACATGCTATATCTACAGAAAAGTACCAGTAAAAGGGAAGTAATATCATGAAGGATCCCACTTACCCTACTCCTGGACTGGTTGTCCCACTCCCATCAGGGTATGTAGTGTCCATGCCAGGACCACTGGGCTCAAAAACAGTTACTTTCCCCAAGCAGTAAGACTGATCCACACCTCCACATCCCACTGCTCCACACCTCCCACCATCACTACTTTATCATTTCCTATCTGAGTCACCTTATTTACAGACACTCCTGTGCCTGTTGTCACTTTATGGACATACAATCAATCTAGGTACATGAGCTATGTACTTATATTTTGTGTTTTTATTATTATCGTGTTCTTTACCTTGTTGTTTCTTTTTCTGCTGCATCAGTTCCAGAGTAACCATTGTTTAATTCTCCTTTACATTTGTGTACTGGAAATGACATCGAACAGACATGAATCACATTGAAAGAGGTGATGGGTTTTGAATTATTTTGAAAGAAATCTAAGTGAGTCTCTGCAGCTAATTTGTAGATTGTACAAGTGCACTGGAGGCAAAGGAAGTGAATGTTTACAATGATGGATTGAGTGGTAATAGGCTGCTTTCTCAAGGATTGCATGGAACTCCTTGATGTTGTTTTGATGAAGGGTTTTCAACTTGAAACGTTAACTCTGTTTTTTGTTTCCACAGATGCTGCCTGACCTGAATCTTTCCAGCATTTTCTGTGTTTATTTCAGATTTCCTACATCTGCAGTTTCCTTTTTGATTTTCAGTGTTTCACCACAATCCTGATGAGTGGCTCAGAAACGGCAGCTAGGAGGTAAGTCACACATCGATGAATATTTACACCCTGTGTCCTAGGTACAGAATTTACATAAAAGTGAAAATCTGCAGACGCTGGAAATACAAGCAACAAGCACAAAATGCTGGAGGAACCCAGCAGGCCAGGCAACATCTATGGAAAAGAGTACAAGAGCACCGAAAGTTCTCAGCCCAAAACATTGATTGTATTCTTTTCCATAGATGCTGCCTGGCCTGCCAAGTTCTTCCAGCATTTTGTGTGATTTACAGAATTTGCAGTTATTTTCACCAATTTCAATTTTATCCGCCTTGCTACCCTACAGTTTTGGTTGCCCCATTATAGGAAAATGTGGGAGCTTTAGAGATGGTGCAGAGAAGATTTACCTGGATGCTCTTTGGATTGGAGGTTGAATGAGTTAGGGCTTTTCTCTTTGGTGTGAAGGAGAATTAGAGGTAAAACGACAGAGCTGTATAACATAAGAAGCATAGATAGAGTGATGTTTTCTTAGGGCAAAAATCACGAATATGAGAGGGCGTGATTTGGAAGAAAGTATAGGGGGGTACCAGATATAGGTTTTTTTGTACAGAGTGGTGGGTGTGTAAAATACACTGCTGGGAGTGGTGATTGAGGCAGGTACATTAGGGACATTTAAGAGACTCTTAGATAGGCACATGGATGAAAGAAAAATGGAGGAAGAGTTAAATTAATTGTGGAGTATGTTAAAAGGTCAGCAAAATATCATGGACCAAATGGCCTGTACTACGCTGTACTTTTCTATGTATATTTTCTTCCATTAGATTATTAGATTAGATCATGAGGACACACAGTCCTCTTTTATTGTCATTTAGTAATGCATGCATTAGAAATGATACAATATTCCTCCGGTGTGATATCACAGAAACACAGGACAGACCAAGACTGAAAAACTAACAAAAACCACATAATTATAACATATAGTTACAACAGTGCAACAATACTATAACTTGATGAAGAACAGGCCATGGCACAGTAAAAAAGTTCAAAGTCTCTTGAATGTCCCACATCTCACGCAGACGGGAGAAGGAAGAAAACCCTCCCTGCCATGCCCGACCACAGTCCGACTCTGAGTCGTCGGAAAACTTTGAGCCTCCGATCAGCCCTCCGACTCTGAGTACCGAGCACCATCTCTATCCGAACGCTTCGACCTCAGCCTCGGTTGCCAGCAGCAGGCAAAGCCGGGGATTTTGGAGCCTTCGCTCCGGAAGATTTTTGATCGCACAGTAACAGCGGCAGCAAACCGGCATTTCAGAAATTTCTCCTGATGTTCCCCTGTGCTTTCACGTCTGTCTCCATCAAATCAGAATTGTCCACGGCCCCTATTTAACAAATACAATACCATTTCACTGGAGAGCTGCACGCGGTGTCTCTCTTTTGATCTCTCTTTCTTCACTTAAGATTGTCCTTAAAGTATATCTGTGAACAAACTTGTGGTTAGCTCTCCTAATGTCGTATGTTGTCAGATTTTGTCCGACAACATTCTTGTGAACATTTTAGTTCAGTAGATTTTGGTTAAGTAGGATACATCAGGACAGGTACATTTTGGCCCAAATAAGCAGCTGCCCCAATTAGCCGAAGTTTCAATGAAGTAGTTAAAAAGGTATAAAAAAGACAAACCGGGTTACAAATTATGTAATTTATTGAACTACAAAACAAAATAGAACACTACACATATTACTATAGTATTATAAAACAGTGTATTAGTTATCAATGGAGCAATTCATTCAGTATACATTGCTGCATGCTTTTGATTGACTGTAAATGTACAAAATCAGTGTAGATGCCTAGTGCAGATAATGGATGCCTTCATACCATATAACCATATAACAATTACAGCACGGAAACAGGCCATCTCGGTTCTTCTAGTCCATGCTGAACTCTTACCCTATCCTATTCCCACCGACCTGCACTCAGCCCATAACCCTCCATTCCTTTCCTGTCCATATATCTATTCAATTTAACTTTAAACGACAACATAGAACCTGCCTCAACCACTTCTGCTGGAAGCTCATTCCACACAGCTACCACTCTCTGTGTAAAGAAGTTCCCCCTCATGTTACCCCTAAACTTTTGTCCTCTAATTCTCAACCCATGCTCTCTTGTTTGAATCTTCCCCACTCTCAATGGAAAAAGTCTAACCACGTCAACTCTATCAATCCCCCTCATAATTTTAAACACCTCTATCAAGTCTCCCCTCAACCTTCTACGCTCCAAAGAATAAAGAATAAATTTCTCTGTAATTTAGGAGATGAAACCCAGGCAACATTTTAGTAAACCTCCTCTGTACTCTCTCAATTTTATTGACATCCTTCCTATAATTCGGTGACCAGAACTGTACACAATACTCCAGATTTGGCCTTACCAATGCCTTATACAAATTCAACATTACATCCCAACTCCTATACTCAATGCTCTGATTAATAAAGGCCAGCAAACCAAAAGTTTTCTTCACCACCCTATCCACATGAGATTCCATCTTCAGGGAACTATGCACCATTATTCCTAGATTCCTCTGTTCTAAAGCATTCTTTAATGCCCTACCATTTACCATGTATGTCCTATTTTGATTAGTTCTACCAAAATGTAGCACCTCACATTTTTCAGCATTAAATTCCATCTGCCATCTTTCAGCCCACTCTTCTAACTGTCCTAAATCTCTCTGCAAGTTTTGAAAACCTACCTCATCATCCACAACACCACCTATCTTAGTATCATCTGCATACTTACTAATCCAATTTACCACCCCATCATCCAGATCATTAATATATATTACAAACAACATTGGATACAATGCCTTCAATGATTACATCCTCCAAATTTTAATTTTCATTGTAACATTCAAGATACTTGTTGATGCTTTCAAATTCTTCCTGATTCCTAACTCATTGAAACAGTGGAATTGTTTAATTTTAACTCCCTGCTGTTTCTGGCATTTCCAAGCCTGAATGCATGAAATCACAGTGTGTAAAACAGTTCTGAATTGTCTCACTGCTCATCTCTTGCCAACTATCAGTGACAAAAATCACTGCTTTATGAACACAAACACACGCAGCTGATGCTATTTTAAAACTGTTCTCTCTAAGCACGATGTAGAGTCTAATAGCTACACCAAAGTGTATGCGACTAACACTAGTTAGAAGCTGTTCGGCAGCAGTCTCCTGTCCTAACTAAGCGGCATAGTGTCCCAAAAAAACAAAGGGAATCCGGGCTATTTTCTTGATTAGTTTTTGTCCCAAATAGGCAATTCCCTGATGGCCCAATTAACTGGAATCAACTGTATATTAGATTTTGCTATTCAAATAGAACATCCTGTTATATGGAAATACGGTGACCATTTTCACAAATGACAGCTCCAACATAAACAAAATACTGAAGGGACTCAGCAGATCAGGCAGCATGTGTGTTGGGAAAAGGAAAGACAATATTTTGGGTTATCAGGAAGCAGTCCTAATGAAAGGGTCTGAATCATCAACCATCCATTCCCCTCTACAACTGCTGCCTGACTCGCCGAGTCCCTCCAGCATTTCGTTCGTTGCTCCTGATTTCAGTATCTGCAGTTTCTTGTGAAGACTGGTTCTTTAGGTTTGGATGACAATGCAAAGAAAAGATTGTTGGCCAGAACTGCAAGAGAAATCCCTACTGCACTTAGAATGCTGCCATGCAATCTTTAGCCTCAATCTAAATCCCAGCTAATGCCCAAGTTTATCATCTTGTCCAAGTCAAAAGGATAGGGAGATTATTTTTGCCAAAGGATGAAAACAGTGCTAAATCAAATAAGCTGAGTCTATTTCAAAGTCTAGTTTCTGCACATAATGTTGGGTCCTGTTTACTAATTAGGGTAACTTGAATTTGCCTAAGGCTGCTAACCAGATTTCCATTCCTGATTAGGTGCAATTTTCATGGTTCAAAGTGTGTGACTCAAATCAGCCACTTCTATCTAAATTGGGAAGTCCATTGCACACTTGAGCAACTGATAAGAGAAGCTGTGGTCCTGTACTCACAAGGGAGATGAATGCCACTTATCAGTTGTGTCCTGCCTACCTCTGCTGTAGCAGCCAGTGGTGTTAGTTATTTAGAGATACAGCACGATAACAGCCCTTTCCAGCCCAATGAGCCCATGCTACCCAATTATACCCATGTGACAAATTAAGCTACTAACCTATATGTGGGAGGGCACCAAAGTACCCTGAGGAAACTCACACAGTCACAGGGACAACATACAAAATCCTTACAGAACCTGGGTCGTTGTACTGCAATAGTGTTACCTAATTGCTATGTTGCCATACCACCTTTATGACTTCCTACATTTCACTAATATTAAGAAAACACAAACTTCCCCTTCTTTCAAGGTGCCATGGACATCAGAATCAGGTTTATTATCACCGAAATCTGTTGTTTTGCAGCAGCAGTACAGTGCAAGACAAAAATTAATAGTGGTGGTGGGGCGGGGGGGGGGGGGGGCGGATCTGTGTATCACTTCCAGTGCCAGAATTTATTTCACATCGTGAATGAACCTGAAGAGGTGCTAGAAGATTGAATTCTTGAAACTGCTGCAATCCTTCTGATGAAAGTCCTCCCGTCTTGCTGTTGGCTAAGGAGGCATGAGACACAGCAACCATGAAAGAGTTATTAATGTATTGATTATGTGGTGCATGCCTCACCTTTCATTGTGGCAGAAGTTAAAGGTTTGGAGGTACAGTCAGAATAGCTAAGGCATGTAATAACAGTACATGTTGTAGAAAGTGCATGAAGAGCCATGGGGCACTGTTGGCAGAGGTTAACAATGCTCTCGATGACAGATATAGTAATTAACAAGCTTCCCACTTTGTCCTCCACGGTGTCAAATTGCTTGGTGGTGTTGTACACATCTAGGCAAATAGAGAGTACTTCATTGTTCGACTGGAGTACATCTTGAAGCTGATGTGTTGGCAGATCTGATCACCAATCTTTGTGGAGCCACCAATGGCTAGAAACTTAGGTGGACCAAACATCTAAGTGATATTTTCATGAGCGTATAATCAGAGGCTGGACATTTGGAATAAGTTATTCACCTCCCAACATTCCAGCTTCAAGACGTAAGCCGAGAAGTGAAATAAATCCTGGCATTGCAAGTGGCACACCGATCTGCCACTCCCAAATAAATGGAACTGAGAACATTACAGCACATAAGAACAGAATTAGGCCATTCAGTCCATCAAGTCTGCTCCGCCATTCCACTCAACCCTATGCACTTGCCTTATCACCATAACCTTTGATACCTTGACCAACCAGAAAACATATCAATTTTCACTTTAAATATACCCATGGTCTTGGCCTCCACAGCTGTCTGTGGCAGAACATTCCATAGATATACTCTCTGGCTAAAGAAAATTTCCTCCTCACCTCTGTATCAAAGGGTCGCCCCTCAATTTTGAGGCTGTGCCCTCTAGTTCTGGACACCCCAACCATAGCAAACATCCTCTCCACATCCACCTTATTTAGTCCTTTCAACATTCAGCAGGTTTCAATGAAATCCCCACGCCTTCTTCTAAATTCCAGTAAGTATAGACCCAAAGCTGCCAAATGCACCTCGTATGTTAACCCCTTCATTCCCGGAATCATCCTTGTGAACCTCCTCTGGACTCTTTCCAATGACAACACATCCTTTCTGAAATATGTGGTGCAAAACGGTTGACAATACTCCAAGTGCAGCCTGACGAGTGTCTTATAAATCCTCAGCATTATCTTCTTGTTTTTGTATTCTATTCCCCTTGAAATGAATGGCAACATTGCATTTGCCTACTTTACCACAGACTCAACCTGTAAATTAACATTCTGAGAGTCTTGCACAGGCCCTTTGGCCCACAATGTTATGCTGATTTTTTAAACTACTCTAAGATCAATCTCACCATTCCTTCCTACCTGGTTCTATTTCTCTATCACCAATCTGCCTATCTAACTTACTTAAATGCCCTTAATGTATTTGTCTCTACCACTACCCCTGGCAGGGTGTTCCATTCACCTACCACTCTCAGTGGAAATAACTTGCCTTGACATATCCTCTATACTTTCCTTCAATCATCTTAAAGTTATGCCTTCTAGTATCAGCCATTTCCACCATAGATTCTGACTATCCACTTAATCTGTGCTTCTTATCATCTTTTATACATCTATCGTCATCTCTCATCCTTCTTCGTTCCAAAGCAAAAAGCCCTAGCTCACTCAACCTATCTCCATTAATCATGTCTTCTAGTCCAGGTAGCACCTTGGTAAATCTCTTCTGCGCCACTCTAAAGCTTCCACATTATTACTATAATGAGGACAATACTCCAAGTGTGGCCTAACCAGGGTCCTATAGAGCTGCAACATTACCTCACAGCTCTTCCACTCAATCCTCCAACTAATGAAGGCCAACACACCAAACACCTTCATGATAATTCTACCAACTTGTGCAGCAACCTTGAGGGATCTATGGACGTAGACTTCAAGATCTCTCTGTTTCTCCACACTGCCAAGAATCCTACAATTAATCATGTTTTCTGCCTTCAATTCAACCCTCCAAGATCACTTCACTCTTTGAATTCCATCTGTCACTTCTTAGCCCAGCTTTGTATCTTGTCAATGTCTCATTGTAACTTACAACAACCCACCACACCATCCAAAACTCCACCAACCTTCATGTCGTCTGCAAACTTCTACTTCCTCATCCAAGTCTTTGATAAAAATCATGAAGTGTAAGCGTCCTGGAACAGATCCCTGTGGAACACTACTGGTCACTGACCTCCAACAGAATATACTCTAGTACCAACCTCTACCTTCTTTGGGAAAGCCAGTTCTTTACCCAACCTGCCAAGTTTCCTAGGATCCTATGCGTCCTGACTTTCTGAATGAGCCTACCACGGGGAGATGTATCAAATGTCATTCTTAAGTCCATATATACCAGATCCACAGCTCTACCTTCATCAATGTGCTTTGTCAAATCCTCAAAGAGTTCAATCAAGCACTTGAAGCATGACCTGCCCCTCACAAAGCCATGCTTACTATTCCTAATCAGACTCTGCTTCTCCAGATGCTTGTAAATTCTGTCTTGAAGACTTTTCTTCAATAATAATTTTCCCACCACTGAAGAGTCACTGGTCTATAATTTCCAGTGTTATCCCTACTCCCTTTCTTGAACAAAGAAATAACATTTGCCACCTTCCAGTCATCTGGGGCCAGTGAGGATGCAAAGATCATTGCCAAAGGTACAGCAATCTCTTCCCTTTCTTCCTGTAGTAACCTGAGATATATACTGTCTGGCCCAGAGACTTACCTATTCTAATGTTTTTCAACAGTTCTAGCACATCCTCTTCCTTAACATTGACATGTTCTAGTATATCAGCCTGATTTACACTGTCCTCACAAACATCAAGGTCCCTCTCACAAATAAACAGTAAAGGTCAAGGTCCTTAGAGAACTTACAAAAATAAATGTCGCTTGGTGTTGGTGAAATTTTGTCAAAATACCCCAGAAACTTCCAGTCTCTTTCAATGGTGTGCTCCTATCTCCCAATGACCATGCAATGGAGGTTATCCAAGAACACCTGAAGTCAAGATCAGTCATATGCTTGCACTAAAATAATTGGTCACAGATGAGAGAGAGTATTAGTTGAAGTGCTTTGTCATCAAAATGGCATGTAGTCTCTATTGAGCACCAGCAGGCATTTTAAGTTGTCATTGGAGGTATATTAAGCCTCTGGGCAGATACTTCATATGAAATCTTCAGCTCCATCATCAGATGCTCATTAGAGGCTAAACCAATGTTGAAACTTAAACCCATACTTGGTAAAAATTGCCTGTATGACAAGGTAAGACTCCATCCTACTTACTGGCATTTTATCATGTGTTTCCAGGGCTAGGAGAATCGGAATCAGATTTATTAAAGTACGTTGCTTTGCAGTAGCAGTACAGTGCAATACGTGGGAAAAAAATGCTATATAAAGATCCCCACCTTTTAGATCCATCTGTCCAGCACCCACGTACCGCTTCCACTGGGTCTCCTCCCTCTAATCTGCCCACCCCACTTTCGTTATCTAATTCCATGCTCCCACCTTCCCTTCCAGTTAGTTAGCAGAATGTTCTACAGCGCCAGCAACTCCGGTGTCTGTAAAGAGTTTGTACGTTCTTCCCAGGACTGTGGGTTTTTTCTCCACACGCTCCGGTTTCCTCCGACATTCCAAAGGCATATGGGGCTGTGAGTTAGTTGGTCACTTGGGTGCACTTGGGCGGTGCAGGCTTGTTGGGCCAGACGTAGATTTTCTCTATGTCTACATCTATCTTTTGGATGAATATTAAATCAAATTCTTGGATAGGTATTAAGATCCCCATGGAACTCTTTAGACGAAGACTAGGAAAGGAAAATTCATGTCCTGATGTGTATTTATCCTTCAGTCAATATCACGAAAAATATATTATTCAGTTATAATCACATTGGTTTTTAAGGGAGCTTGCCAGATGCAAAGTACTTGTCATTCTCTCTAATTTTAAAAGTGCCTTCACTTCAGAGAGTACTTCATTGGATGAGAAGTATTTCGAAATTCTTAATGTCATGGAATTAACTCTAAGAATGAGGCTTTATAAGACATCGGTGAGACCACACTGAGTATTGTGAGCAGCTTTGGGCCTCTTATCTGAGAAGGCATGTGCTGGCAATGGAGATGATCCAGCGGAGGTTTACTTGAATGATCACAGGAATGAAAGGGTTAATGTCTGAGGAGCATTTGAGTAATCTAGGCTATTGCTGGAGTTTATAAGAATGGGGGGAGGGGTTGATCTCATTAAAACCTGGTGAACGTTGAAATGCCTAGATGGAGTGAATGTGGAGAGGATGTTTCTTACAGTGGGGAGTCTAGTACCAGAGGGCACAGCCTCAGGGTAGAAGGATGTCCCTTTAAAATTTCCTTAGCCAGAAGGTAGTGAATCTGGAATTCATTGTCACTGATGGCTGTGGAGGCCAAGTCATTAGATATACTTAAAGTGGAAGTTGATAAATTTTTGATTAGTAAGGGTGTCAAAGGTTACAGGGAGAAGGCAGGAACAGGGGGTTGAGTGGGAAAATAAATCAGCCATGATGGAATGGTGGAGCAGGTACGATAAGCCAAATGGCCTAATCCTGCTCTTATGGTCTTAATGCAGGGGTCCCCAACCTTTTTTGCACCGCGGACCGGTTTAATATTGACAATATTCTTGCGCAGTGGTCCCCAACCACCAGGCCGCAGTCTGGTACTGGGCCACAAAGCATGTGCTACCGGGCTGCGAGGAAACAATATGATTTTGCAATATGAAACGATATGAGTCAGCTGCACCTTTCCTCATTCCCTGCCACGCCCACTGTTGGAACTTGAACGCACGCGAGGTCATTACCCACGTGTCATCCATGTCAGTGCAGGAAGAAGATCAACTCCTCGAGCTTGCAAATGACGGTGGGCTGAAAAGTATGTTTGACATAACATCTCTGCCGGCATTCTGGATCAAAGTCAAGGCTAAATATCCTGAGATAGCCACTAAAGCACTGAAGACTTTGCTTCCATTTCCAGCATATCTCTGCGCAGCAGGCTTTTCTGCAATGAATGCAACGAAAACTAAATTGCAGAATAGACTGGGCACAAGGAACCCCCTTCGAGAATCGCTGTCTCCCATCACCCCTCGATGGGACCGTCTTGTTGCAGGGAAACAAGCCCAGGGCTCCCACTGATTCAGCGATATTGATGTGTTGCAATGATTTTATATGTTCATACGGGGAAAATATGCAGTGTGTTTAATATGAAATTCGTTAGATAATCCCTTTTAGAAACGAAATTGAGTGTATTAGCCACTTATAAGTGACTTAGTTTACTTATCACCTATATTCCGGTTGTGATTAACACCCCCCCCCCCCCCCCCCCGTGGGCTAGTCCACAAGCACAGGGGTCCCCAACCTTTTTTGCACCGCCGACTGGTTTAATATTGATGATATTCTTGCAGACCGGCCGAAGGGGGTGGGGGGGGTTGTTCAAGTTCAACAGTGCGTGACAGAGAATAAGGAAAGGTGCAGCTGACTCATATTGTTTCATATCGTTTCCTCACGGCCCGGTAGCACATCTTTGTGGCCCGGTACCGGTCCGCGGCCCGGTGGTTGTGGACCATTGGTTTAAATGACTTATAAATGTTTCTATTGTATCTGCTTCCACCACTTCCATTACCAGCTCATTCCTGGCACCTACCACTCTTTGTGTAAAAAGAAAAAAGCTTTGCCCATCTCCATTAAATTTTCCTCCTCTTACTTCAAAGCTATTTCCAATTTGGAGAAGACTCTGACTATCTACCCTATCAGAATCTCTCAAAATTCACCTTTCAGATCCAGATTCAAATTCAGATTTATCTAACACGTGTGCATCAAAACATACAGTGAAAGGTAACACTCACACAAAATGCTGGAGGAACTCAGCAGGCCAGGCAGCATCTATGGAAGAGAGTAAAGAGTCGACTTTTCATTCCGAGACCCTTCTTCAGGACTGGAAAGGAAGGGGGAAGACGTCAGAATAAGAAGGTGGGGGGGGGCAGGGGAGAATTAAGTACAAGGTGGCAGGTGATAGGTGAAATTGCGGGGGGGGGATGAAGTAAAGAACTGGGAAGTTAATTGGTGAAAAAGATAAAGGCTGGAGACAGGGGAATCTGATAGAGAGGATAGAAAACAGCGGAAGAAAGTGAAGGGAGAAGAGCACCAGAAGGAGGTGATGGGCAGGTAAGGAGATAAAGTGAGAGAGGGAAATGGGGATAGGGAATGGTGAAGGAGAGTCGGGGGTGGGGGAGGTGGACAGTTACCAGAAATTTGAGAAATTGACGTTCATGCCATCGGGTTGGAGGCTACCCAGACAGAACATAAGATGTTGCTCCTCCACCCTGAGTGTGGCCTCATCATACCAGTAGAGGAGACCATGGATTGACATGTCGGAATGGGAATAGGAAGTAGAATTGAAATGGGTGGCCACTGGGAAATCCCACTTTTTGTGGTGGACAGCGCGGAGGTGCTTGATGAAGTAGTCTCCCAATCTACATCGGGTCTCACCGATATGCAGGAGCCCCACTGGGAGCACCAGATACAGTAGGTGACTCCAACAGACTCGCAGGTAAAGTGTTGCCTCACCTGAATTCTTTGGGAATACTAGTGAGGGAGGAAGTGTAGGGGCAGATGTGGCACTTGAAGGAGATCAGTGGGGAGGGATGAGTGGACAAGGGAGTCGAGTAGGGAGCAATCCCTGCAGAAAGTGGAGGGGAGGGAAAGATGTGCCTAGTGGTGGGATCCCATTGGAGATGATGGAAGTTACAGAGAATTATATGCTGGATGCAGAGGCCAGTAGGTTATAGGTGAGGACAAGAGGAACCCTATCCCTGGTTTGGTGGCAGGAGGATGGGGTGAAGGCAGATGTGTGCAAAATGGGACAGATAAGGGGGAGGGCAGCATTGATGGTGGAAGAAAATAAACCTTTTCATTGAAGAAAGAGGACATTTCAGTTGGATGGTGGAAGAAGGAAAGACCCTTTCTTTGAAGAAGGAGAAATCTCAGTTGGTCATTTGCATTAGCAACCAGCACACCCAAGGATATGGTGGAGCTGCCTGCAAATGTCACCACATATTCTGCTGCAACATAGCAAACCCATAATGTATAGCAGACTAACGTAGAACCCAACAAGGTCCCTCCCTTCCTCCCTCCCTCCCACTCGCACACACAGACCGTCCTCCAACCTCGGGACAGGCTTCCAGGGATCCAGTGGACTTAACCATTGGGCTTCAACTTCCAAATCTCCGATCGATTTTCTGGTTTCGATCTGAAGTTGCCCCTCAGCCTTGGACACTCCAGAGAGAACAATCCATGTGTGTCTTAACTTATAATACAGTTCACTCTTGGCAAGATCCTGGTGAACCTCTTCTCAAAATCAAAATTGAGTTTATTGTCAGATGGACGAGTACTTGTATACACAGATACAATGATAAACTTACTTGCAACACCATCTCTCTCTCTCTCCCACACACACACATACACACACACACACACACACACACACACACACACACACACATTCAGATGAGCAGTTTTCATAAGATAAACAGGTTGCTTAATGAACCAAATAGTTAAGGAGAGGTAGCTCCTCTTGAACCTGGTGGTGTGAGACTTCTGCACCTCATGCCTGATGGTAGCTGCAAGAAGATAGCATAGTTCAGATGGTAGGGATCGTTAGAGATACAGGCAGATATACCCTTTCCAAAGCTTCCACATCCTTTAGGGTGGTGACTTGAACTGCACACAAATACTCCCAACTCTTAAAAGAGAGTTGTACGTGACCTGCCAACTTTTATACTCAACACCCTGACCAATGAAGGTAAGCAGGAACTGCACCTTTTTTTTAAACTACCTGTCCATTTGTGTTGAGCAGTTTGTTCCTATGCCAGAATTTCTAATTAAGTTTGGCTCTGCTACAGGCAAAGAGCAGGAATCAAGCATAGAGTCATAGGGCACTACAGCACAGAAACAAGCTCTTCGACCCATCTAGTCCATGCCAAACTGTGGGCCTGTCCCATTGACCCACACCTGGACCCTAGCCCTCATTGCCCTCACATCCATGTATTTATCCAAACTTCTGTAAAATATTGAACCCACATCCACCACTTCCACAGACAGCTCGTTCCACACTCACACCACCCTCTGTGTGAAGAAGTTCCCCCTCAGGTTCCTTTAAATATTTCACCTTTCACCCTTAACATATGAACCCTAATTCTAGTGTTAGCCACCCTTAGTAGAAAAAGCCTACTTGCAGTTACCCTATCTATAACCCTCATAACTTTGTATACCTCTACCAAATCTCTCCTCATTCTCCTGCACTTTAGGATGTCAACTAGATGGTTAAAAAATACAAATGAGGTATAATTATAGGGCCTGTCTGTCTGGGTGCCATATCCGATGTGGATGTTGGTGACCATGGTTTTCCATAAGATCTATCCTTCATTTTTTGGATGACTTCCATTTCCTTGATGTGTAGACACCTGGCTAGGTTTTTGATGTACGTAAGCCGAGACCTTCCTCTAGGCTTGCTCCCCTCAATCTTTCCAGAGAGTGAATTTCTCTAGTTCATCTTTCCGCATGATGTGTCCTAGGAATCTGAGTTGTCTTTCTCTTATTGTTGGTATGAGTGATTGAACTGCTTGGGCTCTTCTGAGAACTTCTTCATTTGATGTGTGTGTGGTCCATGATATTTTTAACATTCTTCTGTATAACCATAACTCAGCTGCTTCTAGTCTCTTTTCCATTGCTGGAGAAATGGTCCAGCATTCACTTCCATAAGTCAGGATAGAATAAATGTAGCACTGCAGTATTCTGTTTTTAGTGTACGTGCTCATCTTTCTGTCTGTTAATATGGTCTTCATTTTTTGGAAAGCTTCTTTTGCCATTGCTATTCTGTATTTGATATCTGTGTCGCACCTGCCATTACTTGTTATTAGGCTGCCAAGATATCTGAATTTGTTGACTTGTTTGATGTTTGTATTTCTGATCTTGATCACACATTGTGGGATGTTTGTCTTTCTGGAGATGACCATGCTTTCTGTCTTCTTGGTGTTGATTGAGAGGCCTCTGCGATTACTTTCTGCTGCCACTATAGTGAGTAGTTCTTGAAGTTTTGTTTCTGAGTCAGCTATTAGTACAATGTCATCAGCATATCTGATGTTATTTTCATTATGGCCTCCAGTTGTGAATCCTTTGATGTCTTTGATACTTCTCAAGATATTTTCACTATACAGGTTGAATAAGTCTGGCGAAAAGGCACGACCTTGCCTGACTCCTCTCATGATATTCACATACTCACTCACTTCTCCTTCTATTCTGATGGATGCTGTCTGGTCCCAGTATAAGTTTCTTAAGAAACATATCTCTCTCCCATCTTATGTCAAGATCTTGAAGCATTTCCAGAAGATCTTGCTGTCTGACAGTGTCAAAAGCTTTCGTATAGTCAATGAAACATAGGTAGATGCCTTTTTGTACCTGGATGGCTTGTTCACAGATCATCCGTAGCATGAAAATTGCATTTCTGGTTCCAGGGTTTTCCACAAAGCCGCATTGTTCTTTACTGATTTCTGGTTTTATACAGCGTCTTGCTCTCATCATGATTACTCTGAGAATAATTTTTGCCACGTGGCTCATCAGGCTTACTGTACGATGTAACTCACATTCTGTTGCTCCCTCTTTCTTTGGAAGTGTGATGAACACTGATTTACTTAAATCATCAGGTATCTCCCCATGATCATAGATTTCATTTGCTATTTCTGTTATTTTCTCTATTCCAAAATCTTCTAAGGCCAGTATCATTTCAACAGCGATGTTGTCTGGACCAGTTGCTCTGTTATGTTTTGTTTTATTTATGGCTGCTCAAATTTCTGATTTTAGAATGCTAGGTCCTTCAGGATTCTTCTTTATGTTCAGTTGTTCTCCTGTTTGGTCTCAAAAAGTTCTTTTATATATTCTGTCCATCTGTTTAGGATTTCCTCTTTGTTCATAATTAAGCTGCCGTCTTTTGCCTTGATGTATCCACTTGCTGAGCAAGGTAATTTCCCCGTTAGTTCTTTAATCTTATTGTGCATCATCTTTGTTCCAGGCTTATGGGTTTATAGCATTTCTATCTCTGAGCATTTCTCATTTAGCCATCTGTCTTTAGCTTCTCTGCATTTTCTTTTTATTATCAAGCTATTTGTATTCTTCTCTGTCTCTTGGTTTGATGGTCTGTTTTTGTTGCATCAATTGTATTATATCTTCAGTTATCCATTTCTTCTTACTTTTCTGTTCTTTTCATGGGATAGTTTCTTTTGCAGCTACAACCATGGATTCCTTCAGTATGTCCCAGGAAGATTTGCCTCCTTCATCCTGCGGCAATTGAGAACGGTTCTTCACCTTGATTGTGTATTCTGTTTTCAGTTGAGGGTTGTTTTGTAGTTGTTGATAATCCAGTGGTTCTGATCTTTTTGATTTCTTTAATTTTCTCATCTTTATTTTCATTTTGCAAATGACTGATATGTGGTCGCTTCCACAGTCCGCTCCAGGGTAGCTTTTAGACTGAGTTATCGAGTTTTTGAATCTGTTATTGATTGCTATGTAGTCGATTTGATTTTTGTTGTTCCCATCTGGGCTTCTCCATGTCCATTTCTTTCTTGGATGTTGTTTAAACCAAGTGTTGGTGATTATCTGATTGTTTGTTTTACACCATGGTGTAAGTTTTTCTCCTCTTTCATTTCTTTCTCCCAATCCCCGGTCTCCAACAATATGGTCTTCTCTTCCCTCACCAACTTTTGCATTGAAGTCGCCCATGACAATGATGGCTTCTTGTGATTTGCATTCTTCTAGCGCTTTGTCTAGGGAGTGGTAGAAGGCATCAGTTTCTTCCTCTGAGCTTGCCATTGTAGGTGCATATACTTGGATGATAGAGATGTTGTTTTGTTGTCCTTTTAGTTTGATTAGCATCATTCTGTCTGAGATATACCAGTATCCTAGCAGGCTCTTGGACGTTTCTTTGTCTGAGATGATTGCAACACCCTTTTCATGTTTATCTCCACCAGAGTATATCATCCTGTAGTCGTCTGATTGGAATACTCCAGTGCCTTCCCATCTTATTTCACTTAGGCCTAGGATGCTGACTTCTAGCCTCTTCATTTCTAATTTTATGTTTTCTAGCTTACCAGCTTGGTGCAACGTTCGAATGTTCCAAGTGGCAATTCACAATCTCTTGTTCTTGTAGACAGTAGTGGTATGACGATCCAGGTTCACCTGTTGTTTACCTGATATCTCGTACCGAGCGAGGTGTCCGCAGTATTTGGAAGTGGGCTGCCATTTATGCTGTTGTCTTTTACATTTGTGTATGTATTATCCATGATTGTACTAGGGATAAAATACAGGAAGTAGCTTCCCCTTGCTTGCTTCCGATGCAGTGTCATTTACAAGATGGGTGACCCTGACCATTGTCCTATTAGAAGGATCTACTGCTCAGTGTCTGACAAGCAGGAACCATCGATTGTGTTACTCACAACTTGCCTTCTGCTTCATTCACCACCTGCATTCCGTGGCTTCACTGTAACCCAAGTAGGGAGGCTAACAGGTGCTACACCTTGCCTAAGGGTGACCTGGAGGTAGCTGTGGTTAATGGTAACCTCATTACCCAAAGCAAATGCTCCACAGCTGGATGTAGTTTATCCTCATACGCAGGACAGAATTGTAGGGTGAGGCAATGAAAAATTATATCACCACCAGTTTTATCCGCCCAGTTCTAATTTAGCTTGGCACAATGCCTCATTTTACTGAAAGTAAAATTTTAACTTCTTAACATAGCATATCAATTGGATCAGAACTTTGTTACTGCTTGACCGGACGTTGAACATCCACCCAAAATATAAAGCCCTGTTCAGTAACAAGTTGCTGATACCAAGAAGTTAGATACTTGCCCTTCACTAATTGTTAAATGATGAACAATGGATAAGAATCCTGTATGAGAAGCTTACAGGAAACATACAGAAACAGTCAACCATAACCGAAGTTCTTTTTATTCCCTGTCATCAAAGATCTGAACTCCTCAATCCTTAGTTGTTTCATTCGAATGATACTGAAAGTAAAAGGGAAGCAGGCGTTGATGCAGTTTACTTTCTCTTACATGTAGGTAAAGGTGTAATTTATTTTGTTTATTTAGAGATACAGCATAGTACAGGATCTGCCATTCCCAACAAGGCTGTGCCACACAGTTACACCCAAGTGAGTAATTAATCTACTAGCCTGTATGTCTTTGTAATGTGGGAGGAAACTGGAGCACCTGGGGGGAGCCCACGTGGTCGTGGGAAGGATGTACACGCGCCTTATAGACAACAGTGGAATTGAACCCTTGTCACAGGCACTACAATAGCATTGTACTAACCGCCACACTACTGTGCTGCCCTATGTTATACTTTGTTGATTGCTTAGTAGTGCATTGAGCTCAGATTGATGTAGAATGTTATGTTCTTTCAGTAAAGTTCAACATGCCTCCCTGACAAATAGTGCGGTAAGTTCCTGATCATGTACCGAGATGACAGTTGATGGCTTTTTGAGTTACTCATTTTTGGGCTAGAGCAAGGTTGGCAAGAGTGACATCACACCCAATTCCACCCTGTCCTGAGAAGATGATGGGGGCCTGCTTCTAGAAATATGGCATTCGATAGAATGGCTGGATTCAGCTGAGTAACTGAGCAAAACCTGAGGATATTTGAAAGAAAACAACATTGGTTTGTGGAGTCACTTTGTGGCTAAACTGGGTTCCTCTCCCTAAAAGACATGGAGAAACAGTTTTTTCATAGGGAGTTCTTTGAGATGGCTGTGGGCACGTGGCCAGATGGTTAAGGCATTCGACTAGCAACCTGAAGGTTGTGAGTTCGAGCCCCAACCAAGGCGGCGTGTTGTGTCCTTGAGCAAGGCACTTAACCACACACTGCTCTGCGATGATGCCGGTGCCGAGCTGTATCCACCCTTGCCCTTCCCTTGGACAACATCGGTATCATGGAGAGGGGAGACTTACAGCATGGGCAACTGCTGGTCTTCCACACAACCTCGCCCAGGCCTGTGGCCTGGAGAGTGAAGACTTTCCAGGCGCAGATCCATGGTCTCGCAAGACAAACGGATGCCTTACTCTTTGAGATGGAACATGATTTGCTTCATCTGCAGTTCTGTGAGACTTGCAGGCTATGCTGTAGTTAGGGCAGAGGTTCCTCAGTTAGAGGGGTATATGGGTAATGTGGAAGGTAGCAAGTTCTTTCTGTCATCCACACTGTGTTTCTGTGTAACCCAGAGTGTTACAGAAGTCTAAAGTATCACACCATCTGGTTAAAGAATAGTTACTCCCTTCACCCATTCAGTTCTTGAACCCTACTGGAACAGCCCTAATTATTATAATTTAGTAAACACTGACCATTTTTATCACTTTGCACCAAAATAGACTCTTGTTTTTGTTTTGTTTTAATTGAATTGTTTCTTGTTAAACTTGTAATTTATGTTTAATTCGTTTTACTTGTGAATGCTGCTTATATGATGCCCTGTGCCTGTGATGCTGCTGCTAGTTAGTTCTTCATTGTACTTGCAATTATGATACTAATTTCAACTTTGATTTTGACTTGGACATTTTTTTTTCCCACATTCATTTCTTGCATATTTTTCAAGGAGACTTTGAGAACATCCTTGTAACCTTTCTACCATCAACCTTTAATCTCTTGCACGTCAGAACTTAGAATACTGTGTCTATTTTAGCGGTCAGGTATTGGGCTTGCGAATGTTATAGCCTATTCAATGGAGCCTCCTGGGTGTAACTATGAATCTAATTCTGGAGATTGTAACTTGGGAGAGGACACTCAGCACATTTGGAGGTTTTAGCATGGATAGCATTGGCAGGACATAGAATTTTAGACTGCTTCCAGAAATTGTGGGTTTGCAGTATGGAGAGTACACTCGACCTGTATTGAAAAATAAGTGATCTTGTTGAAGCTTACAACATTCTTACAGAGAAGCGATTCTGCAGATGCTGGAAATCCAGAGTGACACACACAAAATGCTGGATGAACTCAGTAGGTCAGGCAGCATCTGTGGAGAGGAACAAAGATGTTGTGGGCCAGGGTTTGACAAGCTATAAACGGAATATATTTTCCCTGGTCAAGGAGTCGAATGAGGGGCTGCAGTCTCAGAATAAGTGGTACACTGTTTTGGACTGAGATGAGTAGAAACTTGCTCACTGAGAAGGTGGTGACCCTTGAAATTCTCTGCCCAAGAAGACTGTATGGGTTCATGCAAAACAGGGCTCAGTAGACTTCTGGATGTTAAAGGAATTAGAAGATATGGAGAAAGTGCAGGAAGATCAACTAGGATTTTGATTCAACAAGGGCTGAACGACTTGCTCCAACTTCTTAGTTTCTTATGTTCTTATTCACATCTCTCCTGTGAATCTTACATTTTCATAACAATCCACAACCTCGTGATTGCTTCAACTGATACCAAAATTTTATTTCCAGGTTTGTAAAAACCGAATTCAAATTTAATCTTCCATGGTGGGATCTATTCATAGTTTTCCTTTCTTATTAAATGAGTAAATTGGTAAAAGGGTTTTATTGCCATGTGGACCAAGGTACAGTGAAAACTTGTCTTGCATACTATTCATGCAGATCAGGTCATTACAACAGTGCATCGAGGTAAAATCATAAGAGTGTAGAATGAAGGGTTACAGTACCAAGAAAATGCAGTGCAAACAGTAAGTTGCACGGTTACAACAAAGTAGATTAGGAGGTCAAGAATCTATCTTATCGTGGTAGAGGAAGATTTAATGGTTTTATCACAGAGGGATAGAGACTGTCTTTGAGCCTGCTGGTATGTGCTTTCAGACTTCTGTATCTTTTGCCCTATAGAAAAGAGAGAACGTCCAGACGGGTGGGATCATTGATTATGCTGGCTGCTTTGCCGAGCAGCAAGAAGTGTAGACAGAGCCCATGGAGAGCAGCTCGTTTCTGTGATGTGCTGAGCTGTGTCCACAACTCTCTGAAGTTTCCTGCTGTCATGGGCAGAGCAGTTGCCATACCAAGCCGTGATATATCTGGATAGGATGCTTTCTGTGGTGCACTGGTTAAAAAATTGGTAAGGAGCAAAGGAGAACATGCCAAATTTCCTTAGCCTCCTGAGGAAGTAGAGGTGCTGGTGAGTTTTCTTGGCTGTGTGCCAACGTGGTTGGGCCAAGATAATCTATTGGTGATGTTCACTCCTAGCAACAAGAAACTCTCAATCCTCTTGACCTCAGGCCTCTAGATGTAAATGGGCATGTGCACTGCCCCCCTTTCTGAAGTCTATTCTGTTTTGCAGACATCAAGGGAAGGGTTGTTGTCATGACACCATGCCAGTAGACTCTATATCTCCTTTCTGTACTCTTGCCTTGAGATACAGCAACTACATTGGTATCATCTGCAAACTTGTAGATGGAGTTGGTCATGCAGTGAAGTCGGGGGCTTAGTGTTCAGAATAATTGTGGCTGAGGTGTTGCTGTCTATCCTTAGTAATCGCAGTTTGTTGGTCAGAAAGTCAACGATCCGGTTAGCCCAAGTCATTGGATGATTCAGTGTGTGACACGACCATTAGGTTGTAATGACCTAATTAAAATTATGACTAATTTCCTAATCACATCTGCTGTTACATTTTATTATTTTTGTTAACATTAAAAAGTTATTGGGTACTTGATGAATTAATGTCATACGCTGAGCATGGATTAACATGTTAATTTACCTACTAGCAATATGAATTCTGCCAATAGAAATCAGGTCAATGAATGGTAAGGAAATAGACACTTGCTGTAATCCTGGCTACCCATGCTACCATCTAGTCAAAAAATATAACAAATGTGATCTTATCTTGTTTTAATGTAATTTCTTCAGAGCACAAAGATTATGTACCCAAATGTTTAATGTTTTATATGTGAAAGTGTCTAAAGTAGGCTATGCCAAAGGAATCACAAGCTTGTCATTTCTGTTCCCTTGTTTCTCTTATCATCATGTGCAAGCAGAGCAATGGTCTTGACATGATGTATATAGAAAGAACTAATTTGGAATGACACCCACATGCCCTGACTGCTGTACAACTCGCATGCCAATAAGTGAGCACGCCCCATACTGCTGGATTGCATTATAATGTCACCTTTTGAAGATGTCTTCTATGGCGGGGAGTGTTGTGCCTGTGATGAACCTGTCTGCGTCTGCAACCCTCTGCAGCAATTTCAATGCTATGCATTACAGCCTCCATACCAGGCGGTGATGCAGCCAATAAGAATGCGCTGCACAAAGCATCTGCAGAAATTTGCTACAATTTTTCTAACATAGCATCTCATATTATTATGCATAAATGGCAAACAGTGAGTGACATTTATTTCTGCAGTTACACATACGAGTGTGCCTTTTCCATATGGCTGCCTTTGAAGTGGGTTTTACTTTCTTATCATCATGTCTCCTGTATCCTGGTGGTGCTAAAACCCTTAATAACTGAAATAAAGCTCTCTTCTAAAGATACTTACATGTGTAAATGTATTTTCAGGATACTGGCTCTGTTCAGATACATTCTCATTAGAAGCGTGCATAGATAAGTCACTCTTGGTTTGGCTGCTGTTGGCATTACTGCACCCCGTGATGCCTCAGTTAAAGAGAATATGTATGCCTCGTGAAGGTGCTCAAGCAGAATCATGATTATCATTAAACCTTTCCCATTACAAGTTATAGCCCTGCTACACAGATGACATGATTGAACCTTTCCCATTACAAGTTATAGCCCTGCTACACAGACCACATGATTGGTAAATGATTTGATTGTTGCTACAGCTGCCATGGTATTTGAGTGCCGATTATGTATAAGCTCCAGTGAAAAGTTAATAACTTTTCTTACCCTCTCCTTATTTTGAGCCTCTTCTCAGTAGGACTATTCTCCCACTGGAGTCTGAAAGCCCAGAGGCAGCCTGTCCTGGGGTTGGAGCTGTCTCAGTGTCTGTGAGTAGCATGGTTGGGTGGGTGAGAGAGAGAGAAAAGAGAGACAGTGCAGAGGAGATTTACCAGGATGCTGTCTGGATTAGAGGGCGTACCTTATGAAGATAGGTTGAGACTTTTTCCCAGGGCAGAAATAGTTATTACAAGGGGGTATAATTTTAAGGTGATTGGAGGAAAGTATGGGGCGGGGGGGTCAGAGTGGTGAGTGAGTGGAATACCCTGCCAGTTATGGTGGTAGAGGCAGATATATTAGGGGTATTTAAGAAACTCTTTGGCACATAAATGATAGAAAAATGGAGGCCTATTTAGGAAGGTAGGGTTTGTTTGCTCTTAGAGTAGGTTAAAAGGTCAACACAACATTGTGGGCTGAAGGACCTGTACTGTTCTGTATTCTATGGAAGGAGCTTGTGTAGCTGTTGTTGTGCCACTGAACGTTATGGACGTACCATGTTGTGCCAGAACAACATGGTGGCAGCCCGTGGCGACACTTGCGGGCTGCTCCACAAACAACGCATTTCCCTGTATGCTTCGATGTACATGTGATAAATCATTCTGAATCTGAACTGATTGTAGAAAAGCTATGGCAACCTCTACAACAGAAAGTTGAGCAGTATGAGTTAGGTTGTTTGGAAGTGAAATGAGACGTCAGTTTTGCATTGCCAAACCGTTAGGAGCTCACCCTCCACTCCACCACCCGGACAGCAGTAGGTGAGAAATTATTACCTACAAGTGACTGCTTGTGCAGAAAGGCATATTCAGTGATCACAGGCAATTACTTGTATCACTGGCCTGAAGTACAGGGCCCAGAAGTGGACAAAATGGATGGAATATTTGCTTCTATAACAACATTTTCCTTTCCCATAGAATTGAAGGAGGCAATTGATGGCCCATCTTTCTGCTACATTTTAAGCAATTTCTTGCACTGGTTTTATATTTATTATTTTGAATTTTATTCTGCCCTTACCTCAGCTTTAGCACACTGACTTGATACTTGTATACATTCAGTGGCCAATTAACTAGATACCTCCTGTATCTAATCAAGCGGCCACTGATTGCATGTTTGTGGTCTTCTGCTGCTGTAGCCCATCCACTTCAAGGTCCGATGTGTTGTGCGTTCAAAGATACCATCTGCACACCACTGTTGTAATGCATGCTTATTTGAGTCTCCTTCCTGTCTGTTTGATCCAGTGACTAATGGACAGTGTAAACTTTTACTCAGTTAGGCTCGGATTAATCCACAACTGTATACACATGAGAGTGTGGCTAGGCATAGCTCAAATACCATCTGTAAATTTGCTGACGATACAACCATTGTTGGTAGAATCTTGGGTGGTGACAAGAGGGCATACAGGAGTGAGACATGCCAACTAGTGGAATGGTGCCGCAGCAACAACCTGGCACTCAACGCCAGTAAGACAAAAGAGCTGTTTGTGGACTTCAGGAAGGGTAAGATGAAGGAACACATGCCAATCTTCCTACAGGGATCAGAAGTGGAGGGAGGGAGCAGTTTCAAGTTCCTGGGTGTCAAGATCTCTGAGGATCTAACCTGGTCCCAACATATTGATGTAGTTATAAAGAAGTCAAGACAGCAGCTATACTTTATTAGGAGCTTGAAGAGGTTTGGCATGTCAACAAATACTCAAAAACTTCTATAGTTGTACCATAGAGAGCATTCTGACAGGCTGCATCACTGTCTGGTATGGAGGGGCTACTGCACAGGACTGAAAGAAGCTGCAGAAGATTGTAAATCTAGTCAGCTCCATCTTGGGCACTAGCCTACAAAGTACCCAGGACATCTTTAGGGAGCGGTGTCTCAGAAACGCATCGTCCATTATTTAGGATGTCCAGCACCCAGGGCTGCTCTTTTCTCATCAGGAAGGAGATACAGAAGCCTGAAGGCACTCACTCAGTGATTCAGGAATAGCTTCTTCCCCTCTGCCGTCCAATTCCTAAATGGATATTGAAGCTTTGGACACTGCCTCACTTTTTTTAATATACAGTATTTCTGTTTTTGCACATTTTAAAAAATCTATTCAATATACATAATTTTATTAAAATTTATTAAAATACAATATACTTGTTTATTATTATATTTTTTATTTTTTTTTCTCTCTGCTAGATTATGTATTGCATTGAACTGCTGCTGCTAAGTTAACAAATTCCACGTCACATGCCAATGATAATAAACCTGATTCTGATTCAGCACCCCGACCTGAAACATAGAAACAGAAAACCTATAACACAATACAGGCCCTTCTGCCCACAAAGTTGTGCCAACATGTCCCTACCTTAGAAATTACTAGGCTTACCCATAGCCCTCTATTTTTCTAAGCTCCATGTACCTATCCAAAAGTCTCTTAAAAGACCCTATTGTGTCCACCTCCACTGCCGTTGCCGGCAGCCCATTCCACGCATACCATTCTCTGAGTAAAAAAAACTTTCCCCTGACATCTCTTCTATACCTACTCCCCAGCACCTTAAACCTGTGTCCTCTTGTGGCAACCACTTCAGCCCTGAGAAAAAGCCTCTGCCTATCCACACGAAAAATACCTCTCATCATCTTATACACCTCTATCAGGTCACCTCTCATCCTTCGCCGCTCCCAAGGAGAAAAGCCCGAGTTCACTAAATCTGTTTTCATAAGGCATGCTCCCCAATCCAGGCAACATCCTTGTAAATCTTCTCTGCACCCTTTCTATGGCTTCCACATCCTTCCTGCAGTATGACGACCAGAACTGAGCACAGTACTCCAAGTGGGGTCTGACCAGGGTCCTATATAGCTGCAACATTACCTCTCGGCTCCTAAATTCAATTCCACGATTAATGAAGGCCAATACACTGTATGCCTTCTTAACCACAGAGTCAACCTGCACAGCTGCTTTGAGCGTCCTATGGACTCAAACCCCAAGATCCCTCTGATCCTCCACACTGCCAAGAGTCTTACCATTAATACTATATTCTGCCGTCATATTTGACCTACCAAAATGAACCACTTTACACTTATCTGGCTCCATCTGCCACTTCTCAGCCCAGTTTTGCATCCTATCAATGTCCCGCTGTAACCTCTGACAGCCCTCCACACTATCCACAACACCTCCAATCTTGGTGGCATCAGCAAACTTACTAACCCATCCCTCCACTGCCTCATCCAGGTCATTTATAAAAATCACGAGGAGTAAGGGTCCTAGAACAGATCCCTGAGGCACACCACTGGTCACCGACCTCCATGCAGAAAATGACCCGTCTACAACCACTCTTTGCCTTCTGTGGGCAAGCCAGTTCTGGATCCACAAAGCAATGTCCCCTTGGATCCCATGCCTCCTTACTTTCTCAATAAGCCTTGCATGGGGTACCTTATCAAATGCCTTGCTGAAATCCATGTACACTACATCTACTGCTCTTCCTTCATCAATGTGTTTAGTCACATCCTCAAAAAATTTAATCTGGCTCGTAAGGCACGACCTGCCCTTGACAAAGCCATGCTGACTATTCCTAGTCATATTATAACTCCGCAAAACCTCAACAATTTTTTTCCACCCCCGCAAGAGCTGCTCGATGTGCTGAGTTCCTCCAGCAAATTGTTTTGCTCCTGTCATCAGGGTTTTATTGGGGAGAGTTCCTGTCTGATAAACTTGAACTACTGTCAGTTGCCACTTTATTAGTACCTCCTGTACCTAATAAAGTGGCCACTGAGCGTTTGTTCGTGGTCTTCTGCTGTTGTAGCCCATCCACTTCAAGATTCGATGTGCTGTGCTTTCAGAGATGCTCTTTTGCACACCACTGTTGTAACACACAGTTATTTGAGTTACCATTGCCTTCCTGTCAGCTTAAACCAGTCTGGCCATTGTTCATTAATCTCATTAACAAGGCATTTTCTCCCACAGAACTGTCGCTCACAGGATTTATTTTTTCTTTTTTTCAGGACATTCTCTGTAAACTCTATAAGCTGTTACACCTGAAAATTTCAGGAGTTCAGCAATTTCTAAAATACTCAAACCATCCCGTCTGGCACCAATGTTCAATGGTCAAAGTTATTTAGATCACATTTCTTCCCCATTCTGATGTATGGTCTTTTTTACACATGAACATTTACTCTCACATTAAGGAGCCAAACAGTTAGGAAACAGATCTTTTGGTATCCAACTCTGTGCTGACCATCAACCATCTACTTATACTAATCGTACATTCAGGCAAATTTCATCAACACCTCCCAGTTTCTATCATTCATCTGCACAAAAGAGAGAATTTACAGTAACCCATTAATCTGCCAACTGGCACATCTCTTGGGTTTAGAAGAAGACCAGGAAATCCATGCGAACACAGGCCGTACAGGGGTCAGTATTGAACCCAGGTATGTGGCGCTGCAAGATCTTGCTCTGCTGCTTTCAAAATTTCCTTGTTTAATCCATCCTTCTCCCTCTAAAATATGTCATCCATCATTAATAACATAGATTCTTCCGCAGCAGAATGAAATAGAGACATTTGTATGGGCCTTCTGGATCCTCAGCTATACACTAACAGTAGCAACATACTGAAATGGGTTCACAGGTTGAGCATGAAGAGAGGAAAAAGAGAAAGCAAAATAATTTCCCCACCTACCCAAAGTAATACATGACAAGTGATCCTTCGTACATGATTTCTTTTGATTTCTCTATGTAGGAAGGGGTTAGTGTTTTAAGCATAGTTTTCTGTGTATTATCTCTATGACCCACTGAAGGTTCTTTCGGGTGGCATGTAGCATAGTGCTTAGTGCACTCGCTTTACGTTGCCAGCAATCACCATTTGGGTTCGATTCCCACACTTTTCCGTAAGGAGTTTTTGCATTCTCCCCGTGGGTTTCTTCTGGGTGTCTCTGGTTTCCTCCCACAATCCAAAATCAGATGCGCAGTTAGGGGTAGTGAGTTGTGGGTAAGCTATGTTGTTGCCAGAAGGGTGGTGATACTTGCGGGCTGCTCCCTGCGCAATCTTCAGACTGTTGGTTGTTGACATTAAACTGACACATTTCACTCTCGTTTTTGATGTACCTGTGACAAATAAAGCTAATATTTCTTGTTATGTAATTCTCGGACAAGTCACATTTCAGTTTTGTTTAAGTATTCTGAGATGCACAGTATCACTACTTCCTGACTGAACTTGTCGCAGCCAGTCTGTGGTTGAGCCACATTTGTTGCCATCGCCAGCTGCATCAGTGAAACAAAATTTTAATCTTGGACTAGAGAAATGAGCCTGCTGCTTTCAGAGTTAAAAACAAAATCATTACCCAACAGGACGCTCAGTGGTTGTTGCATTTAGCTTACAACAAAGTAATCATGGTACCTTGGTATTACAAAGTAAAGGAGTGCATTGTCTGGTTTGACAGCGACACATACTGCCTGAGCTCTTGAAGCCTAAGCTGTATTATGGCATTCCACCAAGGTGTGGCTTATTTGAACAGTAACACAAGACCTCTTTAACTATAAGAAAATATATTGCACATGAATTGGAAGCATGATTTATGGATAATAATTTATTGTTTTGAACCTCATCACCTCATCACTAAGGTGTAATTACATCAGTAAAACAATTCCTTCTTTCTTTAGATCCCATTTGTCTTATCTTTTTGCTTGGGCAGGCTTCTTACTGTTTTACAATGACTGAGACACCAAAAAACAGATTTCTTTCCAACTTTTACTAATGGGACCTTTAAGGCGTAAGCTCTGGGCCTGTACTGGCTGCAGTTTAGAAGAATGAGGGGGTATCTTAATGAAACCTGTCAAACGTTGGATGGCCAAGATAGAGTGGACGTGGAGAGGATGTTTCTGGTAGTGTGGAAGAGTAGGACCAAAGGTTACAGCCTCAGAATACAGGGACGTCCCTTTAGAAAAAAGATGAGTAATTTCTTAGCCAGAAGGTGGTGTGTCCTCAACAGCCATCTGTGGCAATGAATTCCACAGATTGACTACCCTTTGGCTAAGGCAATTTCTTGACATCTCTGTTCTAAATGAATGTCCCTCGGTTCTGAGGCTGTTCCCTCTGGTCCTAAACATCCTCTCCAAAATCACTTTATCTGGGTCTCTCTATATTCAATAGGCTTCAATGAGTTGTCTCCCCTCATTCTTCTAAGTTCCAGTGACTACAGGCCCAGAGCCATTAAAAGCTCCTCATATATTAACCCTTTCATTTTTGGAATCATTCTTGTTAACCTCCTCTAGACCCTTTCCAATGCCAATGCACCTTTTTTAGATAAGAGGCCCAGATCTGCTCACAATATTCCAAGTGTGGTCTGACCCAACTCCGCTGCATCCTCCTCCTCCCTCACCTCTCTGAGCAGCTGAACAAATGACGTGGGGGGGGGGGATGCGTTCTGCGGGACTGCTGGAGACTCCAAGCAATCTTATCGTGCTGCTGGGTGCCTCTGGTTACCTGGTCCTTCCTTATCTGATCTACATCAGCCGCCGGAATGACACCCGGCGCCTCAAACAATTTAGCCATCTCTCTAGCTGAAAAAGATATGTGGAAAGCTTCTCCCCTTTCTCCTGATGCATGTTTTGAACCCCCCCCCCCCAAGAGCTCCAGCATGCTCCCCGTCATACCAAAAGCCTCCTCCAAGGCGTCTAGATACTCAGCAATGGAAGTAGAGGGCTGGCTAACTTTCACACCTCTTACTACTTCAGCCGCCAACCCCCTTGAACTTTCAACCAATCTCTGTTGCTTTTCTTCCTCAGAACACTGCCACTCACCTAATACATGAGAGACTTGCTCCACCCATGTGTCACAATCATCCCCACCTTCAGGAGTAAGTGTTTTCCCAGAGAAAATTCTTAGCTTCTGATGTGGACCCGCTGCCTTGTTCACCAGGGAGGTAACGGCTGACGCCTACTCAGAGTCCTCACCCTTCGGTGGGGGACGGGGACTAATTAAACTCTCCAAATTGGACTACTCCTTCCCCTCATCCTGCAGAAATGATAGGACCTGGTCTCTAAAATCTCCGTCCCCAGCTGCAGGCAACTCCTCTGTCATCCCATCAGACCCTTCCTCCATGACAGTATGAACACCCCATGGCCCCGGCTCACCGGGGTCACCGATAGATGCTGGCAGTCCCACTGCCTTGATGTCAGCTCTAGTCCAAACTAACACAAAACCTGAGTCCACCATTTTACCAAACTTTCTAGCTACGATTTCGACCTTGCCGACAGCTTTAACCGTACTCAAACATCGAATTAACACTTCCTCCGGGGTACGCATATCCACCCCACTTAATACGCACGCATGATTAACCGGTAATTCCTCAGACTCACACCAGCGTGCAATCTTAGCCGGGTCCATCTCAGCACTAATTTAAACAGGGCGATCACACAGCATCCAATAGGATCAAATCCCGGACGAGCCCCCAAATGTAAGCCTCCAACTCGCTCAGCTCGTGTACGTCCAGGGGAAGCGCCCTCAGCCCTGCCAACATGGGTAATCAAATTTGTATGGATGCTGTGTAATGTACCCCAGCACAAACCCACAATGCAAAAATCAGAAAATACACAGTAAGCGATTAAATGATTACACTTTATAAATCTTACTGTAACTATGTGGTTAGTGGGTAAACAAAATGTAAAAGGAAAAGGTGCCACACTTAAAACAGTTCGTGCACAATCATTGGAGCTCAAGGAACAGGGTCTTCTCTCCACCATTCCATCTCCTCCGAATTCTTCGACCCTTGGACTGGGACCAACCACGGTGGTCTACCAGAGCGTGTCCAGCACGCCCATCCTCTTCGCCTCTCCTCACCGAATACCTGCACACTCACTCCAGTTCCCACACATACAGATAGAATAACATGACTACTATTGGTTAGTTCCCCGTTATCTCTAGTTATAACCCAAACATTTCAGCTACGAAGAAACATTACCTCATCAGTTAACATTGCAGAGAAGACATTTCATTATAACACTACAGAGAGGCCATTTTATTATTAGCAATTAACAGTTAACATTACAGTTAATGTTACTGAGAACCCTACATATGAAGCCCAGTTGCTAGCTTGATACTCAACCTAGCACAGATGGAAAATGTGTAAAGAGCCTCCCAGATTCAAACCCAGGACCACTTGCCTCAAACTCTGGTGCAGATGCCACTACACCACCGGCTGGATAATCATCTCATTAACAAGTTGCCCACAGAACTGCCACTCACTGGATTTTTTTTTTCCACACCATTGTCTGTAAACTCTAGATATTGTTGTGCATGAAAATCCCAGGAGATCAACAGTTTCTGAGATACTCAAATAACTCTGTCTGGCACTAATGATCATTCCACAGTCAAAATCACTTGGGTTCCATTTCTTCCCCATTCTGATGTTTCATCTGAACAACAACTGAACCTCTTGACCATGTCTGCATGCTTTTATGCATTGAGTTGCTGCCACATGATTAGTTGATTAGATATTTGCATTAATGAGCAGGTGTACAGCTGTACGTAGTAAAATGGCCACCGAGTGCATATCACCTTTGAGGGAAGATATTGATAAACAACAAATCTAAAGGGCAGGAGCTCTGAAAGTGAAGCACTATCTCACTGCTGCATATGAGGGCTAGCAAATATTTTGTTCCCAGCATCTGGGAAGGATCATAAACTTCTGAGCTGGTATGCATGCTGTCAGTGAGCCAATGATAACTCTACTCTGTGCACTGGAGAGGTCTACTTAACTCTGTTAGTTAACTAACTGCAGGTAATGCATGGTTCATTTCCCTTGTTCAGTTTGACACTTTAAATTAGGACTGTTATCATTCAATCTACACAGGAAAAGCTTGGTATGAAGTATACACTTACAATTTAATAAAAGCAACCGTATGCTGGTTTGCACAGATTGTTGGTGCTGTTTTATTGAAAGACCACAAAACCACATTGTTTCCTGTTGCTGGTTAAAACAAGATAGTGCATCATAAATCTTAAGGAACAAGACCTTTTTAAAAAGATTTTATTTAGAGATACAGCATGTTAATAGGCCCTTCCGCCCAACAAGCCCAGTTACACCCATGCGACCAATTAACCTACTAACCTCTGTATCTTTGGAATGTAGGCGGAAACTGGAGCACCCGGAGGAAGCTCACAGTGTCATGGAGAGAATGTACAAACTCCTTACAGACAATGGCAGGAATTGAACCCAGGTCGCTGTCATGCTGCAGATCTTTTCTTTGCAGGAGATTGTGCAAAGAAGTTTAAACTGCAAAAAGAAGTGTCCCATAGTTGTCCAAGCTTGAGCATCAAAGAAGGTAAGGAAAAAAACAAGCTTTAAAGATTAGTATTATTTGTCAGATGTACAGTGAAGTGCATAGTCCAGTGAAGTGTCCAGTCAAATCAGTGAGGACTACATTTCTTGGCCAAAGTAGCATGCCCACAATGTACTAACCCTAATCGTGCATCTTCCTGGAATGTGGGAGGAAACGGGAGCAGCCAGAGGAAATCCATGCCATCACAAAACTCCTTACAGGCAGCCGTGGGAATTGAACCCCAACCAGTGATCGTTGGTGCTGTAATAGTATTACACTAACTGCTGTATTACGGTGCTGTCCATTAGGCTAGAATATTTTAAGCCACATTTTAGCTTTTCATGGATAAAATTACTTAAAAGAGTAATTTTAAGTAATTGGTAAAGTGACAGCGAACTGCCTTATTGACAACTCAGTGCACCAGTTAGCCACTTCAGAATGTAAATTAGCTAGAACAAGTAAGGATAACAAGAACACAGGAACACAAAAACACAAGAAATTGAGAGCAGAATTAGACCATTCAGCTCCCCAAGACTGCCGAACCAGTTCTGTACCTTGTCCCACTCTGCTACTTGTAAAAACACCATCCCCTTCTCTCAATTCCTCCTTCTCCGCGGCATCTGCTCACAAGTTGAGCCTTTTCATTCTAGAATGAAGGAGATGTTCCCCCTTTTTAAAGAAAGGGCCTTCCCTTCCTCCACCATCAACACTGCCCTCAACCACATCTCTTCCATTTCATGCATGTCTGCACTCATCCCATCATCCCTTCACCCTACTGGGGATAGGGTTCCTCTTGTCCTCACCTACCACCCCACCAGCCTCCGCGTCCAACACATGATTCTCTGAAACATCTGCGACCTCCAATAGGATCCCACCACCAAGTATATCTTTCCTTCACCCTCAATTTCTACTTTCTACAGGGATCATTCCCTAGGCAACTCCCTTGTCCATTCATCCCTTCCACTGGTCTCCCTCCTGGCACTTACCTTTGCAAGTGGAACAAGTGCTACACCTGCCCCTACACCTCCTCCCTCACTACCATTCAGGGCCTGAAACTGTCCATCTTGGTGAGGCAACACTTCACCTGTGAGTCTCTTAGGGTCATTTACTGTGTTCGGTGCTCCTGGTGTGGCCTCCTGTACATCGGTGAGACCTGACGTAGACTGGGAGACCACCGAGCATCTACGCTCCGTCTGCCAGAAAAAGCAGGATCTCCCAGTGCCCACCCATTTTAATTCCACTTCCCATTCCCATTCCAATATGTCCATCCATGGCCGTCTCCACTGTCATGATGAGGCCACACTTAGGTTGGAGAAACAACACCTTATATTCCTTTTGGGTAGCCTCCAACCTGATGGCATGAGCATCAATTTCTCAAACTTCCGGTAATGCCTCCCACCCCCACTTCACCATTTCCCATCCCTTTTTCCCTCCCTCACCTTATCTCTTTGCCCACCCATTGCCGCCCTCTGGCACTCCTTCCCCCCCCCCCCTTTTATTTGTTCCATGGCCTTCTGTCTCTTTCACCAATCAACTTCCCATCTCTTTACTTCATCCAAGTTTCACCTATCACCTGGTGTTTCTTTCTCCCCTCCCCCAACCTTACAAATCTACTCCTCAGCACTTTTTCTCCAGCCCTGCCAAAGGTTTTCGGCCCGAAACGTCAACTGTACTTTTTTCCATAGATGCTGCCTGGCCTGCTGAGTTCCTCCAGCATTTTGTGTATTGCTCAGTTGGTATCATCTTGGCTGCTCTGCCACAGGCCTCAACTCCTCTTCTATGCCTGTTCTACATGGCCCTCAGTTCTTTTAAAAAGTTAGTTACCTCTGCTTTAAGCAGTGATCTTTAATTAGTAATAAAGCTTCATAATTATAAACAATAAAACTTTTTATAACAACCCTCTCATTCCAGGAATCACCCTAGTGGAACTCCACTGGATTGTCTTCAAAACTTGTACATCCCTTCTTAAGTAAAGGGATGAAACCTGTACACAATACTCCAGGTGCAGCCTTAACTATACTTTTTACAATTACAGTGATATGTATATATTTCCACACTCCATCCTCCTTGCAATAATGGCCAATGTACCATTTTCCTTTCTTAGAGGTTTGTGCAGATTCGGCATGTCATCTGAAATTCTGACAAACTTCAATAGGTACACAGTGGAGAGTATCCTGTCTGGTTGCATCACTACCTGGTATGAAAATACCAACGTCCAGAAATGGATAGTAGTGAATACAGTCCAGTCTGTCACAGGAAATACCCTCCCCACCATTCAGAACATATACAAGGAGTGCTGCCACAAGAAGTCAGAATCCATCATCAAGGGCCCCCACCATCCAGACCATGCTCTCTTCTGGCTGTTGCCATTGGGATGGAGGTACAGGAGCCTTAGGCCCCAGACCACGACCTTCAGGAAAAATTATTACCCTTCAACTATTAGGCTGCTGAATCAGTATGGATAACTTCACTCACAACAGCTCTGAACACATTTCACAACCTTTTGGACCCACTTTCAAGGACTCTACAGCTCATGTTCTCAGTTTTATTTATTTATTTGTTTGTTGGTTGTTTGCTTATTTATTTATTTTCATTTTTGTATTTGCGCAGCTTACCTATTTTTGCATATTGAATGCTTGTAATTTTTCATTGATTCTATTGTTCTACAGTGAATGCCTGCAAGAAAATTAATCCCGGGGTAGTATACAGAGACATATACATACTTTGATAATAAATTTGAACTTTGAACTTTTGAAGTTTAACAACTTGCTGCACTTGCTAACTATTTGGAAGGTATTCTAAGGGACCAGATATATAAGTATTTGGATAGACATGGACTGATTAAGGATAGTTAGCATGGCTTCACGCATGGAAGGTCATGTCTAACCAATCTTATAGAATTTTTTCAGGAAGTTACCAGGAAAGTGGGCGAAGGCAAGACAGTGGTTGCTGTCTCCGTGGACTTTAGCAAGGCATTTGACAAGGTCCCGCATGGGAGGCTGGTCAAGAAGGTTCAGTCACTCAGTATTCAGGATGAGGTAGTAAATTGGATTAGACATTGGCTTTATGGGAGAAGCCAGAGAGTGATAGTGGATGTTTGCCTCTCTGACTGGAAGCCTGTGACTAGTGGTGTGCTGGGCCCTTTGTTATTTGTCATCTTTATCAATGATTGGGATGATAATGTGGTTACCTGAATCTGCAAATTTGCAGACGACACCAAGAGTGGGGATGTAATGGACAGTGAGGAAGGCTATCATAGCTTGCAGAGGGATGTGCAAGATGATAAAATGGGCTGAAAGATGGCAGATGGAATTTAATGCAGACAAGTGCAAGGTTTTGCACTTTGGTAGGATCGACCAGAGTAGCTCTTACCAGTGAATGGTAGGGCACTGAGGAGTGTGGTAGAACAAAGGGATCTGGGAATACAGGTACGTACTTTGTTGAAAGTGGCATCATAGGTAGATAGGGTCATAAGGAAAGCTTTTGGCACAATGACCTTCATAAATCAATGTATCAAGTACAGAAGATGAGATGTTGTATTGAAGTTGTATAAGACGTTGGTGATTTGGTGTATTGTGTGCAGTTTTGGTCACCCACCTACAGGAAAGATGTAAATAAGTTCAAAAGAATGCAGAAAAGATTTACAAGGATGTTGCCAGTTCTGGAGGACCTGAGTTATAAGGAACAATTGAATAGGTTAGGACTGTATTCTTTAGAACATAGACGACTGAGAGGAGATTTAATAGAGGTATATAAAATTTTGAAGGGTGTAGATAGAGTAAATGCAATCAGGCTTTTTCCACTGAGGTTAGGTGGGACTATAACCAGAGGTCGTGGCTTAAGGGTGAAAGATGAGATCTTTAAGGGGAGCATGAAGGGAATCTTCTTCACTCAGAGGGTCATGAGAATATGGAATGAGCTACCAGCTTGTGATTAAACAATTAAACAATTTCAATGTTTAAGAGAAGTTTAGATAGTAGGGATATGGAAGACTATGGTCAAGGTGCAGTCGATGGGAGTAGGCAGTTTAAGTTGTTTTTGTCATGGACTAGATGGACCAAAGGGCCTATATCTGTGCTGTACTTTCCTATGACTATTTGTGTTTCATGCACAGGAACCCCTGGATGACTCTGTACACCACTCGTTTCCAGTCACACTCAATTTAGATAATCTCTCTTTTAATACGTCCTACTGAAGTGCATGGCCTCACACTTTCCCATATTAAACTTCATGTGCCAAGGTTTTGTCCACTCACTCAAAGTAAGCTGTTACGAAATCCAAATATCCTCATTGAGGCATGTCCTCCCGTCTATTTTCTTTGTTTTGCAATCTGGATACCACACTGTGTTCTTCCTCAAAGTCATTAATGTAGACAATTAATAATTGAGAGCTGAGAACTGATCACTGGGCCCTCCACTAGTTACATCCTTTTGGCCATTTCTTCAGACTTGTCTTCTATGATACAACTGATCTTCCATCCACATTAGCACTATACTGTAAGCTCTTATGCAAGTATTCTACCTCTATTGTTGGCACATGGGCCAAGTGGTTAAGGCATTCGTCTAGTGATTTGCAGGTCGCTAGTTCGAGCCTTGGCTGAGGCAGCGTGTGTGTGCTTGAGCAAGGCACTTAACCACACATTGCTCTGTGACGACACTGGTGCCAAGCTGTATGGGTCCTAATGCCCTTCCCTTGGACAACATCGGTGGCGTGGAGAGGGGAGACTTGCAGCATGTCTTCCATACAACCTTGCCCAGACCTGCGCCCCGGAAACCTTCCAAGGCGCAAATCCATGGTCTCATGAGACTAACAGATGCCTATAAAACTCTATAGATTCCCCAGTGTTAACTCTGCTTGTTTGCCTATGAAGAACTCAAGCAAACTTGTCAAACAGGATTTTCCTTTCACTAAAAATAATTTTATCATGGCTTGGTTGCATTAAGCTAGAAGACGAAGGAGCAGAATTAGCTCATTCAACCCATTGGGTCTACCTCACCATTTCATCATAGCTGAAAGTTAAGTTTCAATAAATGATTAATTTCTTCTTCTTCACGGCTCCAGCAGCTTGCCACCAACAGATGTTAAGCATTGATGTTGAGGTGTTGGGTAGCACAGTAGTGTAGTGGTTAATGCAGTGCTCTACTGCACCTGCTGTAAGATTGACTCCAATATCTGTAAGAAATTTGTCTGTATTCCTCATGACTATGTGGATTTCCTTCAAGTGCTCTAGTTTCCTCCCACATTCCAAAGGTGTAGGGGTTCGGGTTACTGAGTTAGACATGCTATGTTGGTGCTAGAAACATGGTGGCACTTGTGGGCTGACCCAGCACATCCTTGGTCTGTGTTGGTCATTGACGTAAAACAATGCATTTCACTACATGTTTCCATGTACGTGTGACAAATAAAGCTAATCGTTATCTTTTAAACACTAACCTAATTTCATTCTCTTTTCCTTCTTCTGCTTGAACATTTATCGTTTGCAACCCATTGGTAACCTCTTAGAACTCGGCTTTACTATCAACACAGAAATCTTGAGCAACACACACAAAGTGCCGGAGGAACTCAACGACTCAGGCAGCAACTATGGAGGGGAATAAGTAGTCAACATCCTGATGAAGGTTGTCGGTCCAAAACATTGACTGTTCGTTCCACTCTACAGATCTTGTGTGGGATACAGGTTATTGATCCTGCTGACTTGACTCCCTTTAAACCCCATACTTTTTCCAGTATGTTATCCCTCATAATAGAGATTGCTCTAAGTTCTTTGTTGTTTGAAACTAGCACATCTGCTATCCTAGAGATATTGGCAGCATTGTTCTGCTGTTAAGACTGATGTAGAAGTATTGGTGTAAATTATCTGCCATTTTCCTGATTCCCGTTATTAATTTCATTGTCTCACCATCTAGGGGGTTCCACATATACCTTAGCTATCCTTTTTTATATATGTTTGGTCTAGTAATTTAACCACTTGCTGCAGTTATTGTCTAGCATAAAGTGGAGCCTTTTCCAACCCTATAATTTATATTCTTGTAATTAGTATTTTACTATGTATAATTAACAGAACAAACAAGAGCCCCATCTCTGTGCAACCCCCTCCTCATTCCACTGATCTTGTAGAGTTTTACTATGGCAAATACATCATTGGCTGTATTGGAATAAATGATGGGACATTGGAATCTGTAACATGAAAATCCCAACAATTATAGTAATTGGTCACCCCTTTCATTTTGTAGCTGTCTCACTGGAAGCATTGAAAGAGGACCAGCAAAAATGAATGTGACTTTAAACTTTCAGTATTACAGTTATATATTTAAACATTTATTCAAGTTATATACCCCTTATCCGAAATGGTTGGGGTACAGTGTTTCGGATTTTGGACTATATCATGAGATAGCTTAGGATCACCATCATTTCCAACTTTGAATTTAGGTGCTACTGGTAAGCAATCTTTGTCCTACACTTGTTCATCACACGTATGTGATAGATTTTCATCATCAACAGTTGTAGCAAACTCATCAATGACTTTCTGCTGCTTTGTGATCAACTGAGGCTTTTAACATCATAAATCTTTAAAATTTAATTCCATGCCTTTTCTTAAATTTCTGCAACCAGCCTGCTGAATATTCACAATTATCTTCGATTTTCAGTTTGTCGTGATAGATCTTCGTTTCATGATCAACATGCTGTTAAGTGGCATATGTTCACTCTGACGCTGACGAATCCAGTCTTTCAACTCACAATCGAAATCTTAATTTTTCACTTCCCGCAGTGTTTTTCTATTTTTCATTAAATCTTGTTCATTACAAATGTGAGGTCACTTCTCAGAACTACCTATGGTGCGCAGAGAACTGCACGTCACGTGGAAACCTTGCCAATGCCTTGTGGAATTTTCCAATTGTGATATCGTGTCAGCGCTCAAAAAAAAATTGGATTTTGCAGGTTTTGGATTTTAGGATTTCAGATAAGTGGCACTCAACCTGTATTAATCTATCTATGTTTCGTTAACTACATTTGTGTTTAGATCTGCTTTTGCGTACTTTTGAAGTATTTGCAAAGCTTAAACTAATCAAAGTTCAAGTTAAACTTATTATCAAAGTAAATTTATGTCACCATATACTACCCTGAGATTTATTTTCTTGTGGGGGCATCCACAGTAGATACAAAGAAACGCAATGGAATCAGTGAGAAACTACACACAACTAATGTGCAAACAAAGGCAAACTGTGCAAATACAAAAAGTAGATATAATAATAAATAAATAAAGAGGCAGTAAATAATATTGAAAACATGAGTTCTAGAGTCATTGAAAATGAATTCATAGTTTGTGGAATCAGTTCTGAATTGAGGTTAGTAAAGTTATCCACACTAGCTCAGGAGCCTGATGGTTGAAAGGTTATAACTGTCCCTGAACATGGTGATGTGGGACCTAAGGCCCCTGTACTTCCTTCTCGATGGCAGCAGCAAGAAGTGAGCAAGGCCTGGATGGTGAGGGTCCTTGATGATGGATTCTCCTTTCCATCTTTATCCTCTCATCATGAAACATGCCTACTTCCACTCCAGAAATTTGCTCCTTCATCTCAGCATCAGCTGATCCACTGTCTAAAACATCACCCAATCTTTTGCAAGCTTCTATCTTGATAGTTCTAATGCTTTTGTGATTAGTCCCCAATTCTGCATGCCCATTGAACCTCGGCTCATCTAGAAACATAGGTATCTACAGCACATTACAGGCCTTTCAGCCCACAATGTTGTGCTGACCATGTAACCTACTCTAGAAACTGACTAGAATTTTCCTACTGCATAGCCCTCTAATTTTCTAAGCTCTATGTACCTATCTAAGAGTCTCTTAAAAGACCCTACTATGGCTGCCTCTACCACCGTTGCTGGCAGTGCATTCCACGCACCCACTACTCTCTGTGTGAAAAACTTAGCTCTGACATCCCCATTGTACCTACTTCCAAGCACCTTAAAGCTATGTTCCCTCATGTTTGCCATTTCAGCCCTGGGAAAAAGCCTCTGGCTATCCACACAATCAATGCCCCTCATCATCTTATATACCTCTATCAGGTCACCTCTCATTCTCCGTCGCTCCATAGAGAAAAGGCTAAGTTCACTCAACCTATTCTCATAAGACATGTTCTCCAATCCAGGCAACATCCTTGTAGATCTCCTCTGCACTCACTCTATAGTATCTACATCCTTCCTATAGTGAGGTGACCAGACTGAGCACAGTACTCCAGGTGGGGTCTAGCTAAGGTCTTATATAGCTGTAACATTACTTCACATCTCTTGAACTCAATCCCACGGTTGATGAAAGCCAACACAACATACGCCTTCTTAACAACACTGTCAACCTGTGCAGCAGCTTTGAGTGTCCTATGGACATGGACCCGAAGATCTCGCTGATCCTCCGCACTGCCAAGAGTCTTACCATTAATATCATATTCTGTCTTCAAATTTGATCTACCGAAATGAACCATTTCACACTGACCTGGATTGAACTCCATCTGCCACTTCTCAGCCAGGTTCTGCATCCTTTTGATCCTCAAAACATCCCCATCTCTTGTGTCATCAGAAATCTTACTAACCCATCCTTCTATTTCTTCATCTAGGTCATTTATAAAAATCACAAAGAGTAGGAGATCCAGAGCAGATCCCTGCGGAACACCACTGGTCACCATCCTTCACGCAGAATATGAACCATCTACAACTACCCTTTGCCGTCTGTGGTCAAGCTAATTCTGGATCCTTAAAGCAAGGTCTCCTCGGATCCCATGCCTCAGTACTTTCTGAATGAGGAATGAAGAACCTTATCAAATGCCTTACTGAAATCCATATACACTGCATCCACTGCTCTACCTTCATCAATTTACGACTTCCCTGTTCATTTTCTATCCCACTCACCATCATTCTCATCCTCAGTGATGTGATTAGCTGCAGGTCCCCAGTGGTTTTTTTTATTTTAATTGCTCATTCTTGCAATTTGTCTCTCACTGTCTCTGGAACTTCCTGGCCACTGATTTGCCTTAGTCAGAGGTCTTGTGCTGTACTCCCCTCCCTTCGCACAATCACTGATTGGTGTTCAATTCCCGCTATCTATACATTCTCCCCTTGACCATGTGGGTTTCCTTTGGGTGATTCCGTTTCCTCCCACACACCAAAAATGTCTGGGTTAGGGTTAGTAAGTTGTGGACATTTTATGTTGGCGCCAGAAACATGGCAACATTTTTGGGCTGTTCCCTAGCGCATCCTCAGACTGCGTTGGCCATTGATGCATTTTATTGTAGATTTTGATGTACGTATGACAAATAAAGCTAATCTTTATCACAATTGACCTTCATTAAGACCATCAGACCATAAGACACTGGAACCAAATTAGGCCATTTGGCCCATCGAGTCTGCTCCAACATCTGATCATGGGTGATCCATTTCCCTTTCAACACCATCCTCCTGCCTTATCCCTGTAACCTTTCCTGCCCTGATTTATCAAGGATCTGTCAATCACCACCTTAAATACACTCAATGACCTGGCCTCCACAGTCTCCTGTGGCAACGAATTCCACAGATTCACCAACCTCTGGCTGAGGAAACTCCTCCTCAACTCTGTTCTAAATGGACGTCCCTCTATTCTGAGGTTGTGTCCTCTGGTCCTAGACTCCCCCTGTATAGAAAACATCCTCTCCTATCTAGGCCTTCCAACATTCGATAGGTTTCAATAAGATCCCCCTAGTTTTTCTAAATTCTAGTGAGTACAGGCCCAGAGCCAATTGTTACATACTTCATGGATATCTTGTGATTGTCTTGGGAGGATGATGTAGTAGTCTTGCGGAGGTCACATGATGTAATTTTCCCGCCGATGTGAGTTCACGTGATGACCTGTTCTCACCAGGTATATAAGTGTGGACCCCTGTTGACGCAGTTAGTTTTCAGTTAGATCGTCAGTCAGATACTCCGCTACACTGTGTATTAGTCTCATGACACAGTATAGTTTTAAAACGGAGTTTTACTTTCTATTGTAAGGTACAGAAATGTTGGGCTGGCAGTTTCACCAATAGCTGCCAGATTTGTTGATGTACCTTTTCAGTAGTATTGGAGAGTGAAGACGGGAACCTGAAAGAGTCGTTCAGTGGTTTTGGAAAGGATCGACCATTATCAAATTCCTTCAAGTAAGAGTGATCTGCATGAGATAACCTCTGCTAAAAGTAGCAGAAAAGGTTGTGCAGTATCCAGTATACAGAGGACAAAGGTCAGTGCCTTTAAACCATTTTATTTCTATTGTCATGAATCCTGCGGACAAGGCAGGTTCTGGCTGGGATTGGCAGTAACGTCGTGTCTTCGAGGAATTCTTTACTTCAGGAAGGTCTCTCCTAATTGACTGTATAGATCTCTTGGACTTTAGAAATTTACCATTCTAAGAACTGTGTTCTAATTTAACCACTTTAAGACTGTGTTCGCATTTACAGCTTTAAGAACTAGTACTGAGTTTGGCGGTTTGTTAAATGGCCGCATAGCAGTTTACTTCTGGTTAAGGTTTTCGTTTGTTTATCTTCTTACTAATTTTGAGCAGAGTTTAATAAATGTTTATTTGTTTATAAAACCTGACTCAATTCTATATTCATTGTTGCCGGTCACGTGACACAATAAACACTCCTCATATTATAAGCCTTTTTCAGATAGATCCCGGAATCATTTTCCTTTGAACTCTCTCCAATGTCAGCACATCCTTTCTCACATAAGGGGCCTGTATCCCCATGTTCTGGAATTTCCTCTGGAAACCTTGCACCTCAAAGTTCAAAGTAAATTTTATTATCAAAGTACATATATACGCCACAAATAACCCTGAGATTCATTTTTCCGGCAGGCATACTTAGCAAGTCTATAGAATACTAACTATAACAGGATCAATGAAAGATTAGAGTACTGTGCTCAGTTTTGGTCACCTCACTGGTCCCGAGTCCTCGGCTCTGCTTGCTGCTTGGCGGCCGGGGCAGGGTCAAAGCACTCGGCAGAGGATGGTGCTCGGTGCTCGGTGTTGAAGGGCTGGTCGGAGGCTCGAAGTTTTCGGATGGACTCAGAGTCCGCTGCGGTCGGGTGCTTCCAGTGGTGCTGCATCGACAAGTTTGCGGCGCTTGGAGGTTCATGACAGGGAGTGTTTCTCCCTTCTACCATCTGCGTGAGATGATGGAGCTATCGGGACTTTGAGACTTTTTTTTAACCATGCCCATGGTCTGCTCTTTATCAAATTATGATACTGCTTTGCACTGTTGTAACTATATGTTATAATTATGTGGTTTTGTCAGTTTTAGTCTTGGTTTGTCTCGTGTTTCTTGTGATATCATTCTGGAGGAACATTGTATCATTTTTTAATGCATGTATTTCTAAATGACAATAAACGAGGACTGAGTGCCCTCATAATCTAATCTAATCTAATCACTATAGGAAGGATGTAGAAATAGTGCAGAGGAGATTTACAAGAATGTTGCCTGGATTGGGGAGCATGCCTTATGAGAACAGGTTGAGTGAACTCGGCCTTTTTTCCTTAGAGTGACGGAGGATGAGAGGTGACCTGATAGAGGTGTACAAGATGATGAGAGGCATTGATCGTGTGGATAGTCAGAGGGTTTTTCCCAGGGCTGAAATAGCTAGCATGAGAGGGCACAGTTTTAAGGTGCTTGGAAGTAGGTACAGAGGAGATATCAGGGGTAATTTTTTTTACGCAGAGAGTGGTGAGTGCTTGGAATGGGCTGCTGACGATGGTGGTAGAGGTGGATATGATAGGGTCTTTTAATAGACTCCTGGACAGGTATATGGAGCTCAGAAAAATAGAGGACTATGGGTAACCCTAGGTAGTTTCTCAGGTAAGGACACGTTTGGCACAGCTTTGTGGGCCAAAGGGCCTGTATTGTGCTGTAGATTTTCTATGTTTCTATGTTCTGTCAACCAGAAGACAACAAACTGTGTAAATGCTAATATGAGTAAATAGCAATAAACACAAAACATAAAATAACAAGATAAAAAGTCCTCACTGAACACATTTAACATTTCTCTTAAAATCTCTTCAAGCAAACTTAGAATTTCTTACTTTGACTCTGAGTTCCTTGTTTTCAGAAATAACAACCCTAAGGATTTAAGGCTACCACTGTACCTTAAATAAATGATGGACCTTTCGAGAAAGACAGAACAGTTTGGGCAGGTTCTATTATGGCAGCCAATTTTCTCTGCAAGACATGTTAGTGAAGGTGAATATGAGTCACAAAGGGAGGTTTACTTGAAAAATAAACTATGGTTTACCGTTGAACTATGTGAACTCATTCAACTGAGAGACTGGCATAAAAATGCATTAAGATTTGCCTTGTATATTTATTTTCCAAACTTCAGCCAATTACTTAAGCAACACATTTACAAATAGCTTTATTAAGCACACCTGTACACCTGCTTAGCCTTCATCAGCCTTCCTGGTAACTTCCTTGAAAAACTCTATAAGATTGGTTAGGCATAGCTTAACACACACAAAGCCACATTGAGTATCCATAATCAGTTCCTGTCTATCCAAATACTTGTATATTAGAATGCCTTCCAATAGCTTTCCCACTACTGATGTCAGGCTCACCAGCCTATAATTTCCCAGTTTATTCTTGGAGCCTTTCTTAAACAATGGAACAACATTAGCTACCCTCCAATCCTCCAGCGCCCCATCCATGGCTAAGAATGTTTTAAATATCTCTGCTAGAGCCCTGCAATTTCTGCAGTAGCATCCTACAGGGTCCGAGGGCCCTGGTGATTTATCCATCCTAATTTGCGTCAAGGCAGCAAACACCTCCATTTCTGTTACCTGTGCATGAGTTTGCTGCTGCATTGCCTCATGTCCCTAGACTCTGTGTCTATCATCTCTTTTGGCTTCACACATAGATCACCATTCTGATCTTCCAGAGATCCACTTTTGTCCTTTGCTATCCTTTTGCTCTTAGTTATCCATAGAAACCCTTCGGACTCTTCTTCGCCTTATCTGCTAGAGCAACCTCATGCCTTCTTTTAGCCCTCCTGATTTCCTTGGTAAGTGTTCTCTTGCTTTTCCTGTACTCCTTGAGCACCTCATTTGTTCCTGTCTGCCTATACCTACATTCTTAATGAGAACCCCAATACCTCTTGAAAACTAAGGTTCCATAAAACTGTTATCCTGTCCTATTATTCTGATAGCAACATACAAGCTCTGTACTATAAAAATTTCATTTTTGAAGGCCTCCCATTTACCAAGTGCACCTTTGCCAGAAAACAACCTGTCCCATTCCACACTTGCCAGATCATTTCTGATACCATCAAAATTGGTCTTTTTCCAATTTAGAATCTCAACATGAGGACCAGACCTATCCTTTTCAATAATTATCTCGAAACTAATAGTATTATGATCACTAGATGCGAAGTATTCTCCTACACAAACTTCAGTCACCTGCTCTGTGTCATTCCCCAAAAGAAGATCTAGTATCAAACTCTCTCTTGTTGGGATTTCTATGTACTAAATAAGGAAACCTGCTTGAACACATTTGACAAACTCTTTCCCATCCAGCCCTTTTACAGTGTGGGATTCCCAACCAATATGAGGAAAGGTAAAATCACCTCCTATCACAACTTTGTGTTTCTTACAACGATCTGCGATCTCCCTACAAACTTGCTCCTGTAAATCCTGCATATTGCTGGGTGATCTATAATATAGCCCCATTAAATGGTTACGCCTTTCTCACTTGCCGGTTCTACCCGTTAAGCCGCACGAAGTGAGACCTCCAGTCTGTCCTGTCTGAGCTCTGCTGTGATATTTTCCCTGACCAGTAATGCCACCCTCCCCCTTTAATCCCTCCCACTCTATCACATCTAAAACAGCAGAACTCCAGATCATTGAGGTGCCTGTCCTGGCTCTCCTGCAACCAAGTCTCATTAATGGCTACAGTGTCATAATTCCACATGCATATCCATGCCCTAAGCTCATCAGCCTTTCCTACAATACTTGCATTGAAGTATATGGAGCTCAGAACATTATTCAAACCATGCTCAACCTTTCAATTCCTGACTTTAAGTATGTTAGCTTAACAATATCTTTCTCCACAACTACTCCATTGTCTGTTCTGGCACTCTGATTCCCATTCCCCTGCAACTCCATGCTGCACTGGCAAACCTTTCCCAGAAGAGAGCCCAATTACACAAAAATCTGAAGCCCACCCTCCTGCACCAACTCCTTAGCCACATGTTAAACTGGAAGATCTTCCTATTTCTAGCCTCACTAGCACACGGCACAGGTAGCAAGCCTGAGATCACAGCCCTGGAGGTCCTGCCCTTTAACAGAACACCTGACTCCCTGAACTCACTTTCCAAGACCTCGTCACTCGTCCTACCCATGTCATTGGTACTGACATGAACCACAACCTCTGGCTGCTCACCCTCCCACTTAAGAATTCTGTAGACGATCCGAGCTGTTGACAAATGTACATGGGGTAATGTACACTGTCAGCTGGTAAGATATTAAATTTTTAGCCAGGGGATGGTGAATCTGTGGAATGCATTGCCACAGATAGCTGTGGAGGCCATGTCATTAGGTATATTTAAAGTAGAAGTTGATAGATTCTTTAGAGATCTTCATTGCTGCCCTAAACACGAGCGGCATAATGGGCAGTAAGTAAGATTGATTCGTGATTGGTAAGGGTGTCAAAGGTTACAGGGAGAATGTAGGAGAATGGGATTGAGAGGAATTATAGATGAGCCATGATGGAATAGTGGTGAAATTTGATGGGCCAAATGGCTTAATTCAGCTCCTGTGTCTCATGGTCCATAAATATATTATTTTTTGATGTTAAAGGGATAATATAATCAATAAATAAAAAACGTTCCACTTTCATTTCTAATCATTCTAAACTTGGCGGTATTTAGAAGATGCATGATTTTAGTTATTAAAGCATGACCTTCTGCTTTATGATGTACTAATTTGATGTGGCATCCATGGTAACAAAAACATAAAATTCTAGTGTGTTTAAAGTCCTCCGGCATTTAGCGATGCAATTATCAAATGTATTCAGAAACTAAGCTATTCAAGGAGATATTTAAATAAATGGCCACAAGCATGCTCACGGACGTAGTTTTTTATTGTCTCATTCTGATGTGAGTTTTGTAGATTTGCAACAATGGTGGGATCTTGCTGAGAATGTGAGACTGTGAACCTGCACGCTCCAGAAATATACACATCATTTTCATAGTTGCACAAGCAACAATATCAATTTATGCAATGTTACAAATATTTTCTTCATAGTACAGGCAATGACTATACTCGCAGGAGTTTAGAAGAATGAAAGGGCAGATCTCACTGAAGCCGATTGAATATTGAAAGGCTTAGATAGAGTGGATGTGGAGAGGATGTTTCCTATAGTGAGAGAGCCTAGGACCAAAGGCAACAACCTCAGAATAGAAAGACGTCCCTTTAGAACAGAAATGGAGGAAGACTTTCTTTAGACAATAAGACCATAAGATATAGGAGCAAAATTAGACCATTCAGCAATATCATAACTGCTCCTCCATTCCATCATGGCTGATTTATTATCCTTCTCAATCCCATTCTTCTGCCTTCTCCCTGGAACCTTTCAGCCTTACTTATCGAGAACTTATCAAGCTCTGCTTTAAATATACCCAATGACTTGGCCTCCACAGCCATCTGTGACAATGAATTTCATAGGTTCACCACCCTCTGGCTAAAGAAATTTTTCCTCATCTCTGTTCCAAATAGATGTACCTTTTTTCTGAGGTTGTACCCTCTGGTCCGAGACTCCCTGCGTATAGGAAGCATCCTCCTTATATCCACTCTATCCGGGCCTTTCAATATTTGATTGATTTCAGTGAGATACTTTATACTTTATTGTCGCTAAACAATTGATATTAGAACATACAATCATCATAGCGATATTTGATTCTGCGCTTCCCACTCCCTGGAGCACATATCAATAGTAAATATTAAAAATTTAAATTATAAATCATAAATAGAAAATAGAAAAATGGAAAGTAAGGTAGTGCAAAAAAAAACAAAGAGGCAGATCCGGATATTTGGAGGGTACGGCTCAGATCCGGGTCAGGATCCGTTCAGCAGTCTTATCACAGTTGGAAAGAAGCTGTTCCCAAATCTGGCCGTACGAGTCTTCAAGCTCCTGAGCCTTCTCCCGGAGGGAAGAGGGACGAAAAGTGTGTTGGCTGGGTGGGTCGTGTCGTTGATTATCCTGGCAGCAGTGTAAAGTGAGTCCAAGGACGGAAGATTGGTTTGTGTGATGTGCTGCGCCGTGTTCATGATCTTCTGCAGCTTCTTCCGGTCTTGGACAGGACAACTTCCATACCAGGTTGTGATGCACCCTAGAAGAATGCTTTCTACGGTGCACCTATAAAAATTAGTGAGGGTTTTAGGGGACAGGCCAAATTTCTTTAGCTTTCTCAGGAAGTAAAGGCGCTGGTGGGCCTTCTTGGCAGTGGACTCTGCTTGGTTGGTCCAAGTCAGGTTATTTGTGATATTGACACCGAGAAACTTAAAGCTTTTGACTTGTTTCATTTTCGCACCGCCGATGTAAATTGGGTCGTGCGGTCCGCTACTCCTTCTGAAGTCAACAACCAATTCCTTCGTCTTGCTGACGTTGAGGGATAGGTTATTGTCTTCGCACCATGCCACCAGGTTCTTAATTTCCTCTCTGTACTCAAACTCATCATTACCTGAGATACAGCCTACAATTGTTGTGTCATCAGCAAACTTATATATTGAGTTTGATGGAAACTTGGCTACACAATCATGGGTATACAGTGAGTACAGCAGGGGGCTGAGTACACAGCCTTGTGGGGCACCGGTGCTCAGAGTGATTGTAGAGGAGAGCTTGTCCCCTATTTTTACAGCCTGGGTCCTGTCTGTGAGGAAGTTGAAGATCCAGCTGCAGATCTGAGTGCTAAGGCCCAGGTTCCGGAGCTTAGGAATCAGTTTATTTGGCATGATGTTATTAAAGGCAGAGCTGTAGTCAATGAAAAGGAGCCTTACGTATGCGTCTGTATTCTCCAGGTGTTCTAAGGAGGAATGTAGGGCCAGAGAGATGGCATCTGCCATTGACCTGTTGCTCTGGTAGGCAAATTGCAAAGCGTCGAGATTGACCGGTAGGCTGTGGTTGATGTGTGCCATAACTAATCTCTCAAACCACTTCATAGCAATTGATGACAGAGACACAGATCGATAGTCATTCAGGCATGCCACCTTGCTCTTCTTTGGCACCAGGATTATCGCTGCCTTCTTAAAACACGAGGGGATCTTAGACTGAAGCAAGCAGCCGTTGAAGATGTCAGCAAACACTCCAGCTAGCTTGCTTGCACAGGCCCGGAGAACCCGTCCGGGGACGCCACATGGGCCCATCACCTTCCTTGGATTTATCTTCAGGAAGGCCGTTCTAACGTCCTCCTCGATGACGATGAATCTCGATGCCACCAGGTCCAGTTCATCCGGAGGGAGCGGGACGCTCCTCTTCTGTTCGAATCTTGCGTAGAGTATGTTAAGTTCATCAGGAAGAGAAGCGCTGCAGTTATTGATATTCCCAGCCTTTTCTTTGCACCCAGTGATCTCATTTAGACCCTGCCATAGTCTACCGGCATCCCTCTGGTTAGCCTGGCTTTCCAACTTGGCTTGATATCGCCTCTTGGCGCCCTTAATGGCTTTCCGGAGTTCACACCTGGATTCCGTGTAGCGACTGGTATCCCCAGACCTAAAAGCCAGGGATTTATGAGAAGATCCCTTCTCATTTTTCTGAACTTCAGCAAATACAGGCCCAGAGTCAACAAACACTCCTCATATGTTAACCTGTTCATTCCTGGGTTAATTCTTGTGAATCTCCTCTGGACCCTCTCCAATACCAGCACAAAGGGGCCCAAAACTGCAGACAATGTGGAGTATGCTGGAATGGTGAAGTAGACTCAAAGGGCCGAATGGCCTAATTCTGCTCCGAAGTCTTATGGAATGTCTTTAAGGAACAATTTATCATTTTTCTATGTTAATCATACCATAGCTCAATAGCTGTGCTGTTTCTCCAGGGTGGTGAGTTCAAATTCCCCCTCCAGAGATTTGGGCACACATTTCAGGCTGACATCTCAGTTGAGACCATAAGACCATAAGACAAAGGAGCAGAAGTAGGCCATTCAGCCCATCGAGTCTGCTCCACCATTTTATCATGAGCTGATCCATTTTATCCTATTTTGTCCCACTGCCCCGCCTTCTCACCATAACCTTTGATGCCCTGGTTGCTCAGATACCTATCAATCTCTGCCTTAAATACACCAATGACTTGGCCTCCACTGCTGCCCGTGGCAACAAATTCCATAGATTCACCACCCTCTGACTAAAAAAATTTTTTCGCATTTCTGTTCTGAAAGGGCACCCTTCCATCCTGAAGTCATGCCCTCTCGTACTAGACTCCCCCATCATGGGAAACAACTTTGCCACACCCACTCTGTCCATGCCTTTTAACATTCGAAATGTTTCTATGAGGTCTCCCCTCATTCTTCTAAACTCCAAGGAATACAGTCCAAGAGCGGACAAACATTCCTCATATATTAACCCTCTCATTCCTGGAATCATTCTAGTGAATCTTCTCTGTACCCTCTCCAACGTCAGCACATCCTTTCTTAAATAAGGAGACCAAAACTGCCCACAGTACTCCAAGTGAGGTCTCACCAGCACCTTATAGAGCCTCAACATCACATCCCTGCTCCTATACTCTATTCCTCTAGAAATGAATGCCAACATTGCATTCGCCTTCTTCACTACCTACTCAACCTGGAGGTTAACTTTAAGGGTATCCTGTACGAGGACTCCCAAGTCCCGTTGCATCTCAGAACTTTGAATTCTTTCTCCATTTAAATAATAGTCTGCCCGTTTATTACTTCTGCCAAAGTGCATAACCATACACTTTCCAACATTGTACTTCATTTGCCACTTCTCTGCCCATTCTTCCAATCTATCCAAGTCTCTCTGCAGACTCTCCGTTTCCTCAGCACTACCGGCCCCTCCACCTATCTTCGTATCGTCAGCAAACTTAGCCACAAAGCCATCTATTCCATAATCCAAATCGTTGATGTACAATGTAAAAAGAAGCAGCCCCAACACTGATCCCTGTGGAACACCACTGGTAACCGGCAGCCAACCAGAATAGGATCCCTTTATTCCCACTCTCTGTTTCCTGCCAATCAGCCAACGCTGTATCCACATATGTAACTTTCCTGTAATTCCATGGGCTCTTATCTTGTTAAGCAGCCTCATGTGTGGCACCTTGTCAAAGGCCTTCTGAAAATCCAAATATACAACATCCACTGCATCTCCCTTGTCTAGCCTACTGGTAATTTCCTCAAAAAATTGTAATAGGTTTGTCAGGCAGGATCTTCCTTTAAGGAATCCATGCTGAGTTCTGCCTATCTTGTCATATGCCTCCAGGTACTCTGTAACCTCATCCTTGACAATCGACTCCAACAACTTCCCAACCACCGACGTCAAGCTAACAGGTCTATAATTTCCTTTTTGCTTCCTTGCCCCCTTCTTAAATAGCGGAGTGACATTTGCAATCTTCCAGTCTTCCGGAACCATGCCAGAATCTATCGACTTTTGAAAGATCATCGCTAATGCCTCCGCAATCTCCACAGCTACTTCCTTCAGAACACGAGGGTGCATTCCATCGGGTCCAGGAGATTTATCGACCTTTAGCCTATTCAGCTTCCTGAGTACTTTCTCTGTCGTTATTGTGACTGCGCACACTTCTCTTCCCTGCCACCCTTGAGTGTCCGGTATCCTGCTGTCTTCCTCAGTGAAGACTGATGCAAAATACTTGTTCAGTTCCTCTGCCATCTCCTCATCTCCCATTACAATTTATCCAGTATCATTTTCTATTGGTCCTATATCTACTCTCACCTGTCTTTTACTCTTTATATACTTGAAAAAGCTTTTAGTATCCTCTTTGATATTATTTGGTAGTTTCCTTTCATAGTTAAACTTTTCTCTGTTAATGACCTTCTTGGTTTCCTTTTGTAAGGTTTTAAAGACTTCCCAATCCTCTGTCTTCCCACTAATTTTTGCTTTCTTGTATGCCCTCTCCTTAGCTTTAACTTTGGCTTTGACTTCTCTTGTCAACCACGGTTGCATCCTTTTTCCACTCGAAAATTTCTTCTTTTTTGGAATATACCTGTCTTGCACATTCCTCATTTCTCGCATAAACTCCAGCCACTGCTGCTCTGCCGTCTTATCCGCCAGTGTCTCTTTTCAGTCAACTTTGGCCAGTTCCTCTCTCATGCCACTGTAGTTTCCTTTACTCCACTGAAACACCGACACATCAGATTTCAGCTTCTCTTTTTCTAATTTCACAGTGAACTCAATCATGTTATGATCACTGCCTTCTAAGGGTTCCTTCGCCTCAATCTCTGTAATCACCTCTGGTTCATTACACAATACCCAATCCAGTACAGCCGATCCCCTAGTGGGCTCAACAACAAGCTGTTCTAAAAAGCCATCTCGCAGACATTCTACAAATTCTCTCTCTTGAGATCCAGTGCCGACCTGATTTTTCCAATCTACTCGCATGTTAAAATCCCCCACAATTATCATAACACTGCCCTTCTGACAAGCCTTTTCTATTTCCAGTTGTAATTTGTAGTCCACATCCCTGCAGCTGTTTGGAGGCCTATAAATAATTGCCATCAGGGTCCTTTTACCCCTGCTATTCCTTAGCTCAACCCATAAAGATTCTGCACCTTCCGATCCTATATCACCTCTTTCTAATGATTTAATATCATTTCTTACCAATAAAGCCACACCTTCCCCTCTGCCTACCTTCCTATCCTTCTGATACACTGTGTATCCTTGGACGTTCAGCTCCCAGAGACATGCATCCTTTAGCCAGGTCTCAGTGATGGCCACAATATCATATCTACCTATCTGTAGCTGTACAACAAGATCATCCACCTTATTTCTTATGCTACGTGCATTTAAGTACAACACCTTAAGACCAGTATTTGATACTTTTTGCTTTGATTTCACTGCAACTTTGTTGCACTGCAACTCATCCCAATGGCTACACATTTGCCCCATCACCTGCCTGTCTTTCCTGACATCTTTACTGCTCACTATCTTAGATTTATTTCTGTTTTCCCCTTCCTCCGCTCTATCATTCCGGTTCCCATCCCCCTGCCAAATTAGTTTAAACCCTCCCTAACAGCTCTGTTAAACTTTCCCGCCAGGATATTGGTCCCCTTCGGGTTCAGGTGTAACCTGTCCTTTTTGAACAGGTCATACTTCCCCCAGAAGAGATCCCAATTATCCAAGAATCTGAAGCCCTGCTCCCTACACCAGTCTCTCAGCCAGGCATTCATCTGCCTGATCCAACTACTCTTGCCCTCGCTAGCATGTGGCACAGGTAGCAATCCCGAGATTACTACCCTGGAGGTCCCGCTTGTCAGCTTCCTTCCTAACTCCTGGAAATCTCTCTTCGGGACCTCTTCCTTTGTCCTATCTATGTCATTGGTACCAACATGTACCAAGACAACTGGCTGCTCACCCTCCCCCTTTAGAATATTCAGGACCCGATCCGAGACATCCCGTACCCTGGCACCTGGGAGGCAACACACCATGCGGGTATCTCTATCAGGCTCACAGAATCTCCTGTCTGTTCCCCTGACAATGGAATCCCCCATGACTACCGCATTTCTCTTCACCCTCCTTCTCTCCTACACAACAGCGCCAGGCTCAGTGCCAGAGATCCGGTCACCGTGGGCGTCCCCCGTCAGGTCATCCCCCTCAACAACATCCAGAACAAGATATTTGTTGCTGAGGGGGACAGCCACAGGGGTGCTCTCCGCTATCCAGGCATTTCCCTTCCCTCTCTTGACAGTCACCCAGTGTTCTGACTCCTGTAGCCTAGTGCTGAGATGGCGCTGCATTATTGACAACAGTGTTTTTTTTTGAACAAGACATTAATCAAGAAAACACCTGCCTCCTCTGCTTGATGTTAAAAATTTTGTTAATGCCAGTTCATGGCTGAGTTCTTCCTGGTGACCCAGCCAATGTTTGTCTATGTATTGGGAAATTTCTGTGAAATTCTGCCACACAACCTTTGTTACAGCTGTGAGTACAATTCCCGACCATAAAAAGTTTTGGGATTTCCCAAAGAAACATGCTTGATAAATTGAAGTTCTCTGTTTCCTTATTTCATGCGGGGAAAGAGAAGGAAAGGCCACTGTCTCTTTAGATTGCAGAGCTTCATCTCAGCATGGGAGCCTGTACCGCAGCTTTGCTTGTCAAATTAAGTTCATGCTGTTAGTGGACTTGTAATAATCAATATGACAACTAGGCTAAGTGTGCTGTGATAAATTCAAATGCATAGATCATTTACCCAGTCTGGTAGAAGCTTCAAATGAGAAAAAAAGCACTGAAATCAGTGCTTTTGAGCTTGTTGAAAGTGAGGGTAATCATGAAAATTGGTCTGCAGGCTTAATTTTATTTTTATTTATTTACGTTATTTGAAGATACAATGTGGTAGCAGGCCTTTCCAGCCCAATGAACTCACACCATCCAATAAGTTGGTTAGTCATATGAGTGTAAATTGGATAGTGCATGCTTGTGGGCCAGAGGATGTTGTCTACGTGGACTTTAGCAAGGCGTTTGACAAGGTCCCACATGGGTGGTTGCTCAAGATGGTTCAGTGGCTTGGCAGTAGTAAATTGAATTGGACATTGGCTTTGCAGGAGAAACCAGAGAGCGGTAGTAGATGGTTATCTCTCTGACAAAGCCTAGACTGGTGGTGTGTCACAGGGATCGGTGCTGGATCCATTGGTGATTGTCATCTAAATCAGCGACCTGGATGATAATGTGGTAAACTGGATCAGCAAATTTGCAGATGACATTAACATTGAGGGAGTAGTGGACAGCGAGGAAGACTATCAAAGCTTGTGGCAGGATCTGACCAGCTGGTGAATTGGCCTGAAGAACGGTAGCTGGAATTCAATGCAGGCAAGTGTGAGGTGTTGCACTTTGGTAGGACCTATCAGTCTTGGTGAGCAATAGGGCACTGAGGAGTAATGTAGAGCAAAGGGGTCTGTGAATACAGATCCATAACTCCTTGAAAGTAACATCACAGGTAGACAGGGTCGTAAAGAAAGCTTTTGGCACATTGGCCTTCATAAGTCAATGATTGATTACAGGAGTTGGGATGTTATATTAAAATTCTATAAGATGTTGGTGAGGCCTAATCTGGAGTGTTGTATGCAGTTTTGGTCACCTACCTACAGGAAAGATGTAAGTAAGATTGAAAGAGTGCAGAGAAAATTTACAAAGTTGTTGCCGGTACTTAGGGACCTGAGTGATAGGGAAAGCCTGAATAAAAAAGGACTTTATTCCCTAGAACATAGAAGACTGAGGGGAGATTTGATAGTAGTACACAAAATGATGAGTGGTAAGGGTAGGATAAATTCAAGTAGACTTTTTCCACTGAAGTTGGGTCAGACAAACTAGAAGTTAAGGTTTAAGTGTGAAAGGTGAAAAGTTTAAGGAGAACATGAGAGGGAAACTTCGTCACTTAGAGAGTGGTGGGTGTGGAAAGGGCTGCCATTGCAAGTGACGGATGCAGGGTCAATTTCAACACTTAAGAGAAATTTGGATGGGAGGGGGATGGAGGGCTATGGTTCAGGTGCAGGTTGATGGGACTAGGCAAATTAATGGTTCACATGGACTAGATGGGCTGAAGGGCCTGACTCTGTGCTGTAGTGTTCTATGACACTATTTACTCTACAGCAGAAAGAAAGAGAAGGAATTGGGAAGAAACATTACTCAGGGTTTGATGAACTGCAGGGAATTACACGGATTGTACCTGCAGCCCAGGATGTGATGTAGATTGAATTTACTTCTTTCATGTTTGTACATTTTACTTCAGGGGTCATAGAATTCAGACTTTGTAATTTCCTGCTTCTGTTATTGGCATAAGATGAAAAGTAGATTATTTAATGTAGCATGAACTGGAATTCTGAAGTGGTAAGAAATACTTATTTCCAGAATCAAGAGGAGCAGTCAGTACTTTGGCAGAGTTTCTCATTTACGCTGGAAATCAGGCCCGATTGTAAAAACCCTAACACCCTCTCCATGCTTATCAAATCCCTTCATTATCTTGGGGATTACCTCAATTTTCTTTCTCTGTTCTTATTTCTCTGATCCATGGTCAACTACACTCAGTGGTGGCTTTACTTGGTACACCTGGACACCTGCTTGTTAACACAAATATCTAATCAGCCAGTCGTGGCTGCAACTTAATGCATAAATGCATGCAGACATGGTCAAGAGGTTCTGTTGTTCAGACCAAACATCAGAATGGGGAAGAAATGTGATCTAAGTGACTTTGACTGTGGAATGATTGTTGGTGCCAGACGGGGTGGTTTGAGAATCTCAGAAACTGCTAATCTCCTGGGATTTTCACACACAACAGCCACTAGAGTTTACAGAGAATGGTGCAGAATTTTTTTTTAAATCTAGTTGAGCAGCAGTTCTGTAGGTAAAAATGCCATGTTAATGAGAGGGAGCAGACTGGTTCAAGATGATAGGAAGGCAACAGTAACTCAAATAACCACAGGTTACAACACTGGCCTGCTGAACCGCGTCTACGCCCACCTGGACAAGCCAGCGAGCACTGTGAGGGTCATGTTTTTTGACTTCTCCAGTGCATTCAACACCATCCGCCCTGCTCTGCTGCGGGAGAAGCTGACAGCGTTGCAGGTGGATGCTTTCCTGGTGTCATGGATTCTTGATTACCTGACTGGCAGACCGCAGTACGTGTGCTTGCAACACTGTGCGTCCGACAGAGTGATCAGCAGCACTGGGGCTCCACAGGGGACTGTCTTGTCTCCCTTTCTCTTCACCATTTACACCTCGGACTTCAACTACTGCACAGAGTCTTGTCATCTTCAGAAGTTTTCGGATGACTCTGCCATAGTTGGATACATCAGCAAGGGAGATGAGGCTGAGTACAGGGCTACGGTAGGAAACTTTGTCACATGGTGTGAGCAGAATTATCTGCAGCTTAATGTGAAAAAGCCTAAGGAGCTGGTGATAGACCTGAGGAGAGCTAAGGTACCAGTGACCCCTGTTTCCATCCAGGGGTTCAGTGTGGACATGGTGGAAGATTACACATACCTGGGGATACGAATTGACAATAAACTGGACTGGTCAAAGAACACTAAGGCTGTCTACAAGAAGACTCAGAGCCGTCTCTATTTCCTGAGGAGACTGAGATCCTTTAACATCCGCTGGACGATGCTGAGGATGTTCTACGAGTCTGTGGTGGCCAGTGCGATCATGTTTGCTGTTGTGTGCTGGGGCAGCATGCTGAGGGTAGCAGACACCAACAGAATCAACAAACTCATTCGTAAGGCCAGTGATGTTGTGGGGATGGAACTGGACTCTCTGACGGTGGTGTCTGAAAAGAGGATGCTGTCCAAGTTGCATGCCATCTTGGTCAATGTCTCCCATCCACTACATAATGTACTGGTTGGGCACAGGAGTACATTCAGCCAGAGACTCATTCCACCGAGATGCAACACAGAGCGTCATAGGAAGTCATTCCTGCCTGTGGCCATCAAACTTTACAACTCCTCCCTTGGAGGGTCAGACACCCTGAGCCAATAGGCTGGTCCTGGACTTATTTCCTGGCATAAATTTACATATTACTATTTAATAATTTATGGTTTTATTACTATTTATTTATGGAGCAACTGTAACGAAAAGCAATTTCCCCCGGGATCAATAAAGTATGACTATGGCTATGACTATGACTAAGAGCACCTCTGAATGCACGGCGGCACGTCGAACCTTGAAGTGGATGGGCAGCAGAAGACCACGAACGTACACTCTGTGCCCACTTCAATAGTGTAAGCTGTGGAAGGAGCAGCCTACCTGACTCATCTCCCACCCACCTCGTCATCTCCCTCATATGTCCTGTCTGTGCAGAGGCTTGTGGTTCCTATACAGGTATTAATAGCCACCTTGGAGCTCATCAGACATTGGGAGTGGAAGTAGGTCGTCCCCAATCCTGAGAACGTAGAACAGTACAGCACAGGATTAGACCTTCTGGTCCACGATGTGTACACAAAGAACAAAGCTGAACTAAACTAAACCCATCTGCAGGCGTCTATATCCCGCCATTCTCTGCGTATTCATGTTCATGTCTAATGGTAGCATAACAGTTACTACCTGGCTTTACAAATCCATCTCTCACCATTCGGGGTTCAATTCCAGCCACTGTCTATGAGTTTATGCATTCTCCCTGTGGCTGGGTGAGTTTCCTCTGGGTGCTCCAGTTCCCTCCCACATTCCAAAGACCTACATTTAGGGTTTGAGTTGTGAGCATGCTATGTTGGCACCAGAAGTTGCCCCCAGTATGACCTTCAATGATTTGTCGACACATTCGATGCATTTCATGTGTTTTGATGTACGTGTGACAAGTAAAGTCAGTCTCTCCCTCCCTCTCTCTCTCTCTCCCCGCTCCTTTCTCTCTCTCCCCCCCCCCACACTGTTTCTGGCAGTCTATTCCGCACCCCTACCACTTTCTATGTCAAATAACTAATCCCACACTTATCAGAATCAGGTTTGTTGAAATGCTGTACATTGTGAAATTTGCTGTTTTATGGCAGTGATAAAGTCTTTCTGACGTTGAGTGCAAGGTTGTTTGTTGTGACACCACTCAACCAGCCAATCTGTCTCACTCCTGTCTGCCTCCTCGTCACCATCTGAAATTCTGCCAACGGTAGTTGTGTCATCGGCAAATTTATAGCTGTGTCTAGCCACACAGTTGTGGATATAGAGAGAGTAGAGCAGTGAGCTAAGCATGCATCATTGTGATGTGCCTGCGTCGATTGTCAACGAGGGTGAGATGTTATTTCAATCCGAACTGACTGTGGGTCTCCAGGTGAGGAACTCAAGGGTCCAGTTGCAGAGGGAGGTACAGAGGCCCAGGTCTTATCTCCTTCAAGCTTGCCTCCTCTCAACTTAGATGCATGTCCTCTAGTACATGACATTTCTACCCTAGAAAAGAATTTCCTCTACTTTTTCTATGCCCCTCATAAAATGTTGATAAGAGAAGCAGATTCAGAATCAGGTTTATTAGCACTGATATGTGTTCTAAAAATTTGTTGTTTTGTGGCAGCAATACAGTGCAATCCATTAAAAAAAATAGAACACAGAACATAGAAATTTACAGCACATTACCGGCCCTTTGGCCCACAATGTTGTGCCAACCATGTAACCTACTCTACAGACTGCCTACAATTTCCCAAGCACATAGTCCTCTATTTTTCTGAGCTACCTACCTAAGAGGCTTTTAAAAGACCCTATTTTATCTGCTTCCACTACCACCACCGGCAGTGCATTCCACGCACCCACTGCTCTCTGTGTGAAAAACTTACCCCTGACATCTCCTCTGTACCTATTTCCAGGCACCTTAAAACTATGCCCCCTCATGTTAGCCATTTCAGCCCTGGGAAAAAGCCTCTGGCTATTCGCAAGATCAATGCCCCTCATCATCTTACACTTGAAGTCCATCTGCCACTTCTCAGCCCAGTTCTGCATCCCTTCAATGTCCTGCTGTAACCTCTGACAACCCTCCACACTATCCACAACACCCCCCAACCTTTGTATCATCAGCAAACGTACTAACCCACCCTGCTATTTCCTCATCTAGCTCATTTATAAAAATTACAAAGAGAAGGGGTCCCAGAATAGATCCCTGTGGAACACCACTGGTCACCGACCTCCATGCAGAATATGACCCACCTACAACCACCCTTTGTTTTCTGTTGGCAAGCCAATTCTGGATGCACAAATCAAGGTCTCCTTGGATCCCATGCCTCCTTACTTTCTGAAGGAACTTTGCATGGGAACCTTATCAAATGCCTTACTGAAATCCATATACACTACATCCACTGCTCTTCCTTTATCAATGTTTTTTTTATATCCTCAAAGAATTTAATCAGGTTCGTAAGGCACAACCTGCCCTTGACAAAGCCATGCTGACTATCCCTAATCAGATTATGTGTCTCCAAATGCTGCCTCTCAGGATCTTCTCCAACAACTTGCCCACCACTGAAGTCAGACTCACTGGTCTATAATTTCCTGGGTTACCTCTACTCCCTTTCTTGAACAAAGGAACAACATTTGCCACCCTCCAATCCTGCAGTACTTCTCCTGTCCCTATTGATAATGCGAAGATCACCGCCAAGAGGCTCAGCAATCTCCTCCCTCGCTTCTCACCGTAGCCTGGGGTATATCTCATCTGGTCCCGGTGACTTATCTAACTTAATGCTTTTCAAAAGCTCCAACACATCCTCTTTCTTAATGTCTATATGCTCAAGTGTTTCAGTCCGCTGTAGGTCATCCCCACAATTAGAAACCATAGAAAAACTACAGCACAGAAACAGGCCTTTTGGCCCTTCTTGGCTGTGCTGAACCATTTTCTGCCTAGTCCCACTGACCTGCACACGGACCATATCCCTCCATACACCTCCCATCCATGTATCTGTCCAATTTATTCTTAAATGTTAAAAAAGAACCCACATTTACCGCCTCGTCTGGCAGCTCATTCCACACTCCCACTACTCTCTATGTAAAGAAGCCCCCCCCTAATTTTCCCTTTAAACTTTTCCCCCTTCACACTTAACCCATGTCCTCTGGTTTATTTCTCCCCTTACCTCAGTGGAAAAAGTTTGCTTGCATTCACTCTATCTATACCCATCATAATTTTATATACCTCTATCAAATCTCCCCTCATTCTTCTATGCTCCAGGGAATAAAGACCTAACCTATTCAACCTTTCTCTGTAACTGAGTTTCCCAAGTCCCGGCAACATCCATGTAAACCTTCTCTGCACTCTTTCAACCTTATTAATATCCTTCCTGTAATTTGGTGACCAAAACCCGAACACAATACTCCAGATTTGGCCTCACCAATGCCTTATACAACCTCATCATAACATTCCAGCTCTTATACTCAATACTTTGATTAATAAAGGCCAATGTACCAAAAGCTCTCTTTACGAACCTATCTACCTGAGACGCCACTTTTAGGGAATTTTGTATCTGTATTCCCAGATCCCTCTGTTCTACTGCGCTCCTCAGTGCCTTACCATTTACCCTGTATGTTCTACCTTGGTTTGTCCTTCCAAAGTGCAATACCTCACACTTGTCTGTATTAAACTCGCCAAGATCTTTTTCCCTGGTGAATACTGAAGCAAAGTATTCATTAAGTACCTCCACTGCCTCCTCTGACTCCATGCACACATTTCCAGTATCGCACCTGATTGGTCCTATTCTCACACGGCTCATCCTCTTGCTCTTCACATACTTGTAGGATACCTTGGAGTTTTCCTTAATCTTGCCCACCAAGGCCTGACAGCTGACCAGGTTCATTTCCCAATTCCAGCTCAAGCTACAGCCTCTCCTCTAGTTGGCTTATCTACATATTGCGTCAGGAAACCTTCCTGAACACACCGAACAAACTCCACTTCAACTAAACCCCTTGCTCTGAGGAGATGCCGATCAATATTTGGAAAGTTAAAATCTCCCATCACAACAACCCTATTATTATTGCACTGTTCCAGAATCTGCCTCCCTATCTGCTCCTCAATATCCCTGTTACTATTGAGGGGTCTATAAAAATCACCCAGTAGAGTTATTGCCTTTTCCCTGTTTCTGACTTCCATCCATGCTGACTCAGTAGGCATCCCTCCATGACTTCCTCCTTTTCTGCAGCCGTGACACTATCCCTAATTAGCAATGCCATGCCCCCACCTCTTTTGCCTCCCTCTCTGTTCTTTTTGAAGCATCTAAAGCCTGGCACACTCAGCAGCCATTCCTGCTCCTGAGACATCTAAGTCTCTGTAATGGCCACAATGCCACAGTTCCATGTTTAAATCTCTGTAATGGCCACAACATCACACTTCCATGTATAAATACTGTAAACTACGTAAGAAATACATATATAGTTATATCAATAGTGCAAAAAGAGAGCAAAGGTACTGAGGTAGTGTCAAGGGATTGGTTCATTGTCCACTCATAAATCTGATGACAGAAGGGTGTGTGCGTTCAGGCTCCAATATCTCCTCTCTGATAACGAAAGAACACGTCAATACTAAGGAATTAGTGTACCAGGCAAAGGTGTCCTGAAGAGTCAGTGGTTGTTTTCCTATTTTCTCTTCTCCCAAGAGTGAAATGTTTTTGGCCTATCACTGAATCTCTGAATGAGGTAGTTGGTTGACATAGTTGCCTGGTTTTCTATTGTACAGTAACTTCGGTCTCCACATGTCCCTCACCACCTTAATTCAGCAATTGCTGGGCGCATTTAAACTCAAAATAATGAAAACCATAGAAATATAGCACTTAACAAAATTACCAGATCTTGGCAGAGGCAGCATATTATTGTGTGAAATATCATTTTACAGATCATTTGTGTGGAGTTTCATCAGCATAGTAAAGTGGAATTGAGTTTTATTGTCTACTTTAGACTGCTAGCTGTGAGAGTAGTAATCAGCTTGAAAATGCAATAATAATATTTCAATCCTAATTCAATGGTATTACAGCATGAAACATTTAGAAATGAATTTTATTGTAACTCAGTGCAGCAATAACTGCTGTGCCGATGTTGAGAAAGAGAATGGTAAACTTGTATCCAGTACAGTGAGAAGAAAATCCAATAAACTGGTGATATTACAGAGTTGCTGGTGGAGATAAATATCTCTGTGTGTCAAAGATGGCACAGTATTCATATGAACACAGTCTTGCCTGGGGACTTATTTAACACTTGAATATCCAATGGTATTGTAACCGTGGCAGTTTTACAGCAATCATCCTATCCAATTATATTCTTTCCACAATCCCATGGTGGGCTGGTGTGGAGTGAGTGAGTGAGTGATTAAGATTATGAGAGGGTGCCAATCAAAATAGCAAGGTTAATATGGTATTCTGTCACCCTATTAGTCATTCTCCTCCCCCACCTTCCCTGTTACAAACTTGCTTTCTCCCTTTCTCAGTTCTGAAATGGGATCCTTAAACTGTAAAATTTGCTTTTCCTATTAGCTGAGTGTGGGCTTTAAGCTCCTGTACTTGCTCCTGGATGGTGGTAATGAGAAAAGGGTATGTCCAGGTGATGAGGGTCTTGAGGGATGGATGCCGCTATCTTGGGGCGCTGCCTTTTAAAGATGTTCTGGAAGGTGCATAGGCTTGTGACCGTGGTGGAGCTGGCACAGTCTATACCCTCTGCAGTTTTTTCTGATAACATGCATTGGAGCCTCCTAGCAGGCAGTGATGCAACCAGTCAGAATGCTCTCCGCGATACATCTATAGAAATTTGCTAGAATCTTAGGTGCATATCACAGACATCCCACCTCTCCCGGAACATTCGGGAGTCTCCGGCATATTAATAGTGGCTCCCTGATGCCCACAAATTATATACAATATCACAGAAATCAATTTTTTTGAGAGCGAGCAAGAGAAATGCAAGAGAGAGCGCGAGAGTGCGCGTGAGAGAGAGAGCGAGAGAGAAAGCAAGCGAGAGCGAAGGCAAGTGAGCGCGCGAGTGAGAAAGCGAGAGACAGCGAGCGAGAAAGCAAGCGAGAGAGAGAAAGAGAGCGAGCGGGAGAGAAAGCGAGAGCGCGCAAGCAACCATGAGAGAGAGAGAAAGCACAAGTGAGAGCGCGCCATGGCAGAGTGTTCCAAAAAAAATAAAATGTACGTCACCCCAGACTACACTAAAGTGTACTCCTGCCTAATAGGGGTCAAAATAATGACAGTGTTGCTCGCTGCACTGTTTGCAACAGTGACTTTTGTATTGCCCATGGTGGGTTAAGACTGTAAAAGACATGTTGAGGTGAGTTTAACAGGTGTCATTCATTCATTAGCATAGCTAACGTTATTTAAACTAGCTGGCCAGCTGCTAAGGAGCTGCTCTATTGCAGACATCCCACCTCTCCTGGAAGTCTCCCGCAAATTGATGGAGCTACCTCCCTGAAATGAGTTTTTGCAGGGTGGGATGTCTGATATCAAATCTCCTCAAATTCCTAATGAAGTAGAGCCAGGGTGTTGGGATCCTGGATGAGAGCCAATTTCACTTGTCCTCCATGACACTGAGGCTATGAAAAACTGCCCCGGCTGCTGTGCTCTGTGCCCACTAATATGATAACTGAGAAGCGAGGCTTTGGGTCTACTCTGGGCTGCTCCAGTGTTCGGATCTGATGACCCAATTTTGGCTTGGAATGCTGTCGTCACTTCAATTGTTTGCGTGATTTGTATTTTTTTTTCTTTCTCTTGCACGTTGAGTGTTGGTCTTTTATTTTTTTATTTTTTTTCTTTGATTTGGTTATTTTGGGCTTGTGGATTTATGGCTACCTGTGAGCAAGCAAATCTCAAGGTTGTATAATTTATACATTCTTTGATAACAAATGTACTTGAATCTTATGTTCTTATTTTTTGTGTATTACTTTATTCAATGTATGCAAAGCAAAGTTCCACAAATATCAAAAACATAAACTACACTCAGTGGCCAATTTTATTAGTACCTCATGTACCTAACAAAGTGATCACTGATTGTTATTTTGTGGTGTTCTTCTGCTGTCGCCCATCCACTTTAAGGTTCAACATGTGCGTTCAGGGATGCTCTTTTCCAAACCTTTCCTGTCAGGTTGAACAGAGGCGCAGTCAAGGCATGGTCGAAGAAACTGGAAGTGAAATCAAAGCAGAGTCAAGGCAGAGTTGTGGCGTCCCTGAGAGTGAGGAACGACCTGATGTTTGGGTGATTTAAGCACCGGGCCAGATTGAAAAGGTCAGTGTGTTGGGACAGGAGGTGATGCAAGGGCCAGTTCTGTTTGCTGTACCACGTTTACTCAGCTCTGTGCTGAACTGAGGCTGTGGTTTACTCTGGCTGGAGTGATGCCTGGCTTCACGTCTGTGGTCTCGCAATGTTTACTTGGCTTTGCAGTGAACTGAGGCTGTGGCTTATTCCAGCTGCAGTGATGCCTGACTTTGTGTCTTTCGTAAAACTTAAGTTCTGAACCAATATGCTTACTTTTGTTGTATGCATGATTTGTTTTTTTTTCTCTCTGTATGTTGGGTGTTTGACAGACTTTTTTCCAATGGATTCTTTTGAGATTTCTTTGTTCTGTGGCTGCCAGTAAGGAGACAAATCTCAAGGTTGTATAATGTATACATACTTTGATAATAAAACAACTTTGAACCAGTCTGCCCATTCTTTTCTGACCTCTGTCATTACAAGGTACTTTCACCCACAGAATTGCTGCTCACTGGATTTTTCTTTTGGTGTTTTTTTTTGCACTGCTCTCTGTAAGCTCTAGAGACGGTTACACATGAAAATCCCAAAAGATCAGCAGTTTCTGAGATATTCAAACCATGCTGTCTGGCACCAACAATCATTCGTTCCATGATCAAAGTCACTTAGATCACATTTCTTCCTTGTCTGATGTTTGGTTTGAACAACAACTGATCCTCTTGACCATGTCTGTATACTTTATGCATTGAGTTGCTGCCATGTTGGCTGATTGGCTGATTAGATATCTGCATTATCAAGCAGGTATAGAGGTGCACCTAATACAGTGGCCACAGAGTGTATTTTCAAACAACAAATAACTCAACAGTATTTGGCCTCAGTCTACTCGCTGTTAAGACATTGGGTCAAACGGTTCCAAGGTTTATTTATTATCAAAATATACAACTCTGAAATTCTTCTTCTCCAGATTGCCACAAAACCAAGAAAGAAAAGAACACCAGCATGATCAGCAACCCCCAAATTTCTCCTCCCTGAACAAAAAACAAACAAAAATGGAACAGACACATTGACTCCCAAATCCCCCTCCCCCCACGCACAAAAAAGTGAGAAAGATCGGGTGAAAAGCACAGAATATAAAAAAAATACAAGTCTGAAAAAAGTCTATAGTCCAAGTCCATATCCAAAATGCAGAATATCTGGGTAACGTTCTCCGGGCACAGCAGCAGATCTTTACTTCTCTGTAGTCTCCCCTCTCCATAGCGAAGTGATCCCTCCGCCATCCAAAGGCATTCTCCCCTCTCCGTAGCGGAGCGATCCCACCAGCGATCAAAAGGTATCGTAGCATTTCTACAGGATCCAGAGATTCTTGAATGGAATAGATCATTGGTTAATTAGGAGTCTCTTGTCATGGACACAGGCCCTTCACCCCAAATGTGCCAACCTGACCAAAATTCAAAGTTCAAAGTACGTTTATTATCAAAATATATATACATTATATGACTGAAGTTTGACTCTACAGGCAGCCACACAACAAACCCAATAGAACCCTTTAAAAACTAGACAGCCAAACACCCAGTGTCCAGAGAGAGAGAGAATAAAACAAATCATACAAGTAATAAAATCAAGCAAACAGCACTCAGAACTGAAGTTCACAAAGCCAGCCATCACTGCAGCTGATCCAGAAGCCCACCAGTTGCAGGCCACAGCCTCAGTCCAGCGCAGAGACGAGCAAACCCCACAGAGCAGTGAGCTGATCCGCACCATTCCTCCCTGACCATTTCAATCTGGCCCGGCACTTAAATCGTGCAAACCTGGGGTCGTTCCTTGCTCACAGCCACTTCGCCGCGCCCTCAAGCTCGGGCTCCACCACTTCTGTTCAGCCAGTGCTCGACCTTTCCAATTTGACTCGGCTCTTAAATCGATCAAACCTCGGACCTTTCCTTAACTTCGCCTCACCTAGGCTCCGCCACATTGAATTGCCTCCAAGTCCACTCCGGCAACTCCAGCAGGGACATGCTGTAACCATCCTGTTTCCCTGAGACCCCAGCCCACTCCACAAAAATGCCAGGTTGTCCAGGCGGTTCAGTTCAGCTTCGACGGGAAGGCTGCAGACCACTGTTTGCAGCAATCATTTACCAGAAAAAGTGTGAATAGCAGTGGCTTTATTTGTTTCACTGGCCAGCAGCAAGTAGCCGCTGAACCTCAGTAGCACCATCGTAAACCGGAAATTTCCATCTATCCCAGTCTCATTTCAACTGTTGACAAAATGTTGGCCGATCATCAGGTTACTTTCCCTTCTCCCCTTTGAAAAGTGCATATGGGGCTTTTTACATGCTTTGGAATGAGCAGAAAGAGCTTTGGTTTAATGTCATATTTGAAGGAACACTGGGAGTGCCAGCCTGGATTTGCAGTGGGACTAGGAACCCACAGCTGTCTATCTCAGAGCAGGCATTGCTACCAACCGAGCCCTGTGTGACTCCAACAATGAAGTGAATACGCTGTATTTAAGTGGAAAATCCCAAATGAGCCCTTTGCTGCTGGTGACGTATGTCCCAGTATAATTAACCTGACACATTAAGATCATATGCTGGTGCACATTAATGCTTGCTATTCACTAGGGAATGATACAGAAAACAGAGAGGGATGGAATCAGATGATAGCTCAATATTTTGCTTATTTTGTACAGACGACAGATACACACACACACACACACACACACACACACACACACACACACACACACACACACACACACACACACACACACGCTCCTTCCCCATTGTTATGTTTGATCTGAACAGCAACTGAACCTCTTGACCATGTCTGTGTGCTTTTATGCATTGAGTTGCTGCCACATGATTGCTGATTAGATACTTGCAGCAATAAGCAGGTGTACCTAGTAAAGTGGCCACTAGGTTTACGTCACGTCTGCTATATACTGAACATTCACACAAACTTTCCTCTTTACTCCTCCACTTAGAAACAAGGACAACAAGTCCTTACACCTTCCAATCCAAACTGTGAGCACATGATTCTACCACCACCACTCAAAGTGCTAACCAACAATCTTTGTTAATATATTCAGCTTACGACACAGGCTCACTCACATTCTCCCAGTCTTCAGGCAGTGAAACAATAAACACGCTATCGGTCAGTAGTCACGGCAATAAATCATGGGACACATTTATTTATAGTAACAGCAACAAAAGCTTGCATTATGCAGCACTTTAAACAAACAAGATATCCCAAAGCACCTTACCGAGAAATCAGAGTGATGGATAACAATGGAGAAAGACTAGTAGAGATAGTCAGAGAAATTGCAGAATGTTTTATATTTGCATGATAAAATAAGTGAATAATTAGAAATACAAATGCGTAAAGGGAAGACTTATTAAAATTTGGTATGGAGATCAATAATTACTTCTGTTTTTAATCATCGTGATAGGTTTATTGGAATTGATTTACAGTCACATGTACCAAGGTGAAGGGTGGTGGGGTGGAGAGATATCTCTACCAAAGGAGGTGTAAGGAGCTGCTTCCCTCTGCTAGCAGGCCACCCTTGGTCATGGTATAGAATCTACTAAGCCCCTCACTTAGGTTCATGTGAAGCCATGGGAGTAGGTGGTGGATAGCCTTATGAGCATCTGATTATGTGACCACTGACACCAGGCAGACAGTCTGAAGAGTATTGATAACGGCTGGGGTCACTGCTGAGAAGAAGGCAATGGCAAACCACTTCTGTAGGATTTGCCAAGAGCAAACTTGGCCATGGAGAGACCATGACTGCCCATGTCATACAGCATGGCACAAAACAAATGAACCAAGTTGCAGTGAAAAGCTTGGTTTGTATATTGTTCATGTGGCCAAGTGGTTAAGGCGTTCGTCTAGTGATTTGAAGGTCGCTAGTTCAAGCCTTGGCTGAGGCAGCGTGTGTGTCCTTGAGCAAGGCACTTAACCACACATTGCTCTGCGACGACACCGATGCCAAGCTGTATGGGTCCTAATGCCCTTCCCTTGGACAACCTCAGTGGTGTGGAGAGGGGAGACTTGCAGCATGGGCAACTACTGGTCTTCCATACAACCTTGCCCAGGCCTGCGCCCTGGAAATCTTCCAAGGTGCAAATCCATGGTCTCATGAGACTAACGGATGCCTATAATAATAATATTGTTTATACAGATCAAATCATTACACAGTGTATTGTACTAAGATAAGTCAGGACTATAAATGTGGAATAAAACATTAAAGTTACTGAGAAAGTTCAGTGCAAGTCCACGATAAAATGCACAATCATAACGAGATAGGTTGTGATCATAGAAGAGGTCTGTTCAAGAGTGATAACTGTGAGATAGAATTGTCCTTGAGCTCGGTGGCTTGTGCTTTCAGGTTCTTGTATTTTCTGCCCAATGGGAGAGGGTATAATAGAGAATGTAAGGTGTGGGTGGGATCTTTGATTATCAAAACGGCGAGAAGGATTGACAGAGTTCATGGAGGGGATTCTAATTTCCTTGATGTGCTGAGCTGTGTCCACAACGCTCTGCAGTGTCTTACAATCATGTGCAAAACAGTGGCCATACAAAGAGATTTCTAACATACTACACCATGATATACAGAGTGTACAAAAAGTATTCAACCCTCTTGGAAGTTTTCATGTTTTATTGTTTTACAGCATTGAATCACAGTGGATTTAATTTGCAAACACAAGAAAATCTGCAGATGCTGGAAATTCAAGCGACACCCACAAAATGCTGGTGGAAAGCAGCAGGCCAGGCAGCATCTCTAGGAAGAGGTACAGTCAACATTTCGGGCTGAGACCCTTCGTTAGGACTAACTGAAAGTGGGAGGGAGAGGGGGAGATCTGAAATGATAGGAGAAGGCAGGAGGGGGAGGGATGGAACCAAGAACTGGAAAGTTGATTGGAAAGAAGATATAAGGCTGGAGAAGGGAGAGGATCATGGGGCGGGAGGCCTAGGGAGAAAGAAAAGGGGAGGGGAGCATCAGAGGAAGATATAGTGAGAGGGACAGAGGGAGAAAAAAGAGAGAGAAAGAAAGGGGGGGGGGACCTAAATAAATAAATAAGGGATCGGTTGTGAAGGGGAGGAGGGGCATTAATGGAAGCTAGAGAAGTCAATGTTCATGCCATCAGGTTGGAGGCTACCCAGACGGAATATAAGGTGGTGTTCCTCCAACCTGAGTGTGGTTTCATCTTGACAGTAGAGGAGGCCATGGATGGGCATATCAGAACGGGAATGGGATGTGGAATTAAAATGTGTGGCCACTGGGAGATCCTGCTTTCTCTGGTGGACAGAGCGTAGGTGTTCAGTGAAACAGTCTCCCAGTCTGCGTCAGGTTTTGTTTTTTTTTAACACTAATCAACAGAAAAAGACTCTCTTATGTCAAAGTGAAAACAGATCTCTGCAAAGTGATCAGGGCTGGAAAGGAATGCAGAAGAGGCCAGATAAAAAGGTGAAGGGAGGGGCAGGACGATAGGGTAGAGGTGATAGGTGAAGCCAGGTGGGTGGGAAAGGTAACTGGCTGGAGAGAAAGGAATCTGATAGGAGAAGGGAATCACGGAGGGAGCATTCCCTGTGGAAAGTGGGGAAGGGGAGAGGTAAAGATTTGTTTGGTGCTAGGATCCCTTTGGAGATGGTGGAAGTTGTGCAGGATGATGTGTTGGTTGAGGAGGCTGAGGATCTCTTTCACTGTTAAGGCGGAGGGAAGATGGAGTGAGCACAAATGTACGGGAAATGAAGATGTGGGTGAAAGCAGCATCAATGGTGGAGGAAGTTGGGGGATAAAGAGTGAAGGAGGAAGCTGGGAGGTCAAAGGTGGAAAAGGTAATGAGCTGCAGAAGAATTAATCTGATAGGAGAGGAGAGTGGATCATTTGGAGAAAGGGATGGAGGAGGGCACAGAGGAAGGTGATAGATAGGTGAGACAAAGAGATAAAAGGCCTGATTGAGGAATAGAAGAAGAGGGAAAGGGATGGATGTGTGGTGGTAATACCCTTAAATGGAAAGGCCTACAAAAGGTAGTGGATACAGCCCAGTCGATCGTGGGTAAAGCTCCCCCCCCCCAACACCACTGAGTACACCTAAACAAAGTGCTGTCGCAGGAAAGCAGCGTCCCTCATCGGGGACTCTCACCACACAGGCCATGCTGTCTTCTCACTGCTGCCATCAGCAAGAAGTACAGGAGTCCGAGGATTAATGCTACTGTGTTCAGAATCAGAATCAGGTTTATTATCACCAGCATGTGACATGAAATTTGTTAACTTAGCAGCAGCAGTTCAATGCAATACACAAGAGAGAGAAAAAAATACATAAAATGAAACCTAATAATAAATAAACAAGTAAATCAATTATGTATATTGAATAGATTTTTTAAATGTGCAAAAACAGAAATACTGTATATTAAAATAAAAGTGAGGTAGTGTCCAAAGCTTTAATGTCCATTTAGGAATTGGATGGCAGAGGGGAAGAAGCTGTTCCTGAACCGTTGAGTGTATGCCTTCAGGCTTCTGTACCTCCTACCTGATGGTAACTGTGAGAAAAGGGCATGCCCTGGGTGCTGGAGGTCCTTAATAATAAACACTGTCTTTCTGAGACACCGGTCCCTAAAGGTGTCCTGGGTACTTTGTAGGCTAGCGCCCAAGATGGAGCTGACTAGATTTACAACTTTCTGCAGTTTCTTTTGGTCCTGTGCAGCAGCCCCCCCATACCAGACAGTGATGCAGCCTGTCAGAATGCTCTCCACGGTACAACTATAGAAGTTTTTGAGTGTATTTGTTGACATACCAAATCTCTTCAAACTCCTAATAAAGTATAGCTGCTGTCTTGCCTTCTTTATAACTACATCGACATGTTGGGACCAGGTTAGATCCTCAGAGATCTTGACACCGAGGAACCTGAAGCTGCTCACTCTCTCCACTTCTGATCCCTCTATGAGGATTGGTATGTACTCCTTCGTCTTACCCTTCTTGAAGTCCACAATCAGCTCTTCCGTCTTACTGATGTTGAGTGCCAGGTTGTTGCTGTGGCACCACTCCACTAGTTGGCATATCTTACTCCTGTATGCCCTCTCATCACCACCTGACATCAGTGGTGTGGAAGATGCTGGAGTCAATTATAAAAGATGAAATAGCGGCATATTTGGATAGCAGTGGCAGGATAGGTCTGAGTCAGCATGGATTTACAAAGGGGAAACCATGCTTGACAATCTTCTGGAATTTTTTGAGGATGTAACTATGAAAATGGAGATGGGAAAGCCAGGGGATGTAGTGTACCTGGACTTTCAGAAAGCTATTGATAAGGTCCCACATAGGAGGTTAAAGTGCAAAATTAGAGCACATGGTATTGGGGGTAGGGTACTGACATGGATAGAAAATTGGTTGGCAGACAGGAAACAAAGAGTAGGGATTAACGGGTCCTTTTCAGAATGGCAGGCAGTGACTAGTGGGGTACCGCAAGGCTCGGTGCTGGGACAGCAGCTATTTACAATATACATTAATGATTTAGATGAAGGGATTAAAAGTAACATTAGCAAATTTGCAGATGACACAAAGCTGGGTGGCAGTGTGAAATGTGAGGATGTTATGAGAATGCAGGGTGACTTGGACAAGTTGGGTGAGTGGGCAGATGCATGGCAGATGCAGTTTAATGTGGGTAAATGTGAGATTATCCACTTTGGTGGCAAGAACAGGAAGGCAGATTACTATCTGAATGGTGTCAAGTTAGGAAAAGGGGAAGTACAATGAGATCTAGGTGTCCTTGTTCATCAGTCACTGAAAGTAAGCATGCAGGTACAGCAGGCAGTGAAGAAAACTAATGGCATGTTGGCCTTCATAACAAGGGGAGTTGAGTATAGGACCAAAGAGGTCCTTCTGCAGTTGTACAGGGCCCTGGTGAGACCACACCTGGAATGTTGTGTACAGTTTTGGTCTCCAAATTTGAGGAAGGACATTCTAGCTATTGAGGGAGTGCAGCGTAGGTTCACGAGGTTAATTCCTGGGATGGCGGGACTGTCATATGTTGAAAGATTGGAGCGACTGGGGTTGTATACACTGGAATTTAGAAGGATGAGAGGGGATCTGATTGAAACTTATAAGATTATTAAGGGATTGGACACGCTAGAGGCAGGAAACATGTTCCCGATGTTGGAGGAGTCCAGAAACAGAGGCCACAGTTTATGAATAAGGGGTGGACAATTTAGAATGGAGTTGAGGAAAAACTTTTTCACACAGGAGGTTGTGGTTCTGTGGAATGCTCTGCCTCAGAAGGCAGTGGAGGCGAATTCTCTGGATTCTTTTAAGAAAGAGTTAGGTAGCGCTCTTAAAGATAGTGGAGTGAAGGGATATGGGGAGAAGGCAGGAAAAGAGTACTGATTGTGGATGATCAGCCATGATCACAGTGAATGGTAGTGCTGGCTTAAAGGGTTGAATGGCCTACTCCTGCACCTATTGTCTATTGTCTATTGTTTATTGAAATTGTGAAACTGATATGTAGAAAGATTAAACTTAGAGCATAAAAATATTTAAAAGTAAGGAAGATAAATGCAACGTAGCCTTCACTTTGAGAGTCCTGAAGTATAAAAGGAAGGATGTAATGCTGAGGCTTTATAAGGCATTGGTTAAACTTCACGGAGTATTGTGAGCAGTCTTGTGCCCATTATCCAAGGATGTGCGGGCATTCAAAAGGGGCCCAGTGGAGGTTCATGAGAATGATTCTGGGAATGAAAGGGTTAACAAATGAGGAGCATTTGATGGCTCTCGGCCTGTACTTGCTGGAGTTTAGAAGAATAAGATCTTATTGAAATCTATTGAATATTAAAGGTCTGTGACTGAGTGGATGTGAAGAGGATATTTCCTATAGTGGGGGATATTACGACCCGGGGGTACGTCCCTTCAGAACAGAGATGGGGAGGAATTTCTTTAATCAGTTGTTAGTGAATCTGTAGAATTCATTGGCACAGATGGCTGTCTCCACAGTCAATGGGTAAATTTAAGGGAGAGGTTGATAGGTTCGCGATTAGTCAGGGTGCCAAAGGTCATTGAGAGAATGCAGGAGAATGGAGTTGATAGGGATAATAAAGTCAGCCATGGTCAAATGGCAGAGCAGACTTAATGGGCTGAGTGGCCTAATTCTGCTCCTATGTCTTCTGGTCTTAATTATTTCATGAAATTAATGGCGATACGGTGAAGCAGTATTTAGTGTTGTGGCGTCAAGGTTTCAGTTATGTACACTTGATCCAGATCCCTGGTGCTTTCTCTGAAGAGTTTGTATTTCCTCTTTGTGTCTGCATGGATTTCCCAGCGATGATTCAATTCTCCTTCACCCCCCAAAAAACAATGCTTGTATTTTAATTATATTCTGTAAATCGGTTAGTATAAGGGAAGAATAGGGAAGTGTCTGAGCAGAGTTGCTGGACATGAACTCATGAGCACTGCCTCACTACCTCACTCTCCTTTTGCACTAATTGTGCATTTCTTACTGTAACTTATGGTAATATAAATATGTATTTTTTGCAGTGTACTGCTGCCAGAAAACAACAAATTTCATGACATAGAAACATAGAAAATAGGTGCAGGAGTAGGCCATTCGGCCCTTTGAGCCTGCACCGCCATTCAGTACGATCATGGCTGATCATCCAACTCAGAACCCTGCACCAGCCTTCCCTCCATACCCCCTTATCCCTTTAGCCACAAGGGCCATATCTAACTCCCTCTTAAGTATAGCCAATGAACTGGCCTCAACTGTTTCCTGTGGCAGAGAATTCCACAGATTCACCACTCTCTGTGTGAAGAAGTTTTTCCTAATCTCGATCCTAAAAGGCTTCCCCTTTATCCTCAAACTGTGACCCCTCGTTCTGGACTTCCCCAACATCGGGAACAATCTTCCTGCATCTAGCCTGTCCAATCCCTTTAGAATTTTATACGTTTCAATAAGATCCCCCCTCAATCTTCTAAATTCCAGTGAGTATAAGCCTAGTCGATCCAGTCTTTCATCATATGAAAGTCCTGCCATCCCAAGAATCAATCTGGTGAACCTTCTTTGTACTCCCTCTATGGCAAGAATGTCTTTCCTCAGATTAGGGGACCAAAACTGCACACACTACTCCAGGTGTGGTCTCACCAAGGCCTTGTACAACTGCAGTAGTACCTCCCTGCTCCTGTACTCGAATCCTTTAGCTATGAATGCCAGCACACCATTTGCCTTTTTCACCGCCTGCTGTACCTGCATGCCCACTTTCAATGACTGGTGTACAATGACACCCAGGTCTCGTTGCACCTCCCCTTTTCCTAATCGGCCACCATTCAGATAATCTGTTTTCCTGTTCTTGCCACCAAAGTGGATAACCTCACATTTATCCATATTAAATTGCATCTGCCATGATTTGCCCACTCACCTAACCTATCCAAGTCACCCTGTATCCTCTTAGCATCCTCCTCACAGCTAACACTGCTGCCCAGCTTCGTGTCATCCACAAACTTGGAGATGCTGCATTTAATTCCCACATCTAAGTCATTAATATATATTGTAAACAGCTGGGGTCCCAGCACTGAGCCTTGCAGTACCCCACTAGTCACTGCCTGCCATTCTAAAAAGATCCCATTTATTCCCACTCTTTGCTTCCTGTCTCTCAGTACACCTCGATACCTGCTCATTAATGCAAATATCTAATCAGCCAATCACGTGGCAGCAACTCAATGAAAACAAGTATACAGACATGCTCAAGAGGTTCAGTTTTTGTTCAGACTAAATATCAAAATGGGGAAGGAATATGATCTAAGTGACTTTGACCATGGAGTGTTTGTTGGTGCAAGACAGGGTCATCTGATTATCTCAGAAACTGCTGATCTCCTGGGATTTTCATGCACAACAGTGTCTGGAGATTACAGAGAATGCTGTGAAAAACAAAAAGCATGAGTGAGCAGCAATTCTGTGGGTGAAAACACCGGGCTAATGAGTGAGGTCAGAGGAGAATGGCCAGATTAGTTCAAACTGACAGGAAGATGGCACAAGTGCCTCTTAAACATTGCAATTTGGGCCACTCCCATCAGTGAGGAGGCTACATAGCATCCACGCCAGGACCACCAGACACAATAGCAGTTACTTCCTCCAAGCAGTAATGCTGATCAACACCTCCACCACTGCTTTATTATTCAATTCCCACTACTGCCTGTAAGGAGTTTGTACATTCTCCCCGTGACCACATGGATTTCCTCGGTGCTCCAGTTTCCTCCCACAGTCCAAAGACGTACTGGTTGGTCAATTAATTAGTCATTGTAAATTGCCCTGTGATTAGGGGAGTGCTGGGCGATGCAGTTTGAAGGGCCAGAAGGGCCTATTCCACGCTCTACCTCAATAAAAATAAAAATATTTAAAACTATTTTATTCTCTTTCACATTTGTGAACAGAAATTACATTAAACAACCTTGAACCTTGAATCTTGAACTCTACCCAACTTGACTGCTTCCTCTGGCAGCCCTGATGGTCTTAGTGTCTCCCTAGATCCACTTTTACTGTTAATATAACTCAACATCTTCTTGTGATTATCATTAACTCTGTCTGCCAGATCCATCTTATACCCTTTTTTGTCCTCCTGATTTCCCTCTTCAGCAGGGTCTTAAACTTTTTATTTTCATCGAGCAGTATATTTGTATCCAAACACGAGAAAATCTGCAGATTCTGGAATTCCATGCAACACACATAAAACGCTGGAGGAACTCAGCAGGCCAAGCAGCATCTATGGAAAAGAATAAACAGTCGACGTTTTGGGCCAACACCCTATACAAGACCATAAGACATAGGAGCAGAATCAGGCCATTCGGCCCATCGAGTCAGCTCTGCCATTCAATCATGGGTGATCTTTTTTCCCTCCTCAGCCCCACTTCCTGGCCTTCTCCCCGTAACCTTTGGTGCCATGTCCAATCAAGAACCCATCAAGCTCTGCCTTAAATACACCCAATGACCTGACCTCTGCAGTTGCCTGCGGCAATAAATTCCACAAATTCACCACCTTCTGGTTAAAGAAATTTTTTGGCATCTCTGTTTTATATGGATGCCCCTCTATCATGTGGCTGTACCCTCTTATCCTAGACTCCCCCACCATGGGAAACATCCTTTCCACATCTGTCTAGGCCTTTCAACATTCGAAAGGTTTCAATGAGATCCCCCTTTATCCTTCTAAGTTCCGGCGAGAACTGACCCAGAGCTATCAAATGTTCATCATATGATAACACTTCCATTCCCAGAATTATCCTTGTGAACCTCCTCTGAACTCTCTCCAATGCCAGCACATCTTTTCTTAGATGAGGAGGCCAGAGCTGTTCACAGTACTCAAGGTGAGGCCTCACCAGTGCCTTATAAAGTTTAAGCATCACATCCCTGCTCTTGTATTCTGCAATACCTACATTTTTCAAAATTGCATTTCATTTGCCGTTTTCTTGCCCATTCTCCTAATCTGTCTAAGTCCTTCTGCAGCCTATCTGTTACCTCAGCAGGACCTGCCCCTCTACCAATCTTTGTATCATAGTCAAACTTGACCACCTATTCCATCATCTAAATTATTGATATACAGCATAAAAAGAAGCCGTCCCAACATTGACCACTGTGGAACACCACTAGTCACAGGCACCCGACCAGACAAGGATCCTTTTATTCCCACTTGCTGCCTCCTACCAATCAGCCAATGCTCTAACCGTGTCAGTAACTTTCCTGTAATACCATGGGCTCTTATCTTGGTGAGAAACCTCATGCGTGGCACCTCGTCAAAGGCCTTATGAAAGTACAAATATATAACATCCACTGCATCCCCTTTATCTATCCTACTTGTAATCTCCTCAAGGAATTCCAACAGGTATGTCAGGTAAGATTTTCCCTTAAAGAAACCTAGCTGACTTTGTCCTATCTTGTCCTGTTTCACCAAGTACTCCATAACCTCATCTTTAACAATTGACTCAAACATCTTCCCAACCACTGAGGTAAGGCTAACTGGACTATAATTGCCTTTCTGCTGCCTTCCTCCTTTTAAGAAATGCTCTGTAACGCTCTGTAAGGGTTTCCTACTAATGTAATAGTTTTTCTGTAAGGTTTTACTCCTAATGTAATGGTTTCGCTGTAGCAGCAGTGTTTGGGTTATGACTAGAGATAACGGGGGCTTTGGAATGTGTGCCATCCAATGAGAGGCACGTTGTTTCTTTCTTGTGGGTCTGACAGAAGGGAATTTGCAGGCTTTTGTTTGGTGGGAGATGGAGAGAGAAGATGTCAGAACAGGGAAGTCACAGACTGCAGAACGGAGTTGACTTGGAATGGGGGTGGGAGTTGTTGACACCCGGGGGGGGAATCGATGGAGAACAAACAGATGGAAAAACAGTGACCTCCAACGTTGCACATTAGACTGTCTCATGAGAATGGGCCCTTTTCTTTTTTGTTTTCTTTACTAACCCTATAGACAAATTAAAAATTATAAAGCTCAATCATTCAATTGCACATTGTATACTGTTTGTTATTTCGTGCCACTGATTTGCAACAGGGGAGCACATCACGCATCACCCACCCAAACAAGATTTCTCAAGTTTGGCTGGGCCAGAGGCTGTCTCCCCCAAGAGTGAGCCGCTAGCCGAACCTGAGGGTTACACTTAAAAGAGTGGAGTGACATTTGCAATATTCCAGTCCTTTGGCACCATTCCAGAGTCCAATGATTTTTGAAATATCATTACTAATGCCTCCACAATCTCTACTGCCACCTCCTTCAGAACCATAGGGTGCAGTTCATCAGGTCCGTGTGACTTAGGTACCCTGAGGTCTTTCAGCTTTTTGAGCATCTTCTCCCCTGTAATAGTAACTGCATTCACTTCTCTTCCCTCGCACCCTTCAATATCTGGCACACTGCTAGTGTCTTCCACAGTGAAGACTGATGCAAAATACTCATTTAGTTCATCTGCCGTCTCCTTGTTCCCCGTTATTATTTCTCTGACTCACATCTCTCTTTTATTTTTTACATACTTGAAAAAGCTTTTACTATCTACCTTGATATTGTTTGCTAGCTTGCTTTCATATTTCATCTTTTCCCTCCAAATGATTCTTTTAGTTACTTTCTGTAGATTTTTAAAAACTTCCCAGTCCTCTGTCTTACCACCAATTTTTGCATTATTGTATGTCCTCTCTTTTGCTTTACATTCACTTTGACTTCCCTTGTCAGCCACAGTTTACAATTTTGCCATTTGAGTATTTCTTTGTTTTTGGAATACATCTATCTGGCACCTTCCTCATTTTTCTCAGCAACTCGTGCCATTGCTGCTCTGCTGTCATCCCTGGCAGTGTCTCCTTCCAATTTACTTTGGCCAACTCCTCTCAAACCCCTGTAATTTCCTTTACTCCACTGAAATACTTCTACTTCAGACGTAACTTTCTCCCCATCAGATTTCAAGTTGAACTCAATCATATTGTGATCACTGCCTCCTAAGAGTTCTTTTACCTTAAGCTCCCTAATCACCTTTGGTTCATTATATAACACCCAATCCAGTATAGCTGATCTCCTTGTAGGCTCAACAACAAACTACTGTAAAAAGCCATCTCATATGCATTCAACAAACTCACTCTCCTGAGATCTGTTACCATCCTGATTTTCCCAATTGACCTGCATGTTGAAATCTCCCATGACTATGATAACACTGCCCTTTTGATGTGCCTTTTCTATTTTCCATTGTAATCCCAGCTACTGTTGCGAGCCCTGTATATAACTGCCATCCTTTTACCCTTTCGGTTTCTTAATTAAACCCACAAGGATTCAACATCTTCTGATCCAATGTCACATCTTTCTACTGATTTGATGCCATTCTTTACCAGCAGAGCCATGCCACCCCCTCTACCTACCTTCCTATCCCTCTGATACAACATGTAACCTTGTACATTCAGCTCCCAACAGCAACCATCCTTCAACCATTCATCAGTCCTTAAGAAGGGTCTCGGCCCGAAACGGCAACTGGTTACGCTTTTCCATAGATGCTGCCTGGCCTGCTGAGTTCCTCCAGCATTTGTGTGTGTTACTGACAATAACACAGTCCACTGATTTCCCCGTGTGCCAATGTAGGGTGAGGAGCTTTGTAATTTGTGATACATAAAGCTCCAACAATCTGTCATCCGATTGTTTGGAAATCCCAGTGATTCCGCGCTGGCTCACTACTAGTCCAAAGGGCGCATGGAGTGTTGATTGAGTGTGCACTGGAGCTGGAGTCTAGACAGTAGTTTGGGTATGGAGGTGAATTGATAGAATATTGGCTAACAGGTAGGAGACTAAGAGTGGGAATAAAGGAGGTCCTTTCTTGTTGGCTGCCAGTGCCTAATGGTGTTCTGTAGGGGTTGGCGTTAAGGCCACTTCTTTTCATACCACAGTATATGTCAGTGATTCGGATGAAGGAATTGATGCCTTAGTGGCCAAGTTTGGGGACATTACAAAGGCAGGGAAGGTGGTATTGAGGAAGCAGGGAGTCTGCAGAAGGACTTAGAAACATAGACAAACCTACAGTACAATACTGGCCCTTCGGCCCACATAGTTGTGCCGAACATGTCCCTACCTTAGAAATTACTAGGGTTACTTATAGCTCTCTATTTTTCTAATCTCCATGTACCTGTCCAAGAGTCTCTTAAAAGACCCTATTGTATCCGCCTCCACCATTGTTGCCGGTGGCCCATTCCACACACTCATCACTCTCTACATAAAAAATGTACCCCTAACATGTACCTTTTCCCAAGCACCTTAAACCTGTGCCCTCTTGTGACAGCCATTTCAGCCCTGGGGAAAAAGCCTCTGACTATCCACATGATCAATGCCTCTCATCATCTTATACACCTCTATCAGGTCACCTCTCATCCTCCGTCGCTCCAAGGAGAAAAGGCCGAGTTCACTCAACCTGTTTTCATAAGTGTAACACTTAAGAACCCACGTTCATCTAGGGGAAACCACCGTATGCCCGCCAAACTGTGTCGCACGTTTGCATAGATGCTGTGTAATGCACCACGGCACAACTCACAACGTAAAATATCAGGCAGTACATAATATATGTTTAAACAATTACACTTTATAAATTTTACTGTGGCTATGGGGTTAGTAGAGAAACAAAAATATAAAATAAAAAGTCACCAAGAATAGGTATTATACAGTTCATGCACAACGTTGGAGCTCACGCAACATCCCCAATCCACCATTCAATTTCCTCCGAACTCCACGACCCTCGGACTGGGACCAACCACGGTGGTCTACCAGTGCGCTTCCTGCACATCCTTCCTCTTCACCTCTCCTCACCGAATTCCTGTGCACTCACTCCGGTTCCCACACATACAGATAGAATAACATGACTTCCATTGGTTAGTTTCCCATTATCTCTAGTTATAACCCAAACATTTCAGCTACAAAGAACATTACCTCATCAGTTAACATTACAGAGAAGCCATTTCATTATAACACTACAGAGAAGCCATTTTATTATTAGCAATTAACAGTTACCATTACAGTCAATATTACTGAGAACCCTACATAAGGCATGCTCCCCAATCCAGGCAACATCCTTGTAAATCTCCTCTGCAACCTTTCCATGGTTTCCACATCCTTCCTGTAGCAAGGTGACCAGAACTGAGCACCGGACTCCAAGTGGGGTCTAACCAGGGCCCTATGTAGCTGCAACATTACTTCTTGGCTCCTAAATTCAATTCCACGATTGATGAAGGCCAATACATCGTATGCCTTCTTAACCACAGAGTCAATCTGTGCAGCTACTTTAAGCGTCCTATGGACTTGGACCCCAAGATCCCTCTGATCTTCCACACTGCCAAAAATCTTACCATTAATACTATATTCTGCCATCACATTTGATCTATGAACCACTTCACACTTATCTGGGTTGAACTCCATCTGCCACTTCTCAGCCCAGTTTTGCATCCTGTTGATGTCCCGCTGTAATCTCTGACAGCCCTCCACATCATCCACAACATCCTCAACACCCCAACAGATTAGGAAAAGGGACAAAAAGTGGCAAAAGGAATATAGTGTCAGGAAGTGTATGGTCATGTACTTTGGTGGAAGGATTAAAGGCATGGACAATTTTCTAAACGGGGAACAAATGTAGAAATCAAAAGTACAGGATTCCCTAAAGTTTAACTTGCAGGTTGAATTGGTGGTAAGGAAGTACAATTTCAGAATTCATTTCGAGAGGATTAGAATGTAAATGCAAGTATGTAATACTTTGCTTTATAAGGTATTGGTCAGACCACATTTGGAGTATTGAGTGCAATTTTGGGCCCCTTATCCGGTGTTCAGCGACGTCTGCCTGGATTTCTCACTACTACCGTCTGGTGTGAAGTTCGGGAGTGTCGGGTCCACACTGCCGGTTCGGGAGTTTGGGGTCCACACTGCCGGTTCGGGAGTTTGGGGTCCACACTGCCGGTTCGGGAGTTTGGGGTACACACTGCCGGTTCACGAGTGACGGGTCCACACTGCCGGTTCTGGAGTGACGGGTCCACACTGCCGGTTCCGGAGTGACGGGTCCACACTGCCGGTTCGGGAGTGACGGGTCCACGCTGCCGGTTCGGGAGTTTGGGGTCCACGCTGTCAGTTCGGGAGTTTGGGGTCCACGCTGCCAGTTTGGGAGTTTCAGGTCCACACTGCCGGTTCGGGAGTTTGGGGTCCACGCTGCCAGTTCAGGAGTTTCGGGTCCACACCGCCGGTTCGAGAGTGACGGGTCCACACTGCCGGTTCAGGAGTTTCAGGTTCGCACTGCCGGTTCGGGAGTTTGGGGTCCACGCTTCCGCTTCGGGAGTGACGGGTCCACACTGCCGGTTCGGGAGTTTGGGGTCCACGCTTCCGGTTCGGGAGTTTGGGGTCCACACTGCCGGTTCGGGAGTGACGGGTCCACACTGCCGGTTCGGGAGTTTCGGGTCCACGCTTCCGGTTCGGGAGTGACGGGTCCACACTGCCGGTTCGGGAGTTTCGGGTCCACGCTTCCAGTTCGGGAGTTTCGGGTCCACGCTGTCGGTTCGGGAGTGACGGGTCCACGCTGCCGGTTCGGGAGTGACGGGTCCACACCGCTGGTTCGGGAGTTTCGGGTCCACACCGCCGGTTCGGGAGTGACGTGTCCACACTGCCGGTTCGGGAGTGATGGGTCTACACTGCCGGTTCGGGAGTTTCGGGTCCGCACGGCCGGTTCGGGAGTTTGGGGTCCGCACAGATGGTTCGGGAGTTTGGGGTCCGCACTGCCGGTTCGGGAGTTTCAGGTCCACCCTGCGGGTTCGGGAGTTTCGGGTCCACACTGCCGGTTCGGGAGTTTCGGGTCCACACTGCCAGTTCGGGAGTGATGGGTCCACCCTGCCGTTTCGGGAGTGATGGGTCCACCCTGCCGGTTCGGGAGTTTCAGGTCCACACTGCCAGTTCGGGAGTGATGGGTCCACCCTGCCGTTTCGGGAGTGATGGGTCCACCCTGCCGGTTCGGGAGTTTCAGGTCCACACTGCGGGTTCGGGAGCTTCAGGTCCGCACTGCCGGTTCAGGAGTGATGGGTCTATACCGCTGGTTCGGGAGTGACGGGTCCACACTGCCGGTTCCAGAGTGACGGGTCCACACTGCCGGTTCGGGAGTGACGGGTCCACAGTGCCGGTTTGGGAGTGACGGGTCCACACCGCCGGTTCGGGAGTGACGGGTCCACACTGCCAGTTCGGGAGTTTCAGGTCCACACTGCCGGTTCGGGAGTTTGGGGTCCACGCTGCCAGTTTGGGAGTTTCGGGTCCGCACGGCCGGTTCGGGAGTTTCGGGTCCACACCGCCGGTTCGGGAGTGACGGGTCCACACTGCCGGTTCAGGAGTTTCAGGTCCGCACTGCCGGTTCGGGAGTTTGGGGTCCATGCTTCCGGTTCGGGAGTGATGGGTCCACACTGCCGGTTCGGGAGTTTGGGGTCCACGCTTCCGGTTCGGGAGTTTGGGGTCCACACTGCCAGTTCAGGAGTGATGGGTCCACCCTGCCGTTTCGGGAGTGATGGGTCCACCCTGCCGGTTCGGGAGTTTCAGGTCCACACTGCCAGTTCGGGAGTGATGGGTCCACCCTGCCGTTTCGGGAGTGACGGGTCCACACTGCCGGTTCGGGAGTTTCAGGTCCACACTGCGGGTTTGGGAGCTTCAGGTCCGCACTGCCGGTTCAGGAGTGATGGGTCTATACCGCCGGTTCGGGAGTGACGGGTCCACACTGCCGGTTCCGGAGTGACGGGTCCACACTGCCGGTTCGGGAGTGACGGGTCCACAGTGCCGGTTCGGGAGTGACGGGTCCACACCGCCGGTTCGGGAGTGACGGGTCCACACTGCCAGTTCGGGAGTTTCAGGTCCACACTGCCGGTTCGGGAGTTTGGGGTCCACGCTGCCAGTTTGGGAGTTTCGGGTCCGCACGGCCGGTTCGGGAGTTTCGGGTCCACACCGCCGGTTCGGGAGTGACGGGTCCACACTGCCGGTTCAGGAGTTTCAGGTCCGCACTGCCGGTTCGGGAGTTTGGGGTCCATGCTTCCGGTTCGGGAGTGACGGGTCCACACTGCCGGTTCGGGAGTTTGGGGTCCACGCTTCCGGTTCGGGAGTTTGGGGTCCACACTGCCGGTTTGGGAGTGATGGGTCCACACTGCCGGTTCGGGAGTTTCGGGTCCGCTCTGCCGGTTCGGGAGTTTCGGGTCCACGCTTCCGGTTCGGGAGTTTCGGGTCCACGCCGCCGGTTCGGGAGTGACGGGTCCACGCTGCCGGTTCGGGAGTGACGGGTCCACGCTGCCGGTTCGGGAGTTTCGGGTCCACGCTGCCGGTTCGGGAGTTTCGGGTCCACACTGCCGGTTCGGGAGTGACGGGTCCACACTGCCAGTTCGGGACTGACGGGTCCACGCTGCCGGTTCGGGAGTTTCGGGTCCACGCTGCCGGTTCAGGAGTTTCGGGTCCACGCTGCCGGTTCGGGAGTGACGGGTCCACACTGCCGGTTCGGGACTGACGGGTCCACGCTGCCGGTTCGGGAGTTTCGGGTCCACGCTGCCGGTTCGGGAGTTTCGGGTCCACGCCGCCGGTTCGGGAGTGACGGGTCCACGCCGCCGGTTCGGGACTGACAGGTCCACGCTGCCGGTTCAGGAGTTTCGGGTCCACGCTGCCGGTTCAGGAGTTTCGGGTCCACGCTGCCGGTTCGGGAGTGACGGGTCCACGCTGCCGGTTCGGGAGTGACGGGTCCACGCCGCCGGTTCGGGAGCAGCTGTTGCACTGCAGCCTTCGAGTTCCTGGACCAGCTTCACCTACCTCAGTGCTAAGCTGTCTCCACAGCCTGTAAACTCACTTCTGGGGACTCTGCAGCTTCCACTCAGTGCTTATTTACTTTTTTTTTATCACTTGTGTGAGTTGTCCTCCTTTGCACGCTGGGTCATTGTTGTGTGCGGTTTTTCATGGGTTCTATAGTGTTCATTTATTTTGTGGTCTGCAAGGAGATGAATCTCAGGGTTGACTATGGCGCACCTACGCACTTTGCAATTAATTTGAACTTTGAACTTTGATGGGATGTGTTGGCGTCGGGGAGGATCCAGCGTGGGTTCACGAGAATGATTCCAGGAAGGAAAGGGTTAATGTATGAGGCGCTTTGCTGGTTCTGAGCCTATACTGACTAGAGTTTAGAGGAATGGGGGGAGACGGGCATCTCAATGAAATCTATCGAATATTGAAAGGTCTAGATAGAGTGAACATGGAGAGCATGTTCCCTATAATGGCGAAGTCTGGGACCAGAGAACATAGCCTCAGAACATAAGGACATTCCTTTAGAACAAGTTTGAGGGGGAATTTCTTTATCCAGAGGGTGGTGAATGTCTGGAATTCAATGCCACAGATGGCAGTGGAGGCCAAGTCATTGGGTATACCTAAAGGAGAGGTTGATATGTTCATGATTAGTAAGGGCATCAAAAATTTATGGGGAGAAGGCAGGAGAAGGTGTTGAGAGAGATAACAAATCAGCCATGATGGATAGGTGGAACAGACTTGATGGGCTGAATGGCCTAATTCTGCTTCTGTTTCTTACAGTGTAAGAGGGCATGTCCTGGATAATGAGGGCCCTTCACGGTGGATGCCACCTTCTGCGGATGTCATCGATGGTGTGGAGGATTGTGCATGCGAAGTGCTGCCAGAGTCTACAACTCTCTGCGGCCACTTGAGAGCCTGTGGATTGAAGCCTCCATTCCAGACAGTAATGAGTTAAACCTCATACCACCTCGTAGCTGAATTGCAATACTGTCCGAGCTATTCTACAAAATGTTACAATGAGGCCTAATTGAATCTTAAATAACATCACCTTGTCACCTTCTCTGGTCCATTGCAGCTTCTGGACTCAGTATGGAGGATGTTTATTTAGAATAGAGATGTGGAGGAATTTCTTTAGTCATAGGGCTGTGAATCTGTGGAATTCACTGTCGCAGATGGCTGTGGAGGCCAAGCAGAGGTTGATAGGTCCTTGATTAGCAAAGGCGTCAAAGGTTACGGGGAGAAGAAAGGAGAATGGGGTTGAAAGGGAAAGTAAATCAGCTATATTTGAATAGTGAAGCAGACTCAATAGGCTAATTCTGCTTCTACGGTATGCCTATGGTGGTATCATTGTTCCTTTAAAACTTGTTAGGTCAATAGGTTCAACAACTGCCTCTCAAGCAAACATTTAGATAATTTAATATATTGGTGGCTCTAATTTGCTGCAGAGAATTAATTTTGGCAAGAATGTAGTTATTGAAGCTGTCCAAAATTTAGATGAGTTGCAGTTTAATTAGATGGAATTCACTGTTTATGCTGAGCCGCATTGATAACATCCTCAGTGTTTTTTTCCCTTCTGGATTCCAACCTGACCATGTCACATACCATCAAGACGGAACCTTGACCAAACTTAAATATAGATCACCTTTGACTTCTCAAGAGCAACAAAGTCTGGACAATTAACGTTGGCTTTGTCAATGATGTCCACACCAGGTAGATGAAAGGTTTAGCTGACAGAGGTTATTAAGCTGCTATCAGAGCTTACATGTCTAAATAGGATCAGTTCATTCACTTGTTGAAGGGATTACAGGATTTACATTCTAATGTTGTAACATATGCCCTAAATATAAAATCATGAGAGGGGAATGATAACATCAGTAGTAGTTCAAAGTAAAGTTATTGTCAAAGAACATAAATGTCACCATATACAGCACTGAGATTTATTTTCTAGTGGGTATTCACAGTAGGTGTGAAGAAGGACAATGGACACACCGTCTGTCTTTGTACCTACAGTAGACAAACAACGAATGTGCAAAAGAAGTCAAACTGCAAGTACAATAAATAAATCAATAATGCTGAGAGCATGGAATTTGGAGTCTTTAAAAGTGGGATAGATTGTGGAATCAGTTCGGTGTTGAGGTTAGTTGGCTCATGAGTCCAGTGGTTGAAATATAATAACCGTTCCTGAAGCTGCATGTGTGGGACCTAATGCTCCTGTTCCTCTTTCCTGATGGCCACAACTCTTTCCCATGATGGGGAGAAAGGGTCATAGGTTTAAGACTATGGAGTGAGGACGTAGGAGAGCCAGTTGACACAGAGAATGGTTGGGTTCTGGAAAGCATTGCCCGAGGATGTGCCCCTGTCTACGTTAGTGGTGGTGTGCTTCAGTGGATTGAGTGCTTCCGTTTCTTAGGAGTGACCATCACCAAGAGCCTGTCCTGGTCCTGCCTTAAGTAAGCTCTTGTTCCTCAGAAGTCTAAAGAAATTTGACATGTCTCTGTTGACTTTTACCAATTTTTACCATGGCATTCAGTCTGGATGCATCACAGCTTGGTCTGGTAACTGCTCTGCTCGAGACTGCAAGAAACTTCAGAGAGCCGTGGCCAATGCAGAACATACCATGGAAACCAGCTGCCCCTCAATGGACTCTGTTTATACTTCTTGCAGCCTCAGTAACGAAGCCATCATAATCGAAGACCCCACCCACCACAATCTCTCTTCTCCACTCTTCCATTGGATGGAAGATACCTAAGCCTGAAAGCACAAACTACCAGGTTCAGAATTAGAATCAGGTATCCGGGAGTGAGATAGAACAGCTGGTTGAGTGTGGACTTCAGGAAGACAAAGTCGAGGAAACACACATTAATCGTCATTGAAGGATCTGCAGTGGAAAGGGTGAACAGTTTCAAGCTCTGGGTGTCAACATCTCTGAAGATCTATCCTGGGCACAACATATTGATGCGATTATGAAGAAAGCACAACAGCGGCTATATTTCATTAGGAGTTTGAGGAGACTTGGTATGTCACCAAAGACATTCACAAATTTCTACAGATGAACTGTGGAGAGCATTCTAACTGGCTGCATCATAGTCTAGTATGGAGGGCCACTGCAAAGGATCAGAAAAAGCTGTGGAAAGTTGTAAACTCAGCCAGCTGTATCACTGGCACCTTCCTCCCCATCATCAAGAACACTTTCAGAAGGCAATGCCTCAACAAGGTAGCATCCATTATGAAGGATCCCTATCATCCAATAAATGCCTTCTTCTCATTGCTGCTATCAAGCAGGAGGTGCAGGAGCCTGAAAACACACTCAATATTTTAGGAACAGCTTCTTCCCCTCCGCCATCAGATTTCTGAATGCACAATGTTCATTATTTCACTATTTTGCTGTGGTTCTCTTTTTGCATTATCTATTTAACTTATTCATTTTGTTTTCCACTATAGGAAGCATACTCTCAATGAACACTTTGTTTGGGCCTTTCAATATTCAGGCCCAGAGCCCGTACCCTTTCATCCAGGATCATTCTCATGAACCTCCTCTGGACCCTCTCCAATGCCAGCACATCCTGTGTCAGATAAGGGGCCCAGAATTGCTCACAACGTCTCATTTCTACCATCAGAGAGGAAGTGCAGGAGCCTGATGACCCACACTCATCATTTTTGGAACAGCTTCTTTTCCTGTGCCGTCAGATTTCTGAACAGCCCATAAACCCTTGAACACTACCTCACTATTCGTCTTTTGAACAATTTATTTATTTATAAATAGAATAAACAGTGGTTGATGCTTCCATTTGTTGTCATCAGTTAAACTGAAACTGCTTATCTTTATATTTGTTTACTGTTAAAGATAAGGACCTTATTGCAAAAGAACTTGTGATATTGGAGTAATATTTATGAGCAATGATATCACCAACATAAAACAAAGAGTTGGAAATAACTTGTTGACTTCATGTTGCAAGCTGTAACCAACAGGGTGCTACAGGAACATCAACTATGTACAGTCTATATTAATGACATAGGCAATAGGCAGAGTATATCAAGTGGATTTGATGGTTTGCTATTAAATAGGCAAATTAGTTGTGAGGACACATGGAATCTGCAGAGAGCTTTACACTCAGTTGCCACTTTATTGGGTACAACTGTACACCTGCTCGTTAATGCAAACATCTAATCAGCCAATCATGTGGCCCCAAATCCTTACATAAAAGCATGCAGACATAGTCAAGAGGTTCAGTTGTTGTTCAGACCAAACATCAGAATCGGGAGGAAACGTGATCTAAGTAACTTCAGCTGTGGAATGATTGTTGGTGCCAGACAGGGTGGTTTGAGTATTTCAGAAACTGCTGATCTCTTGGGATTTTCGCACACAACTGTCTCTTAAGTTTACAGAAAGTGGTTCGGGAAACAAAAAGCATCTAATGAGCAGCAGTTCTGTGGGCAAAATTGCCTTGTAATGAGAGAGGTCAGAGGAGAATGGCCAGACTGGCTCAAGCTGACAGGAAGGCAACAGTAAATTACATAACCACACATTACAACAGTGGTGTGCAGAAGAGCATCTCTGAATGCAAAACACATCGATCCTTGAAGTGGACGGGCTACAGCAGCAGGAGACCACAAACATACACTCAGTGGCCACTTTATTAGGTACAGGAGGTACCTAATGAAATGGCTACTGAATATCTATTTGCATGTATTAGGTATTTGCTGTGGTGTTTTGGAATGACACACAATTAAAAACCACAACATTCAATAATAATAATAAAGAATATCAAATTATAAAAAAAATAAGAAGTATGGATGTGGAATAAAATGTGCATAAATCCATAAATACCAGCAACGATATTTTCCTGCCCACTCACAGTGATCATGACACTACTGAATTGTTGTAAATACATACTTAATTCACTAATAACACATATAAAATGTTGAAGGAACACAGTAGGTCAGTCAGCATCCATGGAAAGGAATAAGCAGCTGATGTTTTGGGTCGAGACCCTTCATCACGACTGGGAAGGAAGGGGGAGGAAGCTGGAATAAGAAAGTGGGGGAGGGGAATGAGTACAAGCTAGAAGGTGATAAGTTCACTAATGTTCTTCAGGTAAGGAACTCTCCTTTCCTTCCCTGATCAGCCCTATCCCCGATAATTATGCCCTTTCCTCTGAATTCACCTTGCAGAACTTGAAGGTTAGATTGGGGATTCAGTGCTGACTCAGGCAGCCCACATTATCCTGTGATCATATGAAAAGAAAATACTGAGTCACAGATCTGCACCCACATAACAACACTAATTGTCTGCAAAAATAATGGTGCTGTTTGTACCTTATGCTTAATGACATGGAATTATAGGTGGCGTAGTAGCGTAGTAACATTATTACAGCACCAGCGACCCAGGTTCATTTCCTGCTATAGAGTCATAGAACATGACTACACAGAAACAAGCTCTTCGGCCCATCTATTCCACGCCCAGCCATTTAAACTGACTACTCCCATCAACCTGACCCACGCCAATAGCCCTCCATACCCCTTCTATCCATGTACCTATCCAAACTTAAACTTAAGCATTGAAGTCAAGCTTGCATGCACCACTTGGACTGATAGCTTGTTCCACACTCTCATGACCCTCTGAGTGAGAAGTTTCCCCTCATGTTCCCTTAAACTTTTCACCTTTCACCCTTAACCCATGACCTCTAGTTGTAGCCCCACCCAACCTCAGTGGAAAATACCTGCTTGCATTTACACTTAATGTACCCCTCATAATTTTGTATACCTCCATCAAATCTCCTCTCAATCTTCTACATTCCAGGGAATAAATTCTTAACCTATTCAATCTTTCTTTATAACTCAGGTCCTCTAGACCTGGCAACATCCTTGTAATTTTTCTCTGTACTCCTTCAACCATACTTACATCTTTCCTATAGCTAGGTGACCAAAACTGCACTAAATACTGCAAATTAGGCCTCATCAATGTCTTATACAACTTCAACATAACATCCAGTCTACTGTGCTGAATACTTTAATTTATGAAGGCCAATGTACCAAAGACTTTCTTTATTATATGTGACACCACTTTCAATTAGCTATATATCTGTATTCCCAGATCCCTTTGTTCCACTGCACTCCTCAGTGCCCTACCATGCTCTGTGTAAGACCTACCCTGGATAGTCCTTCTGAAGTGCAACACCTCGCACTTGTCTGCATTAAATTCCATCTGCCATTTTTCAGACCATTTTTCCAGCTGGTCCAGATCCCACTGGAAGACATGTCAGTCTTCCTCGCTGTCCATTACATCCCCAATTTTGGTGTCATCCGCAAACTTGCTGATCCAGTTAACCATATTGTCATCCAGATAATTGATAGACTGTAGATGATAAGCAACAACCTGCACCGATCCCTGTGGCACTCCATTATCCACAGGCCTCCAGTCAGAGAGGCAACTACCTACTATCGTTCTCTGGCTTCTCCCACAAAGTCAATGTCTAATCCCATTTACTACCTCATCTTGAATGCCGAGCGACTGAACCTTCTTGACCAACCTCCCATGCGGGACCTTGAGAAATCCCTTGCTTAAATCCACGTAGACAGCATACACCACCTTGCCTTCATCAATTTTCCTGTTAATTTCCTCGAAAAACTCTGCAAGTTTGGTTAGACATGACCTACCATGTATGAAGCCACACTGACTATCCTTAATCAGTCCATGTCTATCCAAATATATATCTGGCATCTTCCATAACTTTCTCACTGCTGATGTCAGGCTCACTGGCCTATAATTTCCTGGTTTAGTTTTAAGAGCCTTTCTTAAATAGCGGAATAACATTGTCTATCCTCCAGTCCTTTGGCACCTCACTTGTTACTAAGGATGATTGAATATTTCTGCTAGGGTCTTGGAAATTTCTGCACTTGCTTCCTGCGGCATTTGAGGGAATACCCTGTCAGGCCCTGGGGAATTATCCACCCTAATGTGGATCAGGACATCAAGCACCATCTCCTCTGTAATCTGTATAGTGTACATGAAGTTGATGCCATTTTGCCTTACTTCTATAAGCTCTATGTCCGTTTCCTGATTAAATAAGATGCAGAAAGATGCATTTACGATCTCTCCATCTCTTTTGGCTCCACACATGAATTACTATTCTGATCTTCCACAGGACCAATTTTGTCCTTTGCAATCCTTTTGCTCTTAACGTTTCTATAGAATCCCTTAGGATTCTCCTTCATCTTCTCAGTAGGGTCTTCTTTACCACACACTCAACCTGTAAATTAACCTTCTGGGAGTCTTGCACGAGGACTCCTAAGTCCCTCTGCACCGCTGATGTTTAATCCTTCTCCCCATTTAGATAATAGTCTGCACTATTGTTCCTTTTACCAAAATGCATTATCATACATTTCCCACCACTGTATTCCATCTGCCACTTTTTTGCCCATTGTTCCAATTAGTCCTAAGTCCTGTTGCAATCACATTGCTTCCTCAGCACCGCCTACCCCACCACTTATCTTCATAACATCCACAGATTTTGCCACAAAGCCATCAATTCCATTATTTAAATCATTGACAAACAATGTGAAAATTACCGGTCCCAATACTGACCCCTGAGGAACACCATTAGTCGCTGGCAGCCAACCAGAAAAGACCCCTTTTATTCCCACTCTCTGCCTCCTGCCTGTCAGCCATTCCTATATCCACGTCAGTATCTTTCCTGTAACATCATAGGATTTTATCTCGTTAAGCAGCCTCATGTGTGGCACCTTATCAAATGCCTTCTGAAAATCCAAGTAAATGAAATCCACTGCCTCTCCTTTGTCCACCCTGTTGTTACTTCCTCAGAGAACTCTAACAGATTTGTCAGACAAGATTACCCTTCACGGAAACCATGCTGATTTTGACTTTTTTTATTATTAGTCTCCAAGTACCCCAAAACCTTAAACCTTATCCTTAATAATAGACTTCAACACTTTCCCAATCTCTGAGGTTAGGCTAACTGGCCTATAATTTCCTTTCTTTTGTCTTCCTCCCTTCTTAAAGAGTGGAATGATATTAGCAATCTTCTAGTCCTCCGGAACCATGCCAGAATAAAATTATTCTTGAAATATCATGACCAATGCATCCGTTAGCTCTTCAGCAACTTTTCTCAGAATTCTGGGATATAGTCCATCTGGTCCAGGTGACTTATCCACCTTAAGATCTTTGAGTTTGCCGAGCACTTTTTCCTTTGTAATAGCAATGACGCTCACTCCTGCTCCCTGACACTCACGGACCTCTGGCACATTGCTAGTGTCTTCCGCAGTGAAGACTGATGCAAAGTATCCATTAAGTTCATCTGCCTATTATCCTTACTACCTTTTCTACGATACTTCTGGCATTCAAATATATGCAGCTCAGGACATTAGTAGCACCATGCTCAATATTTTGATTCCTGACTTTGTCTGAGGTCTTAACAATATCTGTCTCCACAACCTCTCCACTATCTGTCTGGCAGTCTGGTTCTCTTTCCCCTGCAACTCTCGTTTAAACCTCTCAATGTGCAGCACTAGCAAATCTTCCCGCTAGGATATTAGTCGCCCTCCAGTTCAGGTGCAAACCATCCCGTCTGTACAGGTCCCACATCTCGTTGTCTGTAAGAAGCTTGTATGTTCTCCTCGTGACCGTGTGGGTTTCTTCCCACATTCCAAAGTCATATGGGTTAGTAGGCTTGTTGGTCACATGGGCGTAATTGGGTAGTGTGCGGTTGCTACCGTGCTGTATCTCTAAATAAATAAATTACTGTTTTTATAAGCAGTTCAATTATATCTGTCATCCCATGCTTTAGAATTGTGTTGATCTGCGTGATAATCTCCTTTGTATAGAAAACAGTAACGCAGAGGAAATAAAAGTGAATGAGTTTGTTTAGAACACTGCCCGTTCAAATTTAAAACCGAAAGTAAAATTTTTCACAGGTGGGAAAATGTTAGTCATAGACTTTACACAACAAAAGAAAGCCATTTATTCAGACAACACACATGAAAGTTACTGGTGAACACAGCAGGCCAGGCAGCATCTATAGGAAGAGGTACAGTCGACGTTTCGGGCCGAGACCCTTTGTCAGGACTAACTGAAAGAAGAGATTAGTAAGAGATTTGAAAGTGGGAGGGGGAGGGGGAGATACGAAATGATAGGAGAAGACAGGAGGGGGAGGGATGGAGCCAAGAGCTGGAAAGTTGATTGGCAAAAGGGATATGAGAGGATCACGGGACGGGAGGCCTAGGGAGAAAGAAAAGGGGGAAGGGGGAAGCCCAGAGGATGGGCAATAACGGATGGGGTACGAGGGAGAGGTGGGGCATTAACGGAAATTAGAGAAGTCAATATTCATGCCATCAGGTTGGAGGCTACCCAGATGGAATATAAGGTGTTGTTCCTCCAACCTGAGTGTGGCTTCATCTTTACAGTAGAGGAGGCCGTGGATAGACATATCTGAATGGGAATGGGATGTGGAATTAAAATGTGTGGGCACTGGGAATTCCTGCTTTCTCTGGCGGACAGAGCGTAGGTGTTCAGCAAAGCGGTCTCCCAGTCTGCATTGGGTCTCGCCAATATATAGAAGGCCGCATCAGGAGCACCGGACCAGTATATCTCCCCAGCCGACTCACAGGTGAAGTGTCGCCTCACCTGGAAGGACTGTCTGGGACCCTGAATGGTGGTGAGGGAGGAAGTGTTTATTGTCACTGACATATGCTGTGAAATTGTTGTTTTGTGGTAGCAGTACAGAGCAATAAAAACAAAATTATAAATTCCATATATATATATATATACATACACTGTGTATTTAAATAAATAGTGCAAAAATGAAGCAAAAATCATGCGGTAGTGTTCATGGGTTGGTTCATTTCTGTTCAGGTGGGGGAGGGAGGACGAGGTAAGAAGCTGACAGGTGATAGGTGTAAAATTGTAAAGGGCTGCTGAAGAAGAAGGAATCTAATAGGAGAGGAGAGTGGACCGTTTGACAAAGCGGGAGCGTACTGGAGGGAGGTGATGGGCTTATCTCTGGCGATTTCTCCCCTCACCTTTCTCTCTTTTTCCATTGCCCATTCTGGCTCCCCCATTACTCCTCAACCTCCCTCCGGTTCCCCTCTTCCTTCCCTTTCTCCCATGATCCACTCTCCTCTCCTGTCAGACACCATCCTCTTCAGCCCTTTACCTCTTGCACCTGTCACCACCCAGCCTGTCGCATCATGCCCCCTCCCCACCCACCTACCTTCCCCCTCATCTGTCTCACTTAACACCTGCCAGTTTGTACTCCCCTTCCCCCATCTTCTTATTCTGACTTCTGCCCCCTTCTTTTCCAATCCTGATGAAGGGTCTCAGTTGAAATGCTGGCTCTATTTTGATCCATAGATGCTGCCTGACCTGCTAAGTTCCTCCGGCATTTTGTGTGTGTTGCTCTGGATTTCCAGCATCTGCAGAATCGCTTGTGTTTATCAGATCATTTTTCCTCTTAAGATATGCCATAGAAGCAACTTGTTTCACCAGGATATTTTCTTCATCGAAAACTCTCATAATCTCATTGTAAAAGGTTTTTGATAATGCTCCTGTGAAGCACTTTGGAAATTTCTGCCTTGTTCTTGATGTTACACAAGTGCAGATTGTTGTTTCAGCCATGCCTTTGCTTCCAAAGTCCTGCAAAGATTATCTAATCATCAACCACATGCTTCTGCTGGCCTTGTACAATAGCAATGATATCGGGCTTCTCCATCCTACACCCCTTATAGTCCTGCACTTTCTCTGTAAGTCTTTGTCATCCCATTAAGCAGAGAAAGATAGGATCTTTGGCCCCATCATAAATTCAGTACCCAAGGTATTCATTCTGTTTCCCTCCTCAACCACAATCTCGGATCAGCCTGAATAATCTGCACTCTGTTTAGCCTCCATTTTGTCGCCATTACAAAAACTTTACTTCTGCTCGCAAATGTCTTGATTCAGATCCTCATCCAAGGCTTTGTCATCTTTAGACCACGAGACATAGAAGCTGAATTAGGCCACTCAGCCCATCCAGTCTATTCCTCCAATCCATCATGGCTGTTTTATTATATCTCTCAAGTCCATTCTCCTATCTTCTCCCTTAAGCTTTGAAGCCCTGACTAACCAAGAATCTATCAACCTTGACTTTAAGTATACCCAATAACTTGGCCTCCACATCCGTCTTTAGCAATGAGTTTCACAGATTCACCACCCTCTGGCTAAAGACTTTACACTAATAACTTCCAGATATTAAATAAAGAAGCTACCCCTCCACCCGAACACGTACAGTTTATCCCAACTCTTCTATGCAACTTGAAGTTTTATCTTGGTTTGTTCTTATGCAGGTGTTGTCTGAGATGAATTATAGCTCACGTTGACAACAACAGCAAGCAGATGGTTTAATTTGGTCCTTGTCCAAAAATACATTGATCTGCAAAGTTTACCTTTTCAGTCTCATCAGCAATTATCTGAAATTGACATAGACCAAATAATGTGTGTGCAGGATTGAATGTCAGCCTGGAGTCCTTTTAAATACATCATTAACTTAATTAGTTTGAACAGACTTGGAGACTCTGTTTTGTAAAATATAGACTGTAGAATTTTTTATCTCCATTTCAGGTGGGGATGTATATAATTCTACTTGTTCATGAGTGTGTGTTATGGCCAGTTACAGGAATACGCAATGCCATATGAAACCACATTTAATCTTGCTCCATAAACTTATAACACAACTCTCAATCCCTTCCAAAGAGTCATAGAGCAATACAACTTGGAAGCAGGCCTTTTGCCCCTATTTATATCCGTGCTGACCAAGATACCGATCTAAGCCAGTCCCATTTCCATGTGATTGACCAACATCCCTCTAAACCTTTGACGACTATATACCCATACGGGTAGATGTAATTAAGTCAGCCAGCTCCTTCTAAGGCACTAGCCTCCCCACCAGTGAGGACATGGAGTCATAGAAAGGTATAATACAGAAATGGGTCCTTCAGCCCATCTAAGCCACACCAAACTATTTAGTCTGCCTACTCCCATCGACCTGCCCCCCGACCATAGCCCTCCATACCCTCACCATCTATGTACCTATCTAAACTTCTCTTAAATGTTGAAATCGAGCTCACATGCACCACCTGCACTGGCAGCTTATTCTACACTCTCACGACCCTCTGAGTGAAGAAATTTGCCCTCATATTTCCCTTAAAATTTTCACCTTTCACCCTTAGTCCTTGATCTCTAGTCGTAATCTCATCCAACCTCAGAGGAAAAAGCCTGCTTGCCTTTACCGTATCTATACCCCTCATAATTTTGTACACCTCCATCAAATCTCCCCTCAGTCTTCTATGTTCCAAGGAATAAAGCCCTAACCTATTCAATCTTTCCTTATAACTCATGTCCTCCAGTCCTGGCAACATCCTTGTAAATTTTGTCTGTATCCTTTCACTCCTATTTACATCTTTCCTGCAGGTGGGTGACTAAAACTGTACACAATATTCCAAATAAGGCCTCACCAACATCTTATACAATTTCAACATAACATCCCACCTCCTGTACTCAATATTTTGATTTTTGAAGGCTAATGTGCCGAAAGTTTTCTTTACAACCTTATCTACATGTTGAAAGGCATGACAGAGTGGATGTGGCAAAGTTGTTTCCCATGATGGGGGAGTCTAGTACGAGAGGGCATGACTTAAGGATTGAAGGGCGCCCACTCAGAACAGAAATGTGAAGAAATTTCTTTAGTCAGAGGGTGGTGAATCTATGGAATTTGTTGCCACGGGCAGCAGTGGAGGCCAAGTCATTGGGTGTATTTAAGGCAGAGATTGATAGGTATCTGAGTAGCCAGGGCATCAAAGGTTATGGTGAGAAGGCGGGGGAGTAGGACTAAATGGGAGAATGGATCAGCTCATGATAAAATGGCGGAGCAGACTCGATGGGCCGAATGGCTGACTTCTGCTCCTTTGTCTTATGGTCTACATATTCACAAGGCAATGCCTCAAGAAGGTGAATCCGGTGTTAAGAACCCTCTCCACCCTTCAGGGCATGTCCTCTTTTCATTACTACCACCAGGGATGAGGCACAGGAGACTGAAGACACACTCAGTGTTTTAACAACAGCTTCTTCCCCTCTGCCATTAGATTTCTGAATGCTCCATGAATCCATGAATATTACCTCACTATTTTGTTCTCTTCTTGCATGACTTATATTTTATTTTTTTTTATCTGTATTGCACTGTACTGCTGCTGCAGAACAACAGATTTATGACAGTGATAATAAACCTGATACTGATTCTGATTGGCATGGACTTTGGTAAGGCCAAAGACAAAGGCCCACATGGGAAATTAATTCTCCCAACCTCAGTCTCCTGTTAAAATTCCCTTGTGATCCTCACTGGGCAGAATGCCAAGAATGCCTGCTGCTTCAAGAGCTACATCCCCGAACTCGAATGGACCTTTTCCTCGAACTATCCATTATGATGCAAGTGAAGAATGGGTATTGAATGTAAAACTAGAGTGAAAATGAAAAGTTTAGGCAAATTAATAAAAGAGTAAATTAATATGAAGAGGAAGGTTTGACTAAGGTCTACAAAATTATGATGGGCATAAATTGTGTCCACATAGGAAAATTTACCTTAAGGTATATGTAATTGAAACCAGACAGTGGGTTAAGGTATTGGGTAGGAAGATTAGAGGGACCTTTGGATGATAAATCTTTCAGCCCAAGAGTGGCTGGAACCTGGAACGCACTGCCTGAGAGGGAGATGGATGCAGAAACTCTTAACACACTTAAGAGCTATCTAAATGAGCACTTGAATCACCAATAAGTAGAATATTACAGGACTAGTGGTGGAAAGTGGAACAGTTGGAATGTTTGGTATGGACGTGGTGGATTAAAGACCCTGTTTCTGTGCTCTATGACTCTATACACGGGCAGTATAAACCCACAAATTGGAACTCTAGCCTTAATCATAGCAAGATGGTGCTGGTGAATCATGGTGACATATTGTGGGCTGCTTACAAAACTTCTAAATATACTTCTAAATTACTCTCACTGCAATCTGCAGCCTGTCGTTTCACTTTAAGCAACATACTTTTGAACTGCTTTAATGAACTAATGATTTAGGAATAGGAAGGGAGCAGTTATTCTACTGGGGGTATTCTATAGGTCCCCTGGTAGCAGCAGAGATACAGAGGAGCAGATTGGGAGGCAGATTTTGGAAAGGTGCAAAAATAACAGGGTTGCTATCATGAGTGACTTTAACTTCCCTAATATTGATTGGCACCTGGTTAGTTCCAAGGGTTTAGATGGGGCAGAATTTGTTAAGTGTGTCCAGGATGGATTCCTGTCACAGTATGTGGACAGGCCGACCAGGGGGAATGCCATACTAGATCTAGTACTAGGTAAAGAACCGGGTCAGGTCACAGATCTCTCAGTGGGTGAGCATCTGGGGGACAGTGACCACCACTCCCTGGCTTTTATAATTATCATGGAAAAGGGTAGAATCAAAGAGGACAGGAAAATTTTTAATTGGGGAAAGGCAAATTATAAGGCTCTAAGGCTAGAACTTGCGGGTGTGAATTGGGATGATGTTTTTGCAGGGAAATATACTATGGACATGTGGTCGATGTTTAGAGATCTCTTGCGGGATGTAAGGGATAAATTTGTCCCGGTGAGGAAGATAAAGAATGGTAGGGTGAAGGAACCATGGGTGACAAGTGAGGTGGAAGATCTAGTCAGGTGGAAGAAGGCAGCATACATGAGGTTTAGCAAGCAAGGTTCAGATGGGTCTATTGAGGAATATAGGGAAGCAAGAAAGCAGCTTAAGAAGGGGCTGAGAAGAGCAAGAAGGGGGCACAAGAAGGCCTTGGCGAGTAGGGTGAAGGAAAACCCCAAGGCATTCTTCAATTATGTGAAGAAAAAAAGGATGACAGGAGTGAAGGTAGGACCGATTAGAGATAAAGGTGGGAAGATGTGCCTGGAGACTGTGGAAGTGAGTGAGGTCCTCAATGAATACTTCTCTTCGGTATTCACCAATGAGAGGGAACTTGATGATGGTGAGGACAATATGAGTGAGGTTGATGTTCTGGAGCATGTTGATATTAAGAGAGAGGAGGTGTTGGAGTTGTTAAAATACATTAGGACAGATAAGTCCCTGGGAACTGATGGAATATTCCCCAGGCTGCTCCATGAGGCGAGAGAAGAGATTGTGGAGCCTCTGGCTAGGATTTTTATGTCCTCGTTGTCCACGGGAATGGTACCGGAGGATTGGAGGGAGGCAGATGTTGTTCCCTTGTTCAAAAAAGGTAGTAGGGATAGTCCGGGTAATTATAGACCAGTGAGCCTTACGTCTGTGGTGGGAAAGCTGTTGGAAAGGATTCTTAGAGATAGGATCTATAGGCATTTAGAGAATCATGGTCTGATCAGGGACAGTCAGCATGGCTTTGTGAAGAGCAGATCATGTCTAACAAGCCTGATAGAGTTCTTTGAGGAGGTGACCAGGCATATAGGTGATGGTAGTGCAGTGGATGTGATCTATATGGATTTTAGTAAGGCATTTGACAAGGTTCCACACGGTAGACTTATTCAGAAAGTTAGAAGGCATGGGATCCAGGGAAGTTTGGCCAGGTGGATTCAGAATTGGCTTGCCTGCAGAAGGCAGAGGGTGGTGGTGGAGGGAGTACATTCAGATTGGAGGATTGTGACTAGTGGTGTCCCACAAGGATCTGTTCTGGGACCTCTACTTTTCGTGATTTTTATTAACGACCTGGATGTGGGGGTAGAAGGGTGGGTTGGCAGGTTTGCAGACAACACAAAGGTTGATGGTGTTGTAGATAGTGTAGAGGATTGTCAAAGATTGCAGAGAGACATTGATAGGATGCAGAAGTGGGCTGAGAAGTGGCAGATGGAGTTCAACCCAGAGAAGTGTGAGGTGGTACACTTTGGAAGGACAAACTCCAAGGCAGAGTACAAAGTAAATGGCAGGATACTTGGTAGTGTGGAGGAGCAGAGGGATCTCGGGGTACATGTCCACAGATCCCTGAAAGTTGCCTCACAGGTAGATAGGGTAGTTAAGAAAGCTTATGGGGTGTTAGCTTTCATAAGTTGAGGGATAGAGTTTAAGAGTTGCGATGTAATGATGCAGCTCTATAAAACTCTGGTTAGGCCACACTTGGAGTACTGTGTCCAGTTCTGGTCGCCTCACTATAGGAAGGATGTGGAAGCATTGGAAAGGGTACAGAGGAGATTTACCAGGATGCTGCCTGGTTTAGAAAGTATGCATTATGATCAGAGATTAAGGGAGCTAGGGCTTTACTCTTTGGAGAGAAGGAGGATGAGAGGAGACATGATAGAGGTGTACAAGATAATAAGAGGAATAGATAGTGTGGATAGCCAGCGCCTCTTCCCCAGGGCACCACTGCTCAATACAAGAGGACATGGCTTTAAGGTAAGGGGTGGGAAGTTCAAGAGGGATATTAGAGGAAGGTTTTTTACTCAGAGAGTGGTTGGTGCGTGGAATGCACTGCCTGAGTCAGTGGTGGAGGCAGATACACTAGTGAAGTTTAAGAGACTATTAGACAGGTATATGGAGGAATCTAAGTTGGGGGCTTATATAGGAGGCAGGGTTTGAGGGTCGGCACAACATTGTGGGCCGAAGGGCCTGTACTGTGCTGTACTGTTCTATGTTCTATGTTCTATTTCACGATCTTCTGAAGGACTCGGGGGACTTAACTTTCAAGAATGCAGGTACGGCAGCTTTAAGCGCTGGAAAGTATATCAACACGGCTGAAAGAGAGGGAGGAGGGGAAGACTCTAGCCAAGCTGAAACACAGAGGAATGAAAGCTCCATTACCCAGCTTCTTGTTAGGAAATGTGTAATCTCTGGAGAACCGAAGATTGAGGACCGAAGGCAAATGGAGGGAAATGAGGAATTGCTGTGTTTTGTGTTTCATGGCTCACTCCGGACACACTGGATACGTCGGTAAGACCCGAGGGCTTCTGTTACACAGAATGGATCAGACTGCTGATTCAGGAAAGGCAAAAGATGGGGGGTATTTGTTTCATGATAAACTCACTGTGGTGCTCAGACATACTCTTTTTCCCATGACCTGGAACATGTAACAATTAAGTGCCTATTACCAAGAGAGTGCCCCTCCGAGATCCTGACGGCAATTTACAAACCGCCAAAGGCTGATGTTATACAGGCACTCGAGATATTGTGTGCTGCCATTGGTAAGCAAGAAACAACCAACCCTGCCACCTTTAATATCATGGTCAGGGACTTCAATCAGGCTTGCATGAAGAAATCTCTGGGGTCCCAACACCACCACGGCTATACTATGATTAGGAATGCCTATCATTCCATGCTCAGACAGCATTTCAGGAAATTTGATCACTTTGCCTGCCCTCCTCCGACCTGCATACAGGAAGAGGCTAAAAAGAGCAAGGCTCCAGAGGTAAGGATAACAAAGAGGAGGAATTACAGGAAGGATATTAATAAGGTTGAAAGAGTGCAGAGAAGGTTTACAAGGATGTTGCCGAGACTTGAGAAACTCAGTTACAGAGAAAGGTTGAATAGGTTAGGACTTTATTCCCTGTAGCGTAGAAGAATGAGGGGAGATTTGATAGAGGTATATAAAATTATGATGGGTATGGATAGAGTGAATGCAAGCAGGCTTTTTTCACTGAGGCAAGGGGAGAAAAAAACCAGAGGACATGGGTTAAGGGTGAAAGGGGAAAAGTTTAAAGGGAACATGGCGGGGGGGGCTTCTTCACACAGAGGGTGGTGGGAGTATGGAATGAGCTGCCAGACGAGGTGGTAAATGCGGGTTCTTTTTTAACATTTAAGGATAAATTGGACAGATACATGGATGGGAGGTGTATGGAGGGATATGGTCCGTGTGTAGGTCAGTGGGACTAGGCAGAAAATGGTTCGGCACAGCCAAGAAGGGCCAAAAGGCCTGGTTCTGTGCTGTAGTTTTTCTATGGTTTCTATGGTTGTTTGGGGGCAGAGGAGTGGCTACAGGACTGCTTTGAGTCAGTGAACTGAACCCTGTCCAAGGTCTGGAATATAGTGTTGGGAAATGTATGATAATGCATTTTGGTTAAAGTATCAATAGTGCAGACTATTATCTAAATGGGGAGAAAATTCAAACATCAGTGGTGCAAAGGGACTTAGGAGTCCTCATGCAAGACTCCCAGAAGGTTAATTCACAGATTGGGTCTGTGGTAAAGAAGGCAAATGCAATGTTAGCATTTATTTCAAGGGGAATAGAATATAAAAACAAGGAGATAATGCTAAAGCTTTATAAGACACTAGTCAGGCCACACTTGGAGTATTGTCAATAGTTTTGGGACCCTCATCTCAGAAAGATTACATCAACAAATCAAGAATATCACTGGTAAAAAGCTCCTCTGTTCTTCAGGTGGATGTTTGAAAGCAAAGGATGGTACCATTATCATGGAAAAAGATGAGATTATGAACAGATGGACTGAGTATATTCAGGAATTGTTTGAAGACGATCGAGGCGAAAAACCAGAAATTAAGAAAAACATTGAAAGTCCAAGTATTTTAAAATCTGAAGTTTGTAATGCAATAAATAAGATGAAAAAAGGAAAGGCAGTTGGTCCTGATGAATTAGTAATAGAACAAATTATCGCCCTTGAAGATTATGGAATTGAAAATCTTACTGATTTAATCAATGACCCATTTATGAGTCTGGAATAATACCAGAAGAGATGAAAAAATCAGTATTTATCACTCTTCCTAAGAAACCTGGAGCAATAGAATGTGAATTACATAGGACCATAAGTTTAATGAGTCATATTACCAAGATACTTCTAAGAATCTTGATGGCAAGAGCGAAAAGTAAGATACAAGCTGAAATAGGTAAAGAACAATGTGGTTTTGCAAAAGACAGAGGTACAAGAAACGCAATATTGATGTTAAGGATACTATCAGAATGAGCTATTCAAGTGCAAAAAGATTGTTTGTTTTATTAACTTTGTTTTATTTGATAAAGTGAAGCACAATAAGTTATTTGAAATATTACAGAAAACTCTAGACCTAGATTCGAAAGACCTCTGCCTAATCAGAAATCTGTACTGGGAACAAACTGCCGCTGTAAGAATAGATGGAGAAGAGAGTCAGTTTACGAAAATCAAGAGAGGCATTAGACAAGGGTGTGTTTTCTCCCCTGATTTGTTTAATATGTACAGTGAAACAATATTACAAAAAATAAGAGACATCTTGGGAATCAAAGTTGGCGGTGAAAACATCAATAATTTCAGATATGCAGATGACACTGCGTTAATTGCAAGTACAGAGGAAGAACTACAAAACTTAATTGATTTAATTGTTGAAGGAAGTGCAAAAATGGGTCTATCTATCAATTGCAAAAAGACAGAATGTATGGTGATAACCAAAAAGAAGGAGAATCCTATCTGCAGGCTGAGAATAAACGGGGAAGACATAAAACAAGTACAGAACTTTTACTACTTAGGAAGCTGGGTGACATCAGATGGCAGGTGCGACATCGACACCAAAGGAAGACTAGGGATGGCAAAAGATACCTTTACGAGAATGAAGAGTATAATGACCAACAGTGAACTAGGCAGAACAACCCGCCTCAGAGCACTGAAATGTTACGTTTAGCCAGTTATGTTATATGGCTCAGAATGTTGGACAATATCTAGTAACATGAGGAAATGAATTGAAGCAGTAGAGATGTGGTTTTTGAGGAGGATGCAAAGAATATCATGTTTGAAATGAATATCTAATGAGGATGTCATGAACAGAGCAAACACAAAAAGAGAAATAATGTATGAGATCATGAAAAGGCAATGCAACTTCATTGGACATGTGATGAGGAAAGAGGAGTTAGAATGCACGGTAATTATGGGAAAGACTGAAGGGAAGAAAGCAAGATGAAGACAAAGACAAATGATGATGGAGACAGCAGCCAGAGAATTGGAAATGAATACCAATGAATTGATCCACTTGACCCGAAACAGGAGTGTGTAGGCCATGGCAGTGAAAGCTCAAACTGGGCATGGCACCTGATGATGATGATCTCAGAAAGGATGTTTTGTCATTGGAGAGTCCAGAGGAGGTTCATCAGGATGATTTTGGGAATGAAAGGGTTAACATATGAGGAGTGTCTGGCAGCTATGGGCCTGTACTCACTGGAATTTAGAAGAATGTGTGGGGATCTCATTGAAACCTACTGAATGTTGAAAGGACTAGATAAGGTGGATGTGGAGAGGATGTTTCCTGTGGTGAGGGTATCCAGAACTAGAGAGCACAGCCTCAAAATTGAGGGGTGACCTTTTCGAACAGAAGTAAGGAGGATTTTTTTTTTTAGCCAAAGAGCAGTGAATCTGTGGAATGCTTTGCCACAGACTGCGGTGAAGGCCAGGTCCATGGGTAGATTTAAAGCAGAAGTTGATCGATTTCTGATTGGTCGGGACATCAAGAGATATGGTGCGAGGGCAGGTGTATGGGGTTGAATGAGATCTGGGATTAGCCATGATGAAATGGCAGAGTGGACTCGATGGGCTGAATGGCCTAATTCTGCTACTGTGTCTTATGGACTCATCAGAGCATCTATACCACAGTTATCACAGACTTTATAAAAACAGTCGCAGAAGAGTGTGTCCCCACAACATCATTCAGCGTCTTCTCCAACCAGAAGACCTGAATGAACCATGAGATCCACAATCTGCTGAGGGTCAGATCAGTGGCATTCAGGTGCAGCGATCAAGCAAGATACAGAAGTACGATCTCCAGAAACCCATCTCACGTCTAAAGTGCAATTCTGGACCAAACTTGAATTACTGCAGGATGCTCAACAAGTGTGGCAGGGCTTGAACGCTATCACCTCTTACAAAGTGAAACCAAGCAGCATAGGTGACAACAAGGCTTCAGTCTCAGATGAGCTCAATACCTTGGTCAAAACATGGGCAGATCCTTCACAAACTCCCACAGTCCCTGATGACCCTGTGTTTCAGTCTCCGAGGCATCCTTCAGGAGACTGAACCCATCCGGCCCAAGTGGGGTACTTGGCTAAGAACTAAAGACCTGTGCTGATCAACTACCTAGTGTGTTCACTGAGATCTTTAACCCCTCACTTTGGCAGTCTAAGGTACCCACCTGCTTCAAGCAGTATTTAATTATACCGTTGCCTTAGAAGAACGTGATAACCTGCCTCAATGACTATCATGCAGCACATCCACAGTGATGAAGTGCTTTGAGAGGCTGGTGATGAAACATATCAACTCCTGCCTGAGAAGTGGCTTGGATCCGCTCCAATTTGCCTACCGTCACAACAGGTCCACAGCAGATACCTTTTCATTGGCTCTTCACTCAACCTTGGAACATCTAGACAGCAAAGATGCAAATAGACCAGGGTGCTCTGTATCGACTACAGCTGGACATTCAACTCTATCATCCCCTCAAAACTAATCAATAAGCTCCAAGACCTCGGCCTCAATACATCCTTGTGCAGTTGGATCCTTGGTTTCCTCACTTGCAGACCCCAGTCAGTTCGGATTGGCAAAATACACCTCCTCCACAGTCTCCACCAGTATAAGTTCAACACAACAGTGTGTGCTTATTCCTCTGCTCTACTCACTTTACACTTGTGACTTTGAGGCCAAGCGTAGCTGCAATGCAATATTCAAGTATGCTGACGACACCACTGTCCTAGGCCAAATCAAAGGTGGTGATGGATCAGGAGGGAGATAGGAAATCTAGCTGAGTGGTGTCACTCAATGTCAGCAAGACCAAGGAGCTGATTATTTACTTCAGGAGGAAGAAACGAGAGGTCCATGAGCCAGTACTCGTTGAAGGATCAGAGGTGGAGAGGGTCAGCAAATTTAAATTCCTCAGTGTTACCATTTCTGAGGGCCTGTCCTGGATCCAGCAGGTAAGTGCCGTTGCGAAAAAAGAACAGCACTGCTTCTATTTTCTTAGAAGACAGCAAAGATAAGCGTGACATCTAAAACACTGGCAAACGTCTATAGATGTGTGGTGGAGAGCATATTGACTGGTCGCATCATGGCCTGATTTGGAAATACTGATGCCCTTGAACAGAAAATCCTACAGAAAGTCAGGTATATGGCCCAGTCCATCACAGGTAAAGTCCTACCCACCACCACTGAGCAGATCTACATGGAATATTCTTGCAGGAAAGCAGCACCCGTTATCGAGGACCACCAGCGTCTAGGACATGCTCCTTTCTCGCTTCTGCCATCAGGAAGAAGGTACAGGAGCCTTAGGATACACTCTGTGAGGTTCAGGAACAGTTATTACCCCTTAACATCATGCTCTTGAACCAGAGGGGATAATTTCACTCAACTTCATTCATCCCATCACTGAACTGTTCCCACAGCCTATGGTTTTAATTTCAATTTTTTTGGTATTTATTGCTTATTTATTCTCATTTTATTTTTCTTTTGTATTTGCACAGTTTATATTGTATTATGCACATTGGTTGTGTGTGGTCTTTCATTGATTCTGTTGTGTTTCTTGGATTACTGTATATGCCCACAAGAAAATGAATTTCAGGCTTTTGTATGGTGATATATATGTACTTTGATATTAAATTTACTTTGAACTTTGAACTTTAATCATGGCCAGAGTTAACTCCAGATTAAGGAAGAACCTGGACCCACTGCAACTTGTCTACCAGTACAATAGGTATAATCTCACTGGCTCCCCACTGGGCCTTGGACTACCGGCACAACAGCAATACATACCTACATCATAAAAACTCTGGCTTACACCTAATCAGTGCTGGTCCGTCTCCTGAGCAGGGCGGTAATGCACGTTCCGGGCCGCCGAGAATAGTGGACTCTATAAGTTGCTTCGGTGCCTGGGGTTGCTTTGTGAATTCTGTCGTTTTCGTGTCCAGCTGAGTTTAGCCAGCCGTTTGCTGCTACTCCGAGTCAAGATATGAATTCTATTATTTTCGTGGGCAGCTGAGGATTGATGGCCGTTTGCCGCTACTCCGAGCCAAGATAAGAATTGTCTGTCGTTGCTTGGTTTAGTCGTCTCGTGTCCAGCTGAGGATTTCAGGCCATTTGCCACTACTCCGAGTCAAGATACGAATTGACTGTCGTTGTTTGGTTTTGTTGCCTCGTGTCCAGCTGAGTTTTGCAGGCCGTTTACTGCTACTCTGAGTCAAGATACGAATTGTCTGTCTTTGTTTGGTTTTGTCACCCCGTATCCAAGTTCGAGTCCCGGCTTCGAGTCCAAGTTCCGCATCAGAGTCTGAGTCCAAGTCCAAGTTCCGCGTCCGTGTCCAAGTCCAGGTTCCTCCAGTTGGTTGCCCAACGTTTACTTCCATGTAAGCACCTAATCCTCGTTCTCCAGCCTTCCTGGCAATTATTAATAAAATACACTTCTGTTAATGCTACCTCCGTGTCTGTGTCCTGCACTTGGGTCCGCCCCCAATGCCCCATTGTAACACATATACAGTATATATTGACAGTAATATACGTGCGTGTGTGTATATACACACATATTGCTGTAAATTTGTTTTATTAATGTATTGCACTGTACTGTTGCTGCAAAACAACAAATTTCACAACATGAACACAAGAGATACTGCAGATACTGGAAGTCCAGAGCAACACACACAAAATGCTGGAGGAACTCAGCAGATCAGACAGTATTTATGGAAATGAATAAGCAGTTGACGTTTTGGACTGAGACCCTACTTCAGGTCTGGGAAGGAAGACGGAAAAAGCTGTAATAAGAAGGTGGGGGGAGGAAAAGGAGTCCAAGCCCTCTATTCTGAGGCTTTGTTCTCTGGTCTTAGATTCCCCCACCATAGGAAGCATCCTCTCCTCATCCACTCTATCAAGGCCTTTCACCATTTGATAGGTTTCAATTAGGTCACCCCTCATTAATCAGAATTCTAGTGAATACAGGGACAGAGCCATCAAACGCTCTTCATATGATAAGCTTTTCAATCCTGGGATAATTTTCATGAACCTACTTCAAACTCTGTCCAGTTTCAGAATGTCCTTTCTAAGATAAGGGGACCAAACCTGCTCTCCATACTCCAATTGAGGCCTCACAAATGCTTTATAAAGACTCAACATTACATCCTTGCTTTTATATTCTAGTTGTCTTGAAATGAATGCTAACATTGCATTTGCCTTCCTCACCATAGACTCAACCTGCAGATTAACCTTTAAAGAAACCTGCATTAGACTCCCAATTCCCTTTGCACCTCAGTTTTTTGTATTTTCTCTCCATTTAGAAAATAGTCAACCTTTTCATTTATTTTACCAAAGTGCATGATCATACTTCCCGACACTGTACACCATCTGCCACTTCTTTGCCCATTCTCCTAATTTGTCCAAGTTCTTCTGTAGCCTCTCTACTTCCTCAAAACTTTCTGCTCCTCCACCTATCTTCGTATCATTTGCAAACTTTACAACAAAGCCATCAATTCCTACATCCAAATCATTGACATATAATGTAAAAAAATCAGAGCCAACACAGACCCTTGCTGAACACTACTAGTCACCAGCAGCCAGCTGGAGAAGGCTCCCTTTATTCCCACTCTTTGCCTTCTGCCAATCAGCCGCTGCTTTATCCATGCTAGAATCTTTCCTGTCATAGCATGAGCTCGTAACTTGTTAAGCAGCCTCATGTGTGGCACCATGTCAAAGGCCTTCTGAAAATCCAAGTACACAACATTCACTGATTCTCCTTTGTCTATCCTGTATGTTATTTCTTCAAAGGATTGCAACAGATTTGTCAGGCAAGATTTTCCCTTGAGGAAACCATGCTGACTGCAGCCTATTTTATCATGTGCCTCCAAGTACTCTGAAACCCCATTCTTAATAATCGACTCAGACATCTTCCCAATCACTGAGGTCAGACTAACTGGCCTATAATTTCCTTTATTCTGCTTCTCTCCCTTCTTGAAGAGTAGAGCGACATTTGTCATTTTCCAGCCTTCTGGAAGCATTTCAGAATCTAGCACTCACAATCTCTTCAGCTACCTCTCTTTGAACACTTGGGTGTACACCATCTGGTCCAGGTGACTTATCTGCTTGCAGACCCTTCAGTTTTCCAAGAACCTTCTCCCTAGTAATGTCAACTTCACACACTTCATGACCCCAGACACCTGGAACACCGATGCAAAATACTTACTCACTTCATCTGCTATTTCCTTGTCCCCCATTACTACCTCTCCTGCATTGTTTTCCAGTGGTCCGATGTCCACTCTCACCTCTCTAGAAACTCCCCCTCATGGGACCCAGCACCAACCTGATTTTCCCAATCTACCTGCATATTGAAATCCTCCTATTGTAACATTGTCCTTTTGGCATGCATCTTCTATCTCCCTTTGTAACTTGCAGATTACATCCTTACTATTGTTTCGGAGTCTATGTACACTCAGATCAGGGTCTTTTTACACTTGTAGTTCCTTAGCTTTATCCACTATGATTCAAGTCAAGTCAAATTTATTGTCATTTAGCTATATACATCTATATAACATATATAACCATGTATAGAAACAAAACAATATTTCTCTGAACCTGGGTGTAAGGCACAGAGTACACATAATACACAATAAATTATGATGGTATGGATAAATTCTACAGATGAATCACACATAAATAACAAACTAAAGTGCATTAATATTAAATATTGTAAGGTACGAACAGATTAACCAGATTAACATCATATTCATTGACATTGAATATGATGTGGCAAGGAGTTCAGAAGCCTGATGGCCTGGGGAAAGAAACTGTTTCTCATCCTGACCATTTTTGTTTTTCTACATCGTAGCTCCTGGCTGATGGCCGAAAGTCAAAGAGCATGATGGATGGATAGGTGGGATCCTTAATAATACTGAAGGCCCTGCATATGCAGTGCTCCTGATAAGTGTCATCAGTGGATGGTAGGGAGACCCCTATGATCCTCTCAGCCGTTCTCACAGTCCTTCGTAGGGACTTCTGGTCCAATGCTCAGCTGCTTCCATACCAGATGGAGATGCAACTTGTCAGGATGCTCTCAGTAGTGCTCCTGTAAAACTCAGTTAAGATGGGCGGGAGGAGCCTTGCTTGCCTTAATCTTCCTAGGAAGTGGAGATGCTGCTGCGCCTTCTTGTTCAGGGAGGTGATATTAATGGACAAGGTGAAGTCATCCATGATGTGAACTCCCAGGAAATTGGTGCACTTAACTCTGTACGGAGGAGCCATGTATTTGCAGAGGGGGATGGTTCGTCTGCACCTTCCTGAAGTCCACAATGACTTCCCTTGTCTTCTCCATGTTCAGACTTAGGTAGTTCTTTTCACAGAAATCCACCAGTTACTCCGCTTCCTCTCTATATTCATCGTTCTTGATAAGGCCAACTACTGTTGTGTCATCAGCAAACTCGATGAACTGGATCTTGCAGCACAGTCATGTGTCAGCAGTGTGAATAGCAGTAGACTGAGCACACAACCTTGGAGAGCACCAGTGCTCGGTGTACCGGGACTAGAGACATTACTGCCCACATGGACTGACTGTGGCCTCGCTATTAAGAAATCTAGTATCCAATTGCAGAACGAGGTGTTGAGACCCAGTGAGGACAGTTTCCCCACCAGTTTCTGGGGTATGATGGTGTTGAACACCAAACTGAGGTGTATACGCAGCAGTCTGGCATATGAGACCCCACTTTCCAGGTGGGACAGGACAGAGTGGAGGGCAGAGGCTGTTGCATTGTCAGTGGATCAATTTGAGCGATAAGTGAATAGACGGGAGAAAGGCTTTAATGTGCTCCATGACTAGCTGCTCAAAGCATTTCAATACGGTTGATGTTAATGCCACCAGGTGATAGTCTTTTAGGCAGGTTACTGTCACCTTCTTTGGCACTGGAATGATGGTTGCCACCTTGAAAACCAAGGGGACAATGTATTGTTCCAGAGAGATGTTAAATTTATCTCTCAGCACCTTCATCAGCTGGGCTGCGCAGCCCTTCAGAACCCGGCCTGGTATACTGTTGGGCCCCGCAGCTTTGCGTGGGTTGACTTTAGCAAGGGTCTTCCTCACCTCAGCTTCAGCCAAATGGGGTGTCTGCTCCCCTTAGGGGAGGGGTGCCTTCCTCGCCAGCACTTTGTTCTGTGCATCAAACCCAGTGTACAAGACATTCAGCCTCTCAGGGAGCGCAACATACTGGTCACTGACATGCAGGGTAGACTTGTAGTCTGTAATCCTCTGAATTCCCTGCCGCATGCGCCTCATGTCTCTGGCATCACCACCTTCCAACCCTATGTTACCTCTTTCTAATGATTTGATGTCATTTTTTACCAGCAGAGCAATGCCACTCCCTTTGCTTTCCTGCCTGTCCTTTTGATACAATGTACATCCTTAGACATTAAGCTTCCAGCTATAATCTTCTTTCAGCTGTGATTCATTGATGTCCATTTGTGTCTGTGCTATAAGTTCATCTATTTTATACCAAATAGTATACGCAATGAAATATAGCACCTTCAGTCCTGTATTCATCCTGTTCGCCTGTTACATTGCAACATCAAGTTGACAGCAATTTTTGCCCTATTGTTAGCCTCCTTCCTACGAGTCTCACTGCACTTGCCTCTCTTTGTAAACCAACTACCTCATCCTCAGCACCATCATCCAGTTCCCATCCCTCTGCCGAATTAGTCTAAATCCTGCCGAACAACTCTAGCCAATCTGCTAGCAAGGATATTGAATCACCTTGGGTTCAGGTGTAAACTGGCCCTTTTGTACAGGTCACACCTATCCTAGAAGAGATTCCAATTATCCATAAATCTGAACCCCTGTCCCCTGCACCAGTTCCTCAGCCATGCAGTCACCTGCCAAATTATCTAGTCTTACCCTCACTGGCACGTGGCACAGGCGGTAATCCAGAGATTACTACCCTGGAGGTCCTGTTTTTCAGCTTTCTACCTACCTTCCTAAAATCTCTCTTCAGGACCTCCTCACTTTGTCTACCTATGTCATTGGTGCCAAAATGCACCAAGACTTCTGGCTGCTCACCCGCATCCTTGTGAATGCTATGGACCTGATCCGAGACATCCCTGACCCTGGCACCAGGGAGGAATCATGCCATCCTGGTATCTCTATTGTGCCCACAGAATCTCATCTCTGTTTGTCTCCCGGACTTCCCATATCCCACACACAGTACAAAGCACTGCTCCTGCAGCCATAAACAAGAGAAAATCTGCAGATGCTGGAAATCCAAGTAACAAGAGAATGGCTCCAGGGGCAACACACAAAATGCTGGAGGAACTCAGCAGGCCAGACAGCATCTACGGAAAAGAGTACAGTGAATGTTTTGGGCTGAGACCCTTCAGCATGTGCCAAAGGGTCTAGGCCCGAAACGTCGACTGTACTCTTTTCTGTAGGTGCTGTCTGGCCTGCTGAGTTCCTCCAGCATTTTGTGTGTTGCCCCTGGAGCCATTCTTTCTAAACTACTCTGCCCTAACAGATGAGGAATGAACAAATAAGAACAGAAAAAGAGAAACTTACCAGGTACTTTACTTCGCCTAAGCCTGATGAGCCAAAGCCACTCTAAACACTGGCACTCTCAAACAAATGGCCGCTCTGCTTGCACTTGAATTATTTTTATTGGATCGTTCTGATGAATCCCCCTTCTTGATTGGTTGCTCCTCAACTCAGAGAAACTATTGCGAAGCTCTGCCTATCACCATCCTGATTGAAAGGTAGCTCTTTTTATACACCACTGACATTGATTGTCCAACTCAGAGAAAACTTATTCTGCTTGCAGGGATAAGTGCCGGGGGGATATTAGTGGGGAAGGACGAACAGACATGTGAATCATGGAGGGAGCAATCCCAGCAGAAAGTGGAGAATATGAGTCAGAGGCTTCTGTCAGTCAGAGTTGTCCATTGATATTGTGTCCTAGCTGTCTAGACACGCAAGCCTGGGCAGTATGATATAGAGAGCAAGCTCCCCCTCTCCATGCAACTGATGAACCCATAGGAATGGCAGAGACTGATACGGTTTGGTACCAGAAGCGATGCAGGAGTTGCCAGTTAGCATTGAACTCAATGTAGGACTGCCTCAGGGTCTCCAGCTTCGAAATTTTCCCTTGGGGTTTACTCCCAGAGCCTTCCCCATGAGTGGGTATAGCTGCAAGGCAGCGGAGGTTTGCGATCAGAGTTTTCCTTCTCCTAGATAGGCTGCCAACCACAGCTGACGAATCCCATCTGCCCGAAGTGACTGGTTTTAAGGCGCCAGTAACCCAACTTTGCCCGTACTCCCTTCAGCAGAAACAGTTCCTCCAGGCTTAGTCGCTAAGCCACACGTGAAGGCCAAGAGCTGGACTTGGTTGTCAGAGGTTATTTGAGGTGCACGCCATTGGAGCATTTAATCTGTAGTGGGAGCTTTTCCCCATTGCCTTCCCCAGCTAGAAAGTGGAGAATGGGGCAGGGATCAAGATCTTTTTGGTGGTAGGATCCCGCTGAAAGTGATGGAGATTGTGGAGAATGTGATGTTCTGGATGCAAAGGCTCATGGAGTGGCAGGTGAGGATGGAGAATGCTATCCCAGTTAAAGTGGCGGGGAAGATGGGGCGAGGGCAGATTTCAAAACATACAGTATGTCTGTGATATTAAATTTGTTTCTCATTCTGATAGTTAATTTAAAGCACCAAAAGATACTTTTCTAGTAGATCGTAATGTTATCCTCTGACATGAAAAGGCAGCATGCTGGCTTTCCTTTGACTTATGCCAAATTTCCTTCTCCGAGTCACAGTGATTGAAAGAACACACAGCACTGAAGTGTTCCGGCAGAATCTCAGTCTAGTTTAAATATAGCACCCCGTTGGCTTATGGTATTGATTTAAGAGGAACATAGTGAAGGATTGCCTTTCAGCTGAAATGTTGAATTGAGATCTCGAATCTGCTTTCAGATGGATGTAGAAGAACCAGTGGCACTTTTCAAATACAGTAATAAATAATTTCACATCACTAGTGTTGAGGTTGAGAGGGTAGAGAGCTTCAAGTTCCTTGGTGTGAACATCACTAATTGTCTGTCCTGGTCAAACCATGTTGGTGTCACAGCCAAGAAAGCTGACCCATGCCTCTGCTTCTTCACAGGTCTAAAGCAATTCAACATGTTCCTGTCAACACACCAATTATTTCTCAAAGCGCCACAGGAAGCATCCTGTTAGGCTGCATGACGGCTTGGTGTGACAGCTGCTCTGCACATGATGGCACGAAGCTGCAGAGAGATGTGGACATCAGCATATCACAGGAACCAGCCTCCCCTTTATGGGTTCTGTTTATAATTCTCACTGCCTCAGTAAAGCAGCCAGCAAAGTCCAAGGCCCCTAACATTCTCACTCCTCCCCTCTCCCATCAGACAGAAAACCACAGGGCATAGGAGCAGAATTAGGCCATTCAGCCCATTGAATCTGCTCCACCATCCCATCATGGCTGATTTATTATCCCTCTCAACCTCATTCTCCTGCAGTCACCCTGGAAGATTTAGCACCCTGACTAATCAAAACCTATCCACCTCCATTTTAAGTATACTCAATGATTGGCCTCCGTAGCCATCTGGAACAATTCAATTGGTTCATACTGTCTGGCTAAATAAATTCCTCCTCATCTCTGTTCTAAATGAACATCCCTCAATCCTGAGGCTGTGCTCTCTGATCCTAGACACCCATTATAGGAAACATCTTCTCCACAACAACTCAAAAAAGGCCTTTCAATATTCCATAGGTTCAATGAGGTCCCCCTCATTCTTCTAAACTCCAGCAAGTGCAGGCTCAGAGCCATCAAACGCTCTTCATCCATTAACCCTTTTGTTCCCAGAATCATTCTCATGAACAACCTCTGAACCCTCTCCAATGCCAGCAATCCTTTTCTTCGATAGGAGTCCAAAACTGCTCACAATGCTCCAAGTTCAGCCTGACCAGTTCCTAATAAAACATCACCATTACACTTTTGTTCTTATATTCTAGTCCTCTCGAAGTGAATGCTAACATTGCATTTGCCTTCCTTACCACCTTCTCAACCCGTAAGTTAACCTTCAGGGAATCAAGCAGAGGGACTCCTGAATCCCTTTGCACTTGTGATTTTTGAATTTTCTGTCCATTTAAAAAATAGTCTGTGTCTTTATTCCAAGGTGCATGACCATACAATTCCCTACACTATATTTCATCTGCCACTTCTTTGCCCGTTCTCCAAATCTGTTTAAGAACATCTTCAGACTCCCTACTTCCTCAACACTATCTGCCCCTCCACCTATCTTCGTATCGGCCACAAACCTGGCCAGAATGCCATCAATTCTGTCTTCCATATCATTGATATATAACACGAAAAGAAGTGGTTCCAACACCGACCCCTGCAGAACACCACAAATCACTGGCAGTCAACCTGAAAAGGACCCCCTTTATTCCCTATCTTTGCCTTCTGCTGGTCATCCAATCTTCTATCCATGTTAGAGTCTTTATTGTAATACCATGGGCTCTTATCTTGTTAACCAGCCTCATGTGCAGCACCTTGTCAAAGGCCTTCTGAAAATCCAACTAAACAACACCCATTGCCTCTCTCTTGTCTATACTGCCTGCTATTTCCTTAAAGAATTCCAACAGCTTTGTCAGGCAAGATTTCCCCTTAAGGAAACCATGCTGACTTTGGCAATTTTATCATGTTCCTCCAAGTACTGCAAAACCCAATCCTCATTAATGAACTCCAACACCACTTCATCCGCTGAAGTCATGGCTAAATGGCCTACATTTTCCTTTCTTCTGCCTCTCTCCCATCTTAAAGAGTGGAGTGACATTTGTAATTTGCCAGTCCTCTGGAACCATTACAGAATCTAGTAATCCTTGAAAGATCACGACCAATGCCTCCACAGTCTCTTCAGCTACCTCTTTCAGAATGCTGGGGTGTAGTCCATCTGGTCCTTCAGATTTTTCAGCTTCCCAAGCACGTTTTCCTTAGTAATAGCAACTACACTCACTACAGGACACAAAAACCTGGAACTACGTACCATCAGGATCAAACAGGGCTTCTATCCCACTGTTATCAGACTCGTAAATAGACCTCTTGCACAATAAGATGAATTCTTGGCCTCATAACCTACCTCGTTATGATCTTGCACTTTATCGTTTGCCTCCACTGCATTTTTTCCAATGACTTTTACACTTTATTCTACATTGTTAGTGTTTTACCTCATTCTGACTCACTGCCTCTTGGTACATGTGATAGTAATAATATTAGTCCTTGGTTTTCTTGCCAATGACACAAATGTGATTATTTAGCCACAGTAGGTGGGAGCTTGTGTAATATTTGTTTCGTTTCTAAGACTGCTTAGTTCTTCACTGGCCGTGATAAACCATGGGACATCCTTAATGAAAGGAAAGTTTATCTTCTTCCTCTGATGGGAGCATGTGAAACTCTTCATTACTACTCACCCTCTATGGTTTCAGCTGGATTCTCAACCAGGTTTTTATTTTTTCCGCACCCTGCCCCCCATTCTCTTTATACTTACTACTGTCTCTACCCCTCATCCTGATGCAAGATATTGAACCAGAAACACCAACGGTTCCTCTCTCCTGACAGTCGCTGCTCGACCTGCTGAGTTCTTCCAGCAGGTTGTTTGCTGCTCTAGATTCCAACCTCTGGAGTCTCTTGTGCCTCAAATATATTAAATCAATTTGGACACAAAAATTCTGATTTTGACCCCAAATATTAACAGTTCCTCTCTCTCCACAGATGCTGCTCAACCCACTGAGCTCCCCAGCTGATTGTTGCTATCAATTCAATTCCTTATTTTAAATATTTTTTCTAGTTATTGGACCACAGGAGCAGCATTTGGGCACCATAGCAGTGTAGCGGTTAACATGACACTACCACAGCTCAGAGTTTGGCGTTAAATTCTGGCATCTTCTGTAAGGAGTTTATATGTCCATAAGACCATAAGACATAGGAGCAGAATTAGGCTATTTGGCCCATTGAGTCTGCTGTGCCATTCAATCATGGCTGATCCTTTTTATCCCCTCCAGCCCCAATCCCCGATGCTGTGTCCAATCAAGGACCTATCAAGCTCTGCCTTAGATACACAGCTGCCTGTGGTAACAAATTCCACTAATTCACCACCCTCAGGAAAAAGAAATTTCTCCGCATCTCTGTTTTAAATGGATGCCCCTCAATCCTGAGACTGTGGCCTCTTGTCCTAGACTCCCCCACCATGGAAAACATCCTTTCCACATCTACTCTGTCTAGGCCTTTCAATATTCGAAAAGTTTCAATGAGATCCCCCCACCTCATCCTTCTGAATTCCGGTGAGTACAGACCCAGAGCCATCAAATGTTCCTCGTATGATAACACTTTCATTCCCAGAATCATCCTTGTGTACCTCCTCTGGACCCTCTCCAATGCCAGTACATCTTTTCTTAGATGAGGAGTCCAAAACTCTTCACAATACTCAAGGTGAGGCCTCACCAATGCCTTATAAAGCCTCAGCATCACATCCTTGCTCTTGTATTCTAGACCTCTTCAAATGAATGCTAACATTGCACTTGCCTACTTCACCACCAACTCAACCTGCAAGTTGAACTTCAAGGTGTTCTGCACAAGGACTCACAGGTCCCTTTGCATCTCGGATTTCTGGATTCTCTCCCTGTTTAGAAAATAGTCTGCACATTTGTTTCTTCTACCAAAGTGAATGACCATGCATTTTCCAAAAATGTATTTCATTTGCCGCTTTCTTGCCCATTCTCCTAATCTGTTTAAGTCCTTCTGCATCCTACCTGTTTCCTCAACACTACCTGCCCCTCCGCCAATCTTTGTATCATCTGTTCCATCAACTAAATCATTGATATACAGCATAAAAAGAGGCATTCCCAACACCAACTCCTGCAGAACAACACTAGTCACTGGCAACCAACCAGACAAGGATCCTTTTATACCTGCTCACTATCTCCTGCCAATCAGCCAATGCTCTAACCATGCCAGTAACTTTCCTGTAATACCATGGGCTCTTAACTTGGTAAGCAGCCTCATGCTTGGCACCTTGTTAAAGGCCTTCTGAAAGTCCAAATATACAACATCTACTGTATCTATCCTTCTTGTAATCTCCTCAAAGAGTTCCAACAGGTTCGTCAGACAAGATTTTCCCTTAAGGAAACCATGCTGGCTTTGTTCTATTTTGTCCTGTGACACCAAGTACTCCATCACCTCACCCTTAACAATTGTCCTCCCTGTGAATGCATGGGTTTCCTTCGGGTGCTCTGGTTTCTTCCCATTGTTCAAAGACACACCGGTCAGTGGGTTAATTGGTCATTGTAATAGCACAGAGTTAAATAGGTGAGAGACTGGGCGGTGTGGCTCATTGGCCAGAAGGACCTATTCTGCCCTGTATCTCTAAATAAATAAATAAATAAATAAAATTAACTTTAAATACGAGATTCTGCAGATGCTGGAATTCTGAAGCAGTTCACACAAAATGCTGGAAGAACTCAGCAGGTCTGGCAGCATCAATGGAGATGAATAAGTACTCTACATTTCAGGCCGAGACCCTTCATCAGGACTGGAAAGGAAGGGGAAAGGGGAAGGAGTACAATCTAGAAGGTGGTAGGTTAAGCCAGGCGGGGGGGGAAGGAGGGGATGATGTAAGAAGCTGGGAGGTGATCGATCGATGGAAAAGACAAAGGGCTGTAGAGGAAGGAATCTGATAGGAGAGGAGAGTGGACCATAAGAGAAAAGGAAGGAGGAGGTACACTAGGGGGAAGGTGATAGGCAGCCAAGCAGAAGAGGTGAGAGGCCAGAGTGGGGAAATGAAGAGGGAACGGTGGCAGGGAAAAATTTGCGTAAGTTGGAGAAATCGATGTTCATGGTTAGAGGCTACACATATGGAACATGAGCTGTTGTTCCTTCACCCTGAGGGTGGCCGCATTGTGGCTGAAGAGAAGCCCGTGGACTGATGTCGAAATGGAAAAGGGGATAGGAATTAAGGTAGTCGTTTACAGGAAAGCTTTGCTTTTTGCAATGGAGTGAAGCTGCTCGACAAAGTGGTACCCCAATCTATGTCAGGTCTCACCAATGTAGAGGAGGTTGCAGCAGGAGCACCGGTTACAATAGGTGACCACAACAGGTTATGCAGGTGAAGTATTCCCTCATCTGGAATGACTGTTTGGAGCCTGAATGGAGGTGAGGGAGGAGCGTGTGGGCAGGTGGAGCACTTCTGCTGCTTGCAGGGATAAGCACCAGGAGGGAGATTAGTGAGGAGGAGCAAATGGATAAGGGAATCATGGAGGGAGCCCTCTACTGATCGGCATTGACCATGGATGATGCATTCTAGTTTTCTATGTAAACCAATGCAGATCTAGTTGATGCCCATCCAGAATACTCCCCCTCTCCATGAAGCTGATGAATCCAAAGGAGAGACTGATACAGTTTGGCACCAGCAATATTGCAGGACTTGGCAGTCAGCATTGAACTCAACATATTTCTGCCTTAGGGTCCCTAGCTCCAGATTTTTCCTCGGGGTTTACTCCCAAAACCTTCCCCATGAGTGGGTAGAGCCACAAGGCAGTGGAGGTTTGAAATCAGAGTTTTCCTTCTAGAGGAACTGCCAAATATTGCTGGCGAGCCCCATCTGCTCAAAGCAACTGGTTTTAAGGTGCCAGGAACCCGCCTTTTCACTTTCTCCTCTGAGTAGAAACGGTTCCACTGAGCTTAGTAGCCTGGAGCTGGACTTGGTTGTCAGAGGCTATTTGAGACACATTCCATTGAGAGCATTTAGTAGGCAGTAGGAGTTTATCCTCATTGCTAACCCACCCCCCGCCCACCAGCTATGACAACCTTAAGGAATCTTAACGGAGGGAGCAATCCCTGCAGAAAGCGGAGAGTGGAGGGGGAGGTAAAGCTTTCTTTGGTGATAGGGTTCCATTGAAAATGGCAGAAGTTGTGGAGGATGATGCATTAGATACAGAGGCTCTATCAAATAACCTCTCATCTTCCTTCTCTCAAAAAAAGAGTAAAGACCTTAGCTCACTCATATTTTCCTCATAAGACATGCTCTCTAAACCAGTTAACATCCTGGTAAATCTCCGCACCCTCTCTAAAGCTTTCACATCCTTCCTATAATGAGGCAACCATTATACATTCAGTGGCCACTTTATTAGGTGCTACCTCTACCTAATAAAGTAGCCACCAAGAGCATATTCATCATTTTCTGCCGCTGTTGTCCAGCCGATCCAAGGTTCGACATGTTGTGCATACAGAGATGCTCTTCTGGACGCCACTGTTGTAATGCATGGTTATCTGAGTTACTGTCACCTTCCTGTCAGCTTGAACCAGTCTGACCATTCTCCTCTGACCTTCATTTACAAGGAGTTTTCACCCTCAGAACTGCCATTCACTGGGCGGTTTGTTTTTGTTTCTTGCAACTTTCTCTGTAAACTCTAGACACAGGTGTGCGTGGAAATCTCAGGAGATCAGCAGTTTCTGAGATACTCAAATCACCCCGTCTGGCACCAACAATCATTCCACAGGCAAAGTCACTTAGATCGCATTTCTTCACCATTCTGATGTTTGGTCTGAACAACTGAACTTTGCGACCATATCTGCACGCTTTTATGCATTGAGTTGCTGCCACATGATTGGCTGATTAGACATTTGCATTAACGAGCAGGTGTGTAACATGGCCACTGAGTGTATTTAGTAGATAGAAGGAGAGGCAGGAAAGCCCTTAAAAGAAGCCTTTCTGAAACAGAGCGTAGTGTATTATGTTTGGGAGCCTCTGATTTATACAGCCCTGAGATGATAGACATTTGTTTTATGAGTCATTGGAAAGACATGGGCTAAATAGTATTCCTTTGGTAATTTTCTATAAACATTCCATCATGTTACCTGAAACCTTTCCTTATACATTACAAAGAATCACTTCAGAACATTGCATAAACTTGAGAATTAGTTTAATCTTACTTATGCTTTTGTCAACACAATGAAATGATAGATCAAGCAACACACATCAAAGTTGCTGGTGAACGCAGCAGGCCAGGCAGCATCTCTAGGAAGAGGTGCAGTCGACATTTCAGGCCGAGACCCTTCGTCAGGACTAACTGAAGGAAGGGTGAGTAAGGGATTTGAAAGTTGGAGGGGGAGGGGGAGATCCAAAATGATAGGAGAAGACAGGAGGGGGAGGGATAGAGCCAAGAGCTGGACAGGTGATAGGCAAAAGGGGATACGAGAGGATCATGGGACAGGAGGTCCGGGAAGAAAGACAAGGGGGGGGGGACCCAGAGGATGGGCAAGAGGTATATTCAGAGGGACAGAGGGAGAAAAAGGAGAGTGAGAGAAAGAAAGTGTGTATAAAAATGAGTAACAGATGGGGTACGAGGGGGAGGTGGGGCCTTAGCGGAAGTTAGAGAAGTCGATGTTCATGCCACCAGGTTGGAGGCTACCCAGACGGAATATAAGGTGTTGTTCCTCCAACCTGAGTGTGGCTTCATCTTTACAGTAGAGGAGGCCGTGGATGGATATGTCAGAATGGGAATGGGATGTGGAATTAAAATGTGTGGCCACTGGGAGATCCTGCTTTCTCTGGCGGACAGAGCATAAATGTTCAGCAAAGCGGTCTCCCAGTCTGCGTCAGGTCTCGCCAATATATAAAAGGCCACATCGGGAGCACCGGACGCAGTATATCACCCCAGTCGACTCACAGGTGAAGTGTTGCCTCACCTGGAAGGACTGTTTGGGGCCCTGAATGGTGGTAAGGGAGGAAGTGTAAGGGCATGTGTAGCACTTGTTCCGCTTACACGGATAAGTGCCAGGAGGGAGATCAGTGGGGAGGGATGGGGGGGACGAATGGACAAGGGAGTTGCGTAGGGAGCGATCCCTGCGGAATGCAGAGGGGGGGGGAGGGAAAGATGTGCTTAGTGGTGGGATCCCGTTGGAGGTGGCAGAAGTTACGGAGAATAATATGTTGGACCCGGAGGCTGGTGGGGTGGTAGGTGAGGACCAGGGGAACCCTATTCCTAGTGGGGTGGCGGGAGGATGGAGTGAGAGCAGATGTACGTGAAATGGGGGAGATGCGTTTAAGAGCAGAGTTGATAGTGGAGGAAGGGAAGCCCCTTTCTTTAAAAAAGGAAGACATCTCCCTCGTCCTAGAATGAAAAGCCTCATCCTGAGAGCAGATGCGGCGGAGACGGAGGAATTGCGAGAAGGGGATGGCGTTTTTGCAAGAGACAGGGTGAGAAGAGGAATAGTCCAGATAGCTGTGAGAGTCAGTAGGCTTATAGTAGACATCAGTGTATAAGCTGTCTCCAGAGACAGAGACAGAAAGATCTAGAAAGGGGAGGGAGGTGTCGGAAATGGACCAGGTAAACTTGAGGGCAGGGTGAAAGTTGGAGGCAAAGTTAATAAAGTCAACGAGTTCTGCATGCATGCGGGAAGCAGCGCCAATGCAGTCATCGATGTAGCGAAGGAACAGTGGGGGACAGATACCAGAATAGGCACGGAACATAGATTGTTCCACAAACCCAACAAAAAGGCAGGCATAGCTAGGACCCATACGGGTGCCCATAGCTACACCTTTAGTTTGGAGGAAGTGGGAGGAATGATAGATCATTGTTTTTGAAAAACAAAGGCGTATTATAAAGCAAAAGTCACTGTGTAACCATTTAAGGTGAAGATAAAAATGTAACTTTTTCTTTACTGAACATATAAATTATCTAAATTATTGCATTTTTTGCTCATTTTGCACACTGAGGGAACACAAAGCAGCATTTCGGAAAAAAACATATAAAACGGAACATCTTCAAAGAAAGAAGGCAAATCAAACAGCCTTTGATCAGAGCAGCCAGACTCCATATAGGGGGTAATTAGAATTAGAGGCACATAAAACCATCTAGACCAGCAACCTCAACAAAACCAAGGGGAAGCTACCTCATTGGCCACTTTATTAGGTACACCTGAACACCTGCTCGTTAATGCAAATATCTAATCAGCCAATCATGTGACAGCGACTCAATACATAAAAGCATACAGACGTGATGAAAAGACTCAGTTATTATTACGACCAGACATCAGAATGGGAAGAAATGTGATCTAAGTGATTTTGACTGTGGAATGATTGCTGGTGCCAGATGGGGTGGTTTTCAGTATCTCAGATACTGCTGGTCACCTGGAATTTTTACACACACCAAAGTCTCTGCAGTTTAAAGAGCAATGTGTAAGAAACAAAAAGGCATTCAGTGAGCTGCAGTTCCGTGGGCAAAAACACGTTGTTGATGAGAGAGATCAGAGGGGAATGGCCCGTCTGGTTCGAACTGACAGGAAGGCGACAGTAACTCAGATAACCATGCCTTTTTATAGTGGTGGGCAGAAGAGCATCTCTGAATGCACAGCATGTTGAACCTTGAAGTGGATGGGCTACCAAAGCAGAAGACCATGAACATACACTCAGTAGCCATTTTATTAAAGACCAATGGTGTGGCAGCAAAGTGAAGTAAGACAGGAGGAGAGGCCGTGTCACATGACAATATGGTATGGACATGCAGTGTCAGGTAAGTTTTTTATGAGAATCATATTATCACGAACGTAGTGGGTGTGGAACACACTGACGGGGGGGGGGAGGTGGTGGTAGAGGCAGCTAAATTAGGGACACTTTAGAAACTCTTAGATAGGTGTGTATGGGGTTTCCAGGGGGTGTTAGCACTCTAGGGTGTATAGAGCGTCCAGGAAAGGGGCAGCACCTCTGGTGATGTCCCCCTTGGGACAGCTCATCCAACTTCGGTCCTCACCTGACACTCAGTTCTCACCTGTGGCTCCATGCATGTGACAGCAGCCACACCCAGGTACACTGTTTGGACAGGCGGGCTAATCCATGCGAGGGGGAGCCGGTTTGCCCCCTACCCCAGTGAGATAGGGATAAGCCTATCCTAGGACGTGAAGTCAGTTTTGGTGGACTGGGCGGATGAGGTCACCAGAGAGATCCAATTGCCAGGAAGACAGTTCTGCAATGCTCCTTGAGGAGGGAAGGGCATGGCGAGGCCTTGGCCATCCACTGCAACCAAGAAGGTCTCCAGTTGTGATGATCACTCGTACCACTGGAATAGGGTTTGTGGGGGAGAGAGAGTGGAGCTGCAAAAGCTTTTCCACTTCAAAATCTTTCCCACACAGGTTCCAGTCGTCGTCGTCGTCAACATCGACGGACAACCATCGGATGACAGAAAAATAGAGGGTTCCGTGGAGGGAAGGGTTAGATTGATTTTGGAGTAGGCGTGACATCATGGGCTGAAGGGCCTGTACTGTGCTGTGTTAAAGGAGGAATAGTGAGGGAGTGTCAGGGGTTGATGGACCATTCAGAAATCTGACTGCAGGGGGGAAGAAGCTATTTTTCAGGCAGTAAGTGTGGATCTTTGTTCGGGTTCTTTTATCTCCTCCCTGACGGTAGTATTGAGAAGAGGGCATGTCTCGGATGGTGAAGAACCTTAATGATCGATGCCAATAATGCAATAGTGAAATCAAGAGAAATTTGGATGCTAGAAATCTAAAATGAAACCAGAACATGCTGGGCATGCTGAGCAGGTCTGTGGGAATAAAAAGAGTTAATATTTTTGCTGTTCTTTCCTTGCCTCAGTAACGCAGCCAAGATAATCAAAGACCTTACCCACCCTGGTCACTCTCTCCTCCTCCCTCCCACTGGGCAGAAGATACAAAAGCTTGAAAACACACACCACCAAGCTCAAGGACAGCTTCAATCGAAGCTGTTGAAGGGCTCCTCTTGTATGATAAAGATTAGTTCTTGTCCTCACAATCTACCTCATTATGGCCCTTGCATCCTACTGTCTATATGAGCCCAACACCGAGCAGATTACATATCCAATGAGCTCACTTTCAAGGACTCTACAAATAATGTTTTCAATATTATTTATTATTATTTTGTTTTTCTTTTTGTAACTGCACAATTTGTCATCTTTGGTATACTGGTCGTTTTCCATCTTTGTTGGTGTGTAGTCTTTTATTGATCCTGTTGTGTTTCTTTGTATTTACTGTGCATGCCTGAAAGAAAAGAAATCTCAGGGTTGTATATGGTGACCTATATGAAATTTGATAATAAAATTACTTGAACTTGAAACTTCCCTGTAACTAACACTATTCTGCATTGTGTGTTTGCTTTCCCCTTATACTGCCTCGAGTACTAACGGTTTTAAGTGATCTGTACGGGTGGCATCTAAAACAAGTCTGTCACTGTGTCTCAGTATGTGTGACAATAATAAGCCAATTACCAATCCACTGTCTTCCACCATTTACTCTGATCATGAATCATCATCACCTTAATTGTATTTGTCCTCCTTCACATCCCTTGCAATTTTGAAAGAATGAACCTACGATTTCCAAATTTTGAAATGGCCCAGTCCTTCCCTAGGCAACTTGGGGGTTTTAATTATTGAGAGATACAGCATGGCAACAGGCCCTTCCGGCCCAATGAGCTCTCTTCACCCAGTTACATTCATGTGACCAATTAACCTACTAACCCATACGTCTTTGTGAGGAAACTGGAGCATCTGGGGGAAACCCATGTGGTCACAGGGAGAATGTACAGTACAAACTCCTCACAGACTATGGCAGAATTGAGCCCAAGTCCCTGATACCGTAATAGTGTTACATTAACTGCTATGCTACCATGCCACAACCAGGCTGGTTGAAGGTAGAGCCCCCAATTTTCACCGCTATGCATAGTTAGAGCACAGGAACAGGCCCTTCAGCTGTACTAACAATGATGCCAATGTAAACTAATCCCATCTGTCTGCATGTGGTTTACATCCCAGCAATCCCTGCCTGTTCATGATTCTATCTGAAAGCATCTGGATGTTGCTGTCACGTCTGCTTCCACTTGGTGAGTATTGTGGGTGTCGATCGCTCTTCATGTAAAAAACCCACCTCTTAGGTCTCCTCTAAACTCTCCCCCTCTTATCTTCCCCCTCTAGCAATTGTCATTTCCACCCTGAGGAAAAGACTCTAACAGTCCAGAGACAGCAATCTAAGGTAAAGATCCCATTAAATCAAACAATTACTGTAAAATTCTCAGTGCACTCAACGAGAAGGAATACTTTGCCACCTAGGACTTAGCAGGGCTTAGAATAGAGTTTGTGCCCACTCTGGCAGAGGTGTTTGAACTTCACAGCTTACATTTAGAGGTAGCCTGGTACCTACTTGGAAACCGGTTCTCGACTATGCCCTTATCAGTTATTTACATCTTCATCGGGCCATTCAACCACAAATAAGGAAAATTCCAAAGCAACACACACAAAATGCTGGAGGAACTCAGCAGGTCAGGCAGCTTCTATGGATAAAGAGTTGATCCTTCGGGCTGAGACCCTTCTCCAGGACCCAAGGAAAATACCATCTATTACACGCCTACGCTAATAATTTATTTTGACAATTATCACTCCAGTTCCAACTAATTTATTGAGATGGATGCTTGGGAGAGATGTGATTAGCCAGTTAATGTCTTTCTTCCTTTGAGTACTTATGTAAGGAGTGTACGTGGAAGTGGTCTGTAAGTCAGTTTCTCGGTGCTTTTCCATCTCGAGGAAGCATCAGGAGCTTCAGAATGTTTGTGTATATTTTACTGCACTCACTGGCACATGCCCAACACTGAACTTCCAAAATGGACGACTATTCCATGATTTACAGAAAGAGATTACTGGACAGCGAGAGGAACAGTTTTCTTGAAGAAATGCAACACCCACACTGAACACCAGGAATCACTGGTCCATGATGTCTCAAAATGGAGAAGGAACATTTGGGATGGTGTTAAGAGCCTTGAGGCTACGGAGCTGGAGCACGCAGAGGCCTGGTTCAAGGGGCAGAGAGAGAGCAACACCTCACAACTATCCCCCCACCTACCCATCCATTAGCCAACACTTGGTCCCTCTTTGCACTTGGAGAGAGACATTAAGTGGAAGGAAGTCATCCTCCATCTCGAGGGAAGGGCTAAGAAGAAGGAAACGGAAGCCTAATAGCAGCTGGTTGGGTGAAGTCACAACAGCCTTGAACTCAAGGTCAGTTAGATTGTGTGCTGAAGGAAGGGGAGGTCGAGGGAACACACATCAGTCCTCATCGAGGGGTCAGCAGTGGAGAGGCTGAGCAGTTTCAAGTTCCTGGATGCCAACATCTCTGAAGGTCTATCCTGGGCCCAACATATTGATGCAATTATGGAGAAGGCATGTCAGCAGCTCTATTTCATTAGGAGTTTGAGGAGAGTCGGTATGTCACCAAAGACTATAGCAAATTTCTACAGATGTACCATGGAGAGCTTTCTAACTGGTTGCATCACCGGCTGGAGGGGCAAAGTTCAGAGAGTCGCGGACTCAGCGAGCTCCATCATGGGCACTAACCTCACGAGGTTTGAGGACATCTTCAAAAGGCGGCATCCATTATTAAAGACCCCCATCACTCAGGACTTGCCCTCTTCTCATTGAGGAGGTACAGGAGCCTGAAAGCCATCCACTCCACCAACAGGTTTTCAAACAGATAATTAACTGACCCATGAGCACTACCTCACTACACTCTTTTTGCACTCCTTATTTTATATATATATATATATACACACAGATTCCAGTTAGTTGGACCATTGGTTAATCAGGGTGGCTGTTTATTTGAGACAACTCAAAGATCAAAAACTAATCAAGAAAATAGCCAGGATTCCCTTCATTTATTTGGGACACTGTGCCATTTAATTGGGGCAGGAGACTGTTGCCAAACAGCTTCAGTTAATTGATAATAGTAAATATTGTCAGTTGCATGTAATTATGTTCAAAAAATAGTGATTTTTGTTACTGATAGTTGGCAAAAACTAAGCAGCAAAACAACTTAGAACTGTTTCACTCACTGCACTTTCAAACATTCAGGCTTGGAGATGCCAGAAAGTGCCGGGAGTGGAAATAAAACGATAGCAACATTTAAACAATTTAGACAATGAAGAATCTGAAGGTATTGACATTCATTATGAATGTTAGAATGAAAATGAAGATTTGGAGAATGCAATTATCAAAAGCATTTTATGTAGGCAGTCCATTATCTCTGCTCTAGGTGTCTGTGCTGATTTTATTAATCTACAGTCAATCAAAAGAACACAACAGCAACATTGGATTAATTCCTCTATCGATAACTATTAGAAGCTAATATACAGTTTTATAGTACTGTAGTAGTATTGATAGTGTTCATATTTCATTAAACTACATTATTTGATACTCAGTTAAATGGTAGTTTGTCTTTTTTTAATATCTTTTTAACTATTTCTGTGAAATTTCGGCTAATTGTGGCAGCTATTTAATTGGGCCACAGTGTACTAGTCCTGATGCCTCCCAATTATCTGGAATCAACTATATCTATCTATCTATCTACCTATGTTATATATATATAAAACATCTTTAACATCTGTCGGACGATGCTGAGGATGTTCTATGAGTCTGTGGTGGCCAGTGCTATCATGTTTGCTGTTGTGTGCTGGGGCAGCAGGCTGAGGGTAGCAGACACCAACGGAATCAACAAACTCATTCGTTAGGCCAGTGATGTTGTGGGGATGGAACTGGACTCTCTGACGGTGGTGCCTGAAAAAAGGATGCTGTCCAAGTTGCATGCCATCTTGGACAATGTCTCCCATCCACTATTAACCATGTACTGGTTGGGCACAGGAGTACATTCCCCCGAGATGCAACACAGAGCATCATAGGAAGTCATTCCTGTCTGTGGCCATCAAACTTTACAACTCCTCCCTTGGAGGGTCAGACACCCTGAGCCAATAGGCTGGTCCTGGACTTATTTCCTGGCATTTACATATTATTATTTAATTATTTGTGGTTTTATATTGCTTTATTTATACTCTATTCTTAGTTGGTGCAACTGTAACGAAAACCAATTTCCCTTGGGATCAATAAAGTATGACTATATAGAGTAATTTATGGTTTATTGTACTGCCGCCACAAAGCAACAAATTTCACAGTTGTCAGTGATACTAAACCTGATTCTGATTCTGAACTAAGAAGTGTCATAGTTATGATGACATCATGCACAGTCCTCATTTATATCCAAATATGTCATAAGGCTTTCCCGCTTTGAAGAAACACAATACAGCAATTTGAGGTTTGTTCTGTTAATTAGCTTTCTCTGCTGATTTGAACTCGAATGTCCTTGAGTTCCAGGTATTAGAATTATTTTAAAATCTGACAAATGGTGTGACATCTTGACTCACCTCACTGTTGACTCATGTCTCCTGTTCCAAAGTTGGTGCTATATCCATTTCTGGAATAAATTCACCATCACATCTTCAGTCATAGAGTCAGAAAAGCAAAGAAATAGGCCTTTTGGCCACCATTTCTGTGCTGACCATTGATATGTTCGACTTTATGGACAGGATATGAGAATGGGCAAAGAAGTGGCAGATGGAATGCAGCTTAGAGAAGTATATGGCCATGAACTTTGGTAGAAAGACCCTAGCTGTTTTCTAAGTGGGCAGAAAATTCAGAAATTGGGTGTAAAGGGACTTGGAAGTCTTAGTGCAGGATTCCCCAAATGTTAACTTGCAGGTTGAGTCGGCGGTGAAGAAAGCAAATGCAATGTTAGCAATGGTATACAGAGGACTGGAATATGAAACCAAGGATGTAGTGCTGAGGCTCAATAAGGTATTGGTCAGACCGCACTTGCAGTACCATGAGAAGTTTTGGGCCCCATATGTAAGAAAGGATGTGCTGGCATTGGAGAGGGTCCAGAGGAGGTTCATGAGAATGATCCGGGGAATGAAAGGTTAATATATGAGAAGCGTTTGATGGTTCTGGGGCTGCACACACTTGAGTTTAGAAGAATGAGGGGAAATCTCATTGAAACCTACTGAATTTCAAAAGGCCTGGACAGAGTGAATATGGAGAGAATATTTTCTATAGTGGGTGAGTTGAGGACCAGAGGGAGTAGCCACAGGAGAGAGGAATGTCCTTTTAGAACAGACACAAGGAGGGTGTCAGAGGGTGGTGAATCTGTGGAATTTGTAGCCACAGGTGGCTGTGGAAGCCAAGTTATTGGGTGTACTTAAAGCAGTTGTTGATAGGTTCCTGATTTGTAAGGGCATCAAAGGTTACAGGAGAAGGCAGGACAATGGGGTTGAAAGGGATAATAAATTAGCCCTGATGGAATGGCCAAACAGTCTCAGTGGGCTGGGTGGCCTAATTCTACTCCTATGTTTGATGCTCTTTTCCTGTTGCTGTTGTCATTTGGTCCTCATTGACAATGGAAATTTGGGAATGTGGGGTTTGTTATTGTCACATGAAGCAAGCCACAGAGCTTTTGTGTGCCTACCCCATCCAATCAGATCACTCCATCATGAGTACATCGTGGTAGCACAGAAGGGAGAATAACAGAGTGTATAATAATAGTGAAACACACACAAACTGCTGGAGGAACTCAGCAGGCCAGCAGCAGCTATGGAAAAAAAAGTACAGTTGATGTTTTGGGCTGAAACCCTTCAGCAATACTGGAGAAAAAAAGCTGAGGAGTAGCTTTGAAAGGTGGTGGGGGAGAGGGGAGAAAGAACCACCAGGTGATAAGTGAAACCTGGAGGGGGAGGGATGAAGAAAAGAGCTAGGAAGTTGATTGGTGAAAGAGACAGAAGACCTGGGAAGAAAGAAAAGGGGGAGAGGAGACCAGAGGGAGGCGATAGGCGGAGCAAGGAGATAACATGAGAGAGGGAACCGGTTTGGGAAATGGAGAAGGGGGGTGGGGATTGAGGGACTTTTCTAGAAGTTTGAGAAATTGATATTTATGCCATCACGTTGGAGGCTACCCAAACGGAATACAAGGTTTTGTTCCTAGAGTCTAAGTGTGGCCTCATCATGACAGTGCAGGAGGCCATGGATGGACATACTGGAAAGGGAATGAGAAGTGGAATTAAAATGGGTGGCCACTGGGAGATCCCACTTGTTCTGGCGGACGGAAGTAGGTGATCAGCGAATCAGTCTCCCGATCTACGTCGGGTCTCACCGATATACAAGAGGCCACACCAGGAGCACCGAACACAGTAAATGACCCAACAGACTCACAGGTGAAGGGTCACCTCACCTGGAAGGACTGTTTAGGGCCCTGGGTGGTAGTGAGGGAAGAGGTGTAGGGGCAGGTGTATCACTTGTTCTGCTTGCAAAGTTAAGTGCCAGGAGGGAGATCAGTGGGGAGGGACGAATGGACAAGGGAGTCACGTAGGGAGCAATCCCTGCAGAAAGCAGAAAGTGGGAGGGGAGGGGGAGGGAAAGATATGCTTGCTGGTGGGATCCTGTTGGAGGTAGCAGAAGTTTTGGAGAATTATGTGCATCGGGAGGGTCATTTTCAAAGGAGCCCATTTGGTGTCATCAAACGCTCTGATCATGTCCACTGACCATTCAAGAATGCAACTGGGGCACTGCCTTTAAAGACATTATACAAGGTAAGCATAAGTTTAGCAGCTCAAGGAATGAAATGGTGATAGAAATTCACCATATCTGAATACTCTTCCTGAGCTCTTGTAGTGCGGACAATGGAAAGTCCATAATAGTGGCAACTTTTGATGGCAAGGTATTGCACCTTCTGCAGGGATGCAGTGGCCAAGAAAGTCAATGGTGGACAACCCAAACTGGCATTTAGAGGGGTTAATAATCAGCCATGTTGGCTTAAGCACTTGAAAAGTGTGCGACAATGTGACAAGTGTTCAGTTTTTGATGCACTGGTGACACATGTGTTGTCCAGATTCTTCAGCCCAAATGGTATTGCACAGAAACTCAAATAGGCCAAACAAGGTTGTAACAGCGGTTTTGAGAATGTCTTCAGTGCACGCAAGAAACCTGATGGTAGCCCTCGACTAAGCCCACTTTAGAAAAAATAGTCTTTCCAGCTGAAAGTGCTGAAAATGTGGGACCTGTTACCGATCGGGGTGGTGGCCTCTTTAAGGCAATGGTAATCACCACGTGGACAACAACTACCTTAGAGACCATATGGAGTAGTGAATCCCAAGCAAACTCAGCCTCTGCACTGGCCAGTTTTTCTGAGTCCTGTCTATGTGTACGGGCATGGACTGGCAAGCCAGTTGTAGAAATGAGGTGTTTGACCCCATGCTTTGTAACTGTAGTGGAAAATATGGGCTTGGTGAGGTTTGGGAATTTGCTTAGCAGGCGAGTGAATTCCCATGTGGGGGTGCATGCGCTTGACAGGGTCATTGTTGGGATCTTACCTGGGGTACAGGGTAACGACCCAAAGTCCTTTGCACCCACCAGCCGGCAGTTCTTAAGATCTACTAACAGTCCATTGGTGTACAGGAAATCTGTGCTGAGCAGGGGTCTAGAGCTTTGGCCAAGACAAAATCCTGTATTTAGCATCATTCACTGAAGCAGGGCGTCACACGTCTTGTCCCATAAGTCAGGATCCTGCCGCTGTTGACAGCCTCCAGCGAGGGTCCACAATGAACAATAGCTGACTCTGGTGTTCACAGACCTCTGATGTCCCCATGCACCGGCACTGTGAAAGCTGCATGGCGGCCAGCACTTGTTGGTGTTCGTGCCAAGGCTGGCGTGGTTCAAAACATAGACCTGGCATTGTCCGGTTTGGAGTCTCGGGTGCGAGTCTGCTGGAGGCTCTGCTGCCAGGGAATCGAGGAGAAACGACGCCTTACTGAGTGTAGACTATTGACCATTTTAGCAAGCTCCCTCTCGTCCTTCACTGATATATTAGCGAGGGCTGTGTGAACTTGATCAGGCATTTGTTGCATAAAGAGTTCTTTAAAAATAAAACAAGTATGGTGATTGCCCAGGAGAGATAGCATGTGGTCCATTGGTTCTGAAGGCCTGGCATCACCCAGGCTGGGATAGGAGAGGAACTGTTTGGTGTGCTCAGACTCAGACAGTCCAAAAGCATGTTATAGGTGTACTTTCAGAGTGACAAATTTATCACGTTTAGGTGGGTCTTCCAGTAGTCTCACCGCTCTGGCTGTAGTGTAACTACGTAGTGATGCTACAGCATAGTCAAATTTGGTATTGTCCATGGTGATTTCTCAGAGATCAGAGTGCAAACTGGGCTCTCACTTGATCAAACCACACGGTAGTGTGCTGCTCCCAAAGCACCGACGGTTTCAAAGTGACTGTGTTGATCAACATGTTGCTGAGTAACTCGGGAATTGTCCAAGAGCGCCAAGGTCACCAATGTAGGATTTTGTGAATAAAATATGCAAGAGTCGTGTTATATTCTGAACAAAAGCCATGGTCCTTCCATTACCAACAAACCAAAAGAAAGTCGCCTTTCATTGAAACAACACACATAAAAGTTGCTGGTGAACGCAGCAGGCCAGGCAGCATCTCTAGGAAGAGGTGCAGTTGATGTTTCAGGCCGAGACCCTTCGTCAGGACTAACTGAAGGAAGAGTGAGTAAGGGATTTGAAAGTTGGAGGAGGAGGGGGAAATCCAAAATGATAGGAGAAGACAGGAGGGGGAGGGATGGAGCCAAGAGCTGGACAGGTGATTGGCAAAGGGGATATGAGAGGATCATGGGACAGGAGGTCCGGGAAGAAAGACGGTGGGGGGGGGGACCCAGAGGATGGGCAAGGGGTATATTCAGAGGGACAGAGGGAGAAAAAGGAGAGTGAGAGAAAGAATGTGTGTATAAAAATAAGTAACAGATGGGGTACGAGGGGGAGGTGGGGCATTAGCAGAAGTTAGAGAAGTTGATGTTCATGCCATCAGGTTGGAGGCTACCCAGACGGAATATAAGGTGTTGTTCCTCCAACCTGAGTGTGGCTTCATCTTTACAGTAGAGGAGGCCGTGGATAGACATGTCAGAATGAGAATGGGATGTGGAATTAAAATGTGTGGCCACTGGGAGATCCTGCTTTCTCTGGCGGACAGAGCGTAGGTGTTCAGCAAAGCGGTCTCCCAGTCTGCGTCGGGTCTCGCCAATATATAGAAGGCCACATCGGGAGCACCGGATGCAGTATATCACCCCAGTCGACTCACAGGTGAAGTGTTGCCTCACCTGGAAGGACTGTTTGGGGATCTCCCAGTGGCCACACATTTTAATTCCACATCCCATTCCCATTCTGACATGTCTATCCACGGCCTCCTCTACTGTAAATATGAAGCCACACTCAGGTTGGAGGAACAACACCTTATATTCCGTCTGGGTAGCCTCCAACCTGATGGCACGAACATGGACTTCTCTAACTTCCGCTAATGCCCCACCTCCCCCTCGTACCCCATCTGTTACTTATTTTTATACACACATTCTTTCTCTCACTCTCCTTTTTCTCCTTCTGTCCCTCTGAATATACCTCTTGCCCATCCTCTGGGTCCCCCCCCCTTGTCTTTCTTCCCGGACCTCCTGTCCCATGATCCTCTCATATCCCCTTTGCCAATCACCTGTCCAGCTCTTGGCTCCATCCCTCCCCCTCCTGTCTTCTCTTATCATTTTGGATCTCCCCCTCCCCCTCCAACTTTCAAATCCCTTACTCACTCTTCCTTCAGTTAGTCCTGACGAAGGGTCTCGGCCTGAAACATCGACTGCACCTCTTCCTAGAGATGCTGCCTGGCCTGCTGCGTTCACCAGCAACTTTTATGTGTGTTGCTTGAATTTCCAGCATCAGCAGAATTCCTGTTCTTCGCCTTTCATTGACGTCATTACGTAAGACACCGTCTTTTAATTTGAACACAACAACTCAATTATGGTGTTTCTGAATTATGTAGAACAGGTTTCTATTATGAACAGTATGTGTCATCTGTCACCCATTACGTTACCCTACAGGGTGTTCAAACATATCTGATAGACATTGATGATTACAAACCACTACTGGCACTTTATGCTATATCTTAGACTCAAAAAAAGTCAGTCTCAGCTCTTCAATTGTGCCTTCTGCATCGTGCATGATCACACATGTCTGACTTCAGTCAATTTAGAATGAACAACGATAAGGAGCAGAACAATGCCATTGTTTTTCAGACAAAATTGATGTCAGACTTTTGAAGTAGTCGCATCTACCACCTCCATACCTGACACAGAGATTTTGGTTGTTTTCTTTCTGATAGAGTTTTCCACTTGCTAGTTAATTTTACTGGAGCTTTCTCAGGCCTGGTGTTGGAGGCCTGCTTGTGTATGTGAGGTGATTGGTGGGAAAGGTGTTCGTTTTGATTCTGTTGTGTTGTTGGTGCTGCTTGTGTTACTCTGTGTCATGCAATGTGTTGTGTGTTGAATATTGCGGGCACGCTACATTGGTGCCAAAATGCGTGGCGGCACTAGTCCCCCAGCACGTCCATGGGTGTGCTAGTTATTAACACAAAAGAGGAATTACACTATATGTTTCAACGTACATGTGATATGTGAGTCTGACTCTGAACATCTGGCCTGTGGCGCTTCTGACAATCGGCTTCAATATGTTCTGAAAATAATTCAGTCAAGATTCATCTTCTGAGGACTGTTCTATGTTTCTACTTTCAATGTTAGTGACCAGTCGTAGAGAAGACAGTCATAGAGCACAGGCAAGTCCTTCAGCCCATCTAGTCAGCTCTGTAATATTATTGTGCCCGGGCCTGTTGACCTGCACCAGAACCAAAGCCCTTCATACCCATGCCATCTGTGTACTTATCCAACATTGTCTTAAATGTTGAAAATGAACCTACATCCACAACTTGTTACACATGAAATCTCGATTGCAGTATGGTTGCATTTTCCTATTGAAATGATCAGTCATTCAGAAATATTCTCACAGATTTGTCTCTAATTTCTGTCTGGCTGTTTTTGCAGCAGTTTATATCATTGAGTCAAGGAAATCACTGTACCCTAGCTGTTAGGGAAAATAATGTCCTTGGGAAGTACGTACAAATGATGATGATTACCTAGATAAAGTGTCATGAATTGCGTTCTGTTTGGTAAACTGATTCCCAATAGAGTAGATATATATTCAGTGGCCACTGGATTAGATGTTTCCTGTAGCCCGTTTAATTCAAGGTTCAACATGTTGTGCACTCAAGGATGCTCTTCCACACACCACTGTTGCAACATGCGGCTATTTGAGTTAGTGTCGCCTTCCTGTCAGCTTGAACCAGCCTGGCATTTCTCCTCTGACCTCTCATTAACAAGGCATTTTTGTCCACAGAACTGCTGCTTACTGAATTTTTTTTTGTTTTTTGTACCATTCGCTGTTAACTCTAGAACAGCCTTTCTCAACCTTTTTGCCCTGTAGAAAGCCTTGATATAATTTCCAGTTGTCAGGGATTATTAAATCTACAGCTCACAGTACATTAGTGTGATCAGTAAGTTGTAGATATAATAATCCAAAAATAATTGCCAATGTTCTTTTGAATAGAGAATGGATTTTTGGCCAACCTTTCTTGAAAAAAAAAACAGATAGTTAAACTTAGCTTACCTTTCTTAAAATTAATCTCTTTTTTCCCCTTTCATAAATTTTAAAAACTCATATAGAAACATAATAAATTTCTGTTAAATAACTGGCTTAAGCCAAAATGGGATTTAATTTTTCCAAAGATAGGCTCAGTAGATTTACTTTAAATAAAGGTTGTAAATTGATTTTAGTTAGTGCTATTTACAACACGAAAATTTATTGACAATGTTGAATTGTGAAGTTACTAAAAACCATAAGCCAAAGCAATATGAATAAAAATATAGTCTAAGACAGAACTTTATATAAGGCTTTGAAAAAACATTTTTCCTACTAAATGACATGATCAGGTTCATATTGGCCTAGCATTTGAAACTTGTGTTTGTTTTTTGCTGCACAAATACTCAGTTCTGGGTCAAACTTGAGATAAGTGTACATGGATTTCACATTCAACTGAAACAAGACAATCTCTATCCTTGCTCCTGATGCTTGTTAAACAAGCAAAAGCTTGCTCACACGTGTAAGAAGTTGAAAACTGCAGCAAAATGTTCATTGCTTTCCTATGAATGATCGGATACTCTTCTTTCACAGAAATCCAGAACTTGTCCAGGGGCAGCTCAGTAAATCGCATCTTGAATGCATGATCAGAGTGCAGCTCACAAAGTTTTTCCTCTTCCCTCAAAGTCAACTTCTTAGGCTGAGCAGAAGATTCAGAAAAAGGATCCTTCACCCATTCATACACTTGTGTTGAAAGGGACGAAAAAATACTGTTCCATTTTGTTCTACAGTCCTTTCAGGTGGTTTTCAAAAAGACTCGAGACTTTCTGATCCTTACTCACTCTCAAACCCAAGCAGTAATGGAAACAGTTCAAGATTTCCTTTTACAACATGATTTTTCCAAAGATTCAGTTTCCTTTTAAATCCAACAATTGTGTCACTTGAAGTCAAAACATTTTCTCCAGGGGCTTGCAGAGACTTGTTCAACTGGTTCATATGATGAAAAATGTCTGCTAAGTAGGTTAGTTTCTGCAGCCATTCTTCATCTTCAAAACACTCAGCAAAATCTGGTCTGCTATTTTCCTGAAAGTACTCCTGCAATTCACCTTTCAGCTCAAACACCCTGTTGATAACTCTCCCTCTGTTAAGCCCGGATTTCTGTATGTAGCAGGAGATTGGTGTGCTCTTTGTCCAGGTTTTCACACAGTTTTTTAAACATTCTCAAGTGAACTGGTCTTTGTTTAATAACGTTAATTATTTCCGTAGCATCATCCAGAACTTTTCTCATTTCACCTCCAAGAATTTTTGACATCAGCACCTCTCTGTGAAGAAAGCAGTGTGTGTGACAACGTCAGAATTTTTTACGAGAGAAACAAAGCCTCTCATGGAGCCAACCATCGATGGGGCACCAACAGTACAGGTGACAGCACAGTTCCTCCAAGACAGACACTTTGTTTCCAGACATGAAGACAAAACATTAAATATATCATGGCCTTTGCTTGTTCAGGGCAGCTCTTTGCAACAGAAAAGTTTTCTTGAATTTCACCGACAGTACAAAGGCTACAACATGATGTTTATTGGTGAAATCTGTTGACTCATTACCTGGGTAGAGAAGCTGTTGTTTTTCAGTTTATCACACAAAACCCTTTCAGCATCCTGTGACATGTCATCAATACGTCGACTTATCGTACCGTTTGAGAATGGCCACCTTCTTGCCCAAACAAAACCATGCAAGAGCCCTACTGGCTGCAGTCACTCAGTTCGCCAAGGCTGTAAGGGTTAACAGTCAGTCTGAAGAAAGCGATGATCCTCCATCAGAATCCCCCTTATGGTGTTTACAACCCACCTCAGATCACCATTGACGACCACCCTGTCACCATGGTTGAGCAGTTCACCTACTTCCGCAATGTCATCTCCAACGATCCTACGGACATTGACAATCGACTCACCGGAGCTAGCAGTGCCTTCAGGCACCTCCAGAAACCTGTCCAGAAGAACCACCAGCTGCATATGTCATCAAGAATCCAGGTGTACAGGGGTGCTATTGTCACAACACTGATATATGGCTCTGAAGTCTGGCTCTTGTACTGTAAGCAAATCCGGTTGCTGGAGCACTTTCATCAGCATTACCTCCGCTCCATCAGGGGTGTCAGCTGGCAGGATCATGTCTTCAACAATGAAGTCCTGAAGAAGGCTCAATTTCCAAGCATTGAAGTCACTTTGCTGCTCAAGCAGCTCCGCTGGCCAGGCCATGGCCACCTTCAGGTTACCGAAAGCAGTACCTTACAGAGAACGCAAACACGAGGAAATCTGCAGCTGCTAGAATTTCAAGCAACACACATAAAAATTGCTGGTGAACACAGCAGGCCAGGCAGCATCTATAGAGCAGCTCTCCCAGGCAAATATTGAGGTCAATGAGTGGCAGCCAGCTGGCTTGTGACAGAGACCGCCTGGAGGACACTGATCCACGAAGAATCCAGAAGTGTGACTGCTGAAGAGAAGAGGAGACACCGGAAAGATCCTACTACCCAAACGCCTGCATCCCAACTGTTCCCGTGTCCCTACTATTCCAGAGTCTGCAGATCCAGAATACAGTCACCAACGATCATGCTATTGCTCCTGAGGATTCTTCTTCCCTCCTGATCTTCACAAGCAACGAACCAGCCATCACATCATTGAGCGTGAAACCTTTCCAATTTCTTGTACTGCATCTTGTCCTAGCATTTTATCCACTATAATTTTCCATGCTGGCATTATTTGGTTCTCACCAACTGTGTGACTTTTCCTTTTCTGGATAACAAGTTCTGTTACTAAAAACTTGCTTCCTGGACCCTTTAACTGACTGACTTTATTAACAAAAGCTTTACTCTGTTTGTTTTGAGATTCCAATAGCCATTTAAAATAATCAGCACTTTTATGTGTCATATGGCAGTGATTTGTAGTTAAGTTCCTTTACAATTTTGCTGGAGCCATCGCTGCATTTGTAAATTGTTTGCAACAGACTAGGCACAAAGGAATAGGACAACTTGGATCACCAGTCCATGCAAAACCCATTGATAAGTAGCTTTCATTGTAAAGATGGACGTTTTTGTGTCTGTGGCTGCACTAGTGAAGTGACATGACTCAGAAGAATTTAATTCAAAAATCGCCACAATGGACCGTCTGACATGTTTGTAGAACACAGGGGTTAATAAAATATAAAAATGGGCGAGTCCATTCAATGCTCAGAAAAAGCGCTTCACGCTCTTCATTTGCCTACTGATTGTGCAATACAGTGCTTCCCCTATCTCGCATTAAAAACAGTGAATGGACTCGATCCAATAAACGTGGCCCTACTGTGCACTGCCATACTGGGCTGAGAGACTTCTGATGAGATTGCTGATGAGGATGCTCGGCCACTGCCCACCATTGTTAGCACTAGCATTACACATTGCACAAAGTTCAAAAAACAGTGTTTATTATTTTTTAATCATGATCTCTCACGGAACCCCAGTTGGGAAAACCTGCTCTAGAGACTGTGGTGCATCAAGATCGCAGGAGATCAGCAGTTTCTGAGAGACATAAACCACCCTGTCTGGCACCAAGAATCATTCCACAGTCAAAGTCATTTAGATCACATTTCTTTCCCATTCTGATGTTTGGTCTGAACAATAGCGGAACCTCCTGACCACGTCTGCTTGCTTTTATACATTGATTTACTGCCACATGATTGGCTGACTAGATATTTGCATCAACGAGCTGGTGTATGGGTATATCTTATAAAGTGGCCACTGAGTGTATTGGCAAAATAGAATTGGAATTGGTTTATGATTGTCACGTGGACAGAGCTACAGTGAAGAGCTTGTCTTGAATACTGTTCATATGGATCAATTCATTACACAGTGCATTGAGGTAGAACAACGTAAAACAATAGCAAAATGCAGAATAAGATACAACAGTTGCAAAGAAAGTGCAGTGCAGGCAGACAATGCAGTCAAGTAGGGGAGGAGCTTAGGAGGACTAATGGCGCCTAATAGCGACTCCTTTGCTTACATCTTTGGAAACAGCTTTATTTCCATCTTTAATATCTCTATTTTTCCCTTTCAGGGTTCTTTTGAAGACCCTGACCTGGAGTCACATACTGACTATGGTTCTTCGTGGGAATGGGACCCACTCTCAGGGTTTCATGAATGGCTGTTATTCAGCTTGCCAAGGGCTCGGCTTAAGAGCTTCACTCGCCTTTGGAGAACCGAGATTTTGTGGCTCTGGAGACAGAGAGATCGGAGGTCGGTGTCTGGGCAGGAGATCCGTGTGTCGTGGCAGTTGGAAGATCTAAGCCTGTGTGCCCAGAGACCCAAGGTGTTTAGGCACAGATCTCGGAAAAAGCAATGCAATGGGCTTTTAACATAGTAAACCAGCGAGTTATTTGTTACGTCTCCCCTCTCACTGTGAAATGGAGACACCTCTTTCTCCCTTATTAGGGAGAGAGAGAGCCTGTGGTATGTTGAATGCCGGGTGAGCAGTGGAGTACTGCAAGTCTGTGGTTTTGCTATCACCTTGCTCACGCTTGAGTGCTTGGTGGCGGGTGCTGATGCTTGTTTAGCTGATGGTGGGAGAGGTGATTGTTGCTTGCTGCCGTTTACGCACGGGAGGGAGGGGAGCTACGGGGGACTTCGGAGTTTTAACATTTAACTATCATTCGTTCTTTGGAGGCAATCCCCTGATTTCGTGGATGGTTGTGAAGGAAAAGCATTTCAGGATGTATATTAACGGACGGACTCAGAGTCGGCTGCGGTCGGGTGCTTCCAATGCATCGGCAGGTTAGCGGCGCTTGGAGGGGCAGACAGAGTTTCTCCCTTCTGCTGCCTGCGTTAGATGATGAGTCGATCGGGACTTTGAGACTTTTTTTTACCGTGCCCATGGTCTGCTCTTTATCAAATTATGGTATTGCTTTGCACTGTTGTAACTATATGTTATAATTAAGTAGTTTTGTCAGTTTTAGTCTTGGTTTGTCCTGTTTTTTTTTGTGATATCATTCTGGAGGAACATTGTATCATTTTTTATTACATGCATTTCTAAATGACAATAAACGAGGACTGATTGTCCTCATAATCTAATCTAATATTGTATACATTTCTTTCACATTAAATGTATCTTTGAAACCTTTGAAAATTATAATGAGCTAGATTGTGAAGTCAAGAGTTCAACTTATTGTACTGCAGAACTATTGGTTCCGATTTAAGATGGCACTACCAAAGGCTTATTGGTGGTTCGAAAGGCCAGGAATTCAACTGAAAACATTACTTATAACACCTTTTCTGAAGCAAATTGTGGTGAACTATAGCCGCTGACAGGCAGCGGGCAGGGCGAGGCTGGTTCAGGGGATGAGCTGTGCCAGGGCATTCCGAGGCGCAATGTGTTCGAGCCGGGTTCGCAGATGGAGTTGGTAGCACTGCTGGAGATGGAGTGAGTGATTCAGTGATGAATCAGTGCAGAAGAGTTTTGATGCCCGTCCACCTAACCTGGGTGTGAGGTTGAGTCGCTCCAAGCACCGAGCCGATTTGGTGAGATCGAGAACGGCTCAGGGTGGGCGGCCGAATTGTATCATGGCCCCAGTGTCTGGATCTGAGAGTGAGGCACGAACAGCGCTCAGACAATTTTAACGCCAGCCCAAATAGACTGGAAGCCCGAGTGTCAGACTGATTTCACTCGCTCTCCCGCAAATGTTCATTCCTTTCTCTGCAGCGCTGAGGCCGTAAACTGATCTGGCTACTGTGCATTTTTGCCCCACTGGTATGAAGAACTGAGATCGAGGCTTTGGTCTACTCTGGATGCTCCTGGAGCTGATCTGGGGACTCAGTCTGGTTCAGGAAGCTGCTGGCTTGTGTCTATTGTTTGCATGATTTTTGTGTTTTTTTTCTCTCTTTCTCTGCACACTGGTTTTCGGTCTTTTTCTAAATTGGGTTATTCGGGTTTCTTACATCCAGGCTGCCTGTAAGCAGACAAATCTCAAGGTGTATAATTTATACCTTCTTTCATAATAAACGTGCTTTGAATCTTTGAACATATAACAGCGGGGATGAAGCTGTTCTCGAGTCTGGTGATCCGTGTTTTCAGGCTTTTGTATTTTCTTCCAATGGGAAAGGTGAGAAGTAAATATGTTTTAACATTCCAGAGACTGCCATGGTTGAAATCATGTTTTGGAGTGTGGAATGGTAAATAGGAATCTGTGATCAGTAATAAATTTGAACAATCTTCCCAATCAACATTGGTGAAAGTTCATTCCATTGTTGGCGCAAGCATTTTTATTGTTGACAACTTTATGGGGTAATTTTGCATCAGAGAGCATGGCCTCATGACAAAGTAATGGTGAGTGCATGCGTGTTATAGTTCTAACCATGTAGATAAAGATAAAGCTTTTCTTTGTCAGATATACATCGAAACATCAAAACATACAGTGAAATGGATCACTTTTGCGTCAATGCCCAACAAAGTCCGAGGAGAGCCAGTAAGTAATGTCACGCTTTCTGACACCATTATAGCTTGCCCATAACTCACTAACCCTAACTGTATGTCTTTGGGATGTGGGAGGAAACCAGAGCACCCAGAGGAAATCCACATGGTCACAGGTACAAACTCCTTGTGGATAGTTGCAGGAACCGAACCAAGATCAGCGTTCACTGGTTCTGTAAAGCGATTGGGCTAGCTAACCACTACCCTACTCTACTGCCGAACACCCCCCCCCACCCTTTACTGCTGATTCATAGTGATTCATTTTCGATAAGACTCCATTCTTTTCTATAATCAAAGCAGAACGTGCACAGCTCTTCATCAGGACTCTCTATTAGCTTGGAGACTGTAGGGGATGGAATCTGTAACAATACACAAAGTACCGGAGGAGCTCAATGGGTTACGATGGATATTCACTGTCCAGGGCCCAAAAAGCTTATTGCTGACCTCAGCTTTCTTGCCCAGCAGCATGACCTTTCCAAAGGCCTTGACAAAGTTAAACTCCTAAACAATATTCCTTATTCAACTTCTTCTGATAAACAAGTAAATAATGAGGTCACGAAGGCCCATGGTTTAATCAAGAGAAACAATGGGGACCACGTTAATCGAATTAAACATTACATTCAGCGGGCCAGATAAAGATATTGGGAAAACAGCACATGCAGATAATGTCAACTAATAGCAAAGCAGTATAAATGATACAAAGCATTGGGGATTATTACGAATGAACGAAAAATGGGGTGACAGAATGATGCACTGGAATTCATACCTCAACCTTTGGTTTCTGTGACAGAACCCATTTGTCTGCAACTTATTGGCTTGTCCTTTTAGGTTGTAAGAACTGTACCTGTGTTTGGAAATTCTTTGTAGTTTACAAATCTTTTGTAATTCAGAAATCCTCTCTGAGTTCTAAATGTGTATTAAGATTCATTTATCTAAACATAAACTTTTATCATTAAAAATAGAATAAACTGTATTTAAACACTTCTCATACGTTAACCCTTTCATTCTTGGTTTCATTCTTATGAACTTCCTCTGGACCCTCTCCGGGGCCAGCACGTCTTTGCTTAGATATGGCGACCAAAATTACTCACCATATTCCACATGCAGTCTTGCCTATGCCTTATTAAGTCTCTGAAGTACTTCCTTGCTTGTATATTCTAATTCTCTTAGATTGGCACATTGGCATATTAAGGGAGTTCAAGAAATTATTAGATTTCCACATGGATGAAAGAAAAATGGAAGGCCATGTGGGAGGGAAGGATTAGATTGATCGTAAAGTAGGTTAAAAGGTCGACACAACATTGTGGGCCAAAGAGCCTGGACTTTGCTGTACTGTTCTGTGTTCTGGTATTTCTAGTCATTCCTCGTCCATTTCCTCTGCAGCAATACTTCTTCTCTCTTTTCCGTTTCTGACACCTGAAACATTAACCTCTTTCCTCAGATGTTGCCTGACCCTCTGAGTATTTTCAGCAATTTCTGTTTCTATTAGGTGTAGCTGAACCTGGTCTGTGAACCAGTGTTGTATTTAGAGTAAGTACTATTGATGATATCTCTGCCATGGATGGTCCCAAGCCTGGCTGCAAAAGTGGAGGGCTTCACAACCCCATCCCATAGAAACCCAGAGCCACAGAAACACCAGCAGAAACTACAAAGACCTTACCCCTAGGAGAGGAAGCAACTTCGGAGATGTGAATCACCTGGGGACAAGTGGAAAGACTGGTCCAGGACAGGGACTCCGGCAAGCTGCTGTTGGCAGCTTCTACCCCAGTAGGGGTGATCAGCTTAAACAGGTAAACTAATCATAATACTTTCCAGAAGCGCCGGCTATTCAGAACATGCATGTGGACTAACATTAACCTGACAATGTGCTTATATGGCTCGTATGATTACATCTTTCTACTTTGACTTTTACATAGAGTTACATGCAAGTATGCCAACTGAGAAGCTTTCAGTAAGTAAACAGAGGGAAAAAAACAGATAAACAGGGGTAATAAACAGTTTAAAAGTCTTCCCACTGCCACTCATCAGGTTTTAAACATCTGCTTGGACTTTAAACAGAATGAGATTTTGTGTGATTGGTCGAGCAAAGAGAGAACTCAATAGGCCCTGTGAGAAAGCTTTTAAACATGTTCCATTCCCTACATTTTTCTGTGGGCTGCTGTGACCCTTGTGCTTCTCACATTCTTTCTCCCGTTAGAGTGCAGTTCACATCCTTGTGTTCAAATTCCACAGTGACATTGCTCCTCTTTATCTCTCTAAGCTGGTCCATCTGCGCAGCCTTTCAAGATCTCACCCAATTCTGGCCTCTTGTGCATGACCATTTCCTTTGCATTCTTGGTCTCATTCGAGATTTCCCTCCACGTAATCCTCTTCCCCTCAGTATACTGTTAAATTCTTACTTAAAAGCCTAACTCTTTTGGTCACCCGTCCTGAGAGAGTTGTTAAAATACATCTAATAATACCCCTTTGCACCAAGAAGTCTAGCGCTAAGGAGAAAAGTATGAAAATTAAAATGAAGGGGATCTTTTTCACACAGGGCGATGACAGTGTGGACTGAGCAGCCAGCAGAAGTGGTGGATGGGGTTTCAATTGCAACATTTCAGAGAAGTTCGGATAAGTATATGGATGGGACATGTATAGGGGGGCTATGGCCCAGGTGTTGATTGGAAGTACTGGGCAGAATAATGGCTCAGCATGGACTAGATGGGCCAAAGAGCCTGTTTCTGTGCTGTAGTGCCCTGTGTCTCTATAAACCCTGTCCTCTAGGGAGTGAAGTTAGGATACACTCCAAAAATACTGGAGCTCTGGAATTCTCATCCTTAAGCAGCATTGGACTCTTTGTTGATGGTCTGTACTTCTCACTGCCGCGGTAATCAAAAAAACCCATTCATTCTGGACACTCTCTCTTCTCTCCGTCCTATCGAGCAGAAGATACAAGAGCCTGAAAGCAAGTACCATCAGGCTCAATGACAACCCCTACCCCTTTGTTGCCAATCTCCTGATCAGATCTCTTGTACAATAAGATGGACTTCCTGACCTTACAATCTACCTCATTATGGCCTTGCATTTTATTGTCTACTTTATTCTGCATTCTGTTCTTGTTTTCCTTTGCACTAACCCAATACTATTACCTGACTGGGCAGCATGGTAGTGTGGCAGTTAGCCTATTGTTTTACAGTGCCATTGAACAGAAGATTGGAGCTTGTTGGGTTGGAAGGGCTGTTCCATGCTGTGTATCTAAGTAATTACCGCCATTGTCTGTAAGGAGTTTGTACATTCTCCCTGTTTCTCCCAAGGATTTTTTCCGGGTGCTCCAGATTCCTCCCCATTCCAAAGACGTATGGGTTAGGGTGAGTAAGTTGTGTACATTGGTACTGGAAGCGTGACAACACTTTCGGGCTGCCCCCAGCACATCTTCAGGCTGTGTTGCTTATTGACATAAAACAACACATGTCACTGTACGTTTCCATGTACATGTGACAAATCTTTTTAAACTTTTGATGTTATATTGATGTGATATTGATGGCTTATACCGGTATGATGAAATGATCTGTGCAGATGGCATGCAAAGCAAAGTTTTTCGCTGTACCACAGGACCCGTGACAATAATAAACCCTTGTACCAATTTAATCTGTGGTGGTAAACCCATGTACCAATTTAATCTGTGGTGGAGTGACTTAGAATCAAGGAATGTCAGAAAGTAGCGATACACAGAGTAAGGTCAAATGTTGGCCCTGATCTTAATGAGAGGCTGTGCATGCTTGAGGGGATGAATGCCCCCCTTAAGTTCCTGTGTTTCTTTGTTCCAGTGAAACCCTTTGAAATTCCTCACTGCTTAAAAGAAACTTGCTTAATTGGTGCTGTTATAAATTGGAGGCATTTTCCAGATTCAAGATTTATGATTTTTTTATGTCATTTCCAGTGTACAAGTGTAAACGAGAATGAAATGTTTGTTCACCTGGGTCTGATGCAACATAAATAAAAACATAGTAAGATAATGAATGCAATTATAATAAATAAAACACAATAAGTAAAAATAGACAAGTTCTTTAAATACCTAAATTGTATGTTCATAAAGCGATGCTAGGTAAAGGAGTATTTGTACATTAGGTAACTGACAGAAATAATAAAGTAATGCTGGTGGGGTGTGTTGAGGGGTGGGGTAATGGGTGGAGGTGTTGATCAACCTTACTGCTTGTTTTTGAGTCTTAAACATGAGAAATCCTGCAGATGCTGGAAATCCAAAGCAACACACACACACGAAACGCTGGAGGAACTCAGCATCTATGGAAATGGATAAACAGGCGACGATTTGGGCTGAGACCCACCTTCAGGACTCAAGTCTTTGAGTCTGGTGGTCTTGGTGTGGATGCTCCATAGCCTCTTCCCTGAAGGGAGTGGGACAAACAGTCCATGAGCAGGGTGGGTGGGATCCTTCATGATATTGCTGGCCGTTTTCCAGCAACTTTCTGTGTACATGTCCTCGATGGTGAGTCGGCTGGTGAGGGTGGTGTGTTGGGCAGTTTTGACTATCCTTTGTAGAGCCTTCCGGTCCGCCTTATCACTCCATTAGATACATACTGCCCCTTGTATTCTAACTGACCAAGTTTCTCAAGCAAGTTGTGGTGTAATTTGAAAGAGGAAAGCTGACAGTGAAAGGGAATGCCCACCCATGTCAATACACTTGGAGATTTATCGGCCTCACATCAGCTGTCGTTGTTTGTCAGTCTGGCAGTTTTGTGTCACACATATCAAAAAAAGAAATGAAACCAGATGGCTTCAAAAATGTTGAGAAAGCGTACTCTAACTGACCTTATATATGGTTTATTTATAGAAGCACAACTTTGTGGTGCAAATGGCATTTGATATAATACATACAACTCGCTCCTTAACAGGAAAACTCTTAAAAAATGCAAACAATTGTCGAACTGTATTATATTTGACAAACAGCACCGGAAACTCATGAGGAGTGAAAGCTGTCTGATTTTGAGCAGGGTTTTGGAACAGATCCAGCAGCTGGCTGCATATAAAATAAGAAAGGCGAATTATTTCCTGATGAGCTTGAGGTTTGTCCACATCATTGAGGAAATGCCTTATTATTGGTTTGGTCTCAGTGTGGCTCGAGGAATTCCACTGGGGCGTCGGGGTTATTTCTCAGGAGGAGATGCATTAAACCTTTGGGATCTTTGGGGTAGTGGAGACTTGATTAGATTGATGGAGTTGCAAGATATTAAATGAATCAAGAAATGCAGGTACAAATTCTGATAAGGTAGAAGGCTGGCGGAGCAGATGTTAGTATATTCTTTGATCCTCACCTATCTTTTCGGCAGGTGGAATACTTCCTAGTGTCCATATCAATCTTAACCCTTAATCAACGCTATGTATTCCTTGTATTCCTTGGAGTTTAGAGGAATGAGGGGAGACCTCATAGAAACATTTCGAACGTTGAAAGGCATGGCCAGAGTGGATGTGGCAAAGTTGCTTCCCATGATGGGGGAGTCTAGTACGAGAGGGCATGACTTAAGGATCGAAGGGCACCCATTCAGAAATGCGAAGAAATTTTTTTAGTCAGAGGGTGGTGAATCTATGGAATTTGTTGCCACAGGCAGCTGTGGAGGCCAAGTCACTGGGTGTATTTAAGGCAGAGATTGGTAGGTATCTGAGTAGCCAGGGCATCAAAGGTTATGGTGAGAAGGCGGGGGAGTGGGACTAAATGGGAGAATGGATCAGCTCATGATAAAATGGCGGAGCAGACTTGATGGGCCGAATGGCCGACTTCTGCTCCTTTGTCTTATGGTCTTATGGTCTTATGAAAACCAATAATCCGATCACTTAACCACTTTTCTGTTTTGCCTAGATTCAAAGTTCTAAGTAAATTTATTATCAAAGTACATATATGTCACCATATACTAGCCTGAGAATCATTTTCTTGTGGGCTGTTGAACAGTGAAAAATCCAAAACATTACATCTAAAAACTGGGAAGACATTTCACTCACTAGATACACACAAAGGAAATTTGTTCAGGACAGAGCAGTGCTACATGCGAGCAACTTCTGCTGTGCCACACAGAACAGAAGCAGCTGTGAAAGGAGAGACGGAACAGCCAAAAGACCCCACCGTTAACCACAGACACCTCTTACTCTTGCCCACACTGCACCAGAATATGTGAAGCTCAGATCAGCCGCTACCTGAGGACCCACCAATAGACAGCCCTTTAGGAGAACATCATACTCAATTCGAGAGATTGCACTACCTCAAAGTACTTAAAAGTGTTCTGGGATGCTGAAAGGCGCTATATAAATGTATGAAGGTTAGTTGTTTCTTTCTCAGTTAGGCCAAAAACGAGGTAACTGTTAGCACCTGCGATGAAGTTGAAAACACAAGCCAAAGTGTGAGTCTTTACAGCCAAGGCAGTCAACCAGTCTAATCATGATCTCTGAGCTATTGTCTGATTGCCTGGTGGCTAAATTATTGGAACAGCAAGGAGGAGTGATTTGAATCCCACCTCATGAGCTGTGGGAGGTTAAAAAAACTGTAGATTAGAAAGTTAGCCCCAGTAACGTCCTCCTTGTAAAACAAAACACCCTGAACAGGTTCACTACTTCTCTCCAGAGAGGGAAATCTGAGATCTTTAGCTCCTCTGGCCACTGTGTGAATTTGGGCTTGTCAATGTTGTAGATTTTTAGTTGCCTTTTGAAATTGTTCAGGGCCACTTGGCAATGAACAATACATTCTATCCTTGCCAATGTCATCCATATGCGTCTCTTTGGGATTAGCTAAGATTCTCTGACATCAACTCTCCTCATCTGGTAATATGATAATATATTACTAACAAAGTAGATTGCTAAGGCCATAAGATCATAAGACATAGGAGCAGAATTAGGCCATTCAGCCCATTGAGTCTGCTCTGCTATTCTAGCACTGCTGATTTATTATCCCCTACAACTCCATTCTGCTGCCTTCTCCCTGTATCCTTTGATGCCTTGAAAAATCAAGAACCTATACCAACCTCTGTATTAAATATACTCAATGACTTGGCCTCCACAGCTGTCTGTGGCAATGAATTCCACAGATTCACTGCCCTCTGGTTAAAGAAACCCCTCCAAATCTCTGTTCTAAAGGGATATCCTTATATTCTGAGGCCCTCTGCTCCAAGATTTCTTCACTGTAGGAACTATCCTCTCCACACCCATCTATCTAGGCCTTTCTAGAGATAGGATTGGGCAATTGGATTGGTTGGATGGCTTTGGCCAATGGCTGATAGGGAGAATGAGGATGGGGTGCAGCTGTTCTCACCCAATGCAATCTCTCATGAGACTTTACCCTAAAGCATTGGTCATCTTCAAAGACTGAACAGGAGTATCCATGTGCAAAATGTAAGTGTGTCATAGTCATAGAGTAGGACAGCTCTTTTTTTGGCTCTACTCATCTATGCTGACCAAGGTGCCCTTCTAAACTAGTCCATTTGCCTATGTTTGGCCTGTATCCCTCTTATCACTCAGAGGATAGTGCAAGTGTGGAGTGAACTGCCGGCAGAAGTGGCAGATAAGGGTTCAGTTGTAACATTTAAGGGAAGTTTGGATATGTATATGGATGGGAGGTGTTTGGAGGGATATATTCCAGCTGCAGGTAGGTGGGACTAGGCCGAAGATTAGGTTGGCATAGACCAGATGTACTGAGCTGTGATCTGATCTTTTGTCCACTTAGCTCCCTCTACCACATGACACATTAATTCCTTCCCAAATTTCCTGTGTTTATTTTCTTAAGATTTGATGGACAGTATAATTAAAACCCTCTGAGATTCCACATTGATAGATGCTGTATTATTCAACCAATTTCCCGATTTATCGATGCAGAGTTGAAATGTTAAAAGGCGCTCCAAGTAATAGGATGGTTTTGAAGTAATTAAATCCACAGTAATATCCTTCTGAGTTTCAATGGCCTGATGCCTAAAACTTACATTGACAGTCAGGCTAGGATTTGTGATAATTAATGTGACTACACCAGAAAGATAAATGAAAAATGTTCATATTATAATGTCACAGAGTTGTAAAGTACTTCAGCACAGGAACACAGCCTTTGGTCTATCTAGTTTATGCTAACCTATTATTCTGCTTCGTTCCATCTTTCTGCACCTGGACCATAGCCCTCCATTCACCTCCTGCCCATGTACCTACCCAAACACGAGGAGATCTGCAGATGCTGGAAATTCAGGCAACACACATCAAAGTTGCTGGTGAACGCAGCAGGCCAGGCAGCATCTCTGGGAAGAGGTGCAGTCGACGTTTCGGGCCGAGACCCTTCGTCTGGACTAACTGAAGGAAGAGCTAGTAAGAGATTCGAGAGGGGGAGGGGGAGATCCGAAATGATAGGAGAAGACAGGAGGGGGAGGGATGGAGCCAAGAGCTGGACAGGTGATTGGCAAAAGGGATATGAGAGGATCATGGGACAGGAGGCCTAGGGAGAAAGAAAAGGGGGAGGGGGGAAGCCCAGAGGATGGGCAAGGAGTATAGTGAGAGGGACAGACAGAGAAAAAGGAGAGAGAGAGAAAAAGAATGTGTGTATATAAATAAATAACGGATAGGGTACGAGGGGGAGGTGGGGCATTAGCGGAAGTTTGAGAAGTCAATGTTCATGCCATCAGGTTGGAGGTTACCCTCCTGGCACTTATCCTTGTAAGCGGAACAAGTGCTACACATGCCCTTACATTTCCTCCCTTACCACCATTCAGGGCCCCAGACAGTCCTTCCAGGTGAGGCGACACTTCACCTGTGAGTCGGCTGGGGAGATATACTGCATCTGGTGCTCCCGATGTGGCCTTCTATATATTGGCGAGACCTGACGCAGACTGGGAGATCGTTTCGCTGAACGCTTACGCTCTGTCCGCCAGAGAAAGCAGGATCTCCCAGTGGCCACACATTTTAATTCCACACCCCATTCCCATTCTGATATGTCTATTCACGGCCTCCTCTACTGTAAAGATGAAGCCACACTCAGGTTGGAGGAACAACACCTTATATTCCGTCTGGGTAGCCTCCAACCTGATGGCATGAACATTGACTTCTCAAACTTCCGCTAATGCCCCACCTCCCCCCGTACCCCATCTGTTATTTATTTATATACACACATTCTTTATCTCTCTCCTTTTTCTCCCTCTGTCCCTCTCACTATACCCCTTGCCCATCCTCTGGTTTTTTCCTCCCCTCCCCCTTTTCCTTCTCCCTGGGCCTCCTGTCCCATGATCCTCTCATATCCCTTTTGCCAATCACCTGTCCAGCTCTTGGCTCCATCCCTCCCCCTCCTGTCTTCTCCTATCATTTTGGATCTCCCCCTCCCCCTCCCACTTTCAAATCCCTTATTCACTCTTCCTTCAGTTAGTCCTGACGAAGGGTTTTGGCCTGAAACGTCGACTGTACCTCTTCCTAGAGATGCTGCCTGGCCTGCTGCGTTCACCAGCAACTTAGATGTGTGTTACCTACCCAAAATTCTCTTAAATGTTACTACTGAACCCTCATCTGGCACTTCCATTGGCAGCTCACTTCCCACTTGCACCACCCTCTGAGTGAAGAAGTTTCCCCTCAGGTTCCCCTCAAAAACTTTACCTTGCACCCTAAACCTATGACCTCTAGTTCCATTCTCACCCAACCTCAAGGGGAAAAAGCCTGCATATATTTACCCTATCTCCACCCTGCATCATTTTGTGCACAATGTTTAGATTATGAGAACACTCAGTCCTCTTTTATTGTCATTTAGAAATGCATACATGCATTAAGAAATGATACAATGTTCCTCCAGAGTGATATCACAGAAAAACAGGACAAACCAAAGACTAACACTGACAGAACCACATAATTATAACATATAGTTACAGCAGTGCAAAACAATACCATAATTTGATAAAGAACAGAACATGGGCAAGGTAAAAAAAAAGTCTCAAAAGTCCCGAGTCGATCGACTCCCGAGTCCCTGATAGCAGGTGGCAAAAGGGAGAAACTTCCTGACATAAACCTCCAGGCACCAACAACTGCCGATGCATTGGAAGCACCCGACAACAGCCAACACTGAGTCCATCCGTCCGAAAACTTCAAGCCTCCGACCAGCCTCTCCAATACAGCCTCCTGAGCACCATCCTCTGCCGAGCGTCTTCGACCTCGCCCCGACCGCCGAAACAAGCAAAGCCGAGGATTTGGGGCCTTCTCCTCTGGAGATTCCGGACCCCACAGTAACAGCGGCAGCGAAGCGGGCATTTCAGAAGTTTCTCCAGATGTTCCTCCGTACTCTCACGTCTGTCTCCATCAAATCAGAATTGTGCATGGTCCCCTACTTGACAGATAACAGACATCACCACCGAAGTGGCTGCACGCGCTGCGTCGCGCCGCCATCTTTTCCTCCTCCAATTTGTTGTGTAATCTTTTCTGAGGGTTACCATCTTGTGGTGGAGATGCTTGTGAGTTCCTGAAGTCATCTGGAGCTTAGCTCCTGGTAGGGCCACATATGCTAGAAAGACTCCAGACCAAGACCAAGAGCGATCCAACCAAGACCTCAACGGTGGAGCTGCTGGAAGATAATGACACATCACAACAGCAGTGAAGGCGGGGGAAGGGTCCCCAGTCAACCTGCACTCCATGCACCCGGATCCTGACCCCGATCTGTCAAGAACCATGTGGCAGCTGCTCATGTACCAGCCTCCTCACGTTAAACAAAGTCACGTACAGGCATTCTCCATTGACAACCCTTTAGGAGAACGTCGTGCACAACTGTCGTACACAACTGGACTCGAGTGATCGCACTAGTAGTTCTGCATTGACAGAGCAAGTAATTTCAAGCTTACACAGTGAACACGCTACCACTTCACAGGCAGATTATATATCCTTGCCTTGTCATGTTACAAAATGTCTGCTCCTTTTCTTTGAAGAGTTGATAGATAGGAGACGATTGTGCTGATCACAGACAGAACCAAATTGTCTGTGGTTAACTTGAAGTATTATATTTAATAGCTTAGGTTACACTTTCATTCATCTTCTGCAGTGTTTTATACTTTGTGCAGAAATCTTTCTTTGTTCCTTCACGTGATGGCTTATAAGACCAAAAGACTATAAGGCATCAGAGCAGAATTCGGCCATTTATCCCATTGAATTTGCTCCGCCATTCAATCGTGGCTGATTTATTATCCTTCTCAACTGTATTCTCTTGACTTGTCCCCCTAATCTTTTCTCCCTACTAATCAAGAACCTATCAATTTCTGCTTCTAATATACCCATGAGCTGGCCTCCAAAGCCATGCAATGAATTCCACAGATTCATCAGCCTTTCACTAAAGAAATTCTTCCTCATCTCAGTTTCAAAAGGACATCCCTCTATTCTGAGGCTGTGTCCCCTGGTCCGAGACTCCCCCGCTTTGGGAAACATCCTGTCTACGTCCACTATATCTAGGCCTTTCGATGTTCAATAGCCTTCAATAAGATCCCCTCTCATTCTTCTAAACTCCAGCAAACACAGACACAGAGCCATCAAATTTTCCTCATGCGTTAACCCTTTCATTCTAAGAATTAACCTCATGAACCTCCTCTGGACCATCTCCAATGCCAGCACCTTCTTTCTTAGTTAAGGGGCACAAAACTGCTTGCAATACTCCCAAGTTCAGTCTGATCCGGTTGTGGAAATCGGAGTTTTGCTACTTAAGGAATAGATAACCCTTCTAGACTGTTCCATTTCCCAGGACGACTGCAGCAGTGAGGCACTGGGAACATTGGGGCTTGCATGGTCACTAAAGCTAAATCCAACCAGGGACAGAGACATATTCAAGCCCTGGGCCATTCTGAGTATGATTTTAGAGTCACAGGAATATAGGGTTAATGGGATACAGAGACAAGCCCTTCGTCGTAGTTGCCCATGATAGGCCCAGAACCCTTCAAACTCCTCCCCTCCATGTAGTTATCTAAATGCCTCCTAAGTGTTACAATTGTACCCATTTCCTCTGGCAGCTTATTCCAGATGTTCACTACCCTTTGTGTAAAGAGGTTGCCTCATGGTTCACTTTTAAATCTCTTGTGTTGTATCTGTCCCTCGGTTTTGGACTCTCCAATCCTGGGGAAAAGGCCTTGACTGTCCACTTTATCCATACCCCTTATGATTTTATAAACTTCTGAGAGGTTGTCTCCTGCATCCCAGAGATTAAGGATCAGCGTGGCCAATCTCTCCTTATAACTCAGGCCCTCTAGCCCAGGCAGCATCCTTATAAATCTCTCCTGCACCCAGAGCCAGCCTGATGATGTCTTTCCTATAACAGGGTGACCAAATTCAGAATCAGAATCAGGTTTAATATCACCGGCAAATGCTGTGAAATTTGTTAACTTAACAGCAACAGTTCAATGCAATAGATAATATAGAAGAAAAAAAACCAAAATAATAATAATAAGTAAATCAATCAATTACAGTATATGTATATTGAATAGATGAAAAATTAGATTAGATTAGATTATGAGGACACCCAGACCTCGTTTATTGTCATTTAGAAATGCATGCATTAAAAAATGATACAATATTCCTCCAGTGATATCACAAAGAAAAACAGGACAAACCAAAGACTAACACTGACAAAACCACATAATTATGACATATAGTTACAGCAGTACAAAACAATATCATAATTTGATGAAGAGCAGATCATGGGCACGGTAAAAAAAAATATGAAGTCCCGATCAACTCCGATAGTCCCCGATAGCAGGCGGCAAAACGGGAGAAACTCTCACTGCCATAAACCTCCAAGCACCAACAACTGCCAACTGCCGATGCATTGGAAGCACCCAACAGCCGACTCTGAGTCCGTCCGAAAACTTCGAGCCTCCGACCAAAAAACAGAATCATGCAAAGAACAGAAACGCTATGTATTTTAAAAAGTGAGGTAGTATCATGTATCATGCAACACATGATAATAGAGAGAAAAAATAAAACTGTGAATTACAGTGAACATATATTTATTAAATAATTAAATTAAATAAACAGTGCAAAAAAATAGGAAGTTAAAAAAGAAGTGGGGTAGTGTTCACGGGTTCAACGTTCGTTCAGGAATTAGATGGCAGAGGGGAAGAAGCTGTTCCTGGATCATTGAATGTGTGCCTTAAGGCTTCTGTACCTCCTTCCTGACAGTAACAATGAGAAGAGGGCATATCTTGAGTGGTGGAAGTCCTTAATGATGGACGCCGACTTTCTGAGAAACTATTCCTTGAAGATGGCCTGAATACTATGGAGGCTAGTGCCCATTATGGAGATGGCCAAGTTTACAACTCTCTGCAACTTACTTTGAAGGGGCTGAGAAGAGCAAGAAGGGGGCATGAGAAGGCCTTGGCGAGTAGGGTAAAGGAAAACCCCAAGGCATTCTTCAATTATGTGAAGAAAAAAAGGATGACAGGAGTGAAGGTAGGACCGATTAGAGATAAAGGTGGGAAGATGTGCTTGGAGGCTGTGGAAGTGAGCGAGGTCCCCAATGAATACTTCTCTTTGGTATTCACCAGTGAGCGGGAACTTGATGATGGTGAGGACAATATGAGTGAGGTTGATATTCTGGAGCATGTTGATATTAAGGGAGAGGAGGTATTGGAGTTGTTAAAATACATTAGGACGGATAAGTCCCCGGGGCCTGACGGAATATTCCCCAGGCTGCTCCACGAGGCAAGGGAAGGGATTGCTGAGCCTCTGGCTAGGATCTTTACGTCCTCGTTGTCCTCAGGAATGGTACCGGAGGATTGGAGGGAGGCGAATGTTGTCCCCTTGTTCAAAAAAGGTAGTAGGGATAGTCTGGGTAATTATAGACCAGTGAGCCTTACGTCTGTGGTGGGAAAGCTCTTGGGAAAGATTCTTAGAGATAGGATCTATGGGTATTTAGAGAATCATGGTCTGATCAGGGACAGTCAGCATGGCTTTGTGAAGGGCAGATTGTGTCTAACAAGCCTGATAGAGTTCTTTGAGGAGGTGACCAGGCATATATATGAGGGAGGTGCAGTGGATGTGACCTATATGGATTTTAGTAAGGCATTTGACAAGGATCCACACGGTAGGCTTATTCAGAAAGTCAGAAGGCATGGGATCCAGGGAAGTTTGGCCAGGTGGATTCAGAATTGGCTTGCCTGCAGAAGGCAGAGGGTGGTGGTGGAGGGAGTACATTCAGATTGGAGGATTGTGACTAGTGGTGTCCCACAAGGATCTGTTCTGGGACCTCTACTTTTCGTGATTTTTATTAACAACCTGGATGTGGGGGTAGAAGGGTGGGTTGGCAAGTTTGCAGACAACACAAAGGTTGATGGTGTTGTAGGTAGCGTAGAGGATTGTCAAAGATTGCAGAGAGACATTGATAGGATGCAGAAGTGGGCTGAGAAGTGGCAGATGGAGTTCAACCCGGAGAAGTGTGAGGTGGTACACTTTGGAAGGACAAACTCCAAGGCAAAGTACAAAGTAAATGGCAGGATACTTGGTAGTGTGGAGGAGCAGAGGGATCTGGGGGTACATGTCCACAGATCCCTGAAAGTTGCCTCACAGGTAGATAGGGTAGTTAAGAAAGCTTATGGGGTGTTAGCTTTCATAAGTCGAGGGATAGAGTTTAAGAGTCGCGATGTAATGATGCAGCTCTATAAAACTCTGGTTATGCCACTCTTGGAGTACTGTGTCCAGTTCTGGTCACCTCACTATAGGAAGGATGTGGAAGCATTGGAAAGGGTACAGAGGAGATTTACCAGGATGCTGCCTGGTTTAGAGAGTATGCATTATGATCAGAGATTAAGGGAGCTAGGGCTTTTCTCTTTGGAGAGAAGGAGGATGACAGGAGACATGATAGAGGTGTACAAGATAATAAGAGGAATAGATAGAGTGGATAGCCAGCGCCTCTTCCCCAGGGCACCACTGCTCAATACAAGAGGACATGGCTTTAAGGTAAGGGGTGGGAAGTTCAAGGGGGATATTAGAGGAAGTTTTTTTACTCAGAGTGGTTGGTGCGTGGAATGCACTGCCTGAGTCAGTGGTGGAGGCAGATACACTCGTGAAGTTTAAGAGACTACTAGACAGGTATATGGAGGAATTTAAGGTGGGGGCTTATATGGGAGGCAGGGTTTGAGGGTCGGCACAACATTGTGGGCCGAAGGGCCTGTACTATGCTGTACTTTTCTATGCTCTATACTATTTTCTGCAGTAAGCCCCCACCCCATACTAGACTGTACACAATACTTCATGTACATTCTCATCAATGACTTATATAACTGAAACATTATGTCCCTATTCCCAAACCCAATGTTACCATTAAATATATGCAAAGGGAGGCGGTTTGGGAATGAAGGACAATGGGATTCAATGGAGATAAGACAACAGCCCAGGTCAGACATGATCTTACTGAGTGGCGGAGCTGGTTCAGTTGGCCAGTGGTCATGTTCCTTATATAAACATGCAGAAATCGGACTCTCAGCACCTCAATCCTGCTCCAACATTCAATGACCAAAGCTAATTTGAATGCAATCTCAATCTCACATCCCTTTCTACCCATGTAATCTTTCACCGTTTGCTTATCAAATCAAAAGTTCAAAGTAATTTTTTATTAAAACAAGCACATATTACCATATACTACCTTGAGATTCATTTTCTTGCAGAGGAAAAAGGAATATGATAGAATTTGTGAAGAACTATAGATAAGCAGACAAAGACTGATAAACAGCCAATGTTTAAAAGTAGACAAACTGAGAACATGAGTTGTAAGGAGACATGAAAGTGAGTCTGTAGGTCATAGAGTCAGAACAGAATAGTGGTGAGTGAGGTTATCCACAACCTGGTGGTGTGGGGTCTAAGGTTTCTGTACCTCCTGCCCGATGGTAGTAGCGAGAAGAGGTCTTTGATGTTGGATGCTGTTTTCTTGTGGCAGCACTCCATGTAACTCTACTCAATGTGGGGAGGCCTTTGCTTGTGATGGACTGGAATCTACCACTTTCTCTTCCTGGGCTATCTAGCTCTGCCTCAAGGATATTCATTAAATTTGTTTTTTAAACAGTGACTCCTAGTTCTAGGTTCTCCCATGAAAGTAGTACACACAAAAGGCTGGAGGAACTCAGCAGGCCAGGAAGAATCTATGGAGAATCAGTCGAGGTTTTGGGCCAAGACCCTTCATCAGGACTCGAAAGGAAGGGGGGAAGTCAGAGTGAAAAGGTGGGTGGGGGAGAGAAGGAAGAAGTACAAGGTAAAGGGAGATAGGTGAAACTGGGAGGGGGGAGGGGTGAAGTACAGAGCTTGGAAGTTGATGGGTGAAAGAGATGAAGAGTTGGAGAAGGGAGGCCATGGAAGAAGGGGAAAGGCAAGGAGTACCAGAGGGAGGTGATGGGCAGGTAAGGAGATAAGGTGAGAGAAGGAAATGGGAACAGGGAATGGTGAAGGGGTGGGGGGTGGGGGGTGGGTGGCACAATTACCATAAGTTCACGAAATTGGTGTTCATGCCATCAGGTTGGGGACAACCCAGACGGAATATAAAGTGTTGCTCCTCCAACCTGAGTGTGGCCTCATTGCGACAGTAGAGGAGGCCATGGACTGACATGTTTGAATGGGAATGGGAAGTAGAATTGAAATGGGAGATGCCACTTTTTCTGGCAGATGTAGCGCAGGTGCTCGGCAAAGCGGTCACCCAATCTACATCTGGATTCACCGTTATACGGGAGTCCATGCTGGGAGCACCGGATACAGTAGATGACCCCAACAGACTCACCGGTGAAGTGTTCCCATGAAAGCTTTCATCTGGTGCCCACATTCTGTAAAGGGATACAGTACATTAAAATGAATATCAAGCATTATACAAGCAGTGCTCCTAGATTTGATCACCTAGTGTAAATTGTGCTGAGTCTTTCTCAGGTAAAGGGTGAAGAATACCAGTGTGATAAATTCAGTGAAGCTCAGGGCAACCAATAACATTACTCTTAACCTATTTATCTGATGGAGACCATTTAAAAAATAATGCCACAGTTGCTCAATAACTTAACTGGTTTATTCCGCTAACAGCTGAGTCACACAGATCGTAAAGGAGTCAGGTTTAATGTGCTGATGTTAGCTGGACTCTAACCATAACGAGAACAAAGATGCTAAAATTGGCTACAAGGAGCTGTTGGCTGATTTCTCCTGGTTTTATTAGCACATAATAATCCGACAAATTTCACACTGCAGTGTCATAGCTGAATTTAAAGAGTATGATTTTTAACCCTCTGGTTTTCTCAGATGATCCTTCAAACTGAATTCTCATCATCTTTCTCTGATAAGTCATCTCTCCTCAGCTGCTACTGGAGCATAACATTTGCAAGCTGTAGCTTCACCAGCTGCAAGGTGGAATTTGCTGAGCAGTGTTGGACCCGTTTTCTAAGAAAAGATGTGCTGGCATTGGACAGGGTCCAGAGGAGGTTCATGAGAAGGATCCTGGGACTGGAAGGGTTAATGTACTGACTCTACAGACAAGAAGGGTCTGTACTCGCTGGAGTTTAAAGAATGAGAGAGGATCTTATTGAAACCTATCAAATATGAAAAGGATAGAGTGGATGCAGAGAGGATGTTTCCCTATAGTGGGAGGGTCTAGAACCAGAAGGCACAGCCTCAAAATAGAAGGCTTATTCCCTTTAGAACAGAGATGAGGAGGAATTGCCTTAGCCAGAGGGTAGTGAATCTGTGGAATTCATTGCCACAGATAGCTGTGGAAGCCATGTGATTGAGTTTACTTAAAGCAAGGGTTGACAGGTTCTTGATTAGTCAGAAGGTAAAGGTTATTGTCTTATCGACTTCCAAAATTCAGGAGGAGAATACGTCAGCCAAGATCAACTTTCTTATCTGCACGGTTAAAAACTTTATGTCCAGTGGAGGACCACCAATTTTCTTTATATACCTTAATGTTAATTTATAAATGCACAGTTTCCAAAGTTGTGGATGATGTCAACTTCAAACAATGAGAAGATATAATGCAGGTAACTATAACGGATTTCAGAAAGATATTGAATGAGTAGACACATAGCACATTATTTTATCACAGATGAAATGTAACATTTTACCATTTGATAGACATCAAGTCAAGGAAATTGAATTGGAATTGGTTTATTATTGTCACATGTACTCAATTATTGTGACAGCTTGTCTTTCATACTGTTTCTACAGATCGAATCATAGTCATAGAAAAGTACAGCACAGAAGCAGGGCATTCGGCCCATCTATTCCATGCTGAACCATTTAAATTGCCTACGCCTATTGACCTGCACCCAGACCATAGCTCTCCATATCCCTACCAAACTTCACTTAAATGTTGAAATTGAACTCTTATACACCACTTGTGCTGGCAGCTCATTCCATACTCTCACCACCCTCTGAGTGAAGAAGTTTCCCCTCATGTTCCCCTTAAGCATTTTACCTTTCATCCTTAACCCATGACCTCTGGTTGTAGTCTCACCCAACCTCAGTGGAAAAGCCTACTTGTATTTACCCTATCTATACCCCTCATACTTTTGTACACCTCTCAATCTTCTACATTCCAAGGAATAAAGTCCCAACCTATTCAATCTTTCCTTATAACTCAGGTCCTCCAGACCCGGGAACATCCTTGCAAATTTTCTCTTTACTCTTTCCACCTTATTTACATAGTCTCACCAATGTCTTATACGACTTCAATATAATATAACATATTATATTGATATAACATCCCATCTCCTGTACTCAATGCATTGATTTATGAAGGTCAATGTGCCAACAGCTTTCTCTACAACCCTATCTACCCGTGACACCACTTTCAATGAATTATGAACCTGTATTCCCAGCTCCCTTTGTTCTACCACACTCCTCAGTGCCCCACCGTTCACTGCGTAAGACCTACCCTGGTTGGTCCCACCGAAATGCAGCACCTTGTACTTGTCTGAACATAGAATATAGAAGAGTACAGCACAGGAGCAGCCATTCGGCCCACAATGTTGAGCTGAATCAGCTAAAAAGCAAATCAAAAACACCCAAACAGTAATCCCTCCTACCTATACTATGTCCACATCCCTCCATCATCCTTATATCCCTGTGCCTATCCAAATGTCTCATAAACGCCTCTAATGTATTTGCCCCTGCCACCATACCAGGCAGTGCATTCCAGGCATCTATGACTCTGAGTAAAAAAACTTACCCCTCATACGTATCTACCTTGGACCTACCACCTCTCACCTTCAGTGCATGCCCTCTGGTACCAGACATTTCAACCATGGGAAACACTTCTCTGTCCCCTCTATCTATGCCTCTCATAATCTTGTAAATCTCTATCAGGTCTCCCCTCAACCTCCACTGCTCCCGAAAAAACAACCCAAATTTTTGCAACACACACGAAATGTTGGAGGAATTCAGCAGGCCAGGCAGGACCTATGGAAAAGAGTAAACAGTCGACATTTCAGGCCGAGACCCTTCATCAGGGCCAGATGAAGTTTATCCAGCCTCTCGTGCCATCTAAACCAGGCAGCATCCTGGAAAACTTCTGCACCCTCCCCAAAGTCTCAACATCCTTCCTATTGTGGGGGTGACCAAAACCGTATGCAATACTCCAGGTGAAGCCTGAGCAGAGTTTTATAAAGTTGCAACATAACCTCTTTAGAACTCAATGCCTCGACTAATAAAAGCAAGCACTTCATAAGCCTTCTTAATCACCTTATCGACCTGTGTAAAATCTAGCTGTGAACTTGGATTCCAAGATCTTTTTGCTTAGCAACACTGTTAAGGACTTTGCCCTTAGTAGTATACTGTCTCCTTGCACTTGCCCTGCCGAGGTGCAATGCCTCACATTTATCTGGGTTAAATGCCACATGCCATTTCTCAGCCCATACCTGCAAATGATCGATATCATGCTGTATTCTTTACATGTCTTCTACACTATCCACAACTCTACCCATTCTGGTATCGTCCACAAATTTACTAACCCATTCATCTATGTTTTCATCCAGGTCATTTATATACAATAAAAACTGAAGAGGTCCCAGCACAGATACCTGCGGAACTGCACTAATTACAGACTTCCAGTTCAAATAAGTCTCTTCAACCACTACCTTCTGACTTCTATGCGCAAGCCAGTTCTGAATCCAAACAGCCAATTCATCTCGGATCTCATGCATCTTAATCTTATAGATAGCCTCTCATGAGGAGTTTTGTCAAATACCTTACTAAAATCCATGTAGATAACATCCATTGCCCAACCCTCACCAATCTCTCTCTTGTCAAAAAACTCTATCAAGTTGGTAAGGCACAATGTGCCACACACAAAGCCCTGCTGGCTCTTCCTAATTAGGTCATGAGTTTCCAACAGTTCATATATCCTACTCCTAAGATTTTTTTTCCGTTTTTTTCCCCTACAACTGACATGAGACTCCCCGGTCTACAGTTCCTGGATTTTCCTTGCTCCCTTCTTAAATAGGGGTACAATATTAGCCACTCGCCTGTGGCTAGAGAGGACATGGAGATACTGGTCAAGGGCCCAGCAATCTCATCTCTTGCCTCCTTCAATAACATGGGGTAGATTCCAACAGGCCCTGGGGACTTGTCCACCTTAATACTCATTAGGAGATCCAACTCTTCCTCCTCCTTGACCTTGAAAATGCATTAAATTCCATTTGCCACGTCTTCAGCCCATTTTTCCAGATTCTGCTGTAAGCCATGATAGCCTTCGTCATTGTCTACTACACCCCCACTCATGGTGTCATCTGCAAATTTGCTGATCTAGTCAACCGCATTATCATCCTGGTCATTGATATAGATGACAAACAACAGTGGACCCAGCACCAATCCCTGCTGCACACCACTAGTCACTGGCTTCCATCAGACAGGCAACCATCCACTACCACTCCTTGGTTTCTGCCACAAAGCCAATGTCTAATCCAGTTTACTACCTCATCTTGAATGCTGAGCGATTGAACCTTGACCAACCTCTCATGAGGGGCCTTGTCCAGTGGCTTGCTATAGATTCCATAGACAATATCCACTGCCTTGCCTTCATCAACTTTCCTGGTAGTATCCTTGAGAAACTCCTTAAGATTGGTTAGACATCACCTATCACAAACGAAGCCATGTTGACTATCCTTAATCAGTCCCTGTCTATCCAAATACGTATATATCCAATCCCTTAGAATACCTTCCAATGACTTTTCCACTACTAATTTCAGACTCACTGGCCTGTAATTTCCTGGTTTCTGCTTAGAGCCTTTTTTTAAACAACAGAACAATATTGGCTATCATCTGCCCTCTGGTACCTCTCATTTCGCTATGGATGATTTAAATATATCTGCTGGGGCCCTGGCAAAATCTGCACTTGTCTCCACAGAGTCTGAGCGAACTCCTTGTCTGACTCTGGGGATTTATTCACACTAATTTGCCTTAGGATAGCAATCACCTCCTCCTCTGTAATCTGCATAGAGTCCTTGAAGTTGATGCCACTCTTCATCCCCTTCTATAGACTCTGTGTCTGTCTCCAGAGTAAATACACATGTAAAAAAATTCGTTAAGATCTCCCCCATCTCTTTTGGTTCCACACATGAATTACCATACTGATCTTCCAGAGGACCAGTATTGTCCCTTACAATCCTTTTGCTCTTAACAAAGCTGTAGAATCCCTCAGGATTGTCTTTCACCTTGTCTGCTAGGGCAACCTCGCACCTTCTTTTAGCCCTCCTGATTTCTTTCTTAAATGTTCCCTTGAATTTCTTGTACACCATAAGCACATAATTTATTTCTACCTGCCTATACCTGCAATGTACCACTGTTTTTTTTTTAACCAGGGCCTCAATATCTTTTGAAAACCAAGGTTCCCTACACCTGTTAACTTTACTTTTTATTCTGACTAGCACATACAAGCTTTGTACTCTCAAAATTTCACTTTTGAAAGTCTCCCAATTACCAAGTAAACTTTTGCCAGAGAATAGCCTGTCCTAATTCACACTTGCCAGATCCTTTCTGATACCATCAAAATTGATGTTTCTCTAATTTATAATCTCAACCAGTGACCAGACCTATTTTTTTGCATATTTACTTTAAGACTAGTGGCATTGTGAGCACTAGATCCAAAATATCCCCCTACACAAACCTCTGTCACCTTCCCTGACTCATTCCCTAATAGCAGATCAAGTATTGCACACTCTCTCATTAGGTTGTCTACATACAGATGAAGAAAACTTTCTTGAACACATTTGACGAACTCTATCCCATCTAGTCTTTTTACAGTAGGGGAGTCCCAGGCAACAGGAGGAAGATTAAAATCACCTACGATAACAACCTTATGTTTCTTTCAATAGTCTGCAATCTTTCTGCAAATTTGTTCCTCTAAATCCCTTGGATTGTTGGGTGGTCTGTAATCAGAATCAGAATCAGGTTTATTATCACTGGCATGTGATGTAAAATTTGTTAATTTAGCTGCAGCGGTACATTGCAATACATAATATAGAAGGAAAAAAACAAAATAAAATAATAATAATAAATAACTAAATCAATTACAGTATACATATATTGAATAGATCAAAAATTGTGCAAAAAATAGAAATACTATATATTAAAAAAGTGAGGTAGTGTCTAAAGCTTCAATGTCCATTTAGGAATCGGATGGCAGAGGGGAAGAAGCTGTTCCTGAATTGCTGAGTGTGTGCCTTCAGGCTTCTGTACCTCCTACCTGATGGTAACAGTGAGAAAAGGGCATGCCCTGGGTGCTGGAGGTCCTTAATAATGGATGCTGCCTTTCTGAGACACCGCTCCTTGAAGATGTCCTGGGTACTTTGTAGGCTAGTACCCAAGATGGAGCCAACTAAATTTACAACCCTCTGCAGCATCTTTTGGTCCTGTGTAGCAGCCCCCCCCCACCCCCATACCAGACAGTGATGCAGCCTGTCAGAATGCTCTCCATGGTACATCTATAGAAGTTTTTGAGTGTATTTGTTGACATACCAAATCTCTTCAAATTCCTAATGAAGTATAGCAACTGTCTTGCCTTCTTTATAACTATATCGATATGTTGGGACCAGGATAGATCCTCAGAGATCTTGACACCCAGGAACTTGAAACTGCTCACTCTCTCCACTTCTGATCCCCCTGTGAGGATTGGTATGTGTTCCTTCATCTTACCCTTCCTGAAGTCCACAATCAGCTCTTTCGTCTTACTGATGTTGAGTGCCAGGTTGGTGCTATGACACCACTCAACTAGTTGGCATATCTCACCCCTGTACGCCCTCTTGTCACCACATGAAATTATACCAACGTGGTTGAATCGTCAGCAAATCTACAGATGGTATTTGAGCTATGCCTAGCCACACAGTCATGGGTATATAGAGAGTAAAGCAGTGGACTAAGCACAGACCCCTGAGGTGCACCAGTGTTGATCATCAGCGAGGAGGAGATGTTATCACCAATCCGCACAGATTGTAGCCTTCCGGTTAGGAAGTCGAGGATATAATTGCAGAGGGAGGTACAGAGGCCCAGGTTCTGCAACTTCTCAGTCAGGATTGTGGGAATGGTGGTATTAAATGCTGAGCTACAGTTGATGAACAGTATCCTGACATACTGTAGGTGTTTGTGTTGCCCAGGTGGTCTAAAGCCATATGGAGAGCCATTGAGATTGCATCTGCCATTGACCTGTTGTGGCGATAGGCAAATTGTAATGGGTCCAGGTCCTTGCTGAGCCCCACTAACATGGTCATGCCTTTCTTTTTTCTCAGTTCCACCCATAATACCTCACTAGACCTCTCCAGTCTGTCCTGACTGAGCACTGGTGTGAATTTTCCCTAACTATTAACGCCACTCCTCCTCCTTTAATCCCCACTGCTCCGTCGTGTCTAAAACAACAGAACCCCAAAATATTGAGCTTCAAGTCCTATCCCTCCTGCAATCAGTTCTAACTAAAGGATACAATATCATAATTCCAGTGTTGATCCATGCCCTGAGCTCATCTGTCTTCACGATGATACTTCTTGCATTGAAATATGCACAGATCGGGACATCAGTCACACCATGGTCAACCTTTTGACCCCTGACTTTGTCTGCGGTCTTAGCAACATCAATCTCTACAACCTCTCCACTTTCTGCCTGGCTGTCTGGTTCCTTTTCCCCTGCAACTCTAGTTTAAACCTCTCAACGTGCAACACTAGCAACTCTTCCTGCTAGGATATTAGTCCCCCTCCTGTTCAGGTGCAAACCATCCCTTCTATACAGTCCCAGCTTCCCTGGGAGAAAGCCCAATAATCCAAAAATCTGATACCCTCCCTCCTACACCATCTCCTTAGCCACATGTTAAACTATATAATCTTTCTACTTCTGGCCTCACTAGCACCTTGCATGGGTAGCAATCCTGAGATCACAACCCTGGAGGTCCTGCCCTTTAACATAGCACCTAACTCCCTGAACTCACTTTGCAGAACCTTCTCTCTCTTCCTATCTATTTCATCGGTATCTACATGGACCATGATTTCTGGCTGTTCACTCTCCCACCCAAGTATGTTGAGGACTTGGTCTGAGATATCCTGGTCCCTGATGTCCAGGAGACAACGTACTATATTAAGGTAGAACAATAACAATGCAGAGTAAAGTTTAACAGCTACAGAAAAGTGCAGTGCAGGTGAACAATAAGGTGCAAGATCATAATGAAGTAGTTTATGAGGCCCAGAGTCCATCTTTTCGTACTAGGGGACTGTTTAATGTTCTGTTATAAGATCAATTAATATACCTATAATAGGAGAAGCATAGAAGGGGTATAGCTAGGGTCAACACACAGACTTTCCCAGGGTTGGGGAATTAAAAACAAGAGGGCATTGCTTTAAGGCAAAAGGATGAAATTTGATAAGAACAATACCAGAGGGATCAATGTTAAAAATGGGTACAAGAACACAGAGGTCTGGGATTACTTCTGTGAAAGTAACAAGGCAGATTATGGATCAATGGGTTCCCAGTTTAACACACCTTCTATGGTAGTTTTTCCAATAGTACAGGGTTCTCAGTTCACAATAGAATGTGCTCATGGAGTCTGTGTCCAAATTCCTCAGACAGAATCTGAACCCACAGTTTTTGTTTCAGAATAATATTGGACAAAAAGTGAACAGAAACGTATAGAACCTTGGCAGAATGGATACAACCCAAAACTGTAGGGGAAATAATATAGAAAGTAAATGAATAACAGAGTCCAAAAATAAATACTGGAGGAACTGAGGAAGTCAAGCAGCATCTATGGAGGGGAATAAACAGTTGTTAAGTTGCTCCAGAGTCAGAATCAGGTTTAATATCACTGGCATATGTTATGAAATTTCATGTTATGTAGCAGCAGTACATTGCAAATTACTGTAAGAAGTATATATATTTTTAAGAAGTTTAAGTAAGTAGTGCAGAAAGAGAGAAGTGGTGAGGTAGTGTTCATGGTTTCATTGTCCATTCAGAAATCTGATGGCGGAGGTGAAGAAGCTGTTCCTGTAATGCTGACTGTGTGCCTTCAGACTTCTGTACCTCCTCCCTGATGGTAGCAATGAGAAGAAGGAATAGCCTGGGTGATGGGGGTCACTAATGATGAATGCCACCTCTTCGAATCATTGCTCCTTGAAGATGTCCTGGATGGTGGAGAGGCTAGTGCCCATGACAGAGCTGACTGAGTTCACGAGTTTCTACAGCTTCTTTCTATCCTGTGCAGTGTCTACCCACCCCCCACAAACCAGATTTCCAGCATCTGCAGTATCTCTTGTGAAAAATGTACACGAACTTTTAAGTCCAGATGTCAAGACTTAAGACAAACTTCTTCCCCACTGTAGTCAGACTTCTGAACCGATCATCTCTTTCCATTCCCAGACTCTTACTTCTACGTCGCAGTTCAAGTTTAAGTTTATTATTGCATAGGCATACATTAACAGGGTATAAATGCCTTGGAAATTAGCTTTATTCAGCAACATACAAGCATAAATTAGCATAAACAAATTATACATAACAGTTACAACAAAATGAACTTAACATTAGTGCAATTGAGAGAGAGAGAGAGAGAGAGAGAGAAATACATTCAGTGGCCACTTTATTAAATACCTCCTGTACCTAAGAAAGTGGCCACTGAGTGTATGTTCTTGATCTTGCTGTTGTAGTCCATCCACATCAAAATTTGCTGTGCTGTACATTCAGAGATGGTATTGCCTACAACTGACATCTCCACTCGATTTGTTAAGTAAGGATAAGCTTTTGCTGTCCAACTCTCATTTTCTAAATTTTAATCCACGATTCTAAGTTGTACTCTTGCATAATCTTTAAATTCTGATTGTCATTGCAGTCTGAATTTGGACAATACATAGTTCAGTTGGATTTTGATGCAATTTAAATTTGACATAAGCATTTGCTCATCAGCCTCAGCTCAGGAATGTGTCCTCCTTTCCTCATATTGCTGGATTTTTTTATATATATATTGCAAGAAAAGGCTTAAGACATCATGAAAAACAGCCTCTGTGGACTCTACTACACTCAGTAAAACAGCCAACATTACAAGGACTCCATCCGCCCTGGACATTCCCTCTTCTCCTCTCTCTTATCAGGCAGAAGATAGAAAAACCTGAAAACATGTACTGCCAGGCTTAAGGACAACTTCTAAGGTGCTGTTATAATACTGCTGAAGTGTTATATGGTTCGTCTTCTGCATGGAGGACGGCAACCGGTGGTGTTCTGCAGGGACCTGTTCTGGGACCCTTCCTTTTTGTGATTTTTATAAATGACCTTGATGAGGAAGTAGAAGGGTGGGTTAGTAAGTTTGCTGATGACACAAAAGTTGGGGGTGTTGTGGATAATCTGGAGAGTTGTCAGGAGTAACTGCAGGGCATCGATAGGATGCAGAACGGGGCTGAGAAGTGGCAGATAGAGTTTGACCCAGATAATTATGAAGTTGCTCATTTCGGTAGGTCAAATTTTTTTTTTGAATGGAATTGACTTTATTATTTTCATCCTTCATATACACGGAGTAAAATTCTTTACGTTACATCTCTGTCTAAACATGCAAAGTGCAATTTATAGTAATTTATGATAAATAATATGTATAACATGCTACTCAATGTAACATAGAAATACAGTTGTGTCAATCAGTTCAGTTAATCAGTCTGATGGCCTGGTTGAAGAAGCTGTCCCGGAGCCTGTTGCTCCTGGTTTTTATGCTGTGATACCGTTTCCCGGTTGGTAGCAACTGGTACATTTTGTGGTTGGGATGACTCGGGTCTCCAATAATCCTTTGGACCCTTTTTACACACCTGTCTTTATAAAACAAGCTAGCAAACAATATCAAATTGTTTTTCAAGTATTGTAAAAACAAATAAAATAGAGATGAGTGTGGATATAAGACTGCTAGAAAATGAGGCTGGATATGTAATAACGGGGGACAAAGTGATGGCAGATGAACTAAATGAGTACTTTGCATCAGTCTTCACTGTGGAAGACACCAGCACTGTTCCAGATGCTGAAGGGTGCGAGGGAAGAGAAGTGGGTGCAGTTATAATTACAAGGGAGAAGGTGCTCAAAAAAGCTGAAAGACCCAAAGGTACACAAGTCATCCAGACTAGATGAACTGTACCCAAGTGTTCTGAAAGAAGTAGCAGTAGACATTGTGGAGGCATTAGCAATGATCCTTCAAAAATCATTGGACTCCGACATGGTGCCAGAGGACTGGAAAATTGCAAATGTCACTCAACTCTTTAAGTAAGGAAGAAGGCAGCAGAAAGGAGATTATTGACTTGTTAGTCTCACCTCTGTGGTTGGGAAGAAGTTAGTGTCAATTGTTAAGTATGAGTTTATGCAATACTTGGTGACACTAGACAAGATAAGACAAGTCAGCATGGCTTCCTTAAAGTGATATCTTGCCTGAAAAACCTGTTGGAATTCATTGAGGAGAAATACAAGTAGGATAGATAAAGGGGATGTAGTGGATGTTGTATATTTGGAATTTCAGAAGGCCTTTGACAAGGTGCCACAAATGAAGCTGCTTACCAAGTTAACAGCTTACGGTATTACAGAAAAGTTATTGGCATAGTTAGAACATTGGCTGATTGGTAGGAAACAGTGAATGAGAGTAAAGGGATCCTTTTCTGGTTGGCTGCCAGTGAGTAGTGGTGTTCCACAGGGGTCGGTTGGGACTGCTTTTTATGCTGTATATCAATGATTTAGATGATGGAATAGATGGCTTTGTTGTCAAGTTTGCAGATGATACGAAGACTGGTGAAGTGTTGAGGAAACAGGTAGGCTGCACAAGGACTTGGATGAGGAGAATGGGCAAGAAAATGGCAAATGAAATACAGTGCTGGAAAATTTTAAATGGGGAGAAAATCCAAAAAGTTGAGATGAAAATGGACTTAGGAGTCCTTCTGCAGAACATGCTAAAGGTTAACTTGCAGGTGAGGAAGACAAATCCAATGTTATCATTCAATTATAGAGGTTTAGAATAGCATTCAATTCAAGAACAGGGATGTGATGCTGAGGCTTTATAAGGCACTGGTGAGGCCTCACCTTGAGTATTGTGAATAGTTTTGGGCTCCTCATCTAAGGAAAGATGTGCTGGCATTGGAGAGGGTCCAGAGGAGGTGCACAAGGATGATTCTGGGAATGAAAGTGTTATCATACGAGGATCATTTGATGGCTCTGGGTCTGTACTCACTGGAATTTAGAAGAATGAGATGGGGGATCTCATTGAAACTTTTTGAATATTGAAAGGCCTAGACAGAGTAAATTTGAAAAGGATGTTTCCCATGGTGGGAAATTCTAGGACAACAGGGCACAGTCTCACGATAGACAGGTGTCCATTTAAAACAGAGATGTGGAGAAATTTGTTTAACTGGAAGGGCGTGAACTTGTGCAACATGTTACCTCATGCAGCTGTTGATGTTGTTGCTGGGCGTATTTAAGGTAGAGCTTGATAGGTTCTAGATTGAATGCAGCATCAAAGGTTATGGGGAGAATGCCGGGGAGTGGCGCTGAGGAGGGGAAAAAAGGATCAGCCAGGATGAAATGGCAGAGCAGACGCGATGGGTCAAATGGCCTAATTCTGCTCCTATGTCTTAAGGTCTTATGGTTATCAGAAGCATTGTGAGAATGAGCCCAGACACACCAGCCTGCATTGACATCAGTCAAGATTTCGTTTCGAGAGCACACACAGCATAACCAGTCTGGCAAAACTCCCCCACACACATACACAAGAAGGATTGGCAGATTGTAGTCAGTAGTACGTTGTTATTTCCCTCAGTAACCTGGAAAGCATCCTCTTCAGACACAGTCATTTATTTATTTAAAGAACTCACGCACATGTCACACATTGTTGACACGCATCAGACTGTAACACACAAATACTTCAATGTGTACACTCTCCTTCACTGTGTACACACACCACACTGATATTTACCACAATCAACACACACACACACTCACTCATAGAGTAACACATACACAGACATACTATCAGGGTGTGACACACGGCTAAAAAGACAGGCACAAATTCCCATTTAGGAATGAAATGTGCTGTCCTTACCCGGTCTGTCTGTTCTGAGGCACTGAGCTGCCCTCTGATGTGATGTCACATCAACAGTTCACAGACCAGCTCCAAGATGAGATTCATCGGAGGATGATGTGGGAGGGTTTGACAGATGTTGAATCCACGGCCCACTTCATACATCTGCGAAACTAAAATGTCTTCTTGAGCATGTCCCGTTTGTGAGTGTTTGCCCCATATCCCGCTAACCATTTCCTATGTACCTGTCTAAATTTATTCTAAAATATATTAATTATACCTGTTTCTGCAGCTTCTGACAGCAAATTCCATCTGCCCACCTCCCTCTCTGTGAGAATGTTACCCTGGTAGATCCCTCATAAAAATTTTCCCTCTTACTTTCAATCTGAGCCCTCAGGTTCTGTACTCCCATTTCTTGGAAAATAATACACTTTATCAAGCCCTTTATCAATGTATTTACCTCAGTAAAAGGTCATCCCCTCAACATCCTACACTACAGCTGAATAGTCCAAGCTTATCCTCCCTCTGCTTTTATCCCAAGCCCCCCAGTCCTGGCAACATCCTCCTGAAGCTTCCTGTCCAGTGTAATGACATCCTCCCCATATTCTGGGAACCGGAAATGCAGACAATACCCCCAGTGTGGTCTATCATCAACATCAAAGGCCTGGCTTAAGTGCATGTGGACAGTGTCGAACAGGCTGATGAATACAGGACTGAAGGTGTGTATATTGGAATGCACCACTATACAGAATAAGGTAGATGATATTCCAGCACAGGTAGAGATCGGCAGGTACAACGTTGTTGGCATCACTGAGTTGTGGCGGAAAGGAGATCCTGGCTTGAAGCTTAACATTCAAGGATACACCTTGTATTCAAAGGACAGTCAGGTAGGCAGAGGGGATGGGGAGGGTTTGTTGGTAAAAATATTGAAATAAAATAATTAGAGAGAGGTGACATTGGATTAGAAGATGTGGAATCATTGTGGGTAGAGTTAAGAAACTGCAAGGGTAAAAAGACCCTGATGGGAGCTATATACAGGCCTCCAAATAGTAGACAGGCTAGAAATAGGATACAAACTACACCAGGAGATAGAAAAAAGGGCAAGGTGACGATTGGAATATGGGGGGAGGGGGGGGTGTTCAACGTGCAGGTAGATTGGGAAAATCATGTTGCTGCTGCATTCCAGGAGAGGGAATTTGTAGAATGCCCCCGAATGGCTTTTTAGTACGGCTTGTGGTTGAACCCGATGGGAGAAAGGCACTTCCGGAGTGGGATTTGTATAATGAACCAGATATGATTAAGGTAAAAGGATCTTTAGGAGGCAGTGATCATAAAATGATAGAATTCACCCCAGAGTTTGAGAGGGAGTTAAAGTCAGATGTATCGGTATTCCAGCAGAGAAAAGTTAGTTACAGAGGCATGAGGGAGGAGCTGACCAAAGTTGATTGGAAGGGGACACGAGCAGGGATGATTGCAGAACAACAAAGACTGGAGTTCCAGGGGCAATTCAGATAAATAAATCCCAAATATGAAGAGGTATCATACAGGGAGGATGAGGTAACCGTGTTTGACACGGGAAGTCGAAGACAAGCTAAAAGCGAAAGAGAAGCCATGCAGTAGAGCAAAAATTAGCAAGATGTTGGAGTATCGAGAAGATTTTGATAATCAACAGAAAGCAATGACAAAGCCATAAGGAGAGAAAATGAAATATGAGGGAACTCTTGCCAACTGTACTCGAGGACACAAAAATGTAAAGAGTAAAAGAGAGGCAAGGGTGGATATTGGATCCCTAGAAAATGACGCTGGAGAGGAGAAATATGACAAAAAGACATGGCAGAGGTACTTATTTAATATTTTGTGTTAATCATCACTGTGGAAGACGAGCTGTATGTCAGAAATGTGAGAGTGTCAGGGGACAGGAATGAGTGTTGCTGCTATTACTAAGGAGGAAGTGCCTGGGATGATTGAAGGTTTGAAGGCACCTGGATCAGATGGACTACACCCCAGTGTTCGGAAGGAGTTAGCTGAAGAGAATATGGGGGCAGTGGTAATGATCTTTCAAGAATCACCAGATACCTGGTCATTCAGGGTGAATGGAAATTGCGAAGGTCACTTCACTCTTTAAGAAGGCAGAGCAGGTGGAGAGATAAAATTACAGGTGTGTTAGTCTGGATGTGGTGTGCTTGGAAAGATGTTGGAGTCCAGTATTAAGGATGAGCTTTTGGGTACGCAGAGGCGGATGATGAGATAGGGCAAAGACAGCGTGCCTTCCCTGAAGGGGAAATCTTGCCTGACAAATCTTGGTAGGTCAAATTTTAAGGCAGAATATAATATTAATACGTAGTAAGACTCTTGGCAGTGTGGATGATCAACGAGATCTTGGCGTCTGTGTCCATAGGACAAAGCTGCTGCGCAGGTTGACAGTGTTATTAAGAAGGCGTATGGTGTGTTGGCCTTCATCAACCGTGGGATTCAGTTCAAGAGCTGTGAGGTAATGTTAAAACTATATAAGACCTTAGTTAGACCCCACTTGGAGTACTGTGTCCAGTTCTGGTCACCTCATGACAGGAAGGATGTGGATACTTTAGGGAGAGTGCAGAAGAGATTTACAAGGATTGGAGAGTGTGCCTTATGAGAATAGGTTGAGTGAACTTTGGCCTTTTCTCCTTGGAGCAATGAAGGATGAGAGGTGACCTGATAGAAGTGTATAAGATGATGAGAGGCATTGATCATGTGGATAGGCAGAGGCTTTCCCCCCCGGATGGAAATGGCTAACATGAGGGGGCATAGTTTTAAGGTGCTTGGAAGTAGGGGGATGTCAGAGTTAAATTTTTCACGTAGTGATTGGTGGATGCGTGGAATGCACTGTCAACGGTGGTGGTAGAGCCGAATACAATAGGGTCTTTTAAGACCCTCTTAGATAGGTATATGGAGATTAGAAAAGTAGAGGTCTATGCGGTAGGGAAATTCTAGGCAGTTTCTAGAACAGGTTTCATGCTCGGCACAACATTGTGGGCCGAAGGGCCTGTAACGTGCAGTAGATTTCTATGTTCTATAAGACTTGTACAATAAGATGAGAGAGGAGAGAGTTAATAGAAACCTGAGGGGCAACTTTCCCACCCAGAGAATATATTTGTTACCCAGAGACAGTCTGTGATGTTCAACTGCATTGTTAAAGATCTTCAGTTATCAGGATATCATAGGTTGTCTCAGGGTAACGAATGGGTTCCTTTTTTGCAGATGTCCGCTAGTTGACTTTGTCTATAATTTGGAAAATACACAAAAGTCGCTCAATTTGGTAACCATCTCTCCAGTTTATTGAATTGAATGGCACCAAAAGCGCGTAACACTGATAAAAAGGAATGATTTACTAAATGTGGAGAGGGAGAGAGGAAACTAGCTCTGCTGCTTATAGGAATGAATGTGCAAAGTTCAAAGTAAATTTATTATTGAAATATATATCTATGTCACCATATACAACCCTGATTTTCATTTTCTTCTGGACATACTCAATAAATCTATCGTAGAGCTACTAGGACTTGATGTTTCAATCCCTATGGTAAGTCGGCACTCTCGATGTTGGCAGTGGGTTTGGAGTGGTGACAAGGAGGGAGGGTAGGTACGTCATCGGGGTCATCAGGTGGGCACCCTCCTTCTTTGACGTTTCGTTGATAAGCCCACGACGTCTCCAGAGGGTTCAACAGTGCTACCTGGCGTCCCAGATACACCCCCTCAGTTCCATACCCTCCTGTCTTCATCTTGCAGCCCAGTTGTTGTCTTTCCTTTTAATCCAAATCCAGTTGCTGCTTTCTTCTGCTGCATTTGACGAGGACTTGATTTCTTGTTGGAGGGAGGGTCCCCTCACCCCCATCTTCTTCAATAGACTCATCATAGATGTAGCAACAAATCCCCTGCATCCCACTTCGACAGGAAAAATCTTGGTCTTTCAGCCATTCTGGGCAGCTTCAGTTGCCAGTTCAGAGTACTTGGTTTTTTTCCTCTCTACAGAATAGTAACCATAACAGATCAAAAAGACTGCCCAATTAAGGTGTTCAACCAGAGTGCAGAAGAACAAAGAGAAAGAGATAATAATAATTATAAATAAATAAGTGATATGAAGTGCTTTTGAAAGTGTCAACACTGGTAATGAGAACATTTCAATAATGGGGCAAGTGAAGTTGAGTGAAGTTATCCCCTTTGGTTCAATAGCCTGATGGCTGTGGGGTAATAACTGTTCCTGAACCTGGTGGTTTAAGTCCTGAGACTCCGGTATCTTCTTCCTGATGGCAAAAGAGCATGCCCTGGGTAGTGTGGGACACTCATGATGGATGCTGCTTTACTGTGACAGCGTTTCATGTAGATGTGCTCATTGGTGGGGAGGGCTTTACCCGTGATAGCTGGGCCGTATCCACTACTTTTTGTGGGATTTTCTGTTCAAAGGCATTGTTGTTTCCATACAAGGCTGAGATAAAGCCAGACGATATACTGTCCACTCCACATCTATAGAAGTTTGTCAAAGTTTTAGTGTATGCATGATCAATCTTTTGAATTTAGTAATATTATGGGAATTTACTCGTATATAGGTGGTGTTAGCAACCAAGGGACAGTCTGTACTTTGGAGAGAGAACTGACATTTATGTAGTGCTTTTCATGACCTGAGGACATCTCCAAATTACTTAGTGTCAACAAATTACTTTATCGACTGGCAGTGAGTCTGAAATGTGACTTGATACTAACTTATTTTCTCTCTATCTGGTTTCTGCGAAAGGCTGTTGAGCTGAAATATTAATTCAGTTTCTCCTTCCACAGATGCTGCCTGGCCTGATGAGTATTCCAAGTATTTTCCGTTTTTATCTCCGATTTAATTTTTAACATAAACCAAAAGGGATTCTGTAGATGCTGGAAATCTTGAGCAATACACACACAAAATGCTGAAGGAACTCAGCAGGTCAGGCAGCATCTATGGAAAGGAATAAGCAGTCAATGTTTCAGATTGAGACCCTTCATCAGGATGAGTAAAGTTCTGATGAAGTTCTGATTTATTTAGAGGTACAGCATGGTAACAGGCCCTTTTGGCTCAATGAGCCAGCACTGCCCGATTATACCCATGTGACCCTTCGGCTGTCCATCGATTTTCAATGTTGATTGAGGCCTGGGCAAGGTTGTATGGAAGACCGGCAGTTGCCCATGCTGCAAGTCTCCACTCTCCACACCACCAATGTTGTCCAAGGGAAGGGCACTAGGACCCATACAGCTTGGCACTGGTGTTGTTGCAGAACAATGTGTGGTTAAGTGCCTTGCTCAAGGACACAACACACTGCCTCAGCTGAGGCTTGAACTAGCGACCTTCAGATCACTAGACCGACACCTTAACCACTTGGCCATGCGCCACACCCATGTGACCCATTAATTTACTTACCCATAAATTTTTGAGATGTGGGACGAAACCAGAGCACGAAATCCATGCCTTAACATGGAGAACATACAAATTCCTTACAGACAGTGGTGGAATTGAACCCAGATCACTGGCATTGTAGTAGCATTACACCATGCTACTGTATCGCCCAGCGTGACGAAGGTTCTTGGTCCGAGAGGTCAACTGATTATTCCACTCCATGGATGCTGCCTGACCTGCTGATGAATGACAAAAAGCAATCTTGAATCTTGAATCACCATTCTCATTGAAACCTATCGAATATTGATAGGCCTAGATGGGGTAAACATGGCGAAGATGTTTCCTATGGTGGGGGAGTCTCGGGCCAGACGACTCAGCCTCAGGATAGAAGGACATCCCTTTAGAAGAGAAATGAGGAGGAATTTCTTTAACCAGAGGGTGTGGTAAATCTGTGGAATTCTTTTGCCATAGACAGCTGTGGAGGCCAGGTCATTGGGTACTGTATATTTAAAGCAGAGGTTGATAGGTTGTTTGTTAGTAAGGGCATCAAAGGTCACAGAGAGAAAGCAAGTGAGTGGGGTTGAGGGGTATAATGTATCAGTTATGATGGAATGGTGGAGCAGACTCGATGAGCTAAATGACCTAATTCTGGCCCTACAGTATGATCTTGTGGTCTTCTTTGTAGCCTTGCCCATCGAATTTTCATATGAGTTCTTTGGTTACTATTCTTAAATAGAAGCCACACTATTCTTTGGAAACCCAGGTCTCTAATATAGGTATTGGTATTGGTTTGTTATTCTCACATGTACAGCGGTACAGTGAAAAGCCTGTCTTGGCGACAGTCCATACAGATCAACTCATTACACAGAGCATGAGCGAGAATAAGGTAAAACAATAACAATGCAGAATAAAGTGGAAAAGCCACCAAAAACCTGCAGTGCAGATAAACAATAAAGTGCAAGATGATAACGAGGTAGATTGTGAGGCCAGGAATCCATCTTATCATGCAAGAGGTAGCAGTGGGCCAAAAGCTGCCCTTGAGCCTGGTGGTACTTGCTTTCAGGGTTTTGCATCTTCTGCCTGATGGAGGCGGAGAACAGGGAGCACTCAGCCCAATCCATCACAGGTAAAGCTCTCTCTATCATTGAGCACAGCTACAAGGAGCACTGTTACAGGAAAGCAGCATCCATCATCTAGGTCCTCCCCCCTCCCCAGCATCCAGGCCATGCTTTCTTCTCGTTGCTATCATTGGGAAGGAGGTACAGGAGCTTTCGGTCTCACACCACCAGGTTCTGGAACAGTTATGACCCCTCAACCATCAGGGTCTGGAACCAAAGTGGATAACGTCACTCACCCCAACACTGAAATGATTCCACAATCTACAGACTCACTTTCAAGGACTCTGCATCTCCTGTCCTCCACATTATTTATCACTTATTTGGTTATTACAGTATGATTATTATCTTGTCTTTCTTTTGTCTTGTATAATTTGTTGTCTTTTGCAATTTGGTTTCTGCCTGCAGTTCATTGATTCTATTGTGTTTCTTTATATTTACTGTGAACGCCCATAAGCAAATGTGTCTCATATGTGATCTGTGTGTACTTGGGTAATAAATTTACATTGAACTTCGAAAATCAGTGACGTGAGACCAACTTAGATGGGCTTCCTGGTCGACATGGATGAGTTGGGCTTGGAGAGTTGTTTCTGTGCTGAATTCTGCTATGAATCCGTGAAGGTGTTCCCACTGTTCACATGGATGGGAAATTCCAGGAACTGGACCAAGCAATTAGATCTATGATTTTATGAGACTGTTATACTGATAAGGTGAGGTGATTAAAGACAATGAATCTCAGGGTTGATAATAAATTTACTTTGAACTTTGATAAAGCTGGGAAGAGCCCATATAGTCCATGGAGCCAGTCACCAGGCTGTATTATAAACTATAAGTAAATTCCATGCCATACTGCCATTAGGGAGGAGGTATGGGAGCCTGAAGACCCACATTCAATGTTTTAGGAACAACTTCTTTGCCTCCGCTGTCATGCAACAGTCCATGAACACTGCCACGCTATTCCCTTTTTGCACTATTTATATATTTATTTTTAGTTGTACCTTTTATTTTCTTGCACTGTACAGCTGCCACAAAACAAGAAACTTGCTCGGTGTATGTCAGTGTATATAAACACAGGAGATTCTGCAGATGCTGGAAATCCGGATTAGCACATGCAAAATGCTGGATGAACTCAGCAGGTCAGGAAGAACCGATGGAGAGGAATAAAGAGCCGATGTTTCGTGCCAAGACCCTTCGTCAGGACTTGAAAGGAAAGGGGCAGAATGCAGAATACGAAGGTGGGGAAAGGGAAGAAGTACAGCTGGAAAGCAATAGGGGAAGCTGGTGAGGGGCAGGATAGGTGGGTGGAGGAGGGGGTGAACTCAGAAGCTGGAGGGCAATAGGTGGAAAAGGTTAACAGATGAAGAAGAAGGAATGTGGCAGAAAATCCCCACCCATCTACCTTCCCACTCTGTCTACCAGAGAAAGCAGGATCTCCCAGTGGCCACACATTTTAATTCCACATCCCATTCCCATTCTGATATGTCCATCCATGGTCTCCTCTACTGTCAAGATGAAGCCACACTCAGGTTGGAGGAACAACACCTTATATTCCGTCTGGGTAGCCTCCAACCTGATGGCATGAACATCGACTTCTCTAACTTCCGCTAAGGCCCCACCTCCCCCTTGTTCCTCATCCGTTATTTATTTATTTATATACACACATTCTTTCTCTCTCTCTCTCCTTTTTCTCCCTCTGTCCCTCTGACTATACCCCTTGCCCGTCATCTGGGCTTCTTCCCTCCCCCTTTTCTTTCTTCCCGGACCTCCTGTCCCATGGTCCTCTCATATCCCTTTTGCCAATCACCTGTCCAGCTCTTGGCTCCATCCCTCCCCCTCCTGTCTTCTCCTATCATTTTGGATCTCCCCTCCCCCTCCCACTTTCAAATCTCTTACTAGCTCTTCTTTCAGTTGGTCCTGACGAAGGGTCTCGGCCCGAAACATCAACTGTACCTCTTCCTAGAGGTGCTGCCTGGCCTGCTGCGTTCACCAGCAACTTTTATGTGTGTTACCTTCCCACTCACCTGGTATCACCTTTCAGCATGTGCTTCTTCCCCTCCCCCACCCTTTTTATTCTGGCTTTCTTCACCCTTCCTTTCCAGTCCTGATGGAGGACCTCAGCCTGAAACGTTGGCTGTTTATTCCTCTCTATAGATGCTGCCTGACCTGCTGATATCCTCCAGCATCTTGTCAGTGTTAATAAACCTGATTCTGATTCTGATTGTAGATGAAGGAAAAGCCCTGTGCTCCCAAACTGGATGAAGCAGTCTGACATTTGGCAAAGCGTTCAGTGCAGATGAATGGAAAAGCTGCAGTGGGGTAAATCACAGTACTGCAGTTCTCTTCAGTACAGATAGAAGGTCTCTTGTTCAGCAGCTCTTCTCATTCATGTAAAGCACTTAAAATGAAAACAAAAATAATTCATCATGAAAAAAAACAGCTGAAAATGATTATTAATCCCATGCCTACTTTTACAGGACAGGAAACATAACTCTGACTATAGATCAGTTAACAATTAACATTTGTTAAGAAATAACCACATGTTTTCAAGGATTTAACTGCAACAGTCCCCCTACAGTGTGACCCCCGTGGCTTTAACTTCCCAGCCGAGACAAAAAGAGATTATTATCTTAAGACACCGTCAGTCAGGCATGGTATGTCTGACACTTTCAGGAAAAATAGAGACTTGTGGATAACAGCACCAGCTGTTCCCCGTACAGTGACATCTGTAGCACTTAACCCCTTCAATGATTTTGCGTCTGGCAGTGAGTGCTCATTATAATTTTGCAGTTTAGAAATAATTTGTGTGCTGATTTTACGCACCAGAGTAAGAAATATGCTGCTGCCACACTTCTTATTCCACTCTAATTTCTTAGAGAGAAAATAGAGTGTTGTCAATTCTTAGGCAAAAATATTTTGGAAAATCGTCTTAACTTAATACCGCTGAGCAAGAAAGTGGCAGCAAGATTCAGCCGGAATTAATAATGAGGTGGATGCTGCCTCCAATACACAGGTTTAAGCTGCAGAAGGTTGCAAATTCAGCCAGCTCCATCATAGGCACTAGCTTCCCCAGGGTCGAGGAAATCTTCAAAAGGCGATGCCTCAAAAAGGCAGCATCCATCGTTAAGGACTTTCATCACCCAGGACATGCCCTCTTCTCATTGCTACCACCGAGGAGGAGGTACAGGAGCCTGAAGATGCACACTCAATGTTTCAGGTACAGCTTCTTCCCCTCTGCCATCAGATTTCTGAATGGGCATTGAATCAACCCATGAACACTACCTCAATATTTTTTATATATATATAAAAATGTGTGTGTGTGTGTGTGTGTGTGTGTGTGTGTGTGTGTGTGTGTGTGTGTCTCTGTGTGTGTGTGTGTGTGTGTGTGTGTGTGTGTGTGTGTGTCTCTGTGTGTGTATATATATGAGACCATAAGTCCATAAGGCATAGTAGCAGAATTAGGCCATTCGGCCCATCGGGTCTACTCCATCACACCATCATGGCTGATCCATCATCCCTCTCAACCCCATTCTCCTGCATTCCTCCTCGTAACCTGTGGCGCCCTGGTTAATCAAAAACCTATCAACCTCTGCCTTAAATACAGTATATCCAACGACTTCACCTGCACACACACATCTGTGGCAAAGAATTTCACAGATCCACCACCCTCTGGCTAAAGAAATTTTTACTCATCTCAGTTCTAAATGGATTTCTCTCAATTCTGAGGCTGTGCCCTCTGGTCCTAGACTCCCCTGCTATAGGAAATATCGTCTGCACATCCACTCTATCTAGACCTTTCAATATTTAATAGGATTCAATTAGATCCCCTCCCATTCTTCTGAACTCCAGTGAGTACAGACCCTGAGCCACCAAACGCTCTTCATCTTTTATTCCGGAGATCACTCTCGTGAACCTCCTCAGATCCTCTCCAATGCCAGCACATCTTTTCTTAGATAAGGGGCCCAAAACTGCTCACAATCTTCCAAGTGTGGTTTGACCAAGGCCTTATAAAGCCCGAGTATTACATCCTTGCCTTTATGTTCTTGTCCTCTCAAAATGAATGCTGACTTTGTATTTCCCTATCTTACTGCTGACTCAACCTGCAAGTTAACCTGCACGAGGACTCCCAAATCACTCTGCACTTCTGATTTTTGAATTTTCTCCCCATTTAGAAAATAGTCCCCGCCTTCATTCCTTGCACCATAGTGCATGATTGTGCACTTCTCTATATTATGTTCCATCTACCGCTTCTTTGTCCATTTCCTCAATCTGTCTACAGTACTGTGCAAAAGTCTTAGGCATATATATATATAGCTAAAGTGCCTAAGACTTTTACACAGGACTGTATGTTATGTCTTTCCAGTTACCAAATGACATTTAATACTACGGAGCTAATACAAAGCTAAGTACTCTTATTTTTGTTTCCCAATCACCTTCCAGTTTAAACCAATATACAGCGCTGTGCAAAAGTTGGCCACAAAGCCATTGATTCCATCATCCAAACCATTGACAGAAGCAATCTCAGTACTGACCCCTGTAGACCACCACTGGTCACCAGCAGCTAACCAGAAAATGCCCCCTTCATTCCCACACTTCGCCTCCTGCCAGTCAGCCAATCTTCTATCCATGCTAGTATCTTTCCTGTAATACCAGGAAAGCAACCTCATGTGCAACTCCTTGTCAAAAGCCTTCTGAAAATTCAAGTACACAACATCCACTGATGTTCCTTTGTCTATCCTACTTGTTATTTCCTCAAAGGATTCTAACAGATTTGTCAGGCAAGATTTCCCCTAAAAAACCATACTGACTTTGGCCAATTTTATCCTGTGCCTCCAAGTACCCTGAAACCTCATCCTTAATAATAAACTCCAACATATATCTAACCACTGAAGTCAGGCCAGCTAGCCTATAATTTCCTTCCTTCTACCTCCCTCTCTTCTTAAAGAGTGGAGTGACATTTGCAGTTTTCCAGTCCTCCAGAAGCATTCCATATTCTAGGAATTCTTGAAGGATTTTTATTAATGCCCCCAGAATCACTTCAGCTACCTGTTTCAGATCGCTAGGGTGTAGTCATCCGGTCCCGGTGACCTATCTACCATCAGGTTTTCAGCTTCCTAAGCTCCTTCTCCTTAGTAATAGCAATGACACTCACTCCAGTCTTCTGACACTCTTGGATTTCTAGCATTCTGCTAGCGTCTTCCACAGTGAAGACTGAGATAAAATACTTATTGTTTGTCCACCATTTCCTTGTCCCCTATGACTAGCTCTCCAGCATCATTTTACTGCAGTCCAATATCTACTCTCACCTCTCCTTTACTCTTCATATATCTGGAAAAACTTCTTGTATCTTTTTGATATTATTGGCTAGCTTACCTTCGTAATTCACCTTTTTTCTCTTTATGGCTTTTTTAGTTGCCTTCTGTTGTTTTTTTAATAGATTCCCAATCCTACATTCCCACAAAATTTTGCTATATTATATGCCCTCTCTTTTGCTTTTATGCTGTCTTTGACTTTGTTGGCTATGGTTGCCTCATTCTCTGTTTAGAATACTTCTTCTTCTTTGGAATGTATCTTTCCTGCATCTTTTGAAATTTCCCCAGAAACACCAGCCATTGATGTTCTGCCATCATCGCTGCTAGGGTCAGGTTCTAATCAACCTTGGCCAGCTCGTCTTTCATGCCTCAATAATTCCATGGAGTCCAGCATAACACCATCTAATTTTAGCTTTTCCTTCTCAAACTGCAGGGTTAGTTCTATCATATTATGATCACTGCCTCCAAAGGGTCTTTTATCTTAATCTTCCCTAATCAAATCTAGGTCATTACTAACACCCAGTCCAAAACCGCTATTCCCCTAGTGGGCTCAACCACAAGCTGCTCTAAAAAGTGATCTTGTAGGCATTCTACAAATTCTCTCTCTTGGGATCCAGCACCAACCTGATTTTCCCAATATACTTGCATATTGAAATCCCCCATGATTATTGCAACATTGTCCTTTTGACATGCCTTTTCTATCGCCTATTGTAATTTGTAGCTCCCATCCTGGCTACTGTTTGGGTGCCTGTATATAACTTGCATTAAGATATTTTTACCCTTGCAGTTTCTTAACTCTATCCACAAGGATTCTACATCTTCTGATCATGTTACTTTTTTCTAAGGGTTTGATTTCAGGCAGAGGTGGTGGGTGGCTCTATTGGTAAAAAATGAAATCAAATTTTACCAATAGAGCCACCCACCACCTCTGCCTACCTGCCTGTCCTTTCGATACAATGTGTTTTCTTGGATGTTAAGTTCCCAACCATGATCTTCCTTCAGCCAAGACTCAGAGGTGCCCACAAAGTCATACCTACCAATCTCTAACTGCTCCACAAGTTCTTCTACCTCATTCCCTATAATGCGTGCATTCAAGTATAACACCTTCAATCCTGTACTCATCACCCTTTTCAATTTTGGCTCCCTGTTACACTCTAACTCATCCCACTGACTGCAATTTTTGCCCTATTTTCTGCCTGTCCTTCATCACAGTCTCACTACAAAATGCATCGACTTGTATACCAACTGCCCCGTCCTCAGCCTTATCTCCCTGGTCTCATTCCCCTGCCAAATTAGTTTAAACCCACCCCAACAGTTCAAGTAAACCAGCTTACAAGGATATTTGTCCCCTTGGATTCAGGTGTTACCCGTCCTTTCTGTACAGGTGATATCTTCCCCAGAAGAGATCCGAGTGATCTGGAAATCTGAAACCCTGCCCCCTACACCAATCCTCAGCCGTGCAGTCATCTGCCAAATCATCCTATTCTTATGCTCATTGGTACATGGCACAGGCGGCAGTCCAGAGATTACTACCTTAGGGGTCTTGCTTTTCAGCTTTCTGCCTAACTCACTATATTTTTTCCATCAAAATCTCCTCTCTTGCTGCCTATGTCATTGGTACCAATATATGACTTCCAGCTGCTCCCCCTCCCCCTGTAGAAGGCTCGGGATCTGATCCAAGCCAACCCTGACCCGGGCACCTGGGAGGCAACATACCTACCATCCGGGTGTCTCTCACACGTCCACAGAATCTGCTTTCTGCTCCTCTAACTATGGAATCTCCAATCTCTATTTGCACTTCTCTTCTCCTCCCTTTCTTTCTGAGCCACAGAGCCAGACTCGGTGCCAGAGATCTGGTCGCCACAGCTTCCCACCGGAGGGTCACCCTCCTAACAGTATCCAAAGCTGAATACTTATTATCGAGGGGAATGGTCACGGGGGTTCTCTGCACTGGTTAACTATTTCCCTTCCCTCTCGACAGTCACTCCAGCATCTGCATCCTGCAACTGGGGGATGACTTCCTCCCTGTAGCACCTAAGTCCTCCTCATTTTCCCATGTGAGCCAAAGGTCATCCAGCTACAGCTCCAGTTTCTTAACACAGTCTCTAACGAGCTGCTGCTTGATGCACTTCATGCAGATATAGTTATCAGGGAGACGGGGGGTGGGGGGTTTCTCCCAGATTTCCCACATCTCACACAAGGAATATACCACTATATCCGAACCCCTTCTCAGCACACTAGCTATGTACTAACAGAAAAATAAACTTACTAGAAACTTTCTTACTTAATTAAACCCTCTGCCTGTGCTTTCCCAAAGCCTGTTCTAAACCAAGTCTGTTGAGCCAAAGCTGGACCACTCCGACAATGTCCCTCTCCAACAATAGCCGCTCCGCATACATCTTCTTTCTTTTTATTGGCCCCGCGCTGAATGTTGCCTGCCGAAAAGAAGCCAAAAACTCGCAAGTTCTTTTTAAACCTTGTGCTGTGTCACCACCCAGTGACTTCCGGTGCTGCTTTCAGCATGCTGAAATATATTTATTTTGAAATTACATATATATATGTGTATATTTCTTATTGTAATTTAGGTTTTTTTTAATGGATTGCACTGTCCTGCTATTGCAAATCAAAAAAATTACACAATATATGCCAGTGATATAAACCTGATTGCGGTTCTGCCAGCTTCAGGTAGGAAGAACAATAACATGTGCAGCCCCCACCTTACTTCGCTTTTCCCTCCCGAAAAGCTTTTCTCTCTTCCCCATATGTATCTAACCCACCTTACTATCCATCAGTGTAATGCACAGGAAGTGCTGGAGGAGATCAGCAGGCCAGGCAGCATGTATGAAGAGAAATGAACAGTCGATGTTTCGGGCTAAGACTTCATCAGGACTTTTATCCACCTGTACCTTTCCCCTTAACACTCCCTCAAGCTTAGTACGAGCTCCTTGTCATCCTTGGACTCATTCCCAACTTTTTAATTTTCAATATCCTTTTCCCCTTCTGATCCTGAGCACCCCAGGGATCTTTGCCTTCTAACTGGTAGAAAATTGCCTTTGTCTGAAACCTCTTGCATCTTGTGTTACACAGAATGGATCTATATCAGCAGCTGCTCTGTACTCACCGAGGATCACGTTTAATTAGCAATGATTTCTGTTATTAACTCTGATGTCTAATGGTTATTTATTGGAATAGAGGATTGGTATTTGAAGTGGGGGGGGGGAGGAAGGGCACTTCCAATAAAGGTTTTTGCCAGGTGAATGCCACAATCGGCTGCATGGAAATTTGAAGTTCCACGTCATCTCTCCCATCCCCAGGAGGTGATGCAAAGGTCCTGCAGTTGGCAGCCAATCTAGGAGCAGATCAAATTCAGTTAAGGCTCAGAAAAACTTGCAGCAGATACCTGTGATCAGTAATCAGAATCAGGTTTATTATCACCGGCATGTGATGTGAAATTTGTTAACTTAGCAGCAGCAGTTCAATGCAATACATAATCTAGCAGAGAGGGAAAAAAATAAATAAAATAAAACATAATAATAAATAAACATGTAAATCAATTAGGTACTTTTTTTAAAATGTGCAAATACTGTATATTTTAAAAAAGTGAGGTAGTGTCCAAAGCTTCAATGTCCATTTAGGAATTGGATGGCAGAGGGGAAGAAGCTGTTCCTGAATCGCTGAGTGTGTGCCTTCAGGCTTCTGTACCTCCTACCTGATGGTAACAGTGAGAAAAGAGCAGCCCTGGGTGCTGGAGGCCCTTAATAATGAATGCTGCCTTTCTGAGACACCGGTCCCTAAAGATGGCTGGGTACTTGGTAGGCTAGTGCCCAAGATGGAGCTGACTAGATTTACAACCTTCTGCAGCTTCCTTCAGTCCTGTGCAGCAGCCCCTCCATACCAGACAGTGATGCAGCCTGTCAGAATGCTCTCCACGGTACAACTAGAGAAGTTTTTGAGTGTATTTGTTGACATGCCAAATCCCTTCAAACTTCTAATAAAGTATAGCTGTTGTCTTGCCTTCTTTATAACTACAACGATATGTTGGGACCAGGTTAGATCCTCAGCGATCTTGACACTGAGGAACTTGAAGCTGTTCACTCTCTCCACTTCTCATCCCTCTGTGAGGATTGGTCTTTGCTCCTTCGTCTTACCCTCCCTGAAGTCCACAACCAGCTTTCATCTTACTGACGTTGAGTGCCAGGTTGAGTAACCAGTAAGCTGTGCATTTTCAGAACGCTTTTAAATGTGTTCAAGGGATATCATGGCTCAGTGTTTGCTTACACTCAGTGGCCACTTTATTAGGTACACCTGTACACCTGCTCATTAATGCAAATACATAAGCAGCCAATCACGTGGCAGCAACTCAATGCATGAACGCCTGCAGACATGGTCCAGGTCTTCAGATCAAACATCAGAATGGGGAAGAAATGTGATCTAAATGACCTCGACTGTGGAATGATTGTTGGTGCCGGACACGGTGGTTTGAGTATGTCAGAAACTGCTGATATCCTGGGACAGTCTTTAGAGTTTATAGTAAATAGTGTAAAAAACAAGGAACATCCAGTGAGTGGCAGTTCTGTGAAAATGCCTTGTTAATGAGGGAGGTCAGAGGAGAATGGCCAGATCAATTCATGCAGACAATAACTCAAATAACCATGTGTTACAACAGTGGTGTGCAGAAGAGAATCTTTGAAAGCACAACATGTCAAACCTTGAAATGGATGGGCTGCAGCAGTGACAGAAGACCATGAACATACAGAAATATGTTCAGTGGCCACTTCTCTTGAACTTAATAAAGTGGCCACTGAGTGTATTTATAACTCCTGCATGTCCTAAGCTCTGACAGAGTTACACTGGGGAATTAGTTTCTGCATATGATGCCAGGTTAAAATTTGTGCAGGATTGGCTGTCTCATTGATTTAACTGGGGACTGTGGAGCTGTTATGGAAGAATGGATAGATTCCTTCAGTGAAAAATTATCTCCATTGTGTTAAGTGATTAAAATTGGCAAATAATTTTCAAGTGATTTTCTCTGATAGAACATAGAACAAGTGCAGTGCAGGCTCTATGTCTCACGGTGTTGTGTCAACCTTTTAACCACTCTAATCCTTTCCTCCCACACAGATCTCCATTTTGCTTTCATCCATGTTCATATCTAAGAGTCTCTTAAATGTCCCTAACGTATCTGTCTCTACGACCACCTCTGGCAATCTGTTCCGTGCATCCATCCACCTCTGACATTCCTCCTCTACATCCCTCCATGTTAAGGCCACCCTCAGGTTGGAGGAGCAAGACCTCATACTCTGTCTATGACATGAATATCGATTTCCCTAACCTAGTAAATTTCTCCCTCCCCCTCCCCTTCTCATTTTCCATTCCCCATTCTGGTTACCCTGTCACTCTTCTTCTTCTCCTCCCCTTTCCATCACCTCCCTCTGGTTGTCCTCCTTCCCATTCTCCCATGGTCCACTTACCTCTCCTATCAGATTCCTTCATCTTCAGGCCCTTTACCTTTTCTATCTATCACCTTCCAGCTTCTCACTTCATCTCACCTTCCCCCACCAACCTACCATCCCCCTCACCTGGTTTCACCTATCACCTTCTCACTTGTACTCCATCCCATCCTCCACCTTCTTATTCTGGATTCTTCACCCTTCCTTTCCAGTCCTGATGAAGGGTCTTGGCTTGAAACCTCAGCTCTTATTCTTCTCCATAGATGCTGACTGACCTGCTGAGTTCTTCCAACATTTTTTGTGTTACTCTGGATTTCCAGCATCTACAGAATCTCTTGTGTTTATAATGTAATCGTCTCTACCGTCACCCCTTGTTAGGGTGCTCCTTGCACTCACCAATTTCAGTGTAAAAAACCTTCCTCTGACATCCCCCTATACTTTCCTCCAATCACCTTAAAACTATGCCCCCTTGTATTAGCCATTTCTGCATGGGAGTTGCTGGCTATCCAACCAGTCTGTACCTCATATCATCCTGTCTTCCTCTGTCAAGTCACTTCTGAACCTTCTTAGCTCCAAAGAGAAAAGCCCTAGCTCGCTTAAAAAAATTAATATAATAATTAATAAATATCTTTGAGTATTAAAAACATTCTTTTCTTTCAGTGCAACTTGTTTCATGCTGATGATTGGAAGAAGTGGTCACTCTAAAAAGTATTGCACATATTCCATGGTGTAACTTTTGTTTTTGTTTTTAGTCAGTTTCTTAGGGTTGGCCATGACTTGCACCCACTTCCTACAGCGGGGAGTGTAGGACAAGAGGGAACAACCTCAGAATAGAGGGACATCCCTTTAGAACAGAGTTGAGGAAGAAATGTTTTTAGCCAAGGGGTGGTGAATCTGTGGAATTTATTGCCGCAGACAGCTGTGGAAGCCAAGTCATTGGGTGTGTTTAAAGCAGAGATCCTTAATTTGTTAGGGCAACAAAGATTATGGAGAAAAGGCAGGAGAACGGGATGGAGAGGGATAATAAATTAGATTAGATTAGATTATGAGGACACGCAGTCCTCTTTTATTGTCATTTAGTAATGCATGCATTAAGAAATGATACAATGTTTCTCCAGAATGATATCACAGAAATACAAGACAAACCGACTAAAAAAACTGACAAAAACCACATAATTATAACGTATAGTTACAACAGTGCAAAGCAATACCGTAATTTGATAAAGAACAGACCATGGGCACGGTAAAAGTCTCAAAGTCTCTCGAAAATCCCATCATCTCACACAGACGGTGAGCCTCCAGCGCCGCAAACTTGCTGATGCAGCATCCAGGAAGCATCCGACCACAGTCTGACTTTGAGTCCGTCCGAAAACTCCGAGCCTCCGACCAGCTCTCCAACACCGAGCACAGTGCACCATCTCTGCCATAAATTAGCCGTAATTGAATGGTGGAGCAAACTCACTGGTTCGCATAGCCCATTTCTGCCACCTATAATGGCTTATGGTGTTGTGGTCTTATGTTCTGTGTGTTCTGAGTGGCTGAGGAGTCCAATGTGACAACCACAGAAGGTGCTACAGGAAGGAATGGGTGATGGCTGACAGCATGGCTGTTTTGGGATATTGTGTGGCCCTTCCCGTGCCTGCATATTCCTATGATTGTTCCCACTGTAGAGGCTTGAGGTGCGTGCTGCCTTTCTGCATGTTCCCCCTCCATTTTGAACAGTACAGGAGTGAGGTTACCATGATTTATTTAATAATCAGGGCTTGAGATATGTTCTCCTGCAACAGTGTTCTGTATAGGGAGTGGGACATTCTCATCTCCGTTCTAAAGGGACATCCTTCTTTTCTGAGGCTGTTTGTTCTGGTCCTACACTCCCTCACTGTAGGAAGCATCCTCCCCATATCTGCACTATCTAGCCCTTTCAATATTCAGTTGGTTTCTATGAAATCCCCCCTCATTCTTCTAAACTCCGGTAAGTACAAGCACAGAGCCACCAAACGCTCCTCGTACGTTAATCCTTTCGTTCCCAGATTCATTCCTGTGAGCCTTCTCTGAACCCTCTCCAATGCCAGCAGATCATTTCTTGGATAAGAGGCCCAAAACTGCTCACAATATTTTAATCTGTTCCACAGTGCTATTTAATATATTACACTGGGCTAAACAGTAATTAGACATTGATCATGTGGATAGCCAGAGGCTTTTCCCCAGGGCTGAAATGGCTAATACAAGGGGGCATAATTTTATGGTACTTGGAAGAAGGTACGGTGGAGATGTCAGGAGATCTCCACTGTGGAGATCTTCACACAGAGAGTGGTGGGTGTGTGGAATGCACTGCTAGTGATGATGGTGGAAGCGGATACAATAGGGTCTTTTAAGAGCCTCTTAGGTAGGTACATGGAGCTCAGAAAAACAGAGTGCTATGCGCTAGGGAAATTCTAGGCACTTTCTAGAGTAGGCTACATGGTCGGCACAACATTGTGGGCCGAAGGGCCTGTAATGTGCCATAGATTTCGATGTTCTATGTGATAATTTGCTCTGTATCAAACAATGATTTGCAGATAGGTTTGTCCTTATACCAGGGATCATAGCAGACAGTTATTTTATAGCAAGTTATGCAACAAAAAAAACCAGAGCAAACGAGGTTGTACAGAATTTCCAAGAAGAGTGGCAGAAAATTGAATTCAAGCTTAATTGAAACTAGCGCCAACAGTGTTCTTTCTGGAAAACAATTCACTCAAGGAGAGTAATATGTGCAAGTTGTATGAATCAATCCTTGTCCCGCACATAGCAACAAAAAAAAGCATATTATTCAATACTCTAAATTCTAACTGAAAATTGTTATGTATCCATAAGACTCTAGGAATTTCTCCTCCACCTATAATGATGACGAAGGTAGCTCCAGATCATTGAATTGGGTAATATCTCATTCACCAAAAATAAAAACAGAAAATTCCAGAAATACTAAGCAGGTTAGGCAGCACCTGAGGTGATGATTAAAAAAAAATGGAATCAGCAATTCTAATCAGTGGCCTTTCATCAAAAGTGAGATTTTGCAGATAAACCAGTTTTATGACAGAGGGAGGGCTGGGAGGAGGAGAAGTGAAACCAGTTGGCTGAGACAGTGCACATTATCGGTGACCACTTCTAACTTGTCCATTAACTAAGTGGGGTGGAAGGAGAAATGATCCAGTGAAGTGATAGCAGAGGGTAATAAAAGCCTCATGGAGTTGGAAACCTGGAATGATTGCCTTAAATTACCGAGGAATTCAAAAGGAATGCTGTAACTATGGAATGAAGATGCACAAAGTGCTGGAGGAACTCAGCAAGTCAGGCAGCATCTATGGAGGGCAATAAACGGCCGACGTTTCCATAAAACATAGGAATAGAATTTTGGCCATTTGGCCCATTGAGTCTGCTCTGCCATTCTATAATGGGTGATTCAATATCTCTCTCAGCCCCATTCTCTGCCTTCTCCCCAAAACCTTTGACACCTGACTAATGAAAAACTTATCAACCCCTGCTTTAAATGTATCTAATGACTTGGTCTCCACTGCCATCCGTGGCAAAGAATTTCACGGATTCATTACCTTTTGTCAAAAGAAATTCCTCTTCACCTCTGATCTAAATGGATGCCTTTGTAATCTGAGATGTCTTTGGTCCTAGACTCCCTGCACTATAGGAAACATCCTCTCCACATCCGCTCTATTTAGCTCTTTCAATATTTGATAGATTTCAATGAGATCCTCCCTTATTCCTCTAAACTCCAGTGAATACAGGGACAGAGCCATCAAGCGCTGTTCATACATTAGCCCTTCAATTCCCAAATTCATTCTCATGAACTTCTTCTGGACCATCTCCAATGCCAGCATGTCCTTTCTAAGATAAGGAGCACAAAATGCTCACAATATTCCAGTGTACACTCACCAGTGCCTTATAAAGCCTCAGCATTGCTCCTTTGCTTTTATATTCCAGTCCTCTCAAAATGAATGCTAACATTGCATTTGCCTTCCTTACCACCAACCTGCAAGTTAACCTTTAGTGAATCCTGCACTAGGACTCACAAGTCCCCTTGCATCTCTGATTTCTGAATTTTCTCCCCATTTAGAAAATAACCCACAACTTTATTCCTTCTACCAAAGTGCATGACCATACACCTCCCCACACTGTATTCCATCTGCCACTTCTTTGCCCATTCTCCTAATCTTTCTAAGTTCTTCTGCAGGCTCCTCTCTTCTTCATCTCTACCTTACCTGCCCCTCCACCTATCTTCGTGTTGTCCGCAGACAAGGAGAAGAAACTTAACGGTGGTTCAAATCTGACAGGAAACTACTCAAACTTCTGTAGACAAAGGCACCAGATGACGCAGTGCACTGTGAAACAGCCACCTGCCTAACAGGGAGAGTTTATCCGTTTAGGAGGATTGTGCTGCAGTAGGATTGTTAATTTATTTGGTAAGACTCTGGTTTATGGTGTAAATAATTGGCCAGATAGCAGCAAATTAAATGGATTTACAAAATTGGCAGATAGACGATTTAGCTAGTGATGCTTACGTACTAAGAGAATGTTAAGTTGTAAATATTCACATGAACTTGGCAACGGAATATTGGCAAATTGAAGCAATTAATTTGCTGCTCATGAATGGATTATGCTCATCTATTCAAAAGCACTAAATCTGCTGATTTCAAAAATTTGCTTTTGTAGAAATTGACTCTTTAAATTCAAAACAAGGCTTTGAAAGAAGATAAGGGTTTGAGATGCCTTCTTAAATTTCTAGTCATTTTTAGTCAGTTGTATGGGCAACTGCTGGTCTTCCATACAACCTTGCCCCCAGGCCTGCGCCCTGGAGAGTGAAGACTTTCCAGGCGCAGATCCATGGTCTCGCTAGACTAACAGATGCCTTTTTTTCAGTCATTTTTAATAAATCTTCAGACAAGATAATTCTGCTTCTCTCTTACTATCACTCTCTCTCTCTCACTCTGTATCTGTTAATGTCCTCAGACTCTATCATTAACAATACATGAATTGTTGATTAATTTTTTATTCCTGTATTTTTCTGTACGGTCTGTACTCAGGCTTCCTTCAGAGACCCCATCACCACTGAAGCCAGTCTCCAGTCAGCCTGATTTACTTCACGCGATGTCAAGACGCAGCTGAGCCAAATGGAATAGCAATGGCTACAGGATCAGACAATGTCTCAGCACTGAGGATCTAAATTCCAGGAACTAGCAATGTGCCAGGTGAACTGTTCCAGTACAGTTCAATGCAAGCATCTTTCTGCTTAGCTTACTGCCCGGTATACTTTTTGCACTTAGGGCCGCAATGAAGGTGCTCTATCTTGTGACGAGAATCCTTGATGTGGGTGGTTTGAACCCAAATGCTCGAGTATCTGAAGTGAGGATCGAGTCAAGATATCAAACTGGATTGAGAGCAGAGCACAAAACAAACGCTAGACAATATCACCGGTAGGGTTTACGATTGAACACCAAACCTCAGTTCAGGTGCTCTTTAAATACTCAATTCTTGGCACCCAAATCGCGATTACCAATTAGCGGGGCCGTGCTGTAACTCTGGAGTGTTAGAACGTCTAAATCCTGGAAGTTGGCGTGGTTGGGAGCATCTCGTAACACATCTCTGGCGGGGTTCAGGGCTTCCTTCATCATGCCAGTAGCTTCCTCTCAGTTTTCACTACTGTCAGCCGTGCAAGTCCCGGGTGGAGACTCAGGAATACCATCACACTCAGATGTAGGATTCTTCATTGCTGTTTCCCTCACAGTTTTGTTCTACCAGTCAGGGTTGTTAGCCTTGAGCTGAACCCCTGAGTCTGAAGGACCGATGGATCACTCTTAATCTGGCCTCAACCCTTTGACTTGTTTGGCATGGGCGACCCTACCAAGTACCAAAGAATAAAACCCTGACTCCAGCCGATATAGCTCTTCAGGTCATTGAGGCATGCAAGCCAACAAACCACGACAAGGTTGTAGTCCTCTTGGAGGAAGCACTTATCTGACAACGTAGAAACTTGCCCAGGTATGTCCTGTTCAGTAAAACAAGAGAAATCCAATCACTCTAATTACTACCCACTTGATCTACTCACAATCATGAACAAGGTGTTGTAAAGTAGGTGACACAGTAGGGTAATGCTTTACAATGCCAGCAATAGAGCTCAATTCCCACCACTGTCTATAATGAGTTTGTACATTCTCCCCATGACCATGTGGGCTTTCTCCGGGTGTTCTGGTTTCCTCCTGTATTCCAAAGATTACAGGTTAGTAGGTTAATTGGTCATATGGGTGTAATTGGGGGGGGGGTGGCCTCACTGGGCTGGAGGACTTGCTACCACGTTGTATCTCTAAGTAAAGTCCTGTGGCAAATGACTCAGGTCCATATATTCGATCACCTTCATCTACACTCAGTAGATACAGGAGTGGCCACTGAGTGTATATCTGTAGTCTTCTGCTGCTGTAGCCCGTCCACTTCAAGGTTTGACATATGATGCACTAAGATATGCTCCTCTGCACAGCACTTGTATAATGTGTGGTTTTTGAGATACTGGCGCCTTCCTATCAGCTTGAACCAATCTCTTCTGACCTCTCTCAGAAGGGTGATAAATTTGAAAAGGGTGATTACAGGACTGAAGGTGTTATATTTGAATGCATGCAGTATATGGAATAAGGTAGATGAATTTGTAGCACACTTACAGATTGGCATGTATGACTTCGTGGGCATCACTCACTCGTGGCTGAAAGACTATAGCTGGGAGCTTAGCATCCAAGGATATAGATTGTATTGAAGGGACAGGCAGGTAGGCAGAGGGGGGTGGGGTGGCTCTGTTGGTTTAAGAAAAAATTAAATCAAATCATTACAAAGAGGTAACAGCATTGGAAGGTGTAGAATCATTATGGGTAGAGCTAAGAAAATGCAAGGGTGAAAAGACCTTGAAGGGAGTTATGTAAATGCCTCCAAACAGTAGCTAGGATGTAGGTTATAAATTACAACGGTAGATAGAAAAGGCATGTCAACAGGGCAGTGTTACGAAAATCATGGAGGATTTCAATATGCAGGTAAATTGAGAAAATCAGTTTGATGCTGGATCCCAAGAGAAAGAATTTGTAGAGTGCCTACGAGGTGGTTTGTAGCAGCTTGTAGTTGAGCCCACTAGGGGAAAGGCAATTCCGGATTGAACCGGAATTGGTTAGAGAGCTTAAGGTAAAGGAACCCTTAGGGTGAAGTGATCATAATATGATTGAATTCACCCTGCAATTTGAGAAGGAGAAGCTAAAGTCAGATGTGTCAGTATTATAGTGGAGTAAAGGGATTACAGAGACATGAGAGAGGAACTGGCCAAAATTGATTGGAAGGGAACACCAGCAAGGATGACTGCTTTTTCAGTTTCTCTATTTGCCCATAGGTACTGTGGACTGCTTCTCTGATGTTCAAACTCATAGTCCCTAGCAAAGGCTTTGAATCTGAGGAGTTTAATTGTGGACACAAGTGTCTCTGGTATTCCATGGTGAGTGAATACAGCTTTCAGGTGCTGTATAACTGCTGTTGAGGATGTAGCGGACAGCTTGGACACCTCCACATTCCATGAGCGGTAATCCACAGTGAGAAAATATTTGTCTCGTTTCAGCTTGAAAATGTCTGTGCCTTCAATTTGCCATAGAAAGTCTGGGAATTCTGTGGGATAGAGAGGTTCAGCATGATTTTTGTGCAGTTTTTCTACTTGCTTCACATTGCTTTACATAATCTCCCAGCTGTGTGCTCAGACCATTCACCACATGGATTGTCTTGCTCTTAAGCAACATTTTTCAACACCTTGATGCCCTTGGTGGATTTGATTGATGATCTTGGTGTGCATAGAAGCAGGAATGATGAGTCCAGAGCACTTTAGCAGCAAACCATCAAGAATGATGAGGTTATCTCTTTCAACCCAGTAAAATCTGAGTTTGTGAGCTCCTTTTGGAACAGCCAGCCATCCATCCATGGTCACGGTATTACATGACTTTGCTGCAGATTTGGTCCTTTTTCAACTCGGTGTGCATTTCATCCCGTTTACTCTGTGATGTAGGAAAGCTTTCATGTACCTGAGCTAAGTAGATGCTGGTATCTTCCATGAGGGTGAAGTCAGCTTCTGTCCTTTCACTTTTGTATGACATCCTTGACAGAGTATCTGGTGTTGTAAAAGATTTCCCGGGGACATGTTCAATGTCATAAAATATCACATAAGCCTCATTCTGAACCTTTGCAGACGTGGAGGTAAGTCATCCAAGTGTTTCGAGCTGAGAACGCTGACAAGTGGCTTGTGGCCTGTTTCAAGCAGGAATTCAGTGTCTATCAAATAGGTGAAGCATTCACAAGCCCACGTAACATTGTTCAGTAGGAATCAGTGCTCTTGATGCATATGCCACTAGTTTTCATACAACACTGCAGTATTACATGAACGTTCCTCCTAGGCCAAAGGAAGAGGCATCTGCTGAGACCATGGTTGCTTTGTTCAGAAAGAATGCCAATGTTGGCAGGCAGATAAGCTCTGCTTTAAATGATGAGAATGACTTCTCCTGTGGTGTGTCCCAGGTCTTTGGGAGAGGATATCACATCGTGGCTTTGTTTTCTCTGCCAGACCTGGAATGAACTTTCCCAGCTGGTTTACCATGCCAAGGAAACTGCGGATCTCTGATACATTCTTAGGTTGTTCCACGTTCTGAACTCCTTGTCTGAATCTGGTTGCGGTCCCTCTGGGGACAGTTGTTGGCCATGTCCAGCTTTGCAAATTGGCATTTCTTTTTGTTCAGCGTGATTCCAGCCTGTTTCAGTTTCTCCAAGGCAGCTTCCACTTTTTTGTATGTTCCTCACTTAATGTGTCTGAGGTAACTATATCATACTCCTTCCAGTCCCTCCAAAATTAGGTTCATTTCATCTGAAAGAGTTTAGGGGCTGGTGAGATGCCAAATGGGAGTTTTCTGAAGGCATTGCATCCATATGGTGTGATAAAGATTGTGAGCTTCTATGACTGAGTAACTAGATGGATCTGCCAAAACCCTAAGTTTGCATCTAGTTTGGTGAAGAACTTCGCCTAACCCGGCATACCCAACGTGTACTCAACAGAGGGCAGAAAAAACGTCTCCTGCCTCACTGCATTATTCAACTTTGTTAGACCCTCACTGTGCCATCTGGCTTGGAAACAGGAACAATGCCCACTCACCAGTCAGTAGGTCCATTCACTCTAGTTATGATGTCACGCATCTCCACTTTGTTAATCAATGGTCCTGGTATGCAACTCGTTGTCACTCCTGGCCTCAGTTAGGTAAGGTACTCTTCTTTCTGTACCCCAGGTCCGTCAGAAACTCTGGGTACTTCTTCTGCCACTGAACATTGTTTAGTGAATCGAACCTTGCAATGAGGTTTAGTTTCTTGATGGCATCTTGCCCAATTAGTGGCGAGAAGAGATTCTGAATGACATAGACATCATCTTTTAACTCTTCTTCATTTTTTTTGGATAAAATTAGTAATCATTCATTTCACGCTGATCTTATGTCTTCCTGACCTCATGCGCACTTTCTTTGTTAGGTTTAGCGTAATGCCTGTTTTCTTCACCAGTTTTGTGAACAGACATTTGGGGATGGCTGTGACATCTGTCCCAGTGTCCATTTTGAACATCACTGCCTCAGTTTGCAACTGAACTGTAGTACACCAGCCTTCTCTATTTGAATCTACAGCCCCAAGGACAGCTCTCTCTTCATCTGAATCATGGTTTTCTTTGACCTCCTGAAGTCAATGAGTGACACTGGCTTTTATAATGGCCAACTCTATTGTACTGGTGGCATTTCACTTCTTTTGCTAGACAGAGCTCTTTGAGATGGAATGGAGATGGTGCATCTCTTGCAGTTGAACGTTTTACCGGCTCTTTGTTCTGCTTGTCTGTTTTGTTTGAGATGAACTCTACTGTTACCTCTTTCTGGAAACTTTCTGACTGCACCTTGTTTGTACCCTTCTTTTTGTACAGCTTCTAGCTTTACCTCAGCATCATTTTCAAGCCCGAGTTCTGCTTGTTGCTGACTAACATTCTCACTCTGCCTGACGACAGTAATAGCTTTCTCTAGTGTGAGATTTGCCTGAAACTGAAGTCTCTCTGACAATTTGGTGTCTAGTAGCCCAACAACAATACTGTCTCTAATGAGTTCATCTCTCAGATTTCCATGTGCACACTTGTGTGATAGGGCATATAATGCTGAGATAAAGTAATTTACACTTTCATCTGGCTCCTGTTTTCTGGAGTTGAACTCTGCCTCTTATAATATTACATTGTGCTTTCCTGTGAGATATTCTTTGAAATTGTCCTGCACTGTTTTGTACTCCTTTTTCTGAGCATCTGTCAATCCTAATCCATCCATGATGTCATCTGCTTTGTCACCCATGCAGTGTACAGTGTGCTTACTTTATGCTCTTCTGAAGCCTTCATGAGATTGCTTGTAACCGTAAATCTCTCAAAGCCTTTGAACCATCTCTCAAAGTTCCCTGGTTTAGAAAAATCAAATGTCTCAGGGGGTTTTATTGGGTAAGTAGATATACATACTGATTTGCTTCATTTTCCTGTTTGTTTGTTTATTTATTTATTATCTTATTTATTTGGAGTACAAAAGTCTTCCCTTTGCTCCCTGAGAGTTTGACTGACTGCTCTTGCTTCTCTGATGTGCCTGTGTCTCAGTGCACTTTCCCAGGCTAGTGGCTCACAGATTATTACAGTGTATCCAATTTTGGTTGTAGCTTGAAGGTGTTGCCTAGCAACCCTGGCCCTTTCTCAGCTCATGCCTCATGGTGCATACAGTTAGCAAACTAGCACAGGCAGTTTAGGTTGATAAGTCTCTAGATATTTTTCATAGATATATGCAAACAAAAACAGTCTTACAGTAAATTCTTTCTTGTTGAGATCTCACTTGGTTTGTCACACCAATTCATCGATGATCAACCACTTCTCACACCATGTTGTATTCGTTATTGAGGGATAGTGCAGAGAACACCAGGATACAAAAATTGTTGGGGCCCTAGCAGAGATATTTAATACACCCTTAGCAACAGGAGAGGTACCAGAGGATTGGAGGGTAGCCAATGTTATCTGCTGTTTAAACAAGGCTCTAAACAGAAACCAGTTATGGGAAACTTATTGAAAGGTATCCTAAGGGGTTGGATGTACAAATATTTGGATAGAGGTGGACTGATTAAGGATAGTCAGCATGGCTTTGTGCGTGGTAGATCATGTCTAACCAATCTTAAAGAGTTTTTCGAAGAAGTTACCAGGAAAGCGGATGAAGACAAGGCAGTGGATACTATCTACATGGACTTTAGTAAGGCATTTGAAAAGGTCCCGAATGGAAGGCTGGTCAAGAAGGTTCATTTGCTCAGCATTCAGGATGAGGTAGTAAATTAGATCAGAGATTGGTTTTGTGGGAGAAGCCAGAGAGTGGTAGTACAGGGTTGCCTCTCTGACTGGAGGTCTGTGACTAGTGGTGTGTCATAGGGATCTGTGCTGATTCCTTTGTTGTTTGTCACCTGTACCAATGGTCTGGATGATAATGTGGTTAACTGGATCAGCAAATTTGCGGATGACTAAGATTGGGGGTGTAGTGGACAGTGAAGAAGGCTGTCATGGCTTGCAGGAGGATCTGCATCAGCTGGAACATAGGCTGAAAAATGGCAGGTGAAACTTAATGCAGACAAGTGAGAGGTTTTGTACTTCGGTAGGACCAGCCAGGGTAGGTGTTACAGAGTGAACAGTAAGACACTGAGGAGTGCGGTAGAACAAAGAGATCTGGGAATACAGGTACATAACTCATTGAAAGTGGTATTACAGGCAGATAGGGTCATATAGAAAGCTTCTGCCACATTGGCCTTCATAAATAATGTATTTAGTACAGAAAATGGGATGTTATGTTGAAGTTGTATGAGAGGTTGGTGAGCAGTGGCGGTGCCGGAGACTTTTTCTTGCTGGTGCTACAGTGGGGCTGAATTATTCAGTGATGGTGCTGAGGGATGTACTGTATGGTAATATGTATTCGCAAGGCCAGATGCATGGCATTCAAAAGTCAGTTTCAAGCATTATGTGCCTACTATAAATGCCTTTGTTGATTCACAAGCAACAGCAATTGATAAATATAATATAGAAGTGAACTGTGACAGTGTCAACAGCATTAGGGACAACACAGGCTACACAGAGCAGAAACAAACAAACCAACCAACAGAGCATCTGATCCACAGTGCACAACGTAAATCACGCACCAGTCCCGCAATCAGCATCAATTGCGTGCTTTTCAACTGAAAAACACAACACTAACCCACAATATCCACTGCTATTCGCATTACATAGACAGACAATGCCAAAAGATACACCGTTATTAAAGTCAAATAAGGCAAATAACAGATGCAAGGCTTTACCAGGAGTTGGACAAATCGTACTCTGACCATGCAATACCTCAATTAATTCGGCTACTGAATTTAAAACAAAAATCAACAGAATCGCCACTTGGAAATCCAAGCCAAACCAGTATGCTTAATAGCAATAAATGTAATATTTTGGGATTTGCAGGAAACATAAGGACTATGGGGTATTCACCACAAAATAATAATAATAATCAGCATTATTCTTGGGCCAAATTTAAAAAAGAATCAACTGCACTCACCATTGATGTTTTCAGAGAAGCACAATCCGTCTGTTGTTGTGATTGGTGGCGAAAGCATCAATGATTTTCTGGATGTCAAGTGCTTTGGCCCTCCGGCTGTTTATGGCCAACAGGGCCAAGTTGCTGTTCCGAGCATCACCGCTGCTATTCCTTAGGTAGTTTTTGAGGCATCTGAGGCAAGAGAAACTCTGTTTGCATGAGGCAGATGTCACAGGTAGAGTCAGTGACATGCAGATCAGTTTGTATAAATCTATAAATGCATCACAGTAGGGTCTCATTAGAGCTAGAAATTCCACTGTGTCATTCACTGTCTGTCCTTGCTAGAGACTCAACCACTGCTCTCATACACTCATGATTTTCTTGGACAATCTTTGCATGTCCTTTGTCAAACATATTTCCCAATCTTGAACCGTCTTGTTTTCTCAATCTGAATTTGGCCCATGCCTCCATAGAAAACTTATGAGCTGCACTTACATGGTGGGTTTTGAAAGCTGTTGTAGCTTTCTGCCAGTTGCGATAACCGGTGACAGTGAAGGTAGACTCAGGATGGAACCCATGTCCCCCACACTGGAAATGCCTGCATGCGAAGCAGAACGTAATATCTTTTGTGATCAAATATTCCAGCCAGGAGTACAGGTCAAACCAGCCATGAATAAAACTCCTTTGCTGATTGCCAAACTGTTGCAAACAGCGAAGGGTACTTTTTCAATGCTGGCTGACGGGGTCCTTCCTCAGGCTGCTGGCTAACATCGCTGACAGTATTCCCACTAGCACTAAGAGCAGCTTCATTCACGTTCTCTTCCGAATCCCGCTCCATTTCTTGTTCCTCTACTTCGCCCTCACACTCCTTCGATGAACTGCTGTCGTCCTCATCCCCACTTACTTCTTTCTGCATGTCACTTTCAATTAAGACAGGCTCAGGCTGAGAGACCACTGATTCCTCTGGACGAGGTCGTTTTCTCACTAAAAATCGATCCATTTTTCACGCCGGCCAAAACATTGCACGTGCCAGGCCCACTCTAGCTTGTAAAAGCACAATGTGTGTGTGTGGCATCCATTAGTCTCGTGAGACCACGGATCTGCGCCTGGATGTATACTATCAATCTCCCACGTGAGTGAGAGTGAGAGACGTCACCACTTTAAGTGATCTTAGATCAGTTTAACTGATTTGAGGACAGCAACAGCAAGACATTGACAACAAACGAATAAGCAGAAGTGTAGAGTGGATCTGACAGAGTTTATAACTTTATTGCTGCGTGGGTGCTATGGTAATTGGGGACGCTGATTCACTAGATCAACTGGAGAAACAAGCTGTATTCAAAAATATACAGGGAAAGCCAAGCAGCTGCAATCTGTATGTGAAATTTCAGTTAATTTCTTGAGTAGTGCTATGGTGGTGCTATTGTAATTTCTGCTGGGGCTATAGCACCAGCTAGCACCACCTTAGCACCGCCCCTGTTGGTGAGGCCTAATTTGGAATATTGCGTGCAAATTCTGTATTCATTAGAATGTAGAACATTAAAAGGAGATTTGCTAGAGGTATACAAAATTATGAGGGGTATAGATAGGGTAAATGCAAGCAGGGTTTTTCCACTGAGGTTAGGTGGGACTACAACTAGAGGTTTAAGGGTGAAAGATGAGAAATTTATGAGGAACATAAGGGGAAACTTCTTTATTAGATTATGAGGACACACAGTCCTCTTTTATTGTCATTTAGTAATGCATGCATTAAGAAATGATACAATATTCCTCCAGTGTGATATCACAGAAACACAGGACAGACCAAGACTGAAAAACTAACAAAAACCACATAATTATAACATATAGTTACAACAGTGCAACAATACCATAACTTGATGAAGAACAGGCCATGGCACAGTAAAAAAAGTTCAAAGTCTCTCGAATGTCCCACGTCTCACGCAGACAGGAGAAGGAAGAAAACTCTCCCTGCCATGCCCGACCACAGTCCGACTCTGGGTCGCCCGAAAACTTCGAGCCTCTGATCAGCCCTCCGACACCGAGCACCGAGCACCATCTCTATCCGAACGCTTTGACCACAACCTCGGTCGCCAGCAGCAGGCAAAGCCGGGGATTTTGGGGCCTTCCCTCCGGAAGATTCTCGATTGCACAGTGACAGCGGCAGCAAACCAGCATTTCAGAAATTTCTCCAGACGTTCCTCTGTGCTTTCATGCCTGCCTCCATCAAATCAGAATTGTCCACGGCCCCTATTTAACAGATACGATATCATTTCACTGGAGAGCTGCGCGCGCTGCCATCTTCTCCTCCCTTTACTCAGAGTGTCATGAGAGTGCGGAAAGGCAGTGCAAGTGGTTTCAATGTTTAAGAAAAGTTTGGATAGATACTTGGATAGTAGGGATATGGTCCTGGGAGCAGGCAGTTTAAATGGTTTTGTCTTGGACTAGATGGGCCAAAGGGCCTGTTTCTGTGCCGTACTTCTCTATGATTCGATGATGGCAGCATGCATGATACTCAGCTGAACTCTATCGAAAACCTGGCTTGTACAGTTTGTGAACTCCTCCCATGTAGGAGTGGCAGACAGAGTGGGTAGGAATAACACTATTAACTACCTGCTGAGTTCCTTTGGCATTTTGTATGTGTGTTACTGAAGATTTCCAGCATCTGCAGAATCTCTTGCGTTTTAGGCTTTTACAGAGCATTCTTTCTCCGTCTTTTCGTTGTCACCTAGTTTAAGTTCTGACTTAAATTAGGCCCAGAAGGGGGCAAGGGAAAGAAAAAGAAATCTTCTCCATGTAGACACCTAACTATTTTGCTGCTGATAGGAGAAAACGCCAGCATTGCTCTGACCTGATTGACTATGTGGTGCCCTCTAGAGTCAAAGGGGCTCACTGCCGGTGGACTGCAGCAATCTGTATAGATTATTTCTTGCTTTAAAACTGTAAATGTACAATCATGCATGTAAAATGAGATTACAAAGCCCTCTGATGTAAAAAGGGATTATGTAGTTGATAATGTATTTCAGTTCAGCACTGATAAATCTGATCAGACAATTCCTTGTAACTGAGTTTTTGAAGTTCAGGAAGTTCTGAAACATTAATTGGCTTCTCTTTCCATACATGATGCCTGACTGTCTGAGCTCCTCCAGCGTTTCTGTGTTTTGATTTGAAGATGTGGATTGGGAATTTAATTTTTTTGCACTGTGCTACATGACTCGGTGTACATCTGAGTGGTTCTATATATTATGTATTTTATCATGGGATTTTCCAACCCATTACCAAGTTTTCTGCATTTCTGTTTGAGAATGAAATTCATTTTTTTCCCAGTACCAGTACCAGAATCAGAATCAGGTTTATTATCACTGCAAAAGTCTCGGGCACATGTAAAAAAAAATCTGTAAAGTGAAGATGCTTTCAAAATTAATGAAATCTAAAGTTTCTAAAAATCAGGGAATTTACTACAAAGAGAAGTAAACAGTAACAAACAAAATCAAATCAATATTTGGTGTGACCACTTCTTGCCTTTTATAACTTTATGAATTCTCTTAAGTACACTATTGAGCAGTTTTATAAGAAAATCGGCTGGAAGGTTGTTCCAAGCAGCTTGGAGAACTTGTCATACTTCTTCTTCAGATTTTGGTTGTCTCATTTGTTTCTGTCTCGCCAGGTAATCCTAGACAGCCTTGAAGATGTTGGGATCAGGGCTCTGTAGAGGCCATATCATCTGAAGCCATATTAAAAATCTAGGGTGCCCAAGGCTTTTGCTCAGTTCTGTTCGTCGTGAAATTTTAAACACAAGAGGTTCTGCAAGTCCTGATGAAGGGTCATGGCCTGAAATATTAGCTCTTTATTCCTCTCCACAGTTGTCGCGAGACCTGGCGAGTTCCTCCAGCCTTTTGTGTGTGTTGTCATGAAATTTGTTGTTTGGTCGCATTAGTACAGTGTAGCACCTAAAAAATAAATAAATATTGCAAAAGAATACCTTGTTTTTTTTTCCTGGTTTATGTCGGTAAGTGTTCCGGCTTCTCTCTCATTGTTGACTCATCTTTCACTATGAACAGTACATGGGGTCAAGAGAGGAATCCACAATGGTTCCTGCACTGATCAGATTTCCTGACAATAGCGACAGCCACAGCTGCTCGGAATGACAGAAAGCAGTAGGATGTAATCTTGTTGGCTGGGAGGCATCTCGTGTGACCATTCGTTCTTTCCTATTGCACACTCACTGGCAATGATAAAACGGCTGATGCACACTCCGTGTTGGATTAAGGCTTAATTTGGGGCCCTGAGTAAACGAAATATTTGGGGAGCTCTCTCCAATCCCTCCCTCAAATTATGAGCAAGCTTCTGTGCGTGATGCTTGGTGCAGGTGGAGCTGAAGAGATCCCAGGAACAACACAGACCTCCAAGAGCCAACTCTTTTCCTGTATCTATGGGACATTGGGTGAAGTGATACTTAGGGATGGAAAGAAACTATTCAATCTACCTGTTACACTTTCCTAATGCCAACCAATTTTTGCAACCAAGGCTGAGCTCAAAGTATATGCTATGAAACACTCAGTGGCCACTTTATTAGGTACCTCCTGTACCTAATAAAGTGGCCAATGAGTGTTTGCTTGTGGACTTCCCCCATCCACTTCAGAGTTTAATCTGTTGAACGTCCAGAGATACTGTTTCTGCACACCACCATATGCGTGGTTATTGTTGCCTTCCTGTCAGCTTGAACCAGTCTGGACATTCTCCTCTGACCTCTCTCATTGACAAGGCATTTTCACCTGCAAAAATGCTGCTCACTGGATTTTTTTTTGCACTATTCTCTCTAAATTCATGACTGTTGTGCATGAAAATACCAGGAGATCAGCAGTTTCTGAGATACTCAAGGTTATTTGTCTGGCACCAGCAATCGTTCTACATTCAAAGTCATTTGGATCATATTTATACCCCATTCTGATGTTTAGTCCAAACAACAACTGAACTTCTTGACTGTGTCTGCATGCTCTTTTGCATTGAGTTGCTGCCACATGATTGGCTGATTAGATACTTGCATTAACGAGCAGGTGTACAAGTGTACCTAATAAAGTGGCCACTAAGTGTATATACAGTGGTAGATAAACTGTAAGTGAATGCTCACAGCCCTTTAGATAAAAGCTAAGTGTTTTGTTTTGAAGATTAGCTATTTACAATTTCCTACTTGCTCACAGAGGTAAACGTTTCCTACCCCTGCATCAGGAAGCTGCATTCTGTTCTTTCCTCTCTGTCCTCAATAATCTTTTCAGTCTTTAGAAGGAGATATTAAACTGAGGCCCCAACCGTTCTGTTAGACGGATGCGAAAGATCTTGTAGCACAACGCTGCAGAGGAATCATTGCCATCTTATCCAATACTTACCCCTCTGCTGACATAATTAAAACAGATTTGAAAAGCAAAAAGGTGCAGCTGCTGAGAACTTGGAATAAAATCAGGATAGGCTGGAAGTAATCCAATCGCCAGTTACCCAATCGATTGGCAGAAGATGGCAGAAGCTTGCATTACCAGACTCAAGGACAACTTCTGCCTGCTGCTATCAGACTTTGGAATGGACCTCTTATACAATTAAAGATGACTTCTTGATCTCTCAATCCACCTCATCTACCCAAGATAATAAAAAGCATGGATGCACTAGACAGCCATTGACTTTTTCCAAGGGTGGCAATGGCCAACACAAGGGTTTATAATTTTGAGATGTTTGGAGGAAGGTATAGCCGGCATGTCAGAGTTAGGATTTTACTCAGAGAGTGATAGGTGTGTGGAATGCAATACCAGGGGTGGTGGTAGAGGCAGTAACATTAGGAACATTTACGAGACACTCAGACTGGCACATGGATGAAATAAAAATGGAGGGTTTTGTGGGAGGGAAGGGTGAGATTCATCTTGAAGTAGGTTAAAAGCTCAACACAACATCGTGGGCCATAGCCCTGAACTGTGCTGTACTGTTCTATGTTCGATGTACCACTTCGATGTCCTTGCATCTTATTATCTATCATCACACTTTCTCTGTGACCGTTACACTGTATTCTGCACTCTGATTTTCTTTTTACTACCTCGATGTACTCATGTATGGAATGATCAGTCTGACAGACAGACAAAAGCATTTCGCAGTATCTTAATACATCTATCCCTCTTTGACACTATTTATTAATTAGTTTTTTAATTGTAACTAGTAGTAATTTTTTATGTATTGCATAAGACAGCAAACCTCACAACATACTAGTGGCCTGCATTGGCCGAGATTGACCATGGAAGTTGTGTCCGAGCTATCTACATTGTCGGTGCTGTGTTGCCTGTGGATGACAAGGCCAAAGTGAAAGTGACAGTCCCTGTTGCAAAGACCGCATCTATAAGTGATCACAGCTCTGGTGGAGCTGCAGCGTTTCGTTCTATGGACCCATTTGTCTTCTGCCACTTCATCGCCTGTGTTATTTCAGAGTGTTTCTCCGCCTGGTGCGCTCTGCTGCAAGTTCCTCCCAGGACTCAATGTTGATGTCCTGCAGCTTCATGTCCCACTTCCAGACATCCTTGTAGCGCAGTTACAGGGGCCCGTAGTTCTTTTGACTGAAACCAGCTCACCATTGAGGATGTCTTTTACATGTGGCAGACAAAGCCCAGCCAGCACAGCCTATACTGCCCGAGCGGGGTGTACACGCCAGAGAGGTCAGCACGAGAGAAAACCTCAGCACTGGATACTCTCTCTCTTCAGGAGATGCCCAAAGTGCTACACAGACATTTTAAATGGCAAGTGTTGAACCTTCTCTCCTGCTTATCGTAAGTTGTCCAGGTCTCGCTGCTGTACAGCATTGTGCTGTTGACACAAGCATTGTCACTGCCATTATTCTTTTGACTGTGTATTTAGAGTTCCTCCAGATTCATGTGGTGAGGCAGGCAGGAGTCAATAGGCAATAGACAATAGACAATAGGTGCAGGAGTAGGCCATTCGGCCCTTCAAGCCAGCACCACCATTCACTGTGATCATGGCTGATCATCCACAATCAGTACCTCATTCCTGCCTTCTCCCCATATCCCTTGACTCTGCTATCATTAAGAGCTCTATCTAACTCTTTCTTGAAAGTATCCAGAGACTTGGCCTCCACTGCCTTCTGAGGCAGAGCATTCCACAGATCCACGACTCTCTGGGTGAAAAAGTTTTTCCTCACCTCCGTTCTAAATGGCCTACCCCTTATTCTCAAATTGTGGCTTCTGATTCTGGGCTCCCCCAACATCGGGAACATGTTTTCTGCCTCTAGCGTGTCCAATCCCTTAATAATCTTTTATGTTTCATTCAGATCCCCTCTCATCCTTCTAAATTCCAGTGTACACAAGCCCAGTCGCTCCAACCTTTCTTCACTGCCTGCTGTACCTACATGCTTAATTTCAGTGACTGATGAACAAGGACACCAAGATCTCGTTGTACTTCCCCTTTCCCTAACTTGACACCATTCATATAGTAATCTGCCTTCCTGTTCTTGCCACCAAAGTGGATAACCTCACATTTATCCACATTAAACTGCATCTGCCATGCATCTGCCCACTCACCCAACCTGTCCAAGTCACCCTGCATTATCTCAACGTCCTCCTCACATTTCACACTGCCACCCAGCGTTGTGTCATCTGCAAATTTGCTAATGTTACTTTTAATCCCTTCATCTAAATCATTAACGTATATTGTAAATAGCTGCGGTCCCAGCACCGAGCCTTGCGGTACCCCATTAGTCACCACCTGCCATTCTGAAAGGGACCCATTAATCCCTACTCTTTGTTTCCTGTTTGCCAGCCAATTTTCTATCCATGTCAGTACCCTACCCCCAATACCATGTGCTCTAATTTTGCACACTAACCTCCTATGTGGGACCTTATCAAAGGCTTTCTGAAAGTCCAGGTACACTACATCCACTGGCTCTCCCTTGTCCGCTTTCATAGTTACATCCTCAAAAAATTCCAGAAGATTTGTCAAGCATGGTTTCCCCTTCGTAAATCCATGCTGACTCAGACCTATCCTGCCACTGCTATCCAAATATGCCGCTATTTCATCTTTTATAATTGACTCCAGCATCTTCGCCACCACTGATGTCAGGCTAACTGGTCTATAATTCCCTGTTTTCTCTCTCCCTCCTTTCTTAAAAGTGGGATAACATTAGCTACTCTCCAGTCCTCAGGAACTGATCCTGAATCTATAGAACATTGGAAAATAATTACCAATGCGTCTAGAGCCACCTCCTTAATCCTGGGATGCAGACCATCAGGCTCTGGGGATTTATCAGCCTTCAGTCCCATCAGTCTATCCAACACCGTTTTCTGCCTAATGTAAATCTCCTCCAGTTCCTCCGTTACCCCAGGTCCTCTGGCCACTATTACATCTGGGAGATAGTTTGTGTCTTCCCTAGTGAAGACAGATCCAAAGTACCTGTTCAACTCGTCTGCCATTTTCTTGTTCCCCATAATAAATTCACCCGTTTCTGTCTTCAAGGGCCCAACTTCAAGGTCTTAACTAATTTTTTCCTCTTCACATACCTAAAGAAGCTTTTACTATCCTCCTTTATATTCTTGGTTAGCTTGCCTTCGTATCTCGTCTTTTCTTCCCATATTGCCTTTTTAGTTATCCTCTGTGGCTCTTTAAAAGTTTCCCAATCCTCTGGCTCATCACTGAGACCTGGCTAAAGGATGCATGTCTCTGGGAGCTGAACGTCCAAGTGTATCGGAAGGATAGGAAGGTAGGCAGGGGGGAGGCGTAGCTTTATTGGTAAGAAATTATATTAAATCATTAGAAAGAGGTGATATAGGATTGGAAGGTGCAGAATCTTTATGGGTTGAGCTAAGAAATAGCAGGGGTAAAAGGACCCTAATGGCAGTTATTTACAGGCCTCCAAACAGCTGCAGTGATGTGGACTACAAATTACAACTGGAAATAGAAAAGGCTTGTCAAAAGGGCAGTGTTATGATAATTGTGGGGGATTTTAACATGCGAGTGGATTGGGAAAATCAGGTCAGCACTGGATCTCAAGAAAGAGAATTTGTAGAATGTCTGTGAGATGGCTTTTTAGAACAGCCTGTTGTTGAGCCCACTAGGGGGTCGACTGTACTGGATTGGGTATTGTGTAATGAACTGGAGGTGATTAGAGAGATTGAGGTGAAGGAACCCTTAGGAGGCAGTGATCATAACATGCTTGAGTTCACTGTGAAATTTGAAAAAGAGAAGCTGAAATCTGATGTGTCGGTATTTCAGTGGAGTAAAGGAAATTACAGTGGCATGAGAGAGGAACTGGCCAAAGCTGACTGGAAAGGGACACTGGCAGGAAAGACAGCAGAGCAGCAGTGGTTGGAGTTTATGCAAGAAGTGAGGAAGGTGCAAGACAGGTATATTCCAAAAAAGAAGAAATTTTCCAGTGGAAAAAGGATGCAACCGTGGTTGACAAGAGAAGTCAAAGCCAAAGTTAAAACAAAGGTAAGGGCATACAAGGAAGCAAAAATTAGTGGGAAGACAGAGGATTGGGAAGTTTTTAAAAGCTTGTAAAAGGAAACCAAGAAGGTCATTAAGAGAGAAAAGATTAACTATGAAAGGACGCTAGCAAATAATATCAAAGAGGATACTAAAAGCTTTTTCAAGTATACAAAGAGTAAAAGACAGGTGAGAGTAGATATAGGACCGATAGAAAATGATGCTGGAGAAATTGTAATGGGAGATAAGGAGATGGCAGAGGAACTGAACGAGTATTTTGCATCAGTCTTCACTGAGGAAGACATCAGCAGTATACCGGACACTCAAGGGTGGCAGGGAAGAGAAGTGTGCACAGTCACAATTACGACAGAGAAAGTACTCAGGAAACTGAATAGTCTAAAGGTAGATAAATCTCCTGGACCAGATGGAATGCACCCGTGTTCTGAAGAAAGTAGCTGTGGAGATTGCGGAGGCATTAACGATGATCTTTCAAAAGTCGATAGATTCTGGCATGGTTCCGGAGGACTGGAAGATTGCAAATGTCACTCCGCTATTTAAGAAGGGGGCAAGGAAGCAAAAAGGAAATTATAGACCTGTTAGCTTGACATCGGTGGTTGGGAAGTTGTTGGAGTTGATTGTCAAGGATGAGGTTACAGAGTACCTGGAGGCATATGACAAGATAGGCAGAACTCAGCATGGATTCTTTAAAGGAAAATCCTGCCTGACAAACCTATTACAATTTTTTGAGGAAATTACCAGTAGGCTAGACAAGGGAGATGCAGTGGATGTTGTATATTTGGATTTTCAGAAGGCCTTTGACAAGGTGCCACACATGAGACTACTTAACAAGATAAGGGCCCATGGAATTACAGGAAAGTTACATACGTGGATAGAGCATTGGCTGATTGGCAGGAAACAGAGAGTGGGAATAAAGGGATCCTATTCTGGTTGGCTGCCGGTTGGCTGCCGGTTACCAGTGGTGTTCCACAGGGGTCCGTGTTGGGGCCGCTTCTTTTTACATTGTACATCAACGATTTGGATTATGGAATAGATGGCTTTGTGGCTAAGTTTGCTGATGATACAAAGATAGGTGGAGGGGCCAGTAGTGCTGAGGAAACGGAGAGTCTGCAGAGAGACTTGGATAGATTGGAAGAATGGGCAGAGAAGTGGCAAATGAAGTACAATGTTGGAAGGTGTATGGTTATGCACTTTGGCAGAAAAAATAAACAGGCAGACTATTATTTAAATGGGGAAAGAATTCAAAGTTCGGAGATGCAACGGGACTTGGGAGTCCTCGTACAGGATACCCTTAAAGTTAACCTCCAGGTTGAGTCAGTAGTGAAGAAGGCGAATGCAATGTTGGCATTCATTTCTAGAGGAATAGAGTATAGGAGCAGGGATGTGATGTTGAGGCTCTATAAGGCACTGGTAAGACCTCACTTGGAGTACTGTGGGCAGTTTTAGTCTCCTTATTTAAGAAAGTATGTGCTGACGTTGGAGAGGGTACAGAAGATTCACTAGAATGATTCCGGGAATGAGAGGGTTAACATATGAGGAACGTTTGTCCGCTCTTGGACTGTATTCCTTGGAGTTTAGAAGAATGAGGGGAGACCTTATAGAAACATTTTGAATGTTAAAAGGCATGGACAGAGTGGATGTGGCAAAGTTGTTTCCCATGATGGGGGAGTCTAGTACGAGAGGGCATGACTTCAGGATTGAAGGGCGCCCTTTCAGAACAGAAATGCGAAGAAATTTTTTTAGTCTGAGGGTGGTGAATCTATGGAATTTGTTGCCACGGGCAGCAGTGGAGGCTAAGTCATTGGGTGTATTTAAGGCAGAGATTGATAGGTATCTGAGTAGCCAGGGCATCAAAGGTTATGGTGAGAAGGCCGGGGAGTGGGACTAAATGGGAGAATGGATCAGCTCATGATAAAATGGCGGAACAGACTCGATGGGCCAAATGGCTGACTTCTGCTCCTTTGTCTTATGGTCTTATGGCTTCCCGCTCATCTTTGCTATTCTTCTCTTTTATTTTTATACTATCCTTGACTTCCCTTGTCAGCCATGGTCGCCCCTTACTCCCCTTAGAATCTTTCTACCTCTTTGGAATGAACTGATCCTGCACCTTCTGTATTATTCCCAGAAATACCTGCCATTGTTGTTCCACTGTCATCCCTGCTAGGGTATCTTTCCAGTCAACTTTGGCCAGCTCCTCCCTCATGCGTCCATAGTCCCCTTTGTTCAACTGTAATACTGACACTTCCAATTTTCCCTTCTCCCTCTCAAATTGTAGTTTAAAACTTATCATATTATGGTCACTACCTCCTAATGGCCTCCTTTACCACGAGTTCCCTTATCAAATCCGGTTCATTACGCAACACTAAATCCAGAATTGCCTTCTCCCTGGTAGGTTCCAGTACAAGCTGCTCTAAGAATCCATCTCAGGCTTGGACTTCCGGGTCATCAAGGAAATGGCGGCGTAAGGAAAAGGTCTCTCGACAAAAAAGAAGGTAAACTGCCCTAAAATCAAAATTAGACAGATACTTAATATTGTATAACTATATTAATAAAAGGGGCAAGGATGATGTCTAAGAACAAGGTTAAAAAGTCCGCTCAGAAGGCTGATAAACACAAAGAGATGCAGCAAGGCGACAGGCCTAGCTCCTCCACAATAAGCCAGGACGGAGATAATGAGGGGGAATCGGTGAATCTGTCTTTGATCCTCAGAGAGATTCGCGAGTTCCGACAAGATAGCAACAAACAGCTGGAAGATATTAAAGGAGAAATAGTAAAAACTAACTTGAGGTTAGATGAAGCCGAAGCGAGGATTGTAGGGACTGAGGAGAGGCTACAAAACGCAGAGGAAGCGATAGCAGAAATGCTAAAGCTACAAGAGCAGCTCCAGTAGAAGCTAAGAGACCAAGAAGGCCGCTCAAGAAGGGAAAATCTGAGGACCTACGGAGTTCCCGAAGGAACTGAAGGTAAACCCGGATTGATGATTCCCTTCGTGGAGAAGCTGCTTAGGGAGAACCTTGATATACCGGACGCAAAAGACCTACAGATAGAAAGGGCCCACCTCGTGTTGGCACCACTACCCCTGGCAGGCACCCAGCCCAGATCGATTCTGGTCAGATTTCTCAGTTACAGAACGAAGGAAGAGGTGCTTAAACGGGCATGGCAAAAGAAAGGTTTCATGTGGAGCAACTGTAATATCAGTTTAGACCATGATTACGCACCGGGAATCCTTGCCAGACGGAAGGAATATGCAGAAACACGGAGGGTCCTGAAGGAAAACAACATCAGATTCCAGACCCTGTATCCAGCTCGGCTGAGAGTCTTTTACGACGAAGGGACAAAAACTTACGCTACGGTGGAGGAGGCAACGTTGGACCTGGCGGACCGGGGACTACCTATTAAAGTTATCACCCAACCAGAGTCGCTACCGGAGAGGATTCGGCAGAAGTCGTGGCAGTTAGTGCGGCGAGGACGCTCCACACGAACCAGAGTGTCAAACTACAAGGAAAAGCTGCAAATATTCAGATGCGAACGTACAGATAGTATAGATTAATTAAGAGAAATGACTGAAAAGAGTAAATCGGACTTAAAGGTAAAATGAAAGCTGGTAATTGAAAATAAACTAGATGGAATAACTTGAATGATAGCAATATGGTTGAGACATAAATAGGAGAGAATTCTCTATGATTATTCAAACTGCTGAGGGCCCTCTGACACAGGGTGAGGATAGAGGTTATCCCTCTGAACTGAGACGGGTCGGTGCTCAGGCCTCACTGTTGGAAGTCGGGGAAAATTTTCAAATGTTATATGTTCAAAGATGTCTAGGGTATGGTTATATGTTTTTGTTTACTGTTGGGAAGGGATTGCTTACTGTTTGGTTAGAAAAGGATGGTGTTTTTTTTCTACTAGAGAAAAATGCAAATTGAACCGGTAAAAATAATTTCCTATAATGTTAATGGGGTTTTGAATCCAATTAAAAGACATAAGATTATGTCTAAATTGAAAAAAGAGAGGGCACAAATAGCTTTCCTCCAGGAAACACATATGAGCCAATCTGAACATGGAAAATTAAAAAGAATGGGCTTTAAACATATATTTTATTCATCATGTAAATTGAGCCACAAAAGAGGGGTAGCTACTTTTAATATCAAGTACTCTTAATTATGAACATATTTCAGAGACTAAAGACAAAGATGGACGATTTGTAAAAATTACAGGAAGAATAGAAGGTACAGAAATAACATTGCTGAATGTTTATGCTCCACCAGGTTGTGAATGGTCATTCTATAGACACATTTTTGACCTAATGGTCAGTTCTCAAGGGGTAGTAATCTGTGGAGGGGATTTTAATATTAGGTTAAATCCTGCATTAGATTCTTCAAGAATAGTCACTCAGAATAAACCTCTGATTCGGAAAATGAATTTATTGATGGAGGAGTTGGGAATTATAGATGTCTGGAGGGAATTACACCCCACTAGTAAAGATTATACACATAACTCTTTCCCTCATTCAGCCTATTCAAGGATAGGCTATTTCTTTATACTTAATACAGATAGACTCAGGATAAAAGACTGTAATATTGCAACAATTGATCTGTCAGATCATAGCCCAGTCTCTATGTCTCTAATCCTGGAAAGGAAAATGAGGAAAACACCATGGAGGTTAAATTCACATATACTCAATAACCCAAAAGTAATGGAGAGATTAAGGGGAGAAATCAAAGAATACCTAGACCTTAGTGACATGGGAGAAACATCACCAGTGATCTTATGGGATACATTGAAAGCTCTACTGAGAGGAAAAATTATTTCCATTACCACTCATATGAAAAAAATCAATGCACAAAAATTAGCAGACCTTCAAGGAAAATTAAGACAACTTCAAGTTGTAGATAGCAACAAAAGTAATTCTAATTTAAAACAGGAAATTAAGAAATTGCAAAGTGAAATTGATGATATTTATACATTGGAAACTCAAAGAAATTTTCTTTACCTGAAACAAAAGAATTATGAAGTAGGAGGTAAATCAGCTAGATTATTAGCATATAAATTATGTAAACAACAAGCAGACGATACAATTCATAAAATAAAGAATTCAAAGACAAAGCTTGTGGAGAGTACAATAGGGAAAATTCAAGAGAGCTTTGAAACATATTATCAAGAGCTGTACTCCCAACCCCAGACCCCCAGTGAGCCCTATATAGACAGTTTATTGAATTCTTTAGATCTACCTAAACTTACAGATTTACAAAATGTAAGTTTATTAGAACCAGTAACTGCCAAAGAACTGAACGTGGCCATCTCTAGGCTGGAAAAACCCTGGGTTCTGATGGGTTTACCTCAGAGTGGTACAAATCCCTGAAGTCACAGTTAGCCCCATTACTACTTAACACCTTTAATTGAATCTTGCAGAGAGGAGAAACTCCACCTTCCTAGAGAGAAGCGATTATTTCAGTTATTCCTAAAGAGGGTAAAGATAAACTAGAATGTGGCAATTAGCGGCCAATTAGTGTTCTTAATTTAGATTACAAACTATTTACATCTATATTAGCGCGCAGATTGGAAAAGCTTTTACCTGGCCTAATCCATTTAGACCAGACTGGATTTATTCAACAAAGACAAAAACAGGACAACATAAGGAGAACTCTACATATACTGGAACAGGTTACTAAGAATGGGACAGAGATAATGGTAGTGGGATTAGACACTGAGAAAGCTTTTGATTCAGTTAGTTGGGTATTCCTATACAGAGTGTTAGGAAGATTCGGCTTTCAAGAAAAGTTTATTAGAGTTATCCAGACTTTATATGACAGCCCTACAGCTCGAATTAAGATAAATGGGAACCTCTCTGACTCCTTTATTTTAGAGAGAGGCACTAGACAGGGATGCCCAATTTCTCCTCTCCTTTTTGTGCTATACATTGAACCGCTTGCCCAACTAATAAGACAGAGCGAAATTGTAAAAGCTATCAAGGTGGCAGGGTTTGAACAGAAAGTGGCGTTATTCGCAGATGATGTTTTAGTCTCTCTGAGTGAACCAGAAAAATCACTTATAGGATGCTTTACACTATTGGATGACTTTGGGAAAATATCAGGTTATAAAATAAATGTAAAGAAAACGCAGGTTATGTCCCTAAATTATTCACCATCCAAAAAACTTCAGGATACATATGATCTTAAGTGGGAAGCTAAATCATAAAAATATTTAGGAATAACCCTGCCGAAGGATCTTTCAATGCTGTCACAGGTAAATTATGGGCGATTAATTTCAGAGATAAAAGCAGCTATCCCCTTTTTAAGTTTAAATTCAAGGATTAATACCATAAAAATGAATATTCTTCCTCGGTTACTCTATCTTTTCCGGACTTTACCTGTGGAGGTGGATGATAATCAATTCAGGGAATGGGACAAATGGATTTCCCGCTTTATCTGGCAAGGAAAGAAAGCTAGAATTCGATATAACACCTTACAGTTAGAGAAGGAAGGAGGAGGTATGGTACTTCCTTGCTTGAGAAATTATTTTTATGCTTCACAGATAACCCCTCTGTTATATTGGTGTAATAGGGAATATAAGGCTAAATGGAAGGAAATAGAATTTGGATTAGTTGACAGTTTTCCTCTACAGGCCTCAATAGCTGACAAAGGATTGATGGCCCAATTGGAAAAGTTTAAAAGCAGCTGGATAAATCTTACGTTAAAAGTATGGCAGAAGGTGGTTGATTTATGTGGAATCAATAACATGTTAAAACTTTTCAGATGGTGTGCATATGATACCGAATTCCTTCCCAACAGAGGAGATAAAAGATTTGAAGTATGGATAGAGAAAGGTCTTACAACCTACCTCTCATTTATACATAAAAGAGTATTACAAAGTTTCCAATTCCTGCAGGACAAACATGGCCTAGAACACAACGACTTTTTTGGGTACCTTCAAGTACGACACTATGTTAACCAGAGTTGTAGATATACAGACCTATCAACAGTAGAATTAGAATTTTTCAAGATTCTAAATTCGGCTTGCAGTTCAATACCAAGTAAATCAGTTTCTCGATTATATAATGCACTCTCCTATGCTAAAAATGTAAAGACATTGTCTATTAAAGAGAAGTGGGAGAAAGAAGTGGGGTTGGTACTTTCAGAGGAGGCTTGGGGGAAAATATGCAGCTTTCAGTGGTCTTCGACTAACTCTTTGACTTGGAGAGAACATTGTTGGAAAAACATTATAAGATACTTCAAGACCCCATATCAGGAAAAATATAAAGACACAAACGTGATGTGTTGGAGAAGGTGCGGCTCCAAGGAGGCAAATCATTTCCATATTTTCTGGGATTGCCCTAAATTAAGTTTATATTGGAAAGGTATTCATAGAACATTAGTTAAGGTCCTTAAGACCCAGATACCTCTGAACTTTGAGACGCTCTATTTGAACAGAAGAAAGATATAAAGTTGCTGCAGGCCCCTTTAGCGGCAAGTAAGAAATCAATCACTGGAAAGTGGCTAAATTCAATACCACCTACATTAGAAGATTGGCACAAAATTATCTTGGAAATATTTAAAATGGAAAAGATAACTTACTCTCTGAGAATTCAAAAAGAAAAATTTTATCAAATTTGGAATAAATGGATTGAATATCTAACCCCAAAGCGAGCAGACTTTAGATGACTCTCCTAATGATTTATATTGCGCTCATCAACACAGTAATATTGCTAATGTAAGCATCCATGGTCCAAATGTTTACTGTTTTTTTCTTTTTTTGGAAAACGGAGAATTAACACAAGTAAAGGAAAAGATTTGGGAAAGGGAAAGAAATGATAAAATTAAGTAAATAAGTACATAGGGATTGGATAATTATGTTTGGGGGTAGGAGCAAACATGAACAAGTTAGGATATAAACACCTACAATGGTAGTTACATAGGTTTACATACAATATTTTGGACCAGAAGAAATGGTCCAGAAGAGATATATGGAAATTATTATTAATCCACTATTATTACTATTTTTCTTAACAACTAATATCATTACTTAGCCTAATAGAGTAGAATTACAACTGCACATAATTATCTATTTAAGTGCCTAATTACTTTTTATATCATCTCAATGTGTACTTAGGAATGTATAAATACTTACAGATTTATACATATATAAAAAATGGAAAAGGTTATACATGTGAAAAAAGTTCATGACACTTGTGAATTCCTTATCCAAGTAAAAATAAAAAAATAAAAAAATAAAATCCATCTCGGAGACACTCCACAAACTCCCTTTCTTGGGGTCCAGTACCAACCTGATCTTCCCAGTCAGAAAGAGACTGAAAGAAAGACAGAAAGAGCAAGGCAAAATGCACGACTGGCATGCCGTCACATTTCTGCTGATGTTGGTTCGATGACCAGAGTATGCCCTCACTGTCGTGCCTTCCTATTCACTGGAGAAACCGCACATTTCTGCTGTATGAAGGGAAAGGTCAGGATGGGCAATTTGCAGCCTCTACCTAATGAACTCCTCAATTTGTACAACAATGATGAACCTATTGCAAATGAGTTCAGGAAGAACATTAGACAATACAATTGCCTCATCCAAATGACATCCTTTGGTGCCAAGGAAGTCATTCCAACTATGAATTGATGGAATCCTTCTGTGATTATTCAAGGCCAAATCTATCATCACATCCAACATTTAATTCCAGACCCGGCCCAGCAAGCTCGATTCCTTCAAATTTACTTCATGGATATTTAATGTTCATTCTGGTCACATATTTGTCTTGCTATGCATCTTTCTTTAATAAGCTGAGTTTTTCTTCTTTAATTTCCAAATCAAAGAGATAGCAATAGCATTCAGGAAAATTTAATGTTCATTCTGGTCACATCAGACTGCACTACCCTTCTCTCAAAGAGTGCCCCAATGGGTCACCCCGTTGTCTAATATGTCAATAAATTTGACTATGACTTTATAATCTTTGTTCACATTGATGAAAGGAATTGAGTATAAGAATAGAGATGCCTTGCTGTAGTTTAGGGGGCCTGGGTGGGACCAGACATGAAGTACTAAGTTTTGGTCTTATTGACCAAGAAGGGAGTGATATGCCATTAAGGATGCGACATAGATTTATTGGACTGGAAGGATAAGGACGACCATGCTATTAGAAGGATGTGATTAAGGTGGAGAGAATGCAGAAAGGATTCACGGGAATGTTACCTGACTGGAGGG